>NC_135196.1:10011847-11261847 GCF_050948175.1 Xylocopa sonorina | reverse complement strand
GTAAGGTCTTTCTACGTACTGTTCGCAAAGAAACGAAATTGCACAAATGGTGCGTTTATTACGGAATGCGTATCCTAGATTGTTAAAATCTTGCGGAAAGGTCTCCTAAAAGGAGCGCCTTTGGTAAGAAGTTTTTGTTTTGGTAGACACCTTTTTAAGGATCTTAAAAAATGACGGAAAACCGGGGGAATTTTTCAGCTCCAACTAATCAAAGTAAGTTGGAGTGCAATAAAGTTTACTGATAAATATATGTATAATTTGATCTACATAACCTAATCGCTATCTTCATATTCAACTTTTAACACGGCGGGTTGTTTAGGTGTCGATCATACGATAGATACTGGGTTTATTTGGACAGCTGTAGAAATCATTATTTAAGTCATTGATCTTTCAACTTAAACGTTTAATTTTACTATTCGTGGACTTTTGTTTCCTGACAATACTATTATTATGTAATGATTAAAGAAAATTACTCCATTTATACAATATAAATGTATAATATTCGCTAATTTTGTGTTCTTATAGTTAATACATTTATCTTTTATTTCTGTGTAATTATTTCTTGTTCATTAGTAAAGTGTACAATTATTATAGTTTACAAATAATCATCATTTATATTATTTTGACAAATAAATTTGCCTTTTGGTACTAAAGTTGATGGAGATGTCTATGAGATGATATAAAATGAATCAACTGTTGATGTGTAAATGTTAATAGTGACAGATCCAAATACATCTGGTATTTATCGAGTTAAGATTAATAGGGAATCATAAATTTAGAGTATATGCACATGTGAATGCAGATGTATAATTTATTATTAAGCATAAATTATATTAAATTATTAACTGTATAACGTTAGCATACTTTATTAATATTTAGGTTCCAGCAGACAGTTTAATTTTCAACATTTGGATTTTGGATCTATTAATGATGTTCAAAATGAAATGTCAGGTATTTGCATCATTATAATAATATTGAATGTATGTACATACACACACGAACGCGTGCACAGACAGACACATCTATTTAAACTAATCCTAACATTTGAGAGGTATTCCTTAGAATATATATATTCTGATTATATCAAGTTTGATAATTTTAACCCTTTCCATTTGAAATTTTTCTAGTATACCTTAAAGAACTTAATTATGTGCTTTAGCAATTCTATAAAACTATGGAATTATACTATATCCATTGGAATCGTATATCTTGTAACTTTATTGCAAAGTGCACATGTTTCATCTTATTATAGTAATATGCACGTGTTTCATCTTATTATAATTTACATTTATTTTATGATAGAAAAGAGAAGACAATTCAAACTTAACTTTCAAACACAAGGAAGTAATATACCATTTAGTAATTCAACAAACTCTTCTATTTCTAATTCAACTGGAACTGCAGCTGGTTTACCAATGTAAGTTATTTAATAAACAAGAATATCGTGATACACACACATTTCCCTATTTATTCCTGTATTTAAAAATTGTAGGTCTTCTCGTCCAAATTTGCCTCTATTTTTACCGAAACTTCCAGTAAGACCATGTACTACTGCAGTTGCACAAGAACTGCCAGATAAGGCAAGGTAATAAAAATTAGATATGCAAATAATTGTTTAATAGTATGATATTGTTTGATAAATTATATTATAGAGATAAATTACGAATGTGTCAGTCAATGCAAAGTACTGGGAAATTACAGCTATCACCAAATGTAATATATGATTTTACAAGTGAAGATCTTCAAGACCTAGGAGAAATTGGACGAGGAGGATTTGGCACTGTAAATAAGATGATTCATAGGATAAGCGATACTGTTATGGCTGTGAAGGTACATAGTTTTAATCTTATTTAATTAAAATAAATTGTTTAATGTTTGTAATATATTTGATTGTAGAGAATTCGTTCTACGGTGGATGAAAGGGAGCAAAAGCAACTATTAATGGATTTAGAAGTTGTAATGAAGTCCAATGAATGCCCATGCATTGTGCAATTTTATGGAGCTTTATTCAAAGAAGTATGACTATAGATGTTTGAGTATTAATCTCTTTTAATCTCTAGTTAACAATGGATATCATGTTTTGGTAGGGTGACTGTTGGATTTGCATGGAACTCATGGATACTTCATTAGATATATTTTATAAGTTTATTCATGAGGTATTAAAGGAAAGAATACCAGAACGTATTTTAGGAAAAATTACTGTTGCCACAGTAAAGGCGTTAAATTACCTCAAGGAAAAATTAAGAATAATTCATAGAGATGTAAAGCCTAGTAATATTCTGTTAGATCGACATGGTAATATAAAACTTTGCGATTTTGGTATATCAGGACAATTGGTAGATTCTATTGCACGAACTCGAGATGCTGGATGTAGACCATATATGGCTGTATGTAGTGAATGTAAACTATCTAAATTATATCATAACTGTACACGATTAGACGTGCTTAACTGTATGTTATAATTTTTCAGCCAGAAAGGATAGATCCTCAACGCGCAAAGGGTTATGACGTTAGAAGTGATGTATGGTCACTAGGGATTACATTGATGGAAATTGCGACTGGTTATTTTCCATATCCAAAGTGGAATTCAGTTTTTGAACAACTTTATCAAGTAGTTCAAGGTGATCCACCACGATTATCTCCTAATGAAAACGGAAATCATTTTACTATGGATTTTGTGAATTTTGTGAATACATGGTAAACTAATTTATCACTAATTTATGCATAATTCTTTATAGATATTATTTTTTAAATGCTAAATATAAAGTTTATACATTATTATTGGGTGACTGTTGTAGTTTAATTAAGGAAGAAACACAGCGACCGAAATATAACAAATTACTGGAACATCCTTTTATCAGAAAAGCAGAAGAAGATACAGTTGATGTTTCAGCTTACATAAGTAGCGTTCTTGATAATATGGCTCTCAGGGGATTGACGCCTTTTACCACTAATCGACATTAAGTGGAAGATATAATATACTATACATTTGTACCTTAATTTCTATAATTTTTCAAATCTTAGAGTTGGTTATTGTAAATGAATAGGTTATTTGCACTTCATAGTTAGTCTAGGTAGTAAAATTAATCAACATCGATCATTGTCGATAATAAATCATTTTATGTAGAATCATACTATCGTGTCACACAATTCTTAGACATAGTGATTAGAAAAGTGTTCTAATAACGAGTTGACATTTATAATGTATAGGAGGCAAATTCTAAATCAGCTTTCTCATTGAAATTGAATACGATTTCAATGAAATACGTTTATGAAAAGGTTACCTGTTTCATACTTTGTTTATAATTGGTCATTACATGCCACTAACGCGTATTTCAACGATGATTCTGGAGGCTGAGAGTCACAGTGGTGTATATTAAACAAAGCACATTTTGAGAAATTCGTGCTTTTAAGTTCGTGTTTGAAAAAAAGTCAATTTTTTTTTATTTCTATATATTTTACCGATTTCGATTGTATGTATTAATTTTAAATTGCACCTAGTATCTTGAATCGTACATTGTATTTAAATTTTAACTTGAGGTAATCGTAAAATTATAGCGTAGCTTAATTATTTATACTTTGTTAGTTACTCTACTATTATTCTCAGTCCTTCATTCGTAATGATGATATTAAATCTTTGCAACGCTTTCAGAGAAAATCTAAAAGTATGTAATGATATTGAATGTTAAAGCAAATGTTATGTTTTAAGTTTTTTTATAACTTTATAGCATTCGGGATAAAGGAGGAAGAAAAAGAAAGGGTACCATGAAATTGGTGAAAAGGATATTATCTATTAGAAGTTTAGTGGACTATCTCGGTATACATCTTTAGTATCAGCTAAACAATATGAAAATAATTATTTTCTATAATGTTGCAATATTAACATCGTATTTAACTTTTTGTGCCCTCTTTCCTGCCAATACGTACTTAAATGTACTTAAATAGGTACGAAAAGTAACTCTTAGTTTGTTTGGTTTTACATTATGAAAGTGTTATTATATAAGTACAGATTACAACAATATGATATAACAAAATTATAATTCTCTTCTTTATTTTCACGATGGCATTATGAAAAACCAAGTTCCTTATTCGAAAAGAATGACAAGGCCATCGGATTTAACGGAAATAGTCTTGATTTTTACAATGACGCAGTTCCTCTGTTGAATTTTGTGTGCCTGTGCGAGTGCGTGTGAGCGCGCGCTTGTGTGTGTGTATGAGTAAACGAAAAAAAACACAATAAATAATGTATAAAATAAATGACGTATACAAATAGATTTGCGCCTTTAATATGTATTATAAGCACGCGTGTATGAGTATGATGTACATACGCGTAATACATCTAAAACTGTTACTTAAATAGAACTGTTTCGTTTCCGTAAATTTGATAAAAAAAAAAGAAACTCGTATAAAGATAGATCTCGGAAAAAATGAAATTTTATAAAAGCACAGGGCAACGCATTAACTTGATCGATACGAAATTTTATTTCTTCGTATTTAAATAAAATGCTGCACTTCGGCATGAATTTTGTTTACTCTGCTCAAGCTTATCCTAGGTATATACATACACACAGTTATATTTATTTCTACAATTGCAATACCAATATTTCAAGTTATTTGCGAATGTTTGCAAGTGCAAGACCGTAGTTTATTAGTTTATTAGTTTATTAGTTACGTACATTGTAAAAGAGAGATTTATTCTTTTCAAGCTGAGGTAGAATTATGTTTGGACGAAAAATCAATCATCTAATACGTGTAGATAATGTATTAAGGTTTCCTTTTTTTTGTATAGACGATTAATTGTAATTGTCGACGTAACTATTACTCTTTCTATAGCCAGCATTGCCGCCACGGCAGTCGGAATCAATTTCTTTGAATATTTTATGAGGGCACCATCGTTCTACTGAAATCTATACTCACGGCTCTCGCGTCTATATTTGTAACTTCGCGAAGTAGTATCTGGTCTTTTAAGTTAACCATTGAAATATGTCCACATCATGTTTCATGCGATGACCTATAGACATTCCTTAAAAGGGATCGATCCCCGGTCAATCTTGCGCTTTTCAAGGAAACTGGGTTTTCTTCAAGTAATTTTCCTTCGAGTAACTCAACCAGTTCCCGATATTATCGCGTATTTCTTTACATCTTCTTTTAACGCAACCATTTTCCTTATTTTGAAAGAGAAGAAAAACGCCGAAGAACTAGAAAACTTTACTTTGGGAAGATATTTGAAAGTTATTGCCTTAACTATGTACACGTACGTATTCTCGTAACTACTCTTTTCTTCTCTGTCCGTTATTGATAAAAAAACCTCAAAACTTTAATTGGAAACTAATTTTAAATATACTTTTCTTTTGTATTGATTGTATCTCTTATACGATGGATGTGACATTCAGAAACTATTTTATATATATATATATATATTAAATTTAGTGCATCCTATAAAAGCGCACAAATGTGCAGTTTATTAATAGTTGTAAAATATTGTTTCTTGAGTTGAAAAAGCGGAGGGGGCTTGAGGAAGATGAAGAAATAGAACAGAACGAAGAAGAGGAGGTATGGAAATATGGAGAAACTGGTTTAAATCAACGTTAGAAGAAAGAGAAGCTCGTGGAAACATTTTAACAACAATTGATAATAGTAGGTGTATAATGGTAAAACGGAAAGTGGTCATGAGTCACAACCTGACGCACGGGGAGGGTAGCAGGTGCTACTGCTGTTGGTGCTGGTACTGTTGGTGCTGCTGGTGTTACCATTATTACAGCAGTGGCCAGCTGGGTAGGCTAGCAGGGGAGCGGATGTTCCCAGGAGACTATTGATCGTGCATGTAGATACTTCCACTTGGACTACGTAGCAGGTCGAAATTTCGCTGAGACCTATTCAAGTTCCACTTTGTTGTTTTCTTTTCACCCCCAATTTACATTTATATCATTGTCATTGGTACGTTGCGATAATTATATTTGCCTTAACTTAATCTTTTCTATCGCTAGATGAAATTAATACAAAATATTATTATTTTATAATGCAATTTACATAATATTATAGTATATTTTAACATCTGTTAGCGATAGGTATGCAATACTCTATAATTATCGTTTCGAATTAGAAACTTGAACTTTTTATTCTGTCATCCGAATTACCAGGGATTACATTGAACGTATACATATTCATTTTATAGACGTTCGTTCGATAATGCGTGGATCTTCATGATTTTATGAGGATAGGGTTGGCCAACTATTGGATAACGCCCACACGATGCCTCTACGTATAGGACAAAATAGCGGCCAGATCTCCGGCGAATTTGTCAGCAAAATTTCGTCCTAACGATCTCAGCGGGCTTCGACCAATAATAGGCAAGCCTGGCAAACGTAACACGCCATTCTCGTCGACGTCGAATAGCAACGGCCCTTTCCCCTCTCTTTCACGCTGGGACATCATAACTGACGACCAGAGCCTTTCTGATTCGATCAATGAAAGTACCTGTACCAGATCGTTCGGGTTATACGACCACCCCTTACTGACAATAAGGCGCACGACCACCTGATTTTCACTTTCCGCAGACTGGTGAATTTTAATTATTATGGATGCCACGCAACAGAAATGCGAAATATAATCTATCGCGTTTTCTTCTTTAGCTTGCGCGACGTAAAAAAAACATTTTTTTTATACAAATGCACTGTAACAGATTTGAATGATTTAACTATACGTGAATAATGCTCTATAACGGAACGATTAATTTATAATTCTAATACAAATGTGATTTTAATCTTAATGCGGTTATTATTCTATTTTGGAATGGAAATAATTAGATGTTCAAATGTTTTAGGGTGAGAAGGAATACGGAGCGGAATGTTTAAAAAGCAAGAGAATGAAATGTATCAAGTTTCTACATATGCGGAGAATTACGTATGGGTATTTCCATACGTGTGTAGATTACGTTGAAATTATACCTACGCCGTTATAAAAGATTCAACTTTGAGTTCGGAATTAACAAATTTGCATGTACAAAGCTGAAACGCGTAAGTGGAACGAAAATATTTCTATTTATCATCTACGAAGAAACATTATTCAGACATTAACATCCCAATAATTAATCTAACAAAATTCGTTTGCTTACTTACATGTTACTCATCGATGCGAGTGCTTGTCGTCGCAATATATTATAGGTTGCAAATGAATCTTCATTTAAATAATATTAGAGGACGTCTGTCAACTCACCGTCAACCGCAGAGCGAACGAAAAAAGAAGAAAAGAAGAATAAACATAAAATTTTGAACAGGCAGAAGTATCATGAGAAAAAAAAAAGACGCGAGGGCGAGCTTCCCCCCTTTTTCACTGTCCGAGAATTGAAGAGAAGGGGGAAGGTTTGCACGCAGGTTTGAACAGAATGTACATACATAGATATGGTTCACCTGCAAAAGGGAGCCAACACCTGTCACGCACACCAACCACGGCCAATGGTTTACGGTAAGCGAGTAGATTCCAAAGTGGGGTTCATAGTGGGGATTATCAGGGCCTCCGTTACCCCTTGGGCGCTACATAGTTTCATTCGAACGATCATGCGGTTTACATGTTTTATTCGAAATGTTGCCGAGAGTGTACGTATGCGACGCAACAAATCATAATCGGGTTCGCGTTCGCAAGATTCTTTACGTATTTTGACGCAACCCACGTTCTCGTTCGAAGTAAGGACTGTCCGCTTGATCCTCGACCGTGCTCGTTTCTTTTCTTTTCTTTTTTCTTTTTCTTTCGAAAATGCTGCGCTATCGTTCGAAGAGTTTGTAACTTCGAGTTTGTAACAATTCCGCTTCGATCTACCGTGACCGTTCGCTCCGTTATGTCGGCCGCGATATTATGCGCTAGCGTGGTTCAACGCGCGAATTGATCCAATCGGATGCAATAATTTCTGTCTCTTTACTATGAGCAAAACCGACTCGAAGAATGGGACCTTCTGTTCGTTTTATTTTCTAAATGAGATGTCAGAATCACACGAGATTGAAGCGTATCCCAACTATTCCATTACAATCGGAGATTGCGGATAAGTCATACGTAAAATGTTTGATTTCAGTAAGTATTTCTTAAGCACACTTAACGTGCAGTTTTATTAGATTACGTGCACCACACGTGCCATTTCCATTTGAATTTCTCGCACTTCCGTCGTTAATTCAAGAGATTATAATTTGATCCACTACGTGTCACGGAAATGGTTCTTAAATGTGTCGTCGAATCTATACTCGATTCTCTGGTATTTTCGCTCAGGCTCTTAGCAGCGTTCGATACTTGTACGATGAAAAATAGCGAGAATGAAGACAGAATCGATCGATACTGAGAGACGAACGGATCGTGGCTCATCGGCTATGAAGGGAAATATGCATAATGACGATTACGGGGTTGAAGCAGAATTGACGAGCCTCTCGTGGCTACAATCGCTCGACATTACGAGTGCTTCTAGCCTGCCAACACCACCTTGTTCTCCGTCTCCACCGCCGGTTACGCGACAGCCGAGGAAAAAGCTTTCACCCCTGATCAAGGCCGAGCTAGGTGAGCAAATAACTTCGCTTCGATCATCGTTTAATTGTCCAGTCTGTCGTTGATAATAATTATCGCGATGCTCCGTTAAAAATTGATATGTATCGCTATTTTAAGATACGATCGATTCGATTTCATGTACCGCCAGGTTTGCTGGAGGTTCGGTCGATTTAGTTGTTCGTAAGTGTAATTTACTGCGCGTAGATTGCATTATTAAAACAGAGGCATAAATAACAAGTTTCGCAGCAATAACCGCGGTCAAATTGTACAGTAAACTGCTCGTAGTCGAAAAATATCACTGCGACAACGCATGCACCGAAACCAGCCATATTAATTTCGCTACTTTGTACAGATCTTGCGGCGAACGCTGAGAAATATCGCACCGACCCCGACACGAAACCCCCGTTCTCGTACGCCACGATCATTTGCCTGGCGATGCGCGCGAACAACAACAAAGTGTCGCTGTCGAACATATACGCGTGGATCCGTGAAAACTTTCTGTTCTACAAGTACGCGGACCCAACTTGGCAGGTATCCAATCTCTCGTTACGCCTACAGTACGTGTGCCCGTTACGATAAATAAAACGCAATCCTCGATAAGAACAGGGAAAGTACAGCGAGATTCGTGAACAACCGGTACGCGTTTACTTTAACAGTTCGTTTCTCTTGGTTGCACGCAGAATTCGATTCGGCACAACTTGTCGTTGAACAAGTGTTTCGTGAAGTTGCCACGTTCGAAGGACGAGCCGGGTAAAGGAGGCTTCTGGAAGCTGGACTTGGAGAGGATGGAGGAAGGTAGAAAGTCGAAACGGCGCGCGGCGATGTCCCAGCGAATTCGCGGGACGAGGAAGGTCGCGTCGACGGAAACGACGGGGTCCACCGCAGCGGAGAGCAACGTTCCATCCGTTAATTGTCCGTCCACGTTGTACGAGACCCCGCCGAGTAGCGTGTCGCCTCCAATCCCGGATTATCTCTCAGAAATCCCTGATTCGACGCAGGTCAGTTTAAGCGAGGACGATCTAACCGGGTTGCTAATCGCTACCGCGGGTTGGGATGAGAATCAGTTGGATCTCTTAGACTCCCTCCTCGATACCCTCTAAACGATTAATCGGTTAAGTATTTTTTACATAAGCTCGTTGTCGGATACATATATATATATATATATATATATATATTTATTACATTTAACTTCCTTACCATAATATTTTTCATTCTACCCTACAAGTCTATACAGTTCGATTCTGCGTCTGTACGATTCGAATTGGAACGAGTTCAATACGAAGATACTTCAGCGGTGAATTCTTTTTTTAATTAGAGTGGAAATTATGCGAAAAGTTTGTCATACACAATGGAAGTATACGTAGACGAATTATGAATATCATGGAAATGAATTTTTTTACCACGAGTGGATGTAAACCGAAGTGTATATAAAATATTTTCGTCATTTTAGGTTTAATTTCGGGTATCTTATTTATTTACTCAACTTGGTAATTATTATTGTTGATATAGGTATTTATTAATGTAAGGAGATGATTTGCGCTTATTACTTGACTGAGCGAAGGGGAAGATAGGATACTGACTAAAGAGACGTTAGACGAGGGTTCTGCGAGCAAATCGGCAGTTAGTAATGTATAAGGGAAATCATTATAATGCGTGTAGCAACGATAATTTGCAGTGTGCCTTCGAGTAAAAATAAATATTAACAATATGATACATTTTGCCAAGTATATTGATTCGCGTGAACGACGTTTCACATTTCTGCTTTTAAATAAGAGATAGCGAAGTGCCTTACAAGTATTCCCAACGACAAAATTGTATACAGGTACTTGGATTTTTTTAACTATCTAGTACGATGTTTCACATCGGACGCTAGGAGCGTGTAATTAACGGAAAATCGTCGGATGTTGCGGACGATATAGCCGATTTATATTTTCTACAATCGCAATTCACACGAACGGAATTAATATCTCGAAACAGTAAAGCGAAAGAGTAACGTACGAAAGTAATATAATAAAAAGCGAAAGGATATAATGGGCAACGAGTGAGTTAAAAAAGTCTACGAAAAATAAGAAAGATGTGTCTGCAATTTATAATACTTTTCTATAACATCACCACTGTGCAGGACTATATTTACATGTATACATTAGTCATAAAACCATGATACTCTGAAAGACTTTTTACAATAAAGTTCTGATATTAGCCACGATACATTATAATTTTCCAAGTTTAATTAAAGGATCAGTATTTGCTGGAAGAGCGTTGCCATTCCTGTTCAAATACCGAAATGACGATGATCCATTAAACGTAAATAACGATGCGGGAACGTGTGTATGCAGTTCAAGTAACAGTTAAATGATTGTCATTACTATGTATATTTGTGTAATTGAAACTGAACGTTAATTTTTTCTTGTCTAAATATTATTTGCAATATTTTATAAAATAAAATATTTTTGTGTGCGCACTATACACCCTTCTATTTGTCATACATTAATCATGTCTCCTTTTAGTATTACTATTCGCTGTTTCTAAGAATAAGCATACGAAGTGTCACAAGTAAACAATGATCTCATTGACGAAACATATTCTCTGATATTACATTGTCGTAAATACTGTCAAGTCTGTCGTAAATTCAAGATGCAACTGTGCGCATTCTGCGAAATTTTATTTCAGTACCTATTTATTAAGTTTTAAATTAACCGCGTTTTTCTAGCTTAGTGGCGCCATCTCTGCGAAAAGAGCTCAAACTGGTCGCACATCATTATCGACAGTGAAGTAAACTACTTTGGGACTGGTAGCGCCATCTCTGTAAAAAGTGCTCAAACTGGTCGCACAGCGTTATCGACAGTGAAGTGAACTACTGAAGCACTAGCGCCATCTCTCGGAGAAGAACTGAAACTAGTCCGCCATTAGTTTCACTACTTTCCGTAGAGATGGCGCTAGTGCTACACTAGTTCACTTCGCTGTCGATAACGCTGTGCGACCAGTTTGAGCACTTTTTACAGAGATGGCGCCACGGGTTCCAGAGTAGAGTCGGTATTAGCTGTCTCACTCTTTCTTATAGCTTTCTTATATATCTTACTCTCTCTTACCTTCACAGTGGGAGTTTAGTTTACTTCGCTGAAAATAATTAGTACGATGATTGACTGCAGTGGTGACAGGTACATGTGTACTCTTAACGATCGAAAGAAGGTTAACTTTAATCTTTTTTCAATTTCATGTTGACACTGCATCGTATTTCAGTTTCATTGATGAGTTAATAAATTCATTGTCCGAAACCTTAAATTACTAAACTTGTAATGTTAATAGAGTAGTAGAAGATATTTGAAACATATCATCATGATAGATATGAAAGAAACAGTTTTACAAAAGTTTAATGCTGAGTTAGGAACCGATTTACAAGGACTTAACAAGATATATGAACTTCAAGAATGCCTTAGCAAACAAAAGAATGAAATCGAAAAATCGGTATGTATTTAAAAATCTATAGTTGCTAGTATGAACGTTATGAAAATTTTGCTGAATTTGATCTATCTTTACAATTGTCCTTTAAACATTAGCTGTCGATGGCATCCACCGAAGCTACGTCAAGGGTAAAAACAGTCATAGAAAGTGTTGAAAGAATAAGCATAGAAATCCAACGATTAGAAGAAACATGTGCGGAATTCAGAAGTGACATAGAAGAAACCATGCACGAGGATGATAAAAGTTTAGAAATGCAGAAAATTATAGATACCATAAGTTATTTAGATAAATCACTGTCGTATTTGAATTTTATAAAATACATTGAAAACATTAGGTAAATTATCATTCATTTCCTTATACTTCATATTCATTGTTAACTTTAAAAGTTTACTACATGGTTTTAGCGATGAGATACAAGTATCTTTAACAAACAGCGATGATGAATCAACAATTTCATTGTATACAGATCTTACAAATATTAGTTGCCAATTACAATCATCGAAGTGTCATTATCTTCAGAACTATGTAAAAGAGACGCTTCATTTTTGGCATAATCTTATAAAGGATAAATTATCCAAGTACCTATTTTTATTTTAATATTAATACTTCTAAGGAAAATATGACTATGTATAAAAACGTATATAACAATTTTCAGAGAGTACAATGATATACTAAAGACATTAAAGTGGCCTTTCTGTGGAAGTAATGCAAATGTGATACATGCACCTATGCCAGAAACATTAATGAAATTCAAAATAGTTACAGAATATTTATTACATTTGCAATTACCGTATCCTTATAATAATACAACTTTTATATTTGCACTTTCATTAAATTCATTTGTATCATTTAGAAAAGTATATTTTGTCTTTGATTAAATATATGTAGAGAAGAACCTGTAATGCCTCTAGTAACATCGATATTATTGACTGATTTTACTCCTGTGAGTTTACCAGTTTCGCTACTGGTCAGGCCACTTAGACAAAGGTTTATATATCATTTCACAGGATCCAAGTTAACAAATCGGCAAGATAAGCCAGAATGGTTCTTTACTCAAATAATAACATGGATTAAAGATCATGTACAGTGGGTACAGAAAAATGTACAACCTGCTGCAAATTCAGTAGGTCTTAATCATGTGGATATGAAGGTAATATACAATTCAATATACATTTATGTATACATATATATATCTATATATATATATAATACGTATTGTAACTACTCTGTTGTAATAGGTAGAATTTATGCGGGTTTTAGTACAATTAGCAGTTGAAAAACTTCATTCCGAATTATCAATAGTACAATATGACGATGCTTTATTTGCTCATTTAGTTGATGAAGCTTTAGGTTTTGAAAGAGAATTAAGAGAGACGTTACTTTATCCTCCAACTCAACCAGCAACTATTGTTGTACTTACACAAGCTCATATCTTTGTTAAGTGGATTAACGTGGAAAAAAAATGTAATCTTAAAAAGTATTATGTTTTTTTTTATTTAAATTGCTATGTATTTGTGTATATAATTTATAAACGTAAATATAAATTATATATACAATATATGAACATCATTTCTGTGTTTAATAACATGGTATATTGTTAGATGCGGCAGAAAAAATGGATGCTATGTTGAGTTCAAACACAGCTTGGGAAAAATTATCGAATTCTGATACTGATGATATGAAAGTAACTGAATGTGCAGATGCTTTTTTAACTCTTCTAACAACAATTTCTGACAGATATAAACATTTACCTCAACCAGGTCACAGGTAATAATAATTTGATTATGAATGGGTTTTTCATATCAGAGAAATTAATAATATATTACACTTGTCATTTCTTACATAATATATAATATAATATTACCAAAAATTCAATTATAAAGATTACAGTTTCTCGAACTGCAATTAGAATTGATCGATGATTGGAGAATTAGATTGATTCAGTTGTTACATGAAAATTATGAAGACCCTTTAACTTCCCTTATGCCATGTATTCTAAATACATTGCATTATGTTGCAACAGTACTGGAAGAATGGGGTATAACAGTTGTGAGTATTTTAAAGATAGGAAATGGTTACAGATTAGATTTTATACTGTTATATCACTTGATTATGTTATTTCTAGCACTTTTTGCAATTGCATTTTTTTAAAAAACAATTTGAAGTAGTGGAGACTGCTACATTAGAAGGAAGTGATATTAAAAATGTAGGTGAAGTCGAAGGTTCTGTGTTTGATGAGGCTGTTGCTCTCCTAAGAAGATTAGAAAAGGAATTAATAAATGAAATTAGTGATTCTGTGCTTTTAGATGTAAAAGCAAAAAGTAGATCATATAGAACTGATAAGTAAGTACAGTCAGCATGTAAATAAATTGTCAAAAGAGAATTGTGTATGGTATTTGTTATACACAAATTGAGAATAAGTATAAAATGAACTAATACTATGTTTTTTTGCAGATGGTTTGCAATGCCATCTAGTAAAGAAATGATTTCTTTATCTGTTACACAAAGTGGCTATCCTATGTTTCAAGAATTAGCAACACAACTCAATCTGCTACACAATAGACTTGCTTCACCACTTTTTTACCAAGCTTGGAAAAATTTAGCTTCGCAATTTGATCAGGTCAATTGTTAATTTTGAAATTATTCTATATATATATATTTTTTATATTAATTATTTACATAAACAGCAATTTCTTTTATTCTTATAGTTCCTTTTAGAAGAAGTTGTGCTAGTAAATCATTTTAATGTTGGTGGTGCAGAACAATTGCAGTATGATATATTAAGAAATTTATTTCCACTATTTGGATTATATATCAGTAAACCAGAGTCATACTTTCCTTTGTAAGTAGCAAATGATTATTATGTATCTTTTAAAAGTTCAAGATATATTTGAACACATAAATTTATTATACAGTAATTATTTAATTTTAGAATTAAAGAAGCCTGCATTTTATTAAATATTATGCTGGGTTCAGCAATGTTACTTGTTGAAGCTCTGAATAACAGCAATGAAACAGCAACAAAGGAAATATTAGCAGATGTTGGTGTTTATAAAATGTCATCTGAACTTGCTCTAAGAGTAATTGGAACAAGAACAGATATTACTTATATATAAAAGATTTTCCTCATCTTGTGTAATAAAAAATTAGATTTATTTATTTATTTAATTTTGTATATAATGCATTACATTTTCCTTTGCATTTTTAAATAAACAGTTGATATTAATACTGCAAATGAGATCATAGAATTGTGCATTTAAATTTCTTTATGTAGGGTTTCTTATCCAAACATAAATCGAAAATAGAAATAATATTCAAGGTTTCATTTTCGAAAAAATCCATTTTAAATACTTGTTAGATACATATGCACTTACATTCATAATCGTAATTCGTTTATTATGTTGTAAATATTTAAAAATTGATGTTTTATGAATAGATAAGATATCTGTAAAAATAGTGCAGAAATGTCAATGGTCAATGTAGTATTATACAATTAATCATGAATGTAGATGCATGTATGCATTGCCCATATGTACGAATATTCAAAATTGATTTCCTCGAACATGAAGCCTAACACATTAAAAAATATTATATTCTATATTGTTCATTTATTTTTTCACAAGGAATTTCTGATTGCTTGTACCATACTTTCAGTCACACTTTTTATACTTATAATTAGAAAAAGTATGTGTGAATGTGTCTATATATACAGAATATTTAACAAATCAATGTTATACCGCCATTATCTGCACCTAATAACAATAATCGATTAAGAGGAAGAACTGCCATTGTAGTAAGAAGTCCTTTGAAAGTATCAGATTTTAATTTTGATGACGAAAACGAAGCTGTTGTTTCTATAGATGTATAAACTCCTACCCTATTTGCTGTTGTGCCTATTATTAATTCTTGTTCATATGTTGTCATACAATGAACTGGTTCTGTAGACCCTCTGAAAGTTAAAGTTATCAAGTATATTTTTCAGGAAACTTTAGGTCCTTTCACTTAGTTCTAAAGTTCTATAATTCAAAGTTATCCTTGTTATTTTACATCAGAAGATATGATATTTTTTAATGAAATATTATATTAAAATAATGTCATGATTAATTTGTACTTTGAGTGAATCAAAAAGGTAACAAACAATACTGAAATAGTTATTTCAAATGAAATTTTAACTCACTTCATATGAAATTTTAATTTTCCATCTAATGCGCTCCATACAGCAATAGTCTCATCTAACGAAGAACTTACGAGTGTTGTTTCATTGATTGCCTCTAATTGTAATATCTGAAAGGAGTACAATATTTTTATAATCATTCTTTTCCTGATTTTGAATTCAAAATACCTCGCATTCGTGTCCCTTCCAAGATGCAATAATAAGACCAGTACGAATATCTAAAATCGTTAGAAACCCTGATGCTTGACCCAATGCTACCCAATAACCACTCGGTGCTATTGCAATGCATCGAATTAAACCTGTTGGGTTTACAGATACCTAAAATAAAAAATATCGTTTTTTATTAATAGGAGTATCTCGCAGTAATATATTTTTAATATAATATTACCTACTTTCATTTCATTTACATATTGAAATGTTCTACAATCAATGACTCTCAATGTAATATCAGTAGTTCCAACGAGTAAAGTTGTACAGGGCGAGGGACTTGCAGCGAGTGTATTCACCGCAACTGGCCGAGAACTTTCTGGACATCCAAGAAGAGAACCCATAAAGGGATCCCAACAATGAATTGTACCGTCGCAAGTAACTACATATCTTAAAGATTCTAAGAATGTAAGTGCAAGGATAGATTTCTTATGTCCAGTATAAGTGTACTGACAAGACGATATGGTATTTCCATCCCCCTTAAAATATAAATGAATCATCATGAAAACCTTGAAACTGTATAGGTAAAAAAAAATGTATATAATAAATATATAAAATTATGACTATGTAATACATTTGTAACTTCACCTGACTTCTTAAACTCCATAATTTTACAGTCTTATCTCTTCCTCCACTTATAAAACTATTCTCGTTATCTAATACGTATAGACATCTGATACTATTAGTATGACCGCTAAACGTTTGAAGTTTTATTTGTTTTATATTAAAGGCTGTATCCTTCTCTGATCTTCCAATTTCATGTTCCCAATATGCTAGCCAATTTCCCCGTAATTGCCTTCCAGTTGATGATGAGCAATTTGCATCGCGACTAGATATGCTTTCTGAAGTAACATGATCCCCAACATCATTTTTTTGCACTGCAAATCTGTTTCCCACAACTGATATATTCCCAAAATTAGGTGCATCTTTATTTGTTAATTCTGTATTTTCTGTCAAATTTTCCAATAAAATAAAAGATTGGTATATAGCAATTAAAGAAAGTATATGGATGAAACTAAAAAAGATATAATATGTAACATACCAACATTAGATGTCATTTTCATTTCTTCTTCATATTTACGACACAAATTATGTATATGTTCATGATTTTTAAGCATTTGCTCCATTACTTCACTATCGATACACTTATAGAAAAGCATATAAGTTTTATGAGCAAATTCTCTTGTAAATACAGCTTTTAATTCTTGAAGTGCCTAAAAAGAATACATTGCAAATTGAACAAAGTGAATATATGCTACCATATAGCAACCATTTAAAAATTAAGAATTAATCAATACTCATTTTGAGTTACCTTATCTTCTTGGAAATCAGATGCATCCATGTTCTCTGTAACTGGTGGAGAATAAGAATCAGCAACATCTACATTAAAATTTCGTTGAACTTCAAGATTATCTCTATTGTCTTCACTAAAAACCTTTGCCCTATATGAATATATACAAAATAAATAAATTAATATTTATATTAGTACTAAAGTTCTAATTTAGACAGTATAAAACAATATTATAGAATATCAACTGATATACCTTGTGAAATGTTCGCTTATTGTTTTTTGGCTAATTTCATCTTTAAAATTTACAGCATCTTGATTAAATGATTTATCAAATGCTAAGAAAAATCGTTGAATAGGTACAGCTAGATGATTTTTTGTAACTACACTTCCTAATCGTACACTAAACATGAATAAAGTTTCTAAACATTTTTCTGCCATTATGGTACGTGCAATTATACCACTGGGAAATGTGAATCTTGTGGATGATAATATACGAACTGTTGGATATAGTATTGTTTTCACAATTGGTTCCTGCAATTCAAAATAAACTGGTCAAGGTTGCATTGAATATATATCATTTACATTAATAAAATATAATGTGATAGGAACATACATGAAGTATATCCATCAGTGTGGCATCAGTAAGGTATGGTGTAATATGATTTAAGAGAGTCAAACATGAAATAAGTCCTCCTTCCAAATTTTGTGTTAATTTTCTTTTACAAAGAGCTAAAAGCTCTACCATGTGTGCAAAATATTGTAATACTATAATCTGTTCTCCATACAAACCTGTATAAGTATTTAATTTACTTTTATCTTCTAAAATTTATTAATAGCTCAATATTAATATCTTTTCATGTAGGTAAATAAATAAATAAACCTGCAATAGCTGCAAGACATTCCAAAACTTTGGTAGCATTACGATCACCAACTAAAACTTTTTTATTCCAAGGAATACCCTCCATAGATACTAAGGTATCACTGATAACTGTTAAATTTTCTTTTCCAGTATAACACAATGTAAGCATTCTCAATAAATTCCGAGATAAATATCGAGCAGTAAGTACAGGACCGAGCCGATGGGATAACCAGATAATAGATTCGGCACTCATTTCAGAAGTTGTACATTCATTTGATGCATAGTGTTGATAAATATGATCTATATGATCATCTTCGTGTAATACTACAGTAGCAGATTTAGTATCATCCGCTTCTAATATTATAGAATTTTGTTCTTCTATCCCAGTGGTATATATTTCTTCAGAAGTATTGGTAGAATGGCTAAATCCAGCGTAAATAAATTCATCATTAGAAGTTTTACTTCCAACATTACAACCAATACTATCGAATTCTGCTAGCGATTTATTAAAAGAATTAGATATTTTTGGTATAGGAATTGTTGGTGACTTGACCGCCTTGAGTGGTGAGATATTACTTCCCTCATCATTTAAATCATTATTAAAATTTAAACTTAGATCAACATTTAAATCAATATCATTTGTTGCATTAGAATTTAAGGATATCCAAGAACTTTCTTCTGCTTCCATTGCAAATACATCTGCAGTAAGAAAAGTTAACAAAAAGTTGTTCGTATATTATATTATATTAAATTTATATTATTTCTTTGCTCACCATCAACATCATTATCAGTTGAATTTATATCATGTGTATAATCTACAGCTATAGGTCCAGGAGATAAAGATATATTATGTTCTGAGTCTGCAGAAAAGTCTTCGTCTAAAGGAGATAAAATCCCTTCTCCTTCATTACATATTCCATTTAAATCACAGCTTCTGAAAAAACTTATTTTAAGCAATTGTTCACAATGGAAAGCCTTCTCAAAAACAATTATAAATCAATATCTATTAAATCTGTTTTAATTTGATACACTTATTATGTGTATCAAGATATTTTATATTATTTTTTCTTACTTAAGATTGCCAGTTTTGTGAGTATATATTGGAGATCCTTGTACATAATCTCTATATCCTCCGACTGCTTCTACAAGAGGCGCAATAAAATTTTCTAAAAGTCGTCGTAATCCCAACCGTACCATAAGCTTCAGTAAGAAATTTCTGTGATATAAACGTGTAGTTTTAAATTTTGCTGTTAATCCTGAAGGAAGTATATCAGCATGGGATGAGTTATCCATAAAGGATCCGTTATCATATAACTTCATAATAGGTAAAAGGAATGTTTGTGCACTGTCTTTGGGACCCAATGCTCTAGAAATGTAAAGATGAAATTAGCTAAAAAAGGATAGGAAACAATTTATAAATTATGCGACTTACTTGGCAATAGGATCAAATAAATACCAAGCAGCCAAGACACAGCTATAGGGTTCTTCCATTATTTGCTGTATGTGTGGCACTATTAGTTCTAAGCATGCTTCTCTTGCAATTTCAGTATGAAACAGTAAATGGTCTAATTCCCTTGCAATTGCTTTAACTTTACATTCGCTAATTTTGCAAAGCAACTTTGTTTTAGTTTTAAATATAAAATCTACATCATTCTCAGATTTCATTATTAAATTTAATTCACGTACTAAACAATTGTATTCTTGTAACATTTCTACAATATTGAATAGATATTTATAATACTTGGAAAATGGAAATAAACTTCCAGAAAGTATTGGTTGTAGAAACTGATGAGCAGATGGTGGTGGTAGACCCATATATGTAATAGTTGGATAACGAAAAGGCGTGTCAGTTGTCTGAAAAATTACAATATTTTTTATTATATATAAAATATTATATATTTGTAATTATAAAAGTATATAATAATCATAAAAGTTGCATTTACGAATTTTTAATACAAATAATTACTCAAAGTAATACTTACTTCTATATTATCCATGTTGTAACTGTTTGGTATAATATCAACTTGAAGCAATAAGCCAACAGCATTTCTCACACATTTAGGTAAGCTATCAGCTGACATTTTCAAAGTATTTAAACATGTGGTAAGTCTTTTCGTAAATGATATCTTTTCGACGTTCCATGTTGCACGGAATTTGTTAGACAAAAATATTTCTACAATTAAGCAACCAAGGATTTGTTGTTCCTTGATACGTCCACTAGCCACAATTTGTTTATAATTTGTAAATGTCTCGTGAAATTCAATATGTGGTTTATAAACTTGTGAGCTTACTTTATTTATAAATGTATGCATAGTTTCTACATGCATAATAGCTGTAATTGGATTGTAATCTTTTGGAAGAATTATCGTTTGATTTACAGACTTATCTTGTTTAGTGCTATCTTCAGTAGCAAGTAAAGAACCACGAGAACGGCTTAATAAACGACTTAAAACTAAAGGAGATGATCTTGATGTACTTGTAATTGATGTTGGTAATTCTTCTTCTTCGAATCCAGAACTATGACCTTCGTCATCACTGGTTCTATTTCCAGATTGGTCATTTTCTGCAAGAAATTATTTGAGATTAGTAACGAATATAAATGAAACTGTTTCACATAATTGGTAAAAAGACAAACTTTGCTGTAAACTTACTATATTTATTAATTAAAAAAGATGAGCGTAATCGAGGTGGAATCTTAGACCAATATGGTGATGGAATCATTTTTTGTGGATGTGGTTGTGTAAAAAGTTGAACAATACCAGAGTTAGTTAATCTAGTATGATTGTCGACAAGTTGTAAACAAACATTTTTTGACTTTACTGCTGCTGAACCAGATAATCTATAAAATTTTAAAAAGTCAATTAAAACAAATATAATTACCTTAGTATTATAATAATAATATGTATTATAATAAGTGATATGTACTTATAGCCGAAAGTTAAATCGATCCAATGATGTAATCGTTCGGAAACGTGAAAACTTTCTAAAGCCTCCCTGTGTCTTTCGATAAAATCTTCTGGGGATGTAGCCCACCCAGGAATTTCTAAATCTGGCAAATCCTCATGAATAGACTGTAATTTATAAAATTATATGTACATTTTAGTATACATACAATCACATGGAAGCAGTTGCCCCGCTATAAAATGCAAAAGTAATAGCTAGTTTACTAGTATGTGAACCATTAAATTTATTACTTTTGTCTTACTTTAAAAACATTAGGGTCAGTAAAAAATTGTGGTATACATTCATCTGGACTCCAATCATGTAATCTTTGTATAGAAGCAGGGTATTCTCCTGGAACCCATTGTGGTCGTACATATTTACAAAGGACAGATTTATCATAGCGACGAGAAAGGTAAACATAATAAGTAATTTCTGACAGTACATCCGATACATGATGTCCCACCTAAAAATATTAACATTATTGTAGTCAATGAAATAATTTTGATAACTAAAAATTTAATTGTACCAGGAATAATATCAAATACATACTTCAGTCGATTGTGAATCAAATGTTAAATCTAATTGCCTATCACCCTTGTTTAATCGAAATTTCGATTTTGTCAAATCCCTCCAATTATTACCACATCTTGACATAAAATCTGTGACCCAAGGCATTACATGATGACAACTTGGATCACCATATCTTCTACCAGCTAAATTATTCAATGCAGTTAAATAATCATAATTACTAATACAATTGTACACCCACATTTCACATAATTTTTCAATACTTTCATTCGTTTCATTTTTCAAATTTCCTTGCAATGCAGTATTCGATAAAGTTACATCAAAATTCTTTTTGCATCCATTAATATTTTTTCCTTTCATCTCTTGACTAGTAGAAGCTTTGGAAAGTTCCTCAGGTTTTATGTATATATTGTCGCTTGCTTTTGGTAAAACCTAATAATAAAATCTGAGAAAGTAGTTATATTTCAATAGAAAATTAAACCAGTGATAGATGGTAATAATGATTATAAAGATATTAACCTGAATAGTAAAATCATCCGTAAGTAGTATATCACTAAGAGTAATTTCACCTAATACTAAACCCCGATCATGCAAATCTCTAGATAATTGTAATAACTGGTATATTAAAAATAATGGTTTTCCATGACACATACTTAAAGCAGCAGGACTGTACATTACACACCTTTAAGAGCAATAAGTAATTAATAGTTAATCGATCATAAAATTAGCAGTTAACAAATCATCAATACAAATTTATATATACAGTATATACTTACTCACGGAGTGAATATTCTGCAGTTTGCTCATGCAATGTTAGAAAAGCAGATGTAGTTTCAATAGCAAGCAGTGCTGGAAGAAGATTGCAATGTACCTCAGTTGATATACCAGGTAATACAGACACCACTAATCCATTTTGTATTTGTGCTAAAGTGCAACCGTACATTTTCTGTAGTACTTCTTGCATAATTGATATATCGCTTACATTCGCAGTTATACTACACTGTTCTTTATGTTCTACACAATTCCAAGGACCTGTAGTATACATATTGAACAAAAACCTGATAATGTATATAATATGTATAATTAACAATACATACTGTAATATCTTTTGTAGCACTCTTTCCATAAATTGCGATAATTAGTTTCTGCAACATAATGCATTAATTGTGAGAATGTGAGATCTGTATGAGTATTTCCATTTATATTTCTTCCTCTTGGAAGTGGAACAGCATATTTATGTTGTTTTTCATAGATCTGGAAATCAGGCCATTATCAATAATATAGTATTAAAATTTTATATTATTTAGTTTTATATACAATATCATAAATTTGATGACAAATATATTAACATACTCTAACATATATTCTCATCCAATCTGGACCCAGGGCTTCAAGCATAGGATGAGCTGCAATTTCATCTTCACTTAATCGTTCGTGATTAATAAATGAAAGTGGACCTGTATTAATTAAGTTGGTCAACCAATTTCTATGAATAGTTAAACAAATTCTATCATCTGATTTCTTTATATATTTTATTGGTACAAGTAACTCTTTTGTTATTACATCCATTCCTTGCATTTATGACAGAGGGAAAGAGATAAAGGAAGAGAGATTTATATACTTCCTGTAACATAAGTATATAAAATATATATATTAGAAAGTATTATATATAGTTAAATAGAAGATATTTTAATGTATTTATTCGTTAAATCAGTGTATACCACAGCTGAGTTGTAATACAATGGGAAGATAGCTGTTATCTCTCTTGTGAAATGTCAAACACAGCTGATTTGTAGTTGAAGAGGTAATATAAGTACACAATGTATGATATACACCGTTGCGTAGTGATCCTATCAATCTAAGTACTAATTCCTATAACTATATACAGCATGAGTTTATTGCCTCTACGTCGATTAAAAGGATTGCCATCTTTGAGAATAAACTGCATGCGCCGCCTGAATGTACCAAAAAGTACTAATCTTCTAGATTCACATACGTACGAATTACTCTCATAGTTGAATCTTTAAGGATTTGGAAAGTTTACATTAATTTGCAGATGGTATAGCAAGTTAAAGAAATGTTTTTTTTATAAAATAAATATTTTATGAATGATTAAACTTACTAACATGAGTAATGATCAGATTGATCAACTGAATCACATGCATTAAAAGAAGGATACAAGAGAGATTTATAAAAACAAGAAATATTGCAAAAAAATTAATATAAAAAACAAATTAATTTTATTATATACTAACTAATAATCTGCCTATCATTTTTTTTATAAAATTTCATGTTCACATATGTTTCTTCATTAATTTTATGTAGAAAAACATTTATTTATAGCAAAGTCATATATTGACTATTTATTAAACTATATAATATCAAAGCAGGTCGTTGTTTTTCTTTCCTTGCTTCTTGCATTACTTCGCATATCTCTTTTATGTACTTCTTATGTCTTGGATGTCTGAAAAATAAAATAGTTTTTGTGCTAAAGACGACGGAAGTTAGAAATTACGCTTCAGGAAGTTATTATTAAGAGAAAAGCAAAATATATAGACATCATACAAAATAACATTTAATAAATAATAGAGAGACGTACTTGTCTATGATAATTTGTATGCTCTTCAGAAAGTCTTGGTCCCCTTCATCAATCTCTAAGAAACTTACTATCGTCCGTATGATGCTCATTTCTAAAAATACCGCAAAAATTTCAATTGGAATTTTATGTGATATCCTCTGATAATGTGTAGACAATTGTCCATTCATAGAAATTTTCAAACTTTTTCTGGAACTACTGGAAAGTTTATCTTTCTCAGATAGGATAAAATTAATATTAACATTAGTTGGATTGTTATTACTCAAAAATTTATCATTCGTTGCTGTTTTGCTTTCAGATCTGTTTAGAATATGTATAGAGCTGTCCAATCTTTGAAAGAACTCTCCGACTTCTTGATTGCCTATCCTTTTTTCCTGGAACCTATCACGTTCCCAACTTTGAATTCTTACGCTTCCCTTTTCCCCGTCTTTGAAAAGGATAACATGATTAAATGAATTTTCTCGACAATACTCGAGAATTTCTTCAAGAGACGGGAGATCTAAAATTCTGACTTTCATTCCGAGATTCCATAACTCTTTCAAAAGTTCAACCATTTCTTTTTCTCGATGATGATTACCCATGCAAGAAATAGCAATGTCAATTCCGTATTTACATTCAAAAAATTCGGTAGTTTCTGAGACCGCAGAAACAAGTTTTTCTAATGAGATACTAATTCCAGCGCCATATTGCTTAATTTCCTTGCTTGCCATTCCAGTGCGTTCAAGAATTTTTTTAAAAGAAAGCAGCATTTTATCGTAACGTCCTCCCGCTGCTATTACTTCTTCTCCACCTTTTTTTCTATGACGTTTTACTTCACAAGTTATTCGATATATTATACCACTATATTGGTTTATATTATGCACTAGAAGAGGTACTACTACTACTGGCCACTATAACAAAAATTCGGAAATTTTTATTTCGAGATAATATGTTATAATATAATATGCTTTTTATTAAAATATTAATTTCAGTATAAAAAATAATATTTTACCTTTACACCAAGTGTTTCAATGTTTTCCATAACTATCTCAATCTTTTTCAATCCTTCTCTAGCTAAAGCAGCTGCATCAGATTTCTTCGTTTTATTTTTTGTAATAGTTTTCAAGACACTATGAATCTTAGCAACAGAACTTTCAGTTTCGAGTAAATTAAATAATGTCTCCATAGCTTGATCAGTCAAACACAAACTTATTAAATGTGTCTGTAATTGAAACTTCGTAAATTTTCCATCACGCGCATCTCGAAGAATTGAATAAATATCTTCATATTTTTCTTGATCAATTCCACAGTACATTAATATGGCTTGTAATAAGGACGTGTGATTCAGGCGAATAGTAAAATTTCGTTCTTGTAATGGAGGTAATTCGTTGATTATTTCCCAGACAATGTATATCAATTCAGCTTCCATTAAAAGATTATCAGGAGTAGGGCTTATTATATCAAATGCACATTCGTAAAGCTCCCTAGGATGGAAGCCTAAAACCTGTAAATAACAAAGTATTACACATGTTAAGCAAATTTTAATATTTTTATAGTAATACCTTTTTTTCTCTAAAAACTCTTTCAATGGCATATCTTCTAATATGTGGAATGTTATTCCATACAATGTATCTCGCAAATGGAGCACGTAAATCATGAGGGATGCAAACAATATTTCCATTGCGTGTCATTAATTTGACACTGGAATTTGAAAAAGTGGAAAATTGATGTGATTTGGGTATTAGTAATGGAGTTCCTAAATAAATAGCACCATGTCTTTGGAAAACTTCTATTATTCTGCTCTTTATTTTTTCTTGATGCTTTTTCCAAGGGATAAAGTTGATATGCATTCTACTAGGTAAATTCATATCGTAGGTAATATCGTCTGCTGGACTAACGTCCTGTTTAAAGCAACATCCAATCAGATATTTATATGCTTTACTTTGATTATTCGAAAGAGTGCGTCGAATCATCTCTTGCAATTCTGTTTCTTCGAGCCGCGGAGGAGGTAAATAATCCGAAGAAAGAAGTTCTTGAGCTGTAGGTCGTTGACTAGAATCGTGATTTAACAACCATCTGCAATAATTAAATACATGTAATTTAATTAGAATACTTTGCATGCTATACAGTCAAATATTAATTATTTATTTTATGTTTGCGGGTTTCCAAAGGCTAAAAGTAAGATCGAGTTGGGTTAGGGTCCTGGAAGAAGGTAAGCGCACATTTTGTAATACTTACCGCAAGATGTGGATTTGTCTTGACATGTCAGCCTGTTGCATGTCTGAGGGGAGCACAATTTCTTTCAATCGTAAATTACGTAAAACTTTACACCGTTCCATTTCTGTAGTTAGAGGCTTGTAGCACATTTCAAATAATATTATACCAAGACTGTAAATATCAACTTTTTGATTATAAATAGCCTTTGCTGCTTTTGTTGTAAGTTCTGGTGCTACATAGAGTGCTGTGCCTACTTGTCCTGTTAAAGAACCCACATCCTCCACACCAAAACTAGTCCCTGAAATATACCATATAACATGTCATCTTAGAAAGTTAATTATTAATGAGAATAACGATAAAAATGAAATAAATTTATCTTGTTAAAGAGGTTGCGAGTTCGGAGACGAGCAACGGTGGTTTTCTTGATGGGAAGCAAACACGAAACTGTCTTCTGATTACATATGTATATACGTCGACACGATTTTTGGATGCGGACTGAATTGAATCACTTTTTTTAGTTAAAATGTTTGCACAAAACGCTTACCGTGTATCGTTAGCGAACTCCTACAACTCTTGATATCTCATCCTTTAGCATTAACACTAGAACTATCGACGACTATAGAGTACATTTTCTAAAGAAAAGATATTTAAAAAAAATACTATGTAAATAAAAGACAAGCATACTTTATACAATCTTACAAAAATTATGGAAAATTCTCAAAAATGAATCGTTGCAAAATAAAATTTTTAACAAGAAGTTACCAATCTATAATTTTGACGGCTTTGGTAGTTCTAGTGTTAAAAAAAGTCAAGATATGTTTTAATATTTTAAACTTGGCCTTCATACAGTAATTTTACCACGCCCGTTGGCCTTTGATAACGGAACATAACATTAATATCTTTGTATTAATTATTTTTTGTAGAATTCTCCATTTTTTATTTAATTGAACTGAATGCAGATTTTTTCCAGTATTTACCTTTCTCTAAACCTTCCCTGTCAGTCTCCATGGTATAAGCAAAGGATGAAAATATATTTGTAGTTGCTAGACCAAAATCTCCAATTTTTACGTGATCGTTACTATCCAAAAATATATTAACTGGTTTTAAATCTCTATGTATCATTCCTTGTTGATGAATGTGTGCTAGGCCTTCAACGATTTCCCGAAATAATCTCCATACTCTTTCTTGATCTTCATGAAGTCGAGCGTCAATTGCTGTTCGAAGAGTACTCTTTTCACAAAATTCCATTTGAATATACATAAACTGCATCTCTCTAATTGTTTCTTTTGATTCATTTATATCCTTATTTTCATCACATTTTATATTTGATGTAGATTGATCATTTGTATCTCTTTCAAATTCTACACTATCAGAAGAATCTATTCTCAAACGATTCTGCATTCTGGAAAAAATATTATACAACATTAATTTAAAACATCAGCAATAAATTAAGTCTTAAGTATACAATTATCAAAATGGATAGTATTCATAATTTATTATTTAAAAAATATTTCTTACAAGAATACACAATCCTCATCACTGTCAGTATCACTTGATTCATCACTATTATCTTCATCACTATCAGGTGGAAGTGTTGCATTTGTACAAGATTTATATGAAACATTCCATTCAACTTCATGCAAAGATGGTGCTAATTTTTCAATATCATCTGTTTCTAAATGCTAAAAGGTTCATTCATCTTTTATTCAATAAAACACATATAGCTATAGGTAATACTAATTAAAAAGTTAATTAATAAGATAATTTAAAAACAATAATTACATTAAGGGAGTCTGAATTCTTATTTTCAGAAGGTATCTTGGATGTACGTTCTTCTAACTCATCAGTTGTAGTGGCAGTTTCTATCCATGAATTGTAATATCGTACTACATTTTCATGATTCATTCGGGACAACAATTTGACTTCCCTGGTAATTTTTTTATTCAATTGTTTATTTTTTGGATTCAGTTCTATCCTTTTAATTGCATAAATTCCACCGTCTAATTTATTTTTCACTTTAAGAACGTCGCCAAAAGCACCTCTACCAAGCCATTCAAGAATTTCAAATTCATTTGTAATTCTTGAATGGCCACTTAATGGAGGTACATATTGTCGAATATCCGTATCACGTTCTTCTGGTCCATCATCCTCTAGTTCATTCCATCGTGGTACTTTTGGAGGTGATAAAGGATGAGCTAAAGGTGCTTTTATGAATGAGTGTTCTAATAATTGTTCGGCTGACCAACGTTTCCTTTCGTCATTAACGAGACACTTCAGTAAGAAATCTTGAAGATCAGGCTGAAAAGTTCAAAGAACTGGAATACTTTATAATTGAAATTTGTGTAGATAAACAAAATTGAGTGAATTAAAGACAATTTTCACTAAAAATTTAAACAGAAATTCTAAACATATT
The DNA here is from genome assembly GCF_050948175.1 of Xylocopa sonorina. Taxonomy (NCBI): domain Eukaryota; kingdom Metazoa; phylum Arthropoda; class Insecta; order Hymenoptera; family Apidae; genus Xylocopa; species Xylocopa sonorina. The sequence continues at coordinate 11,232,652 of NC_135196.1, read as the reverse complement.
GATATATTTAAAAGTAAAAATCATTTTAAAAATCATTTTTAAAAAATAAAAAAGAAACGTACCTGTGTGATTGCTGATGGATCTATTTTATTTCCAGAAACAATTATCCCATTTAATAAAGAAAATATAAGGACACCAAAACGGTAAATATCTGTCTTTTTTCCACCCCTTCCTTGTATACATGGAACATCTGATTCAGGTTTAACTGTTGTACATGATTGATAAATATCAGATAATCTTTTATTTAAAGAATAATCTGACAATCTAACTGTTCCTGCACGATCAATGTAAATACTTGTATCACGTAGATCCTTGTGGACAACATTATTTTCATGGAGGTATTTCAAGGCAGAAAGGATACCAGTTGCTAAATATCGAAGAAGATCAATGTTCATTGGAGTGTTTTCTAGTAAGAAAAAGGAACAGCTAGTACCTATCTGAAATTTATCAATTAATATATACTGTATAAATTATAGAATTTTTAATTGTCTTGAAAAATTTCACAATATTTAAATATACTTGTGTAACACATACCACAAATTCTTGAAGTACATAAATAAGTACATAATCTTCTTCTTGCAGGTATTTCATATTTAAATAATGTACAAGATTTACATGATGTAATTTTTGTAAATGGTTTACTTCTTGTTCCAAACTTCCAACTTGTTTTATAATATTTTGAATACTACTTTCTTCAATTTTATTATTTACTTTTAACATCCATTCATTAACTGCAAACAATTCTCCAGTTGTCATATCTACACCTGCATAAACAACTGATCCCTTTGTACTGTGACCCATACATTTTGCTCTGTACACCTGTCTTACACCTGCAAGCATGATTATTATCTTCACTTATAGTGTATCATAAGTAGTGAATCACCCTGTATAAATGTATTTATTACTAAATTCATATATAGTTCATTGTTTTTAAGGATTCAATTTCTTTAGTTCTCTTATTTATTTTGAAGGGAAACAAAATTGGAGAAAAATGTATGTTTACCTTTGTTGTGATCAAAGTGTAATAATTTTGTACCCCTGTGTTCACAAAGGAAACCATCAGAACTTTCTGAACTACTAGCACATCTTCTTCGAGAATAAATTCGTGTTCTTTCTTGAGGAGATGATGGTATCGATTGAGGTGGATTATTTGATCTGTCGCCATATAGGCGAATAGATTCTTTTCGATTACGATGTTCAGCTTTTAAAGCTTCTTGTCTCTTTTGAATTTCATCTTGCAATACCTGCAATTTTTTAGTTTGATTATTTTTTTATTCTGAAATAATTGAAATTAAAAGGGTTCAATCTTTTCAGTACAAATAAACTGAAAAACTTGAAGAGTTGGAGCAGTCATTCTCTATTTATAAACTTTTCTTTTTTCTAATGTTCACATTTAAATGCAGCTTTTCATATGTGACAGATATATTTTAAGTAATCAACTTTTATCAGATATTGCTTATATACCTGTCTTTCCTTATCTTCTTTTAATTGTTTTTCCAGTTTTTCATATTCAATTTTTTCTTGATCTCGTGAGGTCATTTCTTCATAAAAACTACTATAACTTGGTTTATTGTGCTCATGTAAGTATTTCTGAATATGCTGTGCTATTTCAAAGATCATTACTTCTCCTTGTAATCGTCTTATAAGTTCCACTAATTCATTATATAATACTGCAACTTGTTGATATGATAAGCCTTTACTATTTTGTAATTCTATTTTTGGCACTCTATAATTATAATAAAAATCACAATAAAATATTAATTTTGGTAACAATGCGTTCAGTTACAAAAGACTAATTAAAATTAGACTTACTCATCAGGATATTTATTGGTACATGTTACACGTAAATCAATTTGCGCATGTACTTTAGCTGGCCCTGACATACCTTTTTGAGGCATTAAGGTAATCAAAATATCTAATGGTTGCCAGCTTTGTTTACTTTTTTTACTACGTAAATCGCAAAGTTCATCCCCAAAAATACTCTGGGAATATTATACAGTTATTTAATATAAGAAGTGTAATATAGTAAATATTTTATGAACATAAGAGTAAAAGAAGATAATGGTAAAGACTGTGTACAATGTTTTTTTATATTTTTAGGTTACACTAGGTTAGGTTAAAAAGCAAGACTGTTAAGGGATAAATTAGTTAATCAATGCTGAAGTGTCTAAATAGTAAATAAATGAATTAACTGTTTTTTTAACAGAATGAAAAACAAAATCATAAACGTCTTTACAGATAAAGTAAATCAGTTAAACCATGTTGTTATTCGCTCGCATTGATAATACAATTAGATAAAAGCAACAAAAGACTCATTAGTTCAAATTACGAGTCACTTTAAGCATTTTTTATCATTTGATAAATGTTGATGTACACTACGCCATACCTTTAAAACTTCAATTTCATTCTGCTGTCGATCTTTAGAAGATTCACAGGACATATTTTCTCTAATACATAATATTTTTAATGTTCAATTTGAAACACACCATCCTAAAACAATTACAATAACCTTAAATTCTATTACAGTACGCTGCATTCATCCTCAGCAGGAAAATAAAGTTGAATACTTACGATTAGTATTTTCACCGTTTCTTCACATTATCGTTACGGACAATTTCGCGTACATTAATTCATAACTTAGAAGAAAAAACGTTAACGTAAAGAACACAGGTAGTCCTATGTTTTGAATGTACCGATTTTAAACAAGTGGTACAGTATTATTATTTATGTGCTTACGTATCAAGAGTGTTTACTAGTTAACATCACATCGTCAGCACTCCCACCAGAATTCATGGTATGAAATGAGCTTCCAATACAAGACACCGATCGCGCTGATGCCTACAATTTTTTCACGCTCAACGTACATTTTCATCAAACAACATATCTGTGTCGCGTCACTCGCGACACGATATCCGTGCTTCAACAGCGACCAGAAAACTGGCCAGCAGAGGTTGTAAGGCTGAAGCGGTGCTCTTTAGAGTAACTCCTGCTCTCACGGTTTGGATGCTGCTGTGAGATTACCGTATTGAGAGGCTAACTGTTGACCCAGAGATTGTCTGCTGAATGGGGATCAATCCTGGTATGTGGTGGGTTTTCAGGGATTGTATGCTGTAGCAAGACAATCAAGCTGAAAGAGCCCGATTCCTGGAGAGCGCGTACCTCTCGATCGCCTTTGATGGTTGGTGGAATGAGTTGTAAGAGTTAGATGAGGACTCGGTTCAGAGAGGAACGTTCAAACGCAAGGCTGAAGTTCAACTGATTTTCTTTGGGTCTTGTCTTGGGGGTGGCAACGTTGACACTGACCTATGATGAGTGTTTGGTGGTGTTTGGGAGGTGGTACTCCAAAAAGAGAAAGTGGCCACGAAGTCTACGTTCTGTCAGGCACGTGTAGTTAAACATGAATATAATAAACTCGAATTCAAACAATTAGCAATGGACTAATCGAACTGCCTCTCGAAGGTAGTTAGACAATGGCAAAATAGAAACACGCATGACAGAACGGAACTAAGTGACCAGAGAAGAGGGGTCTGGAAAACATCCTAAGACCCATGGGTGTGCCATGGAACAATATCTTTTTTACTTTTATAACTGTCTCACGAGTCATAGATGCGGAGAATATTTCTTTTTTCCTTTTTTTAACTCAAGAGAGATGCTCGTAGACATCTCGGAGTTTGGAGGACACTTTGAAGTAACGGCAAACTCTTAAAACCCTTATGGCGGTTTATTTTAATGTTTACACGTTTCCGTTGCTAATCTGTCAACTGTTACAATATCAGGCTCTGTTACATTTTTTACACAAGTCTGCAAACATAATTTATGATAATTTAAGATTCCGCATCGAATTTGTGAAAAGATGTTATGAAAAAGATTGAATGATATGTATGTGCATATTGTAGAGGTGCACGTATACCTTACTTATTTGATTGATTCTCTTTTTGATATTATATGGAATCAAATTCGTGGTTATATCTGTCAATAGTTTGTTATCGATGAATAACAGGCACGCGTATGTATGTACTTGCACGCACGTCAATATTGGATGTCGTTAATTTTCTAACTGTCGTATAAATTTGTTTAGATAAACTGGTGATATTAATTGATATGAGCGTATAATTTAAATATGAAATATTTGCGAATTACAAGTGGAACAAAATAAATAATATTATATATATAATATATCCGAAATCTTCGTTACTATTTACAGGAGGAAACATTTAAACTCTAATAAAACTCTGAAAACACTGAACCATAAAAACATGATGTTAATGATCTGTTCAACGTTGGTTATCAATGCCCAAACCTAACATAACACAACCTATCCTTTTCAACTTCGTTTTGTGGTTTTCGTAGTGTATCGAAAGGTATTCTAATGTCAGATATTTTTCAAAAACGGAACATTTCATCTAAAAGTAAAAAGATCACAATCTTAACTAAATAAATACAAGTATCTAGTTTGATATATCATTGCGAGCCGAATGTGTTACTACAGTGCGTTGGCAAAATTTGGATAACAACTGTGTGAATATCATTTTTCTTACCGTTTACATAAAGCTTAAAGAGTGAAAGCAAAATGGTTCTCGCGGATTTAGGTCGAAAAATAACATCTGCGCTTCGATCCCTCAGCAATGCAACTGTCATCAATGAAGAAGTAAGTACTCTTTATAACCAGATAACCTTCTAACCCGTTTTGGTACAATTAGGATTCTAACATATGTTGATTTATAGTATTTAGGATATGTAATATATCCACAGTATGTTGAATGTTTTCCATTTTTTAAATACAGTTCTCTAGATTAATAAACTCTGAAACATGACAATTAGTTTGTCAGTTAGCCACGATAATGATTATTTAAGTTCAATATTTTGATCATAATGCAGCAATTAAGCATTTCATCGCAAATAATTTTATGTTAGTCTTGTGTTATGTATATTTTATGATTCTTGTTATGTATCCTAATGTTTTGTTTTGAAATGCGGAGCTAATTATCTTTTGTGTATAAATTTGTTTTACGTTGTTTTTAGGTTCTTAATTCTATGCTGAAAGAGATATGCGCGGCATTACTTGAAGCAGATGTTAATATCAGGCTTGTCAAAAAGCTCAGAGAGAATGTTCGCCTTGTTATTGATTTTGATGATATGGCTGGTGGCCTTAATAAAAGGAGGATGATACAAAGCGCTGTTTTCAAGGAACTTGTGAAGGTAAATTAAATAATTTGTTTAATGATTTTTGTTTTTTATTTTAGAAGAAAATACCAAGAAATAACTGCACGGCAATCCTTATTCAACAGAAGTAGAGAAATACTAAAGTAGCATCTCAATATAAAATATATAATTTGTTCTGTCTTAGCTAATTGATCCTGGAGTGAAAGCTTATCAACCAATTAAAGGACGACCGAATGTTATTATGTTCGTTGGTTTGCAAGGGTCAGGTAAAACAACTACTTGCACAAAACTTGCTTATCATTATTTAAAGAAAAACTGGAAGGCTTGTTTGGTTTGTGCTGATACGTTCCGTGCTGGTGCATACGATCAAATAAAGCAAAATGCAACAAAAGCAAGAATTCCATTTTATGGGAGGCGAGTACAGCTTTAAAATTTATTTATTACAATTTCAGTAAAAAAATACAGGTAGATTAATATGGTTGCAGAATTCTGTTGCTATTATAATAAGTTCATGCACGAATTTCTTGTTTATTCAGCTATACAGAAGTAGATCCAGTTACAATAGCGCAAGATGGTGTGGAAATGTTTAAAAAGGAAGGTTATGAAATCATTATCGTCGATACTAGTGGTAGACATAAACAGGAAGAGTCTTTGTTTGAAGAAATGCTCCAAGTTGCAAATGCAATTGTAAGTAGTTTATTAGCCACGTATTAGGCGCTACATAATAAATAAAAATTTTTATTTCCAGCAACCAGATAACATAATTTTTGTAATGGATGCAACAATAGGTCAGGCTTGCGAAGCTCAAGCAAAAGCTTTTAAGGAACGTGTTAATGTCGGTTCTATTATTATTACAAAACTTGATGGACATGCAAAAGGTGGAGGTGCCCTTTCAGCGTAAGTATCTTTAAAAGTATTTTTCATGTACTTTTATTATATCAGTAAATGTAAAAAATAACTATTTTTGAAATATATATTTATAATGTAATGAAATGTAAATTGTCAAAATAATATAATCCCAAACTTGGAGATGAAAGTTTACTTTCATAAATATTAGAGTTTCTTAATATTATGTAAGGATATTATTATAGGGTTGCTGCAACACAAAGTCCAGTAATCTTTGTAGGTACAGGGGAACACATAGATGATCTAGAACCATTTAAAACAAAACCTTTTATTAGTAAATTATTGGGTATGGGTGACATAGAAGGATTGATAGATAAAGTAAACGAGCTAAATCTTGATGATAATGAGGAACTACTTGAAAAAATCAAACATGGTCAATTTACTTTAAGGGATATGTACGAACAGTTTCAGAATATTATGAAAATGGGCCCATTTTCTCAGCTAATGGTAAGTTTTTTAATTGTATTTATTCATAAAGAGAGTATAAATACTTGAAATGGCAATTTTTTAATATTTAATTGTTGAAATTAAATGATGTCAGTAGTTGAAATAAATGAGACCTGACGTTTGTTTAATAGGGGATGATTCCTGGCTTTAGTCAAGACTTTATGTCAAGAGGTACAGAACAGGAATCTATGGCAAGACTAAAACGTTTAATGACCATCATGGATAGCATGAACGATGCAGGTTATTTTTGTTTTCCAATGAAATACAATACTATATTTATGACATAATATTATACAGTCATGATATTAAAAATATCTTTATTAATATAAGTTTAATTTTCGATTTATGTATTTTATAGCTACAGAATTTTTAGTAAGAGAATGAATTAATAATTAATAAATATTTGTAGAATTGGACAATAGGGATGGTGCAAAATTATTTAGTAAACAACCAGGCAGAATAGTAAGAGTGGCACAAGGTTCTGGAGTAACTGAAAAAGAAGTCAAAGATCTAATTACACAATATACAAAATTCGCGGCAGTTGTGAAAAAAATGGGTGGCATTAAAGGATTATTCAAAGCTGGAGATATGTCTAAAAATGTGAATTCATTACAAATGGCAAAGTTGAATCATGAAATGGCAAAAATGATGGATCCTAGAGTTCTTCATCAAATGGGTAAATAAGAAAAAAAATTTATTTTCGACCTTATACTTTTTCTAATTATTCTAATTTGTATTGTATTCAAATTATTCTACTTAAATATTTCAATTTCTGTCTGTTTAGGTGGCATGCCAGGATTAAAAAATATTATGAAACAACTTCAACAGGGTGCTGCAGGAGGACTTGGAAATTTAATGGGTGGCTTTGGTGGAAAATCGTGAAAAACATTGATGAGACAGTGCATTAACTGTCCTTGAATATAATTCCTTGTTAAATATTGTTTAGTAATAATGGACGAAAAAGAAAATAACAAAAATGAAAAGAAGGAAATGGAAAAGAAAACAGAGGATTTTAAAGCCTGTACTATTCTTTAAAAATGATCTCTTAAAAAGTTTCAAAAAAATTAAGGACAAATTTTATGTTTACAGATCTTTTTCAACGCGAAAGAAATAAAAATGATGCTCGTTACCATATGTACGTTCGTTGTATTGTATTCTGTACTTTCCTCATGTTTATTGTATGTTTTTCATTCTATGTATGCTATTGTATTCTGTAAACGAATAAGCAACATACAGAGTGTTAAAAAAGAGATCCGTGCTTAAGATCTTATGGTACTCTCCAAAAGGAAATAAACCTCTTTTTTAGCAGCCTGTATAGTGTATGTAAAATAGTAATATCTAAAGTTGCAAGAAAATTATTTTCATTAATCTTTCATTGGTTTTATATACCATGTGTGTGAAATATTCTTATTTGTTGGATAGTTTTACTTGAAGTTGTACTTTATATATTCATACACTCCATTGCAGTTATTATCGTATGAAGCGATCCCTTTCATACTTAATTGGTTATTAGACCTATTGCTATTTCTTTTTTATTAAGATCTAGGGAGAGAGGGAGAGAGATGGTAGACGTGTCTTTTTCGGTTTTGATTTATATTCTCTATAACGTAAGGTCGTTACTGGAGTATTTATTTATTCCAGTAAAATGCGCCATGTTTAATCTTGTAAACCAATATTTTGCATTGTGTGAGTGAACAGGAAAGTTGTATATATAATTCAAAACTTATAATAGTTTTATATTGAGTTCTTATTTAATTAAACAGTGTAAAAATACATATACTGAAGTTAAATTTGTTTCTACCTTCTTGAAAATCAACAAACAACTGGACAGTCCTTCCTCCGAAAGAAAATCGCGTTACTTCTTCAACATCTATTAATTGCGGCGGAATTAAAAAATGTTCCCGAAGGGAAAGAAATTATTATGTTAATTAAAGTTATCTAAATAATGAGGATATAACTTTCAGAGTAAATATCGACACTGCAGATTATATGACGGCCAAAGACATCTTGGTTTCTTCGTTTAACATTTCAGCAATTTAATCAATTGCTGTTCTATTAAGCTTGCAGCAAACAAGTCATTTTTGCAGTGCTAAACATATATTCGTTCTGCATATTATACTCATTTTCTAAGTAATACTAATCGAGGCCAACGACTTGCCGCTGACGCGTACAGTGCATAATGTTACAGGTGAAGTTTAGTTATGTACTCTGCGATCGTTTAATATTAAAAGTATATTGAAGAGCGTGAGTAAAAATATATTAAAAATTATTCATTCTTTACATATTTTCCTTTTACCGTAACTACTGTAATGATGTGTAACAGGTAAAGACTAAGCTTAATTAGTAGTACATATATATACATAATTGTGTCATTGCAGAATTAAGTATCTATCTTAGAAACCGTGCGAACGAGAATAGATCAAATAACAACAAATCTGCTTTAAAAGCTTATACATATATGTATAATTATTTACGTAGTCACGTTTCGTTGAAAAATGATACTGCCACATCATGGTAGACCCCAGATTGATTCATCACAAATGAAGATTGTAAAGAAAGTATGATGCTTCATCAAAGAATGGCCTATCTCAATGTGTCAAAGACTTCCTTTCCACAAGTTGACATCTGAAAGCTGTGGAAGCTAGAAGAATCATGAATCTCTTACTATTACTGTAATAACGCAAATATCGAGGTATACCTCATCATCTGTTCTCGTACATTTTGGTTCTGAGACAAATGGACAATTCTTTATATTGTTATAAGATAAATGATAATTTTCAAAATTTGCTACGTGATGAATCAAAGTAAAAATTCTCAGTAATGGTAAAATTGGAAGTGACTTATCGAGGCATCCAAAGTTGGTAATATTAAAATGATCCTGTAATACGGGGGTGGTCAACATTATGACATAAGCGTGTTAGTATTGACGAATTAGGAAATGTAAATACGTTGTACTTAATCCTATATTATTAATAAACCAATATAAACAAAATTGCTCGAATGATTAATTCCTTAATTCCTTCCTGACTTCACTCCTTTAAGAAGCAGCGAAATAATTTTGTGTTAATGCTTCCAATGAAAACGAGGATTAGATTACAATATGAATACTTATGTTATGATTAAACTAGTGAGTATAAACTAATATAGTATGATAAATGATTTGAAAAAAATGTTCAACTTTTATTTGAACTCGTAAGTATTGCACATACGAACGTTGATAATGTACAATTTTAATGAACGAATTAGAAAATCTATTATGACAGCTATACAAGGATACCGCTAGAGAAGATGGTCCGAGGAAGGTGGGCACAAGGTTGCGATTGCAATTCGGATGGTAGGGAGATATCAAAGATCAGTGAATCGATATAAAAGAAGAACGAATACTAAAGCGGCGCCAGTTTTATTAACTTTCTTTTAGGTATCGCGCGCAAAAGTAAATTCCATTTAGTGAATCACACCTATCTCATAAGAATATATTGAACACGTAGGTATTGCTAATTCTAATCTTTGTACGGCATTCTGGAAACAGTTATTGAAACTAATATTCGAATAAATAATAACATTCCATAAATAATAATAATTAAATTGAATCTTTCATCGTGTACCGGTTATAAAACATATTTACTCGTCAAATTTTATCTCTTGATACTTTACGATGGCAATATTTTATAATATCTGAAATAAGAGAAAAATTAAACGTGATTTTTGATATTTTCATTGAATCTTTAAGTATCTTCTCTGCACTTATGCTTCTTTTTTGCAACATATAAAAGAAGATAATGCGCAGGCTGTATGTTCTTTTTTATTAAATAATCCACATAGTTGTTCTGTACCGAAGTTCTCATTGATTTGTTCGTACGCCTTGTTTATGAAATTGATTAAAATTTTCAATCCAAACTATGTTAGTAATTAGTTATGCGTTCTCAAAGAATATACAGACACATCGTAATGAGCCAAGAAATACATTTTTTGTTAAGAGACGCTACAAAATGTTTAACTTCAAAAAGAAAAAAGGGAAACATAATGAAACGCTTTAACTTTAGGAGGCAATTACGTAGCCCCATAAAATTAGAGGACACCTGTGAATTTAACAATTGAATTTAATTTAATTTCCGTAATAAATTTTCGATGAATGAGAATCGTAGTTTTAACAGGACTTCAAATGGTGTTACAAAGTTTTCAAAAATACATCTATAAATAGTAGTTATACATACTAATAAGGTGGACGAACAAATAACAGTGAGAAATGGTGAAAGGGGGGTAGAGAGGTAAAGTGAAACACAGTCGAGGTCGGCCAAGGAATGACGTGAGCTCCAAAATATCATTCTTGGAATGTAGGACATTAGAAAAGTAAAAATCGAGAATCTGGGTATGTATTCCTTTCTCTTTCGATCGAGACGATGTGGCCCGGATCAGCTATATTTCCGGGTGATGGACCTTCCTTTTTCCATAAATTAAACTTAATACTTTCCACTACTTTTCTTTTACGCAAACATTTAACTTTCTTTGCATTTAGTTATAGAACTTTTATCAAACCTTTAAATTCACTTTCAATTTTGCTGTTGCTAAAAAAATTTGACGAGAACCAATTTATTATTACTATCTCTCTTTTTAAACAGTATCTTTTGTAGGTACTCGATCGCTCATCAGCATTTTCAACAAATTTTTATTGATAATAGCGAATGTCATATGGAGATGTAATTATCGGTAAAACAATTAACGGGTCGTATATATTTTAAAACAACGAAATCTTTTTATTAATCAGTTGCATGAAATGATCTATACAGTAGATTTATTCTTCTCTTCAATGATACATTGTAAATAATACAAACAGAGAATTTCTTGTTGAAGAAGTTAAAAGTGTTTAAATGTTTACTGTTATTGAGATGATTTTTTATCATTGAAGCAAATGACGATAATTTTATAATTCATTAAATATACGTATATGTATTTTCTGTATTATTTTTTTCAGGTATACGCAGTAAAAACGCAAAAGAAATGCTCGCCGTGCCACTAATATTAATTATTACTGTTTGTTTAACAAATGGATTTCCTCCTTCACCTCACATTGACACAGGTCTGTACATATATTTATTCTCCAAAAATTTGATATTTTTAAATGTATGTAGGCAGGATGTACATTCGTGTAAAATGCTAAAGGATATATCGTCACCGTAAGAGATAACATTCACTTTTACATCGTTTATTTCAACAATAATATGTACGATGAAAATAAATCTTCGTATTATTATCGAATATTCTTCTTCCTATTTAAATAGAATTTGAACAACGGGGAGAGATATTTCCAAGCTCGGAACAACAGCAAATAATATTTCGTGCACCTGAACAAAAAGAAGTAATACTACAAATTCCTGAGCAACAGGGGATAATACTTCAAGCACCTGATCAAAAGGACGTAGTATTTCAAACTTCTGAACAACAGGGGGGAATAGTTCAAGCTTCTGAACAGCAACAAGAGACATTCCAAACTCCAGTGGAACAAGAAGATATATTTCATAATAGTGAGCAAGAACTCAATCAGAACCAGCCTAATGAAGATTATTTTACTTCCGGTAATACAAATTTAGCGGAACAGCAAACCGATTTTACAATCAGCTGTATCGGAGCTAACAGAATTTGTACCAGTACAAACGATTGCATCAACGGATACATCCATTTCGCAAAAACTGCTGCTTATTCAACTGCACAAATCCAAGAATGTAGAGTTCAGGATCAAGTTTGTTGTACAATCAAGGAAACATCGAATGTGAAGTCGAACATTAACAGAAATCCGTTAAAAAATTACAATCCGACTACAGTGCCTGAACAAAAAGTTGTTGGGGTTTCTACGCAATGTATGTTACTTTAAACTTTCATTTTCAGTGTATATTACGTAAATAATTATACGCTGTATACGAAGATGTAATAGTACTGAAGAGTATTTAATAACAAATGAAATCTGATTATGTTTCTTAGTTGAAATATCACCATCTTCGAATACCTTTGCAACTGCAACTCATCTACAGCTCGGTTGTGCAGCAGCCCTTCTTTGCGTCGAAGAAAAATTCTGTGCCTTGGATGGTATGATTAGTCCAGAGCCTGTTACACTATCAGAGAGCCAGCTATTTCGACGAGTACCATTGAGCGTGAGTAAAGATAATAAAACGGAAGATATTGTTTAAATACCGAATGTACAGTTTTGCATTAATCGATGAAATTTTATTAAACTTTCTCGCAGAGTTGTAGAAATCCTGAAAATGGGATAATCGGTAAATGTTGCCGGGATCCAAATTACGTAGATCCATGGCCAACAGGCAATCTTCCTGCAAATTACTCTGGTGGATTTGATGAACAAGGATTTCCAACGTTCTTGAACATTGCAAAAGTGAGACCTCCTAAGACATCAACGCAACCTGCTACAACTGCCGTGAAAAAATATCCAGTGAAAACACAGCAAAAGAGTGAACCTACGTTGGTATCGGAAAATTCAGATATCTTTTCAAAAACGTTAGTACCACCAAGTGGAAACAAAGATGTAAATAGTGATTTGAATAGGCCAGAAACAAAATTAAGATGCGGCGTTAGAAATCAGGTAAATATTTTAAAATCCATGTAAATATGTACGAATTCTACCAAGGTAGAGAAAACTGAATAATGTTTCGTGCAAAGTACTATAAGGCATCACTAGATGATATTATTTTGGATTATGAAACGAAAACTATTTGAATTCTATGCTGCAAATATTGACAATGATGTTTTGACAAGTTGGTTCACTTTTCGTTAAAAACTTCGAAATTATTAATATATTTAAGGAAATCTTCTTATCTTGTCAGGTAGCACAACAGCCAGAACTGGAAGCAGAGTCAAAGACAGCTTTTGCCGAAATTCCGTGGCAAGCGATGGTTTTGCAGTCCAAGGAAAGGAAAATTCTTTGTTCCGGTGTTCTAGTTAGTACTCAAGATGTGTTAACAGCAGCTAACTGTGTTAATAGGTAATAATTGTATTAATTGTGGGGTAATATGAAGTTAATATAAGTAATCTGGATAGCAAATACGTCTGTATACATATAATTAACTATTTTTATTAATTAATTAAGCCTACTACCAAGTGACATTTCAATAAAGTTGGGAGAATGGAAGTTGGGATACGAATTGAAATACGAGGAGCCATTACCTTTTCAAATCATTGATGTATCATCCATCAGTATACATCCAGGCTACACGCAAGGATATGAAGAATGTGATCTTGCGATGTTACATCTTGAAAGTCCAGCTACTTTTGATTTTCATATAAATCCTCTTTGTTTACCAACATCAAACTCTTTAGCGGTAAATAATAAACCGTGCATAACTACTGGTTGGGGAAAATCCATTCTTCAAGGTAATTAAAATACATCATATTGCTAAAAACAATTATTCAACGAACGTATTCTACTTTAGCACATTACGCTGGGGCAATCATGCATGCAGTTAGTATGGATATCTTACCAACGGAAAGTTGCAAGGAACGATTAATAAGTACAAACTTTGAAACGGATATTGCTAACAGAACGATTTGTGCTGTACCTAAAGAAGAAAAGAATAATGTTTGCGAAACAGATATTGGTGGACCTTTGGCTTGCCTAAATGAACATGGTTCTTATGATTTAGCTGGAATTTACAGCCAAGACACAGGATGCCAACCGACAAATCAAGTAAAACAGATTTTGCCTTAAATCTTTGATTGACAATACCAATGTAAATTGACAATAATTATTGTTCCAGGTTGCCATTTTCGCTCCATTGGACCAAACATGGTTGAAAGAAACTATGTTTAAATCTACATCCGAAGAAAGTAAAACAAATATATTATATGATAAACAATTGTTTACAGATGATTATAGAAAGAGCACTCTGTCTACGAACAATCAATATCTACCTCCAGTTTGAAAACAAACTAATATCTTCTATTCTCAAAATTTTCTATATTTTTGTATTATATATATAATACTTACACTGATAAGATTATTATTTTTGAAACGGTTGAACAAATACTCACAGGTACCTTCGAATGAAATATAAATAATGTTATATATCATTGAAAATGGTGATCCTATATGGACAAAACGAATGAAAAATGTTCAATTTAAATTTAATTTTGCCATGAAGAACAAAGACGTACGAATAAAATATGGTGGGAAACAATCTTACTAATTTAGGTTAAGTTAACCTCACAACCACGTATACACTGAAGCAAAGGGATATTTAATTATATAATACTGTACAGAGAATTGTCAAAATGAGTAACAGCATGTATTATAATGTTTCGAATTCGGAAAAGCTCACAGGAATTACCTAGTCGTTCTTCCATTTAACTATCATATTATCTGTCCCAAGTTGCTACGAGAAATGGTACATATATAACTTCAGCGAACGGCTGAAGATACAATTCTTTACTTCACTTTATAATACGATACGCTATGATATTGTTACCTCCTTCCTTCTGTTAGCTTATGTATAAAATCATTGTATATTAATGAAATAAATGAAATTTCATATCATTTCGCATTTAATTACCTTTTAAATTTACCGCACATATTGCAGCTCGTGGCGCCATCTCTGTGAAAAGTGCTCAAACTGGTCGCACAGCATTATCGACAGCGAAGTGAACTAGTGTAGCACTAGCGCCATCTCTGCGGAAAATACTGAAACTAATTACCGACTAGTTTCAGTTCTTTTCCGAGAGATGGCGCTAGTGCTACACTAGTTCACTTCGCTGTCGATAACGCTGTGCGACCAGTTTGAGCACTTTTCACAGAGATGGCGCCACGGGTTCTCGATTATATTAGGTTATATAATATTATTAACTTCTTTGTTGTTATTGAGATGTAGTATCAGCTGGAAACATTTTTTATACGAGTAGCGAATCGCCCTGTATAAATCTACCTTACAGTAGCATTAAACTTTGAATTAGTTGTATCTCCAGATTTCATAGAGGACAACCATTGAGTTAAGTGGCAAGCATGGCTGCTATAAGGAATGGTTTGTTGACATTTTCCAATTTTCTTTCAAATAGTACCAGCTTTACAGCATCTGGTGTAAGTATGAACAAATCTTTAAAGGGTTTCTTGCATGTAACAATATTTATCTCTTGTTACATACATAAAAATCGTACTTTTTTTTTGTAAAATCTGCCTCGAACTCACCCTCTGTCTAGTTTCAACAAATACGTAACAAGTATGTTGGCCGATGGATGATTCGCGATATGAAGCGAAGAAAGCTGGCAGAGAAATATGCAGATGAACGATTACGATTGGTGGCTATGAAAAGAAATAATATTTTACCATCTGAAATTCGGGTACGATATGAGAGTTCACATAACCTTAAAGTACTAGGTTCAATTACACGAAACGATTGAAATAAATAGACTTTCGATTTAAATTAATCAATTTATCATGCAACGTTTTATGTTGAATGGTGCAGACTTAGCTAAATATTTTATATTTTTCATATTTAGGAAATGGTTGCTAAACAAATAGATGAGACAATTCCCCGTCAAACAGCTTTGAGACAGTTGACAGGACGCTGCATATTAACATCTCGTCCACGTGGTTGTGTTACAAGATGGCGTTTGTCAAGACTGGTATTTCGTCATTTAGCTGATTATAACAAACTGAGCGGTGTCCAACGTGCAATCTGGTAGATGGTTGTATATGGGATTTCCATTTTATTAATCCTAAATCCAATACTTAGTTTGTACATAAGTGTAATATAATATAAATGTATTCAATAAATGTGTCGGTTAATTAAAACGGTGTGAAAAGGTTTTATCGAACATATTTGTTTTGCTGTTATTTGGATAAAGACTCAATTTTTTAATAGAGTATTAAAGTGTATGAGATCTTTAGAAAATTTGTGCCTCAAATACCCTAATAATTTTTTAATAAAATATACTTTAATTTTAAAGCACTATGTATGTTAAAAATATGTAGGTCAGGATAATCTACATAATTGTAGAAATAATGGCATGAGAATAATGGATTCTCATTCTTGTTAATTAGTTGTACTAAAAGGTACTTATAAATAATATGTTCTATCAAGGTTTAATTTATATACAAAAAAAGAATAAAACAATGATAAGATCGTAGTATAAATATAAATATAGGTATCCATGAAATAATACAGATTTCGCAGAATTTTATTTCATGAATTAAGAGTATAGTAACTATTCAATAAGACAAAGCTCACAGAGCTAAAATTTCTACTAAAATTTCGAATAAGAAGGGTAAAAATGAATAAGCACTGAATTTTATAAATAAAGTCAAAGGATTATATGCATATATCGGATCATGCAATCGCAATTTATAAACGTTAAGCAAGCGTACGAAGGATCAGTAGTATAAACGCCTATCTGATCAGGCGTGTATGGCGCAGGCCCGAGTATGTAGTTCAATTCTCCTGAATCAAGAAACTTTTTACGAGTTAGTACACATTGGCACACTCGTGCAGTGGATTCTTTATTCTCGTTAAAATTCGACCTGTTGCATTCTCGGTTTCCGTTTTCCACAACAGAAAATGTTAAAAATATGAGAATTTTAGACAGGCTACTGTGTGAGTACCTTTTTCTCTTTTAGATAAATAACATTCCACTAACATTTAAACTTTCAAATTACATGTATTAAAAATGTTATTCAAAGCATGAAATATATATGTATTTACGAATATTTAGAAATTGATTCACTGTATTTTTATTTCTCTTTAATCTCATAGCTCTCAACTAATTTGTGCATACCTATAAAAAATAAAAGAATGGTACACCCAAGCTAAAGCACGCGGTGATACGATGCTATAATTTTAGCGATTTTACAGTTTCATAAAAGCTTAATACTGAAAAATCGATATTATTACAAACAGCTACGAATTCTCCAGGGTCAGCTGCGTCAAAGATATTTTTACGTGAGAATAGTAGCATTATGGTCTTTTCTCTATCAATATGTTCTCCAGATGTCTGCTGTTCTTGAAATAGAACAAATACTCGTTTTATTAAATGTTACAAAAGACCATTCACGTATCAAAAATAATCCGTACAAATTTATATATGCTTTCCAGTAAAATTTCAGTAATTCTTTTAAAAGAAATTAGTTTAGTCTAGTTCTTCCTCAGGATACTATGTTTGCGTAGGTGTATCAAATATATGGAGTATGGACGTCGTTTCAAATCAACAAAAATTTTCAATTCCAACACGTTGCTTCACACTGTAGACACACACAAGCTACCTTTTTTCCTGGAATGTAATGCATTATTGGTATCAGTTGTCTCATGCGTCACACCCGTAAGTGTCCACAATGCTGGGTAATTAATTGAACAGTCCTGCGAACAATACCATTTATGCATAGAATCCCATCGAAATTTATTAATCGCGCGTTCTCTTAACGTTATCTCTGACACAACACGATGAAAACTAAGCGATCGGGAACAGGAGATATTATCTGGTATTCCTGAAACAACGACGTTTTTATTTCAGGGACGATAAAATGTAAAATATTAGCACGTATAACGCCAGTGTTATTCGATCGATGAAGTACAGTATTAATGGCATTGATGAATACAAGTCGTATTAAATCTACAAGTCGAGGCCCATTTAAATATTTTCTTCGACAAAAGACATCGAAGCTGACACGCTAGATTCGGCAAATAAATCCGATTTACGAATAAATGTGCATTCATTTAGATAACGCAAGAAACAGAAGTATAAGTAGGTACTTATCAAAGAATTATATAATCGGATATTATAGCGTCATTGTGTATAAAACGCAGAAGAAAACTTTCCGTCCAACATGATGTTAGTTTTATCAGCTTTATCGTTATATGTCTTGCATATAATTACCACAAGTACAGTTTAAGAAACAATAATTAATTCATTTCATTGTCACCTAATAAATGCATGTTTTTAGAATTTTTTAGGATCATATTAGGTAACGATTTAATGGTTCCATTTATGAACACGTATTCAAAGGCCCAGTTCATTATGCTACAATCTAAAGGAGTCATAAATGAAGTACCCCATAGAAGCGGGGAGTCTAGTCAAAAGATCTGGTCCTCTTTCATGTACCAAAGGGATAATAATAATGACGAGGAATTAAACATGACTCAAACAAGTAGTTTGTCTGTTGGAGCAATTCGCGATGACGAACGAAGTTATACTACAGATATCAGCGTGAGAATTTCATTATTAATTCAAGAAACATTTTCACAAGATAGGGAAGAGATATACTTATAATTATTTTTCATTCACTTGTTATTCAAATAACTTTAGTGAATATTGTTATGTATAAAGTTGTATATTTTAGGAATTTCGTATTAATATTGTTCATCTTTTTATAGACGATAGAGAGTTTTCACTGTGCGATTGGGCCTGTTTTGAACGTCGCCCAGGTGTTTGGTATGTTTCCAGTAGCTGGTGTCCGATCTTCGTCGCTCTCGAAACTTCAGTTCAAAATATTCTCATTTCTCACTATTTATTCGGGCTTCATCGCTACGATGTTTTTCTTCATGACTGCTCTATCGGTGATCCACATGCTGAAAACATTCAACGTTGACACCTTGCAAAGACGCGGTAAGCGAAATCAGTCTATATTTTATTATAATATATGTGTTGTTTAACAATCCTGCGAGTCATCGTTCAAATTCTACCGAATGTTACACTATGTATTCACGCGTTTGTTACGAAGGAGGTACTCGTTACCTATAAAACTCATTTATTCAGGATAGTAGTAGGGAGAAACGCTAAACAGCTATAATATGAAATATGAACTGATCCAGTTATGTCAGTGTGGTTGATGGGTAGAGCTCCTTAGGGTGCGTACTTCAAAGATATATATCTGGCTACCACGCGGTCGCGATTTATACATATATCATCGTGGTCGATGCCTTGATACTATCTTCCCAACTTTCACCCATGTCTCACTGGTTGCAGTCGAGATTTATATCGTCGCCGCGTTAGGGGTTGCTTTTTTTTTATAACTGCTCATGTAAGGAATATGTAGTTTACAGATATTTTAATTTCAATATTTCGTGTCAGACAGGGAGAGATGGAGAGAAAGAGCTGTTTGAGGGTAACTCGAATATTTCCCATGACTAATTCTAGCCTATATTTGTAAATAATTTCATGTTCAGTTGAACATTCGAGGAGAACATTTACGTATAGACAAATACGAATTTTTGTATTCCATAAAAAATTATACCTAACTAGAAAAAGCGTTATAAAAAAAAGCACAACGATGATCTTTGATCTGGAATACTTTCTTGAATAGCCGTCAATTTCTGCGGTTAATCATACGGGAGGGGCGTTTAACACGAAACAGCCCCTGTTTTCCTCGGCAGCACGCGATAAAGGAAGGTGAGATAAACTGGTGATATTATATTGCGTTTTAGGTGGCATAGGTGCAGCAACAGTTGGCGCGGTATTCTATGGGAACAGTCTGTTGGCCAGTATCCTATTTTTCTGGCTGTCGTCTCGGTGGATACCATTCCAATACGAGTGGAGGGCCATGGAACAATACTTAGACAGGTCGATATCGCGACACTGTTCGTAGGTACAAAATGTGGCACGACACACGGGTTTACTAATCGCGTTGTTTGTGACTTTATCTGGCGCGCACGCGAACTTCTTGCACAGCCACTAATCAGTATTGCGCCGGGAAGCCGCAATAATTGGTTTATTTTACCGTGCAAACGTGATACCGCGAGATTTCCTGACGATCCGATCTCCGATCGGACACTTTTTCCGCGATAGCGAGAAATTTTCAAAAGCGCACGAGATGCAAATGTATTTGTTTTCCTGCAATTGTAAAGTATTAAGGAGGAACGAGCAGAACATTCTTGTTAACGCAGTTACGAGCTATACAAAACGCAAAATTCGTAGTATAGCTGGAAATGTTGTAATTGCTCGTATAAATGTACGGTGGAGAGCATTTTTGATACGATGCTTTAATTTGTTTCCGAGGAAATCAGCTGTGAAACATTTGCCTATCTAGCAATGGATTAGTCTGCTAAATGAATTTCGTGTTTTATTCGTATTAACCATTGCTATTGCACCTAACTAATAATTGTTTAATTATAATCTCAGTGATTTATGAAACATAAAGTGTTACACTGATCTGAATTCCTTCTGTACAGCAATTCTGCACGGATTACCCGTCTTCGATGGAAGTTTTTCTTCATAAGTTCTGTGGTTCTGGTGTTGTCTCTCATAGAACACATTCTAAGCGTGTTTAATAACGCGAAAGGCTATGACTGGAATGCATCGAACTCGACATTTCGTAACTTTCTGCAAATATACACCTTACAATCGCATTCATTCCTTTTTGATACAAGTGAGACTCGATTTCGCAAAAGTACCGTAAATCATCAAACGTTACGCAGGCGGCGTTTTCTAATTAAAGTTACGCTTATTTTCAGTGGATTACAATTTTATCTTTGGCCTGTACATCTTTGCTGTCAGTAAGGTGGCGACTTTCACATGGAATTTCACAGATCTCTTTATCATGCTGGTAAATAATTAACTAAATATTTTCTTTAGTTCTTAATTGCCGAGTCTTTAAATACAGGAAGACGCTGAACGATGTGCTAATGGAAGCAATAAATGTTTTAATTCTCTGCATTACTTTCCAGGTGGCTACTGGTTTGGCTGAAAGGTATAAATCTTTAAATAAGAAACTGATAATCACAGTGACGAAGTATCGACCGACGTTTCACTGGAATGAACTCCGCGAAGACTACGCAATGTTAAGTTGCGTCGTGAAAAAAGTGGATGAATACATTTCTCCTATCATCCTTTTATCTTTTGCGAACAACTTATATTTCATTTGTCTTCAACTACTAAATGGCCTATCGTAAGTATGATTTATAAAAATAATGTGATACGCGTGTCGCTTTACCTCTCTCTTCTTTCTTTTTTCTGTTAGAATCACATCAGAGGAGAACAGCTCTTTGGCCGCGGCTTATTTTTTCGGCTCTTTCGCATTTCTTATTGGTCGCACTTGTGCTGTTATTTTACTGACTGCTAGAATACACGATCAAAGTAAGAAGGCGTTACCTTATTTGTATAATTGTTCAACATCAAATTACAGCATCGAGGTAATTAAGTTTCCTAAATATTTCGCTGTATTATTGCAGTCAATTCTTTTAAACTAATTCAGTTATGGTAAAGGAACTCCATCAATCAATTAAAATGTTGACGATCAAAAGTTTCAATTTGGTAAATGATAACAAAAATATTTCTTCACAGGCTCAGAGATTGCAATGTCAACTTTCTACGGACGAAGTAGCTCTAACAGGATTACGTTTCTTTTCAATAACGAGAAATTTTATGCTTGCGGTATGCGAACATATTCCTATTAATTATACATATGCGTGTAATAAAAATTTGTAGTACAATTTATAATTGAAAAGGTATACTTGCAGGTAGCTGGAGCGGTTATAACATACGAAGTTTTGCTTCTGCAATTCAATGATGATAAATAAAATAAAACTAACATTTAATTATATCCTCATTCATTTATTCATTTGTTTCCGTGTATGTATGATGTATAAAAAATACATGACGCCATTCTTTAAACATAAAACACTTGAATTTAGTAGCCCTTAATGATGTAGTAAAGTATAACGTAAAGGAAAGAGCTGAAGAATTATATTGAATTATCTAGCGAAATACAGAAGTAATTCTGACCTAAATGGTATCTGTAATGTCATGACAATATTTAGTTTCGGTACAACCATTTTATTGTTATTGTAGGTGAGTCGAACATTCGTAGAAGAGATATAAAGTGGCGAAACAACAAACGTTGGCGCGTACGGGCTGCGCGGGCAACAAAACAGTACGATCAGTGTGAGTCGTCCTCTGGCGGCGGTCGGACGTGTCATGGCAGTACGTTCACGCGGTTGCTTATGAACTGTGTACTATTTTCATCGTTTTAGCTACGTTTTCGTTCGGTCCTTACGTTTTAGTTCATAGTTTAATCAGTACGCTACAATATTCACTACATATTGAACATTATTAACGTAAGTATAAATCAGTTTCTGTAACTTTTACATTATCATCCTTTTGTTTGAATATTCCATCGTTTGAATTATCTACAGAGTTTCTTTGGCCTTTTGAACTATCTTTCGAGTCTGATTATTGTGTCGTTATACTCTTGCAGATCTTGGTTCTAACTGTTTCGTTTCGTTCTGTTACAGATTACTAATGGATTACATATTTCGTCCAATGGGAGCAGTGAAGGTTGATTAACGGAGTAAGTGGTTTAAATTGTTCTGGATTATCGATTGTAAGTAAAGCAACGGGTAGGATGTATATTTTTTACCAGCTGGAGCTATCCACGTGGTTACATGATACTTGTATGTTTGTATCATATGGTACATATATTTCACCCCTATGTTGAAAGGGTTGTTTAGTAAGGCGATAAGAGAGAAAGATAGAGTGAAATTTGCTATTAATCTAACAATGTTGGATGTAGCAAGTTTTGTTAAAGTTTACTCATTTACAGAGTCTATGATGTAGGATAAGGAGTTGCGAGGGAAGCAAGTTTATTCTGGTGCAAGTAAATGGTTTTAAGTAAACGATGTCAAGTCTTTTAATTTTTATTTTTATTACTTTATAAGATACAACGTCCTTTCATTGTCTGTAATAAACTACGATAGACTTCCTTCCCTCTTCGACACATTAACATTCGAATTTCACGCAGCTGGTACAATGGAATTGTTTTTCTAGTATGATAAGCAAATATTGCACCAGTTATCGTGCAGATTTTTCAAACGACTGTTGCGTCTTTTTAAGAGAGAATGACATACTCTGTTAGGAAATATAAGATATTGTTTTTTTTAATACTAGAAAGATGAGATAGTAACGCAACGAGTAATTTTATACTGCGAAATGAACCGCACGGAGGATGCATTTGTTGCTTCCATTCAATAGAGAGTAATCACAGACGTCATAAATGCTGACCAAATGAGAGTTTAGGATGACCACTCCAAGAAAACTTTCCGGGGGAATTTTTCCCTCAAATTGGAAAAGTTTAACAGCTTCGAAAAGATATTCGACGGTTTTCCTACAAGCTGAATATCCGCAGTTTCTGTTTTTCCTATCTCTATTTTAGTTTTTTTGAATGTAATAAACAAACGTTTATTACGTGTAAAGTGCTATATTTTTTTATAAGAGTCGAGGAGTTTTAATTTTTCAATTTCAAAGAATAAAAATGGTTAGAAAATAAAACAAATGCTTCTCTGTAGGGATAAACGGGGTTTCGACGGGCATAGAGTGATGTATGGGTAACTGCAGCAGATTTAATAACAGCAATTCTTTGATTTTTTTTAAGATAGAAACGTTCTATTTCACGTCGCCGTTGAGTGATGCAGTTTTAATTTACTGCCCATGCATCTTCATTTCGTTTTTGCTGTTCAGTTTCCGTTTCGCGCTACTGTTCTTAAAACGAAATGAAACAGTACACGAATTTACGTTTTCTTGACGAAATTGAGAATAATTTTGTATACGTCTTCGTTTAAACGTGTCTTCTCAATGAAGAAGGGTAACTTAAATCTAATTATTAGAAGAATACAACATTTTTAGGGAAAGTATATCCTTTACTCTACGCTTCTATTCGTTAAGAAATAATCGCGAATTAAATCAAGTTAATTGAACTGTCAGAAGTGCTGGGAGCAGCGAAAAAAGTGCGAAATTATATGCCTGCGACCGTCTTAAATATCAGCCGGGAAATACAAAGAAATAACTAATAGGTATTCGTTAAATAAATGTATTTCGTTGTCACCCCTGAACTTCATTAGCTGAGAAAAATGCGTTAACTTAATGGATTATATCACGTTACAGCGGGTTTTATTTTTTGCTTCTTGTTAATCACGGATCCTCATAATTCCTCATATAAATCAGCGCTTACAAGCTATCTAATATTTATACGATTTTTTCAAGCGAAACGTGAGAAATTTTCGATTTCGTCAAAGGATTTACGCGAGAAGTAAAACAGTACAGTTTTAAACGTGTACCATAGATATTCTCTAATATATTATTTGTGCCATAATTCTATTACAAAAAGTAACAATTTGTCAAAAGTAATACACACAAATGGCGGCTGACAAATGTCGTTGGTTGCGGGTTGTACGTTCGTATGACTGGCCTGGTAATTCTATTACTCTTCAGCGTAGCATAGCACAGTTGAAATGATTGTATGTGAATTATGAACTCCCGCGGGATACGAGGCTGGTTTCAGAATAACTCTAAGCTCGAGCCGTAAGGAAAACGAGGTTCGAACGTGATATACATACGTATCATCGCAATTCTTGACCATAATTGAATTGTTATGAGATATTATCTTCGCGATGGTGCACGAACTTTACTCGACGAACTTATATCTCATCGTTCCCTCGTTCTACCAGAAAATCACATCAAATCCTCTAATTTTATAATCCCCACCGATTCCTCGCAATACCAGCTATCTCTTCTTGCTTCGATAGAATTTTATACCCGAAAGGATCGCAATATGGACCTTTAAAACAGCAGATATGTACCATCGATCGAGCGAGAAAGGAAAAAAGGCTGGAGAAAGGAAAACGTAGGACACGAACCATGCGGGACATGATAAATCGTTCGAGTATCTCTTCTCTCCGATTGCCCGTGTAACATCGCCATCGTGCAGGCACGAAGTGCTACCATATTACTTCGTTTCGCTCGACGTGCTGTTTCTTCGCCGTGTTTTAAAGGAAACACGCCTTTACTCACCATAACCCAGTGGTCCTTTCCAACCCCTCCCCTGCCCCTGTGACTTGTCACTCGTCCAGATGCTCCCTAAATTGCAGTCTCGGCAATTCGTTTAAACGTACCACTCGTTTCGATGCATGCCACATCCTCCATCCTTCGAGGGTGTTTTCATTCGTCGAAATGTGGTTTCGCGAAATTATCGTTGCAAATTGAGCGCGATGTTCGACGA
The DNA here is from genome assembly GCF_050948175.1 of Xylocopa sonorina. NCBI lineage: Eukaryota > Metazoa > Arthropoda > Insecta > Hymenoptera > Apidae > Xylocopa > Xylocopa sonorina. The sequence continues at coordinate 11,207,160 of NC_135196.1, read as the reverse complement.
AGCGTTGTTGCACAAGTTTATTAGAAAATAATCATTATGGAATATTTGGGTCTCCCTGGGGAAATATATGTGGTACATGGACCGACATCGCTCGTAGACACTATAAATTTCGGTGAACGTTGATAAATCTTTCGACTTTTGGATCCAACGATTAAAGTTTTCGCGCGAGAATGATGCGTTATTAATGTCCTTGCAGCAAGTTTTTGCGCAATCCGCCAGCGTAGGTCCTGTATTCCAGTTCATTCGTCATCTACCACCAGCAACCGCGCTCTTCGTGTTGCTTCGCGCGCATCGCGCGAGGCACGAACGGTATTTCTTGCGAAACGTTGACTTTTTCTGATAAATGTTCTCAACGAACGGCGAGGAACACGTCCCTTCCTCATCTTTTGGCTTCTTCGCTTCGGGGGAAAGAAAATTCGGCCTATTAGAAAACCCGGCGACGCGTTACCGGCACTCTGTTTTCTGAACGCAACGAACGTGCCTCGCCACGGCTATCGAGGTGAAATGCCTTCCACCGCTTCGAGGAACGTAATTTACGTTTCACTTGCGACAGAAACTTCCTCGACGTTAAATTACCGCGGTGAAATGTGTTAATCGCGTTTGTCGAATCGAACCGATTCCAAGTGTTTCGATGCTTTCAACTGCTTGCAAAAATGGTACTAAGTATCAAGGCCTTCGGCGATGTTAGACAGAAGCCACGTCTTCTATGATTTAGCACCGCGGAAAACGGATCACCGAAGACGCTCGAAAGCCTTTTAGGCTCGGCGCTGTCAAATTACAAAGGGTCGACCTGAATTCACGGTGTCGGGACATTTTTCGGCGGGGCTATATAAAATAAAAGGCCGTCATATATAACGTTCACTTTTAAGTGGTACGTCGGGCTGCGCGCGACACTCGCCAGGAGGTCGAAAGGCAAAGCGGGCCAACTTAGGTGCGAAAGTTCATCGATGACCTGGTTCACTGTTTTTAATGAAACTGTCCCGATGATTGAGAGTTACTTTGATTTATAGCGAACGGCCGAGGGTGGCGTTTTGTTTGTCACGTAATCGGATTGAGGTTTGGCGAATGCTCCCGCTGCCACGTTACAGAAATTTTTAACACCGTTCGTGTAAATATTTTCATCTTAGCAACGAATTCAATTATCCTATTATCGTATCGTATAAATATCACCTTTATTCAGGGTACGCAGCTGATTTTTCTCGTGGATCATTAGGGAAATGCGGAACACGGTCGATCGAATGAATGTTTAGGGATAGGAAAAGCCCAGGGTTGTTCTATCGGTCTTTTTTCCTCGAATGCAATTTCCATCTAATATTTCACTCGATCAGTCGCGAAATGAGGTGGAAATTTGGAATCGAGCGATCTTAGATCGCGCATCGCGCTGTGAAAATCTGTGCTAGGCGGTTTGCATCCTGAAGACCAGTCCCACGCCGGTGTTCAAGTTAATTAGCGTTCTGTTGTGGTGCTGTTACGACGTCGTTCGAACGTCTGAAGCACGGGGACCGCTGGTAATATCGGCTGATCGATAACATCGAGAATATTCAGGTAATAATCGTCGATATCGCGCGTCTGGCGCCGGAAGAAACGTTTGTTCGTTGGCGATAATATGGATCGGCATCGGACGAGGGATCGTCGAACGAGCATTCTCGGTTTCATTTTGGATAATAGACAGTGTCTTTTAACTTATCGGATAGATGCGCTGGAGACAAAATAATATCGTTTGTTTCGCGAAATTACGGAAACGAACTGCACTTTGAATAAATGCACGAAAATCTGAACATATATTTGTGAAATCGAAATATTTTGTACTTGTAGACGATTGTACACGTTGAAAGGAAGGAGGATTAAACTGTTCGACTAATATTTCAATATTTGTCCTGTGAGACAAATAGTGGATATCATCGTCGACAATTACTGATCCTGAAACGTCCGACACGTTGATATTTATGGTCAGTATCTATCGATAGTTGCACATTGCCGTGCAGAAATCATTAGCCGAGAAAATAATGGACAATGGATGTAGAAAAAGGCTAGAAAAGAAAGTGTGAAATACGATGTATTTAATTAATTAAAGACTATTTGTTTAATGTGTTCGTAGAACGATGATTAAAAATCATCTAAAGTGAACAGGGATTATTTCATGCGAAAAAATGTAGAATTAAATTAACAGCTTTATCCTGCATTAAACGAAACGACTGGTATTCTATCAAAGAGAACATGAAAATGGTCCCACGTTTTTCAGCACTTTTATACTTGAAAATGAACGTATGAAACTGTAGATTAGTAACAATTAGTAACGAATTTAAATAAAATTTAACAAACTCTCCGAAAGTAACGTTTAAATATGTTGTACGCGATGCTCGATGTTTCCCGTGAGCTTCGAAATCTATGTAAAATATGCACGCATTGATGCAACATCGTCGAACAATGAGAACACGAGCCGTGCATTAAAATGAAACGAAACCGTCGCCTCCCACGTTTTACTATCGACTGAAAAAGAGTAAAACAAATTCGATCGGAACAATGAAACGAAGACACTCCGATCGAAGCGCGTGTTTAGAAACGCGCAACGTTGGGACAACCGAAACGTCTTCGTAACATCGAATCGATTTCGTTATCAAACAATTACGTCGGATGGTGGAAAGAGGTTGAAGAAGATCCAACGCACATGCACGCACACGCGCACGTTGACGTCTTTTAATACTTTGCAATGGAATTGGTCCCGGTGAAATCGACGGAGCTCCTCCTCGACGCGGCTCACGCTAGGGGAGCGACGAGCGGGCTTTCAACTAATTGATGCTCGATTTCCCACGTAACCACATTCATCAAGCGGCGTCCCTCGTTTCGAAGAACAGGTCGCCAGGCTCACGTAGCTGCACTCGTGTACGATTCGCGGAACGAAGTAGAAAGATTGATAGGGGAGAGGAACAAAAGGGTAGTTTGAGCAGCGTAGCGTTAAGGAGTATCGGCAAGTGCTAGGCACGCCACTCGGAAGCTGTTAACCGCAAAGCGGTTCTGGAATCGTCGATTCTTTCGTAGCTGACTCGCGTGCGCATCGGTAATGGGAACAATGGAATAAAGTGCGCCGGCTTTGCGGCTAACGAAATGGTAAAATGTAATGGGAAACCAGTCGGGGATCGAGGACGGAGAGTTAAGAAGTCGAGTAAACGAGGGGAATGCGAATTTCGCGCGGAATTTCCGGAACAGCCCCTCCCTCTTCCTTTACCTGTACGCGCGTGCGGATTTAATTAGGATATAATAGGATAATGTGGCTCCGGGTATCGAATACCAGAGTTGGACTGCGGAATTAAAAATGAGAGAGCCACGAAGATGAAAGAACTGGACGCTGTGAGTAGAAACGATCGCGGCTCTAAAAGCGAGACCGAGGACAATTGTCCGCGTAATGTGTGTACTTTAAATAATGGTATCATTATTCAATAATTGATGCGACGGTTAATGAATGGAACGTTAGCCGTGATTTAAGTGGATATTACGAACGCTCGAGTAACGCGGAATACTTTCGAATACAGAAAGAATAGAATATACCAGGGTCGAGAAAGGAGAATAGCTAGAAACTGAATTGGAGCGCTGTGTAAGTTGAAAAATTGATAACAAAAATGCCGCAATTTGCCGCAGAAGTGCTGCGCTCCGTCACACCGCAAATCCTTCGAAGAATCATCGCGGATCTCAAGGAAATCACGCCTCTGTGTAATTGATGAACGGTGCTTGGCAATTTTTGCTCCTTTGATTCCCGCACGCATGAACGTGCCGTGTGATCGATAAAAGAAAGTCTGCGAGGCCAGTCTCTGTATAATCAAAGGCGGACGCGGCTTACTTACGCGATTTATTTATATTATAACAATCTTCGATGTTACGGGTTCAATTTTTGCATCTCCGACAACAGTTTTCGAAATTTAATGGTCCTTAAAACGATAAAAGTATTCGCTACATTACGCCTCCTACCATTTATCATACTTTCCTCGCGCAGAACTCGTAAAACGAACTCCTGAACTATAGCGCTATCCGAGCAGAGTGACGAGACTAAAAGTTGTGCGAGAGGGGTAGCGTCGCACGGAATAGAGATCAACAGCAAGGACAACAGACAGTTCGAACGTTCATGAATGCTAGAGATCAAGGTCAATCACAGAAGAAGATAGTTAGGAATCGAGAGAACCGTTCATAGATCTCACCGCTGCTCTTTTCGGATGTCTAAGAAGCGGAATAACTCTGAGAATAGAGAGAGTGGGAGAGAGAGAGAGAGAGAGAAGGATTGCAGTGGTTCACGTGCGAAGAAAGGGGGTCGAAACAGGTATCCGGAAGGAAGATCGACGCAAAGGAGAATCGGAGCATCGGGGCGTTAAGAGGAGACTCGGAGGGAAGACGGTATCCTCCCGCATACGGTTCTCTCTGTTGACTGAAGCGACTTAAGTCAACGCCGCGCTCGCCAACGGTCTGGCACGCTACGTTCTCCCCTACGTACGTCACGGGGTTGGAAAGAGGGGGCGGAAAGGGAGTTGGAGAATGTGCGGGAGCCGCACCACCACCGGAGAGGGGTAGCCGAAGGATGGAGAAGGAGAAAGACGAGCAAAGAGGAAGACGTAGAACGGGGTGTTCCGTGGAGTGCGAGCGAGAGGAGCGCGAAGGGTTCAAGTATAAGGATACCGAGGCATGCGCCGTCCTATCATATTGATCTCGCCATAGTAACGATTCTCTCTTCTCCGGCGATGTTGGCATACACTATAGCAACGGGAGGAAGAGGGAAGCCCGACGAGAGAACGGCGGAAGGGGTTTGTACCGCATGGTATAGCATGCCACCCCACGATGCGCGAATGCGAGCCGCTCGGGGGTGAACGAGAACGAGAGACGACGGGCACGGGAAAGGGAAAGGTGGTGAGTTAGACCGAGAGGGGTTGGATTGATCGAAGCGAGAGGGAATACGGTAGCGAGTGCAGCGGCGGCGGTGGGACAGAGAGGTGAGCGCATCGGTGGCGGTAGGCCACACAGGGCGCTAGCGCCAAAGGGAGCCAAGGCGGCGATACCGCGCGGCGCTGCAGCCAAATGAAAATCAGTCCAGCGTTGGTCGCCGGCGGGGGCGCATCTGACAACCTTGTGACAAGACACGGGACACTCGAGGACATCGAGAGAACGGTGCAACATCCGTGATAACCATCGATCTCGAACGGATCATGGATGGAGGATGTTAACCGTGGTAGTAGCGTCACGGTGCTGACAGTCAGACGCGCTCTGGGAATCGGCGGGGTTCGGACGGCGTGGTAAACTTTGGATCGGAAGTCGGTCGAATGAGCTGGCTCCACCGACAGACGACGACGACGACGACGAAGACGACGCATCTGCTGCTAGGCTGTGCGAGTCATATCGCGTGCCCGCGGACTCCACTCCGCTTCGCCTCGCGTGCACTTCCGCTCCACCTGATCCCCGGTAAACCAACGGTGTGAGTCGTGCCGTTTATACACAGAACCGGTCACGGGAATTCGTAAGGGACGCGAAATTGTCGAGGAAAGCGAGGAGAAACAAGGGAGAGAGAGAGAGAGAGGAAAGAAAAACGTGGAGTCGAGAAGACGAGTAAAAAGAGAACAAATACAACGAGTAGGTAAGAGAGACGAAGAGATGTCTTCGATGCCCAACGATGCCACACGAAGGTACAACCGAGCTGGAGCTTAGTGCGTGCGAGGTGTACGCGCAGGGACACGCTGCAGGTCCACGGAGGCTGTCACGTGCCCCTGATAGAGTGCAAACGATGACATTGCCGTGCTCGAGGCACGTACGTTCAGGTGGACCCTGAGGAGACCGAAGGCCTTGACACGGTCAGAAGTTTCCGCGAAAACGTAAGAAAACCACCCTCAGTGCCTACGGAATCTAGCTTGTCCGTTCCTGTTCGACGCGTTTGCAGCCACGTGCGAGGACAACCGAATAGTGAGGAGGTGGAGGAGGCGGAGAAGAAGCCGGTGGTGGCGGAGGTGGTGGTGATCGAGGAAGGAGCGAGCTGCTCCGATTCCTCAATCGTGCAAACATGAGACGTTGGACTCTCATGGCGGCTATAGCCCTGGCTGCATCCGGTGAGTTGCGATATCGAGGCAACCATCCATTTCTCTTTTATAGGTACACTCCTCTCTGTGTCGCGGTACAGAGAAAAATACACTCTCTCGTTGTTCTAGGCTCTCGTCCTTGAGACGATCGTTTTTCTCGCGACGCGAACGGTTAACCGGCTGCTTTTTCGTGCAATTGTATTCTACAATCGTTTCCCTTCTTCTTTTTTTTCTCTTTTCCTTTTCTCTCTCGTCGGCCGGTTTATTTCTCTGTTTACAGTCTCTCTCTCTCTCTCTCTTTTCGTCTGTCTCTTTGCGTTCGTCTACTTGCCCGTTTTTCTCCCATTCCGTCCCCAGAGTGCAATACCATCTCGAAACGCACGAGACCGGTCTCTGTATAGGTCGCGCCGTAGGGATTTGCATAAGGCAATGGTTTTGTTCGGCAACGGGGGAGGGCGAACTTTTCAACGCTCGTAGCCGCGACAAATGGAGAACGCGGTCGTGACGATGAATCTTCGTCGGCGAATAACGATGTCTGTCAAAGCGATTTTTGCACGTTCGATCGCGGCGAGCCGCGTGCGATCAGCCTCCCGTCGCGCTGTTCACAATGACAGCCGAGGAATCGAAACGGAACGCTGATTTATAGGCGCCCGTTCTAATCTTCGCGCACGGATTAATCGCCGAAAATATTTACGAGCCGCAACCCCCGCGTCAATTACGAGGACCCGTCGTATTTCATTCGACGATTTCAATATTGGGGAGCGCGTAATTTATGCTTTATACTTGAAAAACTGTTTACGCTTGATTCACGGCGTTCCCTGAATCTCGACGCCCATGCGAAACGCGCAGAAATGTTGACCAAATCTGACAATTAGCGAAATTCGAGCAACGCGAATCCACCCTCGTCGACGAGTCAGCGGAAATGACGGGTTTTGAAGTCGAGCAATTAAGCCTGTCACTTTGAACACTCGCACGAGCGGAAGTTCAACGTTCGAGTAACTTTGGGTTCGTTATCTTCGCGAGTGCTCAAGACGCGGAGCGATTTTCAAACGAGCCCGGGGGAAGGTGTTGCTTTGCTACGTAACGTGTTGGCACTCTGACGTCATCGGCGACGCTTTTTGCGTGGTGTGCGCGCAGTCTCTCTCTCTCTCTTTCTCTCTTACTCTCGTTGGCGCACCAGCTTGCAGGCTGAACATACACACTCGACAGCGAAATCACCGCAGTCTAAATATTTGTACGTTCATTCGACGGATTCTTTCCTCTTTCCCTTTCTTCTTCTTCCCTTTTTTTTTATGGTTAAATTTCATCGACGATGTTTCGACCGTCCAATTATTCGTTTCCACGTGGCAATTTGTTCTCGCGCGAGTCAAATCGGTGACGTTACCGCGTCAACTGAACGAGGAGGAGGCTGCGATTCGCGGTGGTTCTCGACGGGACGGAACAATCGCCTTCCGATGCGGTAGATTTTAATTGACGCGATACTGGACTGGTGACCGTCTTCCTTATTCCGTTCAGCGTAACGTTCGATTAATTGAGACCTCGTCCTCTCGCTTTCGCTACCCGCGCAGTCCCGTAGGCGTGGGTGTACGAAAGGACTTGTAACTCGCCCACGCGACATCCAGAGATCCGTCATTGCGCTGTACGCTCGAAACTGTCCGATTATTGTAGGCAAAATTGAGGAACGAGCTATAGAAGAAGACATCTGTTCTTGCTCTTTGGCGCGAGGCTAGGATGCACTTGAGATTTGTTCTTGGAACCTTCTTGGAACGGATAAAAGTTCACTGGTTTTCGTTGACGTCGATCCGCAGGTTCTTTAAGGGATCGTTCTAGATTTTTATGATAGATTCGTTCGATTATGTCTGTCGCATGATACAGGGGAAGAAGAACGAGGAAACTGGTTGTGCAATTTGTATACATTCACGTACATCGTGTATGCAAATGCATACGAATAGTCGTCCAGGCTATGCACGTTGCGTGTGAAACATAAATTATCGACCGACCGAACGCTAGGCATGCTAGCTTCAGGAAATGTTGGTCCATCAGAATATGCGATCAGCATTAACAAATAAAGTACATCAACAAATACACGTAGGGATGTGGATCGCCTATGTACTAGGTTAATGCTACTCTCACTGTCAATGGTTCGTAAAACATTTGTTTATCTATGGTGCTGAGTTTCTATCCGACGAAAATATTATTTCCACCTCGCACGGATATAGTAACAATAATGATTAATTGATTTTCGACCGAGTCAATAGAAATTTAGCCATGCCCGGCAAGGTATACAAAGAAAAATGATCGAATGCTGGTTACGTTGCAGTATTAAGGCGTGGATTAACCTGTCTGTTCCCTTTGCCTAGTCTCTCCACCGACGTTTCATTGTTTCTCCCTATAAATAACGGGTGGTACGTACCGAAGACGTGATCAACGTGTCTTTTACGAGCCATGTAAACACCGTAAAACACGAGGCCGTCGAGTTCTCGCGGTTCGCGCGGGGCAAATCGGACGTGAACTTAATAAGAAATCACCAGCCACTTTTCATCCATTCCTCGCATCATCTCCGCGCGGAAGCAAGGGGAAGGGAAAGATCGCCGATCGTTTCCTGCGACACGCGATTTTTACCGCTATCGAACGGACGTGTCAATTCCCGGCAGCGCGCGAAATATGAGCGACTTGGGCGGACGTTAAAAACGGGCCAGCAACGGCGGAACATAAATTTCGAAACAGTTTTATCGCTAGCCGATTAAATACCGTGTCGCCGTGGCAGAAAATCAGGGGACGACAATGTCCACGGCCAGAGCATCGACAGGAACGACGCTACCGTCCGGCCAATTGCGTAAAGGCTGACCTGTAATTTGCGCGCCGTGCACGGTACGCGTAAAAACCCGTGGCCCACTGGAGAACCGTTCATATTACCCGATAAATTCGCATCTGCTTTGGAATACAATTTCGTTGCGAAGGTACCTCTCGTTTGACTTCGATTCGTACGTTAGAATCGCGCTTGTTAATCGTTCCCTTTTTTTTTCTGGTGTTCCAAATTCGTTGATTGATGGTTTCGGCAACTTGTTGCACATTTTTAGAACAAACGTGTACACCTAATCGAAGGATAATTAATTTCTAGACTAAATTCTACTAGATCAAAAGCTTCCACTGGATTAACAGACAATACTATATGTATTTTGATTAAGACTCTAATTTTGGACGTACAGTCGCTTATTCTTGCGATAATTTATCAGAAACGTAGCACTTTGCGGGCGTTCGAAACGTAAACGGAGCATCGAGCACCGAGATGGCCGGTGGAAGCTTCAGCGCGATCATCAGCGGTAGAATCGGTGCTTGAAAGCACTCGGCGCGTTGTTTCCGAGCATCGGCTCCCAACGACGCGACAATCGTCGTTCGTACTACTAGAGCGTACCGCGGCTCGCGTCGCGGCGTTTGCGGCCACCAGCATCCGGCTCTCTTTCTCTCTCTCTCTCTCTCTCTCTCTCTCGCATGCCGCAAAACGTCGATGTTTTGAACGTGGCAGCCGCCTCGCGTCCGTCGCCGTCGCTTTTCGCCGCTCGATTCCTCCGTCGAGCCGCGGCCGGATTCCGCTTGCACACGCGTCGAGTTACGCTCGCCATCCGCGGCCTGGTTACGTGCGTACCCGGTGCACGTGTGTTGGTGTACACCCGTGGGCGTATGTGGGTGTACAACAACGGAGTATCGAACGCGTGCGCGCCTGCCTGCCCGCTTGAAAAGCGGCGAACACTGTGTACCAGAGAGAGCCAAGAGCGGACGTTCCTGGTGCACCCGAGGCGCACCTACGATATATCGTCCATCGCGGACGCGCGGACGCAGAGGGGTGTACGGATCGCACCCTCACACGTACGCCTTTCACCCTCTCTTTCTGCCCCGTTTGTCGCGCGCGCGGCTCTTTCGACAGGCGCGATCATGCACGTCAAGAGTGAAAACTGTGCCAAACGCTGCGAGAAGCTGCGGGAAAACAAGCTTTCAGCAGCCACCCGGTTTTCTTCACCGACTGTTCGTCTTTAATGGGTCTCTATCGGTGACCATCGCGGTCTCGGTTTGGTCCCCTCCTCGCTTTCGAACGACTCGTTTCTCGATTTTAAATATATAGACAAAGTTTTAGCTTCGTTGCTTGTCTTTAATAAGCTTCGATTTTTATTGCCAGCGTATCGAGTGAAATGTTATTTTTGGGACGGGTAGAACCGTAGGACATTTGTTAGAAATGTTTCTTTCATATTAATTTCCTGTGTCAGGAGAGTTTAGGAATTGAATCAAACAAATGCCACAGAGACCCTTTTAGTAGCATCGTATCGTGGCAGAAGCAAATGCGCTCCCCTTCCGAGCATTCGAGACGCGCGGAGTTTTGCGAGACTCGAGCTTTTATGTACGAGTTTACGATTAGTTTCGTTGTCGCTCGGCAGTGATGTCGGAATAGGTACGGGGTTTCGCCCCGTTGGAACATTTAAAAGGCAGGGATCAGCGTGCGTGAGTTTAATGAAAAATAGGAAAACACGCGCGGACTATAGGTGAAACCGCCGGGAACGATGAGAAGCTTTTTTGGATGGCGGCGGTATTCACAAATACATTTTTTACATCAGGGAAAAGAGCGTGCACGCGTATAGATTCGCTGCTGTGGGGATGCACGTTTCGTTAAATTATTCAAAGAAGACAGATGCCTGGCGGTAGCGTTGAAATGTCACCTTGATGTTCCCGAGTTAATTTTCACGTGAAACTTGCCGCGTTTTTTAATTTCAACCACACACGGGAACACGGGTAAGCTCCGCTTTTTTAAAGTCGTACAACCAGCTTTTTCGAGAACGTCCGCGAAAGGAACAGTTCACAGATTATTAAATTGCTCCCTCGAAACGTAATATACGTATGTCCTATCAAGATGACAATACAAGGTCATCGAGTACTTCCGACAATGATAGAACAATCGTTCGATTTGTTTCTTGTAGTAATCAGCTTTGTCAAAGCGTGGAGAATTTTCCAGAAACGTGTAAAGTACTCTCTAGTATTCCATAGAATTTTCTACTCAGTATTTAGATTCATCGAAAGCTCGTTAAATCCTGTATAAACATCATCGAATTATTCTATCCACATTTCTCTGGGAAGCTCGCACGCACCAACTTCAAATAGAAAGATTTTCCCGTGGTGATTTTTGAGTTTGAACATCCGATCGTGGTGGAATAGGGTGCAGTTTACGCTCGACGCATCGGATAGATTCCTCCACGGTGGATCGTGATGTTACGGGGGAAAACGGGCTTTGGCTCGGGAGTTCTTTTTTAGAAGAGCTCGTTAAAATTTCAAACGCTACGGGGCGCGTTCCGACTGGGCGCAGGTACGCTCATTCTCCTTCCATCCCCGTTTGCTCCCCACCCTTCATCATTTATTTGGCCCTCTTTCTCGATGCTTCAGAATTCCCTTCGATTTTTTCCCCCTCATCCTCTGTTTCGTGTCTTGTTCCCGTCTCTATCGTTTTTCTATAATTCACCCGGCTTTCTGCAACCCCTTTTTACCTTCCGTTGCGTGTCCACGGTTCGCATTGAACTCTCGGTACATCACCGTTCGACCGAATTCCACGAGTGTTTCTCTTTTTTCGCGTTTCATCGCTCCCTTTGTCTACGCGGATATTTCCTCTGTAATTTATTCTGGCCATTCTTCTGGGTTTCCTCGAATCTACTTGCTCGGTACTGTACGAATTGGACAGCGGTCCGCAGAAGTAACCATAGGGGACGATTGGTCGCACGTTCCTCTGGAACGATATTACAGGCTGATTCTCTTTTTGCTTGGACATTAAAAGTAGATTTCGCCCTCCGTGTACCGGCGAAACTCATTATACTTGAATAATAGGGAAGCGCGGTTGTGTTTGAGTAGACCCAAAATCCGGATTATGAGATTCTGCGGCTGCTAAAGAATGGGAAGAGTGGCGGTGTAGGTGAAGAGGGGATAAAGTGAGGTCGTAGAGTGATACAAAGTTGGTGTTTATTTTTCTACATTTAATACGATCATTTGCGTGAAAGCTGCTAAACCTGAAATAAGTACGATAGTTGCGTCTCGTACAGCGGCTGGCACCCTTTAGCTTGTAGTAGCCATTTCACCCTTTTCCATTGCTGGTGGTCCAATTTATTGCATTTCATAAATGTCAGAAAAATTCTCTTAAATATTAGTTCCTGTTCAATTAATTTGGACGTAATAATTGGGATAAGATGAGAGTGTCTCTACTAACGAGGTTTCAAATGAAACGATAAGCTTATAAAAGAGAGACAACTTCTGTTATTTATAAATATAGATTCTTATGTAATTTTTTCTTAGCGCTTTGATCGTCTTGCCTTCTTCCCTTTTTCTTATGAGAAAGCAATTGCAATTGGTAATTAATTCGCAAGATAAAGTTAATTTCCCGGTTATTTTACTTAAATTGAGATCGTGTTTTCGATTCGTAAACGGATGGAAACGTTTCTCGGTTATTTAATAATATAAATAGACTTTAATAATAATGGTGTAATAATAACGGGAAATGTTATATCAGTTTAAGGGTAAAGTAGAAACGTTGACATTTTCGCATTTCGTATCGCTCGCTGTGCAAGAATAATTTTATTATAAAAATAGCGTAGGTCGTCTACTTGTTCCCGTAATGGTACGAGACTGTGCAGTCAAAGAGCAGTAAAAAATGTATTACGTAAAGAGGAACGATAATAATTTCTTACTGAAACATCCATATAACGAATGGAGATCTATCAGTATTACAAGTGTGTCTCACTTTATTCTATACAAAATGGATGCAGTTAGTGCCGTCGTTTATCGCGTTATTTTATTTTTTCATTGTTCATTCATTCAATTTTTAGTCGCAGTCGTTCACAATACGAATAAGTAGTTCTTGATCGCCATACAACTTCCGTGCAATCTTCTATACTCGTTTGTTCGAATGAAATTGCTCGCTTCAGAAGCAATCGGTACTAGTAACTCGATAGTTACAATCATGCTCCAGTATTCCATTGATGCGTGGCATATACGATTGCTTAATGACGAGTAAACATCAGAGAAGGAAAAGTGAAAAAATAGAAAGAGATACGTGGGCCTCAATTTCACTTCTAAAGAGTTTCACGTTACGAGTGGTAGTCCTCAGGCGTCTGGCTATGTCGGTACTTATCTACTTGACTCGTTCGTTGCAAGGATCTTCGTGCGTGCACTTTCAGTCCCGATTATCTCTCATCACCATCGAATCGCTGCTGCACCGCCGGTATACTTAACGGATCTCGTTACCAGAGATATCCAAGAGAACGGTATCGTACAATGCACGTTGAATTAACAATATTCCAAGTCATTAACCGAGGCAGTCGAGCGAACGCGTCGTGTCATCGTTACGTCTTACCGCAAACTATGAACCCGACTTCTCGTTCGAGAAACGATCAATGTAATTTTGCCCGCGATTGCGATGTCGTTGCTATCGCGATTGAGAGGTGAACAGCTGAGAATTTCGACTATCCAAGTTGCGGGTCACGTTACGGGACCGCTTTATCCTCGAGCGAAGGGCAGCCATTGTTAAGGTTGTCCGTCAGAATGATTCGGATGCCATGTAGCGAGAGGATTCACAAATTCAGTTCGATAAGGTTAGACACGCGTGTGTATTATTTGTAAATTGCAAATACTTGGATAAAAGCGAGATCGATAAGTTACGGGAAAATTCCACGAATCCGCTGAAATTTCCTGGGGTCGTATCACTACATCGCCATATCGCTAATATTGTTTTATCGACACAGTTTATACCATGAACACAGCTTTTTTACCCCTTAGGACGAGCCAAGAGCCTTGTAATTTTATCGACGGTTACGACGTCGTTGGACTGAAGCAGGCTAAGGAAATCTTGATTGATTTCGTTAAGACTCCACTCCTGGAGAATCGTTATTAGTTATTCTGTTTATAGTTCAGTTCGCTTAATCGCGAGTATAAATGTTTCCCTTTTCCCGTGAGACAAATCTACGTCCTCGAGAATTGAACGTAACATCTTCATTTTATCCAGACATTTTACTTCGCAATCTATTCAGAAGCGAAATCTGACTTCCCAAAGGAGAAGATTCTTTGGCCTGCAATTTTATTCCTATAATTTTTTCATAATTTCAGTTTCCACTTTTCTGCTACGCTTTACTCTAAAAAGAGTTTGAAAGGCCACACACAACCAGCTTAAGATCCCGGCTTAACCGAGCTTAAGATACGTGGCTGTTTGTGCTGAAAGATTCAAGAAGTAGCCACTTCATTCTTCAAATTTACACAGATATCGTTTCAGCAATCCGTCTTGTTAGAATGACAACGCGATACACGTGAAAAAGGGTCAAGCCTTCCCTGACCGACGACGAAACAACTAAATATTTACACGATCTCTCGTCTAAAGAAGGAAAAAAGTATTAGACGATTCGATCGACTCCTGCGAGACGTTCGGATATGAATAACCCATGCGCTAGCGGGGTTTCAGTTTCGTTTTCGTCTCGCGACGCGGCTAAGTTTAGCCGAATCAATTTAATCGCGTCAACCACACCAATAACAATGAAAAACGCGATGAGCGACGCGTAGTCGGTCGAAATATTTTATTCAAACGAAGAAAATCCAATTGACATCGCTCTACATTTTGCCAAGATGGAAATACCGTCGCTGGGGAGTATTAAAAAGCAATCGAACCGCAGGGAGCATGTAAATGATAGAACGGTCGAAAATAATTGAACGCGCAGGACACATCGGCCTGGTCTCAGCGAATAAATGTCCTAAATGAATAATCGCCCCTGTACGAGGTCAAAAATGGCCACTTTCTTCCTACAGAAATGAATGTTTCCATGGTTCTTCACTCGTTCTCCGCGATCTTTATTCGCTACTTTCGATGGTATCGGCTTAGGAGGGCTCACAGGCAGGGACCACGGTCCCGAGACCGTGGACGTTAATTAAATTTCTCTTAAACCGCGATATTTGATGCGGCACTGGACAACGCTTAATTTCACGATCAGTATTCATAAATTCAGTTGTTATTAAAACCGCCTTTTTATCCTGCCGGACGATAAATCACGGCGCCCACCGGATATCTTAAAAAGCCGCGAAAATTTCGCCCGACGCCCCACGGTCCGCGTGAATTATTATGCAATTAATGCGTTCGGACGGTCGCCCCCATTCGATTCGCCGCGGGGGAATGGAAACGAATCGGAAGAATACCGCGGGTAACAATGTTCTTGGAATTACAAACGAGCAGCGGATACGATCGGCGATATTACTTTCAGACGGGTAGTGGAATCTCGTTGGAAAAATAGCGGCGCTCGCCGGATTTAATGGTTACACGTATATTTCGTGTTAAAGGGCAGGGCGGTTTAAGTCAATGACGTATTATTAAGCCTCCGGTGGCTTACAGGGGGTAGGTACTTCGGAGGGTCGGAAGATCGTCCCATTTACCACTCATAGCTTGGCTTTCAAGAAAGGTATTATCGATCCGCGAAGACGGATTCCGAACTGAAAACCGATGCGCTTTACGGAGAAGCGAGAACGAGACGGTATCCAGCAGATTATTCTCTATCGCTTTCTACCAATTTATCCGAGTCATTCAATTTTTAATACATCCACCCCTACACCGATATCCCTCCAATGAGTAAATCCTTTATATCGATACCCCGCGGTACGAAGTAGTATCGAGAAACTCGACGCTGCCCGATGGCATACGTGGCTATTCGTTCGTAAGGTGTACGCGAATGTTGCTCGATTGATATTCCATTGACGATTGTTGGTTAAATATTAATTCTGCAATTTCGAGACGTCACTTATAATATTGTATAGTGCGTTGCCCCACATATTATTCTATCAATTTCTTTCGGAGTACAACTCAAACTGATGATACTCGCATCGAAACGTGGGTCTGAATAGAAATTCTGTTTCCTGAACAACGATAGAACTGATCGATCATATTCGAGTTTTCAGTGTACCGAACGAACTAGAGATCGCTCGTAAGTTTCGTCAGTTTCAGCATGTGTGTCTTGAATTAGATATCCGCGACCATACTGTCCGAGATAAATCGCATAATATCACGGAAGGGTTCCTATCAACGGAATGTCTCGCCATTAACAGGTACCCATGAATAGATGCGCACAGTGCTAGACTGTACTTCCTGTACGCTTTGCTTGTCCAAGTTCCGTGCAACTCGTAATGGGAGGCAATATGAGCAAATAGTTTGTTTCAAAGCTAGTTTTAGGGGGTCCGCGGGAGGGGGATGGAAGCTTTATCAACCAGTACCCGGTGCAACAGCTTACAATCTGACATGTCGACAGGGGATTGTCGTATACGTGCGCGCGTTTCGACCGCACGCGTCTTTGCGTCGACACACGCGAGCAACGTTACGGCTTTTCCTCTTTTTTTTTTTTTTTTTTTCGTATGTGTGTCCACCAGCGACGACAACCCACGCGAAACACACGCAAATCCCGTTCTGCGGTTTACCCATCGAGTTTTGCGCTCTGTCATTTCGCCCATCGTTCTCCACCCCGTTTTTTCCCTCCGCGTTTCTTCCTCCCCCGCTCGTCCTCTCGTTTTATCGTTGGTCGCGCATCGTTCTGCGTCCTTTGTCTTGGATAATTGTTAGCAAACAAAATGGCACCACGCTGGCCTCGGCGGTGACTCTCGATTGGCGCAGAATCGATTTTTATGCGGTTAAAGTAACGTCCTCGTGATTTTTATATTGGCAATCGCGACATTGAAAGCCTTCCCAAAACCGTTTAGATGGTCATTGATTTTTTTCTTTGCCTTTGTGATATAGCGCGGCTATAGATCGGCGAATTGTATTTTAGAAGGAAAAATGCAGCGAAGCTTAATATCGGTGAAACGGCTTTTGAAGAGACACCGTTCTGGTACTTCTTGAGTGAAAAAACCATCGCAGTAATTGTCGTAACTGGACAAAAATTGTTGTTGTCGTTGCCACTGTTCGATTATTGCGAATAAAATTAATTTCGACTCGAGACACATGAACGGAATAGAAATGGTTCTATTTGTTGTTATACTTTCCTTCTTAACCCCCCTTTGAATTTTAATGATTATTTGCGTTCGAATACTCACCTTTTGGCTGCCGAAAAATTCATTCTATAACCCATTGTGCGTTATGAGAACGCTGAGTTGACCATTCATACGAGAATTTAATTGTCAGCCATGCGAACGAGAACGAGATAGACGTTTATCGATTCTACGTCAATGTCTCTTCCCACTGACGGTACCAACCGTGGCTCGCGTAGGTATATCAGTCGTTCACTCCTTTTTTCCCCGCCGTTATGTGCCATTTTTTTTTAAACAGTAGCACATGAAAGATGCGAACGTTACAATAACGGGGAAATAATCAGCCAATTTCCAACGATCAAGTACGAGCGAACCATTAATTAGATCTTTTCAATTCGATACGACACGTGAGCTATTTATTTTCGTAGTTCTTCGAATCACTCGGAGAATTATTTTTTCTGCTCCGTGGGTTTATACTTTTTACCTCTTTTCCCCGTTAAATATAGAATCTTGTTACTATCTCCTATCTATATTTGCAATGGCAACAAGCGGCCCTTCTATTAGAAAGTTTTCTTCGATTCTCTCTTAACGAGGAGACAGCTTTAATGCAAATAGATGGCAACGACGACGAATTGAAAGTGATTCGCGAGGCTCCACAAAATGTAAATCAACTCGCACCGAAGAAAACTATAATTATCTATAAAAAGTTACCTTACATATATGCGAGTCGTTTACAATATTCTTTTTTACAATTTTTATCCCGAATTAGTAATCCGTAAAATCGTTAAGCAAGATTTCCATAGAAGTCTAACGAGAGTAAGGTTACGAATAATTCCAATTACGTTCAAAGATCGTCTCGATCGGATCGCTCGATCAGACGGTGGTTACCGACACTTTAATTAAAGACCATCACCTAATGAGAACAATCACCGAGGGTGGCTAGCGAAAATATTAAAGGACCTTTATTCCAGTTCGCACAGACAGAGAGAAAAAGAGAGAGAGAGAGAGAAGGAGAGAGGAAGCTGGTCGTGGAAACAGGCGAAGGAAACTGTCTTTCATCATGCCAGGCTACATTCATCTCCCTCCTTGTTTTTTTCCTCCCCGAGAAATTCCTCTTTTGGCATGGAAGTACGTATTTCTTCGCCGGCAAGGAAGGGAAAAAAAAAAGAGAAACGAAAGAAAAAATGAGAAGAAAGTAAGCTCCGCAACAATCAATATTCCCTCTTCCCTTTCCGGCGCATCGCGAGAGTTTCTTCGCTCGTCTGTGCGCCCTGTCTTCTCAGATCTCCCTCGCTCGTCTCCTCTTCCTTCGTTTTCATGCGTGTAAACGCGTCGCGCGCCGGCCGGCACAATGCACTCATCTTAATTCGTCGCGCGCCAGCTCGCATCCGATCGTTTCGAGTTAGATCGATTCCATTACGGGTCCGGATAGCGTGCTGGATGGAGAACGCGAGATTGCACGCGGATACCGCCTCGCCTTGGCCAAGAGGACGCGCGCCACCCCTTCTAGGCGCGCACCCCTTGGAGCGATATCGAGTCAACTATCGATTACCGCGATCTCCCGTCGCGGTTTACACGCGCTCGATAAGGGGACCGTGGGCTGAGAGGAAGGAATTGAGATATTACCACGGCCGTGTATTACCGGGGCAACGGGGATACGCGAAACGATTTGCAAGTTTAGACACAACGGAGAATTCCGGGTGCCCGTTAATATTTAATCCCGTTAATTGGTCGACGCGTTGCTTGGGCTAAGATGCGAATTATAGACTGCCGTCGGGTGACTAATTTATTTAGCTAAAGTGCTCCCGGGACAGATCTCGCGGTCGTCTCTCGGCGAAATTGATTCCGATCGATTTATGGTTCGCCGTGTTTCAGAGGCGCTCGTAGTTTGAGGAGCGTGTCCAACGGGATAGCGACAGAAGAGGGAAAGAGGAAATGTACAGGATCTATCGTGTATCGTCTTCTTTCCGTGTCAGGGCCATAAATATTAGCTGCCAATATTTATTTCAAAGTTCGATCGAGATGTAAAATATTGTTTCGTCGTATCGCGAGGGTGGAGCACCTGCGAGGTCTACGATTTTGACTGTACGTCGAGTCTTTCGTATCGATTTGGAACGTGGCTGCGGGTCTGACACGACTCGACAAAATCGTCCTCGAGTAATATACGGTAACGTTGATAAGAGGTGTCAGTGTCTGCAACCAGGATGTCGAAAGGATAACTGTATAGTAGCAGCTATTGAAGATTTTATCGAAAGTTCGCCAGAGAAGGGGCACTTCGCGTAGAAGTTTCACTTTGTCGGGGTAAAACAAAGTCCTCGAGTTCTTCTTGCTTTCGTTTCCAACGAATTAGATCCATGTATACGACCGATGCATATTCGAATTGACTTGGATGATCGCATCGAACCAGCAAAGGATTAGACTACGCGTGAATTATCGGATGCACTCGAGTCCCTACTATTACGGTAGACATCGTCTAAGATTCTTTGAAACAATATTTTCAGGGATATCGAGGAAAAAAATTGGCTTTCGATCGCGAATCCTTTTCTTGCAATCAGCAGTACCATTCACGTGCAGCTACATTCCGCGATTCATTGGCGATACAGTGCCGTTAATATGCTCTGCGATGTGCCCCGCGCATTGTTAATTACTTCATTATCGATCGAACGCGTCGGCATTAATTTCGCCCTGTAAAATTATGATATTTGCGCTGTTGGTTTGTTGCACCGGGCGCAATGCCATCCCCATTATTAGCAAACACATGGATGAGTACGATGTACACGTCGCAGCGCAAACGTTTCGAACCGAAGCGAACGCGAGGAACAAAATGTTTGCCTTCCGCGCGTGGCTTTTTCTTTTATCTGCCGACTAATCTAGATTCATAGGAGATTAAATCTGCGGTTCGTTTCCGAGAGGGTCTATTTCACTTTCCATCGCTCGAGTTATGGTCTACAGGGTATACATCGTGTATTCTGCGTTTTTTCGATCTTTTTCAAACGAATCCGAATTGAAAGCGGTCTGCGGCCATGGCCGCGATATTTGGAAATCGTGAGAAACGCTTGCGTTCTTTCAACTCAGAGAAACACGAAGGACGAGCAGAGAATCGCAAAGACTCTTAATAAACAAATTCACCCAACACACTGGATCGAAATTCTTTGCAAACGCGTGTCGCGCGTTGAACACCCACGAAGATTATCCGCAACAATGGTTTCTGAACGCGTACTGGATTCTACCACGAGACGGAGGGAGGGGCCAGGAGAAAAAAAGGAAAGTAGAACGGTAGAAACGGGGTCAGCCAGTTATTCAAAAAGCTTACCAGAGCAGCGTCGTCTCGATACGCTATTACGATTTCGCGTTGGCCGTTTAGCCAGCTCGAATCTGGCTCGACGACCCCGAAATTAGTGCGTGCACGACTGCGAGGCAAGGCGAACCGGTCCCAGAGGCATTTTACAGGTCGATAATGCACGGCCTTCGGTGGAGCAGCGATGTGCCGCGGTGCACCGTTGAAAAGGAGAAGGCGGTGAGCGCATAAAACTTGCAGCCACTCCTGTCTCCAGGAGTGTCAAGGGTCGCTGACTCCCGCGCGGCCGTTCTTTCGAACTCCCTTGAAAGAAGCTCGGCTCGTCGTCGTACGGATCGATTCTCCCGCGTATGTATACACGCGCGCCTGCACGTGTACGTGCACGGCAGGTGTCGCGAGGCGGAAACGCATAGAGGCACGTTTAGTCGAGTGCACGCGTCACGGCGAGGGAAGATCTCGCATGCTCTGCTGCACCTCGGTTGCACAGACAATACCCAGGATACGGGGTCGATTGAGTTTTATTGGGGCGCGCGCGTTCCTTCAGGGATCGCGTTCTATGCCAGCTCCACGCTGTTGTAGTCCTCAGGGGCCTCGGTCGATCGATCATTGGTCGAGGTACGGGCCTTACGAACCCGAGGTGCCCGAGTATACGTGATTCAGGAGGAAGCAATCTTGTCTGAGGGTCGTGTGTCTTGAGTCTGCGTAGGGGTAGTCGTAGATGAATCGAGCCTGAGGGCCTCTGGAGCGTCTAAGGATTCTGGTGCAGGGTTGCGAGGATGGGCGTGCTCTTTAGAGGTCCTGGAGCCCTCTCCTTGAAGCGCAGAAGGAGACGACCGTGGACATTTTAACAGGAGCGCTAAGGATGTCTTTACTCGAGTGAAACCGACGCGGAGACGCGATCCTTTTATTCGTTTTTACACGAACGATCAACAAGCCTGCGACGGTAACAGCTCGTCACCGCAAATTAGAGCGACGCTGAGGACGACTGTTGAATGTTGCAAGAACCGGGTAGGGACAGACCCGAGGTCACGTCTGGAATAAGAACTCGCGTCGCGACGAGTGAGGACAGAGAGCGGGTGGAAGTAAATATTGAATTCCGCAGAGGTACTCGGGAAGGTTTCTTTTTTTTTTCGTCTTTGGTACTATGTATATTTGTTGTTTTGCCTCGAGATGGCTCGAGATTTCCCCTGCACAGCTTCGTGCGCCGCGAGGGAGAGGAGCATCTGTTCTTGACGGTGATTCACGGGGATTGCGTTTCGATGTATCGTACAAGGTGTCCCAGGCTGTCGTGGTTGATCCAGAAACGACAAAGCATTTGCGAGATGAACAAATTCGAAGGGAATTTTGTTACCTTCTTCCACGATGATTTATCGCGAACGAACGTGGATCAGTTCCATTCACGACTGAGAAGTCCCTGCCATTCAGACCTTTGAAAGACTGGTCCGTGGCGTCGATCCGTGGACCAGCGCTATTTCGTCTTTACCGTCGACTTCGAATCGTTTGGTAGCCCCTTGTCTCCTTTGTACTCGATCCACGCCGATTCCGCTTCTGTTACGATCGCCGGCGAAAACGTGATTACAATTCGTTGGCGCGCGCGTCGGAAACGAGGTCGTCCGAATCAGCGGGAAATGAATTTTCTGCGCGAGCAGCAGAAAAAGCCGGGGCCACCTTTTATCATCGACGCAAGTAGATCGCCGCGGCGCTACGCGATCGATCACGAAGATCAGCTGTAGGAAATGCTGGTGTCAATCAAACAAGATGAAACGTTCAACCGCCATTCGAAAGGTTCGTTTGTATGCAACGACGGCGTGCAACGCGGCTGGCCCGCATCGTCGACCGAAACGAGGGTTTGCTTTTAAAGTAGCGCGATTTTCCAGAAAAGATCTTTACGTCTATATCCGCCGCTCCTTTTCTCCCGTCTGCTCCCGGCGTTTACGATTTCCATCGCTTTGCCGCGGCTGCTGTTTCGGCTCGATTTTCTGGAAACCTAAATTCGAATTCACCCGATGTTCTCACTGTTTTGCGCGCAGTACGAGATATTTAGTCGCTGCGACGATTATTCAGTTTCGTTGTGGTTAAAAATTGCCCGTTACACTGCATTCGCTTATCTTTACGTCCCAGTTTGCGCTGAAATATACGCAAAAAAAAAAAAAAAAAAAATTAGGATCCACAACTGTTTCTTCCCGTCGTAAGTCGAATAATCGATGAGCCACGCCCGTGGTTCGGTAGCCGGATCGATCTCTATCGACGAAAGGATGTTGCATCTAACGCGTGAAAAATGCAGAACGGCGGAAGAGCGGCCGCGCGTGGCGTTAATAATCGATAAAAAAGATAGCAGTGGCGGAGATCGTAAAATGCAGGCTAAAGGAGCCGATTGAAAACACGTCAGGCCAAGATGCTTCCACGGGCAGCGTCGAGAGGCTGCGGCCTCGTACTCGAGTGCATCAGTTCTCCCGAGGAGAGCACCGATCTTTATGACGGGCCTTCGTTAGATTCACGTGTCCACGGCGTGGCAACGAGCCGGGGCTTTGATCTGTTGGAACTTATGGTTATCCGATAAGCCGAACGGTAGTATAAATTCAGGAGAAGGGGCTCCTTTCTTCGCGTCACGCCCGATCGGTTCCTTTCAGGGATGAGGGAATCTTTTATCCCCGAGAATTTGCCAACTGCGACTAAATTTCTAGGGGAACCTGTACGTACGTGAATGCGCGTCCCACACGTGCATGCACGGGTACACACACACAGTTGAGTAGGTATCGTAAACAGCAGCTGTACCAACAGTCGCGTCGCGGTTGAGTTTTGCGTTACCGCTGAATCGGAAGCGAAAATTCTCTTTATTTTATTGACGCCGTTATGGACAACTGTGGCGATTGATCGCGTTAGAAATAAATGTGTTTCGCGTCCACGATGTGTGCTGATCGATGAAGTAGCGAGTAATGGAGGATGGTAGAGCAAATACCGAATATTCGCGCCTCTGCGCGGTAGAACTTGGAACGCAACAGGGAAAACGTCGTTTCTGTTTTTCGTTGAGAACGTTCGAAACTTTTGGTGCATTCGTTTTGAAGGATCGTTAACGAGTACCACAAAAGAAACGGCATTCGCTGTAAGGCATATTCTGTTGGTCGACTGAAGAAGGATTCGAAGGACCTCTGGAGTGGTCCAAGAAAAACGCTCGATTCTCCCTCGAGATTGAAGAACCAGTTCCACTAGGTCGACAGGATACGACTGTGTCGAGAGAGCAATGATATCGTCAGCAAACACAAAAAAAAAAGATAATGTAGGGCGAACAACGTTGTGCCGCCAAGATAACGCTCAGGAACAGAGCTTCCACTGTGGACGATCCATATATATGCTTTTTTCTTTTATCCTCTTTCCTGTGTTGTCTCAAAAAGCCATCGCAGTTTCTCGAAATTAGATTTTTTCGCAATCCACCTCGATTCTCTTTGCGATAAATGGTCAAGCGACGTTGAAAAATTGTTTATCTTCGTCAGACCAACAACATTGGGGATGGACAGAAACGGAAACGGACCTACCAGGCTGGCGACGCGAATAGCTTTTATTAATTCGATTAATTACTAATCGATAAGGTTACTTTATCAGATTGAGTTTTTCCACCAAGTTTCGTAAAATGTTGCTACAGGGCAAGGGAAGTTTTGTTAGGTAAAAATCGGTTCTTCCGCTTTTATCTTCCATTTTAATCGCTCGTTACTTTCCTTTTTTCTTTTGGATCCTTCCGAGCCAAATGCGAATTTTCCGCTCTAATTATCCGGAACCATGTTTGGCTCGCGAACGGATCGGGTTACGCGCGAATTTTTCATTAATCGAGCGCTGGCAAAAACAAACCGTCGAATTCTTTCGTTCTCTACTTATCCGTGAAGCTTGCGAATTTTTATCAGCGCCGACGCACTCGTCTTCCCTCGCAATTAAATCGCTTTCGTTAATTCAGCCGGTTTGAAATTCCATCAACCGGTCCATTACACTTGGCCAAAACGTGTTCGAAATGCAACAACCCCGAATTGATGGCCCAAGTAATTCAACGCAAACAATTAATAATTCTCGTACGGGTTATAATATGTATTTATAAGTGACCCCCTCTAATAATATCTCGGATATGAAACGCGATAATTATTGGATTGCATTATCAGTGGGTGAAATTTGATTTACGAACCGCGAAATAGATTAACCACGTATAACTTCTAATTGGTTGTAGGATCCAAGTTCGTGAACAAACGAACATTCAATATTCAACGATTACGATAGATATTAATTAGGTTGGTAGCAATAGTTTTTCTCAGTAAAACAGAAATGTAAGACACGTTTGGAAAAAACCTGAAAATTTTTTCGGGAGAAACGAAGAAAGGAAAAGGCGAACATTTTCAGGCTAACCTAATATCTGATGTACTTTTAATGCAAAAATTCTTTCCGCGACTTCACCCTTCATCTTTTCCTCGCCAGCGTGCAATAATAAACGAGCATTAAAAGCGGAACGACCGCTAATCCAATTATTTCGTCTAATTCGTTCGTACGTCTCTCGTAACGATCGTTTACTCTGCTAATTTTCTCGATACAAAATGGTTACAGTAATCAACGCGAAGAACATCATTCGTACGTTCGTATCAATTTCAAAAGAAGAAAAGAGTTTCAGTCATTATTCCCTTCCGTTCTTGTTAGCACACGCGTGAAACCTTCTTTTTAATGGCACCTTCTTTTCTCCTCTTCTTTGCAAACAATCTTTGAATGCATGTCGCAACGTAACTTATATCGAAATACAATATTCTATGCAAACATTCGTACGTTTAAGTCTAACGAGGAAAACAGACGGTGCGAAATGTATACTCGAGAATAAGAAGAACGAAAATAAAATGATCGAATGATAAGTCCTAAAGGCGTAGACGAAAGTAAGGAAGACGAGAGATAATTGAAACGATCTATTAAATCCTCTGGGAACATGCTCTTCTAATAAATATACTCCCATCGCTTCAGTCTTCTGAGAACACCTGTTTCACCGCGCTCGGACAATGGTTTACCTGGGAAGCCCCTTGATGGCCAATCAAAACAGTCTACGAGCTCCTCAAGGCGGCAGATTTTTCTTTTTCCCTACTGATGGTTTTTCGATTGATCCATGGTGGGTGATCAAAGGCTCCCGAGGCATTCGTAGCTCGTTAGCGATGGTAAATAAAATCTTGGTGGAGGGTTCGTTGAGCATCTTGGGAAGACGCGGCAGTATATATGTAGCCTTTCGGTCGTTGGAACTATTCGTGGATATTCCATTTCGTAAATTAGGAAGAAGATGCAAACGACTGTATTCAATTCAGACGGCGTGCGCAATCAGGATTTTAATTAGTAACGCGACGAAGATTCTAGTCGCAATTTTCGTCGTTCAATTCGAAACGCGGAAACAATCGGGTGCATTAAAGGCAAACACACTCGCCTCGACGGAACCTCGGTGTAAATTCAGCGAAAGCGAGACGACGCTCGATCTAGGGCTCTCCGCTGCACCCCTCGATTTCCCACGTCCACCCCCTTGCAATTCCAGAAGTTTCAATCATAAGCGCGCGAGAAAGGATGCGTCTCGCGACGTGTCGCGCACAAGCGGCTTAAAGGGCCGTGAAAAGAAAAGCGAGCGAGGGAAAGAAAAGGAGAGGAGAGAAAGGGGAACAACAGGGTGAAAAGACTCGCTAAACGACGTACAGAGGGCGAGAGAGAAAGGGGGACGCAGGCAGCCGTAGCGGCGAAGATACAAGCCGGACGGAAAAGAAAAGGCTTTGGCACAGTTTTCCATGCCGGCGTGACCTACTGGACTATCGATTCGCCGTGAAGGTTTTTGGCAAGAGGAAGCGACGTTTGATTTCGAAACTGAATACCGTCCTACACACTGTCGACCGGTTTCTTATTGAATCCAAATCCGCAGGGGGTGGCCGGCGTTTTTCCACCGGTTCGCCACCGCGTCGTGGCAACCACGCGTTTCCACCCTTCCCCTTTATTCCCTCTACACCCACCACGTCCCTTTTCACCAACCCTGACTGGCCATCTACGTTTCGTATCTAGTTTTTTTCCTTCCCTTCTCCAACTTCCCTATCCGCGAGCGTCCGCCTGGTTTTTTTTCTCACCCCTCCTTCTCTCTGACTGCGAGGTCCCTTCCACGGCGTTGCTCGAGGCACGGGCATTGTTTCGCGATATCCACGGATCCCGTGTCCCTTGGCTGCGCGAGACAAAGGGCCAACAATGGGTCCAATGGGTCCAGACGAGATCTCAACCGTATCTTCTCCCGCGTTACAGTTCCTCCCACTTCTTTCTCCTCGCCGCTATTTTTTTCCTCCACTTCTTCAGCCCCGTCTCTCTCGTCGTTACCCCTACCCCGTTTGATCCTAAGGTGGAGCGCCACGAAGGGACGTTTCGGTGGTCGCGAGTCGATGCACTCGACGTCGACGACAGACCTCGAACGAGGAGGCTTCGCTCCTCCTCCTCCTCCTCCTCGTCCTCACCCTCTCTTTCGCAGTCTCGTTTCCATCCTTCTTTCGATCCAGCCAACCTATAACCGCTGGATGGATCGAAAGGAGCGTGTTTACACGGGTTCAACGAGGTCGTAAAGAATCGGAGATTTGTATCGAGGGTTGTTCTACGTGCCCGCGCCGGGACTCGGTCAACGACAGAGATAGGAGACGCGGCGGGAGCTTTATGCGGGATGCCGAGGGGCGATAATTTAAGATGGGACCCGTTTCCGTGAACGACCAGACGCGGACGAGCTCGCTGGATATTTCAATGGCAAATTTATACGCTTCGAATTCTTTTATACGGATATACCTCTACAATTTTATTCACCGTTTTTGCACCGCGTTAACCTTCCTTGTTAGTCGCGTGGTTCCTTCACATTTCCGATTCACTTGCGAATGTGAAGTAGAACGCACGATGGCTCGTGAAATTGTGGTTAAACGATGAACGCGCGCTTTCGCGATACTCTTAACCCCGTGGCGCGTCGGATTAGAAACAAACATGCGAGATCCAAATGGCGGAACAGAAAGCGCACGAATTCCATTTCCTGGCTGGACGAGCATACGGCGCATTCTCGAAAATCCCACGGCGGGGAGGCGTGCTTTATATAAGTATGGCCCCTCGCGGAATTCCGTTTTCATCCGGCGCCGCTTCGAACGGGAACGAAACGCTGGGGGAGGAGAATGATTCCGGTGTGCGTCCAATGACGCGGAAGACGCAACGACGTGAGATATATTGGTTTCCACGGGGCCTGGAATTACTAGTCGATGTAAGAAATCGAAATAAATTGAGGTTTCGATACACCCTTTTTCCCTGTCCCGTTCACTCATAGCGGATGGAACGCGGAGCACTCGTTTTGTGGGCGAAAACTTTGATAAACAAAGTCGAGTGGAAAACGATGGCTCTCGGATCGCTTTCTTATTACTCTGATACGTTTCTGCTATTTCATTTCGGTATTTTTCATGGAGATGAGAAGATGCTCGATTGGATACGCTCCCTTTGACAACCGTTTCATAAATTCATATATCGCGTTAGACGGAAAAGTTGTTCGTTTCCACTGATTGCAACGAGTCGCGCGGACAGCGTCGACTAAATAAATAATTCCTGAATCGTTGGTCGTTGGCCACGTATAAAGCCATCGTCAGCTAAAAATTTGATCGTTGCAACGGTGGTTGGGTATAGTCCCTTAGTCTGCGTTTCCAAAAAAAAAAGAGAAGAAAAGAAAGAAATTCCCAGCGGAACTAACAACAGCGTGGAGAGAGGACCGGATGAGAGGGAAAAAAAGGAAGTAGTTCGCCGTGCAGCAACGAAGGGGGCTGAAGAAAAAGAACGGGCCAGCAAACGTGAAGAGAAAAAGCATCGCCCGTAACGGGGAGGCCTAATTAACAAATGTACAAAACCTTGTCAAGTCAGGCGAAACCATTTCGCGGCGTGCTCTCGTACACTCTCTCCTCTCCTCTACCCACCCTTTCTTTTTTTTTTCTTCTGTCCCCGTTCGGTCATATCGCGGCCGTCCAGATTCGGTGATTCCCCTACTCTTGGTTCGTGGCTTTGCCTCCTCCAATCGCGTTCTCCTTTTCTTTTTTTGCGAGAGGAAATAGAAAGACAGAGGACGGAGAATGGAGACAAAAAAAAGAAAAGAGAAATGTCACGATCGGTGAAGTATCGCGGATCTTCCTGAGGAGATCTCGTGGCCGGTGGTAATGGGGTCGCAAACGAGAACGGAAGTCGACAAGTAAAATTGATCCGATCTGGTGCAATGACGCGGGAGAAACTGCGAAGTGGAATGAACGAGCAGTTAGTCCGTCCCACCCCCGCGTCCGCGGCCATCCTATTTTTCGCAACTTCCTCCGCGCGCTATCCGTTTCGCCCAACAGCCGGTCGGGTCTTGGATATATCGAGGAAATTTAGAACGGCAGGATTAACGGGTAATTTGCGCGTCAAAGGGGATTAGCCGGGTCCCTTTGGCGCTTGTACGGGTTGCCAAAAAGAGGAATCCTCAAGAGTGTTTTACTTAAAACGAGGGAAACGTTTGGTTTCAGCCGGTGGCACGATTCCTGGGGCAAAAAGTACCATCCGTAACGGGCCAGGATGGATTTTCGCGAGGATTTTCGGTTTACTCAGCGCGCGGTGTTTTATACGCGTTCGGGAAATTTTCGTCGGGAGTTTTCAAACGTCCCTCCTGATAACGATATAAATTTCTGCCGATTCACTCGGAGATACTTGGAGATTTATGCGCTCATTTCGCGGCCGTGCCGCGTCACGCGCGCGGTGAACCGCGTCCAAAAAAATGTTACACCGGGATATGTATTTACCTTTGATAAAACAGGTTACTGAGATGCGCCTTGATATTTATAAAATGCGCGACGCCATCATTTAGAGAGATGAATAATTCGAGCCCCTTTCCGCTGGGGTGGTTCTCGTTCGAAAATTTGTAGAAAAGTGTTAAGCAGAAATGTAGAACGGGATGCGAAGTTGCTCGAGAAACTGTACGCGTGGAGAAAATTTCCCGATGAAGGTTCATTTTATAATTTTAAAATTAGTTTCTTATCGTGTTTGAATCTAATAATTGGCTGGAATTTTAATTAAAAGATACGAAAAAGTTGTGCCTCGTTTCAGATTTTACGTGCCTAGTATCACCCGGAAGGGTTAAACGCTCCAACTACAGTTCGTTCGCGTATAACCAGTTGGTTGTGAAATTCCGTAATCGGATTACTCTGGAAAATCATTTCTAAGGGGAGCATTTTTGAAATGTTTATCTCTGTTGACTTTACGCGAAAGTTTATTTTTCCTTGAGACCGTCGATTAAACTTTTCCACGAAATGAAACCGTTTTCGGTCAGCTTCAAAGCGCGAAATTCCTGGCGGAACGATGCCCTGGCAAAAGGAAGAGGAGGAAAGGGAGAAAGGGGAGAAAAAAATGAGGGCCGAGAAAAACTTTCGGTCTGACATCTTTATTTCGTCACACATCGGTGAAATATTTGCTTAGAATGACCCAGATCTTCTTACGACATGGAAACTTTGGGTCTCTTTGTCGTATTTCCGTTCCCCGGCCCGGGAAAATGATTGCGGTCGCGCAGTTTGCAAGATATCTCGCAAGTAACGTACCGTAATGGCATGGATTAGCGTTTCTTGTTCCGCGGGGGGCAGGAACTGTTTGCATTGTTGCGTCGGGGTATCGCGAATTGCCAACTAAAACTAAAGCGACGCAACTCCTCCAAGACCACTCTGTATTTTACGCCCGCGACGTTTCTGCTCCATTGTTTCTGTTCCGTAAAAATTGTTTGGAAAATTTTCGCTTGTCCCCTCGACGCTTTGAAACGGAGTTGCACGCGTGAAACATTTCGTTGCGTTCACTCGTGGAGTTTTCACGATTCATAATAATCGAATGCTAATAATTAAAGAAGAAAATCAATATCACCTTTCGTTTACAAAATTCATCCGAACGTTTTCATCGTTTCTCGCGAATAATTCAAATGATTTCTGAAATGTAATTAATTGCTCGTTTCAATTCGAGATAGTTAATTCTTTATCGCAACGCGAATCGCTCGGGTGTTGCTTGAATTGAAATCGAATCTAAAAGCGTTCGATCCTTTCCGCTGAACCGTGCTTCGTGGAGAGGAAAAATCGCCTGGACACCCTATCGCTATACTATATCATTTTCTGTCTTCGCCCCTGCGCCACGATCGTTTTTATCCGGTGTGCAGAGAACAGGGGGAATTTTTATCGCTCGCCGGATTCTGTTAACACGTCCACGACTTAAGGGTCATTTGTGTCCCTCGCGTGAATTAGTTCAGTAGGTTGTAAGACTTATAGCGGACCCGTAGCCACGTCTTTCGACCGTGAGAGCCTCCTCGATTTCGCACAATGCCTCTTTATTACATATTGAAAGTACGCGATCTTTACGAGAGCACGACCAAGAAGGATTTTACGAGCAGTTACACGAATCGAGTTCGAGGAATCAATTTTACCTTTTTATCTTTCATCCATTCGCGAACAACAATCGAACGTTTTTTCGCATGCAATCCGTTTTCCCTGGAAATAGCGAAACGACACACGAAAGATCGACGGCGTTTACGGCTTACTACATTTCTCGTTTAACAGGCGTTCGCGAGTGCAAGCAGAAAGAGAGTAAAGCGCGGTTCTCTCGCCGTTAATTCGAAATGGAACGAAATCTGTATCTCCACGTTAATATACGGCCGGTGAAACGAGTCGAAGCCACGGACACGGATTACGTCTTGAACCCGTAAATGTGTCAACGAGCTTATCGAATCTTGGTTGTTTCAAAATCTGTACCCGCGCGAAGGGTTAGAGTACGACGGGTGCGGTGAAAAATGATCTCGCGCGGCCATTTACATTTTTATCCCGGCGTAGATCTACCGAAGATTTATCTCGAGCCGCCCTAGATTCAGCGAACAATTCGCGAACCGTTGGTAAGGGGAAAAAACTTCGTCTTTCGCGGCGTTTTTCGTGCTCCGCGCCACTGGAGAACAGTTACAACGTCGCGGTAGCTGGCAAACAGAAGCCGACTGGTTTAACCGATAAAGTTCTGTAATAGCGTGGATTAGAGTCTTCCCTTTCTCTCTCTCTCTCTCTCTCCCTCTCCTTTTCTCTCTCTTCTTCTATAAGCGGGCGAACAAGAGTCCACCCAACGACAATTACGGAAAGTGCCTGAAAGCGCGCTTGCGTTCGTTCGGATGAATATTGGATACCCGGATTTGGTGACTTTTGCTACGCCCCAAGTGGCACCCACGGGCGAACGAACTTGAAGAACGTTTCTCATGATTCCGCTGAAAATCAGGTGGCCGCATAATGATCAGGTACCCCGCTGGTTCACGGTGTTCTTCGGTTTTTATGGTAATTACCGTTGGGCCAGGGACAGATGGGTTCACCACCGCTGCTACGGTCCACGAACTTCCCTCGATCTATACCCACTCCTCCGTTACTTTCATAGAACTTGCTGTTACGAGACGAGTAAGTTGAAATTAGGCAGAGAGTGATCCGACACGTGTCTCGAGTAGCGTCGTGATAGAATTGAACGAGCGTTGAATGTGTTTTCGCCCGCTAAGAGGTAACTTTCGCGTCTCAGCCACGTGGAAAAACTTTTCCTGACCGTAAAGTGGTTAATTTCGTTTAAGTCGTCCCGGTAAATGGAACTTTCGCCCCGAATAAAAGTTCCACCGCCGTTTGCAACTCGTAATTCGTTTCAGAAAGCGCGAACCTGTTAAGAAGCCCATAATGCCGTCCAGCGGTAATCTCCAGCTGAAATCTATTTCGAATCGACCTCGTCGCAAGCCAGTTCGAATCCATCGCTAGAATTTATATAGTATTGGTAGCATCGAAAAGGTTTTCTGCGCGCAATAACTCACCTGAAAGGCGGTTCTCCACCTTGCGTCGACTTAAAACCATACGCGGTGTCGATACTTACCAAACGATCCCACCCCTCGTGTGTCCTTCCGCGGCGTTTCCGTCTTAGGAGGACGTATTTTATTTACTGTAACCGACAGTTTCGGGACTCATACCAAAGTGGACGATACTTTTGGTCGCGTAGCATCCATATTCCTTAAGTATGTACGTAAAATTGTTATGACCCGGGTCTGCTGAACTTCTCTTCGCGAGCGATAGCGGTAAATTCGAAAGAAACTTTTCTCGTTATTCCCTTAATAATTTAATTCTGGCAAAGAAAAAACTTGGGAGCAGCATAAGAGATCTCTCCCCCAAACCCAACATTTTTTTTTCTCTCTTTCTGCTCTTTCTCCTTTAAGGATCTCCGTGGGAACTACGTTTAATAAGCTAACGTTGAAATTCATTCCTGAGGGGGTAGCGTCCTTTGTGCGACAGCAGCCGTACCAGATGTAGACAACTATAATTACGTCGAAACGGGACCATTTTCGCTGTTTATTTTATCTGATTCCCGGAGAGGAACGGGATATATTTATTTTTCTGCTTTACGTCGTCTTGTGCCGTTTCATGAATCATTGCCATATTCGTTTCTGGGACGTTAATCACGATGCTACGGTGGAAGCTTGAGATCTAAAATGGTTTCGCGTGATCGTGCATCGATATCGCTGGTGTTTGCTCGCTAAAATCGTAGAAATCGTGCGTGTCAACAGCGGTGGAGTCGAATCGCTTTCAATAACCGCGAGAACAATTATTATCCCACTGTTCATCGATGTAGCATCGCGGCTACGAAGCATTAGCGAACGGACAACGAGCCGGAAGTGCCCGGTTGCGTACACACAGTGCTCACTAATGGCACTAGAAATGAAATCGCAGAACTGGAGTTGGAGCGTAACAATCGCTGACTGTAGACGATGTTTTCGTGCTGTAACAATAACAACGCAACAGTACGCGATCCTATATCGCGCGTTACAAACTGAAAGGGGTGTTTCACGTTTTAAGTATCAATTAATCAAGAGTAATTGATACTTCGGGTGGTACAAGTCGAAGTTGAACGAAAGAGCACTTTCTTTAATTCTACCTTTTTACTCTATCAGCAATACGACGCCAGAATGTTATAGTTCATTTCTGTATTCGTTCCTAGAAAAAAGAAAATGGTTTTATCTATAACTATAAACGAAACAACCAGCTGAGACATCAAGAAGAATTCCCCTCGGAATAAATTTAATCGTGATCGAGGAGCGAGAGCATCAATCCCGATAAACTGTGGGCAACGCTTCCAGTCGAAAGAGAAACTAATAGCACTAATTTTTCCACCGATCCCTGACATTCCCAGCCACCTGGCACGGTGTTCCCTCTACCCACGAAGATAAAGAGGGTAGCGGCGTTCAACTTCCGGCATTAACGTCAAAGTCAGCCCAAGTAATCCGTTTGCATTTCGCGCATAGGTGTCCTCGCGCACCCTCGACGACGTGGCTGCACCCCGCCCCGTGGCTTTCGAACGCGGTGCTGAAAAAAAGAAAGTCAGACACGCTGAAAACAGCGCCGGATAAGGCGGAT
The DNA here is from genome assembly GCF_050948175.1 of Xylocopa sonorina. Taxonomy (NCBI): domain Eukaryota; kingdom Metazoa; phylum Arthropoda; class Insecta; order Hymenoptera; family Apidae; genus Xylocopa; species Xylocopa sonorina. The sequence continues at coordinate 11,173,348 of NC_135196.1, read as the reverse complement.
ATCTGGTCGCAGGAGGAAGCCGGAAAATCGATCCTCCGCAGCCAGTCGAGTCGGTCGTTTCGCGTCTCTTGGCGACTGTTTCGGAGCCACGGTGAAATATGGCATTAACGTTCTGCTCCATCGAGGGCCCCCGTCGCTGTTTTTCCACCCGCTGCTCCTTTCTTTTTTTTTTTTCTTCTCCTCTCCACCATTTTTACCCGGATCCGCCACACTCGTTCCGCTGTTGAGAGATCAATTTTTTCCCGTGGTAGCCGTGTTGTAATCTGCGGTGGCCACCGCTGCGTCGGACGTTTCGGCGTTATTGGAACGGGTCGATGTAACGCGACCGTTAACAGAAAGCAAAAACAACCTATAACTGATGTTACCTTCGTGGTCTCAGCGAAAGACGACACACCACAGCTGCCTCTATACGAATCTTTGGATCGTTTCAAAGATTAAAGGATGAATTAATTCAATCGCAACAGTATCAGCTGTTGTGGCTTAAGTTGCTGCAGTAGATTATGTTTACGTCTGGTCAGACGCAGACCACGTATCACTGCAATTGGTTACTAAAATAAGAAAGAGACGATGAATCAGCTGTAAATTGTTAGCTTCATATAAGTGAATCTATCTAGGTAGAAAAATGAGTGCTCAGAAAAGGATCGACTCGTGGACGTTCCCAACTTTGTTCTGAAAGTTTCATCGAACAATTAATACTTCACTTTTAGCTCTGGAATACCACGGCAAAGGTGTATAATTTGCAGGGAGCTAAATAAGTTTCGTTAAATCATCATTATTTTAAAACTGTTAAGTATTTTTACGAAGTATTGATGAACGTTAGCTTTTGAACGTTGTGTTTCGAAGAAAGTTTTATGTACACAGTACTCGAGTAAAGTTGCAGAGCGCACTTTGAAGGGGGTAGCGAACATTTTTCACGTAATTTCATCTTACCAATGCGTATCGAACGCAAGAAGAACTTGAGGTATTCGAGATCGTCGATATCGCGACGTGTATTTTCCTTTTTCTTATACAATGTTTCCCCCATACAACGCGAGTATCGCAACTTTTTAATAGGACACTAAAACGTGCATGAAACGCTAAATACTTTCATTGGAGTGGTCGAAAGGTGAAATCATTCCAGCCATCGAAGCAGAATTTTTCAATTTTTAGTTTCGACGTGTCGTCCCTGTCCCTCGTTGCCACGAGTGCCCCAAAGTTGGCATCGTCGCAGCACCCCTCTTGGAACAAACGGGCGCGTTATGATTTCGAATATTATATTATCAGTACGACGTGCAACCAACTTCTAAGGCGGCTTCTACGCGTTAAACTTGATGACAAGCTATTATTATCTTGATAATTTTAGATATTGATTACCACGGAGGATCAATAGCCATTATGATGCGGTGGTTGATGGTCGTTGACAGTGAGTCATGAGGGATTTACGAGGCGGCTGAGACTATAGAACTTGCGCCTCCCGTGGTACGAAAAAATGGAGTGAAAAAAAAGGAGAGGAGGGTTAAACCTCGCGGCTGTTAGATTGTAATCTTAGTTAATAAACGGTACTTTATCACCAGCCGCCTATTATGCTTCGTAACTCTTCCGACTTGGGAGCAAAGTATCCTCCAAGGCTACTTCTGCTCGACGAGAGCCAAGATGCTTAACCTTAAACTTACTAATTGTTCGACAAATACTCGTTTTTTATTCGCAGGCGTTTGCGTTCACAATATAGTTACGCTCGTTTGAACGTAAACGGGTCTTTTAATCGTCTGGCAGGTAGTTTTCGGTTGTTACGCGCGATTCTCCGTACGGTTCTGATTCTTCTAGCGCACGACTGTCTCGAAACGCCCCTCGAACGTTTAATACCCGACTTTTCTATAAACGTGCTCGGCACTTTTGTCCATCAAGTTAGCAACTATCCGGGAAAGTTTGTTCCTCCAAGTTCTGCCATCTGGCTGTTGGCGACTCAGCCACTCTTCGCAAACATGCATCTCTCCGCGCAGCTTCGTTTACTACCCTTAGTAGTATGGTTAAACGTGGCAATATAATTTTGTGTGTTTAACTATCTTCAGTGGCGACCGTTCCAAGTTTTCGAATGAAACGTAACCCGCAGGCGAGCTGGAGAACTGCTTGCAAAATTTCTCTGTTACTAACCGCTGTTGAACTGTTCGTCCCTTTGGAGGACCTGTCTTTTCGATTAATCCAGATTTTGTCTTTCGTCTGTTTTTCGTCGAACACAGTGATTTCGATCGCTCTCTAAAAACATTTTTTTTTCAATTGCAAGCGTTTGCAATTTAAGTGTTAGCCTGTGCTCGTTCTAACGATGTTTTATTCGCAAAGATCGTCGGGATTTATAACTCACTGCTGGATCATTTCAAAGGTATTATCTGACATGCACCTTGGCAAACGTGAACAATACAGAAACAATGCAAATGCTTATACACGGTGTACGCATCGGATGCATGAAAAACTAAATCACTTTTTAACGAACGTACACTCGCGCCTATTCAAATATCTCGAGCAATTAAAAAGCTTGGGTTTCCTTGGACGCGTGTCTGAAAACAGTAAGAGAAACGTCGGATAAAGGGTGGTACGCGAAATTGTTTCTCAACGAATCGCGTTTGCTAATAGTAAAGCCTGAAATTGAATGGTCGCAGAGTATCGCGAATTACGCGGGACGTTCCTTCGGAATGCTTTCCATCAGACGCGTTATTTCCCCTGCATTTTTTAATCCAACGCAAAGACGATGATGCGTTAACGCAACATAAATTACTGCATCTCGTAATTTTCGCGGGAATCCTCTTTTCGCTGAAGCCTGCGAAAAAATTCGTTGCATTTAGAAAAAAGAGAAAGAAGAAGAAAAAAGGGAAAGGGAACAGCAATTTCCTAGCGCGCAGAGACGAGGGTGAAAAAACACGGGCCGTGGGTATCTGTAGGAAACTTTTTACCACCGTCACGGGACTGCGTCACGGAATTTAATTCACCGCGTTTAATGCCCCGACTGACTTTGGGCGATTCCATCCCCGTGTCTCGCAATCCTGCGAAGGAGGTTTGCACTTCTTTGCTTAATTACTATAATCGCTATTCTACGGCCGCGCGCGCCGGAATATTGTAGCAATTAATGCACAAAAGGAAGTACGTACTGTAAAGTGCAACGTAATTATCTATCTCGAAATGCGGTGAATAGTTAAATTCATTCCGCTGAATCGCGCGGCCGCCGTGCGCGTTTCACCCGCCATTTCGAATTAGTATCTTTGACGGGGATCCGTCGAGGCGTCCTCATCCTCGACTTCTCTCCCTCTATCGAGTTTCGCGTATCGATCCGAACGCACGTTTCACGACCACTTTGATCGAGCTTCGATCATTCGGAATCCGAAGCGTTCATCGTTTCTTTTAATCACTTTCTACTTGCTGCCTGTCGATGAAACACGCTTGCGTGAAACGAGACGGAAGTAGGAAGCGGCAGAAGCTCGACAACTTAGCTTATGTTTCCGGAAGTTTATGGTCGGTAATATTTTTACGCAGGTTTATTTCACCCGCGTGGAACGCGTGCACCGTGCCTCACTCTCTCTCTCTCTCTCTCTCTCTCTCTCTCTCTCTCTCTCTCTCTCTCTCTCTCTCTCTCTCTCTCGTGTAATAAAAAGTATCTAGCTCGGCTATTTATAGAGGTTGCGCTATAACACAGCTACGCGAGAGAATTATCACTAATTGATGCAAGCGTTGCGAAAAATTCAGCGGTATATTAGGGTGAAATACTTTATTCTCTCGCAACGCGAGGAATTAATTAAGTCATATAGAGCGCTGTAATCAGCGCATAATCAGAATATGCGCTGAACAATGTAGTGAATTAGTTGTGGAGGAGAACAGAATTTATCTGCGAAACGGTGCTACTTCCTCAGTCCACCTTGTATCGATAATTCGTCGAATGCCATGAAGAAATCTCATTGCCGCAAAATAACGCCGCTCGACGAAATTCTAAAGCAACATCCGTGCCCGCGGGGGTTGAAGCTTCGCCTGTGCGCGTCTCGCGAGGACGTGGAGAACCGTTCGATGATTTATTGCCTCGTAGATAGACTCGCGTCCACGACAGCGGCAGGAAGTAATCGGAAGAAGAATTTTCGGGGATACACTGTCGCAGCCGGAACAGATCATGTGGAGAGGGTGCTCGAGTAATACGTTTTTGTCACCAGCCAATATAGAAATTGAAAACTACCATAAATACGAGCGAGCACGTGAATGACGTGTGATCAAGCAATCGCGACGAAATTCATATATAAAATTGCATTTCTACTTATATACGAGTATTACATAGAAATTATTCAGCCAGTAAAAGAGTCTGAAGAGGTTACCGTAGTGGCTGTTTTCTTCCAAGACAACAGCAAGTGTCTGGAGAGAAAGTTGGCTAATTGGATGACTGTTTAATTTCAGTGAAAATCCTCCTCGAAGAGCATCTTCCGGGTCCGTTATGCAATTTATGTCCTGGCTTCATGCAGGTCTCAATTTTCTCGCAAATTTTCCCTCTGCGACTCTCAAACGTACGTCCTCTAGACACGGGGATATGTCCGTGGTTCATAATGAAAGATACTCGTGGCACAGAAATAAAAGTGGTAAATACGAATAAAAAATTTGATTAAACGCGCGTACGAGTAGCGGACCGGTTGGAACAAAACAGGAAAGTAGCGTTTTATTGCGAGTCTTCTGCGATCGTTTAATCCCTCGTGATATCGCAGAGGTCGTTCTTTCGCGAGAGTATCGGCGAGATCCGAAAGTAGAAAACTTAGGCGGAATAGAGGGAGAATTTGCTGGTAAAGTACATCGCGATAGACGAGCGCCCAAGTCAATCCAATTCTTTCGGGACCTGAAAGGATTACCCTTTTCCCGCTCGAATCAGGAAAAAACGAACGGCACTCTTTCTCTTTTTTTTTTTCAATAAAACGTCGAGAACCCGTCGAACTTTTCGATACGAGGCAACGCTTCCTCGATGATCCTTTATACCTTCGAGATCATAGACGCGTCATCGTGCGAAGGACTGGCAAGCTTCGATTTCAAATCGCAAAGCGAGAAGAAGAGAGGAACGAGGTGATCGAAGGGACGATCGAAATTCTAAACGAACTCGAAGCAACTAAATTCAAAGAACGAAAAGATGGGCACGATAATGAAGTTTCTGTAAAATTGCGACTGCTCGATGAAAGCCAGTCAGTCCTGCGAACTCGACGGTGTAATTAAATTTCTTTAACGGCAGCAGGCAGACGGATATCGTAAATCTGAAGGGCGTTCTCCTTTTTCACGTCTCGCGTCGGGAGATCGGGAATAAATTTTCTTCCGTCCTCGCGACAACAGAATCACGATGCAATTTGTCGAAGCCGCCGACTAAATCTCGACCGTGTCGCGCGAGCTTCGAAACAAGCAATTTTCGTGTCGTTTACCTCATCGTTCCTCCTCTCTAGATTTGATAAACGCCTCGAGTGAAACTTGATTTATCTAAATTTCGGTTGATCGCACCCGAAATGTTTGACGACATTCATTCGATTCACTTTCGGCTACGGTGAACAGGTCGCGAAGGAAGACAGAAATGAAAATGTACTGCAGTTAAATAGTTTCACGAAATACTCGAACTTTCTTGGCTAAATAGAAGCAGTCTGAACATTTTTCAGGCCTTAAGCGTACTCAAAATTTAAGCTCGAAGCACTTTCTTATCTCCGCGACCCTGTCCAAACTTTTAAAACAGTTTTTAATTCGCGAACGACGCTTTTCAAGTTCCACGTCGTGTTTCTTCGTTTAACTCGCTTGCATTTCGCTTTCAACGTTTCCGAAAGGGTCGAGCAAGCGATCTTGGACGGACGGGGAAGGTACGAAGGGACTTTTAAGGTGTACCTCGAAAAATAGAAACGAGAAAAATAATTCGAGACGTTAATAATTTCATTAGCCGTAATCTGAAAGCAAACTGTTCGAGATTGGCTCGGTGCAGCGGCGGATAGCCACGTATAACGTCGTTTAATTTTGCCCCCTGAAATAACTTTTTTATCTACGATCGTTTCGAAGATAAGTATGGCTTTGGTTAGTTGCGTGGAAAATCCTGTATTTTCTACGACTTACTTTCATTCTCTCCAGGGAGGAAGAAATATTTTTTAACACACTTGTTTGATAGTCCCCGCCATTTCGTTCTCCGTAATTCAAAAAGGGGGTAACGTCAACATTTTTCCAGGCTGGTCCAAAATAACTCCAAAAGCGTTTTACGACATTTACATTTGCGCCGTCTGTCCGTCGTGATTTTTTCCAAGACGCAACTCTGTGCACCACGCGAAAGCATAAATAAGCGAGGCAACTAATTAAGGCGATATCTAAAAATTTATTTAAAATATGTTTACTTGCCTCAGTGTCGTAGCTGATTTTTAAGACCTCCGTTCGTCCACTGTTTTTACAGCGAAGGAACGTAATTCAGCTGTAGAACGTTTCAGGAAGATCTTCGTTTATTTCAATCGCATTGTTCCCGCTTAATTGTATCATCGAAATTCATTTATCTCACTCCTCGCAGCACTTTACTCGCGACGAAAATTCGCTGAATTATACCCTACTCGTTGAATACTCTTGCCAATTAAAAATTAGCCAAGTTGGCTCACCTTTGTTTCCTTCGGTGCTAAACAGAATATAAACCTGTAACCCATTATCGCTCAATTAAACGCTGAAAAGCGCCACTTCCAATAAAATATCTCGTCCCTGAAAAAAGGTATTTATTCCCACTCAGTGTACGTTATTGAAAACAATTGGAAATTCGATATTGACTTGTTTCATCGCCAGCCTTTTGACGAATGAAACGTACAAATTCAATTCCGTGGAAATATCCGGGAGATCAAAGTTTTTTCCAGTACCAAGAAAATATTTGATTACCTTCTTTTGTCCATTAGAGTGAATAATAAGGATAAATAAAATGTATTCTCGTCTTCTGCATCGCAGATTTTCTGTTGCGCGCTTCTCTTTTTATTCACACCGCGATGGCGTTACGGTTATTGACAGAGAAAGGCACGAGCGGCATAATTTAAGACGCGTTACGAATTATGAGCTACTCTGGTTAACGAATTCCACCGGAAGATTCATACGTGTGCTCGTAAATATTTATCAGGGGTGCGGTACGTTCCTCCGCATCGAAACGTACCGCGCGAACGGTCGCAAAGTTTCACGTAGACGTTCGTAACGAAATTTTATGTTCCACGCTGTCACGTTTACGCTGCCGTATCGTTACAGACACCAGTCGGCTTTGAACTCCCGCTGCAATTTACATTCGGAACCAGTGTCGAGATTTATATCAAACGGATCGCGTAAATGCAGTTTCTCTGCCGCTTCAATTGATCTCCCCTTTTGCACGCTAACCGAACCACGATCAAATAAACACCCTGTCCGCTACATGTTGAATTTTTGTCAGCGCGACGGAACATCTTTCTACGAACGAAGCGATTTGGTCATCGACTGCAGCGAACGCGAACAATACTTGAAGCACGCGTTATCAATTGGCTTTTCATTTAACGGTAATTCGTAGTTGTAGAAAGAAAGAGGAAGTGGGATAAATGATAAACGATAACATTTCGTAACTATTTCGTTTCCATCGCGAATTAAAGTTTCCACGAGGTTTAATATATATATATAACTTGGGAACCTCTGCTACGTCTCGCAGACCGCTCCTAATGGATACTTATTTCGAGGAATAAACGTAATGCACCGTATTCCATTACTCGAGCCATACTTCTACACTCTGCAACTTTATTCGAGACGTCCCAGCGAGAGAGGGAGCGAAGGTAGAGCATAAGTCTGCAACATGAAATCTCAACTTAATGGTGCATCCGAGGAAACAGAGAAGCATCGCGGCGAGTCAAGTAGAATCGTGCCATTTCTTAAATGAAAACGCGCTTTCTGCTTCAACCCTCCCACGTAAAAGAAAGAAGAAAAGGGGTATGGTGTATAAGCATAATAATAAGTTTATTAAGAAGAAGTAAGAAGGGGTGGAACAGACTTCCCTCGGCTAATGAGCCTTCGCGGCTCTGTTACGTCTGGCACAGCGGCTATCGTCGAGTTTAATTAAACAGAGGAGAGGTTCTTCTCGTTCTCGATACGTCTCGTTTGGCGAACGACGTCGAGGAACAGGTTCGGAAACCCCTGCAGATACCCTGCAGATTTCGAGAGATCTACGCGATGTCTCGACGAATATTCTTCCGACTCCCACGGGGCCAGCACGCCAGTCGACGTGTTCAAGATAACACGGTCACGTCAGACTACGCCTCTCCGGTTTACGATAACAGCGAGGTATCTGTTTGCTGTTTGTTACAAGACCCTCAGTCCCGAGGAATTCGAGCTGTTCCTCTGTTTGTCGCGATGCAAACTTTCTTGGTCCTTCTTACCATTTTTTTGCCATTTCTTTTGATTGCAGTATCATGGAGAAAATTGCATACAATTTAATAGGGTAGTTCTTGATATATTAATCTATTCGAAATTTTTGTGATAACGAATGAAGACGATTTTGACTGCCTCGATACGGTTTATTATTTTTAGAATTGTAGAAGTGTCTGAAAATGGGTTTCAACGCCAATACGTGCAACAAAGGAGCAGGTTTATCCGCCGCTATCGCGTATCTTGTCAGCTTTCGTGTAGCACCATAAGCAGTGCCGCGGTTACCATTGAAGCAGTTTGATTCTGTCGAATCTGCGAAAATATCCCGGATAAGAAAAATATTTTCTCGACGGAATAAAGCAACAAACACTCCCGGCTGTCGATTCGAATGCAAATCAGTTGTCCCGAGCGGAAACGGGGAACATCGATCCGAGCGGCAGCGCCCCGTTGAAACGCGCCCCTTCTTTTTTTTCGATTTCTGCGATGGTTCGAAACAGCTTTTGAAATTTACATCATGGTAAATGGATGTTCCCTATCCTGATGAGTAATCCACGACTAATTCAATGTACCCTCACAGAGAATTCGAAATAGAAGATTACAGGAGAGAAGTACCTCTATTTTATGGGATCACTGAAATCGATTTAGCTATTCCGCCAGTGGAAATACTCTAGAGCTTTCAACCGTTTTTTAACATAAAACCTGCCCATTACTTAATTTCCATTTCTCCCATTCTCTGCTACAATTAAATAGTAGTTGAAAGTAGGATCGTCTAACGTTATCTCGAGCGAACGAATCATCAAATCAAGTTCGATACGATTAGCAACCCTCTAGCATGATCGAAAGTGTTGAAAGTAATTCAGTTATCGTATCACAGTTAAGTAAGCAATCGTGTCTCGTTTCTATCGACGACAGAAGCGAAAGGCTGTCGAAAAACATTTGAGTCGCTAATGAGACAATTCAGGGACCTCTTCTATTTAAGTGAAACACGAAATTCGTTGATACGACGATGAAGAGTTTCCTTGAGCCGCGGTATTAACGGGACAAAGGGGAACGATGTCGTCGCTAGTCAGACAGGCAATCGAGTTCTTTCATCTGTTCCTTAATTGAGTTTACATTCCGTAAAGTACCCAGCAGACAACCGGTCGCCAACGTGCTCGGGGTGTACCCGAGGTAACAGAACTTTTAAATCAATTTCTTCCTTTGGAGTGCGGTTTTCACGCTGCAACGGCGCCCGTAACGAGTCCCGCGGCCTTGTAATCACTTTAAACACGCCGTGGAGAACGCTTGACGCCGCACACACCCTTAACCACGTGTACCTTATTCTTCTCGATGCTAACACCCGATCGCTAAATCGTTTTACCACGCTTTATTAACCTCGTCACGTTTTTATATCGAAAGTGGCAACGCGTGCGTCCACTCGAGAGTGAGAGGACGCGTCTCGCTCGGTTCTCGTCAATTAACGAGACACTTCATCCCCTGACGCGTTTCCACGCGAAACCACGCGTTCTCAGGACGAGAAAAACGACGTTCCACCGCATGAAAGGAAGTCATCCACCTGCTTCGACCACGGAACGAACACACGAGACAGCCAACGCGCAACACAGATACCTTTTCGCGTGGAACAGCGTTACTAGGCAGGGGTGTCGCGTTGGTTGGCGCCATGCGACGGGGCTTCGTGACATTGCGTGACAAGCCTCTCCGTTAACGCACGTGCTAAACGGCCGTGGACGCGTGGTTCCGTCAGGGTGGCTCGGTTTCCGCCGCGAGGAACGTGCCCCGCCGCTCAATTAGCGCGCTACACGCGACGGACAACAGAACGATAATTCACTCGACTAATTTCACCTCGGCCACTTTAAACAACCGCGCCACGCTGGTTTAACAAACGGACCGCCGTGCGCGATCGCTGGATTATCGTACTCGTAATTTCCTCCATCGACAGCCGCCGTCACTTCGAACCGTTTATTAACCGATGCCGTTGCCTTGGTTTCGATTCGACTGGAGGGTTTCAAGCTCTTTCGTACCCTGAGCTAAAATATCAACGAGTTTTCTGTGAATACTAATTTAGAAATCGAGATGTTTCACAGACTGTGAGGGGGTTGGTCGAGAATCGTAAATAGATAGGGATCTATCGATATTCGGGTTCGTATTGTTTAAGAACTCGAGCACGGTGTGGATCGTAAATTCGACAGGAAGCTCGCATGATGGTTCGTACTCGCACACTGTGGAATTAATCGATGCGATACGGTTCATTGAGGATCGACGCGATTCAATAGGCTCACCGCTGAGTCTATGATCGGAATCGCGCATAAATAAATTGCAAACCCCGCGGGAAGTTGATTTTATGTCCGCGCCTCGGCAAATCGAACCGTGTAATCAAGTTTGTCGAGAATTTAAAGTAGCGTCGAGTTGGTTCCTTTTAAACTTACCCCTCCTCCCATTGTTCGAACGCTGGCCTTCGGATTGAATCGAGCGTAAATTATTTAGAAACGACTTCGACGCGAATTCGGACCGCGATTAACACACTTCGTTAACTATTCGAGCTAAACTCGCGTCGTTGAAATTCAAAGCTATTCCATAATGTCCCTTTAATTGTTCTTTACCGAAGAATATTTCGTTTCACGGTTCTGTGCGCGCGTCAGTCGTACGCGTTTAGCCTTTATGGGTGGTGGATCAGTCGCACTCGTAGTTCGTTCCCTGATAAACTACCCTCGTCCAAAGTCTACGACGGAACGAGGCTGCCTATGGAATTTCCTGGCGAATTCCTGTGGAAAAATCACAGCTTCCGCGCTGGTTCGTCGCTTCGTGTACCGGAAAATTCCCAGGGGATTCCAGGGTGATCTTAAATTTGCCTGTGGGCCAGCGACGAGGGTGGAAATAGCCGTGGTCCACGAGCAAAACCGATTTCGACGAGGCAGAGGACGCGTTCGTCTGCTCCTTGGTCGCCGCAACGTAATCCTGACTGGTCGCCTGTGTTGGACGTCGTAACCTTACGGACCACTCGGTTTCTACGACTGGCTACATAGCAACTGGACGTGATATACTACTGAAAGCATACCACCGCTTTCCGTTCGCCTGTCGCGCTATTCCTTTGGATTCCGTGGATATTAATGCTCGAATAATCTGGACGAACGTTTATTCTAAACGAAAAGGGTGAAACAAGTTCTCTCGAGAGACGAGAAGTCATTTAAAGATGTGGACTGTTGAGGGTTGAGTTTTACTTTAGAAAGATGTTCCATCGCTTCTGACGACTTTGTATCTAGTAATAGTTGGTAGAAATTTGTTAGAATTTGCAAATGAAGGGGTGCGCGTATCGAATGGCTTGGAACAGGTTTCATCGAGAGTTGAAGCGATTTCACGGATCGTGTTCAACTGGGAAATGGAAAAAATGTTCGTATTATGTTCTGGAAACATTTCTGCGAACAAGTATCGCGCCATTCCTTTGCGTTGGCACGTGAATTGCATTGTTCCGAAACGCTTTCATCTCCGATCGGCCAATATCCTCCCGAACCGGTTATGGGAAGTTACTCTTTGTCCGAATGTTTTGCCGCGCGCACTCGTTCGGTCACGTCCATCATGTTTTCATTTTCGCACGCCACTTCGAATCGAATATCTTTGATTAATGCGTCTCTACGACTGTGCGGAAAGTAATCGCTTGTCGCGCGTTATTAGATCGCGTTGTTCGCTCGTGGCGAACAATTTCGCTCGAACCATCCACTCTCTTTAATCATTCAAACACATTTCGGAAATATGTATAAAATGTGAACGCCAGAATAGACGCATAGACGAACAAATTTTGGTTAACCTCTGCCGTTGGTTTTGCAGGCCATCAAACCCGCCGTAGCTTTTATGGCCCTTGAAATTTTTAACAAGATGGAGGCGAACGGCAACGCAATTCTTCAAGCGTTATAATGGCGCGACCTTCCCTCTATTTCACGCACACCAGGAGTATCGTTCCACGTTTCGAGACACGCCATGTTATTACAGATGGCAACTTTTCCACTTGGAGTTTAGTGAATGTTCCAGTACAATAGCTTCAGGGGTGAGAATGCTTAGGAGAGTCGTATTATATTTGTAAAGTGAATGTAATGGATGTGGTTCGCGATGGATACGATAGATATTTCCAATGATCGATTAGCAGTAAATAAGGGCTGCAATTCTAATTTTTGAACGTGGTGATGCGCGTCGAAAAAACGGAAGTTCGCCAGGTGCAAAGATCAGGATGCATCGCCGCAGAATGTGCACGGTAATTTCCAAAATGGTAGCGTGCACCAAGGGGGTAGTACGGCCGTGTATCAACGAGGCCGAAGCGTCACCCAGTCCATTTATTTCCCGTGATACGCTTAGAGTAACGTAACTTTCCGAGTTGATCTTTATTTACGCCCAGTGGCGAGAAATATTCGCGGTGTTACGTCCCCTGTTGCCGTCGTAATTCAAATCCTCGCAAGTTCGTTCCGCGGTACCAAGAATTCACCCTGTTGTTGGAAAAATCGTGCCGCGTTTCTCGACCCACGCGAATAAAATGCATACGGACGTATGTAAAGTGTCGCGATTTCTCCGTCCTCTGAAAGTTATTAGACGATTTGTAAGGCGATCTTATTTCTGCTCGCCGTGAATCAAGGAACGATCCTCGAGCTGCCTCGAATGAGTCTCGCGCGATGGAAATATTGTTCTTGCGAATTTTTGCTTTAATGAAACATACTCGAAGCCTGGCAAAGTTGCGATTTAAAGACGTCCTCCAGAGATAATAGAAAATTAAAGTGCGTTAAAAATTGCTCTCTGATTTTTGTAGGTTCGCAAAGGTGAAGATACGAGGAGAGAGTGGAGATATAGATTTTTATTCTTCATAAGGAATATAAAATGTGGTTGTACGCTCGCTTAAAATGTTTCGCGTTCAAATTTATAGCATTCGTGAGTTCACGCAACCATAATATTTCACGGAACCTGCTCGAAATATAGACTCGCGATTAATGAATTCTTCTCGTGCGCCAACGTTAGGAACATTGTCGTGTACTCTTTTTCACCGTGCGCTTTGGGGTCGTTCTCCTGCCAAAGGAGAAAATAAACCAAACGAGCTCTCCATGTTTAATGAAGATTTCTCTCCCATCGCTGTCAAGATTTGTTTGAAAATATTCGGTGAAACATTTCCGTCCATAAACTCCAGAAACCTTCAGTTGAAACTAACGCGTGCACGTATCGCATTAAAATACATCTCTTTAAATCGCGTTACAACGCAGGATTTTTACGATTCATCTTTTCTGGATTTCCGTTTTCCATTTCGTTCCACTTGTCTCTTCCCCCCCCTCTCTCTCTGAGCTATCGATTAAAATTGCACGGTTCTCGTGAGAAAACTTTTTGGAACAATTCTGACGGCAAACGCGGCATGCAGGAATCACGACGATGAACAATGAAAGTCGCGAAAATTTCTGCCAGCTAGAACACGTCAGCGATTTCTTTCCACGTCCCGCCCACCAGTTCCCCTATAAACTTTCCTTGGCTGATCCTTTCGCGTGGCTACGAGATAAAGGAAGTCTTCCATCCCACGGGGCCATAAATCTGCAACCGTGTGCGTACGAACGCGTATGAATTCCCAACGCTCCGCCCTGGGGATAACCTCTCCATTAATCGATCTTATAGATATCGTTTAATCGTTCGCTGCTGGATGATAATCGTGTTGGACGTGGACAGGTATAATAGAACCTGACGAGCGTATTATCTCTGATCGTATTAAAAGTGCGATTAACGATAGAACTAGTGATTCAGTGTCTCTTTTGATTTTCTAATTTTGTAATTCGATCGGTTGTTTTTATTAGATTTGAAACATCATAGTAATTAAAGCGGAAAAAGGTGGTTGCAGGGGCGAAGCCAGGCGTTCATTGATAGATGTTGAAACTGCTATACCGGTTTATTTATAAATTTCACTCTCTCTTTCTCGGATACTATATTTGAAATAATTTTCCAGAGGATCGAGGCTTACTTTCCGCGATACGTAATGGAGAAAAAAATTTGTCTGCCGTTCGTTTCCTGTTTACTAATGCCGCGTTTATGAAATACGTCTTATGAAATATGATCGTGTTAATGAAAATGGGTCGATTGCGGCCCATTGTTTCGTCCAACGGAACGGCGCATTCAGTAAGAACGGACTTCGTTCTGCGGTAAAATTATCGGCGTGAAAATGGTTCGATCGCGATAATGGTATTTTTTTTCTCTCTTCGTTTTTCTCCCCCCGGAGGAGGAAATAAAAACCATGCCATCTTGCGTACTCCACGATCGATAATCATCCTATACCTTTTACCCTCGAAGAAGAATCATCGACGAGTCGTTGGTCTCCCTCGTATTTCAGTATTTGCCAACCCACAAGACCAAAAATCGAGTAATGCTTCGAGCAGTAGTAAATTTCGATCGTCTCGTTCATGTAATCATTGCAGTAAACAAGTGATTCTCTCTTCGTGCAACATTCTGTCCGCGAAACGAGCAAAATTTTCGGTCTCCTTGCGCACTCGAAATTATTGAGGTGTACACAGACTTTTATAGCCGTAGATAACTGCAGTTACACGGAACGTTACTATAGAAGATTAATCGAATTTTTCCGCGTCGAGGGGATTTAAAATTCGTGTTTTGTTTTCTATGCATCGCAATGAGATAACGGTTCCATGTCGGTTACACGTAACGCACGTCCTGCACGTGCGTGTACGACGATACGAGTATACACGGTCGTTGCTGCATCGTAATTGTAAACGCGAATACTAACGACATCGTATCCCAGCAACGATCTATACCAGCGCGGAATTTTCCCAGCCGGGAATGGAATTCTCACGATTCGAATCGCTTCCGAAAGGGCCTGAAAGGCAGAGAGTCGTTACGGTCAAAGATGCGTGTTTCGCTGGAATTAATTAATAACCGCGCTCGACGCGAGGCCCTATTACGCCACGAACGCGGAATTTCGTAGATTCCAGTACCACTCGCAACCCTCTACAAAACTCAAGGATCCACGCAATTTTTCTTACCATTCTATTGTAGAATTTCGAGAAGCCTGCGAATGTTCAATCACAACCACCCTCCACTTATTACATCTAACACAAGTCGAACTCGCGTCGCCAGCAATTAGTTACTGCAATCTTCACTTTAAATGGCTAACACGAATTAACAAGACCCCGATTGTTCTCGCGCGACAGAACGCAACAGCGTCGTTATTAAAGCGACAAGAGTCGATTCAGCAGGTCCTGTTTCGCGGACCAAGATACCAAGGGGACGTCCTGGGAGCAATAGGAAGCGAGACAGAGAGGCGAGCAGAGATTGGCGCGAAGGGAGGACAGGGTGAACGCGAGGGTGAACGCGAGGGCGAACGAAACGGGACGGGGTCGAAGGAGATTACGAACTTGTGTATATTCGCGAGAAGTAGTCCGGAAGTTCGGCTTGGGGTGACTTCTAAGAGCGGACGGCCGCTGGGAGCGAATCGAGAGAAGATAAACGCTCCCGGAGACGCTCGAGAGAAATTTGTATCGTCGTTACTTTCCGTTCCTTTTGTTTCGTTCCGTCGACACGAAGCGATACGACGTCGATAGGACGAGGGCCAGCCGTTGATAATGGGTACCTCCGAAAATTGTCCAGCCGTATCGAGATACGCGCACACGTGCACGCCTACGGTTAGAACGGGCTTTGAATACGTAGCGTCGCGCGGTGCAGACTAATTTTTCTTGCGCTCCACTCTACAAATTTCCGTTCCAATTACCGTTTTTCCGCTCGTTTGATACCCGCGCCAGGGTCACGTACGTATGCACGCGTGATCAGCGTAACTCGCGACGAGCCTCGGGACACGTTCGCGGGATGTAAACCGCTTCTTTCTATTCACAGGTCAGTTGTTCATTTTATTGCAGACTCCTGGAGAACAAGAAGCGTCGTAACCGATCGCAGCGATTCGGGAGATGAACGAGCGAAATTAAGCGACGCGATAACGTGGGAAAGGATTCGCGGACTTGCTTATCTGAGTTATTCTTAATAAATGCAAATTCTCCGCGAGGTTACACCTCGCCGTTTCGCAGCGTTTAATTATTTAATCGTTTGTCTCACGTCTCGTGCGTTATTGTTAAGGAAACGGGTGTCTCGCAGTGAACATCTCTACATGCACACTTTGAACCACGCCGACCAACACTCCGTGCTCCACGTACGCAATCTGTCCGCAAAGATCTACGAAATTCTGGGTCACACACGTTTCAAACAGTACGATACAGTATCACCAAAAGAAAAATCTTGATTCTCCATCGGTGAAAGAGAAATTCTGGTTTTACACCAGAATCTGTCGCGGATATTAATTCCTCCACCCCGTCAGTTGGAAATGTATGCGATTTTCGTGGACGGTGGTTCGTTCTCCGGGATTTAGCCAGTCTCGAAATGAGAGATGCATGCGTGGACCGCGGAAGAGCTCGCTCTGCGTGGCTAGTTGGCGCTCAAAGTGGTTGATAAGAAAAAAAAAAAAAAAATACAAGGAATTGGTTACACAATGATGATGACTGACGCATGATGAATTGGTTAGGGCTGGTAAACGGCGGTTCGCACGAGAAACGGCTGCTAAGCGACCTGCTGGATACGTACAACGTGCTGGAGCGTCCGGTTGGCAATGAGTCCGAGCCCCTCGTGTTGAGCTTTGGCCTTACACTAATGCAAATAATCGACGTTGTAAGTTTTCACCAGCAACTTGAAAAAGTTCCTCTATACAAGATACGCATAAAAGACTTTCTCTCTACGTAACACGCACACCGCACACAGCACCGGCATACCATCGGGAGACGGAACTGTGTCACAAGCCAACCCTTGCAGTGTGTGCTCGTTTATCGAAGTGCGAGTTAAGCGAGTTGCAATAGACAGAACGTCCTTTCTGCGGCAATATTTCTCTTCTTTTCGTATGAGCACGACAGTTTTTTATTTGCATGCGATCTTTTAACGTGCCTCCTTGTCCATAGTTGGACGACATGTTGTTCACCATGTTACCCTGCATGAGTATATTGTAATTAAAAACGACGGTAGACAACCTATTCTAGGTCCACACATTTTTAGAATCAACCGGACTCGCGCACCTCGTCTACGAGACACGAAGAGCCCGCGCGACTTTGTGAAATGTTTAGTCGCCCGCGTGAAAAGAGCACAATTTCCACGCGCTCGCGTCGTGTCGTCAACCAGAGAACGATGCACCGAAACGCGACCCGGTTCGTAATTAGAAACGTATCGCGTCCCTTTTCTCCCACCTGGCCTGGGCCTGGTATTGTCGCGAAACAGGGCTTCGATAAACGTGTGCGCGTGTGCGTGTGTGCGTGCGTGTGTGTACACCGAGCAAAACAGAAAAAAGAAGGGAAAAAAAGAAAAATATACAGAGGGAGACCCGCGAACACACGTACAAAAGCAGGCCCGCGTACACAGCTTCGAACGTAGAGCACGTTTTGCCCGCGTACACGTATACGTACGTAGCCACACACACACACACACACACACACATGGACTCGTATATTCTCTACGCACGATCGATCCGCCTTGTCGACAAAGACCAATCATTGATACGTATTTCATCGCGTGCACCAACTGGACGGCGTAGGGTGTATCGACGAAACGGAAGTGTTCATTGGCCGCCCTCGGTGGCCCCGCTGTGTAACACGCGACGCACTTACGCCAGCATCAATCATCATCTAGGCCCGCCGTCAGTTTCACGGTTAACCCTTGTAAATTATCGAACGAAGCCAGCTCTGGCTGCCTCGATTCAACTTCCACCGTTTGTCCCGCTAATTTAGTGCGTAATTGTTCGTACCACCGGCCAATCGCTTCGCTCTTCCGTTCTTCGTCCTCAGATTTCTGGCTAGTTCGCGTTTTTTTTTTTTTCTGGTTTCTTCTCGAAATTCGTGCTCGAAGTAAGCGCGTTGAAATTCTAGCCCGGTTATCGATATTGTAGTTGGTTCGTGACTTACGTAGAGTCGGAGGTAACGGCCTCGCGTGGAGTATTTCGCGGGAAAGTAATTCATCGCGAAGAATTGGTTATACCAATCCAGCAGCGGGTATAACGTTCCCCGTATTATTAGATATAACTAATGGAGACTTCATCGCAACCGCCCTTCAGGTACATTGTTGGAAATTGCCGGCTTTATGTGTAATTAGAAGCCGGATTAACGGCGCCGTCTATTGTGTCCAGATTCGTCGTTCTATTTCAACCTGGTGCCGTGTAATTACTTTGTAGATTTTGGTAATAGCGGTCTATAGTTCTATCCATTAAACGGAATCAATGTCCGACACGTTCGCGGTGAAAATCCACGTCTTAAGTGCCAGTTACTTCTCGCCACTCCCGATTATTTTCCTCGTCGAATCTTAATTCAGTTTGCACTATCGATGGCCTCTATCGGGAATCGATCCTCTCGCGATCAGACGTACATACTTGAAAACGGGTATTAAATTTGGAAATTCGAAGGGTAAAAATGCGAAATTGCGATTTATCGCTGTTTAAGTAACACGCGTGGAACGATGTTCCATCGAAATATCGTCCACGAGATCACGGGATAATCGCATCGATCATTCTCTAGTCCTCAGTCAGTTTCGATGTTCTCTATCAGAGTACTATCAACTGATAGCACTTTGAAGCATCAAAATGTCAAGTAGCTTAGGATGACTTTAGTCGTGTCTAGTTAATTCGATGGGGAAACCATACTCTGAGGTACCATAGAGTCGCAGCTTAGAATTCTGCACGTAACGCATCCGATGAATAGCTTGACGGTGTGTTCTACTATTAACACACTCTATGCTACACTCCTCTGTACAATTAACCACAAATTTAATTAAACTCTCTATACATAAATGAGAGAAACAGAGAGAGAAAGAAAGAAGGGAAGAGATATTGCATTACGTGTATCACTAGTTTATTCCTGTTCGTTCTACCTTAGCTAGACTCAATTAATTCGAAATTATTGAGAATTTCAATTATTCCATTACATATACACGCGTATCTTTTCTAGTAGCAAGGTCCATCTGTGGAACCTTCAACCTCCAAACTCACTTTAAACTCGACGCATTCGTTGCTTCCTAGTTAAGCAAGAAAGCTATCAAACCAAATGTGAAAACTATAAATTAGGTAGTAGGTGCGGATCGAAAAAGGGAGCAAAGCAAAGCATCGTCAGTCCATAACAAGAAACGCTCGTTTCGTTTTAAATTAACCCAGAAACGCGGAATTCTCCGAGCACCCCCGTCGTTTCCTCTGTTTCGCGAACCCGACGGTTCGCAACCCCCGCGATCGAAGCCAGTACTGGTAAACGCGAGCGGTATGCATCATCCGCTGGGCGCAGGAAACTTTTCATTTCCGAGTACGTGGACACGGTATTACGGAAGCGGGGCATCGGTTTCGCCCTTCGCGGCGGATAGACCAAGGCAATATCGCGAATTTTCGTGGCGCACGCGTGCACGGGAATACAAATGGCGCGCGGTGCCACCTAAATAACGCGGAACGGGCACGGGGTAAATATGCCGCGCGCATTGTTTCGCCGTTTATCGTCCCACCCTGTGTCCGACGGCGGCTGCACCCCCGCTTCTCCCAGCCTCTCCCTTTGTTCTTCCTTTCGACCTTTTTCCATAGGGCCATTACCAGCCCGCGCGGGGCATTCGATCTCCAACCTTTTTTCCTTCATACCTGGACGACCGCGAAGAAAGGACCGCGATATACCCATAAGCACGACCGATTCGTCGGCTCCTATAATTGCTCTCGAAATTAGTTTCGTTGCCAATCGTTCTCCTCACTGTCAGTCCTTTCACAGTCGAGGCAAATCGGTTTCTTCTCTACGTCTTCTCTTGGTAATCGTTTACCATCGCGTGTTTGAGAAGCTGGAATGATTGAAGTACCATTTTATTCCTTTTTCAAAATTTCTAGCAAAATTTTGTGCTACCAAAATAGAGCTGCAGCCCGCGCGGGGTATTCGATCTCCAACCTTTTTTCCTTCATACCTGGACGACCGCGAAGAAAGGACCGCGATATACCCATAAGCACGACCGATTCGTCGGCTCCTATAATTGCTCTCGAAATTAGTTTCGTTGCCAATCGTTCTCCTCACTGTCAGTCCTTTCACAGTCGAGGCAAATCGGTTTCTTCTCTACGTCTTCTCTTGGTAATCGTTTACCATCGCGTGTCTGAGAAGCTGGAATGATTGAAGTACCATTTTATTCCTCTTTCATTCGAAAATTTTGTGCTATCAAAATAGAGCTTCAGCTCGCGCGGGGCATTGGATCCTCGACTTTTTTTCATTCCTGAACGACCGCGAAGAAAGGACTACGATATACTCATAAGCACGACCGATTCGTCGGCTCCTATAATTGCTCTCGAAATTAGTTTCGTTGCCAATTGTTCTCCTCAATGTCAACCCTTTCACAGTCGAGGCAAATAGGTTTCTTCTCTACGTCTTCTCTTGGTAATCGTTTACCATCGCGTGTTTCAGAAGCTGGAACGATTGAAGTACCATTTTATTCTTCTTTCATTCGAAAATTCTATTCTACTTAAATAGGGCTTAACGAATGGCTAAGCGTTAGTATCGAGAGTCTAATTAAGTGGAATCGAACGTTAGTAACGTAGCAAGACAATGGTGGATCGTTACTGGCCAGAACGCGTTCCCCTTTGACGAGAGCGCAATAAGTGCTTATTGTTAATCCGAAAATTAGTCGAGTTCCAAAGCTTTGTTAGCGATAGCGACGGCTATCCTGTTCGTTCGACCGTGCACGGGCTTACCGGCTCGGGAATAGTTTCCTCGAGCGAGAGGAAGTCACATCGTTATCGTCAATGTCCGTAATATATCTCGAGAACGCTCTCGCAACGTCCCTCACGGTATCTCGGTTGGTCCCGTGGATAAATGCGACTTGGCGAACCTTTGATCGCGCCTCTGCCCACCTACTCCTGCGGGAAACCGTGGAGAGTGAATTATGAAGAATGATACGATGCATTATCAATGAGCAGCGGCGGCTGAAGCGAGATCTGGCGAGAGGGGCTGTTCTAGGCACGACAAATTTTCTACGTTCAACGCTCTTGCTACGAAATTCCGATCCTTTTGTTGTATCCACTGAATAGAAATTAACCGTGGCTCGCTTGCGCGCAACTTGAAATGTATTCACCGAACTTCCGGCCGCTGAAATATTTATAGCATGGAAATCCACGATAAGTGGGGGATAGTTGCGTACGCGGCGGGATATTTATTTTTCGAAATCAAGGGATTTCCAATTTAGAGCGCGCGAGAGAGAAAGAGAGAGAGAGGATTGATCGAGGGCAACGGACAGGTTGGCTAATAGAAAATGCGAGCTGGCAATGTTTTTACAATGTTGTACATTATTTCGTGGAAATCTTTCGCTTTAAGGCATTATGCCTGCGCCATTCTTTGTTGAATACAAAAGGAAGCGCGGTGGAAGGGAATAAAAGTCCCCGCTACACAGATAGACTTAAGTTTGCCACACTTTTCTCGAAACGTTCTCGCGATTTAACAGCGGCGAGAAAGGTAGCGGAACAAGAACGTCACAGCGTACTTTCTCGCGATGCAACCTCGCTGGCTCATAAAAAAAGATGATCTCGCTTTCAGAATGGTCTTGTACCCAGCTCTGAGAATAAGGCTTCTCTTTCTCCCTGCTGTTTCGTTGTTTACCCTGGAAACACCGCGACAGAAGCGCGTCGACGCAAAAAATTCGGGAAAATATTTGAAACGTTGAATTGTGCTTTCGCGGCGAGCAAGATCGTCAAGGTTTGATAAGTCAAAGAAGAGTTATTGGCGTTTAAGCGAAGATAAGCCAAATTCTTTTATGCATCTTCAAATCTTTTTCAACTTTCAACGATCGCTCGCATAGATCGCAACGTAAGATCGAATCGCTCGCCAGAATGATGTGCGCACGGTCTCACTATCCCATGGTTGGAGATAAATTCCTCGGATGTTTCTTTTGACGCGAAAAGAAACTCAAAGTAACGGCCGTAGCCTGAGTGAATTCCAGACGATTGCTTTGAAGTCGTGGAAATAGAAACAGAAGGGCGTGGAGAGCACCCGGCTGCGATTGAATTTCAAGCCATACCGTGGAATCTTTCCCCGTCATTTCGTCTTTGAAGATTTCCAAAATCTCCTCTCCTCAAACGATTCCACGGGAAACAAATAAACTGCGCATTCGTAGTTTGCCATCCGAAGAATTGAAAAACGACACTGCACATCGCGCGAGAGTTACGTGCCCAAAAGAATAAGTTATGAAAAGGGAATCGTTTCGATTAGAATCTGGCGACAAAGTTTAGAAACAGCGCGACGTCCTACAAAACGTTGACTAACACTATTGAATACGAGGAGCTTTCTGAATCTGTTACAATCGAAAATTGTAACGCTCGACATTAAAAAACATTTCTTACTCAAATTCCGCGTATTTCAAACCACGACGCGTCTCAACGTCTCAGCCATCGCGAACATGTTCGCATGGAAATAGTGAAAATCGAGAAGTTCGCGAAAGCACGCTGTGCTCTCGATCCTTCGTGCGACGCTTACAGGTATGCAAGCTCGACGTTGATCGGCTATAGAAATTGTATACACCCGAGGAGCCGGTCCAGGAAAAGGGGGGCTGCGACTCGGCAGGGGAATCTAATTTCGCGCGAAAGGGATTCCGTTAATGGCGGGACGAAGTCGCAGGAAAAGTCGCTCGCCGGATCCCCAGTTGATATCGGTATCTCATTTCCATGGCGGATACGTACGGATGACGCATAGCGTCAAGGATGCGCCAGTACAGAAACGAGGTTGCAAAGTGGATTTGTTCGAGTAGGAAATGCGCAACGTGCACCCGACTGCATTCGTCGCCCGTCGCTTGCTATGCCTCGTCACGTACTGGAAAAAGTTTCGCAGGCCACGCCATACGTCGAATTAACCGGCCGTGCCCGAGTGATATCTAATTTTCCGTGTGCTTACGGCGTTTTTGGCTGCCCTTTGCTCGTCGACTCTGTAAACTGAACCCCCACACCCTCGAACGCGATCCACCGTTCTTCCCTCGCCCAGTCGGAATTTATTTTCTCGCGGACATAAAGGTAATTGCGGCTTCGCCATCCAACGGACTCGAGACAGGGTCTGGGTTAAGGCAGGTTAGCTGAACTTTAGGAGACGCGTTTTTTAATGGAAGCAATCTTTGGGTTACGCTTTGACGACGAGGGTCTGTTACTTTATTTCACTCGAACTTGTCGATAAATACATCGGGAATTTAATCCACCAGCGACTTCAACATTAGCGTTAATTAACGCGGCATTTGAAATCTCTCTTTGTGCTCTGTTTCATTGTCGCAGTGGTTAATTATTTGTCAGGAACGAGGCTGCTTTATCGGCCTGTTTGCAATTTCGAAGCCTGCATTATTCGTGCCTAAGGTAATTTCGCAGTTTGGCATGAATTTATTTTTATCAATTAGAAATATTCGTTCTCCTTTATAGTTTGCTGGTTTGTTGGCAAAAAAAGTCCAAAAGCGACGAGGTCCATAAATCGAACGAGACCCCTCCTTCGTTGCACTTATGTGGCTTTTAACCGGAACCTCCGCGCGACGACTGCACGTAACTCGCGCAACCCTTAAAAGCCACCTCGACGTTAACCGCGGTTTGTTTCGTTGGTGAACGGCGAACGCACGGTATCGGTAACCAAGTTGGAATATTTGTTACAGCAAAAATCGGCTCAGCCTCGAGGATGTAAGGTGAATCAGGGAACTTTACTCGTCCATTCCAGGCCGCACGTGATCCGTATAACCCCCGACTTTCCTCCACTGCGCCTGTAACTTATCCCACATCCGAAGGCTACGAACGTGTGACCCGCAGGACCGCAACGCGTCCCCACGAATTCGTCCAACCCCCTACCCGGTGTCCCGTCTTTCTCTCGCCTCAGTGGAATCGGTGCGCCGTCTGAAAATTCTTTAGCACGAAACGAGTCCCGTCGACCGATCCATTTCGTGGCCAACGATTCGAAATAAAATACAAACGTGACCCGACTCGCGATGGAGCGCGCATGGTAATTGATATTAACCATTTCGCTGAGTTACTGGAAAATATGTTACACTATTCCTTGCTCTGCTGATCCAGTCGTACCTATTGGTAACTGTAGAAATTAGTATCGCGAATATTTTTATTGCTAACCCTCCATTTTATTTCGACTTGTGCCCAAATCGTATTCTACAATTTCTCGCGAGAGTGTCTGAATATCCTACGCGTAGACCTCGAGATCAAACGATCAAATTTCGAGACTAAATCATCGTTAGGTAGATTCTAATTGGACCCGCTATAACCGTCTAACCCGATCGGATGGTACAGAAATGATAGTAACGTTCAACCGAGAACGGACCTCGCACACATGGTTTGTCCTTACGAAAGGAGGCCGCGACCGTGTCGCGAGATAAAAGCATTTGTACAGCGCGAAACGCCGCGGTAAATCAGCGGGATTCAAATAGTGTGTCCGAAGGAGCAAGCTGCGCCATGAATCCGAGCAGCAGTCTCTCGCGAACCGCCCCGCGGTGTAGCGTGCGTCGAAAATATGCAAATTCGCGAGTAATATACGGCCACGCGAGCCTCGAAGATTAAACCAATAATCGAGACTGTCACCTGGACCGTTGGATTTATAGCTGGGGCGCAGAGAGATCCTCTCGAGCTTGTTCTTTCTCGCGCGCGCCCAGTTGGACACCCTCGAGAGCACCCTTGCGTACGTGTCTGAAGGACGCTGGGCGCTTGGCTCGCGATGGACACGTACCAGACGGATATCGTCGAGACCCTAGGTCACAGTGGATCCCGCAAGGTCGCCCCTGGCCGTATCGAATCTCATTTCGGTAGGTCAGTTGCCACGATCCGTCGACGAGTTCGTGGCTTGGTTCGCACAGCAACACCGTACGACCCTCCGTCTGGCCACTTTTACCGAGGGGAATGTTAACGCAGCAGTTTCTGACGGGGATAGAAAGTGGCAGACTGTTTTCGAGATTTAGGTGTCTCAGCTTAGCCTTGGATCGCCACTCGAGGAAGGGTAACTCCTGTCGAGGCGAATCGAAGTTTAGAAGCTTCTTATGGGGCGTTTGGATGATCGTTACATCATCAGGAATGTGCAAATAGGATATCTGTCCGGTGTCTGTTTCTGTGGTTAACTCTGTAATATCGAGAGTAGAGTTGGAACTTTTTAGCGAGCGACTAGGTGGTCGTTGGTCGCCAGTTGAACTGAGAGCATCAACTGCATCAACTGTCGATGTAATCGGAAGAGCTGGTAGTTGGACCAAGAAACAAGTCGCGCTAACAGTCGAGTCAATAAGAAGCAT
Source organism: Xylocopa sonorina (assembly GCF_050948175.1). Classification (NCBI taxonomy): domain Eukaryota; kingdom Metazoa; phylum Arthropoda; class Insecta; order Hymenoptera; family Apidae; genus Xylocopa; species Xylocopa sonorina. The sequence continues at coordinate 11,147,707 of NC_135196.1, read as the reverse complement.
CGAAGCGTAGTTCAACGCTAACTTGTTACTCTGTTAATAGAATCGATCTTTCGAAATAATTGGAAAGGTTATTGTGTAAAATATCGCATTAATTTCAGGTACGTCAGATGGTCTTCCGAAGGGTCGCTGTTACTTTATGGCAACAGAGACACAGCCCCTTAGAGAAAATCATATTTTCTCTTTATAACATCGTAAATTTTTGTCGAAATCGTAAAACATGTCCGCGAGAAATTACGGTGAGGGTAAAGTCTTTTATGGTTCTCGATGGTCCGCGACACGATGATAAACAATTTTCTTAATTGCACCCTGCGCGCAGTCGAGTTACCTTATTTCATTGGTAACGAGGTTCGATACTTTTTAACCGTGAACTTTTCAAGAAATACAACTGGCGCGCTTTAACTCCAGTCTTATAATAATATTCATTGGAATAATTGAAAAAAAGTTGATCCTTTCTCTTCGATTGATCGAAACTTTCGATTGTTGACTCGTTTCAGTGGCAGTCGCCAAGGGGGTGGCGCGAGGGAGCGAGAAAATTAATACCCGTAGCTATTGGGGATTAAACTACGGAGTTAAACCAGCAGGATTCGAAACCAATTTAATCCTTAATTACTTCCTTTTTCCTAATACTCTGCCCTCTGTTCGTTCGTTTCGGATTTAGTTTAAACCCGGATACGTATATTCAATTAGAGCGTGGCACGAATTGATTATCACCGTCCAGTTCTTGACCGTTGCCTCTGAAAGCCGTTATCACGCAGTCGATGATCGAACGAATATTCGCCACGCTCGGAACATCTCTCTGAAAACACCGGCGAATTGATAATTGGACCATCGAACTTCGAAATTATATTTGTTAGCTTCTCGATAACTCCGCTGTAACATCTCTCTGGCGTTCCTCGAACCTCGATAAGGGGGTGGTTCATTAAAAGTCGCTGGACTCGATATGGAATCCAGTTTTTAATCTCCGCGATCAACTTCGACTCCAACTTCGCAAATGTTCCAGTACTCGTTCTCTATTTAAATCAAGCGAATAATCCATTAGACTCGTCGGGCGAATCGAATTAACCCTGGCAGTTCTACGAGTGAACGGTTTCGTCCTCGCTCGGATACGCTGGCTGATAGTTTCGAACTTGCGTACAACGAGGGTGGTTGATATTAAAAATCGCGTTAAACAGGCGATCATTCGATTCTGCACGTACGCGGGACAGGAATATCCGCGGGATGGAATTAGATTTAATGTATTAGCCTGCATTTCGCCGGGGCAATCAGCTTAATGTACCGTTTGGTACACACAAGGGTCCAGCGACCGTGTCCCGCTGAATATAATGTCGGCTGTGCTTGCGTTAAACAGTCGATGGAGAACGGAAAAACCGGTCAGGTGGTATTCGTCAACGTTGACACGGTCAGCTGGTGTTCGTCGATCGATCAGCGAATCGAAATCACCGCTTTTCGACGCCCACCACTCTGACCAGTCGAACTCTTCTCCTTTTTTTATTAGCTCGCCCGTTGAATAATTTACAAGGGGCGCGAATGAGATTTTGTTTTTTTCGAGGTCTCGTTGGTTCGCAGGCAAGTATGATCGGGAAGTATGGCGCACGCGGGTAGCCTCGTAAATTACGATGGCTGGGGCTGTCCGTTTCAGGCTCGAGCGACGGCCAACCCTTGGTTCTCCGCAACTTCCGGCCGGGAAACTTTTGTGTACTCCCGCGAACTTGTCAAGTCGAGTTTATTTCTGCTAGTCAGGCGATCCTCCGACTTGGGTTTGACTTCGAGCCCATTCGAGATTGCTATTGTTGGCTGGGTAGTTATTACGATCGAGGCTTGTACCACACTTTCTTTCGTTCCCGTCTGCTCTTCGATTAATATCGACGGGGACGAGTACGACGAGCGCGTGAAATTTGCAGAGCGGATTCGAGCGCAGGGTTATCGAACGCAGAAGTATAATTAATTACTGTGATTGTACGGGAACGAGCAGCGGGAACTCGAGTATGTTATGACGCGTTTATTATAATAACGCAAGCCTCGCCGCGAAAATCATAAAAGAGAAATTATAATTATACGAAACGAGAACGCTCGCCTATGCTCGCTCGTAATTGCGCGCCACGCGTTAATAGCGGGCTGGTTCGAATCGAAGTAAACATCGAAAACGGAAATGACGCCGGATGAGGCGGGGGAGGGTGGAAGGTTAAAACGAGACTGAAATATTCAGAACGAAAAATCCACACGCTGCGTGGATATTTTCGGATTCGAAGTTAATTAAAGAGCGTGATTTCTCAGCGTCGATAAATTTCATTTGAACGGACGGTGGTATAATTGATAACGTTGTTCGAGGTTAAACACTCGTCTGGGGGGAGGGATGATTGGTTCGATAAATAATATGGAAAAAGCTATCCAATGGCCGACACCAAGCGATTCCTCAATCTGTATCTAAATCGCGTACTCGTTGCTATTCTATCGACACTTGGTCGCACGTGATATGTAGCCACTTGTTGCGTTTGATGAACAGACTTATCTGCAATCTTATATTCAAACCCTCCGCGGAAGTAGTTACACACACACGAACAAAACAATGCTCGTCTGTTGTCACGTGAATTATGCCAAAGTTCGGAAAATCGTCGCTGTATACTGTACTTATTTCGAGAAGTTGGGTATTCATTAAATAATGTCAACCCTTTGCACTCGAAACTTTTCGAAAGCGGTTCCAATCGACGACCAAGAGTCGCCTCTCGAGCGCAAAGGGCATCCCTCTTCAAATCTTCTCCTCGTTGAACAGAAATTCACCGCGAATGCTATTTCTTCCAATGAGAGATTCTCCAACGCGATCGTCTCATACGAGATTAATTCTTGTTTCTAACCAGTTTCTCTATTTTCTTCGTACACAGACGACATTTTCCTAAATAAACAAAAAATCAGCGTAAATATTTGTAATATATTTAAAAATGCTCGCATGTTTGTAAGTAGATTCATCAGAGTGTGGATATTTCGCGGGGGAAATGTTTGAAAGAAGTTCCTAAGAAGCTAATTTGTCAAGTCTCGAAGGGACAGTAACGCGCGCTCGAGTAAATTGCCTGATATTTCCGTATTTATCGCGACACTGGTTCGCAGAACTGGATTCCTTGCTGCGTTTCATAAATTTTCCGGCGGATTTGAGCGGAGAACTTTGTACCTGCTCGTGGAACTTCGTACCGGATGTGTGGAGTTTGTTCCTCGTCCCCTTGGACAGACGCATAATTATTATCGCGTGAATCTTCCTGCTGCAGGAAAATTGTTTCCCCTTGTCTGATAAAACGCTGCAGCGAAATCCGCGGTTGTCGCGCGAGGAAAAACGTAACGAGAATTTTTGCATATTTATTCGTCAATTTATCAACAATTCATTAACGCGCATAAAAAGTCACTTCAATACGATATTCATTTCTGTCGCGACATCGATTGGGAGGTTGATTGTTTAGTTGGCGAACGGCGTTGCTAAATAATTGTAATTTATTCGAACCGATAGAATTTCAGATGAGAGCAATGCAAGATTCTGGTCGGCTTACCGCGGCACACCGTGTATAAATAGGCTTTTCACGCGTGCAATCCCCTGGTGACCTTTTTCGTACGAGAGACTGAACACCACATTTCATTAAACATCTAATATGAAGGCCAGGCTAAAACTGGACCCGTTCCGATAATTTTAACACCTGAATATCGAACGATTAGCAGAAAATCGTAGCCTCGCACTGTGATTCATGAAGCGTCCGCTCTGAATGCGCTCGCCTCGATTCGCACCTATCACACCCTGTATGACGCTCTGTCGAGAGCATCCGTTTAGTACCGGAATAAAAAAAATTTCAATTCAAAAGAACGCGTGAGAAGCATCTCTCGATAGCTATTTTATACGCGAAACTATATATCAGACTCTAATTCTGACCCTCAATTTTCTATTTCCAATAATGGTAAATATAAAGCACCCACCCAAAAATTGCCCTCAAGTTTTTCACTGCTGTCCACAGTTATCCATAATAACGATCGCAAAGTTTCACTGAAGTAATTATGCAACTATCATTTTGCATCCTCCACGTTTCACAGAAAACTTTAGGTAGGTCAGTCGTAGCGCAAAGGGTTAAATCTCCTAAGCGATCTCGTGATTTACACGCGGGTAACGGAGGGCCAATGATCAGCCATTGGAGGAGCGATTAAAGTACTTTCAATTTCCGGTGTTCGATCCGCGGAATGGTTTTTCATGTTCGTACGCGCCTCGACTAGAATACGAGAGTTCCCTCGCGGCCGTATCTCTCGATCGTGAACGAGATCGTTTGTCTCAGCTCGTCGATTCGAGCGTACGTACTCGCGGAGTCGGTATCGATCACCGCGATCATCGAAATGGCGCAGCTGCGAGATGAATATCTACGTTACCCGCGTAATATCTCGAAACGTTATCAGTCGTGGCTCGACGCCACTTATCTCTAATGACCGTGGAACTGGATCATCGAGTCGCTTCAACGTTATAACAATTGTCCTCGTTGCAATTGATCCGTTTGCTACTTTCATCGAATTAGGATATCGTTGAGATCGTTATACTTCAGGTTTCATTGCTTCGATCGTCTTCAGACTGCGAGCAGAGATGCAACTCTTGACGCGTATCCTCGTATCGCATCGTCGTTGCGTATCAACGCGATACGAGGGTACGCAACAAGTGGATACGCATCTTTTCATCCCCCATCGTGTCGCATCTCGCGAGACGTTCTTGTTCCGCTTCGATGCAATTTTTTTTCATCCTCGTGACAACTAGTATCCCCTGCGTGAATACCGCTGAAAAGATACCTGTCGATCGGTTTTTGTTTTTTAACAAATCGCGCGAACAGGTTGTTTTACGGAGGGACGAGTCGGTTGAACGTGATATTCTGACATTAATCTTTCTCGCGTCGTTTTTATGACATGGGGTTTCGAGTGTTATATCACGAGTATGGCGTTCTGATACTCTTGACAAATCGATTAAAGCGGATACACGAAATATTAGACAAATGTCTACTGTAATCAGAGTTATCGTCAATATATTCTGCAGGATGTTGATAAACGCGTAGGACGTTGCAATGTACGATGGATAATACTTTAATGAATGGTCGTTCAGGCGATTTTACGTGGCTTTTTCCTAGAAGAACGTGAATATACGTTACGGTTTCGTTAACGAGCTATTAATGAAAAACACTGGCCAATTACAGAGCACACAGAACGATCGAACCCCCGTCGACTCGCCAATGGCAACGTTCGATACTTGACCGCTCTGCGCGCTGTCTAATTGGTCAGTGTTTCTGATTAATAACTCGTTAAAAAATGCTGAAACGAGTATTCTCAGAAATCACCAATTAAAACTTTGTCGCGTATCGAGACGCCCTGTGCGTTTCATTGGCCGGTTTCGCAGACGAAATTCTACGGATTAAAGTAACGAAAGTAGTCCCTCTATTTATTTTGAAAATTAAAAATCGCGGACTATGATTGCGAGTGCCTACGCATCGCGCATCGCAGAGTACCGCGTACATATCAATATTTGTTTTCGCATTCCGCACAGTGGTGTATTTCGCTTCGAATAAGGCAGTTTTGCGCTGGCAGGAATTCACTGTTTGCATAAAGACGAAACAGATATTAAACTATCAATGAATCGAAGAGAAACTAATCCGATGCATACAGCGACGGTGCATTTTGTAAAGCTGAGATGTGGAATTTCGCGAATCCCCTGTTTTTCAAAATAGATTTACATCGCGCCAGGCGAACGTTTGGCTGAGAAATACGAGTACGACGAGAGTGACCTGTTTCCGGCAAGATCCAATTTTTACTGAAGTTAGGAGCGCAGAATTTTCGAAAGATGTACACGTACATATAAACATCGACCTGTTGACCCACTTGCTGCTAATGTTATCACCATATGTGCGCGCGATACTTTGTTCCTACCGCAATATCTCGATCTACGTCCGCGTCGAAATTGTTGTATTTTTCCAGCTACGTTTTTTCCGTCCCATTTACTTACGTGGTACGTGACGATCGAGGTGGTTCGTTTTCACGATTCTTCGTGGCCCCGCGCGAAACGCAATATCGAGGGTGGCGCGGATAAAACACCTTTGGTTCCTTTGTTATCAGCCAGTGGGAATTGTCCCCCCCGCAATAAGATAGCATCCCCTGGCGGAGGGACGTGACCAACAGCGACCATAATTACCTTTGTACTAAATCGAGCTCTCGAACGTGCCAGTCGCCTCAAGATGGCCCCTCCAAGAAATTTAACGAACGAGACTCTCGATTTAGGTTAACTTTGCGATATTCTGGAAATGTTATTATTTTTACGAGCAAGAGGGGATTGAGTGGATTAAAGGGACGTTTGTTATCCCTTTGCGCGTGGATCGAAAAAGAACGCAGCAGGGCGAAAGGAATTTTGTAATTGCTGATGAAGGTAGAGGCAAGGGTGGTTTTATTTCGCAGCAATAATCGCATCGAAAATCGATCCGCGCACCGGACGTTACGCGACGGCAAATTGAAAAAAAAAAACCACTAAACAACGGCTACTCGTTTTACGTGATAGAATCGCATTTAACGTTACAGAGAGCCGGTGGAATTGCGTGATAAAAGAGCCTCGTATGTTCTAATCAATGGAGTACGTTTGGTGGTAGGCGATTTGACAGACGCCATTGGTACGCTTTTGTTGCTCTTCGACCTTTTTCGAGCGAGAGCAGAGGAACTTAGCGAAAGGTACCATTTTCAACGTTGTAATTAGAAATTAGAGGAACGAGGGAAGAGATCGAGTTTAGCTTATCCGAAGTTTAAGCAACGATGAGATAACAATAAGTCGAAGGAAATGGTGAGTTGAATAGTTGAGATATCGCAACGCGGAACCTTTACTTTCGGGTTCTCTTGTTTCTAAGCAAACAGGAGAGGAACTCCTCGGGCAAATTTCGAAATGCTAACTGGGACGAACAGCCAGGTAACCAAAAAAAAAAAAAAAGAACGAATCTGGCGGCAGTCTCCCGTGAGAGAAATTTCGCTGGGGCCTTTTATGTTTTTACCATCTTGTCAGTATTATTCGAGAACGATTCCTGGCGAAATTGCTTCCGTGGGAAATAGTTCTGGTTTTAAGGGGACTTGGATCAGAACGAGGTTAACACGCTTTGCGCCACGCGAGCCATCGCGCGATTTATGGCAATCGGCGGGAGTAGAATCTTGGTTAGGCCCACTGAAATATTCTCGAATACGGATATCTATTAGAAAATACTCCCCAAATTCCACACAAGATCAAAATAAAAAATACAGTGAAATTTTCTAAATTCAAATATAGTCTCACCAAAGTGCTATTTTAATAAAAGAAATCCCCTCGATACCCTCCCTAATACCGATATTCACTAGAAAAATACTTCCTAAATTCCACACAAGATCAAAATAAAAAATACAGTGAAATTTTCTAAATTCAAATATAGTCTCACCAAAGTGCTATTTTAATAAAAGAAATCCCCTCGATACCCCCCTTAATCCACTAGAAAAATCCTCCCCAAATTCCACATAAGATCAAAATAAAAAATGCAGTGAAATTTTCTAAATTCGAATATAGTCGCGAAGTGCCATTTTAATAAAAGAAATCCCCTCGACGCGTTAATCGGCGAATAATAAAAAATGTAAGAGTTTCTGTCGTCTCACGGACCACGTACCCTTCACCTCGTTGCTACGTTCGACTGGAAGTTAATCGAATACAAAGATCTGGTCCCGCATCCGCGAACAACCCCCGCTGAACTCGGAGTTATCCCATTCCCTATTCCACGGCTGTTGCCCCGCCAAGTTCAGATTCAAATTACAGAGTCGCGTTTCCGTGAGACGCCGCCCCTCATCGACCGCCCTCATCACGGAGTTATTTAACTCCGTGCTCGGTGTTGTAAAACTCGATATCACCGGTGGCGAAAGCCCGCGATCAGATACGGGGCCTGTCGGAGGCACGTTAACTTCGCCACAGTAACTCGGAACTGTTTATCTTCCTATGACAATGCAGAAACGCCGCGGCGCGTTTAAGGAGACCGACTGCACAGCCTCGTCGAGGAGTAGACAATACTCGATATCATCGCACGTGGGATACCATTCGATTCGATCGCTCGAGAGGATCCTCCGTTACGTTTCACGGCTGTCGAGCGCGTATGGAGTCGCGTGAGCAGAATATCTCTTGTGGATCCCAAGTGGGATGCCTCGAATTAAAACAGTCGGATGATTAACGCGGATATTAGCTGTGGAGGATTCGCGTTTGAATATCGAGGAATTTTAACAACCAACGTTGCAATTTACAAACCGTTCTGGTGGTACGTGGTTGTTTTTGAGATTTAGAAATAATCGACAGCGAGGATAGAGGTTTGAATTGACGGCAGAAAAATGGAGGAATTTAATATCGCGTTCCCCTTAAATTACAGTTCGCGTTCGCAAGGTAATTTCGATGTTCCATCCTGTTCGCGCGCGTTCCGACTAAGCGAAGGGTTGGCAAGTAATGAAGAGATATTACGACAAAACTTTGCCAGCGAGGATGAAAGAAAAGTTCATCGGGAAACGGTGGCGCGTGGCTACCTTGTATCGCTCTCCAACAGACTGATGTAATGCGATTCGACGAAGTTAATCAAAATGAGCAGAAGGAAACCGACACTCGAACTTTATTAATATCATTACCGGCTAATTCGGTTGTTTCTCACGGCGTGATTCAGTGGAACAATTGGCTGCACGAGTGTAGCAGCGGTATGCTGTTGCATCGACCACGGAAGAAGCGAAATCCACGATGGAAAATGGAAAATTTCTGAAACAGGAAAACGCTGCGTTGTAATCGTACAATGAAACAGTTTGATGTATACGTTGGATGATAATGTTCTCTTGTTAACCGCGATACGTGTGAAGCTAATGTTCCCCCCTCGAAAAAAAAAAAAAAAGAAAAAAGCGGGAAGCTGAATGTTCCGGAGTAAAAACAAAATGGCACGTTGAAACGCGGAGGAAGAGCGATGAAACAAATGATACGGAAGACTAATTGTATTATCGCTTCGATTTTTCTGCTCTTTCAAAAAGTTTCCCATTCCAACCCCTTGAATCGGTGAATTATTTCTTTTTCGAATGCTCGCTCTCCTTCGTTGATTAATGCATCGCCTGGCACGGGTGAAAGCAAATCCTACGGACCTTTCGATTTCTTCTCCCTCTCTCTCTCTCTCTCTCTCTCTCGCACTCTTTTTGTCGAACGATTGAAATAATATCCAGCAGAGAACGAACTTTTTCCGAGCGATCGGATCGTTATCAATTATTCGCCGCTATCGCGGTGAAACGACGTGAAACGGTTTATATCGTATTTCGTGACAGCCGGTAAACTAGTTTCTTTTCCTGCTGCCAGTTTATCTAAGAATTACGAGGGCATTGAAGCGATCCTTCAGGCTCACGAGAGTTACGAGCTCTACTCCAGCCACGAGTATATATACCCACGTGTTCCGCGACGTTATGCCTTTTCACCCCTTTGCCAAAAATCGTTCGAGCCGTACATATTTTTCTTCAGTTCCATCGACAGACTGGGTTCGCAATTTTTCGCATTTTTCACGCTTTTTGGTCGAGGTACAAAGAAATTCAGATGCGAAGTTCTCAGGTAGAATCCTTAGGCAGGATGACGTAGGATAATGTGTCAAAGGGTTCGAAAATGATCCTCCGCCATTCTACTCTCTACCATTAAACCACCAGCGATCTATCACGGATTCTTCCTCCACTGAACTCGATGCAGTTCCGAAATAGTTTTCACCTGGAATGTTGTCTCTAATTACACCACCGTCGGTCTGAATTAAAGTTAGTCGATTTATAGACTTTCTACGGCAACCCATTTCGTGTCTCTCAGCCGGAGATCAGAATGCAATGATAACGAGAATCGAATAGAGGGTAGTCAAAGCAGTACTTGAAAGTAGCTCGTTTTAGAATTGAGGAGCCTTTTATTTCGCAAGAAAATTCGACATTTTCGAAGGAACGGAGCATTTAAAGTGTATCTGAACAGCGGAGAAGAAACGTCCCGACGAAAATTGGCGTCGAATCCCCAAAGACAAACCAAGGGACGGAATACTGTAAATTAGGACAACGGGATTCGACAACGAGATAAATGGAAACGCGAAATCCGGCAGTTGGTCGATTACGTGTACCTTTCCATATATATCTATAATAGACAGCGATTTGCCCGGACTGATAACCGGGAGCGTTGCTTGAATTCGGAGAGGATAGCGATACACGAACCGCCGCCGCCGTTCGCTCTCGATTTGCGAGATTTGATTTACAGAATTTCAATTCCCGTCCGCGTTCTATACCTTCCCCTTCCCATCGATCGTAATCACTCTTTAATCCTCCCGCGAGCTGCTACGTCGACGTTGAATTTACACGGGCGCCGCAACCAATTAACCGTCCCCGTCGCGTTAAGCGAGCAAGAAAACTCGGCTAAGAAGATTTCCAATTAAACTTCGCTGTTTAAACCGTATCGTGAAAGTATATCAGGGAACGCCTAACGAATGCTGGTCCCTCGTCGTCACCTCCTCTCCATGCTAATACGTTTCCTCGATCCTCCATTCGCTTGTTATTCGCCGCGTGTAAATCGCGCTGGGAAAATTGGAGATGCATATTAAACAGTTAAGACGGACGTTGTTAGTCGCGAGTCGATTTAGAAACCTCGCGATCGGAACAATTAACGACCACGTCGCGTTCCATCGTCTATTTTACCCCTCGCGGTGGTACGTTTCGCGCGAAGCCGTGAATATTGGCACGCACGCGTCCGCGCTATAGCGTCAAAGTGGTATTACGATCGGCTGGTTTGACGTACGGTCTCGTACGGGGGATACACGCGTATCTTAGCCAGGGATCTGGAGCAAGGCACTGTTCCAGCGGCAGTAATTAGTAGGCAGGTAGTATATTCGCGTGTGCATACAGGCGACGCGAGAAAGGGGGCGGTGGGTCGCTTTGTTCGACCCCGTACCTGACTGGAAAGTGCATCCACCGCGCGGTACCACCCTCGCGCGCCCTCACGTTCGCCTAACTTCGTGATACTCAAGATCGCGCGATGAAAATTCTTCGCGCGTCCCCGCTCGAACCTCCTGGGATACCAAAACTCCGATCCTCGCGTACGACGTTAAACGAGTTTTAATATCCGTCTAATGTCAACATCGGGAATACCTTGAGCTGGCTGCTGTACAAAAAGCCACGCAGTAAAAAATTCCTACGATGTCGTAATATGCTGCGTCGTTTAGTTACTAACGAGTTTCTAAATAGGATCACTACTTGGGGGCCTGGATACATCAATATTACATCAATATTAAACGTTGTTGTAACAGCTCCGCAAACACGAGTAGAAACGCGGAGAAAGTAAAAAAAAAGAAGAGAAAAAAAGAATATCAATAACCAGAACGTTTCGCCTGGGTCCGTCGAATGGTTCCAGGCGATTTCGCGTGCCAGCGGCGATTGCGCTCTTTTTACACGCGCGTTTCGTGCGAACGCGTGCAAACTGCGGACGATCGGTTGCTCTCGAGAGATTCTGATACTTTCTAATATCGTCCACTAATCACCATCCCCACGATCGTATCGTTTTAACCAGACAGTGTCCGTTAATTAAATAAATAGACCGCAACTCTGTTTGTTTCATCGTGCTGGCGCTCAGAAATAGCCAGCCGAGTAAATAGCGACCGATAACGGGGCGAGGGTCCCATAGAAATCGCGGTAGAAAATTACGGTACACGTGATACGTATAATCGACGCGAAAGTACGAATCGAACGTTTCAATTGGCCTCGAATCGATTAATTTCCATGGCCAATGCATGCGTGATGAACGCGCGAGGCGGCGCGCCGTTCCCGGCGTAAGTCAAACTGGATGGCCCGGTTCAATACCAGCCCGCCTCTGTGTGTTTGCGTACGTCGTGGCCGGTTTCCCAGGTATATCCAGCCAGAGGATCCGGACCAATGCGCTGTCCCACCGTTAGTAATTAGTAGACAGGTGCTATATCCCCTGAACCGCGCGCACACGCCAGACTTGCCGGGCAAAGTAGCTGTTATATGTATTGTATACATCCTCAGGCAGCGGCGAATCGCGATCGCGTGAAAAGGAACAAACGCGTGCCTCTCTCTGTCGATGATTATTAGCCTGTTCCATTCGGATGCGATAACGTTCGCCTCGATAGGGTCTAATTAAATCTGATCACGCTGCGTCGATCGCAGCGCTGCGAACGAAGCGAGGGAAGTCGAGGGAAGATGACTAATTTTACGGAGACGATGGACGCGTGATCGCGTTTTTCGTGTAGATACACAGAGTCGAAAAGTGTTAGCCAGCACGAGTTAACGTAAGTGTATTAAAGAGACTGGTTAGTCGAGGAAAAAGCGTGGGTACGCGAACGCTCGCGTGTCCCTTTAAAGTCCGTGTCCCTTTTGCGGCTGCCACGTTTGACGATTAATTAACCACGAATGCAATTAAGGTGTAATATGCAGCAGGTTTCTCGCGGAATAATAGTTAATCACCCTTTATCATTGTGTCGGTGCGCTGCTTGCTTCTTCCTGGCGAAGCTCGGGCGGATGTCCCCAGTGTCGCTTTGTCGTGCCCCAAGCAGAGTGTGCGAATGATCCTGCCTTTTTATTGTCTGTTATTTTGATTAAGCTTGAGATGAATTCTAGAGACGCGTGGTTCGAACGTGATTAGATTTCCATATGTAGTCGATGCATTTCACAGATCGAAGAATAGTTCTTCCAACCCTGTTCTCTTGAAATTAATTTCCCACTCGCAAAGATGTCTCTTCGAATCAATTTTCTCAACGATGAAATCCACGACTCTGTTCCTTTTCCATTTCATGAAATCGTAAAACGTTTCAATCACGAAACGAATCGATTTTTGCGCGAGAAAAGTGCCATCGCCGTTCCTACTTGCCCTGGCGAAACGAAAATAGACTGCAGTTAATCTGGTTCTCGGGTACAGAATCGAAACTAGAAAAATCCTGGCCCACCTCCGACTCGAGAATCAATATTTACTCCGAACGGATGTATCCAGAGCTGGTCCCGCGAAGCGGATTGATGGGCTTTTAATGACGACGCCGGGCTCGAGACGACGCGACGCTAGTACCGTCTTCCGCGATTCTACGATAAACTAATTTGCGAGGATCTGCGACTCGACGACGGAAGAAAGCCTCCCCATAAGCTCGATCGCATCGACGGAAGTTTCAATCTATTTACCAGGCGTTTGATCCGTCGGGCCAGTTTTCGTGGTCTCCGATAAGGCTCGAATGCGAAACGGTAAACGGGCATCCCCTGGATCCACCAGGAGTCGCGTCCGGGCAATTAACACTCGGTCCCGTCGAATATCCGTTGCGGGGATATTCAGCGGAGGACCTTCGAAACTTCCTCCTCGACACGAAAAGAACTAAGTGGGTCATGGAAACCGACCTAGCCGAACAATCGTCCGGTAAATGAGTGGAGGCAACGAAACTGTGTCCCTCCTTGGGCGCGCGCACGGTGAAAAGTTCGTTAATTTCGTTCGATCCCGTTTGGGTTCAGTCGTTTCTTCGGGACCCATTCTCTGGTCCGACAGCGGAATTCGTCCGCAGCTGGGAACGAGGGGGGGACCAATACAATTTCCGCTGATGCGCTTTTAACGCGACCCGACGGTGCTGATCCTTTTTTCATAAACGTAATTAAGGAATACCGCTGATCGTTTAGTGATCGTAATAATTCCTGGACGAGAGGAGGTCGCGTAAACCGTTTCACCTCCGCGACGGAGATGAACGGCGGCTGTATAATTTTTATCTCCTGAAACAATTATTTCGAAAGACGAGAGGAGCAGGTGTGTCGTTTCAACGTTTCCCTTTTCACGGAGAAATTCGAGTTGGAATTAAAATGGTAATGTTTTACATTTTTTCTACTATTATTCTCGTACGTTTATTTCGACGATCCGAGGTGCATTTGCTCGCGAGCGTATCGCGCGCAACGCGAAAACGAACAATTTTTCCACCACGATCGTACGGCGGAGGGAAAAACCGATTGCACGGCACAGTAGTTCCCAAGTACTTCTCAACTTTCCTCGTAACACTCGATGATGTGCCTGGTAACTCGGGTCGATTAAAAATTGAGTTACGTCGGGGCGAACTTTCTGGCGGAATGATTTCCCGAGATTTACGGAATTAAAATCGTGTTACGCGAGGCTAACAGCATCGAACGGTAATCGTGCATGGAATTCTGTTCAAACAGCCCACAAAAGGTCCATTCAACGATTTCATCCAGCCTCCAGGTGATTCGTGAAATTCCAAAGCCGCCACTGTTTCTCGTACGCGTAAATGATCGATGCGTTGCGACATCGTGCGGTCCTCGAAATTTTCCCGACACATTTATTTTTCACGCAAAATTGAATCGCAGATTAGAACACCCCTCTGATTCCCCTCCACCTCGAGCGAAACGTTTCCACTACCTTATTCCATTCCACCGTCTCGGTTTCTCGAATTTAAATATTTGACCCGTTGCTCCCGAACTGGTTACCGCGAAGCCCAATAAAATCCTGTTACTGTCCGGCAATCCGATACTGTATCGTCCTCTAAGGAGACGCGCTCGAAGCGCACGAAGGTAGCCAAGAGTCGCTGATGGCGTCCGCTCGGTTTTCGAAATTACGGAATTCAACGTCCAATTCCGTGGGTAGAAAAATAGAGCTGCGAACGGGGATGGGGAGGACGGTAGAACCAGTCGGAAGAAGGGGTCGTTCACGGGGGAATTTACTCGCGGTTAATCCTGGAAGATAATGTTTTCGCGCTCGATGGACTCTGGCTGGATCGAAATTCACACACGACGGCCTTTTTCAAGAGTCTCTCTCGCGCGAAGCCGTGGCAGAGCTGCGCGTGTTCAAGCTGCGAACGTTTCCCTCGCGTCATTAACACCGCGTCACGAACGCGCAATTCTTTGGCCTAAGTCGGCTGGCCGATACGCGTGGTTAACAAGCCTCGAGGGATGCTCGCGGTCGCGGGACCGGAAGCTGGCCTCCGCGCGCGGGCACACGGACAAAAGCCTCGGACGAAACTCGATTCCAGCCAGGATTTTAATTTCCTCGCCGCGTAATTTACCGTGATTCTTTAATTCGGTTTACGGCGCGCTTTGAAATACGAGCCGGGACCCAACGACCTATGCGTCCTCTCGACAGGGAGACACTCGAGGAAACGAAGTGTGCTTAAAAAAAAAAATCCTCCAATTTACAATCTCCATTTACTCGAAGTGTCGTAAACCGAATCGAACTTTTACGCTCGCAGGTTCGTCCAATCGCGAGCGTTCCTCGTCTTCGATCCTCGCGCTGAATCGCACCCCCTCTCGCGATACCTGCTCGCGAGACACGCTCGTAGATCCACGACACGAGCAGTCTGCAGCCCTCCCAGCGACTCTCTAATTGAACCAGCCGACACGTTTTAATCCGCCCGATTAATTCGTCCGCGGTGAAAGGTGTCGTCGGATGAACGCCGTCAGGTTGGTGACCGACGAACAAACCGTTGCTTGCGACGTGCGAATACCGTTGCGGCCTGCGCCCTAATCCACGCTGGATTCCGCGCATATCCTTGAAGCGAACGGCAGCCTACGGCTGGTATATTGCTGAGACAGCGTTGGACGCTAATGAGAAAAGGAGAGGGATGATCCGCTGGCCCTAAACCAGCCCCTCCAACACCAGTGGTAGCCAAGTTACAGCGGATACCCATGGTATCCTTGGCTCTAATCTCGAATGGAACTATACGCTAAAATCGCGCGATTCGCAAAAGGAAAAAGGGGATTCGCAGCCATCGAGATCGTCTGGTGTCGTGCGTGTGTGCACGTACAGTTGACAGTGACGCATGCTCGTTGATCTCATTAAGCCAAGTGGCGGATCGATCAGGCGGTTGTTATTCGGAATTGAACGGCTGACCCCTCCGCGTCGAAAGTTTTTACGTTGGTCTAGAAGCATTGGAGCGAAGGGGTGGAATTTTGATCCGGATATTCCGCGTATCTGGGGATTAACGGTGAAATAAGATTCCCGGGGGTGGAGGGAAGTACGAGCGTTGGATAAAGAACGGGCACGTACGTATATAGGATTCTCAGGCGAGCGTTCGTTGCGTTCGTTCTTATTTCTCTGCCACCGTCAAAACACACCATCACCATTATCCTTTTGTTACCGCCGGCGCAGGGATGCAGCCATCGGAGTGGATATCGCTTCCCGAACAGTGAAAACTCATTTCAACTTCGGTCCCTCGACTTTCTCGGTTCCTTCTTGCCTGGAACTTGATCTGGCTTTTTGGAACGTGATTCTTGCAGTTGATTGTTGATGTAAGACGAGGGGTAACGTTTAGACTGGACGTTTGCGCACCGTGTCCGACTGTGCGCAGCAGGTTAAGTTCGAGGCTAACCTACGTATAAACCTTCTATCCCTTTCGACATGATCCATTTCCGTGATTCTTCGTATTGTCTGAGGAATTAAATTTAAAGAACGGGTAGCTTTTTAACGATCAGTAGATATTCGAGAGATCATCGAAACGAGTCACTGGAAAATTGGAAGAGTGGCACGATTTTTTTTTTTTAAGAGCGAAAGTGACACCCATCGTTCGATAACTTTAGTCGCTGCTCGTTCCGATCGGTTCAGACGAGGTATGGGCGAAAGCGGAAGTCAGAGCAGAAAGGTGCCAGTGGTTGACGCTAGGCAAAAGAGCGACAGAAGATTCGGAGGAGTGGCGCCTCCCTCGCACGACCTCCTTGTTTCTTAGAGCAGTAGCAGACGCCTACTCGTTAACCCCCGGAGACTGGAAAAACGTAACAAAGGGGCAGCAGATGAGGAGAGCACGCTGGAAAAGTCCCCGGTGTGTAATTACTGGCTGAATTCTTATTACTCCACGACGAGAGCGAGCACTCCCTGCAGGCTTGTTCTCACATTTATCTTTCTTTCACCTTCTGTCTCCTTCCCGTTATGTCATTTACGATCCGTTGCTTTCGAACTGCGCCACTCGCCCCCGCCATTCTACGCGCCTGTCCCTGATTACTGCAATTTTCGTACCGTCGCGAGCATGCGCCACCCGGCTGCTTCCCGTTGCCACGATTTTTCGAAACGGAGAGATCGTACAGGGTGGCTCTCGCCCTCCAGGAAATCCTCTCGAGTCTGGTGTATTTCAGAATTTTTCTTTACTCATTGAAATTTCATTTCAATAATTAGACGTGTCGACTAAATGAATATCGAGGCTTACTCGATAGATACTTTTCGCTATCTTTTATTTAAGATACGAAAAGACAGAGAGAGAGAGAGAGAGTCGTTGATCTGTGTAGTCAAGAGTATACGACCGCGTGTCTGACCAAACGCGTGCCTCGACTACTTAGAGCCGTACAAAACCAGTTTTCATAGGGTACTCTGTGGATACTTTTGCATTTGAGGGTGTGGCTGGATTATTAAAAAATGAGCCACGGAACAGGACTTGTGAAAGGATGAATCAATTAGGAACGCGAAGAAGAACGCGATCGCGACAGAGGAAAAAACAATCGCTCGATGAATCGGCGGGAAATTGTGGCACGTTTATCAGCGCGAGGACGAGCGCACGAAAGAGCATTATCGAAAAATTTCTGGTGTGCAATTGATGCCTTGAGTTCTCATTACTCAACGCGGGTATTCCCCACAGGCTCTATCAGAGGTTCTTTCACGTTTTGAAACGGCCGACAGCGACGCGTTGCGGTTTGATTACACAGAATTTAATAATCCACGGGAGCCTGACGGTGCACGGGCCTTCGTTTCAACACGTTCACGCATTTTATTTAAAAACCCATCCCACCGTGCGAGTTTCAGCATCCAACGCGTTACTTTCGACCGTTGTAACACGCAAGACGAGACGTTGTCGCTCGATACTATTACGAGATGAACGCAGGAGGAGCAATGGATCGCACGATTTCGCGAATTTTTCTCGAAACAGAAAAGCGATGTCAGAGCGTCGAGGAGATACTTTTACAAATTTATTTTACTTTTAGAAGCTTGTCTCGAATGATTCTGCGATTCTTCGCGCTAAGAATACCGATTAATCATTATTAATCGCACGTTTACGTACTTACTGGCAGCCATCGTTCGCGAACGAGATCACAGACACGATACAATCGTCTCGCTGGCAAAATGTCCGTGGAAGAGTTCACGTAGCTAGAACGTTCATAGAAAGATCCGTGCACGTACACAAAAATTGCATTTTCTCCTCTTTCTCTGTTAGAACGATACCTACCCTCCACCTTCCCCAGGCTGTTCATCCCACGAACATCGCAGGAGAGCGCGCGTTTTCACTCGCCTCCTTTCTTCCGATTATTACCAGAAATAGAGACCATGGGCGCGTCACGTACGAAGGATAAAAAGGGACGAGAACGTTGGACAGAGTTTTTAGAGGAACTCGTCTACGAGTTAAGAGCCGTCGAATCGTTCTGTGTCACGAATGGACAAGTTTTTTTATTGAGACACAGAAGGGTTCGAAAGGTTTCGTATAATTGTTCTTTGACGAATTGTACGAGACCGTTTCGATCGATCGCGACGATCGCTGTTGACATATCCGCGTACGCGTGGATGATTCGTGGGACCGTTTTTTGCATATCGCCATCGCGTGCAAACGCCTGGATTATTTACTACGTGTGCAGGCTTGCGCGTTGAAAAACACGGTAATCCCTTCCATTCGAGAGTCCCTAGGGCTAGCTTTGATATACGAGTCTATTTCGAGTAGGTTTACCGTTTAACCAACAATTCCTATCCTGCTGAGCCATTAAAGTATTCGTGGCTCGAAATCCGCAGAACTCACCCCCGTGCCGCCATCCGCGAGCTGTGTATCGTCGCTTTTGAGAATCACTGTATTGACCTCCTTGTCTTGACCCGCCCTACATTCGCGCATGAGCTTCGTCGGGGCTCAGGGATGTTTTACTCGATTTTTTCAAATGTTAACAAATCGAACGCGCGGCGGTTCGAACGGGATTTCGTTATTCTCGACTTTAATTTCTGCGCGGGAATCGCGCGGCGTCTATTTCAGCTTGTAAAAGTGAGCGCAAAAAGTATCTCGTTTGCAACTCGAACGCGCACGCACCTCGAAACGGTGGTCAACTATTTAATTTACTTCTCTGCTTTCTTTCGTGCCGCACCAATCTCTGCACTTGACGCCACGGCCGGCTCAAAGCGTTCCTTACTCGCTGCAACAACGGCGTGACTCAACGAACAAACAGTCCCCGCCGTTGTAGTTTCGCAAAACCGATACCAACGACTCGAAAAAAGGGGAAAAAGGGTACGGTAAATTTGTCGACGGAATAATCGCGGTGAAAACACGATATCGCGCGGGCATCGAAAGGAATTCTCTTATCAATTCTCACGTCGGAATCCCCGGTAATTAAACCGGCGCCAGCGTTATTCTATCCTTTGGCAATTTTAATTAGAATGCAAATGGTAACGAAAAATCTCAACTGCCACGGCCAGTGCCGCCGATATGCAAATGCCAGTGTTCCAACGGGACCCACGACCGAGACGGGGGACGCTTGATTATTTTTCTCAGCTTTTCTCCTCCGTCGAACTAGCCCAATCAGCTGGAGGACCGCTAGAGGACCAGCAGGGGCTAATAACGCAGCCAGTTGAAAATCCCTGGGAAATATCCGGTGGTCGGAATTTAATTTCATGATTGCACACCCGAGATGACCGGACGGCAGACCGCACCGGGTATAAAAGTTTGATCGTCCATATTTAAATTGCCAGGGAACGCGGCGGCTCGCGCCGCGTCGCGCATTTTACATCGGCGAACGCTGTTCACGCGTGTACCTCGTCGATGCATTTACGTTCCTCCGCTTCCAACCCACCCTCTGGGTTTTCCGCACGGGACGATATTGCGTAAAAATATTTAGCGCGCCGTTGGCTCGCGCGCGTTAATGTTTAAAACGGATCCGAATGCGAGCGAGCCACCGTGAACCGGCTGGTCCGCGTTCACCGTAATGGCGGCGCGGTGTCGGTTGAAGAGAACGCTCTGCTCGGAACGATGGTTTCGAAGAAGTCTGGTAGCTTGAAATTTTTGATTTTCCGTTCGATCTATTTTCGCAATGATGACTGAGCGAAGAATTAACGCGAACGATTGCGAATCCCTCGTCTGTCGCGAGTGGCAAGCTTTCGAGATATGAAGTATGTTGAAATTAATATCTGTCGCGACACGATGCGCGCCAGTTGTACAGAAGCGCAGGACCCACCCTTCGAATCTAGCCTCGTCGAAGTTCAACTCTGGCTGGCAAAAACTGCGATACTCCAGCGGCGGTGTAGCAACACCTGCTCAACGGAAATTACGCGTTGCAGTTGTTTGGAATCCCCGCGTCACATAAGTTTGACGGTGATTTCGCATCAGCGGCACGTATTCCTCTTTCTTCCCCCTGTTCAGTCCCGGTTTCCTCGCCACGGAACCAACGGCGTCTTGCGAAGACGCGGTGCCGAAGCGAATGCCAACTTCATATTTTTCTTTCTCCCCCCGACTGTCCGCCCCTTCCGCGCGCCGCCCTCGACCCGCCACCCTTCCTTTGCCCCTCTGACGCAGTGACGCGGCGCCCGGCAAAGGAATAAGGGTACGATCACACATGAGCAATCAAAAGCGATGGGAATCACGGCGAGAAAATAGAAATGTTGAAACGGGTCGCTGGTAAATCGGACGAGCCACGGCTGGGCTTTCGAGACTTCAAACGGGATCCTTAAAGTGTGTTAACGCCGTTGGCTACAGCGATTATGTTTTTCGTTCGCTATGCATATTCCATCGTTTGCATCGAGGAATGAGAGGGCGAGGTGAAATTTCGAGGAAACAGCTCTCAGTGCGAGAAATTAGAAAATAAAAAGTTAATTGAAACCGGTTCGAGTCGGAGGGTGGTTTATTCGAGGATCTGTTCTCGTGGAAATACACCGTTCGCCGGGATACTCGTCCTGGAGTATGGTATCTCCATTTGCATACTTTCGAATATCGTATTTATATATGCATAAGCGGTAAATAATAACGCGAGGTCCTGGTCGAGCGAAAAACTGAAGCATCAAATATTCAGCGCGTGATATTCATATGCGATGTGCCTCGCAGAGGCGACGCGCGTGCATCGCTCGTTAGAGATTTCTCCGGGGTACGACGGGTTTAAATATTTACACCTGAAATGTCTTTACCGTCCAGAAACGAGGGTACCTGCCGTCGAATCGGCGCAGCGCTCGCCGTTTCATTTTCCCCCGGCCAGCTCGCTCGTTATTAATTCGCCGAAATGAAACGGCGTTAATTTTAAAATCGATTAAAGCGGCGCGAACGCGCGCGCACGGGCGGACCCGAAATTTAATTCATCGATTTCCAGTTTGTTATGAAAAATTAATATTGACAGTTACGAACGATTCAATTTATACTGTTATACCCCCTTTTTATGGATCACGCGTACAGTCGACGTTTTTCAGCGAGGGAAAAATATATCTTTCTGTAATCCCCTCTCGCACCCCTGTCGACGAAACGTCGGGTTACGAGGTAAAACACGGGAATCTGTGCCCAGCGTGATTCGAGGAAGATTAATTCTACGATGTCGCCTGAAAATATTCTCTTTCGAATCGATGGAATCGCAGGTATCCCGTTTTAGTCCTGCCGCGAATGGAATCGAGAACCTCGTGGTTTAAGAGTACGCTGTCTATCGCGAGTCTGCGTGTTTCACCGTGAATTCCTGATGGATGCCTCGGAGATCGTTGAAATAATAATACAGGGAGGCGTTCGATGTTCGATTCTTCGCAGATGCATTCCACTGCCTCGAATCGTTTCGCGACTAGACACAGCTGCATAGAAAAATTGAAAATATGCGTTACCTTTGTGGTTCACGCGAATGAAGCGAGCAACGCGAGGGCGATCGTTTCTCGAACTTCGTTTCGCGGCTGCAGGTCTCGCTGTTGCGGGTTTTTTTTTTGCGCTCGAGGAACGCGGAGGGATTCTGGAAACGTTTCCGTTTTACGACAATGTCTATCTCGACGCTGTTCGGAAAGTTTCGACAACTTACTTCACTTCCCGACTTCGTTGACCCTTTTTTGCGTGGTCCATTATCGGAACAATGCCTGTTTCTTGCGATCTGCTCGCGCGGCTCTGATGCCAGTGGGAAGCGATCGCTCGCGAGGGAAACATAAATTTCGTCTTAAGCGATCGTATAAAAAGCAATGAGGGACGGGGCGATTCGCGAACAGACGCGATGAATACGCCTCGAAGAGGTGATATTGATTACGATGGAAATTGTGTATCGCGATTTCGCTGTATCGTCGATATTTTCGTGTAGAAAAGAAAAATTAGAGATCAGTGTAGAGGAAGAAACTTTCGTACAATCGCGACGATTAGCTTAATTCTGTATTTAAGTCGAATCAATATGCGTCGGACGAAAAAGTTTCTCCCTTCGCGCCCCCGTTTCCCACACTGGCGCTGCGATAAACGCAGTATAATTTTGCATGCATTTCCGCTGGCCTCATGAATAATATACACCGCTAACAGAAGTCTTTGATTACACTGTTGCATTTCAAATCTAACACGCTGTAAAGCCTTTCACACCGCGGCCATTAATATGCATGAGAGAAAAAATTTCCTCGAATGCCTCTCATTAATTGAAACGATTTGGCCCCTTGAAACAATACACCTCGCGCTTTTTTTTTTCGCGCTCGAATTTATCCGCCCACCCTCTCTGGTCCACTTCGAGTTCGCTTTGACCCGCGCGAAAAAGTTTGCGCGTTTCTTTTTTTTTTGGTTCCACGTAATCTCTTAAAGATCGTCTCGATCTGTTCGCACGCGTGCCGTTTTACTCGAAAGTTTATCAATTTCGTGAGGAAATTGAGTGGCACAATAGGTAGACAAGTGAATTTCCCAGGATTCGCTTTAAATCGGCGTTGGAAGTCGGAAAGCCACTTGGTAGTTGTTATCACTCGTCTCGCACGGAAACCGTGGGAGGCTTCATAGCATCACGCTTCTGAGAAACTCCATTCAGTCCCGACTAATGATCGAGATCACGTAATCCTCTCGAAGGAGTGCGCCTGTCGTTTAACGTTTGGCGAACGGTGCAACCGTGGAATGTTACATAAAAAATACACAATTACTTGGACAGCCTCCACCTTTAATTCCATTTTCCATATCGAAAGCATTACGAAATATAATCGGAACGAGACGCTTTCGATGCTACGAGCGCTCTGAAACGGAGATACGCGTTCTCCAATTCTCTAACGCGAGCGTAAAATGTTCTCCAACGATCTAACGCAAACTTTCCACGGCGATAGTCCGCTAAGAATTTCCAGCCATAAAGCAGAGAACGCCAGCACCTTTAATTCGATTCTTTTCTACGTTTAACGCGATTAGAAATAACCGGAAAGTTGGACGATAGTTTCGAGGGGCGCTCAACCGGCGAGATTACGGCCCCGCGTTTCTGCCACCGGCGCAGACCGCCCACCCACGTATTCTTAACTCCGTTAAAACCGCAAACTACTGTCTGTGTGAAACCAGCGCCGATTCCTTGGTAAATCTCGACGTGTAAATTTAATCGCAGCTGCAATTTCCGGTTTCTTATCGGTCCCCTGCCTCGCGTTCTGGATTTTCGATCGAACAGCTCGAAAACAGGGTCGCAGGAAAGGGATTCGAAGCGCAACGAAGCAAAATTAATTGCAGCTCTCGTTTCGTCGAAAATAATTGACTCCTCGATTGCATTTAATTAAAAAAGAAAAATTCAGCCAGGACAGAGCGTCCTGCAATACTTTATACGACAATCGAGGCTGGTATGATAACAATTTATGGTCCACGCTAGCTCGCGCGCATCTTTGATGTTTCATATTTTCGCGTCGAAATTTTTAATCGGAATTCCTGGAGGTATCGGCCGGCCCTGACACGCGGGCGAGTTAGAAACGTCAATTAATACATCGTGACATGAAACGTGTAGGAATGTAGAATATTAAAGTCGAAGAATGCCACGCGTATGGCCGCTCACCTGCGAGCCCTGAAGACTCTCACCACGATATTGGTCGACGATATTGACGCGCTCGTTGCACAGGCCTGCGTAAATGAAAAAGCTTGTAAAGCCCCTCGAAAGTGCGCGAGGGATCAATTTTCGCGTGGAATTTTATCGACGCCCACCGCGACGTACGTTCTTCTTGAGTTTCGCTCGAGTCTCGCGAGCTTGCGAGTCTTGGTTACTTGTGTAAATCGAACGAATCGAGTCGCTCGAATTAATCGCGCGTTAACAGCGCCGGTGTGTAAACGAATCAATAATTTCATTAAACAACGCGTAACTCGTTGCGAGTCACGACCACGGCATGAATTATGCCCGTTGGCGTCCCGCCAATGATACAAATTATCGGTTCCATTCGAATTGAAAATATCAGCGGTTCACGCAGCGGCCGAGGCTTGCTTGAAAATCGGCGATCGTGACGCGACTACCCATTGGGCGAAGGGAACGACCAGCGCACCATCGATGACGGAAAGCGCGTTTAAATGCATTACGTTAATGACGCGACGGATTACGCTGTCGAACGCTTTTTCAACACTGTGATTCCAACTGCGACGAGAATCGCAACGTCTCTGTAACGAGAAATCTTAAGAGTTATGAATTTCGCGAATAGGACATTTGCATTTCATCTTGTTTAATCTGCTTACGAGTTGTCAAGCTTGCGAGAGGGTGACCATAGGTTGGTCCACATTCTGAACGATACCATGAGTAAGAAATCGTTAAGTATCACTCGTTTAAACTAAAGAATATTTCGATTCGAATGTAACGCATAAAAGGAACCAAATTGCAACGTCTCCGTGACGAGAAATCTTAAGTCATGAATTTCACGAATAGTACACTTTTATTTCACTTTGTTTAATCTTCTTACAAGTTGTCAAGCTTGCGAGAGGGTGACCATAGGTTGGTCCACATTCTGAACGATACCATGAGTAAGAAATCGTTAAGTATCACTCGTTTAAACTAAACGATATTTCGATTCGAATGTAACGCATAAGAAAAACCAGATTACTCATATTCGTACCACGTCCTTCGCTCACGTGTGTTTTAAAAAATATAACAAACGCTGGAACTCAATTACTGGAGAACCAAATTACTTGTTATCTTACGGAAAAGCTTCCGTTCAATTCCACTTTGGGCTAGTTTCGCCCGTGGGCGATGCCAAAGACAGAGACCGGGCATAGTTGAGAAAAATATAATAAACGCTCGAGCCAAATTACTGGAGAACCGTGGATACTTGTTACCGCGAAAAAGCTTCCGTTCAATTCCACTTTGGGCTAGTTTCGCCCTAGGTGGATGTCAAAGATAGACCGGGCATAGTTGAGGTCTGCCGCGGTGTACACGTTGCTCTTCGGGTTACTTCTCCCGTTGGTATCAAAGTCCAACGAGAGTTGGTGCGTTCGTGGCCGCGGTAAATTTCAAAAGGGTAGACGAAATAACGGCAGAGGCAAATGGCTGGGTTCTGGTTCCAATCCCCTGGTCACGGTATCGCGGACGCGAACAGCAACGGCCTCAAACGCCGCATCCACGGCGCGCGGTAAACTCCCTCTCGATGGTTCGGTAAATAAGCGGCTTCCTGGCTGAAAAGCCACGATTCGCCATTAAGCTTTCGCGCGCGCGCTCGCGTGCGCGCCCGTAAAATTACAATCGAAACCCAGCAGGTCCCTTTTACCCGTTTCGTACCCGTCAGCCACGCGAATTCGCGTGGGTTCGCGCGCCTCCCTCCATAAAAGCCGGGAAGGATCGTTGTCGAACGAGCGCGGCTCGTGATCCTCGCGCGGAACGGCCGCGCTCGAGTGGTTTATTAAATTCTTCCACGTACGAGATTCCATTCGAACGGGTGATCAATAGAGAAGGCGGACGGGACACGGAGAAGAAACTGTTCGTGGGAGGAGCGGGCAGCAGACGAATGCATCGAAAGATTCAATAAGCCCCCTCGAATCCCCGCAGGAACGGATGGTACGTGTTCGATGTTTCTGAGTACAATCCAGGTAATTTTTCACGTACGACAGCGGGACCGGAAACGCTGTTACACGTAATTTGATATGAAATCAGTTTACCTCCCCGCTTGCCGCGTGATACACTGCCGAGATCGAGCAGGACGCCTCTCGCGGGGGATGGAAATCGTTCTGGTGCACCCGTTCGAACAGCATTCGCACGTAACCAACGTCGAAGCTCGCTCGTACGAGCCAGATGTCCGCGTTCGTTTCGAGGTATCGAATAGATCGTGCAAAATCGTTGCTGGTACCTCGGAAAATCGTAAACAAAAATTGACTAGTAATGTAATAAAAAATTGTAAGAAGTTTTATATGTATGGAAAGATTGGAAAGACGATGGATAGAGAAGAGTGAAAATGGCAAGGGTTCGGATCTGGGCGCTGCGAATTTCGTTTTAATTTTCGCAGCTCGTTTTCCTTCGACCTCGAACATCGGCGGCTGAAATCCCCGCGTAAATCCGAGCGCGTCGCGAAGAAATATCGAATCGGAACCTTATTCCTTTCACGCGAAGGCGAAGAAGAAAGGTAGGAGGAAAGAAAAGGCGGCGTCGAGGCTGCGAACCAATCGGCGTATTCCACGTTCCCGAGCCGTGGAAAATGGAATGCAGCGCTCGAGACGTAGGGACCAAAAGTAATGAAAGATAACGGAGACGTCTTCCCCAGCAATTTCCACGATGGACCGTCGTCCCTATCCCCGCGGATTCCACGACACCCGATAAATATTGTTATCCATCGCGACTACGCGATTCGTTTTCGTTAGTTGGCCGTCGTTCGCGAACTCGAAATAGCTGCACAGTTGAAATTTATCGCAACGAGCACGAGTGAAACGAGAGATCCATGTTTTATGCATACTCGTTGCGTAACCTGCACGTTAAAGGCAATATCGGATGTACGAGGAGCGCGAAGAACGTATTAGAGCCACAAATACGGTGAAACATTAAAGGCAATCGTATAAAGTAGTCCTTAGACCAGGAGGAACGAGAGACACGACGTCGACTGTTCGCGCGTATTTACATTTCTCCGTGGACCCATCGCGTCTCGCGAGCGCGCATTTCCAAAAGGATATACTAACCTCTTCAGAAGACCGTACTCAGAACTTCGCACCTCTCGCGTTGTTTTCAGAAACTTCAACGACGGCTCGCATTTCGAAAGGGCTTTGCAACATGTGCAGCGAAAAGTTGGAGGGTAGCGAGAAATGGGACAGAAGAATATTTAAGCGCAGGCGGCTCTTCCGTTTCGCGCCTCCGACAATGGCACGCCAGCGACGATTAACCTGTACCATAATTGTTCCAAGGAAAAATGAGTGTACTCGTGAAAACATCACATTGTTACAAGCTGATAAAATTGCGTCACTATTTAAAAAACACAATTTATCGAACGCGTAAATGCATCAATCAGTCATTGAAGTACCGAATCCGCCATTTTGGTGAACTGCACAGTTCCAGTACCAACTTTCGCCCCATTTAAACGAGTTGAAAGAGCGAATCGAGCGAATTACGCTGAACTCGCGCATCCAACGTCTCAACTGTCCCTTCTCGTTGCTTAATTTGCCAAAATCAGACATCCAGGATCCTCCAGGGGGTGCGGGAACACGGTCGCGGTACGTAAACCACACGTAATAAACGGGGCGGTGGGTTCGTTCCGTTCGCATCGGGCGTCGAAATGAGTTTTACAAGCTGATAAAATTGCGCCATTGCCAGTGTATTTAAAAAAACACAATTTATCGAACGCGTAAACGCATCAATCAGTCATTGAAGTACCGAATCCGCCATTTTGGTGAACTGCACAGTTCCAGTACCAACTTCCACCCCTTTTAAACGAGTTGAAAGAGCGAATCGAGGGAATTACGCTGAACTCGCGCATCCAACGTCTCAACTGTCCCTCCTCGTTGCTTAATTTGCCAAAATCAGACATTCAGGATCCTCCAGGGGATGCGGGAACACGGTCGCGGTACGTAAACCACACGTAATAAGCGGGGCGGTGGGTTCGTTCCGTTCGCATCGGGCGTCGAAATGAGTTTCTCGGCTACTGCCGCTAATTATATTTACCGTACATGGGCTGGCACCGGGCCGCGCGTTGTTCGGTGCAAATAACGCATAACCGGGCCAAGTAACCGGTGGAAATATGAGCGGCCAGGGAAAGTAGAACGAGCCGTGCGAAGGGGGTTCTTGGTTATCGTATCCGCCGCGTATCTACCAATTACCCCTCGCTAATTCGAAGAAGTTTTGATTAACGCCATCCCAGCGGCGTTAGGGCTGAAGCTGAAGTCGATTAACACGGTGCTCGCCGCGTGTGAACGCGATTAATGTCCCGCGAAAAGTTGCCACCGCTGAAGCGGTCGCGAAATTCCCGCGCAAAGGCTCAAACGGAGACGGTGAAACGAGAATGCCTCGTAAACTTTTAGAAACGAGATATCCAGGGAGTTCGCGTTTCTTCAACTTCGAGGTTTGTCTTCGCATATTGCACGGACGATTAACGCGTCTTCGATTAACGAGGAAATCGAAGTTACGTATCTATGAAATAAGGGTAGTCGCGAATCGATGGAACTGGCGCGCAAAAGGGGCCATCTTTTATCCCCGATTCGCGAACCAGCACTCGCGGATACGAAGGGGTGTCCTCGTTTTTCTACCATCGGCGCAATCAACGCGTGTCCCACGAATATGCACTTCGGTGGTCGCGCGAGTTCGTCGCTAGATCGTGGAAGGGGTGAAAGCAGTTGAAGGCACGTACCACCGGTTTGGATCGCGAACTTTTAATTAGAGTCAGGAGAGAAAAGCGCGCGAGGGTGTTGGCGAGAACTGGGCTGACCCAGAGCGTGTGCCCAGGTGAAATTCCGTCGTTCGTTTCTTCGAGATTCGTTCGACGGGAACCGCGCGATCCATCGTCCACAAACTCCTCCGCTGGAACTCTGTTACCCCTTCTTCTCTTCGTTTCCTTCTTCTTTCCTTTATTAGCAACGTCCCAGCGACACTGTAACGACTTCCCCCTTGTCGGAGGTTTAACGAGCGACTCTCCTTCTCTCTCCACTCGAAAGTTCGCGCGGAGACCTCGAAGGAATAACGCTGAGGCTCCCTGGAGAACCAGTTTGGCGCGACCACTGTCACGCGTGATTGGAACCTCTGAGGACATCCTCTTGGTCGGACTCAGAGAGCCAAGATTGATCTCTTCCGGGAGTGGGTTTAAAATAACGTCCGACGAAGACGAGCAAATAGGAGAACGCGACTCGCAGAGGGTTAATTGCTTGAAATTGTGCGCACTGTTTAAACGGAAAGCTTCCCGTAGGAAGCTTAATCGTCCCTGTCGTGTTTCGCGGGTGGAGATACGGCTCGGTCGGACACTTCACGGTTGTTGTTTTTCCTTCGATGGACCATCGAGCCGGATATTTCGCGACAGTGATTGACAGACTTTTTAAACAAACGAGGCGCGCGATAGCGATGTGTCAGAGGCACGTTCGATTTTATTATCCCCCCGCGATTGTCCTTTCCCGAATGAGCAAAACGAAATGATATTGACGAATTGACGGGCCACTTTAAAAGGCGGCGCGGATAAACATTGCCAGCGGGGTGTTTCGTTCTATTTTCTGGCTCGCATCGAAATGAAATTTTTAGCGGCCCGATGCTTTCGCCTGGCCGTGCTCTCCGAGGATCCTCCTCCTTAACCGCTCGCTCCGGCGGGGGACGAAAATTAAAAGAACCGAAACGCTGAACGGTGCCAACAATCTTTCATCGTGAATTGTGTCATCGATCGTAGTTTACGAATGCATTCAATATTTCGACGAAAACGTCGGGTAAGAGAAAGGGTCCGCAGAAATGACGGCTCCAACCTCCTCGCTAATTATCACTCGGCTTTAACGGAGAACTTTTTACGCGTGATGGCAGAATGCTCGGGTATCTATTTGTCCGTAATGAGCGTTTCGATTTTCCGTCAGAATGCTTCTGAAAGGAGGTAATAAAATGGCTCTTTTCTTTTTCTTTTTTCCTCCTTTCTTTTTTTTTTCTCCATGACGTGCACACCGACGGCTGAAGTTTTTCCACCTTGTTGTTCCATCCGCAACGAGCAACGGCTTGTCTTGAAATTACTTCTCGAGCTATCTACCAAGTTCTGCGCTCGTAACTCGCGCCGTAAACATTTTAATTAAAATTCGTTAAGGGAAACTTAATATTTCATCGACGGTCGAAGAAATCGATACCACGCGGAATCTATCGAGCCTTTGGTTTACTCTCTCTCTCTCTCTCTCTTTCTCTCGCGTAATTTGAATTTATTAACGTGACGTAAACACTCTGCGAAACTCCTCTCCAAATATTCCGCGATCAATTTTTCTTCTCTTCCACGTTTAACGTCAGAAGATGTTTGTACGTCTCGGCTACTTATATGGAAATTCAAGGAACAACTAATGCATGCATCGTATAATGTATTATGCATCAAAAGAGTGGAGAAGTATTGCCGGCGTCGACGTTAGAGGAGTTCCTGTCCGACCAATCACGGTACGTTCTACTTAACCTGTCAGGATGCCAGGAAACCCTCGAAATCCTCGCGATTCTTTGATCTACGCGCGTACCAGCGCATTTACGCGAACAAATATAATTTCTCGAACGCCCGCGAGTTCCACCAATACTCGACGATTCCATTTCGCCTGAGGCGCACGTAATATCCGTTTCTAGTCGCGCGAGTATCTCGAAATTCCGTCGAATGGCCGTGGATAAATAAAAAAAAAAAAAAAAAGAAAAAAAGTTGGATGCAAACAGAGGAGCCGCGTTCTAAACGAAATTCGAGTGTTCCATCCAAGTCACGTAACGGACGAACGTGCACTCGCGAATACAGTTTCGCAAATTACAACGGGACTGAGTGGCGCAGGCCTGTCGATAGATTTTCCCCAATTAAAAAAGGGCACGAGGAAGAAAAGGGGAATTCCATGGAACGGCAAACCGACGCGACGCGACGCTCGAATGCCTTTCACGCATATGCGCCCGCCACCCACCCCTCTTCTCTGCCCCGATGAAACACCGGGCTGAATATTTGCCCAGCTATTCGAAGTATTGGCCGGGCAACTTTCGAATAATTAATCGCTCGAAAATTTCTGTCTTCCCTCGGCTTATCGTGGCTGAATGCTGCGCCCATGATTAATCTTATCGCCTCGACGCGATCGATGGGCCCTGGAGAGGGATGAAACCCTGGACGTGCTCGATCCTGTTTTTCTCCCTTTTTATATTTCTCGTATTAACTGCGTGGAATGATGTATCGTTCGTTAGAGGTAATTATTCCAACGGCGGTACTTCCGCGCGGATGACAAACAATATTGTAAATATCGATGATGATAATAATATTTCCACCGTATATCGTAATATTAACGATATATTATTTTTGAGAGACGCACATATTTTACGACAAATATATTTATTGGTTTACTCGTCAAGTGAAATTGATCGAGCAATAAACCGAGGGGGATGCGACAGGGTATGTTTGTCCATGCGACGCGGTGTACACTTGTTGGAGCAAGTTGAAGCGTTACCCATCAGCGGGGCGAAAACTTTCGATTAAAACCACGGCTGGAATCCTCGTAATGCGACAAGTAGTTGGGGACGATAGAGGCAAGGATAAGCCGCGTAAACGGTTTTGCCTGATTTATCTTGTCGTAGGGTATGGGAGACAAAGCCAGACACGCACAGCTCAGTAACGACGAGCTTTTCATCGACGTTCCACCCGTGACTCGACTAATCTGCGTTAAACTATCCTGCTGTCATTTATCAAAAAGTGCGCCTGCATGTTCCTCGACGAGACTTCTGTCAAACCACGTGTGTACCTGTCAACGTGCATAGTAATAAAGCGATGGCGATAAGAATTGATCGAACGTTGAAACGTATCAATTGTCAGAGCGCAGCACATCTGGATTAAAATCGTAGATCCTGCGAACCTTCTTCGGGATGTACACCACTGGTGTAACAGAGGATCACGTAGAGCACGAGTTTCTTAGTGTTTCTCGTCGATACGTTCCTCGTTTAACGGTTCGTCGGCCCGCGAGGATCCAGGATCGCAATAAATGAAACTAGAAATAAATCTTATCTCGTCCCGGTCGGTTCTCGGTTAATTCTCGAGAACGAAGTCTGTTCACGGCATTTCCATTCGACCGGGCACCCTCAGAACTTGTTTCGAACTTATGTTTAGAGTTTAAGAGGAACTTCGACCGGGCCGTACCCGTCGAGCGCTGCCGTTAAAGGGTTGTAACTGTGCGAACTTGAATTTCCCAACCTCTGCATCGGACGCGTACCAACCCGCATCCACGAAGAACTTAAAACCTCCTCTGGTTTAGTTACGACTTCTTAGGGGGATCGATGCTGCCTCGATCCTCTCGAATTCGTTCCTGCCAGGGACGTTAACTGTGGCACAAGTTGACATTCTTAACCCTGTCGTCACCTTTGATAACACGTGCCGCGATCCTGTATCAGAATTGCATAATTAATTGTGGACGTAGGAATTACAATTCTAGGAGAAGTTGAAGAAATTCATCGTCGATAAGTTAATTATTCTAATATGTAACGCGAGGCTATTTTAATTGGAGAGATTTAAACTCGAGGGGGTGAATTTTTTGGAACGTCTGACAGAATCGTGTGAACTGCTGGCGAGCCAGTGACGGTGAAAGGAATCGGTGAAATTTCGATGTTCGAAATCTCGCGAAGGTCGCGTAGCAGGAAACGGGTCACCGGAACTGTCCAAAGGCGAAAATATGTGGGACCCTCGGCACCCTCCGCTCGTCCTGATTCGTTTACCTTGAACGCGGAATTCTGAAACTCAAATACGGGACCGGGTCTTTATCTGGAATTACTTTGAATTATTTAGCTGGTCGAGGAAGAGGGGTGCAGCGTTACGCAACCCTGCCGATAAATTGGACGACCTCGATGCGAGAATAATGGTTTTGGGCTTCGCGACTCGTTACGCGACCGTGTCTAATTATTCGCGGATTACCTACGGAATTTTGTACACGCATAATCGATCGCGACGTATCCCTGTCTGGAACGGTGCGAGCGTGAAAAACGCGACGCGACGTTTTTAATAATTCAAGAAAAGAAAGGAACGGAATGGACCAGCGAAGTAGCTGTATTTTTATAGATAAATTAGTCGTGCATACGTGGAAAGGTACGCCAGGGATCCTTTGAAGATGCATTTGCATCGTTATAACAGCCTGAGACGTAGGCGAGGAACACGCGCGAGATGCTCGTACCACTATACGAAGACTTAAGTGTATGAGAAACTACCGGCTGCACATGATACAGAAGAATATACAAAACATCGCGAGCAAGGTACACAATTATAATATCTAGACGGCGAACCGAGCTTCCTATTTAAGTTTCGCTTCTCTGGCTCCGCCTTTCTCTGAATAGCGTCGAGAATTTCCGCGAACATCCCCAGCATCGCGTGGTCCCTCGACTGCGTATAAAATATTAAACATAAACCCAAAACTGGCACGGAATTAATCGGTTGACCGGCTCGAGAAAAGGAGGATTGGTCGAAGAACAAAAGAGGGGTTGGTCGCGTTACCATTTCCACCCCTTTTCTCGCGTCGCTGTTGTTTCGTCGTGGCGAACGCGGCGAGAAAATTTGCGAGGAGGAAACAAGAAGGTCAAGTAACACTGGCGGATTCCGCGATCTTAATGCCGCTTAGCGAGAAGTTAATTTCCAAGGGGGAGGTGGAAGGGAGAGGGGAAAAAAAGAGGGCTGAACGGCGACAGTATTATTTCAGCTAACTCGTTCGTGCAACCGCGACACGGTTGTTTCGCCCTTATTTACTTGGCGGGCATTAATTGTTCAACTTGTTGCTCACTTATGTACGACGGTTCAGCGTTTTTCAAGTAGGGACCGCCGGCGTTGGCGGCCGGATGGTAAAAAGGGGCGAGGCGTTTCCGTGGGAAGTGCGCACGGTCGCGCGGTTACAGAACTTGTACGTCGCTCCGGGGAAATTGCCATGGTAATTCCATCTTCTTTGCCCGAGAGTTCTCTAAAACAAAAATTAACATCCGACCCGTCCACCGGAAACTTCA
This sequence comes from Xylocopa sonorina, assembly GCF_050948175.1. Lineage (NCBI taxonomy): Eukaryota > Metazoa > Arthropoda > Insecta > Hymenoptera > Apidae > Xylocopa > Xylocopa sonorina. Next base: position 11,113,717 of record NC_135196.1, on the reverse strand, counting down.
AACGGCTGCCCGTTCCGGCGTGTTTGCGCTACAATTCGAGCGACTCCGCGGAACCACCCTCGATGCGCCTCGCAATCGATGGACTCCGCTTCTCGCGAGGAATCATCGATATTAACTCTTTGAATTCGCCGACCTTTCGTTTCAGTCCGCCTCAATATTCGCTTCTGAATGCTCCGCGTAGAAATTACGATCTCTAAAACTGCTTCGACCCCCTCAGACGCACGATTCCTTTATTTCTGACAGCAGAGTTTTTATCTTCGCGTTACATTCCTATCGAGAAAGAAGACTCTAGGATCGATTGGCAATCTTCGATAGAAATCTGTTTAGCCACGGGACAGCTGTCTTAAGAGTAGAGAAAAGCAGGGAAGAAATTCTTGCGAAAGAACGTAACTTCTTTCGCGAGTATTCAACTGGGATCCAATTACCCCTGGTGAATATCAGGGGCGACGGAAATCTACAGGTGTTAACCAAAAACCACGGTGGAACAAACCAGCGGTCGGAAGAAAAAGGGTGGAGAGCGAATGGGTGGCCAGAAGGGAACACGAACACATCCTCGTGGAACGGGCGTAACTTCTAGTTAGACACAAGAGACCAGCCGGCGGTTTCGCCACTCAAGTTTGGGGTCGGCGACGGAGTAAATTCTGCTTACCCCTTAACCATCGCGATACTGTCTGAAAAAGGTTAAACGTCCATTTAAGAAGGCTCTCGCGGTTATACGGCTCGCCAGTGGACACCGTTCGTATGAATCACACCGGGTATTCCAGCTGTACCATTACCAGCCGCGACTAGAACCGTCGTGAATGATCGCCATTTGGCATATCAGCTTTCCGTGCAAATGGCGGCGGTGGAGAACGATCGCGTCGTTGCGATTTCGTCTGCGTGGAATAAAACAACGATCGTTTCGTTGTATGAAACACTTGAATGATTGTATTTATTAGAAATGCTCTAAAAATTATAATAGTACCTCTAGACAAGAGTTGGTACTTTGTACAAGTGTAAGAAATGAGGTGATCCTTAGGACAGGCTTCGATTTAATTGCCAAAGTGGTAAGAAAATGGATGCATTGATTTCTCTGTGAAAAATGAGATATTAAAATACATCGAAATCAGACGAGATGAAAAAGTGCAGCGATAGAAGTTGGGGCTTCTCCATTAAAGCGAGGCGAAAAATCTAATCGCGCGAAACCAGAGCGGGGGGAATTGAGAAGTTGCGAACACGCGAGGCGGCCCCTTCGGGTGCAATAAGGCTCGCATAATTTAACTGCATTCAATGTAACATTTAATGGAGAATAAAGTGGCCGTATTTCACGTGCGCCGTCGGATCCGCAGCGACGGGGATCGACTTCCCTAAATATAATTCGTAACCGGTTCCCTGAACTTTCAGAACCCATTAGAACAGTGAATCAGCTGGTATTCCTACGTATCCGGTGGGCAGAACTTGAGACACGCGAGCCAGACGTTTCGTGGGGCCAACTTCTCACGGCCACGCAATAAATTGAAATTCAAATCAACACCGTTACACACGCGCGTACGTACGGTCATTCGGATGCAAACATGATTTACGCGGTGTACGCCGCGCGAATTTACTCGTTTTACGAATCCCCGCCGTTGAGTCAATCCTGACAATGAAATTTCCATGATTGTTCGACTATGCTGGCTGTCAAACAATTTCATGTCTCCTGCTTTCGAGCGTGGATATCTTGGATAACATTTTTTTTTTTTTTGATAACCAACATTGGAACACCCTTTAGAGGGGAGGAATTCGAAGGATTCGAGAGAGTATGGAATTAGAGATACATTGGATTCGCCTGTTCGAATAACCCCTCGTCAGGATCAATTATCGCGAAGACGTACGCGATGGCAGTGTCTGAAGCGCGGTTCATTGGCTCTCTGGGACCAATTTGATAGTGACGTCGATTATTAACAGGATCGCTCCATCAATTCTCGAGCCGGTATTATTCCTCGATAGAACTTAGCGGCGGTAATACGATTTCAATTGAACTCGAGCGAGCTTTAAACTCGCTAATTCTCCGAGGCGAGCTCGCAGACTCTCAGCGATATCGTGGCGATCGAGAAATCTGCGAGGCGTTGCTTGAAGATCGAACCAAAAAATGCTAAGAATTATACGGAAAATCGCGTCGAGAGATTGGAAACTTTGGGGGTTCTCGATCGAAGTGATTAAAACGAACGCGACAGGACAGCTTCTTCGCGTACTTAATTACCAAATTCAACGGTGAGTTGCGTGCGCTTTTACGCGGTGGCGAGGCAAGGAGGAGCCGAAACTATTCGAATAATAATCGCGAATGGATCGTCTCTCAGAGAATGGAGGTCGTTCCATCCTTTGATCGTTCTGACGTCGCAGTTGAACACGCAAATTGACCACGCGACGTTATGGCATTCCCCAAATGACTGCTACAACACGTTACGCGATCGCTCGACTGGCACACGAGCGCACGCATACCAAAGAGGAGCTCACCCCCTGAGATCCGACGAGAAATGCATTCTGACCTACAAAGCTTTAAGAACCACCCGCGTATTCTGTGCACGCTACATTTGTCAACAATCCTATCCCCTTTCTCTCTCTCTCTCTCTCCCTCGTCTACAAAGGGTTCAAGTTCTGTGCGCGAAGCATTAATCAAATTCCAACAATCATTCTCACGCATTTGCCCCGTTACGAAATGACGAAACGACAACGGATGACGGCTCGAAGAATGTCGACTTGGGTTGTTTCGTGCACTGAATGTTAATTAGATCGCGCTCTGGACGCTGTCTCTCAATTTCACGGCGGAAATTTATGGAGCCCTTTGAGCTATATTCGAATCGTTTGAATAATAGTAAGATCTGAAAATTCCACGATCTCATTAAAATTCCATCGACGTCGTTGGCGACCAGCGCTAAATTAAAGCCTCGAACCTTCTACAGTCGCGATCTTCAGGGCTGTCCCGCTTAAGTTAAATTCTGCCCCGCGCAATAATTTGTTTTTAATACCGTGCACGCGTATGCTGGGGAATCTAATTTTCCCAGGGTAGCTTTCAGTGGACGCAACTTTGACGGTAATTTATATACGTTGCTTATGCTCGCTGGCCTCTCCCCCCGCGACGGAAATTGAAATTTCGTCAAACAGTTCCGGATACACTCGCGAACGCGATGAATTATTTTTCGCGTTTCAAACGAAATCATTTCGCTTCACAGAGCAAGCATCAATGAGGGACGCGTTAAAATAAACGTCATCGCTTCGCCGCGGGACGCGCAAATTCGTAGCCACGCAGAATCTTCGAACTCGAAATTGTTCGTCCCTGACGTCGAAAAAAAAAGGGATGAAAACACTTCGAAAGTTTCGAGCGCGAATTTTTCCCTCGACTTTGCACCGTCGACATGGGAAATTCGTCTCGCGTGTAATTTTCGACGAGTCTTTGGAACTTTCGAAATTTTCGCGGCGCATTTTCGAAACGAAATTCTTAGTGGCAAATGGTGGACCGCGCGTAAAGGTGAAAAGATATCCTGGGCGGCGATTTCGTTACGGTATATATCCGGACGCGGTGGCAGAGGCGCGGTGCGGCAAAGACGAATTTGCGATTCATGTTCCCTGCGGATTCGAGTCGCAAATTCCTTCGCAAAGTCGTCTTCTCGGCTTTGTCAAGCAATGCCCATTGATTCGGAAATTACATCGCACCTTGACTTCGTCTCAGCGCTTTAAAATTGACAGCGAACTGGCTATCCCATGGAAAACCGATTCCACCCCTTGGAAATTCCTTTATTCCCACGTTTAATAAATAACTTGTGATTCATATTTGGAATTTTATTCAATTCATCAAGGTGTACGTTCAGTTTTGCGAAACATATTCTTCTGAATTGTATCAGCTGCGACTAATCGGTTAAAAATAAAATGATATCGTCGCAAAGGGTAACCTGCTGCCCAGGTAAGGGCTGCTTATATATACCAGCTTTTAATAGCAAACTTCACGATGGACACGTGTAAAGTTTACCAAGCGCCATAAATGAAATAGGTTTCAGTCGACAGTTAATTAAAGCATAATCCTAATTAAACTCTCGGAAATTCAATTAGCTCTTTCGGGCAGCACCAAATTCGGATTATAATCGATTCTTCGAGGATTTGAAATATTTACAATTTGAACTATCAACGAAAACAGTCCTCTGAACCGACAGTTCGGGATATTCCAGATTTTTCTCACGATTTTTATTATCCTTTCGAGACCCACCAGAATGGGAGACAAAAATTCGAATCGAAATATTTTCATTCAATAACCCATCGAAGGACCCATCGCTAGTGAAATTTCACACGATACCTCTCTTCACCTCCTTGCCCTTTCCATCCCTTTCGACATCTCAAACTCAATCGTACGTTCGCGCAAAGAAACACGCGATCGTTACAGCATTCGATAATATAAATTCCTCTCTGTCTACACAGCGCGAGAGGGTGGATACTTTAAAAGTAGAATGCTCGCAAGAATTTATTCGTGTCTTCTCGCGCATCCTCTGCTATGATAAATATCGGTTTAAAGGATCGAGAATTCTCTGTGGGCGGTCGCGAATAAATTCCGCGGTATTACCCGGGCATAAATAACGTTTGTTTCTGAGACCGCCCCGCGAGCAAGAAGGAAGCCCCGTTCGTTTGCATCCGACGGCCAGAAACAGCGTCGCGCCAAGAATCCAGGGAAACCTCGTAGGCGAACCAAGGCGAGAGATAAACGAGTCTCTCGTCTGTCAAAATTGTTGGCAGCCGCGGCAATTCCGCGCGCTATCCGCGCCATCCGCGTCGCGGTCACCGTTCCTGCTTTTTATTTCCACCCTCGTTAACCGACGATGGACGCGCGGTGACGCCTCAGCTGGGGCGATGCTTGATCCGTCGCGCGAAACCCTTCGCGGCTGCTTCGTCTGAAAGTCGCGAGGAAGTCGAGGAAACGAGCGAAGGGACAACTTTAGTTACGCGCGGTAAACGAGAAATGTTCGGCTACAGGGGAAATGAAACGTTTTTAGCGGCACGAATCGACAGTTCCGCGCGAGGTAAACCTTCGCGGTTCTAATTCCACCGGATGGAACGTTGGGACCAGCTGCGCGACTGCTGGTCGACAACGGGGATGTACGGATCGTGTAAAATAATTTGACGAACGCTCGCGAGGAAGTGGGATTCGCACTTTGCGTCAGTCGGGGAGCTCGAACGAGTTGGAATGCTAAGCAGGGAAGTAACTTCATCCCCCATTAACGAGCACGAGAAAGCGAGCGTGGAACTGGCGAAACTTTGATCCTCCGTTACGAAACGTCCGTTCGAAGGCCTTAATAAGTCTTAATTGAACGTGGCCCTCCTCTCGGACGTTCGACCTGAATCGCGAGATCGGCACTTGGAAGGATAAAAGTTTCAACCGAGGTAGAGGCGCGCGATGCGATGCTCCTCGAGATTCGCCTCGCCCTCCTGGTCTTTTTCGAGGAATGCAAAGTAACGGTGGCAACGAGAGCGGCATGAAACGGTAGCTCGGTCAATCGTGGCTAATTAATGGGATACGGCAAGGTCGCCGGCATTAACAGCGGTTAAAACTTGTAACGAGATGGTAAATTATGCGGGGAACCCGAGGAACAACCGCGTGGATTTAGAGCCAGCGCTTTCGAACAGCTCGAGCGAGCCATTCGGCAGGGGGTGAAAACAACGGTAAGATCCAATTATCGAAAAACTGTTTATCTCGTGGACGAGCTGGGGGTGAGTCAATGGCACTGAGCCTCGCGCTCGAGATACGTCCGATCGCGATCGCGTGTGACACTGAAAAGCAACGATCGTTAACTTCGTGATACGTGACCGCGGTAATAGGGGTGCGAAAGTCGCTCTGGAACGAATTTAATTGAACGTAGAAATGATCACTGACTAACGTGGAAGGGATCGTTCGATCGACGAAGTAAATCGCGTGTAAATCGATTAAAATCGCGGCAGCTATCAAATTATCGATCAATTTCCATTGACGAAGCTCGAAGTCTCGTAACTTGGCCTACCATCAGCGTGCAGAGCCGCAGAGAGCCACTTCGCTGTCCACGCGTCACCTCCTCGAGTTAGATTAACTCTTGCTTAAGTCCTTATTGTCGGTTGGCAAAAGTTAGGGAACGGCGAACGTTGTCCAAAGTTGCGGATTACAATGGAATCTTGACTAACGGTGGCGAGGTGCTCGAAAGAACCTCCGCGACGCAAACAACTCTATTAACGTTCGGCAACTTCGTGTCCTGGGGCTGCTATCATCGGCTGGGGTGGTTATTCGTAGATCAATGGGGATTTAAATTTCGCGCGGTAGCGTTTCCTCGCGATTTCTCGCTGGTTCGAAGGGACACGGCTCAAGATCAATGTATATCCAGCCTCCCGTTACATCAGAGACACAGGGACGCTGGTAAACCGAACGTTAAACCGAGCTTTAGTTTTGTTCGTCCGTTCTATAATCCGTCCTAATCGGTAATGTTTGTTCGGGTCCGTTCATTCGCGAACGAAGAAGCCGGACGCGTGGCCATTTGTAATCCTATTACCGTCCCGCAAATGACATTGAATTAATATACAATACATACCTTTCCAACCATACATTTCGATAGGGAATTAATCGAAATCCATGCTAAAAATACCGTTCGATATAGAGTTGATTTGCCAATTTCAGTAATTAACCGTTCGATTATTTTTTATCGAAATTCTCCTCGTCGTTGACCAATTTTCGCTTACAATTCGCTTAGTTTCGCGTGGAATAGGGATTAGAAAAATAGGGGAAATTAATCGAGATAACCATGTTGCGGTGACCAGTATAAACTCAGTGGTCGTTGATAACGTTAAGATTTAGGTAGAACGACCACTGGTCTTGGTCACGATCGATTAATAAAATTGAAAATAATATTGAAATGGCAACGCACGCCATGTAAATGCCTTTCTATGATTGGTAAAATAGGAATTTAAAAAAAGGGGAAATTCATCGAGATAACCATGTTGCGGTGACCAGTATAAACCCAGTGATCGTTGATAGCATTAAGGTTGAGGTAGAACGACCACTGGTCTTGACCACGATCGATTAATAAAATTGAAAATAATATTGAAGCGGCAACGCACGCCATTTAAATGTCTTTCTATGATTGGTAAAATAAGGATTATAAAAAAAGGGGAATCAATCGAGAAAACCATGTTGCGGTGACCAGTATAAACCCAGTGGTCGTTGATAGCATTAAGGTTGAGGTAGAACGATCACTGGTCTTGGCCACGATCGATTAATAAAATTGGAAGGAACGTTGAAACGGCAACGCACGCCATGTAAATGCCTTCCTCTGATTGACGCGCTGGCATCGTACAAAAACCATACAGATCGAAATGGTACTGTGTATCGTCGCGAGATTCATGGGATAATTGCATGGTAATTATCGAAGCCGTCGTACGCGAGTGCGATTATTTTTCGCCACGTTATTAATGATCGCTCGAGACTTCCACCTTTTCGCCTCGCCAAACCGGAGGACAGAGTTAGCCAGCTTATTGCGTTCTATTAATTGGCTCGACCTAGTTAGTAATCCCCCAGCCAAGTTTAATAAATAAGCTAAGGAATAGAGAAGACGGTCTTCGTCTATAGACAACTTGTACAATTCATCGAGGTGGTCAACAGTGTAGGAAGTATTTATTCACCCTGAAGATTTTCATTATTTTGCAAGAGATACTTCGAGTACTCTTCTACCAATTCATGTTGTTGCACGTGTAAAAATCTTTGCTCCACATTTTACGCAATTTATGTGTTTGTAAATGAAATTTTTGGTGCGATTAATTCATTGTTTGTTTCAGGACGAGAAAAACCAATTGCTCATCACGAATCTCTGGTTGAAATTGGTGAGTCGTGTAGTTCTTAAGTTTTCACGAAAATTCTATCGGATATATAGAAGCGGTGGTCGCAATGAGAACAGCGAAATGATTCTTACAATATTGATCTACAAATCGGAATAACGTTCGACGGTAGATAAATTCTTGCATGGAAAAAATTTCATCGCTCGTACGTACCTCCCTTTAGTCTCGTATCTCTGAAACAACAATTCCAAATGGAATGGAAGCGTACAAATTTGTTGTGATAAAATGTTGTATATCGCAAAACAGCGTGCTAAAACGCGGGTGAAAAAGTTTCGTTTAATTGGCATCGTACCGCACAGCGGAGAGGGGGTTTAATAAATTACTATTTCAAAAAACACGTCTCGCGCGGTATTTTTGAAAAAAAACTGATATTAATGCGTAACAGTGCGAATTAAATCGCGTACAAAACTTGATTCGTTTGGACGCCGTTTCGCGTAAACGCTTGGAAAAAGCAGAATTTTTACTCGAAATCGAGGCACGAGTATTTAGCATCAATTTGCTACCCATATAAACCGGAATATTTCAAAACCCACTGATAATAATTACATTAACCCCTCTACAATAAACTCGTTCGCGATGTCGCCGCTGAGAGAGAGAGAGAGAAACTAGTATCACTCGAACGCGATAAATCGGCGAAGATCCCTCCACGGAAGTATATCGCGCGTCCCCGTCCATTCGAAAGTTGGTATCGCGATCGCAACAGATTCCTATCAACTGGAACTATTAATAGAGCCGCGTGGCAACAGGTACTTCCGGCAGAGTGGCTGAAGTGGCGCACCCTTATTAGAGCGGACCGCCGTAATATTTCCTTTCACGAGGTTTCGAAACCGCGCTTTAAAACGCTTGTCGTTGCTCATTTCCAACGGCTTACGCCTCGTCGATCCTCGCCCTCGCCTCGTCCGCTACCCTCTGTCAACCCGCGGCAAGAACGGCTTTGCGGCGACCTGGATTCGCCCCACGATTCGACGATCGCGTTTCGCCCGGTCAACAAATCGCCCGCTCGTTTCCGATCTGCGTTAACAATTAAAACAGAGCGGTTGCGAGCCGTGGGCGACGCTGTCGCGCGATGGAATTCCACCCACCCCTCCAACCCCCAGCGTTGATTGTCGCTCGCCGATTCCGGAATTAATATCGGAGACAATCGACGACATCGACGAGTTCGCGCAGGAGGGGGGGGGGGGGGGGGGGGGGCGCGGTTATAAAACGGGACGATGATTTTCGGATCATCGATAGCCGGATGTAATTGAAAATGAATAGAAGATTGCGGACGTGCGCCAGCAGCGCAATCCGCGACGAGCTTCACGCACGTTTCCAAATAGGCATCGATGTATCGCGAGCATCATTTTTTTTCGTTCTCACGTCACTTCGATTATTCTGTAGAAACGATTTTTGCATCGTTCGAAATATTAGTTGAATGATATTTCTCTGGTCAATATTTCCACCCCCAACGGAGAGTATGAATGAGAGCGAAGAGAAGTTCAATTATATCGAAGAGACTATTGACGATAATCGCATTGACACACGATCTACACCGTGTTTATTCGAGGTTCCACCTCGTTCGGATAATTATCCGCATTGGGGCGTCTCGCGAGCGAGACGTTCGCCGATCGCTCGTTAATTACCTCGCGCGGAGTAAACGCAAAATTCCCGCGAGCTGTCGAAGTCAATCCATGGTCTTTGATTATTTCTGAAGGCTCGCGTCACAGAGGCGCGATTAATTGCGATCTTTCATCTCTGTGCGAAGGACGATCGCGCGGTAATTGCGCGATTTCAACCCCCGCGCGGTTCTCCTTCGTTGAGGGAGGCCTTCGCGTTGCACTCGCGTGCATAGGTACGCGCACCTGCCCCCGTACAGCGCCGAAAGAGTATTTGTTCGCCGCCTTTTTAACCTTCCACGGCGACACTTGGCATGTCAAGTGCACGTAGCAAGAGAGAAACGCGCAGCTGCACTTGACTCGCGACTCGCTGATATCTTTTTGAATATAAGTCACCGCGATATTCAACGGATCCGAGATAAGACCCGGAGATATTCGAGGTACGTTTGACGTTCGCGCATATCGAAACCACGTCCTACATGCTCGCTGATAGCATTTCTATCAAATGCACTTGCGCCGCGGCAAAGAAGGTCGGGAGGATCGGTGGGACCTGGTGCTGCTGTTCACCGAATATGTAATTCACAAGGGCCTCGACGGGCTGCTGCTCGAGAGGAATGCTAATTGCGGCGTCGAAATAAAAGCGGTGTATCCTGTCAACGCGAGATACATGCGAGACGTTTCTTACGTTGGACGTAACCTACATAACTGCATCGCGAGAGTCCTCTATTCAGTATTCCCTTTACCCACGAAATTTAAAGGGACTGACTGAGGAGGCTGAAGTTAAGTTCATTCCCGTGGACGTGGTCGAACCATTCAATCCTGTCGCGTAACCGTTTCTGGTTTAGACGGGAAGGGCGGGGGTGAAAGAGGAACGCGAGGAGTATAATATTCAACGTACCTGCATACATAAAGCGGTGATTTTCTTGCAAGTATTCCGAAGAATTTGCAAATAAATAGAAAGAGAGGTGGAGAGAGAGAGAGTGAGTGCTTTTTATTCGTATTTTTACTCGCGCTACTTTTAGCGTTCTCCGTGAAGGGGGGCTTGATGAGCCTGGTAGGTTAATGCGAAAGCGTTAACTGCGATATTATGCACCCCGTCTTCGGATTCTCTTCCCGTTGAATCTATATCAGGCGTAACGTTATCACGCATTTGCATAGTTTTCCTTGAGATCGCGGCACTGAGAATGCGATGGTACGTGTATATGCACAGCGTATTACTGGATTCCCGTCACATCGTTGCCAGAGAAGTACGTATTAAGCGAACATGTACCGGGTGCCCGGTAATTTGCATAGGTGCGAGGCATTCCGTGTCAGCTGCTCGGACGTTGATTAGTTATTAAAGACCGCCGCGCATACTGGCTGGCATGCTGCGCGTAATTACTCGGATAGGCGAGTAAACACCGCCAGATGCCAGATAAACTTTCGTTTTTGCCCCCTGGCGAGGAGGAATCGTTACGAGTTATCGTTTCCGATCGAATGTTCAATTTACGCTGGAAACTGAATCAACGACGAGTGAACGGAAACGATACGAGAGTTTCTCAAGAATTTTTTCTTTTAATGCACAAACTGTTTGTTAATGCACGAAACGAAGAATGATCGCATCGTATACGACGAGAGAATTCTTTGTCGAGCGCAGCGTAATTGATGTACCGTGACTAACGAAAATTTCAGCGGACCACCATCGAGACTCGTTCGAATGAATTGATCTGCGCCATTATCACGCACGGGGGAGCAGCGCTCACCGTTTTCTCTTGCTTGGAAACTCTTTGCAGCCTCCATCTGGGGAAGGAGAACGCCCTAGAATCCCTTTCTGTTTGTTTCTCAAAGAGTGCGGGGGAGCGTTATACTCGAACGCGCCGTATTGCAACCAGAAGGCCAAGTATGATTCAGCAAAGGCCATTCAGGATCTATTTACGTGGAAATCTTGCTGCATTCCGACCCATTTTTCAGCATTCAACACGAATTCTCGCGGTATTAAGAATCCGTCCCTATCCGGCTGAGGATCCCTATTGAATCATCACTCGAGCCGAGCATGAATCATCGATTATTCCATAGAAATTCCATTCTAGCCCGCTTCCACGCCGCCGCGTTCACAATTAAAGTACCGACGCGCGATTAAACCGGAAACTACGGTAACGCGATTATTACTCGTACACCGATAATCGCGATATACAGTTTCGTTGGAGCTCAGAATCGGGCCAGGTCGCTACACGCGCTCATTATCTAATTATCTGATCCAGTAATCTTAACAGTAACGCTTGAACGTCCTTGCGCGGTGCAAGCTCGTTCAACGAGTCGCAGGTTTAATAATCGCGAGTCGCGAGCAATTAAAAATTTACGAGAGAACTCGCCACCCATCCACGCGGTTGTCTTCCAGTTTCGCGTTGGGTTCGTCCACGAAATTCGATCAGACACAGGCTAATCTGATATCGCATCGAGTTCTCGCGTCCGTCCTCGTAGGCTTCTCAGTTTCGCTGAAGGCACCCCCTCGCGTCGAGGATCGCGGAGGGTGCTTGGTGAATCGCGATTAATAGAAACCAGCGGGTGAAACTCTTGTTAAACGATTCAGTGTTCTTATTAGTAGACGTTTGTACACGCGATTGCGTGTAGAACGAGGCGAAGGAAGAGAGGACTTAGTTTAAGTCGAGGCGCAAAGTCAATTCGCGAAATGGTACGGTTTAATAGACAATTTCAGGTAAATAAGTAAACGCGGCTGAAAAGGTCGGGCGCATAAAAAGCTACTCTGCAGGTGAACAGAGGGGCTCCCCAGGGTGCCAGTTATTTAACCGACGGGTACGAGCCTGTTCGAGCCTCTTGCGGCTCCCGCCTCGAAATTACCCCGGCTGTGTGCAGCCCTGTTTACTCGGTTAAGTATGACGTATGTGTTTGTGCAGTAAATTCTAGCCAACCCTCAAACAGCGCGAATAATTGCAATTCTAAATAATTTGTAAAAAGTGTACGATGTCAAAAAATGTATTCATATACAACCCTTTACGTGAAAAATGTATGGAAATAATTTTATTCGGTGGTACTCGAAGCGTTTCGTAGTCAGTGTCGATCGAGAAATGTGAAATAGATAAAATGGAACCTTTCTCTTCTCTTCGAGTTCGTGAAAAGGTAGAAGATTCGATGAAATTTTATGACACGGTTCACTTCTACGATCAATCGACGTTGAAATTGATAATGTACCGTAGGTGTAAAAGGCCAGAAGGATTTCGTTGCTTTCAATGGTCATAGCCAAGTGGGCTCGATGATTCAGGTATTTACATCATTCGAGGGCGGTTATTCCAATGTCCGAAACCACTCGCAGACAATGTACTGACGCGTAATTCAATTAATGCTCAAGTATGTACCGTGGCTCGATTGATATTGAATTTATCGGCTGTTGAGCCTCAGAGGAATCGTCTTGGTAATTTCCATTGTAATTGGAATTTTAATACTTCATCTGGTTCTTCGGTTTCACTCGGGGAGATTAATTATCGTGCTCGCCCGGTTCCGTTTCATTATTTCAATGATACTTCGGTTCTCGATTTCACATGATTCGGGACGGTTTACGGACCGCGCAATTTCATCTTGTTGCTCTTACACGAGAGTACCTCTCGACGTTCCCCTCTTTTATACGTTTCAATATCGCCTTCCGTTATTTACCTTCGATTTTCACATTTTTCTAGTTCAATCGAAACCTCGAAATACGTTCAGCTAATCACCCAACGATCCTACAATACGCTATCTACAAACTAATATGTACGTAGAAAAAAAGAAATCCTTTAAAACAAATAACGACTTTCTACACCATTAAAATACGTCGCACAGCAGTTGATCGCGACCAGCGTTCTAATTTTCTAAATTTTCTAATTTCAAATAGAACGATCCGCGTTGGCCAGACGCGGAGGAACGTTCTTCGAGTCGAGTCGGTTCCACGAGCCTACTCGAACGAATTGCGAATTGAAAGCGAGCGTTTCGATCGATGGCGTGGAAGGCATCGAGGAAACAGTTCCGCGGTTTCGAGTGCGTTCGACCAATCGTGGTGCCCGTGCAACGGGGCTGGCGCGGTTACGTGGCAATCCGCGATCGCGAGAAACGAACGTACCAGGGTGCAACTTCTTGGCCGACAGTGGCGAAAAAGAGTGGAGCACCGCTCGAGTAGGCTGCGGTACTCGCGTGTCTGTCAGCTTTAACGGGTCTATGGTATATTATGAGCGAAGTCAGCGGTGGATGCACTCTGTTCCCCTCTTTACCATCTCGCTGCGCAGCCCTCGGTTCGTTTCACCCTTCCGTTAGCCAGCGCCGTGTCCCTGGTTCCGTTTCTCACCCCCTACGTTTCGTGCGTTCGCCTGAGAGCGCGGGAAGAGGATGGACAGCTCGAAGGAAGGGATGAAGTTACAGCCACTCTGAGAGCACAGTGTCTGCCGTGGTGACGGAAACGAGTTCTTCTTTCTTTCTCTTTTCTTGTTCTCGGATGGAACGTCTCGAGCTTCTCGATTCACGCGAGGACCCTGTAAAAAACTGAATGCGTGGTAAATGGTACCTGATTTTTTGGTTTTGACGATTAGTAAAAATGAACGAAGTCGAGTCTGGTTATTTGTCAATTAGCTACTTTTAACGACGTCGCGTTTCTGATGAACCAAGAAACGGTGATCGGTTACCAGGTGACGCGAGTCAGAAGCACCACTGGCTGGCGGCTAGAATCTTCGTTTGATTAGGTTCGTTAATGTACCTGCCACTGTCTGAATTAGGATCGACTGGATATTCCACGGGCGGTCCACCGAGGGCACTTCACCGTGTCGATATGTTATTGGATCCGGTCAATAAGTGGTCATCTTGCGTGGTATTGGCGATTATGGAACGGTTGTCATTCGGACGTCGCGTCGCGTGTTTTAATGGACGTCGCCCAATGAATCGCCTGTGTGCGATAGAAAATTCCGTGATCAATCGCTGCATCCCTTATTTAAATCCTTTTCTCGCGTGTTTACCAAGTTTATTCAAAAATTGCAGGATAACAGAGTTGCGTTCTGCTTCGTCGCCGTTGTAATTTCAATCGTAAGCCAGGCAACGGCATTTTATTTTCACCTGCTCGTCGCGTGCAGAGTCAATTAAAGTTGATAAGGACATTTGGAACGGATTTAAGAGCGACGGTGCGACGTGGCTGCGCTGCACGGCCGATTTTCTTAATTTAAAAGGATCCGTGTCTAAAGAGATTATCAGTAAATAGAGATCAAAGATAAATCCCAGGGAAGTTTTATCTTTAGACCTTCCTTTAAATGAAAGATTATTCTCGATCCACCCCCGTCCGTGCTGTCCCCCGTCGTTCCAGATCTCTGATTCGTTTTAGTAATTTTCTGATAAGATTACAAGCTTTATAATTGTCCGGCTCGCGTAGTCACTTGCATGGCAACGACGTTAAATCAGAAACTTCACCACCGTTGTTAATTCCTTTCGCGAGACGTCTGCGACGCGGCACAGGCGAAGTTCATCCCCTGTAAATCTGTGACACCCCCAGCTTTATCTTGTAATAGAACCATCGTCAGTCTCGAAGCGGGAGAATATTTAATTTAAAGCTGCTGCTCGCAAGACCCCCTACGATTTTTTGTATACCTTTCCCGTCGCGTCTCTGAGTCGCCTTATTTAGCCTGAGCGATGCACCTCGACACTCTCGAGGGTGCGTTATTATTAAATAAAGGCTGCTACTTGGCTTTTATGAAAAATATTCAAATTAAGGAAGCTTTCAAGAAAATAAAATTACCTTTGTCCTCGAGCGGTTTTTCTTATTAATTTACTGTTAACTGAGCGCGCGGAGCACCTCTCTTTGTGCCTTGTGTATTTCGTTGTCGCGAGGAATTTGTTAAATAATTATTCACTAATTTTGCTCTCGATCGGGCCGCGGGGGTGGAGATCGACCAGGCGCGGAAACTGGCACGCAAAATATCGACTGGTCTCATGCGACGAAGTACCCAGCCGCGCTATTGCTAATATTTATTCAACGCGAGGCATGTTTCCTTCAAACGGTTTGGCATCTGCAGAGAAGCGAGCAAATATTCCTTATATAGGGTGGCACTTTGGGGGTAAATTCAGGTCACACAAGCAATCGAGGGTGTATTAACCAGCTCTCAACGAGAATTGAGTTACGCCACGAGTTCGTGGTCCCCGATCAAAAGCCAGTGACGTATTGCAAATTGAAGGTGTAAAATTTCACCCACCCTTACGAGGGAGGGGGTTGAGTCCCACGCGAGACCGCTTCTTGGCAACTGTTCGGGCCTATCAATCTCTGTTTGCCAACCTAATTACAAATTCCTTCGTTTCGCGACGCGAATTTCAACCCCGTCGAACTAACAGCGATTTATGTGTTACACTTTCACGAGCTGCTAACAAGTACAATCGCAGGTAATTATTTAATTGAGTCGTTTCCACGGTGGCTCTGTCTGGAAATAAATGATTGACGAAATAAAAAAGTAAGTATTCAGTTCATCTGCGCGTCGAACAACGGAGACGTTTCGTTTCTACGCTCGCAACGCGTCTACGTCGTCGTGCTGTGACAATCGACTCTCGTCGAACGTGACGCGACTCAAATTGGAAGGTTTACACGGCGCCAAAAATGGCTAATGGGTTGAATAGAAATTCGTTCCGCCTAGTGTTTTAATGGGCGTTGAACGATCGTTGGATGCTCGATCAGAGGAAATAATTGAATGGCGCGCGCGCGCCGCGAGCGTCGAGCGGATGTCATTCGATGGAAAGAGGGGTTGGTCCCTCTGGTGTTCACCAAGGTGCGACGGTAACGCGGTGTAAAGTCGAGTCGCAAAAAAAAAAAAATCCCATCGGAACGCGGCTGGCTCCATTTCGCTTTGACGTGCTTTATATTGGTCTCGAGTTACTCAGCAGCTTTACGCGCCGCCATTTTACTCTTCCTTTTCCGGCTGGTGGACGCGCGAGCACAGAAACGCGCGCGCTTTAAACGTAAATAGCGACGCGTCGCGCGAGAGTATTTTCAGGTGTGCCGCGCTGTGTACCTTTTAATGATATGTTTGTGGTGCTTGGAGGAAGCCAACTGAAACCGTTACAGTGTGCAACTTCTGTTCACGGCCAGGAGCTAAATGTAAATTAAATAATCCCCTAAGTGCCGGGGACTACGGCCACTTATTTTTTAATTACGCTAAAAGGACTTAGGCAATTAGGGGCGATAACAAGTTTTTAGTGCACCCTGGGATAATGCGTTCGTTTCACGTTCTTATTTCTATCGTCCCTTTGATTACCTAATTAACACTGCACACACGCGCGCGTGCGCGCGTATTCAATAGATTGTTCAGTGTTTCATTTCAGTATTTAATAAATATTTTCGCATCGATCGCGAGCGAAATGAAATTTTGCAACGCTATAAAAATATGATCGTACGATTTCCACACGCAATGATATCAGCTGCGTAAATATTTCTGAAGTCCTCTAAGCGGAGCGTTTGGAGAATGTCTGGAAATCTGTTTGATTGGAACACGGTATGATAAAAGGGTCGATGTTGAAAACTGATAAATGGTTATGAACACGGTTCATCGAATAACACGGAGCTTCAAAAGATCCTATGAATTTTCAAAGGGCACTCTACCGTGAATGGTAAAACCGGCACCGTCACAGAGATTGAAACGCGTTGACACTGCTCTATCTCGCGTCGCCACCATGATTTCATTACCCTTGCCTAGCCGTAAAACACCATGATCCGAATTTGCATTCACTTTCGCCGTTTTCTCTCTCGTCGCGACGTCTCGTATAAAAAGCTCCACGCTTCTCGCATGCGCGTGCACACGTGCACGCTGGAACACTGAAATTTTTCTAAACTATGAGAAGCATTCTACTAAAAATTTATTGGTTTCAACATTTATTGAATTGATGACTGAAATAACCTGCCAGCTTGATAACACTTGCACGTAACGCATCCACTAACGACACTCGATGGACCACTCCGGATGTGGAGAACTACGAATTGAAATAAACGCGTAATGATGCGCTACGTTGGATCATAATAATGGAAAAGTATCGTTATTAGCTAGGATAACAGTATCCTCGAGCTAATATAATTTACTGTAACGACTGACAAGGGTATGCGAAATCTCTTTAGAGGTAGTTTAGTCTCACGCTGCATCAAATAACACTAATCACATTTTTTCTATATAAACATTTCCATAACGGATGTAAAATTGCACTGCGCGTTTAATACTAAAAGTCTGATTAATCATCGATCGTGGAAGATATCTGCAGTCAGCTATATATATTTCGTTTTCGTAATAAAGAAATTTTCAGACGTTTTCACATCGTGTCACTCAAATTCAGATGGAAAAGGAATTGGCAAATCGTGACAGTTTTCAGTGACATCCAGTGTCTTTTAATCACGATCGATCCCACTGGTCGTTTTGGGGAAAACAAAATTACGCGTCGGCTTCAACGCGGAACGATTAATCATCGAGCACGTATCAGCTCGTAAAGCATAATTGAATCGATCGCGTATGAATATGTATATTTGTACTTATCAAGAAGCGATGGTTAAACGATCGTTTCCGCGGACGATTATACGTATCGTGAGGGGTAGCGCGTGCATCGTCAGGTTTGGTACGTTTTCGAAATTGGATAAATACTGGATAGCATTTTATAGTATTCGTAACGAATAAAGTCATGACGAATGCACCTCCTTCGAGAAATATACTCATACATAAAGAATAACAGAATTTTTTTAACTAATTAAATCTACCTGTATTCAATAACTCCACTATCTTCTTTCTTCGATGATCTTTGATATTTATTATTAAATATTCTTCTCAAAAAATTTACTTTATTATTTAGAGCGATTCGTCACTTTTCTTCGCGTTCGTTCGCCTCATCGAAATCGGAATAAAAGCCATCGCCATGGACCAATCAGATTCGACAGTGGATTCAAAGAAGCTGGCGTTTCGAAGAAGGCTGAGACGCGTCGACCACAGTTTTTTTCCCTCTGCTGGGGGAAATACTCTCCGTTTTGCTCGCTACCCTCGATTCGTACCCTCCTACGATCCTCCTGACGAACTTCGCGGACGTCGCGTCTTCTAATTAGGTCGCTCGTCTGAGGAAATAGAAGCGTGGCTGTGGAACCGATGATATTTCCAGGGCAAACATTTTCAGAGTAACGCGGGATCCTCCACGGGTCGGGGGAATAATCGGTTTTACGCGAGACGATCGACCCAGCTGATTGAAAGTTGGAACGAATCCCGCGGTATTCGAATTACCTTGCACCCCGCGAGCAATTTTTACAGACGGATCCGCGATATTTCGGTTCGACGTGGTGTTGAATCGAAACGACGTTGGACTCGAACAGAGAATCGCGCATTAAATCGTCCTGCGAAAGTAGATAATTTCGTACTCGAAGGCTAGCAGTTTTAGCAGAGAAAGTTTCTTTTCAATCGCGCACCTTCGCGAGGACCATTTTCTTGTTCCATTCACTTCTCAGGAAGTGTCGATTAGAGTTAAAATTCTTCGTAAATGTTTTTGCGAAAGTAAAATTGAATGAGGAGGAAAAGACATGGTTTGTGATTGGATCTTATATTAATTGAAATGGAGAACATAAATTTGGTTTAGCACTAAAATATCTGTGACCCGATTTTTGTTGCACGTGTACGTTTTCAAAACAGTTATCACAGGAATAATTAAATCGCCAGCTGTTAATACGATTAGAAACAATGATTATCAACGGGATAAGTTCCCTGGGGACAAGTTCAGGGTGCATAGAATTCTTGATTTTTACGGAACAAATCCAATTCGAGGCGAGGAGTGGATTGAAACGTTCTAACAATTTTACGTTCCGACATAATCTCCTCGTCGTCTATTCTCCACGCTCTCTACTCGTCTCCCTTCCTCTCTCTCTACGTTTGGACGAACTTTGGAAAACGCTCTAATTACGTCCTTCACCGAGGAGAATGGAAACTTAAAATTAGTTGCGAAACCAGCGATCCGGTTCCCGTCTGAAGAGACTGCGAGGCAGCGGGATTCTCAGGACGCACTTTGTCTTCGTTTAATGCTGTCGAATGCTGTAAATTATAGCTGATAACAATCTCCCAACCCCCGTTTGCGCTCGAAGCGAAACAGCGCCACGAAAAACGGCAAACGAAGGGCACTCGTGTAAAGAGAGCCGCTTCAAGAGAGCCGCTAGAACAAAATTCCAAATACCTCCAACGTTCATCCCTTTCCGTCTACCTTCCATTTATTTTTCTTTTGTTTTTTTTTTTTTTTAATAGACAGAAGAAGAAATGGACCGTGCCATTAAACGGTTAATGCTTTCGAAGGTAATTCAGAGGAGGCAATATAAAGAGCTACCACCCCGCGGAGGATGCGAAAGAATTCCGCCTGCAGCGCTTTAAATGAACTTCTTGGATAGTTCGAAACTGCTGCCCCAATTCCGGGGGTGAATCCGAATAATCTACCCGGGCGAGTGTACACGCGGTTCGAGTATCTTGAGCCTGGTTAAGCGTTCGCCATCCCTGATCCGTCTGCTCGGTTAACGTATTCGTTAATGACCTTTGGCACGACTGAAACGGAAACGTCCGCGGCAGATTCGATTCGAAAAGGGGGTGGCGGCGTTTGGGACCGCGGACTCGAGGACCGAATTTCGACGCGCGCCTAGGCTCGACTGATCAATCCAGATGGCAATCGATGCGGGATTACCAATCAGTCGGATGTTAAATCACGCGAGAGTGTAACGCGGTTAGCTGGGTCGCGGTTCGTTGGGTTGTCTGGCGGGTTTGCGCGAGGGGTTGGGAACGCCGACTTTAAGATAACGGCGGGTCCAAACGAATCGCTGGGTAGATCAACGTTGTACGGATTAGAAGCATAAAACTTAATGGCCCGTGAATTTTATAACCGCCGCTTTCCGAGTCAGTTCGGGGGTTTGCGTCGGATTTTTCCTGTGATTTGTCTGTTGTCGCGTAATGCGATCGCAGAACCGATAGCGGCTTCTTCTCGAGGCTACGCGATCGCAAGAAGTTCCCCATTTCGCTATGACAGGCGAGCTCTACTATCAATTCGATTCTACCAAGAGTAATCGATCGATCGAAAGCACTGCTAAAGAATAAAATTTATTTCGATGATATAAATTTGCAAAGAGTCGAGCGGTAATTCACTTAACGCCATCGAACACTTTCGGACATTTCTCCACGTTCGTACACCCACACGCATCGCCGGTGATCCCACGGGGTTATCTCATAATCAATTCACAGGCTGAAATTCCATTTCGAATTAATTTCATCGCGCGGCGTAACACGTTTTTATACCGCGGCTTTCCACGCGCATTCATTTCTTTTTATATCGCCAATAAATCTCCCCGCCCCCGACTGTTAGTCAGCCATTTTGTAGTTTTAACCCCGTCGTTCGTGCGTCCTCTATCGATCTCGACAAGGAGTAACAGACACTCGCGACAAATCGCGGGATATACGGGGCGAGCCTTTTTAATCATCGAATATCAGCAAGTAGAACAGCCGTTAGGGTGAAATAGTAAGCAATAAAACGTGGATACGATCTCGTTACCCTGTACACCAGCGCGCGTATTCAGAGCGCGAGAGGAAAAGGGGAACGCGAAGCGGTATTCGAACGCCACGTCGCGGATTAGCCTCGCTGACGAATCTGTTGATCGTATTCACGTGCCACACGGGGCGTCGATCGACATTCCTCGAATTCGTAGGCGGTAGCAATCTAAATTGCTAAGATCGGCCGTGCGACGAATTTAACGCGCGGGCGTGCCGTTAAATCCTCCGCGACGTCAACGCGGTGGAATCTGTGCCGTGACCCAGGCGACATGGAAAAGAATCGTGGAAAACAGACGGAACGCGAGAATCCAGCCGTGGAATTCAGGATATACACGAATTCACGATACCCAGGATCGTCTCGCGTCAGATCCTGGCTGCTCGATCGACAGCCTTCCCTCCTCGACTCGCGAGAACTCGTCGAGGGTGCAAGATCGGTCGACCGCCTCGATTAATTCTCCGTCGACACGCGGACGACGCTGAACGTCGCGAATCGAATTCGAGAGAGAAGAAACTAGAAACTGAACGCCACGTTGCTGTGAATTTATGAATATCGTTGGAGATATTTCTAGGGGGGGGTGGTCGAGGGGAATTAAAACAAAACTCGAGGTTATCTCGCGGCTAATTGAACGTGGGAATCGTTGAACTGAACATGGAGTCGCGCGCGTCCCAGCATTTATATCGCCTAATTCGTGGCACGTGTACTTTTCCTTATCGTCCGGAGGAATTAACATTTCGAACCGTTCGCAAATATCGGTCAGAGCTTCGTCGAGGGTCGAGGGTGGGACGTTGGTACGTGGAAATCGTTGGTCGAGGCTCGGAAAATTCCGTTTACGTGGTAATTTCATCCTTGTTCTATTTTGCGATACGAATATTACGTTACGCGATGTTTCATACATCAAATTGATATTTTCATAACATTTGTCGCGTTTCATCGAGCGCAGCTTAAACCAAAATTTATCGAAATTATTTGAAAAAATGATCTCCGCAACGGAGAAACATTGACATCATTTTCGCAGTCGTAGAGGGAATAAGATTCACGGATGTAAGTAGATAAAAGTCGACGTAAGCCGACGTAAGTCGAGGAGACCGACTGCTCGTCGGGAAGCGAGTTGCAGCTCGCGAGATTGATCGCATAACTTCAAAACTGGAGACGCGCTCAGTCGACGCCCCTCGAAAGCACGTAGATTTCTCTCGCTTATCATTCGATGTATCACGGGATCAAGGAATTCCACTTTGTTTTTGTTCCTCGAGCTCTCTCTCTCTTCCTCGATCGCACCCTACCTCGCCCACCCCCAACAGAGCCCGCAGAAAAATGGTCCCGCTTGTGCATCGGGAGTACGACAATATCGCGGCCGATTTGTCTGCCTTCCGATGGAACGAGATCTGTCCAGGTTCACTGACGAACGACGCAACCTGTCCGCAATAACGTGTGTCGTAAATAAAAGATCCATTCGAAGAAAACGTACCACTGCTTCTTAACTCACTCTGTTACAAAACGATCGACCACTTATCGAGACAAAAATCAATTTTCAATTGAATCTAATTTAATAAAAGCAAACTCAGCGCGCGATCATCGACGAGGGGGTGGTTAGAACCGACGCTCCTCGAGCACTTGTCCGCAGGAATGCTCGATCTGTCTCGTGTTGGCCATTAGATTCACACCCATTAGCTACCGACTCCCGATTGATTAGCCGCTGATAGAGTACAGCGGCGGATAATTAATAATAGCCACTGTGCTTGATGGTTTACGTGGGCACGCACAGGCCGTTTATTATATATCCATTCGCAGGCACGCGTGCGGGTAGCCGAACACAGGATCGCCTGTCTCGCGCGTTGCCGTGATATTAATTTCGGTATCGCGGCTGTCGTCGACTTTACAGTCGACGTGCCACTCGACCACGAGTTTCTTTTTTTCGTCCTCTCGTTTCTGTTTGTTCTCCATCAGCGATCGTTCGAACGAAAACGGCGCCAGGAGGGGGTGAAAGTTCCCAGGCGGCGAGAGCCAGAATGCAACGGAGCGTGGGTGCGAGCATTTATTTAGAAGTTCGCTGAACCGTTGTTGGACCTTTAGATTTCACGCGTATCGATTTCAAGACCGCGACGAGCGTGCTAAGTGGCGAGAAAGGGGTTTCTTTTTCACGCACTGGCGCGCGTAACAACCCCACGTGCGCGACTACTTTGCTGTGGTTGGTACGCGTCCCAATACCTGTCGATGTAGACGTAACTCCAGACTGTATAATAAGAAAGGATTAATTTGATCGTTAATAGGATCTCCTTATCTGTAAAAACTTCGTGGTAATCGATAATGTAACGTTAGGGGTGGAACGTATTGCCAGTGGTATCGACTAGCTGTCCGCATCCCTTCTGTCTCGGCTAAGCAAAGATCGAAATACCGAAGCGAGGAGTCCCGGGAAAACTTCGCAACTTGCCAAATTGCCTCGTATTTCCCACAAAGTCCCGCAAACTCGGGGCGAAAGTCTGGAAAATTTCCACGAAAACTCGCCCATGAAAGGTATTAGCACCATGGAATCGACAGTATACCTCGCGCACGAAGGGAGCAAACAGCCAGGCTATTTAACGAGTTTCCAGTGCGGCAAAAAGTTCGGAAAAATGCAAAAGTTCTGCGCACGGCAACCTGTGCGCTTTTGTATTCTTCTTCTCTTTCTCTCTCTTTTTTTTTTTAATTCAACGTTTCGAAAGCATTCGAAGAAAATAGAGTAACCCGATTCTCCTCTGTTACGTGTGAAAACAATTTAGCGACAATTTTTCTTTTACAATTACAAAAGTGACAAGCGTACGTTCATGTGTCGTGTTTTTTTTTTATTTTTTTTTTATTTAGAGAATCACTGGTAGATCGAAGGAGAGGCGAACGAAGATTTGCGAGGCGTGTTTTCAAACGAAAATCTTTCCAATTACAGGAATGGAATGATGTGAACATGAGATGGAACACGTCGGATTACGGGGGAGTGACAGACCTGAGGATCCCTCCGCACAGACTTTGGAAACCTGACGTTCTCATGTATAACAGGTAATTCAACACTGCCTTCATCCGTTTAATATTCATGGGACAATCTGTTTTATATTGAACGCGCTCGTAGACCAACAATGTTTTCGACACCGCCATTTCCATCGCTTTCTACAATTTAATAAACAAGCCTGACGTTTCAGCACTTTTTTTTTTAACTATTCAGAATCCCTGTAATGTTTTCCAAGATATTTGAGAGTGATACGTTTTAACGAAAAGAAAGAAATTGAAGGATCTTTGCGAATAGAATTTTTTTATACAATGCAAAATTTAGAGTTTGGAGCGTTAACGAGACGCAGATGCTCTGGCTGAATCGCGGTTGTTAATATCTATTAGGGGTCGTTTCTCGAATGGAACATTCTCTATGCAAAATAGATGAAAAAAATTGGAATAAAAAAAGCAAACACTCAGATGTTTCGCGTGGAGAGTGCGAAAGTATTCACCAGCGGACTTTCATTTGGTCGAACCGGTCCGGCGAAATTCGAGGGCAGCGAAACTTTTGTGAAACTGGCGAAAGAAAATTAAAAAGCATTTCGGCCGGAAAATGTCCCCTTTGAGGCTATCGTCGAATTTTTGTTTCTTTCAGCCTGGCAATAATGGGCAGCGGAAATAATGACGGGCCTCCCTCGAAACGTAGCGAAACACGTCCGCGCGAATCGTTTAAATGAATTCGACAGGGTAGATTCTCGCGTGGTCGACCGTTTCCATTCGACCCAGAAAGTGTACTGCTCGGTACGATTAGGTGCATTCGACGAATCCTCTCCACTTGGCCAAATTTCTCGGCGCGCTGAACGCGCTTGTCGCGTCTGCTTCTGACGTACGTAAATTACAGCTGCCGATTGCGCAAACATGTTTTCGTAATTAATCTCGCGTGGTACCAATACAGAATTACGATAGAATCCAGGAATCTACCAACAGATTAACGGATCGATCGGTTTGCTCAGTTGCTAATGAAACGATTAGTATTCCTGATCGGATTTCAAGTTTCCCGTTCGACGAACTCGAGTACTCTTTGCTGAGATGAAAAAAAAAAAAGTTGCGCCTTAAACTCACCGACAAACGAATCGTTAAAAACGGTGTTTCATAATATTTTACTTGCAGCAGTCGGTCAGTATCTTACATGTTTTTTAACGAGTGAAAGAATCGAGTGCAAAATACGCGAACCATAAATCAACCAGTCACTAGCCAGCAACATTATCGATATCTCCAAAGCACGATGTCATTAATCACTGGTAATCGTAATTGTTAATCTTCTTCGTTACCGCGGGACTGCCACTTTGATCGCGTCGATGCGCTCGTTCCACTGTTTTCTACGCATCATTCACACGCGACCGCGTGATTACCAGCCGCCGCGTAATTACGTTTAAACGTCGGGACCGATATTAACGAGGAACCGTGCGATATCGTGCCAGCTCGCAGATTTACCTTTAAACACCACGAACATCGTTAAACCACCAAGAAATCTTCCATAAAGAGTACAAAATAGGACATCGCATTGTACGAACACAGAAGACTCCAAAACCAAACCAAAAATATTTTACCCTCTCGATTAGACCGCCGACTAAATCTCGAGCAGATCCAATCGTCTGTTACCCAAACGAAGTGTTCATAACGCACCTGCAACTGCAGTTGCGCTCCTAATAAACAACGCGACCGAAGTTTATTAGCGAAATCGTGGACATTTCTCACACGCAGGTGTTGTTCCCCGCGTAGGGCGATTAATATCGAAACGATGCGAGCAACGCGTTCGCAGCAGCTAGGCGTTGGCCATGCATTCGCACCCCCGTGACCAGCTTCCGGTGGACAATCGGTCTCGAGCGCAGACACAGGTATTAAATCTTAGCGTCGCTCTCGAAGACGGGTGCCACGACAGAATCGACCCTCGAGAATCGATCGATTAGCCGCTTTGTCGTCTCGTCACGCTGCGTTTCTCGTATCAACCACTTTTTCATCCTGCCAAGTAGCGAACCTTCTCGTTTGTCACGTTGTCGCACAGCGCCTGGCGACGTCGAAGCAGAAATGAAGATATGCGTTACGCGGAAGGAACGCGGCACGAGTATCCTCGTTATTTTATAAGTGCATTCCAACTGCGATATTGCGTTTCCCAGGCTGTTTTGCGACTACGTGCGTTTGTTTGCGGGGAACAATAATCGCATCGAGTTTGCGTGCACCGGATGCACCTGGGTCTGTTGGTATGGCGATGCAGCGAAGGGAGGTTATTAACACGTTGATGCACATTTTTGACTTTACGATCGCCCTCAGAAACACTTTTCTTTTTTGATTGTTCATGGCGTAAGTTGTATGCTTGGTGAAAATTATCATATTTGGTCACAGTTTTTCTCAAAAATCTTTCGACGGCTATAGACGTCATTTGCGTCAACGTGTTAATTATAAATTGGCTATTGTCGTTGGTAACGCGAGTTGAGAACGTTCTGAAAAATCGAGACGAGTGGATGGTCGAAACAGATGTCTTCAGAAACGATTCCAAACGCCAGTTACGAGCTTCTCAAATAGATGAAAATTGTATATAGAACCAAAGCTGGAAGAAATGCCACTGAACGAGGAAATGGTAACAGAAGTACGAAACGCGAATTATAATCCAGTGACGAAATGAGATACTCGAATTTTTGTTGGCAACAGATGGTCAGTTGGACGTCGTCTCTTAAATTTCGACCACATTTTCCATAATTTGTGTGTATCGAGCTAACGCAACGGTAATTACCTCGAATGAATTACCGTTCGAACATTTTTCATTGTCTGCTCGCTACGTCAAATATTAATTAATACGTTTCTGCTTCGGTTACGGTAATGTTCGAGCAGGCTGCAATGATACGTTCAGGTTACGCGATATTCAGGTGGGCGGGAAACACACGAAATTTCACGGTACAATCATCGTACCGGTAGATGCTAGAAAAACAGCCGCAGGCGCCTACAGACGGATACGAATTTCTGGTCGTTGCTCGATATAAGGTGTACAAAAGGCGAGCCCACGGAATCGATGAGTACGAGAGCTCTGCGACGCGCTGAATTTCACATGGGCCGTGGTAACCAGGTAATATTTCCTGCCCATATTAAATCAGCGGCCCCAGCAAGTGGATCTGAAGCTGCATCATGTTCCAAATCAATCGAGTCGCTCGATATTGATCTATGATAATCATACGCTCCAACTGCAACTAAAGTTCAAACCCAATAGAGACAGAAACAATGGAGGAACGATCGTAATATCGTCCATGCACGATGTTTGAAAATTCCTCGTCGATATGTACGGAATCGTGGAAAGTCAAACGCGATGGCGATCGTTCTCCCGAAATTCCAGGGGACCTTTTTCACCCTCGGCTATTCGTCGAACGAGCGCGTCGATGGGAGGCGGGAAAGAAAAAAGAGACAGGGCTCGCATCGAGAGAGTGAATCCGTTAAGAACGGTCTAGATTCCGAACTATCAGAAGTTCCCCGGTGGCTGGTGCGCGGGACAAAAGTGGGACGCTGGGCCAAGTGGGTCAGTCGCATTAAAAACAAAGCCACCGCCACCATTTAAAGGGAATCAGGAAAAGTATCCCCACCCCTCCCATCCTCGACGCGGAAATATATTGTCGGAAAACGCTTGCGGCCCCTATTGTTTTTAAGTAGGTAATGTGTATCGGTTCCAGGCTAGCGTCGTATTTTACGAATCGAAGCGTTTAGTTTTGCGACGCGTGGAAGGAAGAAAAGGGGTGGCGGGTGGCTGACTTCCGTTTCGAATTTCTAGCCGCGCGGTCGATCGAATGATTTTGATTCTTGCACCGTTCTACGGTTTTTTTATACGTTTCTGAGCAAGATTCTGTTCCCACGGTTGGTCTCTTCGTCTTTTTCATCCCCCCAAAGAGGAACGAACGATCCAAACGTAAATCGCGCGAACGCATTAGCTCGCGCCACAATCTCTATCGAATTTATGCCAGTTTTTAATTCACTCCCTTAATCATCTGAATTGCCCCGGCAGAATAGTTTTTCTGGCGAGGCGTTAAATTTTCATCACCGCGCTAACAGCGTTCCACCGGCGTCCTCGATTAAATTCCGTTCTCCAACTCCGTAATTGATGGAATTAAATTTTAAAACGCACTGAAATTATGACAACACGTCATTAAGGGTACCAGGCCAGGCTGGCATCGTAAAGTAATTTCTCTCGTCCAACGAGACGCGCGAGAATCTCACGGTATTTCCGTTGGAGGGTGAACTGCGCGATCCGCAGCGCGCGCTAAATGCGTATGCATGTACGGACGCGTAACCTCTCGAGTAACCTCGCGGCGGAAGCTCTTACGAGGCAGCCAGCGTCTTCCGTCGATATCACCCGCGAGTGGAACGGAATTACGAAAAATCTATATGCACACACACGCGTCGAAGCAACGAGAACGAACAAGCGTATAAACAGGCATTAGAGCAATCCCCGCGGTTGCTCAACAACCCTCGTCGATGCGCGCCCAACGCACAGTGCCGCGGACAATTTCATTGCGAAAGGAAGTGGTTCGACGAGCGCCTCGTAACCTTGTTCCACGAGATGGGTTCCTCGATCGAGCTACTTGCCAGCGCATCTTTCATCGTCGATCGACGATCACCGTCGTTCGTAGATCGATGCATGTACATTATTGTCGTTGCGTGGTTCTAAAGTCTGTTATCATAACCACTTCGCATTTAATTCAGAGCAAGAATCGATGATTCGCTGGATTTTCATTCATTGTAAAATCGCGAAACGTCGCAGTGCTGCGTGCGTCTCTTCTTTCTTTTTTTTTTTAGCTCTGGTGGGAAATTACAATAATTCGAATTACCCAGCGCGAAATAATGGCGGTCAACGCGGACAGAACGTTTGCACAGCGGCGCATTTAAATTTCCATTCGAATGAACAGGGTGTGCCGATGACTTTTATGCCGTGGCCCTGCTGGATAGCAAATAAACGACTGTTTACCGTCACAATATTTCTCGTATGCATCTGGAACGGTTTCGAGACCGCGCAACTCTCGATGCGACTCCCCTCGAATTGCCCTGTCGTTAATTGCCGGCTTCGAACTTGGCACGGGGCGAACCCTTTCTTTCCCTGTCCCCGTTTGTCTTCTTCGCGACTCTTTATTCCGTTGTAACTAGGAACGATCGTGCGACCAAATCAAGCACCCTGTATATATGTATTTGTGGCAAGTACTTTCTTTAAAAAAAATCGTCGTGCGTATTTAATTACAGTAAACTCGAGGGAAATCAAGAGAACGGTAGCGCATAAAAATACACGCAACAGAATGGCAATATCGTCCGTGAAATGGAGCTGAATAAAAAAAAAAAATAGATGCTAGAAGAATCGAGTCATTGTTAGCCGATCGAGCATTCGTTGTTTCGTTTTCTTCTCAAGCATTTCATTGTCGATGCGACTTTCGCTCCGCTTTCACTGCGACCATCCAGTCTTTCGCGGCGCTGTTCCGTGTCGAAAGCACGCCGTGAGATTCATTAATTAGCCCGCTCGCAGCTTTGGTAAATAGGATGAGAACAAGCGAACGAGTGCGTCACAGGAATGGTCTGACCCGTGGGAGCTTGTAGAATATCATTTCTCGGAGTGATCGCCTTTCAAAACGTCGCGATGCAGATTCCTCCTTTATTTTACACGCATACACGCTTCTTTCATCGAGTTTCGTTCGACAGAACGCTCAGTTATCCATGATTCCATTCTATATCGGTGACAGACTTTGAGTATCGAAATTTTCTGACAGAAACCCTTCAACTTTTGAGCAATTAACTTGAATCACTCCTCGCGTTATCACATATTTAGAGCTGCGTAGAATAATAGAAACAGGAGATACGTTTTATCGTCCGCGACAAGGCGGAGGAACGCGATACGAGAGGTGAGAGTTAATTAAAGCCTGTACAACTTTTGAAAGGGAAGTTTTAAAACGTTACACCAGGCCACGAGTTCCACTTTGTAAATGAATTCTACGCGCGCGATCCTCCATCCATGGTAATATGCAAGAAAATTCGGGCGCAAAGTTCCTTGGGCGAGCTTAACGAAATTACGGGGCGAGAAACAGCGCGTTTAAAGTGAATTTCTGCATACGCGTCGCGTTTCGATGACGGATGTCAGGTCGCGGTGTAAAAGTTCCAATCGCTACGTGCGCGAGCGCAGAAAGTGCAGCGTGCAAAAACGCAATCACTACCGTTTCCCGGATGAAAATGGCCCGCGACGAGACTATTACCGGCCGTTTTCCGGCCGGGACAAATGACACTAAACACGTTAAGCTCGTTTCACCTGCTACGATAGGACAATTCAATCGCCGTTAATCGAATTCTTCCTCGTTCCCTATGATTTACTACCCCGCGTTACTTTAATCCGCGAGACAGCTCCAAATTGCGATTCGATTCACGATAAACACGTAACAATTCCAATACAAATGTTCCGTGCAACCAATCGAGCAAAATGCCGCGACCTCGCGAAACTTGTTCGCCATCGTCGTCTACGCCCATCATCATCATCAACGCGTCCCCAAACATAACCCGTGTCCCAGATAGCCTAAAATCGAAGAGAACCGCGCGACGAGAGAGTCCTCTATTAGATCTAAATCTAATCGAAGCAAAACTATTTAGGAGCGAACCGTGAACGAGCTGGCGAGCATGGATGGGATTTGATATCCGCGCGACCGACTTCCTGGATCGGTCTCGACCCGTGTCACTGACTGGATATTAGGCCACCGTCAGGAACACTGTCCGTCCTGGCGCGGCGCTCGCGTGCATGTGAAGGAGATGTCCGATTAATACGGCAGAAATATCGTTTCGAGTGACGCGACGACGTCGTCGCGGGCACGCGAGAGGCTCCTCTGCGGAGGGTGGAGGAAGGCCGCGACCCTTTGAACGCACGACGAAATGAGTTTACATCCGCGAACGAGGGTGTAAGCGACTGACGGCGGTGGAATCGTTTGGTGGTTGGACCCAGGATAAAGTGAGATGTCAGACAGAGAGGGTGGCGACGAAGAGGGGGCGGACGATGGGGGAGGGCACCGCTGCTGGAGATTCGACTGCATAGGGAAGTTGGAACAGAGCCAAAGGCAATATGCATTAGCCATCGCGTATTTTGAAATTCAAGCCAAAGCAGATTAAATCCTATCCCTGGACCCCGCCTCGACCCGTGTCGGGCCTGGTACCCGCGATTCTTCCTACGGAACGTGCTGTCCTACTGTCCTGTTTGCGGATACATAATGAACACCGGCCCCCGTTCGTACGTCGATGTTTGAATTTTTATAGCGTTTCGATGGCCGCGCTAATCGATATGCGGTCACCCAAATCTCTCGCGCGGAGGGAGGCAGAGAGAGGATGGTCGTTGATCGTGCCTCGGTTACTAATCGTCCGACCTCACGGCGTATCCTCTGTTCTGCGGTCAACGAACACTTCGATCTTCCCCTCTGACCTGCGTTCGAACTCTTTACTCGCTGCCACGTGATTCTTCACCGTGTGGTTCCTTCTTTTCCTTTTTGTCGGATTGGAGGGCTCGAAGTTGGTACTCTTCAGCTGTCCCTCGTGTCTACCTCGTCAACCACCGATATTCACAATTCTCTTTTGTGCTACTCTTATTCGAACATACAAATTCCTCGCTGTAAATTCGTCCATCGATCCCGCGATCGATCTCGAAATCCAATCTCGTACCGTCCACCATCCGTGCGTGTAAATAGAAAGAGGACAGTTAGGAACGCCGACAGATTGGCTGCGATTAAACGCGTGGACACGTGGCGAACGGTAAGTGTATCGTTTAGCAAGGGTACAGAGAGGGGTGGTCAGTGTTTAGAGCGCGTTTGCGATCACCGTTTTCAGCGGAACGCGGCCAACCGGGTCCAAAGGAACGAGGGCGACGCTCACCCCCGGTTGGGGGTGGGCCAGATCTCGGTCCACGCAGCGGTCCACCGCTTATGCAGGCCTAAATCAGTTTGGCCTCGCCACGGCCGCATGACTTTCCAGTAATTAGGTATTGAGAGATCGTTTCCAGGACGTCGGGACAATATATCGGTAGTTGGCGGCGGGAAGTGTGACTCTGTAGCACGCGATTCCCGAATGCTACCAGCCTCTGTCCATCGGTTTCCCGGAACCGCCCCCTCCGACCCTGTCCCCCTTTCCATTCGACGAAGATTAAGTGGTTTCCAGGCCCGTGGGCGCGAACAGTGCCAGATATATCGTAGATACAATCGGGCAGGTGGAATTCATTCCCGGCATCGTGATAGATATATATGATTCCTGGATAAGTTATTGCGCGCGGTCAGTTCGGGAACGCGGCTTACGTGGACGGGCGACACGCGCTGCTTCCGAAGGTTTGCTTTCGAAAAATCTTTGGCTTCTCATCGTGGCTGTATTCGATCTTTTCTATTCTACTCGAGGCAGATGGATCTATGTAGATCTTGTCCAGTTAGATTGAATTGAGTCGAACGAAGGTTTGTTTGGGGGGGTTGGTTCATGGTGTCACCCATTTTTTGGTGTATTTATTAAGACACTTTCTTTGCGAACTGATAGGTTAAGAAGCGCGATTTGATTGATCGTGGAGCATAATTTGTGTAAAAATTAATCGATGCAGTAGAATTTTTGATATATGGCGAGTGTTTAACAGCAGGTTGGAACGTATGGTATAACGTGCAATTTCAGATCTAACCGCGTACAGTGGTCTACCGCGAAAGCTATACACCGGTGAGTAACAATAACGCGACTAAACATTTGGAATTATTATTCAAATCGGTGTTCCCGTTCAGGTTTGTTTAATAAATATGCGAATATCGGTGTTTTCGTCGCGTTACGCCTTTCTCCGTCGTTCGCGATCGATTCGCAGGACAACGTTCTCCATTGAAAAGAAAAATCTTCTTTGCGCGCAGAAATTCGTGGAAAAGAGACGAAAATTGGATACGAGACTGTCGACGAACGTTATCCTCCGCGTCGGTGTGTTCGATTCGCGAGAATCGTGGTTTTACACGGCCGCGATGAAGCATCAGGCAGATCGAAGGATTTCTCGCGAACCAAAGGACTTGAACGGCGGGTGAGGCAGTTTGGCCGAGGGTACAAAGCGATTTTTCACTAGGAACGACGAGAAAATCTCGGCTGATACGATCGATCCCAGAACATTTTCGAGAACTATCCAGCAGTGGCGGCTTTGCCAAATGTCGCGCAATAATGGAGTTATATCCGCGGAGGCGGTTGCACCGGGGAGTTTCGGATCGACAATGGTGTCTCGGCCCGAACAGCTATTTAATTCGCAACGACGATGACGATCCCCCGCGAGATAGAGGAAATTCAATCCTCGCGAACACTCCGCTATCGGTTGTACCAGAGCACTTGGTACACACGGCGCTTTGATCCCCCAGCATTTCATTCCAAATTGAAAATCTACTCTTTTCAAATTTCCTCCGTGACTCTCGTTCAAATCGCACGAGCCAATGCAGCTCGAAGGTGGCACGTTCGACCGGAGATCGTCGATACGAATTAAAAATCAATTTCGGTGCCCTCTAGTCGAGGGATCCACAGAGGACCAGTTACTTGAGCAAAGACCGCCGCCCTCTTTCGACGATGCAACGAAACTCGTGGACAACGTCGCGGCACAAAGGAGCCGATTGCAACCCCCCATCCGCGCCCCTATTTTCTCTTCGTCCGTACCTGTAATCCCGATTACGAGCGTTGCGCCTCCTCTTGCCCCTCGATTTTCCGGTTTTCTGCTCGCGTGCCTCGAACAGAGAGAGAGATGGGACTACGGGGTGTCGTTTGGAAGGGTTCGAAGATCGACGAACCGAAACTATTCACCTGGTAGAACTTGGCTCGTGTACACGGCCCTGAGACCCACTCGTGCATTTCGCATGCAGACACGTACACGCGAGGGGTTGGTTGACGATCGTGGAACGAGGAGTAAGTACTGGCACGAACGATGAACCACGAACGAATTTTATTAAACGAGGTATTCCCCTTTCTCTCGTTGGGGGGTAGGAAGAAAAGTAGGGGGGTAGAGAGCGAGTGTATCGAATCGTACTTCATCAGAGAAGACGGGAACCGCCGCATGGAATCGTGGTAAATCGCTAATGTTCTCTAATGCATGCCAATATCACTCGCGGCTCTTTATCGGGCACGTTCGGTTAAAAATGAAAGCGAAGACAAAGGTTCCATCGATCGGCGTCGCTGACCTAATAATCGAAATATTAATTACCGGGAAGATGAGTTGCCCACGGTGGCATTGATCGGGCTTTTAATCGAGCGCTGGGGTTATTTTGCCATTTTCCACGCCAGTTGCGCGAGAAAATTCAACGATTAACAATAATTCCAGTCTATTCGGAATGGAATGATAACGCGAATGGTAACTCGTTCGCGTCGAATTTTTGTGGTTCCGTACTCCAGCCTTGTCATGTGAAAGCAAGTTTCGAAACCGCTGGACTAACCAGTAGTGATTACGCACGCTTCGCGCGCATTGATAATTATTCATTCGCGTGTCCTTGATCGATAATATAAACGTACCACGAGTTCCGTCCACTGGACAATTATTGAATAACAGTGGCAGCTACTGTTGACGCAAACTCGCGATACGTCGCGCTCGTGTTCACCGTCCAGATCAGCGAATCGTAGCAAGACTAGAACACACCCAACAATTTATATCCCACCATAGAGACTCTCCAAAATCTACAGAAAAAAGGAAAAGAGTCTCCGTATCATTGGACAAAACTCGATAACGACAGCCAATTTCTCGAACGCGACGGAATCGTCCTCGCGCTAACCATCGAGCAGGGGTAGCCGAGGGGTGTTAAAATCGCGAAACGCCATCGACAACAGATCGATACTTCCATCTGGTTCGACGCATGCATTACACCCCATCGTTGGCCGGCGTTTAAACGCAAAATCGATACTAATTCGTCGGCCGATCGACGCGCGTGCATAAATAAACGTGGTACCGTCGTCGTCCCCGTGCCTGGACCCGGACGTCCTGTCCCGATGAGAATTTAATTCGCGACGGGGGACGTTCGTCGTCCGCGCGTATCCGGGCGGCGTTGCGACGGAAGAGGGGTGGGTTGCAACCGCGTTACGAAAGGGGCAGAGGGTGGCCGGTGTAGCCGTGTCGGTGGGTGTGGCAAGGCGGCCAGGGTGAGCACGAGGTGGCACAGAGAGGATGGATTCAAAAAGAATGAAATAACGGATTGGGTTGCGGCCAACTGGCCGGCTTCCAACCAATCCTTAGTCGGCTGGATGCGGGAGTATATTATGTATACCATTCACCCGCCTTATATCCGTTGCCCTGTGGAATCGTCCCGATGCATCCCATTCAAAATCATATTTCTCCGCGCTCCCTGTCCCCGGCTACACAGCTGGTACGCGGCTCGGGGTAGAAACAATAATTGAGAACGAACGGTTCCTCGCGGGGGGGTGTTAGCGCCAGACGTTCGTTAACGATACCCGAGCGATCCGTGCGCGGGTCATCCTGGGGCTGCTGGCGCGAATTTTCCGCGCGAATCGCTCACAATTAACGGGGGATGGACGCGCGAGGGGGTTGGAGGTGATGGTCCATTTATCGGACGCGACGCGCGACTGTCGAGGGGCCTTGTTTTGAGGGGACACGCGAAGGGGTGGGATGGGCGTCGAGGGCGATTTACTTTGTTGGTCGCAGAGTTTAAAGAAAGGGATTAATTGCTGCGTGAAGAAAAGGTGACTGCGGGTGAGGAGGCTTAACGGATATTGATTAGGGATCTTGTTCGATGGAGGACTTCAGATTGTTCGTGTAATCAGTAGGAATAGAGGAGTGTGGTTCGTGTACTTAGTTGGTAGCGTTTAATTTGTCGAATGAGAATCGAAAGAATTTTGATGATGTGGAGATTTAGTTTCGGCTGGAGCGATTACGGTGCAGAGCGTACGTTGTTGGCTAGCGACGGAGTTCGCTGGGAGGGGTTAATTGCCGCGCGGAAAAAGGAGAATGCGGATGCGGTTTAGCAAACGTTGATTTGCAAGTGAAATCTTCAGAATTCGTTTAAACGGGTCTGTTATACCTGCGATTAATCAGAGGAGTTTTTAACGGTAATCGAGGGCACGGATTTAATTTGCGATATCCCCTGGAAAATTTTTAAACGCCTGCCCTTTTGGCATCGTTGTTGCAGCTCGCGATCGACGAAAGTTTCTTTCTCCGAGTTCCCGATAAATCCCCGTTCGCCGCAGTGGCTAAACGAAGCAAGTTGAAAGGCAAACGGAAATCAAACCTGCAAGTTAGACGCTCCCCAGCTGAATGCTCGCCATTCTCCCTAATGATTGCTTTGGTTTAAAGCTTTAAATTACCTTCTGGCGTAGTGGCGGATAGAATTTGCCAATATTCGGTCCACGCGAGTCCGCGACAGGAAATTCACTTAACTCTACCGTCGTGGAATCGTGTCCTCGCGTTACGTACACTGCACCACGCGGTTTCATCTAATTCACCAGTTTAAACTTGAAATTAGCGCAAGCTATTGTTACGTACACGCGATTATCCTAGCCACTAAAAATATATCTACTCTCTCGGTTCGTTCTTTATCTTTCTCTTCGAACTTGTGCCAGCACGATCGAGAGAAAAATCGAACGACGACGCGATCGAGTCTGAGAAACGACTGAGAATCGATCTCCGATTGCAAACGCGACGCGTGACGCGGTTCCGCGCGAAATTGTACGCGGACGACGCGGAGGACGCGGCGTCGGGGACTTGTCGAGTAATTGGAATGAAGCTACAAAAGAGCCGGCTGGAATTTTCTGTAATTAACTTGTCCCGCGGAGGCTGGAGATGTAGCGCGGGCAACGGTAATTTGTTTTATCGAACCTGATTACGCGACTCGATAACAGATACTCGAAAGCGGAGCCGACGGAGTAATTCAATGGGAATTAAAAAATAATTGCGCCCGGACGATTTGTCGGGATCTGTTGCGCGTCGAGTGAGAAGATACAGATAATTTAACAGGCGCCACTTCGTACAGAAATGCAACAACAACGACGAGGCTATTGTCGTTTCTCGCGAGGAAATACGATTTCGAGTGCAATCTCAGACAGTTCGCTTATTCGAGCGGAAGGCGTCGTGAATTTCTAAAACTACGACCCGGTATGCGGACATGTCGGTCGCAGTTCGAGCACGCAAGCAGAATGCGCATACGTGACGCGCCAATTACGAACGAGCTAATTAAGGAATTAAATATCCTCGATAATCATTATCGAATTTTTCGTTGCACGGATTACGGTTTACCTTTTTTCGAAGCGAGGAGGAATCGTACTTGATTGCTAGATTATCATCCTAATGCGTTTCTAAACGCGACGAAAAATTGATTACTTTCGTTAATTACGATTTACCGTACAGGTACGCAGCCGGAATAAATCAGACGCCTATCGAGCAGTAAAAATTTATCATTTCCTGACAGCCGCTCGGCCATTGTTCAATTTCTGCCCGCGAAATAGGACGATAAGTAGAGCGTCGAGATTTATTCATTTATAATACGCGATGGATATCGACGTAAAAGGTAATTCAATTAGCTTTGAATATTTAAACGAGCGAATCCTCCCTACGGAAGTCCCTCTGCGTCGTCAATCGAATATTTCGATTCGCTTTCGGCCCTCGCCAATATCAGAACGTTCGCGGATAGAAATTCGGCGAAAATCTGATCAGTCGTTCCTTACAAAAGGAATGTTATCGATTTTTAAACCAAAGACACGCACGATATCAAATAAGAATACGAAATTTCGATTTGCGATTTTTGAAATCGCAAAAAGTGTTCGAAACTTTGTACACGATTGAAGTAACGCGTCGAGTTTGCTGGAGCGAGACGATCTTCAATTATCCGAGAACACCAAGTTAGCTTCGCACAGAAGTGGCGTCCCCGCTTAGTCGAAGACGCCAATTAACGAGTGAAAAGAATCGATGCAGCCCCGTTTAACGTTCACGATTGTTCGTTACAGCGCGGACGAAGGGTTCGATGGCACTTACCCCACGAACATCGTCGTGAAGAACGACGGGACCTGCTTGTACGTACCGCCCGGGATATTCAAGAGCACTTGCAAGATAGACATCACCTGGTTCCCCTTCGACGATCAGCGTTGCGAGATGAAATTCGGATCCTGGACGTACAACGGCTTTCAGGTAGGAACACCGTGGCGAACCAGTTGCGATGGTTCCGTTTTTCCATCAACACCTCCATCGTCGATCTGTTTTCCCCATAGTTCTCCACTCGCAATTCGTTTTCAAGCTCATTTTAAAGGGTTGCAGCGAAACACATCAGTTACACACGTTCCACGTCGATTGCTTCAATAGAATTTTATTATAGATAGGGTAGTTCGTTTAATGGGAATTTAACTGATTAAATGTGGGGATTTATTTAAGTCTATTTCGATAGTCAGATGTCCATTTCTGTATTCACAGTTTTTGATTTAATTGAATGTAGATAAGCATTGAGAGGGTGGATTTTAAGGCGATGTATTTTAAATATTATTTTTTCTTTTCGCACGGTTTTCTAAGGAATTTATACGGGCAGACATGGAACGAAGTCGACGGCACCGAGGATTCCGCTATTTCTACAATTCTCCTTGGAAGTTGATCGGGGTGGGCGTCGTTCCCAAATAGGGGATGACTTTATTGAATTCCGCGGAGCATTAATTCCATAACCGTGACAGGGCACCGTCGTCCTTTTAACGCAGCCAGATGTAAATGCAGGGCCTGTGCTTCCTGAAAATACTATTTTGAAAGGACTCCTGAAAATTCACAGAATCGAGGAGCGCGGGTTTCGGGTAACAATAAACGCGACAGCGTGACGCGAAGAGAATTCACAGTAATGCAGTTTCTCGCTAGCCGGTTCAGTTGATTAACACAATGGCCAGGTGAACCGCGCCGAAAGTTCCATCTGCGAACGTCCTTTGTTTAAGTTCGTGAAAAATATCGCGATACAGAGAAATATTCCCGACGCGAGACGCAAATTTTTTTCACGTGTTCCACAAAAATCTGTCGCAGCCTTCCCGAAAAGGTTCCCTTCGAGACAGAAGCGTTCCTCTTTTCAATTATATTCCCAGCGAAAATCATTTCCGTTCGCATCCGCGCGGTCTTTTAAGCTCTCGAAATTCCGCGACTCGTCGCTTGATTGTTACGTTATTCACCATTCCGGTAGTCACGCGAGGGGATGAAAATGACCGACCCGTCTTCATTTGTCGCCTGTGATCGTTCTGAATAATTAAAATCGAGGATGCGAATTACACGCTGCGACGGAATTCGAGAGTGCTTGGGGATTCATTAAGGAGGACAATAAGCAGAACGAAGTAATGAGGGGTGGGAAAGGCAAGGGTTGACGGCGAAGGAAACAGGGAAAGTGATGTATATACACGTACAGAAAACACTTTCCACGGTCACACTCGATTCGACCTGTTAGCAGCGAGAGATTCAAAACGCTTTTCTCGTCTCAATCTTTTTTTTTTCTCACCCTCGACGATACCACCTCTAACACCCCTAATCTACTCCCTTGCTCCTCGATCAGTCTCATTACGTTCAATCTGAATTTCAGTCGCTAATTAAAAAACATAATGCGCTCTCTGGTAAGAATTACATGACAGGAACATATCGAAACGCATCTCGTTTCCATCGTGTCCAACGAAACCCGAAAACGCGGACAAAACGCACCAAGGGCCACGCGTCGATTTTCCACTGATCCGTCCTAATAAATTGCCAACAGTTGGACCTGCAACTGCAAAACGAGTCCGGCGGTGACATCAGCAGTTTCATCACCAACGGCGAGTGGGATCTGTTAGGTGAGATTTTACAACCCTTATCGAGCGCGCGCGCGCGGCGATTAGCAATTCTAAAATGCGGCTGGCAAGTTCTAGGGCACAATGGGCCGCGCGATCAATCGTTCCGTAGGTCGACACCAGCTGCGTCTTACTGCCGGGCTTTATCTAATCTAGATTTTCCATCGTGGATACTACACGTGGCCGCCACGTTCTCCAGAGCCACCCCCGACGATTAATTCCGGGGCCGTGTTCTTGTCGAAATTTCATTATCTCAATCACGGCCTTCGCGGACTTTGCGTACGACAACGACGTCTACAACAGCGATTACTACGAATCTATCTCTGATTCAAGATTGAAAACTACATTCCATTCGATAAAAAAATCACAATTCGCTAAACTCTCTAATCGTGGTCTCATTTTTTTTCTTCTATTCCACTAGTTACTATTGGACAGGTAGAAACGTTTGACCTAACGTTAAACGGATCGAAGTCGCGAGCTTGGAACGATATCGATATCGAACGAAGGAGGCAAGACCCGTAAGGGTTTACGCAAATTGTGAAATAAAAATGTGGCACACTACGCGGTGCACGGGTCTCTCATTTCTCGAGACGTACGTACTCGCCTGGCTGCGCGAAGTGTTGCCACGCACGCGGTGTACACGAAGAGAGAGGTCTTACGTATCCCCCCTGGTAGAAATGTGTCTTAAGTGACTTCAGCCGTGGTAAAGTGTGGCTGTAACCGAGGAAACACTCGAAAATAAAGCCGCCGACTCTCTTCGGGTACGTTGCCCGGGATAATTCAAGTGTAGCTACAGTCCTCGTCGCATAAAGTAGTCGAGTCATCGCTATCGAGCCCTGATCGTTTATTCTCGCGAGCTTTTGTCGCTCGTCCGATGGAATTGTGATCGCGTTGCGTTCCATCGACGACGACGTCTGATCGGTTACGATTAACCCTCGACGGGGACAAATATTCGAACCGCTTTCACGGGAAGAACGAAGTCGAGGAACGAGTACTCGATACAGGGGATGATTTTAGATCGAATGGATAGCCGAATCGATGGTTACTTTACACGCGAACATTTTTATTTTATTTTCCGAGGGAATTGAGTTTGAAAACGCGTCCATCGCCCGTGGGTTTATTTGGCTAGCTGGAAATACTGAACGCTGCTAGTGCAACCAGCAGAAAGTTATTCTATCCGCCAATGTAAAATGAATGTATGTGTGTGTGTACAGTATTTATTCGTTTGAGAACTCGTTCTAGGGGAAATTAAATTATTCTTGCATAATTAAACGAGAATTCACTCGATCGAGACTCGACGAATTGTCAAGCTCAGTTCGTTACCACGCGAATGCTTCGAGTTTTCTACGAACGACGATCGAGGCTCGACTTCGATTCGATCGGGTTGCGTGCATTCCGTATTGTTTTTCGTGTTCTCCGTTCATTGCAGGGGTGCCTGGTAAGAGGAACGAGATTCGTTACAATTGCTGCCCAGAACCATATATAGATATAACGTTCGTGGTGATCATCAGAAGGCGGACTCTTTACTATTTCTTCAACCTGATCGTGCCATGCGTCCTGATTGCCAGCATGGCCGTTCTGGGATTCACCCTGCCACCGGATTCCGGCGAGAAGCTGTCTCTCGGCAAGTCGGACAACTGTTATGCATGCTCGCTGTCGTTAGATTTACCATCCAAATCTCTATGAACGATATCGTTCGACGTGGCGTTCGCTTGTCGAGTGTTCTCGCGGTTAGAGAAATTCGAGGAGACTTTTCAATCGCTTGCGACAATGATTAATCAGGAATGAAAGTGATCTCGCGAGCAAAGACTCTTAGAATTTTTTTCTAATAGAAATTCTTTCGTTTGAGAAAATGTAGAGAAATTTTCTTTTCATTTCTGCAATTCTGAAAGCTTCCAAATATTTTAATGCAAAACGAGACGTACGTTCGCGCTAGATTGATCTTACTCGAAACGACTGTCCGCAGAATTCACGAAAATCGAACGCGCCCGCTGGACGATGTCCCGTTTAATTAATTTAATCGCTCGATACGCTTTATGGTGGTTCAATCAGCCGCTTTGTCCATAAAGTTACCCCATTATTTTGATATACGCGGCCTCCTCCAGATTCCTCCGATTACTCGGAACCGGCTGGGGCCAGATCGCTTGGTCGCATAATTCCAATTCCTCGCAGGCTTGCTGCGAGTTCTCGCAACGTATCGAATCGCACACGGGGGAGATTACAGTCGCGTCGATCGCGATCGCGTACATTCATGTGTCGACGAAACAGCGGTATTTATCGATCGGCTTGTCCCGTGCCCGCGTTTCAAGCTTCGCGTATCAAACGCCGAGTGCTGGCCCCTTTTCAAGATGATCGAATCCACCGGAAACTTTCCGCGGTTGCAATTAATTGTTTCGAAATTCCACGAATTTCCACGCGCGCGTTCACGATTGGAACCGCTTACATCCACGTGTTATTCGGTTAGACCGCCTCGCAGCTGCCTCGTAATTTATTAACAGTTAACAGACGATAAACTAGCTCTCTGAAACTGCCAAGCAATTTCCGGCTTCGTATTTTAATCCAGGAAATTCGAGTGAACTCGCGCGAGCAGCCTCGATACCTTCAAACGATTACTCTGTTCCCGCGAAGTTCGAAACGCGTTCGATGGTCCCTCGAATCTCTCCAACGATCGATGCTGAATTAAAAATCTTCGACATTGAAAAGACTTGAGTCGCGACACGGTGGACAGACGCGATTTTCTTAGACAGTGGCGAACGAGAGACGTCGCGTTCGAAATCGGACGCTGAAAACGCGCGCGCTTTGAAACGCGGAGGGGAGGGCAGCGACACTTGCCTCTGCTTTCGAGAGCCTCGGGGATTAGCAGCTGCCGAGCCCTTACAGACCTGTTGTGGATTAATCTCGTCTGGTTACCGTGGTGCGCGGCGATAATTAATTGGACCAACCAACCTCTTTTGCAGGGGTAACCATTCTCTTGTCCCTCACTGTGTTCCTGAATATGGTGGCCGAGACAATGCCAGCGACGTCGGACGCCGTGCCACTGCTGGGTAAGTCCGTAAATTTCTCCCGCCTTTTCTCTCCCAGTTTCTCTCCGTCTCTCTCTCTCCCTTTTTTTCTTTATTACTTCGTTTTATCGGAGACCGTGCCCTCGGGGTCATCCCTCCGTTGGTCGAGGTAAAAGTCAGGGTTTTCGGACGGTTGGTCTAGGGAACAATGGACCGTTTAGCGGAGGGAAGAATACGAGCTTCGCCGTGTGATCCCTGCTGTTCGTCCGTAATTTATGTCGAGCGTATCATCGACGTGAATCTTCGATAGGATCGATCCGTATGGGTTATCCTGGCGAACGTTCCCTTTAAATTCGCGCGACGTTTCGTTGCATTGATTTGCGATACGATTTTCTTTGAGTACCT
The DNA here is from genome assembly GCF_050948175.1 of Xylocopa sonorina. NCBI lineage: Eukaryota > Metazoa > Arthropoda > Insecta > Hymenoptera > Apidae > Xylocopa > Xylocopa sonorina. The sequence continues at coordinate 11,070,567 of NC_135196.1, read as the reverse complement.
CGATCGTCATAGTACGATTCGTTATAAATTATTAAACATCATTCGATTTGATAGTTTGAAAGTTTAGTAGCATCATAGATACAGAATAGAGGAGGCGTGTTTCCTCTTGCGATACGATTTTTTTTTAAGTACCTCGATCGTCATAGTACGATTCGTTATAAAGTATTAAACATCATTCGATTTCATAGTTCGAAAGTTTAGTAGCATCATAGATACAGAATAGAGGAGACGTGTTTCCTCTTGCGATACGATTTTTTTAAGTACCTCGATCGTCATAGTACGATTCGTTATAAATTATTAAACATCATTCGATTTGATAGCTTGAAAGTTTAGTAGTATAATAGATACAGAATAGAGAAGACGTATTTCCTCACGCTGTCTAAAAACGTGGCGAAAAATCCATTGGGTACATTCATAGCGGATCTATCGCAGCAGGCTTACGCAGATATCTTCGATCGCGGTATAGGCACGACCGGTACGACCCAATCCGAGCGAGGCTTATTGTGCACGGTCCTTTATCCTAGGCTGACGATCCCCTATTGCACTGGTCAGGACTATTCTACTGACAGTGGTGGTCGCTTGACTGGCAACGGATCCGGCAGGTCAGACGCCGAGTCGGAGAACAATCATTCATCGACGCCCTGATTCAGATTAGCTGAAGCAAACATTTCGAAATTCTCTGATTGATACTTCGATAGAGCGTGACGCGATCGTAATCGATTCGCAATTTCGATTAGAGCCGTTGCAACGGGACCAGGTGCATTCTCCTTCCGAATCGTATCGGTCGCGGTGGTTTTTCATTTGAGGGTGCTGCGTTCTCTTTTCTCTTCCGTTTCTCTAAATTGTCTCGTGTGTTCACAGGAACATATTTCAACTGCATTATGTTTATGGTGGCCAGCAGCGTTGTCAGCACCATCCTTATTTTAAATTATCATCATCGGAATGCTGACACCCACGAAATGTCTGAATGGGTAAGCATCGCTTTAATTCTATTTTAAATGATATTCAGTGGCGCGTGACGGATTTCCTTTATGACAAATTATTATCTAATGGCGAGTTCGATGAACGCGCAATTTCGAGCGATACCGTGAAGCTTGTTTAATTTCACGGGTGTCCCGACGAGATATCATTTATCGATTCTGGTTTTCAGGTGAAAGTGGTATTCCTTTATTGGCTGCCTTGTATACTTCGTATGTCACGACCAAGTGATAAAGAAGAAAGGGAGGCGCAAAAGTCTCAAAAACCGTCTCCAGTCACCGGTAATTTAGTGACCCGAAAAAGCATCGACATAAGTACTGACAACATTTACTACTATCTATATAAATGTTTAACTGTGTCACACACGAACACTGACCTCGCTCATTACCGATACGTGCACTCTAACGCACACCTGACTTGCTCCAAGTCGTGCATACGTGTGTAACCATACTCAAGTGACATGGACGGTACTACCATCGAGACAGTAAAATGTTGGCAGAAATTCTAATCATCCATATCACCGTTCCTCGATAAAACACCCTTACTCATCCTTTCGCAGACGTACATACCCCTACCCTTTTTGCAAAAGTTCTTTGATACGTTGTTCTGTCTGTACTTTCAATCCCTTGTACACTTTGTACCTTTAATCTCCTTCCCCAAAATCCTGATTGTGCAAGCAAAGTAATATTACCAATACTCGCCCTATTCTGACCCAAAAAAATAATACAAGAGTAGAGATTGACGTATCTTTCGTGGTCTTTCGTTTTCGAGCGAATTTACTTTGAAAATCAGCATCATAGCAGCAGCGTTCGCGTCATAAATCTTTCACAATCGAGCTGATCGAAAACGAAAGAATCGTCGCGCTCCATTTCACCAGCAGTAACCCCTCCCCCAGCTGAAAAACTGAATAGAAAGCTCTGCGTCCTCGACGCGGCAGGGCGGTTACTCACGGGCGTGCGTCCTCGATTGGAACAGGTGCTGGGAAGAGCCACGGCGACCTGGAGCTGCGTCAGAGGAGCAGCAAGTCCCTCCTAGCGAACGTCCTGGACCTCGAGGACAACGCTCTGGCGTCGCACAATAACCTCCTGAACAACGTGTACAGTACCCCTGGCCCCCACCATCACACGATGGGCCACGGGCACAGTCACATCCACACAACGCCGCGCCATCATCATAGCCACGCAGCGACGCCGCATCATCAGCACTCGACGCCACTGGCACACTCCTCTTATCCTGCGGCGATACAGATCAGTCACACGCCGCACCATCATCCGCACCCGCCAGACACGCCTGGCCCGCAAGTTGAAACGATACTCCAAAACGCGTGTTTCTGCGCACGAAACGAGCTGGTCATGATCCTCAAAGAAATTAAGGTGAGCACGTCCGCGGCAACCTTCCGCGTTATTAGCGTTCGAATGCTCGCGCGCTTAACGGATTGATCCCGAAGGAGTACCGCGGGAGAGCCACGAACTCGCTCGGTGATCAAAGTTCGCGAGGGTGGTAGCTGGAAGGGTTAAGTCGGCACCTCTTTCCCTGCATAATGTAACGACGTTCTACATTAACGTATTCAGGGCAGGAGCGAGTGTCCTTGACGTCCTGTCGTTTCGCTGGTACACCAGGGATCCTTAATTAAACATTGACAGTCCAACGGATGAATCCGTTGGCGAGAGTACGCGATTTTAGCGATCGTCTTGTTAGAGATGTCGATTATTTTAAAATTCCACCAGATTCTTGCCTTGAATATCGATCAAGCTTTAATCTAGTAGACTTTAATCACGTCCCGTTAAACTCGCTCCTTTTCCATTGAGATTACGCGAACCGTTCGTCGACGGGCTCGCGAGTATTTAAATTCACAGCCCCCGTAGAAATTTTAATCCCACGGGGGTGAGAGAGATGCGCAGTGCGTCACACCAGACTCGCCTGTTGCAGATAATCACGGATCAGCTGAAGAGCGAGGAGATGAACACGAAAGTGACGAACGACTGGAAGTTCGCGGCGATGGTGATCGACAGAATGTGCCTAATCATTTTTACTCTGTTCACCATCATCGCAACCATCACCGTCCTACTGTCGGCGCCGCACATCATCGTCACGTGATTCAGAAAAGCACAGACAGCCGACGGAAAGTCGGAGGTCGACGAGGATCGTGCGCTGCGCATCGGTGCGGACGGCGAGGGACGCGAACACGACGGTGACGAATTAGACGTAGACAGCGACGACGACGACGACGACGACGACAAGGACGATGACGATCACGTTAGTCACGGCGACGATCACCTGGACCACGGTAGAATTACGCGAACGGCGACGTTACTTCTACGCCTGGACGTCCAGCTGATCGGGGTCGACCATCCGAGTCGTGTGTCACGCCTCGTTTCGTGGGATCCGCACCGCGCTGGGTGGAGAACGACGCGGGGACACTAGGCTCCTCGTAAATTCTTTATGATATACAATTTCGAAGGAACCGAGGGCGGCGGAAAAAGGAAAAAAAAAGACAAAAAAAAGAAAAAAGAAAGAAACAGAGAAAAGAAAAAAATTAACGAAAAGAAAATAATGATATATCTCATCATTGTAGTTCATTTCGAAGAGGACGCCTTAGCGAGACACGTTCAATATAATTGCGCCTACGTCGGCGTGTTTAAATGGTACACTGACACGCGCGCACATACACACGTCTACACGCATACACGGTCGCATGTGAACACGCTGGCCACGCCGAGATATGTGCATCCTTGGTATTCGGTGATCCTTGCTCGGGCTGGAACGCGGCCGATCAGGCTGTTTCAAGTTCCTGTCGATCGGACGTCGCGCGGATTTCTCGGACGTTCCGAACGTCGATAATCGCGATCACGCGTTAATGTCACGGGACAGGAAACTGGGGTACACGCACGCGATTTCTGATTTGCCTGCCTCGACATTGGGCGATTCGTTCGCGTCGACAGTTGCGTTCGAGTGTCGAAAAAATAAAATTCCCCCATTATCATCGATGATGCGATAAATATTGTTTCAACGCTTGCCACTTGTGATTTGTACATTGAAAACATCCGCTATTTACTTTTGAAGCTTGTTTGCGCGCTTGTTAATAGAAAACCGTGACGTATAAACTAATCGCGAATCTCTCGAGTTACCGCGCGTGTATATCGACTATTAGAAGAGCGTCACACTGAAATTAGCGAGAACTACTGCCCGTTAAAAATCACCGCTACTGGTATCGAGATAGGGAGAAAAGGGGGAGAGCAGTGATTCGGTTAAAAAACTTCGGATAGTAGCGTTCGTTTTTGAAATTCGGTTCGACAAATGGCTTCGCCGGATGCAAATATATCCGCGTGCACGCGTGTGAAACACGGAAACACGCATAGACACGTACACGCACACACACGAGACAGAGAATACAGAACACCTGGGGTCGTTGAAGCGTTTGAATTTGTTAAAGAGTAAATCGAGTTTCCCGATACGGTCGACGACCGCGAGACAATTTTTCGTTCGGTCTTGGTTGCCCGTATCTGCGAGAGAATCTCACGGATGGACCGTATAGAAAGCGAGAGAGAGAGAGAGAGAGAGAGAGAGAGAGAGAGAGATACAAACAAAAGAGAAAGAAGCTGAAGAAGGGTAACACTGCTCCTTTTATTGTGCTTACAAAAAAGAGTTTAACAAAACGAGATGAAAACAGACGGGATAGAGGACACACGATTAAAAGGCAAAGCGCACACGTTAATATTCTGAGAAACTGAGGAAGCAACACGAGCAAAAAGAAAAAAAAAGTAAAAAAAATGAAAAAAAAAATACGAGAGAATAATAAGTAAAAAATAATAACTACACACAATGAACTGCCAAGACGATTCAAAACAATGCTAGTGAATTTTATTATCCGTATCACTAGTAAGTAAATCGACGACAACTTAAATAAAACGGGGGATTTATACTACGATTATAAGGGTGGCGTGCGACACAGCGCGGCGTTTAAAACAAATCGAAAAAAAAAAAATATAATAAAAACGAAAAAAAAGTACATATATATGTATATATATAAAGAGAAAAAAAAGAATACCGTTCTTTGTTAGGTCGTAAGAGAAGTCCCGCGTAAAGCAGGAGGCGGTAAGGGTGCGACCACGCGGGCAACGGATGACACCGGACGGAATCTGATGGCGATGACCACGATTGACTATAGCGCGGCGTCTAATTTTCATTTCCACGCGTTTCTTCCCCTTCTATCGGCGGACATCGTTTGTTGTTGTCCCTCTGTACACGCTTGTACAAGCGCGACACACGGTTACACACTCTCTCTCACACTTGACACACGTAGACGCAACGCACTCTGTTGCATTGTATTTTCTTACACACACAAACACACACACGCATACACACACACACTGTACAAGTAACACGCGACGATCACGTAGACACGTTTACACGCGAAACTTTTTCGATCTAACGTTCCAGGCAGACAGGCCACCGCGTCCTCGAGATCCATGCGCGATTTCCGGTGAATCGACGGGCACGCGTTCGCCACAGGAAGAAAAGAAGACGAAAGGATCTGAGACTCGCGCCGTGGGTTCCAAGGCGACTCGAGCCTGTTAGCGTATATTTACTTTTTTAAGTCGAGTCGCCTTCGAACGAGGCGAATCGTCGAGGATCCCTTTAAAGACGACGGCTCGCGCACCGCGATTCACTCGCGAATTCTATCCGATCGTGGTCCGGTTTCGTTTCGTCGTTCGACGATCCGCGGAGACGAAACGCAGGGCTCTCGAGCGATCGCCGTCGCCTGGCTCCTCGAATGGATCTTCTTGCTCTTCGACCGCACGCTATTCGCCCTAAATGGCCAAACTCATTTCCAGCTCGTCTGTGAAAAGTACACCCACGTCGGATTATCCGTCAACGGACGCGCAACAGTTCCGATTGATTTTGTCGTTTGTCGCTGCAAAGCGGAATCCGTTTCCTGTGGAATATTCACCACCCCCTAAACAAAAAAAAAGAAAAAAAGTGAACCATACACTCGATCCGCTCGTACTCTGATAGTGAAACGGGAATGGTTGAATTTCATTTTCGAAGTTTAATTGTTTCGTCGCAACGCTTGTAGAGGGTGCCTTGCAATGGGCGATAGAACCGAGGACGTAACGATTTTAGAAAAACGAGAACGAATCGGAAATCTACGTGCGCATAATTGAAAGTTAAGTACAATTATGGACATATTAGTGACTCTATTCATTATTGGCCAGCCGCAAGTCTACTTCGGCTCGCGTTTGCATCGCCGCAAAAAATAATTCGTTCCACTTACTTTCGATTCGTTTTTCTGCAGAGAATCTTTCGATCGCGTATTCGTGTGCTACGGTAGAAATTGAAAATTCGGGTTCGCGACAGTCGCAGCAATGATTATTCCTACGGAAAGCGTCTCGTCGAACGTCCGTCGACCACGAGTCCAAACGCAGGAGAAACATTTTAGTCAATATATACGAATGCTCAGTATTTAATACGATATCCCATTTACCATATTTCGATTCGTGGCACGGCACGAGGTTCGCGCGCCACGACGCTTGGGCGAACGTATTTAGACGCCCAAGGGAAATGGGATTCCCTTTGCACGCCTGTAAAGAGTCTTCGAGTTTCTACGCAACGTTACGTTTCATAACCGTACTTCGTCAATTTTGATAACTCGACCGGTTTGCTTGACCTCGGCTCGTTTCAAGCTCCGAGCTGCCATTGGAGCAACGTCCTACGAAAAAAAAAAAAAAAAAAGCGAAGCTAGTTCTCCGTGCGTCCGAGATCACAGCCGTAAATTATTCCTAAACGCGAGAGAATTCGTAGAACAAAAGTTCAGACAACGTTGCTCCAATGCGAGACAGCTCCCACTGTACAATGCTCAATCAAAGTCGCTGTTGTCTACTTCTATAGTGCCCCACTGTGCACCCCCCAGGTTCACCACGACTTCGAACGATTAGCTCGGTGAAAATCGAACTAAACCCCTTCGACGAACCCGTTAGCCGCAGGGAATTCGATGATCGCAACTTCTCCGGATTTAAATACAAACCGCGACGTTAAAAAGAACCAAATCGTAGGCTCCCCTTCTAGAACCCGGGATCATTCATTCCTCTCGCGAAGAAGATAAAACGGTTAGCGAAAAAAAAAAAAGAAAAAATGGAGAAGGGAGAGAGGCAAACGCGAATCCCGTCGACTGTGTTAGAGCAAACGGAGAGAGGCGAAGAAAAAAAGATGAACTCGACAATTGAACAAACACGAGGAAGCTTGTCAACCGCGAGCGCGAAACGGAAAGGAACATCGGAATCTCGTTAACGGATAGTCTCGCAGGCGGGTCTTGTTGAAGATAATAAATAAATTAAAAACAAAAAAACGAAAACGAACAAAAAAAGCAAAAAGTGTACACGAATTTCAAGGAAAAAGCAAAAAAAGAAGAAAAAAAAAAGACATTACTATAGCACGTTTTGGCCATTGGCATTGACGCGACAACCAATCACGTTATCTTTTAAATACTATTATAATGGTTACGAAGTAATAATTAAAGGAAAAAAAAAAAACGCATAACGTTGTTAAAACTGATGTTAAAGGAACGATTAAAACGAGTAAATAAATAAATAAATAAACGTAGGGGATATAAATTGTAATCGATAAAACGCCTCGATTGACGGAATAACCATTCTCGATCTTTAAAAAGGTAAATCAGCTAACTAATTAAACGCTAATGGATTTCAATTAACGCTCTTTAAATGGCTCGCGCCGGAAGGTCTCGGTAGAATACAGTAAACAGTATTACGTAGGGATGAGAACATGAAAAATGTTAAAAAAAAAAAAAATAATATACCACGGTTATCCGAAGTTAAGCGTCGCTTTGGCGAAGCGAGAAAGAGTCGCGGGAAAAGACGATACCGACGACGACAGTTCGACGTGCGAACTGGCGTCGATCGAAGTCAACCGAAAGGAAGAAGAAATGGCTAAGGAAGAATGAGAAACGCGATGGCGTCGACGAAGGATCGTGCGTTCAAGCGATACCACGGTGTTTGGCGGTCTCGTTCCGCGATGAGATTCGCTCGGTTAACGCAGCGATCCGCGTTATATCGCGAAACGAACGGCCATACGCGATCGTTTCTTCTTATTTCCTTTCCGCAAACGCGTTTGCTGCAGTTCAAGTTGGTGGAAAGGGTCGCATGGCGACGATTTATTGTTAACACGCGAACGATCTCCGCGTTTCGATGGCCAATTTGATGAACGATCGGTAGAGAGGCTTTCAAGTGAACCAATTATAAGTAGAGCAGGAAAATTTCAGAAAAATTTGAAAAGAAATTGCTGTTGTAATTTATCGATTACTTTATTCGATGATATCAGTTGTACGAGCTTTTTTTCATTGAATTAATCGAACTTTGCTGCGCTAAGGTGATCGCAACAAAATTAGTAACTGTTCGTATTTTCAATATTGAACGTCGTGTGGCTTTACAAAGGACTGCACGGGATTATCAGCGTCATCGATGCACTTGGACGAATTTTATTTGCCGCATAATTCGTCGATTCTATTCAGCGATCGAGAATTATAAAAAAAAATCGGTTAATCGAGCAACGTCGCGCGTTAGATGAATCAAATTGGCCGCGGAACCAGCGACTCGCCATTCGCGGCGTCTACGACGCTTTTAATCGTATCTAAACGCGTTAACCAAGTTAAACGGTAATTGTTAACGGAGAAATAACATCGAGCCTATCGATATTAATCGTTATTGAGTTCCTCGCGAGAGCGCGAGGAAACTATTCGAAAATACAATAATAACGCAGGTGTACATAGTGGCTCTAAAGTGTCACTTGGTACGCGAACCTTAGTTTATATCACGGGCGGTTTATTATCGCGGAGAAGCGCCAAAACGAAAAAAAAAATAATAATAATAATCGCAGTAATTAAAGAGAAAAAAAAAAGTGCAGAAATTAAAAAAAGATAGAACGCAGCCCGATCTAAGCGGAAGTTCCAAACGTTTTAGTAAGACGAGAGGCGAGAAACGATAAAGCCGTTCAATAATTAAGAAATTATATACTCGTTCTGCGAAGAAATTTACTTGTTGCCACATATCGAAGTCAAGTCGGAATTCAAAACGAGTTGCTCACTGAACAAAAAATGATTTAAACGTGTATTAGCAAAGCGGAGGGAGAAAGAGAGAGAGAGAGAGAGAAAAAGAGGAAAACACGACGAAGGGAGGAGGAGTAGGAGGAGAGGGAAAAAAGGAAAATTTAGAGAAAAACTGTAAAAATACACACGAGGGTGAATTCGTTGCTCACGGATGCTCATTTATTGTTTTTATCCAGCGAGGTCCCGGCGTTTACGAGACGCCGTAAGCCAGACGCTTAGTGAGGGTAATTAATGTTCGAGTGTACTTTCAACTATCACGCTCAACGTTGAAGCATTTAAGCTGTTCACGAGATTCAGGGTCTTAGAGATTAATTAGACGAGACAGTAGGGGGAAAAAAAAAATTGTCGAGTCGTTCGTTAGAAAAAAAAAAAAAAACGAGGAGTTTAAACGAAAGAAAAACGAGAAAAAACAAAAAAACGTAAGTAAATAAACAATTAAATAAAACGATTAGACGGAAGAGGGATAGGGGGAATAATACTAATTCGTAAATCGAGAGGGGAGAATAAAGAGTAGAACGTTCGTAGCGGAGGAACGTATAAACATACAAAGCCGCGTGTACCGGGAAAAGGGAGTGTTTTCGTTCGCGTTTCGGGGATCCATTCGTTTCGCCGTTTTGTTTCGAAGGAAATCAATGCTACCCGTTTAAATGTGCATAGACCGCGTGGAACGCATCGATGAGAAAACTGGAACGTCGATGGTAACGAGAATCGAACGAATCGAGCGGGGGGGTAGAAAGGAGGGGCTGGGAAGAAAGGGTGAAAGAAACGTGAGCTCTAAATTCAGACGGATTGTGACGATCCTCTTTTTTTTTTATATATATATATGTATATACCGTATACGGAAATCGATCGACGCGATCGTCGACACTGATAGGGTGGTCCTTAATTGTACGTGCTGCCGAAATGTTTCCACCTTCTTGAACTTGACGAGGGGGAGAACGGGACTTTCCAACTGAACGTATGCGAAATCACGATGGCGGGCATCGAACGAGAGGAGGATCGAATACCGCACACGCTCTCGTGCGCGTGAGCGAGCGATGTCACGGGTAAATGAAATTTGACGAGTTCTTTTCTCTTTTTTTTTTTTTGGTCCCATTCGAGATAACGTGTCTTGTACCTTCGCCTGGAGAGTTCAGCCTGAATCAAGTTGGAAGCTCCCTTTCGAGGGAACTTGGAAAGTCGAATCTTGCTTCGAGTCTGTACGACAATTTTTTGTTTCGTCAGAAGGGAATTTCGTTTTCTATAGTTCCTGGTGAAAATGAATTTCGCAAAGGTCTTCTTCCGAAGTAAAGTAAAAACGCTTTCCTATAAGAAATTACTGAACTTTTCTTCTTAAAAAAAAAAGGGTGAGAAAGGAAAAAGATGTTAATACACGCACTTCAACAATATACCAAGTGCTATAATTGTTATTGTTATAAATGGAACGTGATGTTTGAGACTGTACTGAAAGCGGTGGTCGTTCGTGAATGAAACGCGCTGAAAGAGTTATCTGTCGAGGACGAAATCCACGGGTAGAACGAGGAGGAACAGCAAAGGGAAGCAGGGGAGCAAAATTGGGGCGGGGTTGGTGGTGGGATAGTGAAACGAAGGAAACGGAGAAGCGAAATTCCGAGATGATTTACGCAGCTCGCGCCTTTAATTAAAAGAAAAATAAAGAATATATGTATATGTACATACATATTAAAACTCAGCTTGTCACGCGCGGGGGGTTGTCATTATGAACTATTAAATCTTGTAATAATTAAAGTTAATAATAACGATAAAGCCCGCGGGAGGCGAGAGAGAGAGAGAGATGATAATATATTAATAAACGCTAGTAATAATATTAACGATGGTAACAATAATAATTATAATAAATAAATAATAATAGTTACGATAACGTACTAATTATTAATTATCCGCCTGGAGATGTTAAAATTTTTTCATTCCATTTAACGATTTAAGGCGACTTCGAGGAAGAATCGTTCCCGAGAACGAGCAGAGTGAACAGTAAATGAAAAACGAGATATTTATCGATTAACGAGAAACTTAAGGGAAAACAGATGATTAATCAATTGCATTAAAGAGGTTGGAACGCTAGTAGGATCGTAGTAGCGCGTATGTACAGGGTGACGAGATTAAATTGTATCCGGACATCGACACGGCGTGCGATTTTTCGAGTGTCCCAGTCGAGTAAGCGTGTGCGATTTACTCGAAATAGCAAAAATAGATGCGGCGACGAGAGACGCGAAGTCGAGAGCGGTAGAGTCGATCGTTAAACCTTCTGCTAACTCGTTGACGATTTTCATCGCGCGCGTAACGCATAATTTAATATATCAAAGTTGATCCAGAAAATTGAAATCTCTACAGTCGATAGAAAATTTCGTTACTACACGCGGAACAAACGGGCAAGATGGTCAACGAGCAGCGATTCTCGATGGCGGAAAGGCGATTAGAATGCTTGGTCGACTCTACATCGGGTGCGTTCGAAAGTTTCTCCCTCACTTCCGTAGTAGTATTTTACTCGACTCTCTCGTAACCAGCCAAGCGTTTTAAGGAACTTATTAAGGGTAGAAATAACTAAGATTGCTCATCGGCACGCGGCGCCGTTTAAGTCTCACAAAAGACAATCCCCTCAGAGGAATCGAAAGCGGACGACGGACTCGAACCTGTTTGATGTTGTCTCAGATAACCGAACACTTTTCTTTCTCTCTCGATGTATTATACTACCTCTGACTACCGCTACGCGAGGATAACGATAACCGTAATCCAGCCGATCGTCCGATCGAATCCTTCGATCGTTGTCCACGGTGTTTAAACGCCTGCTACCACGATCAAAGCGACTCTAGCGAGGGTAACTTAAGGTGTAAGGTCTATTATACTTATAGCACGTCAAAGTCTTCCGCAGTTAGTCTCCGAACAAGTAGCTACGAACACTTTTTGGGGGAAACTAGAACGAAGAATGGAACGAACGTGACACGAGACGAAATTCTTCTCCCTCCTCCCCTGTTGGTTTTCTCATTTTCATCGTCCTCGACGAACGCTCGCGTGAAAATCCGTCTCTGTCGAGCGGTTTTCTCGACGAAGACGCTCGCGAGGCTCGCGCGAATAGCTAGACGGAGTTCAGGGTTTAATTGCTCGGCTGATTGATACTGATTAGCGTAACATTAGCACTTCCCGCGTTGCGCGTCGTTCGAGCGTGGAACTGTGAAAGTACTGTGATCGATGGAAAATCAAAATTGTATTCGTCGTTGACGCTCGTGTTCGCGCGATTCTTTTTGTACTGTGAATAAGAGAAAAGGGAGTAAGACGAACGAACGAGATATTAACAATCGAATACGAGACGAGACCAGGGCGTGGTACCGTTTCGATACTTCGATACAGACACACTACGCAGGTGCCGCGAAACTTTTTCTAGCGATGTTAATTGCGAAACGCGCTTTAGTGTACGTAGCTGAGATCGAGATCCATCGATGGTAGCCAGAAACGCTTAGAGATTAAATTGCGAACGCGAGATTCGAGACAGCCGGGCTGTTTTCAGAGTGACGATCCTTTCTCGTACTCGGATTTCTCTAATAACTGACTTTCGAGTCGCAGCTGAATCACAAATAGCGATTGAACATCGCGAGACATTGATCGCAACGTAAAAACCACTCGTGATCGTTCACAAGTTCGTTTTAATAAAAACTTCGCGCCACGAAGCGCGCGTTCGATCAGAGAACATCGAGAAGTGGCTCACGAGCGTTCTCCGCGTGCCGCCATTTTGGTTCTGACTCAGAAGCGGTCTATCCGAGTTCGAGCGCCCTAAGATCGAAAGTCGTCGCGCTGAAAGCAGTTCGAGGGGCGTTCTCGAAATGTAGGGAATCGCGAGGTGAGAAAAAGTGTACTATCTGCTTCCTAATTAGTAAAATTCGTTCAGATCGCGCGCGTAGCACGACACTCGAAAGATCGACGACCCCTTGTCCCGTTCTACTAGACCGCTCTCTTTATACGCGGAGGTATACTACGGGTCAGCCGAAATCAAGTCTGAGAGTAACATCGCTGCTATTCTTCTAGACGATTATTAATAAATTATAAGAACAGAGCCAGAAGAGGCGCGAAAGACACGATTTCCCTCTTCTCGTTCCGTATACGATCAATTTTTCGAGTTCTGATTCTTTCTGATTTCGTTCACGCTTCGTCGTACGCGAGATTCGAAGCAATTCGACGTTGAGACTGTGGAAAATGTTTTTTGCTAAATTTGATTTAAGTATACGGACATCTATTCTTTGTAAACCATATTGTTAACTTGCAAGCATTTTTTCGCGCGTGCTTATACTCTCCTTTGTAAATACTATATAAAAGATCTCGTTACTCGCAAACGTGTGCGCCATTCTGATTTTCTTCTATCAATTACTGATCAGAACGAGCTTTTCAGAAATTCCATAGATGTAACAATAGAGTGCGTGTATATCAATCGACAAGCAGAGTGCTCGAGCGGAGATGATCGTATTTCTAACGAAACTTCTGCGAATTAATACCATCGAGCGATTAGTATACTCGAGATTCGTTTGAAACGAGCTATCTTCAGTTACCAGAAACAAGTACAGTGAATTTTTTCATTCAGTGTCGACTGAAAACCTCGCAGGGGAATCGAGGTCCGATAAAATCGGCCCTTTGACCTGCTATTTCGGCTGAGCCTCGTGTGATACGTGTAGATATCTGTACATAATATACGTGTAACGCATATACATATGTAGCCACGTATCTGTTCTCTATAAATACGCGTTGCGGAAGGGTTGAATCGAAGCTGGCGGAGCGCAGCGTGCAACCGAGAGAAGAGAAACGAGAGAGATCGAAAGGAGTAACAGGGGAAAAAATCGGATGAACGTAATTATCGTTCGCGATTAGCGACTGTGGTTTGCATTTGGGCGAAACGTAAATCCGTGGCGATATTTTACGGGTCTTTTCACCCTCGACGTCGCTCGCGGAACGCTGTTTTCGTTCGTTTCCTGTTAGTTCTTTCGCGTCCAAACGTGTACTTTGAGTTGCGAAACTAGCATTAATTGGAATATTTATTTAATAATTTCAATAACATTCACGTGTAATCTCTAATGCTACGAACTGGGATCGATTATGATTAAAAGTTTGAATTGCCTTCGTCGAAAATCGCGAACGACGTCGACGCGTGACGTTCTCAACGTGTACACGAAAAATTCAATTATTTTCGTGCGATCAGAACGCCAGATTAATTGGTTAACACTAGACTTACCAACGGATCGCTTTTTTTTTCCAACAGCAAATAGTCCATAAACGAGTTGTTCTTCTTAAAAGTGGATCGTTTCGAAGCCTCTGATAAAAATAGGCAGAGACGAATTTGTGAGCCGTCGAAAGTCGTAGTGTTAATTAATTATCCTTAACGATCGACGGATCTACGTGGAGAAAATCTCAAAGTGAAGATAGAAGAAGTCATAGACGATGTCAGACGCGTGCACAGGGCTGCGAGATGCGAATGGACGAGTACTTTTTTTCTGGCGATCCACTGCCGCGGTATTCTTTCAAGGCAGCGCGAATTACTCGGACTTAGAATAGACGATTAGCGCGGACACGCAATGTTCAAGTGCCAAATTTTTAGCTATCTTTAACACGTAATTTATCGCGCCTGACGAACCCAGCAGACGCTTAATTAGCGAAACAGAGAGAAAGAGGGAGAGGGAGAGAGAGAAAGTATTTCGAGAAAGAGAGACTGTTATAAATCGTGGCGACTGAGGGAGAGGAGGATCGAGACACCCTTTGAAACGATTCGTTGTAAAAATAATTAAGACACCCGTGTTTTGGAGCACAGCCATCGTTTCGTAAACTGCAGGGTGCTGAGATTGATTCTCGTGGGATCTTTGAGTAATTGTAATTAAAAAATTGTATTATCTAAAGCTGATTTTTTATTTTTATTCGATTCAGAATTGTTCGTGAGATCTTCCAGAAGCTAAGAATTCGTGATCGAGTTACTCAGACATCCTTTTGGTCACTTTTAAGGAATCGATGGTAGAGTTTAATTTTCAGAGCGAGAAAGAGTGAGAGGTTTGACGGGAAGGGACGCCAAGAGGAGGGACACGAACGTGTTTGTAACCAGCGAGTATAACTGAATAGAATAGGATAAAGTAAAACGCGTCACAGCCAACTGAATTTAAAAATGAATTTCTATAAAACGACGTTCGTAATAATGGTACAAGCGACTCGATAGAGACGAGCGAGTGTGTCTCCCCGATCATTTTCGAATAATCAACTCTCGTTCCCTTCGTTTCGAGGGCTAAACATGGCGCTGAGAATTCTCGAGCTCGTTGAACGTCGCGATGGGAATCACCGCGACGAATCTCCTCTGTTTTCCTTCTTTAAACGTTCGATAGTCGATACGGAGCGGAAGAAAAGGGACGAAGAGACGAAATAGGCCGCAAGCTATCCGCGCTTCGAGAATAATTAACAGCTAAATTAAAATGTAAACCAAAAAAAAAGGGGGGGGGGATGAGAGCAGAAAGAAGGAAGCGGCGGTATCGAGCACGTGCCACTAAAAGATAATCTTCTACGCGTATTTAAAAGCAAAAAAAAAAAGAAAAAAAAAACACTGATCGAACGCTGAACGCCAATGTTTTGTAACGCACGCCGAGAGGAACTCGATAAACCTAATCTAAACGAACGATTAACCAAGTAACCGAGTATTAAAAAAAACGCTAGCCTGTAATCGTTAGTGACTTAGCATACTACTTCGAGCAGTAATTATAGGGACGATTCAAAGTTAGTCTACTAGGTGTTAGACTCGAACTTCATCGAGATCATTTTCTCTCTAAAGTAACGGAAAAGAAAAAAAAAAAGCAAGCTAATACCTAATTACTTCAGAGTAACCTATTGAGCATAGCGAAGTCGAAGGCGGGACGGGGATAAAGGGATGAAAGAGAGAGAGAGAGAGAGAGAGAGAGAGAGAGAAGGGGTGAGAACGAGAGGGTAAGAGCGAGGGGGCGAAAGAACGTAACCGATCGAGTTGGATCGAGCGGTGAAAGATGAACTGCGTGGAAAGGAAGGAAGGAGAGAAGGAAAAGGAATGAAAAAACAAAAAAGAACGAGGCATTTCGACGGGTTACGAGCGCACGAAACCTATCTCTTCTCTACCTACGCCCACCTCTTTCCTACCAAATATATTTTAACGAAGGACCGTCTCTTTATTGTCCACCGTTACACCAGTCATCGAAGTCGTTGCAAAGATAATAAATATCCGTGCGAGTCTAACGAAGGATGAGCGGAGAACATTTCGATTTCGAACGCGTGGGAGGGAGAGAAAGTGAGCAAGAGAGGACGAGAGAGAAAGAGAGAGAGAGAGAGAGAGAGAGAGAGAGCGAGCGAACGATAAATGAAAAATAAGTTTTGCGTTAATTTGCATAAAAATATTATACATATATATATATATATATACATAGGAGAAGAAACGAGGGCGAAATATTGACAAAAAAAAAAGAAAAAAAATGAAAAGAAGAGGAAGAAAGAAAGAAAGACGAGAGAATAAAAAAAGAAACGATACTCCCTTTTCCGTGGACCCTGATGGGACGATGCAATTGAACTGACTCACCCTCAATCTCACTTGACTTTTAATTATGCCTCGACAACAGCCTGGCCTGATAATAGTAAATTCGTAATTGAAGTACGTTAAAGTAAGGTAATAATAACAATAATAATATAAATAATAAACGATATTAAATAATGATGAATGAATAAATAAACGATAAGAGTAAGAGTAATATAATAAATTAGTAATAATAATGATGTAATAATAAATTTGTTATATTTCTATGCTGGGCTCTTTTTCGAGGCAGAAAACGTTGATCGATATGAAAATCCCTGTTAACTGGTGAGCACATAATCTCTCGCCGCATTGTAATATTATTAACATTATTACGTTATTATGAAATTGTTGAAATAAATGAAACGAAAATTAACCGCCTACCGTCTCTTTATTTCCTCCACTCGCGAAACTTCTATTTTAATTATCGAACTGCAATAATAAAAAAAAAAGAAAATAGCACGCAGGATCATTTCGTTCTCGCGTTCATTGCATTGCAACGAACTAGACTAAAATAGGATGTACGCGTTGGATGATAAACATTTCTATTAAACAACTCTGCGATCAGTTTAATATAGTCTTTATTTCATTGTAAAAAGAACTACCTATCAACCTATCTTAACGATACCCCTAACAAATGAAAGATCGATATCCTGCGTGAACATACTCTTGCGACGTCTCTCGTGCATAATAAAGTACAAATTTCTCGGCTCCAACAACGTCCCTCCTTTAGATACGGATACATTTGCGTATAGAATATTTCTCGTAAAACTAACGCGCATTCGCCAGCACACGATCATCCTTTTCTCTAGTAGACGAGAAGATTTCAACCCCCCGTTTTATCGCGTTAACAATTTCCCTTCCATCGAACGCTCGCCTCGCGGTCAACATTGTACAACGCACATCGCCACGCAGCAAGTTTCGTCGCTCTTTTTCTCATCGATGATGCTGCATTCGTTCGCATTTTCGTTCGAAACTCTCGCGAGAATTATTTTCAACGAGCTTTCGTAACGCGCGATCGACTTAATTTTCGATTGAAAATCGCGATTCGAGAGCGCGACGAGTATGCAAGATTCGCGTCCGTTGCAAAATTCTCTGATACGATACGAATGCCACGTTCTCCAAAACCGTCTCGAGCGAGCCAAATTTTTTCAGCGCGATCCGCGCCACGTTGTGCGATCAATTCAGAAACAGTCGTTTGATTGTTTTAACGCTGATAAAACGATATCACTTATTCAAGTTCAACGATAAATAGATCTCTAATCGCTAATCGGATAGAAGCCTCTGCGGGTTTTGTACGCGAGGTATACGCGAAATTCGAGCGCTCGTATTTTGTTTCTGTTTTATTTATCTGTAAAGGAAATTTCGTCGCGTGCAAGTCTAGCTATATCTTCAATCGACGTCAAGTTTCTGTTCTCCAGTCGTGGAATTGCATCGCGATATTTGTCTCGACAGCTGCGAGTGTACTCTTCAATTCTCACGCGTACGCGAAATTACATCAGCTTTGGAATGCGTGTCTCCAAACGTTCTCGTTCTTTCTAATCGTCGCGTTTATTGTTACTGCTATAAATGTATATATTTATATATCCACAATACTCGTTACATCATTAAAACTTAATGGATTATGCTCGATCTACACAGAGCATACGATCTAGCGAACGGTAAAAAACGTAAGAGTCGTGGAAATCGCTTACATTAATATCCTAGGGTTTTAATCGAAGATGTCGATCGACGAACTTCACGCGTTCATTTATAGCAATTTCGAGACGATCCTGTTTGCTGAGAAAACATTTCTTCGTACGCGAACAAGATGGAGAGCCAATATTTCACCTCGAACCGACATCTTCGATATAAAATGTCGATTAAAACCGCCTCACCGTGATCCCCGCTACACTGACGCGCGCACGACGCATAGAAATGCTTCTAAAATGTATAGAAATGAACAAGCATCGTCTAATTACATCGTTTCTCGAAGACTAAACTCTAGTTATTGTATCTCGTTCAAGGAAGACACGTGTCACTCTCTACCAACCGGCCACTCGAATCGCGAGCAACCCTTATGCGCGTTGGGGGTAACGAATCGCAAGCGTTCCAATTCTATTAGAAACGCGAACCGCATATCTCTAATCAAACAACCACTTTGGAACAAAAAAAAAAAAAACGTTGGAACAGTCCAGATTATTTCAGATCCCTCTTGCAAAGGGGTTGCGAAACGGTTCTTTCTCGCCCTCGTTTAGAAAATCATCGAAGCAACACGTGCAAATTCGAGGCGAACAGTGATTTCGCTTCGTCTCGTTGCACGAAAACTAGCGTTAACTTAACAGAGAGAAATAAAGAACCGTTTCACGTTGGACTGTTGTTAATAAATCTCTGAATAGAAATGTCCAATTCGTTAGTTGGTGCACGTTTGTAACAGTCAACGAATTCGTAATTAAACGCATCAAGTGTTTTATTAATATTATTTTACTACTTAAAGTTAAGCGGAAAATGTATAAAACCAGAACTGATTTGATCTCGCGCGATTCTTATCTTTTCTAGCAACGAGACGAGACAGAATTGTTGCACGCACATAGAATTAAAATCCTGCCCATATTCGTGGTATCGATTTAACCACATCTCGCATCGATTAACATCGCATATAATATATAACAAACGGGGTGGCTCGCGAGGTATAATTGTAGGCGATATACATGAGAAACTCAACGATCGTTAACCATAAAGACTCTCTGCGTTTACGAGGAAACCTTCTGTTAGAGAAAACATGACCGTTTCAACAGCTTCTGTACAATACACACACAATACGCGTAACGTGAATATCGTATAAATCGTACGACGCGACTTGTTCATTGTCTCTCGCCGTTAATCACGATTTAAAGTACGCACGGTCGTGACATTGTGCTTTCAATGTGCGTCTTTGCAACGACATCGACGGACGCCGCGATCCGGACTTTTCATCCCCCAAATCGGTGATGAAAAATCCTCGAAATACTTGCTTCGAACTTCAACCATAATTTCAATTCTCATTGAAACTAAGAAATTTCAAGTCTCCTCCATTCTACGAGAACTTAATGCGATAAATCGTTTTACGGTCTGTCATTTCAGCAACTCATTGCAATGGTAAAACGTAATCGCAGCGATCGTAAAGGATAACCTGCATCGTGTATTTCTTTTTCTTTCGTTCATCGTTTCAACGATTAGAAGGAGAATGGAGTAGACAAATCGAACTTGATGGTTCGTGTGAACATTGCCACGACTCGTCGATATCTTCGATCGTGATGATTTAATTTGATCAAACACGAGCCCTGCTAGGTTACATCAATAGCAACGGTAATTCGCACGATTAATATCAAAATTATCTGACGTCTACGCTCTATGTATACCATTATTCTCGATTAACCAATCGCGTATTCGATGGGACACTGATCTTATCGTTAAACTCATCCGCCCATTTCGATCTACTCGCGACGAGTCCATCCAAGGAAGACAGTCAATCGTGGGCGTAAAACCGTGTTAGAAATTTTCAGGATAATTTCGAGATCTTAAACGAAACGCGTGGCTTTTCATTTCTCCGACAACTTTCGCGGAAGTCAACAAAAATTGGAGTAATTCTAACGCTTAATTTTAATTCACTTAGACGACTATACGGCGAGTGGAGTTGAGCTTCGTTCGGTTTCAGAGGCATCGAAACTCGTCGAGAGTGCTGAGTATTTCCGTTTCGACTTTTACGACACCATCGCAAAGATTCGCGATCTCTTCGCGAGTCATTTCATTCTGTCCCAATTGTTGCATTGCAGGGCAGACAGGAAGTAATATCTCGAGGAACGTCAACAGCAAAAACGAGGAAAATTTACAGAATTTCAAGAAGCAACACTTCAAAAGACTCGAAATTTCGCCTGCGAATAACTTTGAATAAAAGAAAAGAAACAAACGATGTTGGATATGAAGCAACGTTCGCGAAACTTTGCAGAGCGAGCTTGCAATTTGCTAGAATTCAGGGAATTACTTCCCACGATAGATCTCAATGATACGATCCTGGTCCACGTACTCGAAAATGTGGGGCGCGTCCATTAAAATCCCAATGGTACCCGCAGTGGTCACCAAGAAGAATATGTAAAGCTGCAGTCGATCGATTACCATCGCCACGTACTTCCAATCCTCTCTTGTCTGCAATTCACGAAGAAATCTTCGCATAATATCAAATCTATGCAAATATACTTTTCAATCAAATTACCAAATTACAGGTACAACAACTATACTTCCAAATCCCCATGAAACACTTTACCAACGCTGTTCAACAAGAATCAACGCTGATGTAACAAAATAAAACCGTAACCAGACATCAGAATCGACGGAATCCTCACCTGTATATACAAATCCTCGTTTCTCAAGTGTTCAGCAATGAATTCGACGGCCTCTGTAGCTTTGCTCGCCTCTGGACTGAGCAACACGGAGTCAGAACTCTCTGAACCCCTTCTATCCGTCAGACCTTCGCCCCCAGCAGCGCTGGATCCACTGGTGGTATGATGAACCTTCCTATTGATCTTGCAATTCGGATGATGAAGATCGGACAGCTCCATCACCTCCATCTTCGACTTGGTCAACGAGGTTGGCAAGTGTTTGGGAAGTTCCGTGGGGCTCCCTGAATAAGTGGACGTAGGCAGCGTCACGTTTGGTATCTCCATCATCCACCTGAGACGAGTCTTCTTGGGTCTCCTCATCAGCAACGCGGTTGGCAGGTACTTGAGAAAGATCTTCCTGATCAGCTGCGGCATCCTGTGCGTCCTGGGCCCGCGGAAGTTCCAGTTGATGATGATCACAGTGACGAGAATGCTGACCGTGTTCATGATGAAGGTGAACAACAGGTACTTGGCGATCAGTGGAAGAACCAGGGACGTGGGCGGGAGGATCTTGCTGACGAGCAACAGGAACACGACCAGCGAGAGCAGGATGCTGATGCCAAGCGTCACCTTCTCGCCAGCCTCCGCTGGAAGATAGAAGACCAACACGCAGAGAAAAGAGATGAGCACAGTGGGTAGGATCAGGTTCACCGTGTAAAATAAAGTCTTGCGTCTGATGATTATGTAGAAAGTGATGTCCGTTTCAGTGGGGAAGTCGCCTTTGTAGGTGTTCAGGTAGGCTGGCACGCTGATTATGTCCCAGGTGCCGCTTTTCCAGTAGTCTGAGAGGTCGACGAAGTTCTTGTTGTTGTACAGGGCCAGGGACACCTGGTCGCCGTTGAACGTCCACGATCCGAACTTCATGATGCAGGTCTGCTGGTCGAAGGGGAAGTACGTGACGTCGATGGTGCAGGAGCTCTGGTAGATCGCTGGAGGGACCCAGAGGACGTCGCCATTGGGGTAGATCAGGACGTTGCTCTTGTATCGCACTTCGTAATTGCCATCAGCGCTGGAAATGTTTTACGCTTGAAGGATTATCGTTTTATATCTGTCGTGGATGAAGCTTTCGAGTGATTCGTTGAAATATCGTTCGAATAGTTTTTGGAATCAATTTTTTTAGGAGCACGCAGTTTATATCAGACATGAAGAAGAAAAGGAATATGAGAAGTGGGGAGATATCGAAGTGTTTCAAGCATACATGGAGCGATAATTAGTTAACCACGTACTTGTTAAACAGCACAATATCTGGTTTCCAGACTTTGTCAGGGGGCAACCTGAGAACTCCGATTCCACCGTAGTCAGCCTCGTCCCAGCGCAATTGATAATCCGACCAAATGAATCTCAACCATACGTTCGACTTCATGATCTGATTTTTCTCGTTCTGGAAGCACAGAACAACACTCATCGCCTCTGCAATCCTCGCGTGTAATCCAACAGCGATATCCGCGCATAGTATACGATAATTAATACAAAATACAGGAAAGAAATCATTGGAAAATTACTGAAAAATGATTCGAATAATACGAAGTATTGAAACTAGCAAAGAAACGACCAAGCATCAGCCCAGATCCTCACCACGTTGATCAACTGCACGAAGGCAAGGCCAAAATTCACGTGCACCTTCTCAGTCATGTTCTGCACGGGCCTGATGAGTTTGTTGTACCCCCTGAACAGATCTCGCACCAACCTCTCCTCATCCTCGGAGCAGAGACCTGAGAAACGACCACGTCAACACCAAACGAGCACCAGCGTGGGAAAAACCATCCCCTAATCGGGAACGCGGGTGCAGCAACGCCTTACCAACGCATAGAACCGTCGAGATGAGAAGGAGACGCGCGAGCCGCAAACAAAAATGCATTTTTCCACAGGTTTCAGGCGTCCCACCCATAGACAACTGTACACGCTCCGTGAACCACCGCTGCGGATCAATATGAGGACGCAGACGCTGGCCAGTAAGTGCATTTCCTTTCTTGCCGCCCGATCCACCGACGCAACCCCTCTTCCATCGTGTCGGGGTTTAATCACGCGAGCATTTCGCCACCGATCGCCACGAATTCGCGCACAGTATCTCTTCTTTTTTTCACTGTTGCGACTGATTGATTCGATGAGAAGCAGCGACGATCAGAGACGAACGAGGGCAAGAGACGAGCGAGGTTCGAACAGTTGGGGCGCGAGGGTGCGTCGCGACGCGAGAAGAACTGGCGGAAACGGGAGGGTTGTTCACGAGGGATGCGCTTCACAGATGCGTCCTAGATGCTGCTCGCGGAGCTTCCAGGTCTGCTTTATCGAGGGATTCTGGACAAGTTGGGGCTGCTGAACGAATGTACGAAGAGAGGATGGAGTTTCGATGATATCTGAAGGTTTTCTGGTGTTCGAGTTCCTCTTGGAATTTTAATTACATCAGGAAATAGATCCTGAAGAATTGGTACAGCGATTGTTTTTGATACAGAGAAGATTTGTCAGTAGAAGACGCTAGAAGCTGTTTCTTCTAATTAAATTGTTGATAGAGATTGGAAAATTAGAGGCTGATGTGATCGGAGAAACGATAAATGAAACTTGGATGCGGTTGTTGATTTTGTAATGTTTGATCGATTCGAATAGCACAGGATTGAAAGTGATTATCGACGTGCAAGCACGAGGCGCACAGCTGTACGCTACTGCACTCTGAACTCTCCTCGTGAACAGCAATATTCGCAAAAATTTTGATGAATACAGAAATTAACCGAAGCTATCCATATTTTCTTTAAATTTATGATCTTAGCAATTTAGAAAGAAATATATTAAAATTCAAACGGCATTTTAAAGAGCATCTTCCGACGCATCTTTTCATTTCACGAGCTTTAATTAAATTGATTTAAGTGCATCGATAGATAGAAGAAATATTATAATTACTTATATTGTATAAAACTTAAGTTTTATTATAATTTATTATATACTTCATTAGTATTATTCTAATTTATTGTATATTTTACTAGTTTCAGTGTTTATTGTAATTTATTGTATAGTTAATGTAGTTTATTGTAATTTATTGTATATCTCACTAGTTTTATTGCAATTTTTTGTATATCTCCCGCTTTAGAGGTAAGAGAGAGAAAGATATATAAAAAAACTATAAGAAAGAGTGAGACAGATATTACCCGCTTTACTGAAGAACCCCTGGCGCCATCTCTGTAAAAAGTGCTCAAACTGTTCGCTCAGCATTATCGACAGCAAAGTGAACTTCTCAAAGCTGTCGATAATTGTAGGCGACCAGTTTGAGCACTTTTTACAGAGATGGCGCCAGGGGTTCTTCAGTAGGGTGGATAACATCTGTCTCACTCTTTCCTATAGCTTCGCATATATCTTTCTCTTTCTTATCTCTAAAGCGGCAGATATAATTTATCTGACTTCTTCAATTGAATAGAAATTGAGAAATTTCTTTATTTAATCGACAGTACTCTTGAATTTTGTAATTAAGATGAGAAGGAGAAGCAGGGAGAAGGAAATAGAAGCGAAAACGAAATCAGGAAGGGAATAGATGTGTAATATATATTAATTTTGTTTCAGTATTCATCGATGCAATTAAATAATAGTGTAAGGTATACTTACATAAAAAATATAATAATTTCGCTAAAAATGATGAATACTGATACAAAATTAATATACAGGCTGATCCACTACTTGTGTAACAAATTTATACAGCCGATTCAGATAAATTTAGGTCTAATTTGCAGAAATGGCAGGGAAAATTGGGATTTTTGTTTTTTTTTTAAAGAAAATGTAAAAGATGTGATCGATAAATAAAGGTTTTGTACTTTAGAATGCATCGATAAATTTAATTTCACCTTATACCTTGACTGTGCTATCATCCTACAGAACTTCAATTGAACAAGAATCGTTATTCGTACACCATGTAAAGTTTCAAAGTCCTGCAAAGAGTTCAGGAAATTTTAAGTGAATCGCTAATAACTTAATTATGATACGTAGTCCTTAGCATGGTATCGTTTTCAAGAAATCACTTAATTTCTCAAAAACGATACCAAGTACCCAGGTCCACCAACGGGGAGGTGACTACGCAGGGACCCATCCCTAATTTCCCTAATCCCATCCACCCTTCCATTACATCTGTGTGTTCTTGGTACAGAAGGTACCAAGGACTGACTCTACTTGCGAATTTAAAACCGGAATCCATAATACATTCTCTTTACATAGATTTTAGAGATTGCAGTATGGACTTTAACGAAAGGGATGACTAGAAATGCCATTCTCTTGCCAGAAGTGAAATCTCTAAGATGACTCTACTCACATTTTAGAATAATTCAAGTGTTTCGCAAAAGGGAATACGATACGACAAGCTAAATTCTACTTCTCTATTGAATTATAAATGAATACTAAGAAAATTAGACTCAAACTGAGAAATGAAACTAAGTTGAAGCAAAAATAGACAAAATTCGCGACGCGACCGAAACGAACAAGTACCGATAAACCTGCGTCACATTCTCGCGAGAGCATTCTACCCGATGGTTCAGCACTAGCCATTAGGCGAACCGTACCCGACGCGAATCGCGAACAAGTTACGTGTCACGTCTTACGTCGAAACAATTGATACCACGCTCTCCCCAATGGTGAATGCGGGTACCATCAAGAATTCAGCGAGGCTTAGCAGTAGGACGCATTGCCCATCGACGAGAACGAACTTCGCAGACCGCCCCAAGTCGTCTTACAGCAGGTACGAAGACCCCTGCGACACGGGGTAGGAGCTACTCGGAACGAACCGCGATGAGCGCGTCCAATGTGCTAAGCCTATACCCAAGTCGAGTACCCAACGGGCGTACCAATCGACAAGGGCTGCGAAAACTCAATGGGCTCCGAAAACCACATCAGTTTGATTGAGTATCGACTATTTCGCTGCGTGACGATGAAAGACGAAATTTCGAGCGGATAGAAAAAAGAAGAAATGCGTGAAGCGATTTCACGCAGCAGAAAATAAGAATGCTCAAGGGAGTGTGTAACGCATTTTCATCGGTACTGACTAAACGCGAACCGATTTATCAGAGAACAATTTGTTCTACTTTGATAGACGAGCGGTAACGGATTGGGGAAGTGGCTGTTTTTCACTTCGGATAAGAAAATGTATTCCTTTACAATTTTATTAGGAAGGTGAAGAAAGGAATAGGGGAATTACATACATGTACAACAAGTAAAACAAGGAAAATAATCAATAATTAAAATCCCTCGGCGATCCAGCGGCGATCCAACGGCGATCCATCGGCGTTCCATCGGCGATCCAACGGCGAGAACCTAAACTTAACTTAATTTATACTATAACTTAACTAATAATACAATTTGCAATCCAATTGAAAGTTTCAAAGTCCTGAAAAGGACTTGGAAAATGTCAAATGCATTGCTAATGACTCAACGCTAGAACCACCCGCGATAAAAGTGTGAATTGGAGAAAATTCTTAATAGTGAATGCACAAAATGATGGTCAAATCTACAGAATAAAAGTGATTTTGATCGATTTGGTGTTTCCAGCGTTAAATCTACAATTATACTTATATCTACGCGCGTAGTCCTTAGCTTGATACCGTTTTCGAGGGACCGGTCTCTCGAAGACGCTACCAAGGGTCCAGGCCCACCCCGTGGAGGTGACTACGCAGGGACCCATCCCTATGTCCCTAGTCCCATCCACCCTCCATTACATTCAGGTGTTCTCGGTACAGAAGGTACCGAGGACTGACTCTACTTCTGAATTTCAAACAACCGGAATCCATAATACATTCTCTTTACATAGATTTTTAGAAATTGCAGTATGGACTTTACGATAGGGATATTAAGGAAAGGATATTAGGAAATTACAAAAATATACAACATTATACATAAAAATACATAAAAATACATAAAAATATATAAAAATATATAAAAATATTAATAATTAGCATCCCTCGGCGCTCCAGCGGCGATCCAACGGCGATCCATCGGCGCTCCATCGGCGATCCAACGGCGAAAACCTAAACCTAACTTAACTTAGACTCTAGCTCAACTAATTATACAAGTTACAATTCAGTACAAAGTTTACGCACTAACTCAACGTTAGAACTGCCTGCAATAAAAGTATTTTAATTTCATGCGAACAAAGTAAAATGATAATTATGCGAAAAAGTAAAAATACTCGAAAGGGAAAGCAAAGAATAGAAAATAAAAAGTGAGAAGAAAATTTAAGTTAATGGAATATTATAGAAAATTGTAAAAATTAATGTGTAAGGTCTATATAAGACAATCAGTTTAAATGCTTTGGCAGTTCTAACATCGAATTTACATCTGTACTTAAGTCTACGTGCGTAGTCCTTAGCTTGATATCGTTTTCAAGAGCGCAATCTCTCGAAGACGTTACCAAGGGCCCAGGTCCACCCCGTGGAGGTGACTACGCAGGGACCCATCCCTATGTCCCTAGTCCCATCCACCCTCCATTACATTCAGGTGTTCTTGGTACAGAAGGTACCAAGGACTGACTCTACTTTAATCATTTAAACGAACCGAAATCCATAATACATTCTCTTCACATAGATTTTAGAGATTGCAGTATGGACTTTACGATAGGAATATTAAGGAAAGGATGTTAGGTAATTACAAAAATATACAATATTATACATAAAAATATAGAAAAATATAGAAAAATATTAATAATTAACATCCCTCGGCGCTCCAGCGGCGATCCAACGGCGATCCATCGGCGATCCATCGGCGATCCAACGGCGAAAACCTAAACTTAACTTAACTTAGACTCTAGCTTAACTAACTACACAATTTACAATCCAGTACAAAGTTTATAATTAACTCAACATTAGAACTACCAGCAATAAAAGTATTTTGATTTCATGCGGCAAAGTAAAGTGATAGTTATAGGGAAAAGTGAAAATACTCGAAAGAGAAAGCGAAGAAGAGAAAATAAAAAGTGAGAAGTAAATTTATATTATAGAAAATTCTAAAAATTAATGTATAATGTCTATATATGACAATCAGTTTAAATGCTTTGGTGGTTCTAATATTGAATTTACATCAGTACTTAAGTCTACGCGCGTAGTCCTTAGCTTGATATCGTTTTCGTGAGCGCAATCTCTCGAAAACGTTACCAAGGGCCCAGGTCCACCCCGTGGAGGTGACTACGCAGGGACCCATCCCTATTTCCCTAATCCCATCCACCCTTCCATTACATCTGTGTGTTCTTGGTACAGAAGGTACCAAGGACTGACTCTACTTCTGAATTTCAAACAACCGGAATCCATAATACATTCTCTTCACATAGATCTTAGAGAATGCAGTATGGACTTTTGCGAAAGGGATGACTAGAAATGCCACTGTCTTACCCAAAGTGAAAACTCTAAAATGACTCTACTCACGTTTTGGAAAAATTCAAGTGTCTCGCAAAAGGGTCTACGATACGATACACTAAATTCTCTAATTTTATTACAAGAAAAATTGATAAGAATCTTAGTAAAGATGGAAACAAAATTAAGTTAAACTGAAGTTAATCAAAGAAAGTAACTGAACAAAATTCGCGGCGCGACCGAAACGAACAAGTACCAATAAACCTGCGTCACATATCCACGAGAGCATTCTACCCGATGGTTCGACACTAGTCACTAGGCGAACCGTACCCGACGCGAATCGCGAACAAGTTCTGCCACGTCTTACGTTGAAACAATCGAAACCACGCTCTCCCCAATGGTGAATGCGGGTACCATCAAGAATTCAGCGAGGCTTAGCAGTAGGACGCATTGCCCACCGACGAGAACGAACTTCGCAGACCGCCCCAAGTCGTCTTACAGCAGGTCCGAAGACCCCAGCGACACGGGGTAGGAGCTACTCGGAACGAACCGCGATGAGCGCGTCCAATGTGCTAAGCCTATACCCAAGTCGAGTACCCAACGGGCGTACCAATCGACAAGGGCTGCGAAAACTTAATGGGCTCCGAAAACCACATCAGTTTGATTGAGTCTCGTCTGTTTCACTGCGTGGCGATGGAAGACGGAATCTCGAACGAAGAAAGAAAAAAGAAAACTATGTGAGGCGATCTCACGTAGCAGAAAGTAAGAATGCTCAAGGGAGTATGCAACGCATTTTCATTGGTATAGACTAAACGCGAACCGATTTATAAGAGAACAATTATGTTCTGTATTAATGAACGGACGGTAATGGGTGGTAAAAGTGGCTGTTTCTCACTTTGGATAAGGTAATGTATTCCTTTACAATTTTATTGGAAAGGTGAAGAAAGGAATAGGGGAATTACATACATGTACAATAAGTAAAACAAGTAAAACAAGTAAAACAAGTAAAAAAATCAATAAATAAAATCCCTCGGCGATCCAGCGGCGATCCAACGGCGATCCATCGGCGATCCATCGGCGATCCAGCGGCGAGAATTTAAACCTAACTTAACTTATACTCTAGCTTAACTAACTATACAAGTTACAATTCAGTACAAAGTTTACGCAGTAACTCAACGTTAGAACTACCAGCAATAAAAGTATTTCAATTTCATGTGAACAAAGTAAAATGATAGTTAAATACTCGAAACGAAAAGCAAAGAATAGAAAATAAAAAGTGAGAAGAAAATTTAAGTTGATGTAATATTATAGAAAATTGTAAAAATTTATGTATATAATACTCGAAAAGGAAAGCAAAGAATAGAAAATAAATAGTGAGAAGAAAATTTAAGTTGATGTAATATTATAGAAACTTGTAAAAATTAATGTATAAGGTCTATATAAAACAATCAGTTTAAATGCTTTGGTAGTTCTAGCATTGAATTTACATCTGTACTTAAATCTACGCGCGTAGTCCTTAGCATGATATCGTTTTCGAGAGCGCAATCTCTCGAAAACGTTACCAAGGGCCCAGGCCCACCCCGTGGAGGTGACTACGCAGGGACCCATCAATGCTTTTTTGAATAGTTAAATCTTTAATTTGTTCACTCACCAATCAGCAGGCAAAAGTCGTTGTCAACACTGTCCACCATCGTCCACAATCGTCCATAATCGTCCACAATCGTCCACAATCATCCACTAGTGTCCACTATCCTTGGCTGCTCCACCATCGTCTATCACTGTCCATCACTGTCCGCTACCGTCCACTGCCATCCACCACCATCCACAATCATCCACCAGTGTCCACTATCCTTGGCTTCTCCACCATCGTCCATCACTGTCCATCACTGTCCACTACCGTCCACTGTCATCCACCACCATCCACAATCATCCACCAGTGTCCACTATCCTTGGCTTATCCACCATCATCCACCCCTGTCCACAGTGGTCCACCACCGTCCACAGTGGTCCACCACCGTCCACAATCATCCACTAGTGTCCACTATCCTTGGCTCCTCCACCATCGTCCACCCCTGTCCACAGTGGTCCACAGTCATCCACCAGTGTCCACTACCCTTGGCTTGACCACAGCTAGCCACCAGGAGCAACCATTCTCATTGTCACCCTGACCTTCTCACTCTGACGTCCAGACAGCCAAAAGGCAAATGACAGGCTCGCACTGCTTTTATACACCCGCTCCCACTGTCATCAACCCCCCACTGTCGTCAACCTCCCACTCCCTTGAAGGTGACGAGTTGTCAAAATCAATTTTCATACTATAACGACTCACAATTTATTAATTTTCATATTTTTATTGTAAATTTATTCTTTTTGCAGCTTATTGCAGTGGTGTACTTCATTTTTTATACATTTTTTACAAATTCAGTCTATATGTGCTGTAAAATAAGTACGAAAACTCCGAATCTTGCGAGGCAAAAGTGCATTTTGTGAATTATCTGTACTATACTGCATTGATAATCAAGTACTTATCTTGGGAACTCTCAGATGCAATTTAGCAGCTACGTTTTATATATTGTTAATCCATCCCTCAGGATTTAAACGAACTAATAGATTAATTTTACCCTGAAATTCCCTCTGTTCCGAATCCAATGTAAACCCATGATCGACAAAGTTGTAAAATTGCACGCTTGCAACGCTGCCATGAAACGGAATTGCGGATTTTACTCGGGAATAAATAGCAACAGGTACGAATCAAACGTGAAACGAGAAAAGTAGCTTTGCGTAATTAGAGAAGAATTGTGGGAAATAATAATTTTCATAAATTCTTTTGAGAATGAATGAAGCTTCGAAAATTATCGAATTCTATCGATATGTAGAATATTAAAAGATGCGATACTTATTTCTTCGTTGCCATTTTTGTCGTTTTAACGAGGAGCAGACTCTCGTCTCAAATAATTGTTATCCAAACAACCATTGCCTCGCGAATAATTATAAATTCCATCCAACTTAATTGCAGTTCGTCCATTACACGGAAATAATTATTCACGAAGTTCGTCATGATTTTTATAACATTAATTATTTCCAATGTTCATATGATGCGAATAAACATTACCAAACAAATTCTTACAAATTGTACTAACAAGAAATGAAGAATAGAATGATGCTTGCACGTTACACTTAAGAAACCTCAAGAATTTCGAAACTTTACAAACGTGGAGACTGTGCAATGTATAAAATCAATTTTGTTTCTGTAAACACTTTAATTTTTAACATACTTCAATTAGAACAGATGAAAATTCTATAAAATTATTACGTTGAAAAGAATCCCAGCTCTGAAACCATTTTCAATAGAACCTACCACCTATACTTTTGCTTAGAATGTCTTTTCAGACACGATTCGTTACAGAACTGCGCAGAAACAATGGAATTAAAAATAATCTCGCAGAGCATCGACTTAGAAAAAGACTCTCGAGTCAAGTTTTCAATCCGTCCCGCCTTAATTGGATTCGAAAAAACGCGGTTGCTCTACAGTCGCCCAGTGATTCAACGATCCGCAATTAGTGACGAGATAAAGCCTTGCACGGTGTTTCGCGGGTCTCAATTATTCCATACATCCTGCGCTCGCACCAACCCCTTCTAATTGACGAACCCTCTCCGCGAGGAATTAGGAATTTTATCTAGCAGAAAATTCGAAACCTGAAATTCACTCGGTTCTTGCTCGTTAACTGTTTTACGCTGGTTAATTGTCGCGAGAGACGGTGTGCTAAGACGGCTGGCGTAACGAAATTATCGAGAACCGTGAAACTTATCCGCGGTCTCACCAAAAAAAAAAAAAAAAATTGCAACAGTCAGCACACCGCTGGACCATCGAAAAACTTTCACCGTCGAATGGAATTTAATTGAAACACTCCTGAGCTATTTTTCGCTGGTTCTCGATCGAAACCCTTCGCGCTGAATTTACCTTGCGCCCCGCCACGGGTCCCTTGAAATTCCGATTTCCCTTCAGCGCGTCGAAGAAAGGAATTTCTCGTCGCCAGTCACCGTAATTCGAATCGAAATGAAACATCGTTCGCCGTTAAACATCCGACCGGCTAAATCGCGCGGATCCTTCGTGGAAGAATGGAGAGCCGGGAAATGTTCCAATCAGCTACAATTACGGCTTTCCGTTTCACGATTCTCCATTCATTGTCGATCCTTTGTGAGTGCGTAATAGGTTCGTACATTCGTGTAAAAAATGAATGGGTGCGAGGGGTGGTTCCTTTTCTCTTTTTCTCTTTCCTTTTTCTCTTAGCGCGCAGGCGTTTCCTCGTCGAACGAATGGAGAGTCTCACACCCCTTGGTCCTGACCCCCGTGCGCGTAGCAGGTAGCGGCGGCGATGGCACTGAAACTCGTTTTACGGTGAAAATCTGATACTCGAAGGAATGGGACGCGTCTCGAATTTGCAATTCGAACGTGTCTCTGTGCGCGATTTAAAAAAGAGCCCGGTGTCGCGTTGAGATTAATTAGATCGTGGCCTCTCGCTCGTTTCTTTCTCGTCTACGGCTCCCATCGCAGTGACATTTTCTCAAGTCTCGAGTTTCTATAATCCATTTGCCGGGGGAACACGCTCGCGGTTACAAAATTGGACACGCGCAGCGTCGAAGTTTGTAACTGATTGTTAACATGTTACATCTGCTACATCTGTCGGTATTAAAAGTTCACGTAGTTAGATGAGAGTTGTTTTCTGTTCAAATTCCCCGCTCGCTGTTCCATCAAAAGCATTCGACCTAAAATATCGGTTAAACAGTTTCGAGGACAGAGTAAAACTGAAACTGTTACTTTCACGGAGATACGGAACAATGGGGTGTTCCGATGTTACTTTTTCCGAACTTCTCAGCATCGATACAATCAGAAATAAACGACGAACCCTTTATAACCTCTTCAAATAATTCTTCAAATTCACCTCGTCCTTTAAAATTTCGCAAAAGTAATTTCCAGCTGATAACTCGCCCCCAAAAAAAAGAGTAGAAAGAAACCCCTGAAGATTTAAAATTTCAATTAAAACTTCCTTTGTGTCCCCCGGCAACAGTCTCTCGCTTTTTGTTTAATTGGAATATTAGAATTGGCATCAGAGGCCGCGTATCTGGGCCAAGGCAATATCAAAGGTGAAATCTCGAGCTCGTTAACGTTTAAGCCCTTTGTCTAATTGAATATCGTTTACCTATCGATCGACGAGCGGTAGGTAGCTCGCGGTGTTCGATTAATTGCAAAGCCTGCGATGTCACCGACGCGTTAAACAAGTCTGGTCCTTGGCAATATATTCCATCGTAGGACGACGGTCCGCCAACTGAATTGTCTCGCAAAAGAGAAGCCAAAATTAAACGTAACAGAAACAAGCGTAGCGTGGTATTTTCGCAGAGAACCGTGCGTGTCGTCCAGACAAATTTGTTTTCACAGCGAGGAAATTCCTGCGGCGATACCTTCCCGTCCTCGCGCGTAATTATCAGTTAATTTGCATAGACATCCCCTTTCTGCTTGGACCAACGCTCGTTGGCATGCCATCGCCGTCTGAGCTGATATCAGCGGTTTTCGACCGATTCGCGTAAGACTCGAACACCGGCGCACGCTAATCTTGAATAGAAATTGTCTGTCGAAATTGTTCGCCCCCCAGCCCCGTCCTGTAATAAAGGCGTGTTCCCATCCGGGTGAATTCCATTACGCGCGCGCACCACTGCGTACGACCACCGCAGACGTGGCTTCGCCACCGCGAAATCACGAGAGTTGTCTCAAGATCCATCTGGCAATAATCTGGATATTATGCTGGCGAAATGCGGGCGCGGTTACGCAGCCACCCCCGTTGTTTCGTCGCGCAACCCTCTCGAGCAGCGCGCTTCGCGTTACCTCTAAAAAGACAGTGCAAAATCGTATAGAAAAGTCCGTGCGATTGTTTCATTGGAATCTCATCGTGATCCATGTTATTTCAGTGGATGCATCGATCTACATTTGAGCATTTTTACGTGAACATCCACATTACGTTGCTTAATCAGTTATATCACATCGTGTGACAGGCAGAGACAATATTTTGTTAGTCGTTCTACTCGGTTTTTTATTATAGTGGTATATAACTCGGGATGGTAGTTGAAATTAATGGCCACGTGAAACGTACTTTATACACGCATTTGCATACTCTGTGGGTATTGCCCCTTTCGGAATTTCAATTTATGGCCTCGCGGAGGAAAGAAGCGGAGGGGGTGGCACGCGGGACAGTTTAATCGAAGTTACACACGGACTGTACATTTTTATTCAAACATCGTCGCTAATACGATAGTTAAACAGCTGCCACGCGTTTATGTCTCGCGCGTGATTCTTCCAACTGAAGTTAAATAGTTTTAATGGGACCGTCATGGGTGGCATTAAATGTAGTTCTAGCGCATCCGCTGAATGTCCCCA
This sequence comes from Xylocopa sonorina, assembly GCF_050948175.1. Lineage (NCBI taxonomy): Eukaryota > Metazoa > Arthropoda > Insecta > Hymenoptera > Apidae > Xylocopa > Xylocopa sonorina. The sequence goes on along the minus strand of NC_135196.1, from coordinate 11,035,772 downwards.
ATCGACGTACCGGAATATTTAAATGGAAGAATAATACGTATGAAATATAACTTTTGAGAATATCATTCTATTATTCCATTCCCCCTATGCTAAACTGTGGAAAGAAGGATTGGCGACGCTTGTTTCCTCTCAATCGTAGACCGCCATCTTGCCAATATACATAGAAAATGGCATCGCGCCGCGTCGATAGTATTTTAGCGACGGAAACCGAGGAAAAACCGATTGGATCCCCTGCGGTCGCATTAATTTATTAGTTATACTGGCAGCCACACCGAAAGGATCATCAATTAACCGCGTCGGGAAACAATGATCGCCTTGATACTCCAAACAGATGCTCCAGATTCGTTTGCCAATGACGTCGCTCGACAATAGATAGATTTAACGATCGACGAACGCCAGGCGAAGGAACGAACTAATTTAATCCGCTCACTTGCGATGTTTCCGTCGCGGTTCAAATTTACGTTCCTCGGCTGTTGGAACCACTAATCGCTGGATATGTATTACCCCTCGTTGCTTGCTCCGTCGCATCGTACTTAGTCTGAGGGAGCATATAATTTCCACACTTGGTGTCTCCAAAAATATTAAAATTATCTTGCAAGTAATTACACTTGGAGTGTTTTAATAGTAGTCAAAGTGTTACAGTAATTCTTCAGAGCTGTTAGTGATAATTCAGAGAAGATTTCTACCCTTCTTTAATTACGTTTTACCCTCGAGAAGCGATACGTTTTACACTCGAAAAATGGCAAAACGTGCGGAATACCGTGTGTTCCATGCTTAACAGTCCCACGAGCGAGCGAAATGTGAAGTATTGGCCAAATATTCATTGTCATGGCGCGGTAACGTTGTCCAGCGCAAGGGTAGTTGAATTACCCTCTGCGAACCCGCGGGTATCAGGCCGCTGCACGACTTGCGAATTCCTATTACTATCCGCTTAATCGTTGCGGTTATCAGTTTGAAACTTGGGGCAACCAAGTCACTGGCTCTTCAGCTTTGCGAATGCAACCAGGAAACTTAAGCACCGTCGATAACGGCTGAAACCCTTAACGACATTCCGCTTGTTTGCGACGTGAACGCGAGCGCTGGTTAACGATCCGCGATGCGTGAGCCTCCACGAACAAATTTTATCCCTGCACGTTTCTAAAATCAAGTCGAATCGCAAGATTTTTCAAAGCCTCGAACTCGATGGAAAATTTGTCTCTCAAACCTCGCATCGTTTGCGTTGAAGAAATTTTCAGTCTTTACGTATTTTATATTCGCAATGACGAGGTATGGATAGGATATATGTCATATTCGAAAAAGTCAGTCGAGATTTATTAAGCGTAACAACGGAAATTGACGTTTTTAATCGGAAATTCAATCGCTCGTTTTATATCAGCGTTACGTGTCGGTCGTGTCGGGACGGTACACCTTTCGCGAAACGAACGCGACGTTCGGGGGTCTGAATGAGATGTAAAGACATGTGACTGTGATTAATAATTGATTTTCGTTTGAAGGCACTTCGATGGCGTATTGCCGCCCCCGGCGCCTTCAAACGGCGGAGGAGGCTGCCTCAATGAAGACGACAGCGAAACGATATTATAAAATGCCCTGTGACGCTAAAGGAATATTGAAGAAGAACCCGGGAGAATAATTTGCGACAACGCCGTTTTATGAGAAGAGTGCAAATTGCAGAACACATCGTATCACCATGGCGGAAGGTAAGTAGCGAATATTAGCTTTTAGCGTCGTCTTAAGTTCATTCGATGACTGCTTCCTTGAAAGAATGATTTTTAAAGAAGAAGAGAGGAATTAAATATTAAATGCTTTCTAAAGAGTTCGAGATACTCCAGTGGTAATTAAAGCGAACTATGTTTTATTTTCTATACAGTGACCTATATTTAAACGAAGAAGAGCACAGTTAAAGGAACGATAATCAGAAAATGCAATATTACACGAAATGCTTGAACTATCTTTAAGTGAATATTAATCGATTCCGACTAAATTGATTGCACCGCGGGGAAGCGAGCAAAGGATAGCCGGAATCAATTTCGTTCCACATTTTATACAAAATCCACCACCGAGGGCGGCCATGATACACATCAAACGATACCAGAATGAATATTCAAATGACCAAAGGCATTCGAGTATTCAATATCCCTTAGGAACACCGTCGAAAAGGGCCCTTGAATATTCAAGAACGAAAAAGGGAACCAAACAGCTGGGAAAAACGAAAAGAGAAAGGAACCTTGGGCGTCTTGGGCTTTTCGAACAAGCCCGGCTGATCCACCCCTTTAATCGACTCGCTGTAAAGTCGCGTCGAACGTACCCCGTTAACGAGTCGATTCAACCGTGTCGCCGCGGGAACTGATTTCGATCTCGGCTGGTTTAATAATTATTCAGTTTGCCAAGTCAATATCGCGGTTCCGTGGAACACAACCGGATACACGTTTCTCCGCGCACACGCATCGATTTTCCGCTGTCCCCCGGTGACAGTACGGGTCGGGAAAGATGGGATGCGCAGCCTGAAAACTAGACCACGGCTGAAGGCAAGAACTATAATTGATGGTGTCCTGTTTTGACAGAATCACATTATTCCCGGCTACTTACCGGATGCAGCTACGTGACCGGCCGTGGTTCCCAGCGCTTCGATTGTAATTAATATTTGTTTGAAATTTCCATCATTATTCAACCCTCATCCTATCCAACCCTCTCCTCCTCTCCATTTAGTTTCTTGGCTTTTTTTTTCTGGCAATTTTTTTGTTTCCATTTTAGATCGTTCTTTTTTCTTAGAAATATTTCGCTGCCCTCTGATGTCTCTGTCAGTGCTTTGGAACTCTCTCGTTTGCGATTCATTTCAAGGGAATTTATGGAAATACAGATTGATCGAATAATTGTGTTTCGAAGAGTAACCGTTGCCCCGAGTGAAGAAAGTGTACGTGAAAATATTGTTCAAGAGCAATATGGTGTTTTCGATGCTGGAAGAGAAACGGTATCTTCGTTTAATAGAAAGACGAACGATGTTTACCTCTGGCTTTTAAAACCATCAACCGCAAACCTGCGACCGGCGGTTTCCAATCCGGTAAAGGAACAGGTCGACGCAAAAACGTGAAAGAGTAAGTTGAAACGGCATATTTCATTCCACTGTGTCGCGCGCGTATCGCTTTTTATCGACTCGTGCAATCGATTTCGCGTTACAATCGAATCAAACGTGTAGCCGCTGCTATTTACGAGATATCGCACGCGAACCGTCTCGATCGAAAGGCACGTTGCGAACGAATCGTTGCGAATTTTCGTTCCTCGATCGACAGGCACGGGAGAAGAAACGATTAGAAACTGGAGACTTTGATCCGTCACACGCGATTGACATAGATTAACGAAGACCGCCAACCGACGAGAGCAATCGGGACGAGGTCGTCGCGGCGAACGGACCTCGGAATTGATCTCGTTTTTTTTTTTTCTGGAAGATCGTCCCGCAATCGTCGACTTCCCTCGAGTATCGAGAACGTAGGTACGTGCGACGTCTGACGCTCGTCGGATGATTTTTATAGCTGCTGAGAGACAAACGGGGCCGCGGCGGCGAAAGCTTAGGATTTAAGCTCTGGATCGAAGGGGTTGGAGTGGATAAGCTAGGCTAAACTTGAAGTTCATCCGGAACGACGTAAAATATATATATATATACGCAGAAGGATTTGTTATTAGTTTTTTCCTTATCGAAGAAGGTAACGTTATGGCATTTTAATTCAACCAGGAAGAATTCTAACGCGAGTGTTAATTCATAAAATCATTTTCATAGCGTAGAATCTTCCATATTCGTACGATTTATATACATTTCTATCTCAGCACATGCTTCGTACAATTTTATCACTGAGATCGAGATACATTATTGTAATTATTACACGATAACATGAAGCAACCTTAGGTAATTAATTTTAGAAATGTATTGTTATCATTGTATACGCAGGCGAAATGCGAGTACTCCCTTCTCCGTCTTGAAACGGAATACGGCACGAATACTATTTAGTAGGAGTAAATTTCAAGGGGTAGCTTGAGGGGGTGGTGTGGCGCGTGAGAGTTATTGTTCTTTTAAACTTTAATACATCAAGCCCCGTTTTAATGAAAGTGTAACGCGCATTTGTTAAAAATAAGAAAGAAACAGGCGGAACGTTCCTTGAATAACTACGCGATTGTTTAGCTAGAAAGTGCCGCTTTTAATTATGATCGTACTTCAGAGCGTTGCGCTACTTCGCAGGCTGATAGCGCGTTCAAGGGATACTCTGGGAGAATTAAACGTACTGTTACGTATGTGAAAAAGTAATCACGAATGATCTCCCGTGGAATTGAATTTAAACGCGATTACGCCCGCTGCGAAAATGATGGCGAATTATGGAAACGACTCGTAAAAAATGGACCAGACCAGCGGATTTAAACACAGAATTCTATGCGTTCAGATTCCAGCTGCAAACATATTACAAAATTCATGGTAAACCTATTAACGTTGCCTCCTTTACACTCGACCGATTTCCGATCGATTGCATTTTTCATAATGTTGACGCGTTATTCGCTCGAGAGCGTGTTATATCCCGAGAACTGGGGAAACCTATCGATCTCATGGTTACCATTCATTAGAGGGGATTACTCCAACTGCGGATTACCGTTTTTGAGCAATTAACCGCACCGCTGTTATCAGCCTGTTATCCATTGTATTACATTAACGATATTGTAATAAATATCCGACAGCGATGTAAACGAATTAATTTAGTAAATCGGAACACGGAGTGATACGTAGCGAAATAAGTTGTTACGTCACAGTGATCATTCGACGATACTTACAGTTAACCGGTCAATTTAGGTTAGTTTAATTCGACGGTAATGCTCAATGAAAATAGTTACGCGGAAATTATGGTCATTGATTTCGTACGAGCGAAATTATATTTGTTTAACGATTGAAACATCTCTCATTTGCCCTGGATAATTGAACAATCGTTCGGTTACATATTTGGAAGTTTGGCATACCTGCTGATTTAGCGCTGCTAAATGTTAATTGCACAGAATTATTTTGCAACTAATGGCTTAACAATATCTCTGTTTAATGCGATTTACGTTAGAGCAGCTCTCGAGCATTCCAACGCTTTCAAGATTCTCTAGACTTTCAGTATCTATCCCGACATTAGACTTTAAAGACCCTCGTTAAAGATTTGTCCAATCCTCCTTCAACTTTCAACGACTCTAAATATTAAATCGCGCGCGAAGCGACTCGAACGATGATTCTCAGCATTCAGGCTGAAGGATCGAACACTCCGCGAGCGCATTATCTTAATAGCCGTCTCAGAGCAACAAAGCGTTCGGGCACTAAAAATTCGGATGACAGAGCTTCTGGAACAGCAGAACCGCGTGCTCAATCGGTTGTGCACGGGGCATCTCGTGCAGAACAATAAGGAAGCTCCGAATCCTTCCCTACGCAGTCGTTGTATATCGAAATAGGAACGAACGAACGGGTGACTTGGTCCCGTGGCCTACCTTGAAAACAAATCCGTCATCAATTCTCAATAAAACCCGGGGCAGGGTCTGAACCTTCCCTCTCGAGCCAAAATTCCCTGCCCTCGCCATTATCTCTGCCCTTTCAAAACCCTTTCGAGAGGGCTCCCACGAATTTATTCCCGAACGTTCTCATACACACACCTCCACACTTACTCGTTTTCCATATCGTCACCGTCAATTAAAACCAACGTTTGCCACGTTTCTCTGCCTCTACAATATTCGAACGTTATATCATCATTCTGAAGAACGCTATAAACGGGGAACCGCGAAATGTGGCGAGCGTTCGATCCTAGCCAATCTCTCGAACCTTAACCAGTTCCCAACGCAAAGTACACACGTGTAAGAGAGAATAAAATCTTTTACGAGCTTTAAGTAGCTCCGCCCGTGAACGGGACAGCGGCAGCCTCTACACCATGGTTAACCCTCGTGTGGCCTTGAACAGGCACTTGATCTCTTCACGGTATAGCGCAAATAAGGCAGGTAGAGATCCAGCCGGAAATCAGGATGCGCTCCACCCGTTGCACGGTATCCCACCTAGTTATCTGCACGCTCGTTTAGCATGCAACCAACGGCGTGTCAACGAGGTGCCCCGTAGTAACAAACAGCGAGGCTCCTGATACCAGGCTGTCCGTGGATCCGTTGGGGATCAGCTTTCGCGTGGCTTTATCGACGCGAGATAGACAGCCGGATAAGAGAAGATTGGAAAGAGTCGAACGTGGACCAGAGTATCCGGCAGTGATCGGAATTCCTGCTCGATACACACACCCGACGGCTCTGGGCTCTTGGTCCACCGTTGGGTACGTGGCTGGCCGAGGGGCCCCGGGTAACGGGGGAAAAGAAGAATGAAAGGGTCCAGAGAAGAAAGAGGTGAGCCGAGGAACGAACGTGACGGTGGCTGAAGACATTGGTGCACACTGGAGACCCACGGTTACGTGTATGCGGCTAGAAGATAAAGGAGCGTACAGAAGAGGGTTGCCGCGGGGGCAAAGGGGGACGAGTTTCTGCTGAGAACCCCCAGGGACGATCGAGGTCCTCGTCGGGCCCACGTCTCCGGTATAAACCGTTCACGCTGGGGAATACCGTCAGATATTGCGCTGTTCAACAGATCCCCCTTCGTGTGCTCTCCGTTTCGACTCGAAATCCTTACGAACCGGCGATTTTCAGCGAATCCCATTCTCTCTACACCTAGGAGTATCATAACCGCAAGCTTCTCGCGAGTCCTGTAGGACATAACATCCGATCATCGAAAGTTGTGCACACGTACATGCATACCAAAATCGAAGACTTCGAAATACCATTTAAAATTTTTAAATTTCGCGATGAGCGTAGCATCAATATACGTCCATAGATAGAGCAGACGAAGAGGCGCGAGCGTTCAATGGTACCACCCGTAACGTTAACAACGACACTGGTAGCCTCCTCAACCTTTCGCGCCGTGCTCCCCAGCCTCTCTCGCTCCATTTCACGGTACGGGAACAGGACGCAGGAAAGAGAAAGAGAAGCACACGAGCAGGCGGTTGCCGTGTGACTGAACGTCGTTCGCGGCGTGGGACGCGCGGGGCAGGAGAGTTGCGACGGCGGGAGAAGCGAGCCGCGTGGTGGGGATAGATCGTGTCCAAGCCAGGAACGAGCGGCTGAAGCGGGAGGGGAGGGGACGGTCGGGGAAGATCGGAGCGGCGAGGCGGTCGGGGAAGATCGGAGCGAAGTGGCGGACCGAGCCGTCAGTCAGCCGTGGTTCGTCGCAGGGGTGAGATCGTAACGAGGAATGACGTCGTCGCACGATCCGATATTCGCGCGACAACGGTGACACGGTAGGAAAAGACTGCACGCGGTTCCCCTTCAGGTAAAGGTTACGCGTAACGATCGTGGATTCAGTCTCGTGGCAACTGATCGTGGATCATTCCCGTTTCGCTCGTACGAGAGGCGTGTTTCCCAGGCTGTGCAACTGTGCGGTGCTATCCCCGTTTCTCCATCTTCCGCATTCCTCTCTTCGATTGGAGTATATCTGTCTCTCTCTCCGTCTTGTTCTCTCTCTCTCTCTCTCTCTCTTTCTCTGCCTGTGCACGACGAGAGCGTATATCGACGGATCCACGACCACGGAGATTATTGCGGCTGGACCAGTATCTGTTCGCTTGGAGAGCCAAAGGAGCGGTAGCTGAAATCGTAAGTGAAATCTATTAATATGCACGGACGCGTGCACGTACATTATCGTGGTCAATTCTCGCGTGCTGTCAAGCCACGGTTTTCCTCCACACGTACTCTCCTTTCGATATTGAGACGCGCGTCCGGGTATGCCTCGCCTTGGGGTAACCTCGTGCGATCAACACCGCGTAACACACGAGATACACGTACCTCGCGTATCCATTGTACGCGTGCATGTACGCGTTTGAAATATGTTGGCGCGGCGGTCTCGTCGCGATCATTTCACGACGATACGGGAACGTGTCTTGACAGCTTCGCAGCGCGGACGCTGTTTCACGGTGCATCCTGGTGGCGGGGCTGGCGTGTTTCTGCCCACGTGCAGTCGTGTCTTATTCCCAACCTATCCACATTCCCGTCCACGGTTCCGAGAACCTTCGACTTTTAACTCTGTCACAAGGTGATTTCCTCGCTCGTCTAGATAAAGCGTCGCGAAACACGCGACAGTGTCTCTTTAATGGGCTCGCGGTTAAGCTTGTTTACATTTTTTTTTTCCTTCCCCCCTTTTCGTCGTGCCCGTCTACGATAGAGGATAGACACGTTTATACCATTGTACTTAAAGTCGTGTCCGAGCAGATAACGCGTCTCGATTCTAGGTTTACATTCGTTTCTATCTGAGAACGCGGCTGTGTTCGACCGCCATATTTGACATTTAAATGGCAATCGAACGCCGCGGCGCGGCGCGGACAGCGCGATCTCGATCGCGTCGTTCGATATCGCGCTGTTACGATTATCGATATAACAGTAAATGGCGCCGAGCGGTAAAACACACGTCCATTGTCAATCGAATCTCGCCGATAGTGTCGCGACGCGCTTTTTTCACCTTCGTTACGGTGACAGTTGTTACGTGTTTCTACGCGAGATCTCGCGACGGCACGGCATTACAGACCTGATATACACGGCTCTGTTATCTTAACAAGTGAGTCGAACGAGCCGGTTTTCTGCGCATCTCGCGTCCTCGCTGGATGAACCACGCCGGCATGAACTTCAACGGCAGTCCGTGACCCCGGGTGTTTCCTGTTACGAGGAAGGCCCTTGCATGGCTGGGTTCGTTGGCACTACCTTTTTATACGTGGTAATGATTATTGCGTAACTCGCTGTCATTGGGAAAATTTCGAAACGGCAGGCGCGCGCCGTAGTTATTTGTGTTTTTCCATCGAGGTTAATCGTCCTTTGTTTCGCCGATTTGGTGCGTTCGAAATATGAAAAGCTCGTGTTACACATTGTTGTTATTTCTGTTCTTATTTCTTTTGTTTTTTTTTTTTTACCTTCAAATCGAACAGATTGCGAAGTAATTGAATTTTAATGTTATTAACGATTAATTTTAGATTCAGAAAGGTGATGTTAACTGAAGAGATCAAGTATTTAGGATTGAAGGTTGTAGGAATGGTTAGTTTATTGTTTAGAGATTCAAATGTAGATTCAGTGTTTCTTATTTTGAATTTTCGAATAGAATCTCGCTTGGTACAAACAGTTGCTGAAATATTCATCTATTGTTAGAAAGTTCTCCTCGTGCCGATTACGAAACCGCCGACATAACCTCCATATTAATTTTGGAGGCCAACGTTACGCTTATTCTTGCTTCGTTACTCAGAGTAAAGCGAGCGTAAAATAAGGATGCAAAATCTGAATATTGAATTTTAATAGTGATAATTACGTCTGAATCTCTATTAGCGAAACATCGCAGAAGAATCGAAGTTCGATTGAACCGTTATTGACTTTCTCATGAGAAATCACTGAATTATTTAAAATTCTTTCCTGCTAAACTCGCTGAGACGAAGTTCAGCGAAAGAAAAAATGTTATTCTCGTGAAAATTTTCAAACCTTATCATCGAGAACGAAGTTTCACGATTCTAGTCTAATCGCATACCACTTGGTCCCTTTATATCACCCTCCAATCTACAAATCGAAGCTTTCCTCTGCCTTATTACATTTTCCCAAGCTGCAGCTGCAGCCAGTTTTCCTACGTTTAACGATGACGAGCAAAATGTAGGTATTTCAAATATAAATACGACCAACTTTTAGGAGTAAGTGCAACTAGGTGCTGCGGATGAAATAAAATAGTGCGACAAATAATATTAGATAGCAAAAATAACGAGACATTCTTAGTTCTCTATGGAAATTACACATTCAGAATAGCGTAGAATGATATTCAATTATTTTTACATCATGGATCGTGTTTACGGTGTCCATTCAACCGTAGTATTTGTAGTTATAATCCAATAAATTTGGGTATAACTAAAGGGTGTCCAGTTTTCGAAAGTTGCGGCGCAGCCAATAATATGACATAATGACCAGCAAAACGTGTTATATCATATTGTATACCGATCGTAAATATTCGCAGACCGTGCTCGCAGTAAGGACCCGTGAACGTTACCGGAGTGTGCAAATTAATGGCAACTCGGTAACTGCCAGCGATACTCGTCACGTGCACATAAATTCTGGGATCATAAGCGCGAATCGTTAACTGAAAAAGTTATCGATAACTTGACATTAAAAAAAATGCATGCATAATTCATCGAACGTATCGATATAAGTTAATCAGCTTCTACAACAAGCTAACAAGAATTTACGCGACACGTGACTGTACAAGGAAAAGAACTCGAGGACAAACAATTTGTCAAGGCCCAAAATTATTCCACGGACATTTTATCGCTAACTTCGACTCTGACTCAAACGAACGGATGAAAAAAGAATCCATCGAACCGTAAAGACATTTGTCTTTCGAGAACCTTTCGAAACCATCCGCCTACGACGTCTCGTTGATACCGAGCGGTCCCGGTTTGAAAGCCCGTGGAGCGCGCGAACCGTTGCGCGTAAAAACGAATCCTCCGTGGAAAGAGAACTCGGTCACGTAGCGGGCAGGTAGGCAAGAGAGCGGAGGCATCGCGGTTGCAAAGGTCGGCAGGTTATTACCTGGGCTAAGAGTGGTGTTCAGGCGTTTTCATACGGGCAAACGGCGCGGTAGTGCACGCGTTTCCCCAGAGCCGCCGACTAGCGACAGTTTTCCGCGTGTTCGAAGGTGGTGGGTTGCCAAGCCGACGACGAACGGACGGACTGTTCGAGAGAGAGAGAGCGGTATCCAGGCCGGATGGAAAGGTTTTTCAGGTTGCTTTGTTTGAAAATTAAAAAAAAGGGAGAAGGGTCGGGGCGGCGGACGGAAAGACGGGAGGATAATAGCTGAGAGGGTCGGCGCGGAGAGTCGGCTTAAATTTGATTCACTTCTCTAACGGTGTCCTCTCCCGCGCACGCCCGCCTCTTATTCTCTCTTTATCATAGGAGCACCGAGAGCGGCGGAAGCGGCGCAGAGGAAGACCGCAGAATGCAATTTCCTCGGGGCACGGAGTAGATGTTCCAGCGATCCCGCGCCGCCCCCGTTGCCCAGCCAATGCGTCGCGGACAATTCTTTCCGGAAATCTGACCGTTCTCCCTCCATCTTTTAGCCGCGACACAATGTCTCGGGGCATACTTGGCTCCGCTGCCCTTAACGCTCGGTAATTTTCATAATTCTTGCGTAGACACCGGGTTTAACGATCGGTCCGCGAGGGACGGCGAGCGGCCAGCCGGGGGTTGGTAATTGAATTACGTTCGGAGGATTCGTTTCATTTTCAACTGCGGGAACTGCGATACCGTAAGTCGCGGAGACGTTGGCGGGTTTACGGGTGGGTCGCCGTGTTCCATAAAAATTATATACCTCGGCTCGTTTCTTCTCTTTCCTTCCTACCTTTCTTTTTACGGTTCAATCTGTTTCGTCGATTTGGATTTTAATTCTCGACGTAACTTCGGTTACCGCGTTTCAGTTCGCCGCAAATTTTATCGCTCTTCCATTTGGTACAGGACGATACTGTTTTAGAAAATTTATGGCTTCGAATAATTTTCATTGCGGAGTTTATTTTATGCCACGTCGTTGTTGCAGCGAATGGGCGATACGTTGGATTGGATTCGCTGCATGGAAGAGACGTATCACTGCCAAAATCGATATCGCTGAATGTGATTATTCATATCTTAAATTGTCAGCGTTGACCTTAACCCGGATGGAGTATCGAATGCTTCGTGTAGACACTTTCGAAAAGAATCGCGTCTCGTTTTATGGAAGTTTGACAGCGGCAGACGATAGTTGAAATGTATTGCTCTTACGCAAGACAGAGATTTTTAAGTGTTCGTCTATTCGAATCCACCGAAACGTAACGATGTATACTTGTTTAAGGGGTTGAAGTAGCAAAAGTCCAAGGGAAAGGGAGCGTAATTTATTTCGCGCACAAAATAGAGCTTTCGAGCGAAGTTGTGTATCTGTAAGGCCCCTCAATATCCTCTCCCCGGAAGTTGAATCGGTTGGAACGTCGCTCGAACGTGACGATAATGCGAATCTTCAGTTTTTCTTCAAGTTTCTTCGCCGCGTGCAATAACCCTGAGTAGAATTTAGGACGAGCATGCAAAAAGATTCGTTCTTCTCAAGCTTCCTTTTTGCATACGAAAAATTAAACTGAGAATTATAAATTACAATTAAACAAATTTTAGTTAGATTTAAAATTTAAGACAAAGATTGGCTGTTAGAATTGTTTCTAATTTTTTCTTCCAAGAACTGCAATCTGTGCCTGGTGTTTTCACGATTTAAAACGGGATCTGTAACCTTCCTTGTCCAGAGAAGCCAGTATCGCGAACGCAATTTCACTTAACAACGGTGTTAAACGTTCCATCGAATTGTAACCAAGCGAACAGCAGCTAGAAAATCGAGTCCCTTTTCCTGGCGGCCTTTAAAAAGCATCGATAATACAGGACGACGGTCGTTTCCATTTCGTTCTTTGAAACCGTAGAATTGCTTGGAACGATACGCCTTGAATATCGAATCCTCGCAGAACCGTAGACGTCCAGGGGAAAGAATTAGCTGCGAATAAAACCTGGTGCTTTCCAATGAAACTCGGATCGTGTCCTCTTGTAACGAACGCTACGGAAAACCTTTCACCCTCGCAATTCTTAGCGTTAAATCTAAAATGTTAGATAGCGTTGTTACTTCAATAATTGTTCTCTCATTAGTATCAATATGGCTGCAATTTTTTAGGAAAAGCACATAGAATCTTCCAGTTCGCGTACAATAGAATTCTACTTGCAGCAATTCGCGTCTCGAATGCTTGAAGAATAGTTAATGGAGGCTCGATATGAATCGCCCACTCCATTAAATACATTAGCAAATATTTGTTTTATTTTAAATTATAAATGTACCGTGGCAGAGAATGTTAATGAATATTTATGAACGCGATCGTTTCTAATAAGAGATACTCATTCGAACGTGACAACTGGCGTGCAAGGTGCGTATTCGACGGGTGCATTCAGGGAAGTGTATAACGTCGACGAAAATTTATGGTCCACGGTGTGGAGGATAATCTGGAAAAGAAAAATTGGGATCAGTATTACATCAGAAGTGCAATTTCCTCGGGGAACACGGTTACCGTTCCAAGGAATCGTAACTGCCCGGGACGACTGATGCCTGTTTCTATACTCTTTGAGAAGCTTGATTGTACAAGTTTTTTCCTTTCTTTCTTTCCTCCTTTTTTTTTTTCACGCGATTCAAATATAAATTGTGAAACTCTGGTACATTTCTTTTTTATGGTACCCGAGGGAGAAAGTAGTACGCTCGGGATAAAGCTATCAAAGGAAAACGAATGATCGCATTTTTAACGCAACGCGTAATTTACGTAACACTTTCTCGGCATACCTTCAATTTCTTTCAGCCCACTCGAGTTCCTGTGATTATTTTCAAGAAGTTTTTACACGCTCGCAGTTTCACGCCACATACTGATCTATCGACAGTATCGAAAAACAGGTTCATTAAAATAGTTCGAGCAGATATTACAGATATAAGCAAGTCCTCCATCGCAGTATCCGCGGGTTAATTATTTCCACAGATCCTCAACGGTATTTACATTCGATCAACCCGTCGAATACCGCGAACCCTCGATATCAATCGCATGAAAAATAATTTTTCGCGGAACGCGCACGCGTTTCCTTAGCAAATCTCTCATAGAGAAGGAAATCAGGTCGAGTTACACGCTGAATGCAATTTTCCCAGTACGCCGTGTAACCATTCCGACGCGTATCGATCCCTGTTTCTTTTCATTCGAAAATATGACTGGCTCGAGCACCCTTCGAGCACTGTAAGGATGACGCGGGTTGCGTGAACGCGGCCGCTGGGAGCCCACGAAAAGCCGAACGACCGCGCCCGATAGTTGCCGCATCTTCATTATCAGAAGTACCCTGGTCCCCCAGTTTTGGTTGGCTCGACGAGCGAGTTTAGCCGTCCGCGGTGGCCAGCAGAGGTGTAATCGGAGGGGAAAACTACGGTGGACTAACTAGGTTCAACGTTGCACGTAAAACCATAACCATCAAAATCTAATCAGAGAGACGAACGGTGTTCGTTGGACGTTAGTTACGGCATCATTGATATACAAACGATGGTTCCGCATCGGTGTCTTAGTTGTTCTCGTTTACCTCACCGAACCGTAATTAAACGTTGATGGCACCCTAGCCCCGTTTTATGGAAATGCGTAATTTCCCGCGAAGGGGAAATGAAACAGGCAAACGACTCGGTTTAGTTCCACCCGGAGTTGGTAGTTGAAAAATGTTTCATCTCTGCCTCTATCCAGTCTGGCATTTTCGAGAGTACATTGGATCGCTTGGAAATTAAAGAGATGATAAATTCATTTCCACCGCGATGATACCTTCGTTCTATTACGGAAACTTTGATGTACCCGTTAGGGGTTGATTTTAGTTTCGCACTACTGACAAGCTAAGAATATCGTGTATTCGATTCGTTGGTCCAAAGAAGTTAAACGAAGAAACGAAGCTTATTAGCGCGTTTAAATAGCCAACGAGTCACACGAATTACGACAATTAATTAGCTGAGAAACACTGTCGCTATCGCTCGTACGCGAGAGTTAGAGGAAACTCCTTGGCATTCCTAGCCGCGCGATCCAGATCCTATTTTAATCGCGCTGCGTTTAACAGAACACCTTAGAGACCCCGATCTCTCGTAATGGTTTTCAGATCGCGGCACGCCTAGGCAGAGAGGGGGCTGAAGATGAGCTAAAGCGGAGGCGAGAAGAAAAGGGGAGGCTAGCGACGAGCACGAGAGGCCGCATCATCGACGAATTTTCCTAGGTATGCGGCGAGGATGCAACGGTTGATGACGTGATTCGACCGAGTTTTTCGGTCGGTAATTGCGTGCCGCGAGGGCTGGCTGAATGGCTGGCCAACCGTTCGGTCGCGATTGTCGGAGGACCGTCCTGCCACGGTGGTACCGGATGACCGCTATATGAGATCCGGTGTACTTTGGAGCGAACCTCTCGCGGCCAGTCATCAGATGCTGCTCGTGCACGGTCAAGGGCAGCCAATCGGACTCGTCCGTCGCTCGAACCGCGTTCGAATCCCGCAAGACGGCGCAACGAGACGAACCGGTGCTCGTCGAGGGTTGTTCTTGGTCCGCGTAGCCGACGAACGAAGAACGAAGGAGTCAAGAAGAGAGGAAAACGCCGCGAGATTTACATCCGCAGCCTGTTTGAAGTTGGAGCAAAAAAGGGTGGAAGGCGGTGGATTATTCTGTTGTTGTTAATGTCGAAGGCGGGTGTCAAGCTGGAAGGGGGATCGGGGGCGTGAGACGGATGAAGACGGAAGAACGTCGCCGGTTCCTCGCGTAGGTCGGCCTTGATCGCGTAAGGACAGAGAGGCACGCGCGGACCTCGCGTATGCGTCCGCGATTATCGATATCACGAGGATCACGTCGATTTCCCCACCAACAACGTCCACATGACTTGACGATCGCCCCACCTACCGCTGTTCGTCGTTGAGCGAAGGCGGCGGCAGTGGCAGCAACGTCACCGACACGAGGGAAACGACGAGCACGACGACGACGACCGACGACACCAACGACGACGAGGACGTGGAGGGAAGACGACGAAGAAGCATCGCGGAGGAGCGTAGTCATCGAGTCGGCAGTGCGGAGGCTACTTAGCGAGTGACAGAGCCCGTTGCTCGTTCAGTTGGCGGCAGTCAGTCAGCAGGTGCGAGGCGCTCCGTTGATACCCTCGCCTCTACCCTTTCCTCCGTTGTTCTTTCTTTTCTTTTTTGTTGTCTTTTTTTTTTGTGTGTGTGTTTTCTTTACTTCTCTCTTTTATCGTCCCCCTTTCTCGCGCGGCGACCACCGACTTCGTATCATCTCGGCTGCCTCCTCTATGAACGTCTCGTTGCAATAGGTTCGTTTTCTCTGTCGCGTCGGTGCGATAGGTAGAGAGATAAGTGGGCCGGTGTTGATCGCAGTGGCTGTGCTGGTGCCGTTGTTTGTTGTCGTTGTTCTTGTTATCGTCGTCGCACTCCTCCGTCGGTAGCGGTGCCAGTTTTGGTGGATAGTGGATAATAGTGTCGAGTGTGAAACTGGAGCCGCTAGTGGTAGCAGTCGCAGTCGAGAGGCAGAGCTATCATGTGCCCGCAGAGGATTTTCGGACTGGCCATCGTCGCGCTGGTGACTTTTGGTGGACGAGTGGCTGCGTATACCAATCAGTGGGCAGTGCATGTCGAGGGAGGACCGGAAGTCGCCCAGGAGGTCGCGCGGGAACATGGATTTCAATATCTTGACAAGGTACGGCTACGTTCTCTTTCATTCTTGCTCGATCGCTTTTTCTTTTCTTTCGCTCTTTCGCGATTCAGCTTGCTTCGAATGAAATCGAGGCTGATACTTCAAACTAACGGAAGTTGAGGAACGCGAAGTTCAGATATCTAGTTTAGACCCGGAAGAGTGTTACTGCGCTAAATTCATTTCGTTTCAAGATAACATCGTTAGCGTTACAAGCGAACGAGTAAAAGATAGTAAATATCGTACGTAAAATAGTTTCGACAGTAACGCGTGGATCGCGATGCAAGAAAAGGTGCGCTTTTAATTTTCCTCGCATTCGTCGAATAATTCTCGTTGTTCCGCGGGTTCGTAAATCATGCAACGCGATGCGATGCCGCTCGTTTCCCTCTGACGTTAATTTTTGATTAAACCGCGATTTACGAAAAGAAGATAAAAAAAAAATGTGCGGTACACAGCGAATAACGCAACGTACACGTGCTCGTACATTCACACTCCATGAATACTGCATGCCTCTGTAGAAATAACGCAACGCTCGATCCCTCTTCGCGCTGCAATTCGATAGCGCGCTCGCTTCAACATTAGCGTTGTCCAGAAAAGCGACGCGTTGCAGTTGCAACGAAGACATTCCCGTCTTTGTAATCATCGCGAATCATTCATAGACAAGGTTGTTCCAGGGATCTCGAGCACCTCGCAAAGGTCAGGGTTTCAACGCCGCGTATCTGACCTAAATTACGTGATCCGGTTCTCCGACAAGGCGTTTCGTTTTTGGTTTTTTAGAATGTCCCATGTGTTCGAGCCGTACAATAATACGGGTCTGCTAAACTCCTCGTCAATAGTTTTCATGACTGACGTGATCGATTTCCTAATTGATCATCGATCGTGAGCAGCTGCTAACAAACATTGTTACGAGTCACCTTGCCTTTTGTCATTTTATTCATTGTTATCGATGAACTACGGTTATTTATGCATTTATGGAAAATTTTAACACGCTGTGCATCGCAAAAAATGTACGAAATGCACGCGATACGCGAAGCCATTGAATGCGATCGAAGTTGCAATATTTAGGGGATGAAACAGATTTCTATTCGGATTCCATCGTTTCAATCGTGTTTCAACAATTATAAATTAAAGTTCTGCAGTCCAATTACTTATTACTAGGGTACAATGTAAAAAAAAAAATAAAAGTGACTCTTTAAATATTATATTCGGGTCGCGTTCGACCAATGTTTAAACTACCCTTCGTACGAGAGTCGAAATAAGTTTCGAGTCGTTCAGAAGAACGTATCCGAAATAAGATTAGTGATTTAAAAACGAAAAAAATTAGCACACGGTTCTCTCTTACGTCTCTTTGTCTCAGACAGAAATTTAATTGGCAAGGACGCACGAAGTGGCCCACTTGTTCTCCGTTTTCGCAAGCTCGTTACTGTCGCGTAAGCAAACAGGCATCGCGTTAAATCCATACGCGTGATGCGGCGGTTTCGCGGTTGCGGGTAACTCCGACATCGTCGCAATCGACAAGCCTATGCTTATTCCGTGCACAGATTGGCTCGATACCGCCGAACGGGAAATCTTTTCGCGGTTTCGCGATCAAAGTCGAAAGACTCTCGAGAAGTGGGGCTCAATCACGCGAGACTCATCTTTCCCCGTGACGTGCAATATCGACAGACTATATAGGACTTACACGAGGAGGAACATTCTCCTCGTTCGCTCTACGAGGAAAAAAAAAGGAACGACCATTTTTCAATCGCTAGATATTTCCTTGTTTGTGCAATTTTCGAGCGCATTCGTTAAACCAGCTTGTCAATATCGAGGAGGAAAAATGTTGATTGCTAATACGCATCTTATCGGTGGTTTAGCCTTGTTGATTATTCCGATATCTTTAATATGCAATTTACGAGCTAGTCTCTTGCAAGCAGCAAATAATATTTCACACTTCTTTTTTTCAACGTCTCATTTTATTACATAGACTGAAAATCTTTGACTACGATTTAACGTAACAGATACTAAATATAAATACAGCGAAAGGTAAATAGTTTGAAGCGCGTTGGATTTCTTGCAGTAAAAACGAGAGGATTAAACGTTGTGCGGGGTAAAAAATGTTTGTATCCGCGGCAGCCTAATTACGGGACTGCCATCGTCGAAAAACGAGGGCGTCGAATTAGTCCTGTGCGTTTAATAAAAATCCTTGCGCGATTTCGAGGCAATTACTATCCAAGCGAGGCGGCCCCTGGTAGAACTGGGTCGTTTTTTAGCCGCGCTTTATGGGTTATTACGGTGTCGAGGGGGGGTTGGCGTGACGAATCGACGCTGAAATTCATTAATTTGCACGTCGATCTTAGGACGAACGGGAAGAGGCCGTGTTCGACTCGCTCCTCGCGTCGCTGTTAAAGGCGGAAATTAACCTCGAAACGAATCTCCTTTCTGCCTAAACTGTTTTCATCGAGGCTCACCCCCTATCTTCGCCTTCCGCGACGCTTCGAATATCGAACCCCACGGAAATCGGTGTAACTGGAACTCGAGTAAATCGGTATCGTTCGATTATCGTCCGATCCGAGCGCAGGAGGGAAGAAAAATCACGACACGGCAATTTTTCCCCATTAGCTGAGGCTCCTCTGACTCGTTTATACGAGAATTTACGCGCGCGTTCCATTGCCACTCCGCTACACCCGTGGATTCTTAGAATTGCACTTAGAATAATTGAACGTGCGCTTTCGTGGCACGGTTTTATGCGGCAGTTCGTTTTCCGCGTTGTTTATGCGGACAGATAGTTTAGACTAGAGAGAGGGACGTCTCGTTCGATTTTTTTCCCCACTTATCTCGTTTAGAATTAGACGACGGCTGCTGTGTGCGCCAGTTGAATATGCTCGGAATTGTGTAATAGCCTCGTCGAATTGAGTGCAGCTGATGCGACAGTAAATACGGATGGGATAGTTTTAAGTCGCGCGGTGGTAGTGGTGAGTCAAAGTTCAGTGAAAAAAGATTCATCCTGATTATAGCGGATAGAATATGAATTATTTTTTATCTATACGATGGAGGAAATATCTTTCAGCGAATAACCTTCTGTACCTTTTCTTTTCTTTTACCATTTCCTGGTAATTTAAATTTCATTTCTCCAGAGAACGAGAGACGAAATCGAAGGATCGAAGCGAAAGAAACACACGCGGTGGTATTAACATATCTGTACCTTTCCTTAAACAGAGGCTACGGAAGATGGTAATGCGCTACTTAGCAACCTCTCGTGGCCTTTTCTTTGCCATCGCCAAACGCGCGACTCTTCCTGGGTTCAATTGGTTTATTTCGCACGTCGCCGTACTTATTGCCGCAAATTAAATTTTCTTTCCGCTCGCTCGCTCGCTCGCCCTGTAACTTCAGTGTACATAGTCTGGTGACCTGGCTGATGGAGCATATTTACTCATTTTTGCCAGCACATATTGGCCTGGCCGCGCGCACACTGCCGGTGTCTGCACGAGCTGACGTGTTTGTCTGCCCCGTCTTGCGTATTGCCTTTGTTTTCAGGAGCAATTTGCGTCACCTGAAATTCACGCCAGGTGGTTTACCTATCCACTCACAGGGATTTTCTGCCCAGAGAATGAAACGATAAGTCGTGACGCGCGGAAAACCGCGCGGCGTCTCGCCAAATTCCTCTCTTGCGCGTCGAAGAAACCGTCGTCCGCCCTTCCTCGATCGTTCTTTGTTATCTGTAATGTAATTGCGAAAGGAACAGATATCGGGGTTTTTTTTTCCTCTCCGTCTGTACTTGAATCGGATCTAAATTCGTTTCGTCGGGGCTCGAGGAGAACACAGTTGTGTAAATACGACGATTTTTAATCAGATTTCTCTTGTACGATCCGTCGTATTTTTAACGGATATCGTCTCTGTCAAAGAATTTTAATCGTGTTTTAATACGTTTCTCACTGTGAAATCAATTTTTTCCTCTCTCTCTCTCTCTCTCTCTCCACTGGAGGATTATATCGGAAGTTGCGCGAACGAGTTCGACACGATAACTTTTGATCTTGAATCGTTTTACTGATGAATCAGGGCTACATTTTGCGTCTGTATAATTGTGGTTACACGTATCAGTGTATATGTTTATTTAACGTAAACGAGGAAAGTGTACGATGAATTTATTTCGTCGAACAGATTAACAGGAAAATGATGAGAATCGAGCGTTTTCGAGGAAAATGATAACAGATGCTAATGGATAAACAGTCTGCTCATCTAGTATCAAAATTCGCGGAATTTGGTTCGAACAAACACGATTTACGATCGAAACGTGGTCGATCACGAAAGAATGGAGGACCAAAAGTAGACATATTTACGCAACTGTGCTTCCTACGACGTCTACGCTACCGAACGTTCGCCAAATCGAAACAAATGCCTTTTTATTTGAACTCGAGATTAGAACAGGCCTCCGTTCGAAGCGTGCAGCAGATTTTTAGAAACGATACGCGTTCACAACGCCGAATTTCCTCGCGCAGGCGTCGCTCGCGATAAGCTGCGAACGTTTCCCGTGTACTCAAGCGTTTAATCGCGTTTAAACCAGGAAAAACGAGGATCCCCCGCGATAACGGGGATTCCTGAGACGTGTTCGAGCGATCATTGTTTCCTTTGTCGTTCGTCAAGCTGTCGCGCACTTTAAACGACTCATCCCTCGTCCCTGCGCTTTTTACTCGATGAAAATTCACGCACGTGGCCGTTCGTTATTCCGTTATCCCTAATTCGACGGAAATTCAAACGCGCCACGCGAATTCCTCTCCCAGCCGTACGCGCAACACGTCCTTCGCTTTAGCGATTCTGTTACCGGGTTCAGTAATTACACATAATACGACTCGAATTATACGATATCTGAAACAACGCGGAACGCGAGGCGAAACTTGCGTAATCCTTCCTCAACGAAAACCATTATATTACAGATAAGATCCGATAATGCTCGCGGTTAATACGAAAATGATGTCTGCGCACGCCTCTGATACGTGCACACTTTTCGCCTGGATGTAGTGCCTCGCCAGCGGGTAAACAAGCTTTTAGCCGCATTAACGCTCGCGCGTATACATAATCGTCGATACCGCGGATCAAACGAGCAACAGAATTTATTGCTCGATCTCTTTATCGACGAGGGAGAACCTCGAGATCGGGGATAAACCGAGCGTCTGGTATTACCCAGTTTCGTCTGGGAATCGAACGGAGACGAGGGGGAATACCCTGCGCTCCGCGTCGATTTAAATAATCGTTTTTAAATAATCTCGTCGGTATTTTCCAGTCAGATTTTCCGGCCAGACTGTTCTCACGCCTCGTTCCAGCCCAACGACGTCTCGAACATTCGTTTCTTTTCTCTCAATCGCGATTGTTCACCGTTTGCGACACACCGTCTCGCGGTACATCGAGCGCGGAATTATTATCGCGGCACTTGTTCGCGCGATGCGAATGAAATTTTACTTCTCCATTACCGCTCGTTTCGCGTAATCGCGGTAACGAGCTCGCTTTTAATTTCGACCCGGTTAAGTACACTGTTTTTTTCCTTCTTTTCCTTATTATTAGCAATTTTATCGATCGCACTTGGCCGTTACACGGTGGCACTCGTTAAATCTTGAAAGCGACGAAGAAACGCACGACGGATATAAATATTCATCGGAGAGTTAGTCAGAGCTGCGAAATATAATGAGAACTAGGAAATCGTTAAGTCGATTAGCGATGGTCTCGCGATTTATTCACGTCGGATTTGATAATACTGACAACGGTGTTGCTCGAGGCTCGCCTCAGAGATTCCTAAGATTTGTGCGAGTAGTTCGCGAGCCTCTATCCGCGATGGGTCTTAAATTTTTGTTACGAGAAAAATACGAGCGACGAACTTATCGGGCGCTAAATTATCGTAGCGTCCTCAAAGTACAGGGAAGGGGCCCGTAAATCGTCGGAGCGTCCTGATGTTCGTATGAGGATGTCCAAGAAAAATGCTTAATCTCGAGAATTGCGAGCCCCCTGCGATCGGCGAATAGGACCCGACTGTTCGATAATTCTTTCCTCGCGCAGGAGAAAGCAAAGTTCGCCTGTTCTTCCTTAACTTGCTGGAACTCCGTTCGCCGCCGCGATAACCATCGCTAATGACCGTGCAGACTCTGTGCGTCTCTGTTCCTCCGAAGCACGGAGTCGAGTTAGTAAAATGTGTTAGGCCAAGTGGAGAGCGTTCGATTTGAGAGAGGGAACGAACGGTCGATAGAACCAGCTCGAACGTTCGAATCGTCGTCGAAAGGGTGTCGCGAGCGGCTCGTTTCCAGCGCGATTCGGCGTGAAAGTCTGGCCCGTATCTCGTCGAGTCGGTTTTCAATCGCGAGTCGAGGATGGAACGCGCAGGATGAAGGCTCGCGCGAGTCGTTTCGCCTGGAATCGCGTTACCAGGATTTTTCTCGGTCCTCTCGTCGTTCGTTCGTGACGGCACGCCACAGCCGGTGGTAGCGAAGAAGTTCGCCACGGATCCTCCCCCCATTGGCGAGTCTTCTTTCACCGGGACCCAAACGTTTCACTGGATTACCGTCGCGCGGGATTATACTCTCGCGGTGCGGCTTAAAACCCCACGCCAGACGCTGTATCCCCGCGTGCCTCGAATTTCTTATTGCACCGGCTGTTTGTCGGTGAGAGGCGTGCCTCGAACGCCTCGAACACCTCGCGGTTATGTCACTGAATGGAAAACAGATATGCACTTTGTAGCCGTCGCGAATCGCCGGGCTTTTCGTTGAATCACGCAGTCGTCCCGATGCTAAGTTACGGGACTTATTTCGCGTCAGTATTCAATCGCGCTATCAAAATTCGTGGTTTCCTTCAGTTTGAACAGGCGGCTCGACGGATATGTCACACATGTCGACGGCAGTATTATCAGTGTTTGAGATCCATGTACAATTTTTATCGGGCACCATGTGTCTAATAATAGCTTGGATTCTATCGATACTCGAAATTCGGGAGAATAGATACAGGAACCGTGTGTGCGTTGATCGACGAAGCGCGTGGTTTGCTTGTCGTTAAACAGGAATACTTGGTTCGTTTAGTATATAGAATAAGAACGAACGATGGTTTATATTTCTGCGAGACAGAATCGGATCGCAGACGACACAATTGCGCCAGCCATCGTTGCACCCTCTGGTTCTATCAGCGGGACGCATCGACAGCGCGCGATGTCAAATAACTAAGAAGCGTACGACGCATTGTTCGCGATACCCATATCCCCGGTGAATCGTCGAATCGAACGTAACGCGTGTTTCGTACGAGCGAACGGTTCGAGGGCCCTTGCGAAGCATCGCGTTTCGAACGAACCTGGTAGGCGAGAGGCGTGCACAAAAGAGCATCGTGCTCTGATATTTGTAAGTTGCTGCCACCCCAGCCACTCTAGAGGGTAAAAGGGTGACTATGAGACATTAAGAGAACACTCGAGCAACTAAACGCACCCCTTTGTCTTTCCCGGGTTCTTGGCGCTCCTCGAGGGATCAAACGATCGGGGGTGAGCGAGCCGAGAATTTCGAACTGAAAAAGGACCGGATCCTCTCCCCTCCCCCGTCGTTGTGTGAAGCGAAGTTTGCGCGTAACGCGTGTGTACAGGGCGAATCCCATGAAACGGACGAGAAGCAGCAGGGGACATCCGAATAATGATAAAAGTTGCTATAAATTTGCGCTGGACGTGTCTCTTGTTTACGCGTTACAACGTGGTTTGCGTTCTCTCTATAGACACAGCGTAATTGAATATTAATCGATCGAGACGATTCCAGCATTGTGGCGTCCGCTAAATTTCCAAACAGCATTTGCAAACATTACGACGAGGCAAGACGTGTATGTTCATCGCGAGTTAAACGTTTACTGAGAATTCTGTTTGGACAGCGTAATTGTCCTAAAGTACGGCTAGCGACGTGATTTCGAAAATAGAGATTTTTATCACTCTCTGAATCTATTTATTTGTAGCGGGAGCAGGATTTAAGCGTGGTCCGCGTCGAGTGGATCCTTGGACGCATCATAGTCCACGCTATCAGCGAGCATAGTCTCGCGATCAACACCGTGGACCCGGTCATAATGAACGCGGCATAAATTAGAATTCAAATTAGAAATTAATTCTGCCTGGAATAATTGGCGGTGCCGTGGCGCGTAAACTAAACCAGCGACTCGTCAGACACGAGTAGTCCAGTCCCGCGAAAGTCCAATTTAAATGCGAAAAATTGCCCGATAATTCGCACGAAATTCGAGAAATCACGGGAACGCGAGCGAGAACGAGCCTGGGAAATTTCTCTGGCACAGGCACGATTCCATCCACGGCTCCGTTTCATTATTCCCTCGAAATGTGTACAGCTGGATCCTCGCGTTTGTTCGCGAACGATTCGTCTAGGAGCACGTGGTGAAATCGGCGCGCAACGGCCGCCATTGAGGGGATCCACGGTCGCTTCCTCGTTAACCGTTCGAACGACGACGGGGACTACCTGGACGAGAGGTAGCTGGGCCTGTGCGGCATTCTTCTTTTAGAAAATGCCGCGAGCAGCTCGACTGACGTGGGTAGCATCCGGGTCTCATCCCCCGGTTTCTATGGCTATTCAGCGCTTGGGTAGCGTGGCTCGCGCGATGTTTCGCGATGCAACTTCAAGGATCACCCGTCTGCGCCCATGTTCGAACCCTCGATTCTTGCCAGGACCCTATTTTTCCCGAGGATCTTCGTCGTTCGACGCGCTCACGGCTGTTGGCTCGTTCAGAGGGGTGGAACGGTGACCCTCCCTTGGGCTGCTCCTTCCTCGACGGCTCGAAGCCGCGTCTTCGATGGTGTTCGCTGTTGGACTCGCTCGAACGAGGCTTGCGGTGAATCAGACCGACAGCAATTAGACGTGATTAAATTGTTAAATAGATTGGCAGCGCGGTTCGATCGAACATATTGTTATATGTTTGTCTTGTCGAGGTAGGATTCGATGCTGTTAACTGGATTAGATTCGAGACTGATTGTTAACGCATACAGTTTGTATTTGCGCAGCGCGGAAGGAGTAAGAGGTATATATTCGAGCGTTTCTAACGATGTGGGTAACTGTTTAGAGAGGGGTAGTCAGAATTTTATTTACTCGATTGTTTTGTAGAGATATTAGACGGAAAAACGTGGCGATTCGATATCTTATCTGTACGCGAGATTGTTCTATTGAAAATATCTCGAGTCGATTGTACGTTGTGCTTTCTTTTGAGATTCAACGTTTAGAAGGAGGTCATGGTGTTGTAGATACGTACGTAGGTACGTAGAGTAATGAGAGTATAACGTTTTAGGCACGAATATACGTTTACACAAACGTGTTTTGAATCACGAGAGTTTTTCTTGTCTTATCGTACGCTGCTAGATTTGTGTTAGGCATTTTATTCGAAAGTAGGTTAAACGAATGTGACACGGACTGAATTAGAAGTACATTGAAACTCTGGTTCGCTTCCTGCGTACTTCGTCATGGTGTACTTAATCTACGTTCCTAGTATTTAGTCGGCTCGTAGAACCATACGCGAGAGTTAGTTTGTCTTATCTGATTATTAGAAATTGTGCTCGTCAAACAAAAGGTGAGATTGTGCTGTGATAAAGCTTCGAACAGTTCCAGGCGCTTTTGTAATCGGTAAGAAAAATTTCTCGCATACATTTCGACGTTAGAGGGAAGATCATCTAAACGAAACTTCCAGCAAATATCGCGGCGAGTTTTTATCGTCACGGCCGTGCAATAAAAATCGATACGGCGCGTAATAAAATTTTGCCGCAACGATAAGCACATTCGACGGAGAAATTTTAATTTTCCGCGTACGCAGGAAGAGTTCCCGCGCGCCATAAATATCGAGCTTTTCTTCTGGACTATCAGGAATGTTGAAATTACATTTTCACAGACTCTGAAAACAGCGCATCCGCACAGACGTTCCCCGAACACAAAAGGAACCGACACAAAGACACGCGAATTGAAAGAGTTCCTGGCTCCCATATTAATAACTTTATTAATGCTCGTTTATCCAACATTCTGGAGCCAGTTCTCTGTAGAACAATTAGTCCTTTCGAATTAGCGGTTCTTTTGTCTCGCTTAGTTTCGAAGTACTTTTACTTCGACAAACTTGGCATTCTAATTCCTTTTTCGAGAACAGAGTTGCGTCGACCCATAAAGAGTAATGAAAAAGAAACATTAGATAAGTAAGGAAGGTTTCGAAAAAATCAACTCGCCAAGAACTTACAACAAAAAGTGTCGATCTGTTTCCTCGACGCCTCCATCGATCGTTCACGCGTATCATAAAGTACGATCGAAACAAAATGTCAGACGATTGCTTCATCCAGCAAAGAAATGAAACTAACTTGAACGAGGTAGCTTTTTCGCCGTTTTTTCGCTCTCTGTTTCATCGATTCCAAGTGTCGATGGTTGCCACTCACCCCCGTAACGGCACCCCTTATGTTTCCACCCCACGGCAAGTGGACATTGAAATGCGACGGGACGTTGAAAGCAGGTTCGCCTGGAAGGAGGGTGGCGAGAAGTTGGAGAGAAGTGGAGGCTGTGACAGGTCCGACCGAAGGAACCTCGAACGAGGGGTGGTGGTGGCGAAGAAATGGAGCGCGTTGAGGAGAAAGAGAGACGGGGGGTGAGGGAAAAATAATTCCAGGAAGATAGGAGGGCAGAGATAGGCGTGGAATATGCTTTGGGGAGGAAGGAAGATTCATGGACGTAACTCTCCTGTTCTGACTCCTTTATCTCGGCGTAACCGAGAGGAAGCTGGTCATTTAAACGGTCGAGAAGCAGAAGAGAGGTTAGATAGCGCGTGTACACGCTGAATTGAAAGACTGAAAATGTTCATCGAGCGAAACACCGTGGTGCACGCATGTTTCGCTCTTGTGGTAGCGGCTGGATCCGCGCTTTGATGATTTTAAGTAGCGAAACGGTTGCGTTCGGGTTGGAGAACGTTAGAACGCTCGTGTGGTGCGTTTGTTGTTCATTAAAAGCAGCGAGAACACGCAACGCGACTGTTTTCCCTCGATTTTCCGTACGCGGTAGGAGTTTTTGGGCGTTTCAGTTTAACCTTTCAACCCCCTTTCTTCCCTCTGACAGGCTGGCCCGACTCGCCCGCTACCTTTCGCGTCGTTTTATTTCTCTATTGCAATTGCGAGCCCCTCGATTCAGTCGTGGCATTCGATTAGGTGTCTCATTGCGGCATTAAGAAATTGCTCTGTTGGTCGTTTCGCAGCGACATAGTTGAGGGATTGGGAGCGTCTGAACACGGTTGCGAGCGCCGAGCAGCAATTTAAAACGTGCGAGTGATGAATGGTCCCGGTTTGCTTTTCGACTTGCCTCGCCGTGGTATTTCACTCGCCGCTTCCCCTCGAGTTTCTTTCAATTACCTCGCGTTCTAACGGCGAGAAATTCCGCAATCAGGATTCCTCGCGAGGCGCGATACGATCGAATGTTGACCTCTTAATATTTCCGATTCCTCGAAATCATCTCGAGATTTCCCGGGACGACGATCCTTCAACTTTCAACGTCACGGTCAAGCAAACCGCGACGGTACATAACGAAGTGACGCGGAACAAAGATTTCCACGTCCTCGATCCGCTTAATCGCTCGGCGATTAGAACTAAAAAGCGATAATTCAGAAAGCGAGCAGGCTGAACGGCCGTTCCGAGAACAGATTAAACGCAATCGGGCACGGAAACGTGTATATACGAGGCGCGTATTCTCTAGCTGGCCTGATCCTCAATTGCGAGGGTATATAACGGGCGCGCATGCGAACCGACCGACCCGTGTCACCGTCGCTCCGATTATTACTTCGCTCGCGCCGTTTCAATGTCAAGCACACCGTTTCCACGTAATCCCACGGAACGCGCGAGAGACCCGACCGTCCATTAATCGCGTAGCCGCCGACGACCGTCTTAAATCCAACGGAATGTTAATTAACGACCAACGACCGCGCGGAGTTGTTAAACGAACGCGTAACGAGCCGAGGGGGATGGGAATCCACGGCGGCGTTACCCACGGCTGAGCGGCCCGTTCGCACAACCCCCCCCCGCGGCTAATTTCCATCCCCGCTGCAACTTCCGAACTTTCGCATTTATCTGACATTTAGTCGAACAAATTAGGAAGCGGATAATCGACCTCTAACAAGATGTCTGCAGGGACGAATGGCGTCGTTTCCGCGCGAGGGGGGCTGGTTTTCGCTTAACTAATTCCCGCCACGTTGAGACGTTCAATCTTTCGGTTGGTTGCTGTTGGGGATGATCTTGAAAGAGGATTGAACTTTCACAACGTTCTTGCTGATATATAGTGATCTGTCTTTTAATTTAATATTTGATTGGTAATTGAACGAAGTAGAGTCCTCCGTCTGTGAAATATTTAGAGTGTAATCTGTAAGTCATTAGGATTCTATTATAAAGTGGAGGCAGAAAAGCTTGTTATACTCGAAACTCGGTATCAAATCGTCACTAATTAACCGTAGTGAAGCCCAGCAGGCATAAAACTTGAATACCCAATCGTCAATTAGGGTTGGCTACTACAACCTGACGTGTATCAAATATTAACAGCCGTTCGTAAATCGCATGTAGCGAGTTCCTTGATTTATAAACCTTCAGCACGTGATCGTAAATTGAAATTAATCGAAATAATCGTCTATCGAGCCCCAAAGTCGGTCGTCAAGAATAGACGCATAGGCAAATTACCATAACCGAAGCAGAAATATAAAAATCGAAGACGCATCGCACCCCATCATCCCCAATGATACCACAACGCCAAATGGTCGATTACCAGGCATGCATCATCGTTATCGTTAAGCAGATTACCGATGACTATTACCCTAGAATTATCCGTGCAAACACGCGCATCCCTTAAACTCCGCCTTCCAGCTGAGAATCGATGATTCCACCGGCTCGCCTAATGTCCCCTCTCTCCCTCTCGCAAGGGTTTAACAGCCACGGTTGACGCTATTTCCGTGATTCCACTGGCTACGCGAACGAACGATCGTGTCTCGATCGTCGCGTTAGAACCGGCGGGTTCGTCGCCATGCAGGATGCAACGTCTTGTCTGGCGAACACGCACGCGTACGCACGGAGAGAGAAAGAGTCAATGCACCGCGAGTAGCTGGATCAATGAGGCTGATTACTCAGCCCGATCCTCTCGTAGACGCGAGCCAGACCGAGCAAACAGTTCTGCTCCGCTGCTACTTATTTCCCGGTGGAACGACGCCGGGGGAATTAAATCGGAACGAATTGAAAACACTTCAATTACCGGCCAGGGACGAACGTTTTCAAGTGCAAGGCTCCTGCCAGCCGGAGAAGCGCAGCGAAGGGTGCAGCAGGATTTACAGGGCGGCGAAGAGGGATTTGCATATCGTTGTACAGGTCTTCGTTGGGTGATTTGGATTTCCTTTTCTGTTTTCCTTTTTTTTTTTGCGCTCGATACCTGTTTGCCTGTTTATTAGGATTTAAATTCGTTCAGTGAGAACGATTTCATTGGGGACTGCCGGTTGCAGTCGATTTTAGGGGTGGTTTTTTTATTACGCAGACGAATAGAATTTTTTTGTAAGAAGTTTCGAAGCTCGAGCATGTTACCGATCGTTCGAGATTATTAGAGAATACGGGCAGGTTAATGGCGCTCGCGTGGTAGACGGTGAGTATCGGTTACTTGATCTCGGGGGTAGTTGTTGGAAAGTTTAATTGGTGGCAACGTGTAATGCTCATTATAGCATTCGCAGAAGCGTTTGGACAGTCTTGAGTTCAAGTTTGAATGCGCGCGTTGCATCGAGCAGGTTGTAGCCGTCGAACTTGAGGAAATTAACTAATCGGTTTCCGGAATGGAGATTAGATACGCGTCTCTATTCATGTCGATTGCGTTTTCCAGCAACGTGTTTCAGAGGAATTGTATTTGTCCCCCCGTGGCTTTTTCACGTCTCGCGATTCAGTCGAAGTTCGATCACCCTCTGATTCTGCGTTTCGTGCCCACCACGGGCGAGGAAACCAGCCTGGAGCAACTTCCGGGGAAATTTGTCAGGGAAAAAGAGATTTCTTCGTCTTGCCTCGTGAAATGAAATCGACTCACACTCGAATATCATACAAATCTGGTTGCAACTTGGTTTCGGTTCGCCACGTTGTTAAGGAGCTTGCATCGAAGTCGTGGAAACCGGAAATTGATACTTAATGCTACGGATAACTGAAAAATATATGACGCAAATATTCGTGTCACATTTTTCTTAGATATCTTACTTTGTATAACTTTTAGAATGTGTTTTTTACACAGCGTGAAATCTGTGCAAAGTGGAGGTTATGGAATTTCAGGTTTTTCTCTGTACTCAATTTTCCTTTCTCTTCTTTTTTTTTGTCAGATACATCGAACTGTCTCTATACAATCGATAACGCGCGTAATTAAATAGTTGGAGCACGGTGAGCCGGTCAAACCGAGCGCAAACAGAAGTTGAATCGTGATTCGGATCTATGCATTTTTTTTTTTTGTTTGCCAACTGTCCGTTCAATCAGGGAACGAGTTTCTGCGAACGATAGTACGCGAGCAGTCATAATGTACTCTGTCGCGCTGTTTAAACAGAGAGACCAAAATGGAGATTTTTTTTTCTCTTTTAAGGGAACGTTTAAAAAAAAATTGACCGCTCGAGTGACTTCCAATAATGACGAGAGGAATATCTTCAATTTCTACGCGCGACGTTCCGCAAATATGCTCGAGCGAAATAATTAAAAAATTTTCAGAGGTACAACACGCGCAGCGAACGTCGACTTCGTGCATAGAGCGACCAATCGACAGATAGAAACGTCCATTGGAGTTATTTTAATTTAGCTAAGAGAATCACGAGCGAGAATGCTAATATTTCCACGTTCTTACGGTAGTTCTCTTATCAAGAAAAGTAAACTCGAGTCCTACTTAACCCACATAATTTGCGTTCTTAATATCTGGAGATTGTACTTTTCATTGCTGCTCCAAGCTCGTCCGCTCTTACGAACGAATTATTCTAACGTCGTAGTAATCAGAAATCGTTAAACAAAGTTTGAGTCTTGGCACAAGAGTTACGTAGAACGTTTTTACAATTAGAAAACGTTATGAGTTACGACTCGCGAGATTTCTATTTCTGGATCCAATTAGCTTTCGAGTTTGTTGCTCGCAAAACGGTTATCTTCGTTTACCCGTCGAGTGACTCATACGTATTTGCATTTAATGCATTTGCTCATTTGTAATTCCTATTGCTGTGCATTAAAAGTTATTGCGCGTGTGTGCGATCACATAAATACGCGTCCGCCTTATCATCGCGCGTGTGTTCGCTCTCGAACGTTATGCAAATCCTCTTCTTAACATCCACCCAAAAAAAAAGAACAGCAAACAAAAAAAATTAATAAAAAAACAGTGACCTCAGAAACTGCTAGAACCGTTTCATCTCTTTCGAGCAATTAAAAACAGTCGTGCTGAATAGACGAGCGACTGTTCCACTGGACACGACCGCCGCCATTTGCATAAGCCTCGTTCTAGTAGCTGTGGCACGATTTAAAGAGACGACAGATAGCCGGTTTATCACAGCGCGGCCAAAAGAGATCTCGCGCGGATAACGGCTCCAATTACTCGATGCGATGTCGCCATCGCCACCAACGAAATTTCACGATCACCAGACAACGTTCAACGGAGGAATCCTCGTCGATCCTCTCCCTCCACCTTTCGCCACATTTTTTTCTCCATTCCTCCCCCCCCCCCCCTCCCCTTTAATCGTGTTTTTCATTTTAATTCTCTCTGCAGTTTTTTGTCCTCGCTTCAACGGCGTCCCGTTCCTTTCTCGCCCTGGCATCAGCTTGCTACCGACGTTCGCGTCGAAATATAAGGCGTCGCGCACATTCTCCCCTGTCCTCCAAAGTAAAATTCTCCCTTTCACCGTCACACCCCTGCGACCGTCTTTCTCCTCGTTTCTCTCGTCTCGCGCGCCTCCTTCTCTTCCCTTTTCTTCTTCTTTTTTTTCTGCGACCGACCCCCGTATAATTAATGGTCCCGCGATCCTCCTCGCCTCGCTTTTTTCCAGTAATTGCATCCACCGAGAGAGATTCGTCTCTTCGCTGCGTCGGGTAGGGACGCATTATGCTGGACCGTTATCATATACGTCACCACCGGGCATCGTGAGGAATTGTTCGTTTCCCTGTGTGGCAGTCCCTTTTTTTCTTCCTCGTTCCGATGTTACGGATTGATAAATGGGGTAAACGTTGCTTCTAAGGGTTGCTCCTTTTCTTCTTTCTCGAGGTCCGCCTAATGTCGTTCGATATACGTGTAGGTATAATATCTCGTTGCGAATTTATCCTACTAATTTCTTTTTCGATATCTGCTTGTTAAGAATACGTTCACTGGAGAGTCTAGTTGTCATCAGAAGTGAGCAATGTATAATTTCTTGATTCGTTTAGTTGCGAACATTAGTGCAATTGATTTCAATTTTTACGTAAGCAGATGTTTGCAAAAAGCGTGTACCACTTTTCGTTTACGGATTGAATAATAAACGTTGCACTAGATATCTATAGGTTAACTCGAACGTGGAACGGATAACCGCGTATACCATTTCGCCAGAGTTTTCCCTTGTTTCCCCATATTTCATGCTACTCCACTGTTCCCTTATCCTGGATGCGCGTAGGCTCGACGATTTCCATCTTCGACTTGGGTACCACCGTCGAAGATCCCGCGTGGAATCCTCCCCTGGAATATTTTCCCAGGTTATCCGACACCTGTTCCGATATCCTATCGATAGAAATCCGTGTCCCTGATTCACGTTCTCCGTTCGCGACGTTCGATCCGATTTTCCTAGACGACCTATCATTCGAGAACAGGCTCAAAAGGGATACGATCTACATCTGATTATCATTGATTTCATCTGATCTATTTGATGCATCATTGCTGCATCTAGTAGCTACATTCATTAATTCGTACCATTCGTTGATCAAACAATCTTATAGAGGATAGGATCATCGTGTATTGAACCTGTGTCTGACGCACAATTAACTCGCTTTCGCTCGTGGGAAATGAAATTAATAAATCAGCGTATCCGCTGATTGATCTCATCGACGAGTGTACGACGCGTCGTTAATTGCCTTCCGTTTCATCCGCGAGGGGGTTGAAACGCCTAATGCAAATATGCTCGTAAGACGTAATACGCGATTACCTCTTTGACGGTTCGAGATTTATCGAGACAAATGCCGCGATAAGGTGTTGGGCTGTTGCGCTTGTAAGCTTCCGGGTTTTTCTCACCGTTGCACGGTGTTATTTCCAGCGGGGATGCGCTCCCTTCGCGGGGACACCAGTCACGCATAATAAATCACGGGAAAGCTCGCGCGCCCATTCGTCTTTCGCGAAAACACCTTTTCGTCGCATTAACCGTCCCGGAATTGCGAGCATAGCAACCCGTCGTTTATCATCCCATAATCCACCGTGCACGCTCGTGCACACTCCGCCCCGAAAACTATAAGACATCCGTAATTCCAGCGTGTCTAGCCACGCCAAGCACCACGTGTTTATACGTTCCAGAATTGCTGGAGGAACGCTTCGAACACGTGTAGAAGCGATCCTCGATACTGGTATCTTTTAGAAAGATTCCAATGTGCATTCATTTACGATTTATGAACGTGTATAATTATGGAGTGCGTGAATTCTTGCGAGTTTCAGAAACTGTTTGTTTCAAAGAGTATATACATTTGCAATTTTTTAAATTAATTTACTCGTTCCTCGCGTTCGTCTCAGGACCATCTCAGGCTGTAACGATCCTCGATCTCGGTTTCTTATGCATTTTTCTAGATTCCGCATTGCGAACCGCGGTAATCGATCTCATTGAACGTAACGTATTCCATAACTTTGCATAATTCATGTTAGATACCGCGTAGCCGTGGAACGGCACTCGAAATACCAAGTTTGTTCAGATTCAAGGTCCAGAGATAATTTCGAACCGCGAACGGGCGGTTGTAGAAAATCCTGAGAGGAGTTATTGGTAAACTCTGCCGCGTTTCTGACACGAATCGAGGCAAGTTATCTAATCTGAAGGAATTGCCACTCTTTTTATGTAAGTGTATAAAAACAACTCGAACAGGAATAGCAGGTGTCCGTGTCGCAATCACTTCCCGATTGCTGCTTTGAATTTCACAGAAGCCACCTTCGCCCCGCGCGACTTGTCTCGTTTCTTTCCTTACATATTCATACTGCCATTCACACCAGCTGCGCATACCAATCACGATTCTTTTACGCCCTGCCATTCTTTCCCTCGTTTACCGCCACTTTTATCAATCCTCACGCGCGGTTCCATCGCGAGCGAACTCTGCTCCACGTTCACCACGACCTGAACTCCCTTCCTAGACACGAGCACAGAGAAAGTTAATCACGAGGAAGAGAAAATAAAATATTCTAACGTTCGATTTCATTAAACATAATCACGACTCGTTCTCATCCATTACACGTTCCTTGGAAACTGTGCTAAGCAAAGTTTGCCAACGACAGTTATCCAAATCGATCAAGTCGTTCTACACTGGAACCACGTTACAAGAAGAACCATCGTAATCTTCCCATGGTGTTCGCAACAAGGTTGAATGCACAAAATACTGGTAATAATTGAAATCTTTCGAAGTAGCCTCGGAAGATTGCGCAATCATTAAGAAATTCGCGGAACCATTTTTCTCCGGCATCCAACAAATCACCAGTTGCGTTACAAATTGCACAGTCACCACACAAGTTGCCCAACCGACTACTTCCCGATCGTCGTACGCTCGATTTTCATTTCCAAGAAAATCGAATCGCCCATTGTCCCTGCTCAGCCGGTTTCCACGCGTAATCGTCCCAGCAGGCTCGTGCGTCACGTACATTGTCGCGCACGAGGCCTCCGCAAGAACGGCCGCGTAATTATTCGAGCCCAGCCATTCGTTCGCCACGGTTACGTGCGTTTCGCCGACCGGTTCGGCTTCTGCGGTGGAAACAACAACGACCACTTCCGTAACCAGTACGTAACGCGAGCGTACGCGCAACGGAGAACGCAGGGGCCCCTCGTGTCCTTCGCTCGACTCCACGGCTGTCTAACGCCGACCCAGGCCGGTTGACCGTGGACGCTGGCGGCCATTTTTACTGCGACTCGCCTCGTTTTCGAGCGACGCGCGGCCAAATGTTGGGTTAACGTTTTCACTACGACGTTCTTAAAGCGGTTCAAATGTTACTCGCCTCGTTTTCGAGCGACGCGGGGCCAAATGTTGGGTTGACGTTTACATGGACGTTTTCACAGCGTTAAAATGTTCGATTCTGGTATGAACAGTAGCGAGATAGCAGCGTTCGTATGGGTACCAGAGAGTGGGTTGGAGACTTTGAATTGGCGAACAGATCGCTGGCAAACAATCTGCGAGCTGTTTAGAGAGTATTTGCACTTGACGCACGTTGACCTAGCGTTTCGCGAATCGCTTAAGAGCATTGCGAGACGATCTCCAGGAATTAATAATCGACTACCCATTTTGTTGGCGAGTTGTTGTCGAGAGAAGGTAGACTCGTAAGGTGCATGATCTGTTCTGCGTCAGAACTTTAGCGAGAGACTCCTATAAGACTCCTCGCGTTTAGTGTTTCCACGTTCGTTAACAGAGCGTGCAGCGGTAAATGCCAAGTAGCCTCTCGCTGTTATCGGAAGTCGTCGATTTATTCGCCAGGGTTGTTCGCGACCAGCGAACAGGATTCAGGGTAAAAATGACGGCAGCCGTGCGAGCACGCAATCACGGAATTATAGATGGGATTTCGTAAATTATACGGGGAGAATTAACCAGGCGTTCTCGAGTTAAGCATCAATAATGGACGATGTACAGAGGTGCACAGAGTAATGGCACAGCAGCGGTCGCCAGCAATCTCGCGAACTGTCTCGCGAACTTTAAATAAACGAACGAAATGGGAGGTGGATTTTTGTTGGACGTTCCTTTGTACGGTTTAATTCAAGCACGATAAGAAGCTTTAACTTGACTCGAGTGGAATTTATTTTTTTTTTTTCTAATCAAGAGCATTCCATTGGTACAGACACAACGGATTGGTAATAGAGTCGGTGGCATTGTCGGACGCGCGGCTCGTTCGTACGTGCACGTGGATTTCGAGTGAAAGGAAAAGCGGAAATAAAGAAACGAGCTGG
The DNA here is from genome assembly GCF_050948175.1 of Xylocopa sonorina. Taxonomy (NCBI): domain Eukaryota; kingdom Metazoa; phylum Arthropoda; class Insecta; order Hymenoptera; family Apidae; genus Xylocopa; species Xylocopa sonorina. The sequence continues at coordinate 10,999,330 of NC_135196.1, read as the reverse complement.
ATGAATGGCTTTTAGAACGGATCGGAGTAAGTAGGTCCAGACGTGGCGATATAGGCACGCGTGAAATCTAGGGCTACGTGCTACCATTTCAAGTTGGATTCAGCCTTCGTCTTTGCTAGCCACGGTGCTTTTACGAGAAGAATTAGCGGAATTGATTTCACCCCTCTCTCTCTCTCTCCCTCGTCGTATAACTCTGATAATTCCCTCTCGACGTATCGAGAAAAAGTGATTAACTCCAACCAGAAATTTTTACTGCCATCGCGGGTCGAACACGACGGACCATTACGCGAAGTAACCGTACGAGCTGTTATGTTATTAAAAGTAATTTATACGTTTAACTTCAGGCAGCTATGATAGCTCTATGCGGGTACGCGTAACGACTTTGTGTATACTTTCGACCGCCAAGTTCCTCGCTCAAGACCTTCGAAGTTAAATTCAAAGCCTGCACCGCGCATACATCAATGAATACTTTCGCGGAATTTTGCACAAGTCTGTCCATTACCGTGAGGATCGATTAAAGAGACGATGGATACCATCGAACTATAATTGGACTTTCAAAGTACCAGAAAACTCGCCTGACGAACGAGACCTGCATTTTCGAAAGACCGCAAAGAGTCGCTGGAAATGACAAAGGACTTCCACGAAACGTTCCATCTCAATTCGACACAAATTACCATCCGTCTGTCGATCTAAATATCGATGTCCATCGAGAAATTACAAAAAACAAACCAAAATGATCCTCAAATAGAAACCCATCGCATCGAATCGCGCAAGGCGTAAGAAGTAACGCGATTCGCGGCCCCAGACGCGTGCTCTTCGACAATAGCAACCCTCGAGAGAAGGGCTGGCGAGACGGTGATGCATGCTCGCGAGTCGAATGAAGATGGCTGATCCGCGGCCAGTGGGGTGAGCGGGTTTTTCGCTCGCTTCCGATAGGATAACTCGGCTGAATGTTATCCAGCCGCGGCGGCTGGGATTTCCGAAATGCTCCCCTTTCTCGGAAGTCGTGCCGGCAAGTTGGGCGAAAAATTTTTCAATGGCCCCGCGGTAAAGCTGATTCTGAGGCATTAGGCGGCCGATCGAAGTGGCTCCCGCCGGATCCTCGGCTATGTATTCCGGAAAATAAGATCGAGGGGGAACGAACGGCCTTTGTGGCTGTCTCTGTCCTTCTTTTCCTCCCTCTCTCTCACCCTCTGGCGCGCGAGGGCGCACCAGAACGTCTCTCCGCGACGATTCGACGCGTCCTCTCGGCTTCCCTCGAAAGGGGACCGCGTTTGTCTTGGAGATTTCCGTCGGTTACTCGCTCGCGCGATGCGGAATTTATTTGGACGGATCAATTCGTACGAGATTGGAAAGTTTTCGGGGATGGATGGTCCCTGTATTTGTTTTAATATTTCAATGAAATAGAAAACGATTTTATTTGTTTCAAATGATTCTATCGCGTTTCTGTCGTCAGTATTTGCATCAAGGAATTAATTTATCTCGAGAGAAGGCGAAGAGTGGAGTTTTCAGATTTTTGTCCCTTTTCTATTCTTCCAGCGTGTCCCGGGAAAGCGTCCCTAAAATATCGAGCCGGAATTCGTACAATTACCAAAGTTACGGAAGATTAAAGGAAGTTGGGCAAAAACGGTCGCGAAACTTTGCGAAACTCTCGCCGCGTTTTTTCGCGGGGACGACATTTTGCGAGCCAGTTTCCCCGGGAAACTGCTCTTTTAATTGAGTTGTACTTCGCCGCACATACAAAATAAACAGTCGAGCTATGCTCCAAGTTAGAATGGTACCGGTGCACCCTCGAAGGGATGAGACTGGACGATGGCAGAACACCGTGGAGGGAATCAGAACCGAGGGGTTGCGCGTGTCCGCGTTACGTATGCACGTGTCGCGGCAATAAAGCCACCCCGAGACGTCGCGTCGTCCCGAAGAAATTTCGCGAACGCGCGCACGCCACCCCCCTCAGTAATGCCGCGGGAAGTTTCGCGATCGATCCGAGGGAGACGCAGGGGCACGGCCAGAGATAAACGCGCGTGTCTTTGAAAATCGACGACGATGTATGTCCGCGAGTTGAACAAGAATTTGCAGCCGCCGCGCGCCAACTTGGATACGCCTGGATCGGTTACTGAATATTTTCCCGGGGGAGAGAAAATCCTGCGTCTTAAATTGTGTCGCCCGCGGGATCCGCGCGGAAATACGAGCGAAATTTGAATTTTTCCGCTGGATCCTGGCTGATCCTTCGTTTTTCTGTTTCAACGTAACGCCGCAAATAAATCATTCGCAGCGTTTGACGATATTGTATTTTTTTTCCTCTTTTTTTTTGTGACGAATATACGAGCTGTGCTACACTCGCCATTCGTTTTTTCCACTTCGATTATCGTTCCATTTATTCGTTATAATTTTTGAACAAATGCGAGTCTACGCTTGGGCGAAGCGTTTCCCTATTTCCGCTCGTAGAATATGCCAGCGTCAATTGGCGAGGAAGACATTCCGCGTATCGATTCGACGGCGATCTTTCGGGACACCCTTCAAGCGCGGCCCTTCAGAAACGTATCAAAGCGAGAATTCCCGCAAGATGCTCAGGGATAGGCGTGCGCCGGGTGAAAAGTCGGTGGAAATTCAACGAAGGAACGTTGTCGAAGGGAATAACACTGTTGGGACGGGGGTGAAACTTTGAACGGGAATAAAAACAGCGTATAACAGGAAGCAGAGGGAGAATTTGCGTTCGCTCCCGTTTAATTATAGCCGATTCGTGCCTGTTGTTTCCCTCGATGGGTTCTTCTTTTTTTTTATTCTCCTCGAAACTTGCCTCGCGCTGAAATTTCCTCGAGCCATGGCGCAGCGGCTGTATTTACGAAAAAGATGGGAAAAACGGTGATTAATGGAGGCGAACCGCTGGTTAAATTTAATCGCGTCCGAGCGAAATTGAAGGCCTTTACATAAATTGAAACCCAGCCCCCCAGGCGCATTATCATACTGCAGCTCGTATTTTAATCAGTTTTCGAGCTGCGAATCGATCCGCGCGCGCTTCACGTTTTCGAGTTCGTCGGTTATTCGAGCGTGAAAGAATTGGATCTTGATGGCGTTCAATCGCAGTCTCCTCGTCGTTCACACGATTTTTGTCCCCGCTAAATGAATACCTCTGTCGCGTTCACGTTTCGCGATTAATAATAATTCACGCTGGCGGACGGTCGCTTAATAGTGGATCAATCGTTATACATATTTATGTCGCGTTGGTTTACAACGCAGGATTACCATGAAAATTCGATGCGTCGACGGGATGCTCTTAATACTTTCGGAATTATAAACGAGTGCAACACGCGGGATATGGTAATAGAGTTGCATTTTAAATAGTCGCTAATAACATTTATGGAATTATGGTAATAATCGATGAGGGACGAGAGGAAATTGTTTGGAAAAATATCGCGAAACTTGTCGCTGTTGCAACGCGCACCACAGCTCGAGATTTCATTTGGCGACGCGCAGGGTGTTGCTCGCGTCGAATCTACCCTGGCCGAGGCGAGGGATGAGACAATTCTTAATTTGTCGAAAGTGGCAGGGGCCGCTCGTTCGTTCAGAAGAAATATAATGGGGCCGTTCCCTGTAGTTGACGTCGAGTAGCCAATTCACCGAGATAACTTTAATGGAATTTTATGTCTTTTGTGAACGGGTGAGGTTTTTAAGGCCGAGCACCTGCCAACAGCCCTCTCGGCTAAATAAAAGTGTCACTCGCAGCGACGGAAAATGTTTCTTTTAAACCCGCGTCCTTAAGAAACATCCAAAAAATGGCCCCTTGTGCCTCGTCAATTAACGACCGCCTCCGTTCGATCTCAATGAGCCGATCTTCGCGCATAGACGCGTGATCGTCGCTCTCGCGCGATTCTCAACAGTCTCGCGTCGCTCGCGGCGCAATCAGGGCTTAAACGAATAATCAAGCACCCTCTGACACCGTCGAAGCGACTCAGAAGTCGTGAAGTCGACGCGTCCCGGTCCCTCGTCGCACGATCATTTCTATTTTTACCGAATCGATACGACGCGTCGCGTTCGACGGACCCAGAAGATCGTCCACGCGTCCAACCCCTTTATCGCCCCCTGCTCTTCGTATTTACCCGTCCGCGTGCCGCGTCGCCGCAGGAATTTCATTACCGTGAGATCGAGCTACGGAAAGAATCTCGTTTGTCGCAACGACGGTCGTGCGATCGAGCCCTCCGACAATGGACCAGATTAAATCTGTAAAAGTGACGGAGGATCGACGGAAGGGATGCCCTCGAAACTTTTCGCGCACACTCCCCTCCATCGCTAGCCTTCTCCTCCTCTCTTCGTCTTGGAGGAAATATTATTTCGATCTGTGTCTGACGTGCCGCTGCCGATTCCAGAGGATAACGCTAATGGAATTCCATCCGTTCCGTTTCGTCGTCCGCGTCGCGAGCCTCGAGGCTTCAACCCCTGGTGGCGCCTACTCGAGGATGTGTGCGAGCCGTTCGAGCGGCTCGTCGGCCGTTACTGCCCTCCAATAGCGATTTCTCTCCGTGGAAATCGAACGGACGAACCGTGGCGGACGTTTTCTTCCGGGAAACTGCCACGTCGTTCTCGTGGCTCTCGCGGAGGGTCGACCTTTAACGGACGAGGCCGCGCGCGGCACGATAAAGGGGTCTAATTAAATCGAAGCGGCCCAGCGGTCGACTCTTTTTCGAATATCGGCTCGATCGGTTCACCGAATCGTTTCGCTTGAAGGTATGGCCGGGCTCTTTGTCGGATGGGACTGCCGTCTCTCACGGTAACTAGTTATTGAGCTCGAAATGGTACGAGGGTTCTCCTCGTTATTCAAATAGGGACTGTGATGTTATTTTTACTTGGAGCGCCGCTCGTCCTCGGTCCCCTCTCGTGTAACGCGCGTTTCTCGAGTAATCGAATAATTTCTCTCTGCTCGTACAGTGGTGGATGGATTGTTCGCCTCGACAAATTTGCTGGTTTCTTTCACGAAAGTGTCGCAATTTTTACGCGTTCTTCGAGATTTCTCGAAGAGACACGGGAACAGGAATTGAATGAAAAAACTTGTCAAAGACCGCAGCTGGATTCCTGCTTCCTGCTCGCCTCAGTTGGCCAAAAATTTCATTACGAAACAACCAGGGTACCAACTGAACCATGTCCATCGCAAGAACGAGCGAGCTCGTCTCGAAAGATGGCAAGAAAATGACGAAATTCCGGTTGGTTTCGAGGCGATTAACGTCGAGGATGGTTCTAGGCAACAACAAGGGAACAACCTGTTGATGCGAACAAAATGAATTTCGTGCACGACGGACACGCGGCTCGTTCCATTTCTTTCGCGGCATCTTCGCGGCGGCATACGTGCGCGCCTGGCGATCCACCCGCTTGGCAACTTTGCCCGGCACCACGGTGCTAATTTGCGGGTCCGCGTCGGTGAACCACGTCCGAGGGAACGTTTTGTTTCATTATACCGAGGGACTGGCGGGTTTTAGCCTGAGCATTCGAATTATGCGAGCCGCTTCCGAATACTCCTGGCGTCTGCGAGCTCGCCTCGTAAATTACCCGTTTCCACGCTCTAATCATCTGTAACGCCATTTTCCAAGTGCTTCAACATTTTATTTACCCGCCTCAATTTATCGCACAACTTGTTCGACTCTATATTCCGCTTTCTTCTGTTTCTTTCGAAGTCGATCGATCCGCGAACGACGCGAAGACTCGAGAGAGAGTCGAATCTCGCGAAGACAATATCCCAAGTTTTAAAGAACAGCGTCGATACGCGCGTGCATAACGCGTACGCGAACCCATTTCGATGGAACTCGACATTGGAAATGGGGAAACTGTACAGAGATGAAGGAAAAGCTGCGAGAATGGAACGAGTGTACGGTTAAAGTAGTTGGAAACGCATTCAGCCGCCTGGTCTTTGTTTATCCGAGTATTTATACGAGGCGCGAGTTTATCTCGCCGCTAATTTTCGTGCGGACCAAAGGTGATTGACCGGTTCCACGTACACAGGGGATAATACTAAGTGCCATCGCAATTTGCGGCGCGATGTTGACTCGTGACGTTTCCTGCCTCGTTGCCGCGCAAACTTGAAAATTAGACGCTTTTTTTTTAGGATCTCTGGAGCTCCACTCGGAAATGCGCCTTAGACACGCGCGCAATTAACGATCGTCCATAGAGGAGATAGAAACGGTATTCTAATTTGCGACATCCTCGAGTTCTTCCCTCCGCGCGACTCAGTCGGGTTTGAATATCAAGAAATTCGAGGGCAGTGGATTTTACGAGCAAACGCAAAGACTGCGGAACATTCCGGCGATAATTACTTTATTCCTGCTAAATGTTGCAAGAAAGAGATAATTAAATTCCACGTAGCTGTAATAGACTCGGTTCTGTCGTGGCGAATCTTTTTTAAAGCTTTCCAGAGGAATTTATTCGACCTCACGCTGTCCAGTATTAAAACTGTAATTCTTTGAACAGCAAAAAACAATGTTATAATATTCCAAAGAATTTCGTCATTTAATAAAAACGTTTAAAAATAGAGGAAAATAATTTGCCATTTTAAATATTCGATCTACATTAATCTACGTGCATAATAAAAATTTGTAAGTGTGTACAGAATTTTTATGAAAAGATATCCTCTCAGTAGATTATTCGTAGCGATTTGTCACTCGTGCTTAAGCGTTTCGACCAAGTAACTCTACGAAGATCGAACCGCGAGTTTGAAAACGCCAAACACTGGAATATTCCTTCGAACAGCTGACCAGACGCAATAATTGGAAGTAAATAGTTTCAATATTTCCTCGACTATCGTTAGAAGTTTCATGCTGGAAATACGCGTTGCTAATTACAGTCAAACAGGCGCGCAAGAATTTTAAAAGTCACTCTTTTCTTCCTTCGTCTCTCGCGGTTTCGTTGTCGCGCAACAACTCGCGAATAATAATCGCGATTTCGCGAAATTTCCACGAGCGTTTCGAGAGACGTGCGCGATTTAAGACATCAGCGCGAGAACGAGGAAGCAGGATTTCCGTGCCACTGGGACGTTTCCACTTCGGCTTTAATCGCATCCGCGATATTTAACTCGATAACGAACGCAATTCGGATTCGAGGGTATAACGGTTTCATTAAAAATATTTAAGTCCCGCTTGGCGTCGAGTTTAAATTCAAATTCGACGCCATCAAACGCGGCTCGCGTTCCGATTTGATTTCGCATTTGCATTCGAATGGGCCCGTATTTCCATGAGATCTCAATCCACCCGGAAATGTTAATGGGAAAAAGTAGTAGGCTCGAATTTCATTTTCCATTCGAGCGCGCGTTATCCGCTCGAAAAAAAAGTGTCGTCGGAAATCATTACTCGCGGACAGCTTTCGTTCAAAAATTTCACGGATCACGTGTGAAGAATTCCCTCGAGTGGACGCGTTCCACGATCTGTATTCCATATGGAGCACATTTCCCGGTTACAAACAGCTGACTAATTGAGGAAAGCTGAACGAGCTGCATAATTCAATTCCATGAATACGCGCAAGTTCAGCGCCGATATCTTGCCTGGATGCGAAGATAATCACGTCCCCGTTCGATTGTGCTCGCTTCGATAATATCACGAAGATTGGAGCATTAATCGCCTAATATTAAGTCACAACCGAGAGCCACATTGTAATTACAACTCGTCGTACATCTCGACGCAGTCAATCACGACGCTCGAGTTAAATCGACCGGTCAACGTGGACAGCTTTACTGGCAAAATCGCCCGCTAATCAGCAATGACGCCGTCCGACGCATAAAATAATCGAGAGGAGAGCCGCGAGACGAGTCTTATCGATATCACTCATAGACCATTAACGAGCGCGGTGGTCGCCAGAAAAAAGAGAAGAGGAGCTTATCGTCTTCGTTAAAGCGTACCAGATGTAAGTAGGCGATATTAACGTCGTACAGCCATTGGACGCATTCGTGAGGCAAAGTTTATCGCTGCCAGTCCGCGTAATAAAAGTAAAAACGGGAGACGTAAACGGGATGGCGGTCGAGCGTATATGTCTAGGCAACGACGTCTCGTCGGTCGCATCGCGGTGGTCCCGTTGCCAATAATTCAGACTGGCCCGCGAAATAGTCTGAATTATTCGCGTGACGTCGCCTGTGGGCACGATGTCACTTTAGACTCGATTGATGGCCAGCGACGTGTGTCACTGCTGCTACGATCGGCTAAGAGAATCGATGAATTCTTTGAACGAACTTTTCACCTATAAAACAACCAGTAAAAGTCGTAGACGACCAGCTGGTTCCCAAGTGAATTATACCATATTCCGTCTCTGACAGTCGCGAGACGCATCGAAGCGACAAACGAAATCGTAAAACTACCCCTAATGAAATGAACGCGGCTTCGAAGACGATGCCACCCTCCCAGAGATACGCGACACGAAAATGGACGCGAGAATTATAAACGAGGCGAAAAGTGCGTATTCGCGAGGGACACGTCTGCTCGCAGAGAACCGGAAGTCTCTGAAACTCCGCGATGGCGCGGTTTGGTGAAACCGCGGGGGTTGAAGGAGAGGCGGCGAGGAATTGTCCTCGCGTAACTCGCCGCGTGCAGCTACAGCCTCGCGGAAAGGGGGAAACAGAGGGAAAAAAAGAGGAAAAACGGAGTTGTTTCCGTATGCAAACGACGACGCCGTTGCCCGCGGTTTTCCGCGCGTTCTGTGTTTTCAAGCGGCCGACGATTTAGAGGGGAAACAATGCGCCGCGACGCGTCCTCGTCGACGCGTATGTAATTATATTTCCAGGCGCGCGTCTCTGGACTTTGGGCCGTTTAAACGAGCGTCCCCACCCCCCTTGTCGAGGTAAATGGAAACGTTGTTAGGTGCCTGCGAATTTCCGCGATGCGCTTCGTTCTTTTTTTTCTTCTTTTCTCTCGCGAAAGACGATGTTTCCTCGCGATTGGACGCGGCTGGCGTTGATTTCGTTTAACCGAATTACGAGCAGGGGTGGTTTTCTGAAATGTGACGGGTATTAAATTTTCTTGACAGGAGACATTTAAAATTATAAAATCAGTTTGACGTTTCGTGTCAATTTACGGAGAGTAACAGTTTAATTGGAGATGTGTGCAGCGAGCGGATATAAATGGCGACAACTTAACGTTGACACGGACGATTTTAGTCTCCCGTTTTTCATTCAATTCCATCGCACTTTTTGTTTTATTACGATACTTTTTATATCGCTGGTTAATTTCCATCCCTGCGTTTCGAATGTTTCGTTGAATAATTGCCTTTATCGTCGGACAAATGTAGGTATTTACTTTGCAGCGACTAACTCTGGATTACTGCCATGTTGAATCTAATGGTAGCTATAAAACCGCGATTTTACTACAGTTCTCGTTATATTCCCGCGCAGTATATCGATACATGTTTGAATTTCATTATACCGACTGCGAAATCGATGTTTCCAACTCCATTACGTCCCGCATATTCTCCGGCCATTAAATAATTTTACCTGGCTGTTTAATTACACGTGGAATATTCTATTGAAATTTCGTAGCCGATCCCCCGGAAGAGACTTGTTACCAACCTTAATTACGTTACATTTACTTTTCTATTAACGCAAATTCCATTATCTCCGCCGCGCGGAGCGCCATTGCTGGAATTATTTTACATTCGTCCCAATTTTATCGTTCGAACTTCTCCGTTCGAACCTTGCGATCGCAAAATTTCGCAGGCGTGCAGGATCGTTTGGAAAAATAAAAGAGAGTTCCATAATAATCGTAACTTTAAGCGTCCGTTCGCGAGGAACATCGCGCGCCAGGAGCGCAGCTGCGTCGAGGCTCAATCAGTTTTAAATGACAATCGGAACCGTCGTCACCGGAACTCGGCGTTCGCCTCCATTCATCGCAATCTCATTATCGAGCCGAATACCGAGCCCCCTGATTTATAAACTCGATTACATTCCAAACAATCCCCCAGGCCATCGACCGACGCGGACTTTTCAAGCGAACACCCAAACCGGTCTATCATTTCCCGCGGACGTAGATTTATTCCACGTCCACGAGCGATCGAAGAGCAAGCGCGGGTCCTCGATACATCCTTGGTCCCCAAAGACTCCCCTCAATTTTCCTAAGAAGACCAAGCTCCACAAAATTAACATCCTCGCAGCACAGTTTCCTCTCTGTCATCTCGCCACTTCTCGATATCGATGAAATTTCGTGTCCACTTCGATCGATCTTCGTTTTTTAGAACAGTGAGAATTCGAGTCGCGAGCTCGACATCGCGACGACTGAAACGGTTTCGCCACGAAGTGGAAAAGTCACTCATATGGCGCAAGAGCAAGAGCTGGTCCTCGATACATCCGTGGTCCCCAATGACTCCCTTCAATTTTCCTAAGAAGACCAAGCTCCACAAAATTAACATCCTCGCAGCACAGTTTCCTCTCTGTCATCTCGCCACTTCTCGATATCGATTAAATTTCGTGTCCACTTCGATCGATCTTCGTTTTTTAGAACCGTGAGAACTCGACATCGCGACGACTGAAACGGTTTCGTCACGAAGCGGAAAAGTCACTCACATGGCGCATCACGCGATTTCGACAGCCGATCGCTTGGTCCTTGGAGGCGGATGGCGGGTTGGTTCACGCACGGCCGCGGAGCACGCGGTTTCAAGCTGGTCACGCGCGTCCGCGGAGGAATTACGGAGTCCCGCGTCACGTGCCACGCTGATTGCGATCCCGTCCGATCGATTTTCGATCGTGGACGCTCCGTGTGTGCCCATTACCTTAATGCGCGGTTAATCGAAGCGCGTGCACACCGCTGGTAATGCCGCGGCTGTATGCGCGCGCGTGGCTGTCTTACGTTTAAATTACCGTGGCGCGTCGCTTCGCGTTGTTTCGTGGAACTTGTTCGACCACCAGTAAGATAATGGTCGATTCGTACGAGATGGATGATGCGGTTGGTACACTGTGGTACGTACTCGTGGATGATGTATCGTTACGTCAAAGTTGCGGTCGTACGTCATTTTTATGGATGACGCGCCGATACGTGAGTGATTCGAGGAATTAGCGAAACAGTGGCAGGTGTGAGCGAAGATAATGGTGTACATTTGTATTTTTACCTATTGTCCATGGAAATTGAAGGAAATTAACGGATTAGCGTTGATCGACAGCTCGTGTCTGATCAGACGCGTCACCAGCTACTGTGGTAATTTGCTTGGCGGACTGAGTAGCTAAGATAATTCACGAATAATTAGATTTCTCGTTAATATATACATCGTATGAAACGTAGAAGTATAGTACATGGTTGTTGTACATAGTTTAATTTCAAGTTTCACTCGAGATTAATTCGAACACGCAGAGGGGACTTAAAAACAGCACGATTTTTGACGGTGTATTACAACGACATTTCTAGCGGTAGTCGAGGATCAAGGGATTCTCTGATTTCGATTGTTTAATGTACTATTCGTGTAACAGTAGACGCAGGAAGTGGATTGGGTCGGAACAGCGCGAACTCTAAAGAGGCAAAGTGATTCGATATCCGATATTTCAGTTTCGATGGAAAATTTATCAGTGATAACAGGGATACACGAAACCCGTCGACCCTAGTTCGTAAACTATAATTTATACCATCCCTGTAATTAAAGTCTACGCTGCGGCGCTGTACGCGTTCGCGAATTTGCCTGTCTGACAAATATTTATCGCGCGTTTACAGCGTAACTTTCTCCACCTCTTTGGTAGACACGGGGAGACAAGAAAACGGACGAAAAGAGGCTACTTTCGAATCGATACGAGCAACATCACCGCCATAGGGAATCGCGCGTAACCCGCGCACCCTCGTTTCGCGCGATTATCGATATTCATTCGAGGAGCGTGTGTAATAAACGTGAAAACGTGGAATCAAAGCGACCGCGGGAAAGTGGAAAATGGCAGGCCTGGCGGAAAGCAGCTTATGCGCTGTGATTGCAGTTCCAGAGTCCTCGTTGGCGTTCGCCAAACCGCGATCACTTTTTCCTCGAGTCTTACCTCCACCCCCAAGGTCTCGCGTTCCGGCGAACTTTCCTCCTGAAAGTGGCGCGCGAGCAGGAATCGAGATTTCGCGCGTCCCTCCCGTTATTTGAAATCGAAGTTCCTCGAGAGCGTACGCCGCGAGAAAAGGTATAATACCACCGTTACGTAACTTCCGAAGCCGGCTGAATCATCGAATTTATTATTCGGCTTGTTTTCATAATTTCGTATTCCACGAGGGTGGGCCGTTCAGCGCGTCCCGCTCGAACAACTTCGAGGAGAGTTCGATTCCCTTTGCGTTTTTTTCTCTCTCTCTCTTTTTCTTAGCGTTTATTCGACGGAATTCAGTCCCCGCTTATGCGTAGACGAAGAAAGCGCGTGCACGTTGTCGCTCGAGCGTACTCGCGTTCTTGTTTGTTCTCTGGAGAACGCAATTTCCGCTCTTTTCGTGGAAAGTTTTTCGCGCGACTGTGTAAAAGCTGTCGACGAATGAAATTATATCCGAGCCACCATCGTGAGCAAAATTGTAGCGCGGCGTGTTATCTTTTCATTTGGGAAGGTATGAGTACTGTGGACATTTTTTTTTTTTGTTATTTTATCGGGACTCGATCGAAGGTGGTGGTTAATTAGAAATTTCGTACGTTCGTTTGGACGTTTCCGGGATGAAACTGTTTAACGTTATTGATCCGACGCGAGCGTATGGAGAGGAAAAAAGACACGCGAAGGGCAGTGTTCAGCTTTTTGGAGTGTGTCCAAACGAGTAGCAATCTTCTCTCCTTACTGGCCACGCTAATGTCTGGCAAATCTTGAATTATGTAGTGGCCACGTCCCCGTTCGCTAGCTGCAACAGTAAAATGTAATACATCTTGCTGGCGCGCGCGCGCGACAACTTTTCTGCTTCAATATTTAGTAATTAACTCTTTTTATCCCCCCCGTCGCTTTTCAGCCTTTTCTAATATTCCCGTTTTTAATACCACTGTCGAGGATGAAAAATGCAACGATTAACTGAAATGCGCGAGACGCGCGGGCCAGTTTAATAACGAAATGGACCCGGAATTAGATATTTATTAATTCCGCGGGATATTCAACTACTCGGGCGCGTTTGACTTTTCGGTTAATTTACATGCATTTTTAATTAAACGGGACGCAAAAATTAGCTCCGCTCGAATTTTAATATTCCTCGCTCGTCGCGATTCATCGCAGAGACGATACTCGTCGCCCTTATTGGCAGCAATCCGCGCGATTCGATAAATTACAAGGGTGCGCACGGTGAATGTAAAATAGTAGTCGAGCAAAATTTATTCAACGTCGTTATTTACCCCAAAATTAAATTCAAACCAGAAAATATCGTCTCATCGTCGTGCTTAATAGAAAATTAGAAACAGACATTCGTCGCACCCTTTGGAACTCGCTCCATCAATCGTGTGCGCGTACATTTGAAAATCCTACGTGCCAACGATCGCGATACCATCGAACGCGAAGAAACGCGCCCTAGGTGCGCGAACCCGCCCGTTACGAACAAATTTCGCCCGTTTCCGCCATATTTAAACAACCTCGAAATTTATGGGACGCTGTGGGCGTCGACGCAAGGGGGCTAGCGCGTAAAAAACGGCGATATACCGTGACGAGGAATTCGCACGCGGCCTAGCTCGTATCGAGCACGAAAACAACACACGAAAATTAGTCCACGGGGGCTAATTTTCTGGTTGCACACGCGAGGGGTGCGGAGAGGGTGGTTTTAATGCCCACGTCCCTGCTGGGACGCGATGCACACGTGCAGCTGCGGTGACGCTCGTCGAGGACCGCCACCGGTGGCCACGCGTGGTTCTACGATTTTTTAATTAACCCTTCGCGGTCCATTAAAAACGGCCATGCGCGAGTTTACACGATCCGCGGCCGTTTTATCGCCTCCTCCTCGCCTGGCTCGCGCGCGCGGATGTGTTTGGACAGGGGGATGAGATTTTTGTAAACGAATTTCGCGTGTCCCCGCATCAAAACTGGCTCTCTCCGGTGCCGGGCACATTGTTTGCCGGATGGAAATTAATCGCGGATGGATGTGTACGCCGTGTACGATAGTTGCTGGTGTTTAGGTTTGTTTAGCGACGTTTGTTTGGGTACACGCACGGTTCGCGTCGGATGGGAGATTTATACGCGAGCACTTCGTAGATCGAACTCGATGGCTCCTCTTCTTGGATCTCTTTCGATTTTCGAATCAAGGTATTTCGTTTCTTCTTAAGTCTGCGATTCTTTTCTTGCGATCTTTTATTCTTCATTCCTTTTTAAGCAAGTTGATCAGTCTTTCAAGTCCACGCGAGTTCATCTGTAAAAACAAATTCCACTTCGTGCAAAATGTATCGTAACGGAACAGACAGGTAAAGTTAGTGGCGTTTCTTGGAGAATTTTCCAACCGCGAAACTTGGTCCGATTCGTTCCTCTGTCTGAACGCGAGGGGAACGCGATCTCTTTTTCCGCGATCGTTTATAATTACGATCGCTCGATGAGAAAAGCCGCCGCTCGAAGCGATCGCGAACCGTTTCGAAACTGAGAGCGAAACTGTCGAGCACACGGGACTCTCGATTCGAACGCGTGAACGTAATTAGCGCTGAGCCTGGAGTCTCGCGAGTAAATTGCCGCGCAAGCAGCGAGGCGAGGTATCATGGAAACGTGGTCGTGTCGAAGATCAAGATCCCCCAATGGCAAGGGGCGACGACGACGACGAGGGAACAGAGTCGGTGCTCTTTGTCGCGCGAAAACTGGAAAATGAGCGTCGTGTTTACGCCGGAACGGCTCTTCACGCTGAAAGCCGTGCTTAAGTAGCAGCTCTCGCGTGTCAAACAATGGATCGAGCCGATTGATCGGACGAGTTGCTTTCGACGGAAGGCAGTATCGCCAAACAGAGCTTGAGCACGTACCTGGCCTGTGTTTACCAGCCTCGATCCACCGGGTGTCTGCGATTTCGTTCCTCGTGTAACGTGCAAATGCGTGCGCACATTCTGTACCTGGCGCAGTCTTAGTTCCATGTATTAACTGTGAACGAAGAACATAGCAGCAAGAGAAATTGCCAGTTTATTACAGCTCGTCGATGTTCTTCATTATCGCGTCGCATCACTCGCGTTCGAGGGTTCATTTTCGAGCAGAACTGCTCTGAGGATCCATCGAGAGGGTGCGCCAACAGCAGCTGCGCGTAGCCGCAGGACTCGTCGCGCGACTCGACTTCCGTCGCAAAGAGTCGAAGCCAGTACCATCGCGTTCCTCTCGTCGAATTGTTCAATTAACATTCTCGTATTCATGGAAAAACCGTCCCTGCGCAGCTCTCTCAAAGCCTTCCGCGAATACATTACCGTGGACCCCTTAAACGGCTGCTCGATAAGCCAGAAACATATTGGCTCGCTTCGATCATTACATCAAACGACTCCCACCGCTTTTCAAGCCAGCAGAGTGAGGAAAATAGAGAGGAAAGCAGATGGAACGAGAGGCGAGATAGATGGAGAGAGAAGGTTGAAATGCAGAGAACGACTGAAATAGAAGAGGGTATCCGCACCAAGGAAAGAAAGTTGAACAGGAAGAAGAAGAAGAAGAAGAAGATATTGCACGAGGAATGACGTATCCACGTGGAACGAGGCCTTCGAGCCACATATTGGGATGCAGTCCCTAAGCGTCTTGCAAACATTTTTCCCGCCCAGCTAGACTCATATCCGGTGAAGTATTTAGACTTGTCAGGTACCACGGCTCGCGCATACACGCACGCAGAGACGCACACGGACGTTGACGAGCGTGTGAATGGGGAAAGGTAGATGGCACACGGCCGGGAATTGCACGCAGGAAATCGATCGTTTGGTTGGCCGACATGTGCCCGCGGAAAGCGGGCAAAAACATGGAGGAAATGGAGGGAAATAAAAATAGCGAAATACGCGGCGCTCGTGACAGATTCCATTATCAGCCGTTAGAGCGTGGCGTAAATTATATTAAATCGGAGGACGCTCGCGGTGAGGATCGCGAAACGCACGCTCTCCTGCCAGGACATTCCGCTGCGGAGATGCACGCGTCCATAGACAACAATTATCCTGTCGCGGTTAATCTTACGGGTGAATCTTATTTTCTCCTGTGAAACGGCTAGTTTTGTGAAATAGAAGAGACGCGAGAGGTTGCTGGCTGGAAACGATCGTCTGAATTAAAGTCCCCCTTCTGGTCGGTGTATTACCTGATGCTTTTCATCGTGCATGGCCTCGACGCGGTGCAACTGTCCCACGGACGATTCACCACGACGCCATTAACTTGGGTTGGAAAACGAACGCGCGATCATTTTCTCTATTGTTCTCGATCGAACGAATTGTTTCGATTAAAGACCACGGATACTTCTAACTCTAGTCTGTAATTACTTTGGTAACTGATTCTGAGAGAGGGAAATTGTGAATTGTGACTCGCTTTAGATTTGATTGGAATATTTATTCGGGCTCTTTGATCTCTCGCATTGTAAATTTAATGCGAGACATCAGTTGTTCAGTGGATATAATTTATTCACGCAGCAAGCGGTGTAGACCACATTACTTGTCGCGATGTTCGTCGCTTCAGTAATTAATGGAAGAATGCAACCGTGCTGTGACCAACGTTATTAAATCGCATCTTCTATGAATCTTTACTACCGACTATGATTAATTCATTAAACGCGAGGAGGTTCGGTTAACAAACGCTCTAGAGCCATCTTCTAATTATGCATCAGCCTCTCAGAGCATTAAAGACCTTCTATTCCCGATACGTTTTGCACGGCCCATTTCTTCTTCCACGGTACATTAATTATTAAATGGCATTTGAGCGGATTACTTTTTCTAGCTCGCTAGAAGGAAATACGCGGACAGGAAGCTTACGGTTTGAAGATCTAACTGGAGAGTCTCGCGGTGCTTTAAAAGCTCAACCTCCTCCTCCTCCTCTAATTTAGTTATCGATTCGTAGGCTCCAGTTGCTCATGGTAATCGTGTAAAATCAGAGGTCCCCAATTAATTTCCGGTGCATTTCCGTCGCATTCGAGCGGATGAGAAAATGGTAAAAAATTCGGATGCTTCGCAACGATACACGCGCGTACATATGTATACATCGATACGCACGCGGAATCGAAGTGTTCGCATCCGGTTGGAAAACGCTGGGAACAACATATTTACATCCACAAATTCCATTCCCATCTATAGCTGGACGATATTATTTTTGTTTCGAGCGTCATGGTTGCGAAAAACCCGATGCACCCGGGAACATTTCACGGGGAACAGAAACTGGTACATTTGATTTGCTCTTCGATACATATATATATTTTTTCACATCGTTAATATCAGCCTATTCGTGCGCTATGAATTTCCCTGCATCGAAACTAAAATTTCCACGATCGACCTCGATCGATCCGCGATCTTTCCACTTCCGTGTAACATCGTTCGCTAGCACTTCTGATAATCACAGTGCAATTCCAATTCCATCGTGGCTATAAATATTAATAGCCATTTTATTAGCCGAGCGGCTCTCTGAATGGTATCAAGCGACGCTGCGACCCTGTAAATAAATCCTGTTCCCCTTGACAGTGATTGACGTTTGCAGAGTGGCGCGTGTAAAAACGGAAAAAATCTGCCTGTACACGCTCGTAACGCGGCGCGCGTTAATTTAGCGGTCGTTATAAATTACCAACGACGAGGCGAGGGAAAACCCTCGGAACGTTAACATTCATAGAAGAACCGACGAGCGTTTCGCATTCATAGAATCTTCGCGGTGACGAATTTCGATGTTCGCGTACGTCGTGTGTATTTAAATCGTACGTCGCATCGAGAATCAAGTCCGAAATGATTAAAAACCGCGATGTTGGAAGTGCAACGGGTCGCGAGAGACCGCTGAACTACATATGGAACAGTTGTTTGGTATGGCGTCTCGGTGCGAGGCGCGACGTTCCGCGTCCGGATAGACCCGAATGATAAAAGACATTTATGAATATAAATTTACTTTCGTTCACGGGTAAAAGACTTTTCCGTGGGAGCACCGTAAGAAGAGCCGTCGCGCACGTACGTGCCCCGTATTCCGTTCTGAATATTTCATTAGAGCTGAAAGTACGACGCACAGTGATATCGCGCGGCGATATATTCAGGTATTTGTAGAGCGTCGTGTTTAGAAAAATAGAGCGAGCCTGGGGGAGAGAGAATAGTTTTCGAATGTGATTCTTTCCGAGTGGCACGCGGTGGGAAATTTAAGGCTGCCCCTGCGAGAACCGCAGGGCGAGGTTGACCGATTGATTTTAAAATAAACTTTGAATTTCAAGCGAGCGTTTCATTTTTTTTTTTAAGATTCCACGCAGGGAGAAAATTATCGTTTGAACTCTGCTGAGAGAAAATGCATAAAATCCTTTTAATTAAATTTTCATGTTTGAAACTCGTACATTGGCGAGGTAAAGTTAGCTGCGAATTCTGCGTGCAATTAGAAAATTTTGACTATGATATTTTCTATGGTTGGAGGTTTCGAGTATTCTAAACACGCGATCGCGAGCGCAGGCGAGACAAATCTCGGACACGCTGTAAATTCCAGCCGACAAACGTTCGTTCCGCGCAAATGGCGTCGATAATACTTGGGATCCATCGATTTTCGCTCGTCCCTAGCTAAATAATCCGTTGTGCGCGGTATAAATCAATAGAATTTCATGAATATTCCGGCAGGGACGTGTGTCCAGCGTGTTGTAATTTCCAATCCACGTCAGGCCGTATTAGTGTAAGCGCGTGTGTCGCCGTTTCATCGGCAAACCCTCCCGCGTCCTGGCCTAAAATCCGAATTACAAATACACCCGAACACTTCAATCGAACCTCCTTCATCAGCCACCGCGAGTTTCGACTCGTCTTCCGTCATTTTCCTGACAAACGATCCACTTTTGTCAACCACCACTTTTACCATTTCTCTAACAACTATCGAACTATTCAATCAACAGCGAAAGAAATCGAAACGAAAAATAAGATTCCTCACAATCTCAACGTTACACGCGTTCACCAATGCAAGCACTGGGAAAGAGAAGCTACCATTTCTCTAACAACTATCGAACCGCGTGCCATCGACAACCTCGACTGTTTAATCAAGAATGAAAGAAATCGAAATGAAAAATAAAATTCGTCACAATTTCAACGTTACACGC
The DNA here is from genome assembly GCF_050948175.1 of Xylocopa sonorina. Classification (NCBI taxonomy): domain Eukaryota; kingdom Metazoa; phylum Arthropoda; class Insecta; order Hymenoptera; family Apidae; genus Xylocopa; species Xylocopa sonorina. The sequence continues at coordinate 10,980,233 of NC_135196.1, read as the reverse complement.
GTTCACTAATGCAAGCACTGGGAAAGAGAAGCGTTCACGGAATTACTCGACTCTCGATTTTCCCATGGGAGAAGCAATTAACTCGCGCCTCGAGGATCATCGTCGAGAGATCGGCAAAAAAAGGGCCACATGCATCGCGGCGCATATGTACGTTACAGGTTCCATGTAGACACTGGATAAAGACCGTATCTATTTCTCGATTACAGTTCTTCGAGCCTGGGCCTGTCCCTTTGAGGCCTGGCTCGCAATTACGCGAGGGGGATGGAGGGGGGCTATCATTTTCCGCCCTCTAGACGCGGCTAACGGTGAATCAGGATGATAGCATGCACTTACGCGGACCATAGTGCTCGTACTCGTTTAACCCTGGCTCGTGGAAAAAGGGGACCCGTCGGTTTCTTTCATTGATTCGAACGTAGATACGATTTACCAGCCGCGATATCTCCCGGTGCATTTACATCGTCTCGCGCGCGCGACCATTTTTAATCTGCTAATGTCGAGGCCAGACGGGGAATCGCATCGGTACCGATAATGGACGCGGATAATAGCGCCTGGCTAAATGGACGCGAGGCAAGTAGAAATTGAGCAATATCGAGAGATCTGCAGATTGGCGCGAATAATAATATTTAAATTTGAACAACTTAACCTTTCGCGATCGAATGGTTTGCACTCTCTGTGGTTGCTGAATTTTGTTAACTCCAGCTGATAGAAGCGACGAGAAAATGTTGGACCACTCGAATCGTCGCGCAGAATTCTGGTAACTGGTTACTGCAAAATTGATATCGAAACGAGGATCGAGTAAAGTTATCGCCAGGGTAAATGAATGGCGTTTCATCGAACGTTTACGCTCTGATGCCGATCAATTGTGCCGGGGAAATTAATGCAGATCGACGTTGTACGGACACGTCGATGCGATCCGAAAACAAATCGATTTAATAATCGCCTCTATTTGATATGATAGAACGTTGTCACACATGGCGCTGACACGAGGTCCGGAACATTTCGGGGTCGCTCGGTTACACCCGATACGAGTTATGAATTCATCAACCGGCACGCGTTGACCGGTGTTACGTCAACGGCAACAACGGCGAAACATCTCGTTCCCGTGAGAAATCGGCTTAAAAGTACGACAGCGCGACCTGCCGTTCCGAATGACTGATCGTTGCCCTCGCTGCAGTTGCAATTATCGAGACGCCCCTATAGTTTCCTCCTCTGACTCTCTTCTTTCGAAAAAATCCCCCATCCGACTCCACTCTCAGCTGTTTTTCACCGTTTCACGAATTCCTCGAACTAACGACTCGATGCTCTTAAATTGCACTCGCATTTCGTTCATCCGACGACTGTTTCTCTGAATTGGAACATTGTGATTGCTGCATCATCGATGGTAGATAAATAATTACATTTTTCTTCTGGCACTGTTCGACTGAACGAGTGAATAATTTCTAGATAGCTAAGGTAGATAAAAGACGAAATTCGTCGCAGAAATTCGCAAGAAAAAATGTCATTAGCCAGCGCCTGGTATTTCTTGGTTCCATCGATCACACATTTCCGCCAGAATATTCCAAATTTGCCTGCGCGAGTGCGAACCTCCCCAACGACCTACGAAATCGCTAGCAGACATCCACGAGATGCCACACCAATTCCTCGCGAGATCCTCGCAGACAAATTACTCGCCGTTCCGCGGCGACATCCGCAGACGTGCACGCGCGGATTGATCCTCCGTTTCCGTTGATCCTCGCGGGTACCTCGAGCCGCCTCTCAGCCGCGGATCGAAGCGAAAGGCGACGCTCCTCGAAAAACGGACGATTAAACGCGAACCTCTACTCCGCCAGTCGCTCGATTACAGAATAGACGAGCAGCGACGACGAGGAATGCAGTCGCAACGGAATTAACCGTCGACTAAGCATGCCTGGTGGTACGCGAGTCGCGAAATTAATAGGCGGAGGACGCTGGTTGGCTCGCGAGCGCCGACCAAATTGCGACGTCTAACCGTGTAAAATCGGCTGTTCGACACGGGACCGGCTCGCGTCCGATGTATACCCGGAATTACGTACAGGCCTGGGCATGTAGACCACCGCTGCCGTTGTTGCGAACTCCGTATGTAAGTGGTAGTTTGCTGGTCGACTTGCTCCAAGAGATTGGATGCTGGATACAATGAGGGAGAACCAGGGATAATTAGAAAATCTGACGGATCGGATGGATGCTCTGTGTCGCACGTGTTCGATGCATTGTTCGCAGTTGCCATTATCTCTTCGAGCTTGCACATTTTTAGCGTCAATAAAGAGGACTGTCTCTGCACAGTGGTTCCACTGTGTTGCGAGTCAGTTTTAAGAGTTTGACGCGTGGAGAGGGTAGGTTCGACGGCAGCGATCTCGAAGGAATTTCCGTGGAGAAGGAGGCTGCGAGCTTGAAAAACTCGCGAATAATTCGTTACATCGAACAGTGGCGATCGAAAGTCTCAGCAACTGGGAAGTTTCCGCGTAATTTATAGAAATTCTTAACGAAAGTTCGACGCTGCTCCGGAACGAAGACGTCCCTCGTTGAAGCGAGTGAAACAGAGGCGAAAATTTCGGTCACGGCCAACTAGATAATCCCCAGCTTAATTTATGATAATTGACTTCCGTGGGATCCGCTGCTGTTCTGCTGTCGGAGTTGATTCGTGATTGCTTTCGCGATTCATGAATACGATTAAAGCGAGGGCCAGGGAAAACACGAAAAAGGATTGCATATTTACACCAATTGATAGCTGAACTGTAACCAGGTCGATGATAACGAGGTTCAACCTTATCATCTCAACAAGTCGTTACGATAATTAAAATGTTCAGCATTTATTAAAATCATAATGCACCTATGAATCGAGACTCTCACAGCTGGTGTCTCAATTTACCACGAAGATCGAGCAACAGCCAATCGACGGTTTTGCAACTCATCCGTTCGATTTCTCTCGATCGTTCGAGGATCGACACCGCGCAGAATTGCCAGTCGGACGATTGCGCGAATCGCTACTCGAAGAAATCCACTGGGAAAAAAGATTCGCAGTCGATTACATACGTGATAACTGTGCACAGATTTGTCCATCCTTTCGTTGCTCTCGCACGAGTCTTGCATCGAACGTTTGGAAAATAATTGAGACAGTTGCGTTCGCAGTGGACTTTGGGAAACGCGCAAGAGCGTGCGCGTACCCGCGGACAAGCCATCCTCGACCCTAATTCGATAAAGCCATTTAGCAAATGGAATTTCCATCGTTCTCTAATCGCGTCCAGAAGGCGGAACCGTGTCCCAGCACGTTTTACGCGTCAGCCGCGGTAATTAGTCGATGCAATCAGCGGCGAGGTTGGAACTCGGGGGCTCGTACATTATCAACGCGATAAGGACTTGTTGACCGGAAGGACGCGCGATATCGTCCAGGTGTTCCACTTTCCAACTATTTTCCTCGCTGCCTTTTTCGACCCCGTCGCGTTCTTCCGCTTCCTTTTCCTCCTTTTTCGCCTTCTCTCGCGTCCCTGTCTTATCGCGTCTCTTTCTGTTCTTTCACGTGTTTCTTTTCTTTTTTTTTTTTTTTTTTTTTTCTCCACCTTCGAGCGTCGGCTGACCAGTCTTCCAGAGCGACGTGCATCGATCGTTAATCAAGGTGGCGCGTATGCGGTGAAAAATCGATGAATTCCCGTGTTCAACGGAAACGCGAGCGAGCGCGGCGTTCTCTAATAACGTTGCTTTAACGAGACCACGCCTGGAGAAACGAGCTTCATAATCGAATGTGTTTTAATTGTCCCCGTTGAATCGCGTCCGAGGCATCGGTTGCTTTTTACCTGCGCGAAACTGACGGTTATTTAACCAGCGTTTGATTCAATTTAACGCTCGAACGGAAACGCTATTTACCGGTCGCGACGATCGGAATTGCAGCGAGCTACGTAGACGCTTGCCATTGTTTAGTCCGTTATTCAAGTACCCGTAATTGCTCGAATATCAGAGCAGATTTTAATTGCTATCGCGTCCAGGAAATATCGTTGACGAACGCGAATAGCGCACCGCCCGCAGACAACGCTTGCACTTAAGATCACGCGCGATAGAAATCGCGAGAAGGTGATTAAGAAATTCATCAGTTTCTCTCTCGATAGCGGCGATAAACCTGGCCACTCGCGACTAACCGTTCCACGACAAACGAGCCGAATAATTGAAAACGTAGCGCAGAAATTATCGCGCCATTGTTCGCGTTCACTTTCGAAGGCGCGATCTCGACGATCGGTATATTTTTGCGCGAAGTCCATAACTGGTTACGAGCGGGAACAGCTCATTGGCGAGGGTGGAATAAAATAAATCTGCTCGTCGAAGTGGGATTATTTCACGGGCCTCGATCGATTCCGCGAAGGGATCGACATAATCAACGGCGTTACGCAACGGGGACTCGTTGACGATCTCGCTAAAATCCCTGTCCTCTCCGCGGATGGTTGCCCTCGCGATTTCGAAAGTGAAAGCCGCCGCGCCGTTTACGCGATGAATGAGACGAGACGCTAAAGGTATGCAAATGCCTGCTTCGTTAAACGAGGAGGAAGCTCAATGGCATTCCTCCTGCGACTGCAGATTTATTTTTTACCTCGAACCTAGTTGACGATAAAATATCTTAAACGGAAGATTTATTCGCGTTCTACAACTTGATCATTTTCTTCCATAGAAACATCGCGTAAATGTGCAACAGCAGCTGCGTGAAAACAGGGAAGAAACGAACCTTTGCTAAGCCGCGAAAATACGAAGCACGACTTGCCTTATCCCTACGTGCGACTTTACTTTGCTCGAATTTGCGCCAGGTTCAACTTGAACCGTTTAAAACGGTTCCAGTGTAACCATCGATAAACAGGATTACGGTTAGCTCGCGAAACGAGTCATCTGCAAGAGAAGATCTGCAACGAAAATCGTTCTCGAGCGCTGAAGAACAGCAGCGATCTTTGCGCGCGCGAGATTTGGGAAACAGAAAGTCGACGAAGTTCGCCTAAACTCGAAGCAGATATGGAGGTTCCCTTTCTAAAACTTTCTTCTTCTACGCAGACATCGTTGAAGCCTGCACTCTCTCTCGTTCGATATAGCGGTGACCCGTTTCTAAGACCGTGGACTTAGGCGATGCACGCGTCCAGCGTGGCCCTCGTACTTTTCCAGCGAGCACGCCGCGTGATTCATGCCTGGATCTGGTCCGCCTAATGGAAAGGCGATTGTCTTTGGTAATTCTGGTAACCGCGAACGTCACGTACGCCCAGCCGATAAATCGATACCGCAATAAAACCGACGATAAATAACGCGATACGAATCGAGCCGCGAAAAGTTAATTCCGGCGTAGGCAGCCGCGACGCGGATCGATTCGTTTATGAAACAGCATCGACGGACAACGATCCCCGTGGATTTCGCTTCCAATGGCCACGAACGATGGTACCAGCGACGTTTTTCGTAATTCGTGGTATTTCGTCTGGCGCGTGGAATGAGTCTCGCATTAAGATCGTGCCAGTTACATTTCCATTTATATGGAGCACGCGTCACAGCGTTCGTTTCGATGAAATTCCGTCTAGCAACGCTGCGGATGACAGAACGAGACGCGCGCCATTTTATCGTCCCCCTCGAATCGACCATTTTCCGATTAAATCGACGTTTACGCCCGGCTGCGATTATTTCCGCTCGACCGCGATTCCGCGGGCAGATACATTTCGTAACGCGTTAATTGAACGCAGTGTTTTATATACTCGCATACATCTCGCCTACGTTACACGGTTACGATAAACGAGACGAACAGTTCCACGTAAAATGGACGATTCCTGTGTTTCGTGGCGGACAGAGGGTCAAGCTGTTTACTGGAGTGTCGTAAAAATTTCCACTGTCTAATTAGAGACTCCCTGCTGTAATCTAATCGACGTTGAAACCATAGTCTAATCGGGGTCTAATCATAGTCTGAGGTTTGATTGGGGTCTGACGAGCAGTTTTGCGAGGAGTCTTGCGCCAAAATCGAACAGGCTTCGCGCAGATCTTGTTGAACAACTAATTCTAGAGCTATATTAGATTAGTTTAGGTTATTAGATCTAAAGATATTATTATTATTAACGGATATACAGAGAGAGAGAGTAAAAATTGAGGGAATTACCTAAAATCACGAGTCCCTCTTCCCTGTCGTAACTGTACATCGGCTATAAATACCAGCAATGGTTGATTGAAATTTTTTCACGTCGCGAACAGGTTCTCCCCGTTAATGCAGCGCACCAGGAAGCGGCTCTTGACTGCGACCGCGTCAATTAGCATTTTATTAAAGGCTTATCCCAGTTTCGAGGGCGAACAAAACGAGAGACGAGCCAGACGCAAGGTTGAACCCACAGGCTTGGTTGGGTCTCGCGTCGCGTGATTAAAAGCACCGGCCTGATTCGCTGCGAAACAACTTTCCCCGAATAATAACTATCGATTAGGATATCTGGCGGTGTTCGACGGGGAATACGCGATTCCTTCGATTCTTTCGCGCATTTTTTTCAGATTCCATCCATTCTGTTTCGACAGCGGGAACGAGCCTTCTTCCATTGAGAGACCAAAGAGAAAGAGAGAGAGAGAGAGTCACTGTTACGTCCGTTATTCGAAACGTCGGTTAATTAAAAGTGCACGGACGTGCTTTGACGTGGCCAGACCGACTGATAATTCACGGGAATACCTGTCGAGACTGCTTCCAGCTGGTCAGCGATTTTTTTTTTAACTCGCGCAAAGCGGATCGTATCGCTCCTTTGTATTCATACGATTCATCAACCGCGAAAGAACGATTTTATGATCCACGGAGATTTCTATCCGCTCGACGCATCGTTCGTTTACAGTGGGAACCGGATTTTTGCTCCATTTTCCATGCCTCTTTCTCCTCTTTGTATGGAAGAAAGTTGTGTTAACAATTGTTAAACAGCTGAGAAGAGCAGCGATTTTATTCGAGCCACGAGCGATGCGTTTAAGCGAGCCATAATCAACGAGCGCGGCTCGAGTAAGACGCGGGGCGAGGCTGGTTAATCGCGGATTAGCTAATTTTTGGTACAAGGATTCATCACGGTAATGCATCCTTGTCTATATATCAGCACGCTCCCATTTGCAAATGGGAGAATGCATCCTGCAAAATTAATGCCCGGAATCTGATACGCAACGTGGATCGCGTTTTCATCTGATAATCGAGCGCGAATGAAAATGACTTCGATTAACCCCCCGGCACACCCGGAATACTTTTTTACTCCGTCTAATGGGAACGCTGCTTTCGAGCGCGATCGAAATTACAGCGAGTCGAATCTATTTGTAAATTCCCAGACACATCCTCTTGGAACTTCGCGTTATCGATAACAAACGTTAACAACAATTTTCTTTATCGCGGTTGAATTTTTACCCGTTTAAGAAATTCATGATCTGTGAATCGACGATTACGATGCACAAAACGAGATGAAAAACTTAAATTAAAAAGATTCAACCTTCGTTCTGCCCTGAGGGAGGCTTCTTAGCCGAAAGATCCAAAGGGGTAGACTCGCCACCAGTGGTAAAAGTCAGTCACAAGGGCGACACTGGGCGATGGGATTTCCATCGTACGCCATTGTTTCACGGTGGTCGCACCATTCGCAGTCGTTCTCCTTGGACATAAAGTCCAGAACAGGATTTTTCTCTCGTCGATTTCCGGCTGGCTTCACATTCTACGATCAACCCTTGCATTTTCCGTCGCGTTACTTATCTTCGTCACCGATCGCGGCTCGGATAATTACGGAGGCAAGATACCGTGGCGATCCAAAGGCAACGAGGCATTATTAAGCTCGACTTGTTTCCCGCTCGATACCGAAATTACACCTCGCAGGCCGCTCGTTTTATCGTCTAATATCGCCTTTACGACGTCGTGAAAGGCGTTAGAAGCTGACGTAGAATGCGGCTGTTCGTTAAAGATAAATAATCGGATATTGTCATCGCGAGAGGGATTTTACGGTGGGTGGAGATTATGTTCGAATTCTAGAAGCCGCGTGGAAAGTGTGATTTAATTGGTAAAACGGCTGCAACGATCGCGAACGATTTCTCCAGCCCCCTCTGGCGTTCCAAACAACGCGCGAGATCGTGAATCGAGATCCTCCATGTCCAACGATGCGATCGCGCGAAAATTGGTAACGACCACCGTAGAGATGAACTGTATCGGTGGTTTTTTGCCTGAACGAGGTTCTCCCCATCAATTTCGAGCGGCTGAGACGGTTTCAGTGGTACCCGCGGACGGACAAAAGGGTAACGCCAGTTTTTCACCTTCTGCTCGCAATGAAACTGCACGCAGTCGGTCATTAGGATTTAACAAAAACCGGATCTTTTCTGCGAGGTCGCTTGGTAAAAGTAGATCTTTCGTAGTGTCCGCGTGGAGAAGGAGCCAAGGTCGGTGATACGGTTCAAAGCGTATCCGCAGTGAAACTAACCGCGTGGCGATCCGTCCGCGGTTTCAACGACGACCCCTCGTTAATCTCGCGGAGGTTCACGCCCTTTGCCAGCCCTTAATGAATCCCGCGTCTCGTCTCGTTTCGTTTCGAGTCTCCTCGTTGGACGAAATGAGGGCCTCAGCGAATCGCGTCTGAACGCCGTCGAAATGATTGCATTTTTGACGCACCATTTCTATGGAAACGTTACGAGTGTCGAGACACGTCGCGACGTCTGTTGATCGCGCAAAATATCGCACAGATGCGTATGGATATCCGTGTAGATCTGTCCGTGGAATAACACTCTATCGAACTGATACTTGGAAAGGATAGAAACGACGCGCGAGTTTCTCCGAGCAAACATTTCTCACCAGAGTAACAGACTGCCTATGTTATTTCAGTTCGTGGAACGTAACAGAAAAAGTCCTTTTATCCGTCGTAGGATCGCATCGATTTCTCAGCGCGCTGGTTGAAAAATCGCTAAGCATCGCTGGCTTAGTCGCTGCGCTCGTGACTCGGAATTTCGAGCAAATGGCTGCGCGAACTTTTGGTACCACGCGCGCTGCGAAGTGTGCACGCGTTGCGCGTGGCTCTGAAATCTCGAATCCGCTTCGAGAGCCGTAAATCCTTTTTTCTCCGCGATCGTCGTCCAGCGCGCGTTTCCGCCGCGATGCGGAAGCCTCGGATGCGAGGCTAATTTAATTAAAAATCTCGTTGCCCGGAAACGCGACGCGTAACGCAAAAACTGTAAACTGCTCTCTCGAAGGTGGCGTTTAAATTCGTAGCTTTTAAGAGAGATTTTGATCCAGCGAGACCCTTTCGCAACAGCAGCTGCGCTATTAACAGTCAACGACAAAAATACCCAGCGAGTCTTTGATCTATTCGTTCGTTAAGTTACAATGTTTCGTTAAATCTGATCCTCTTATGAGGGAACCTGTTTATTCCAAGCGTCTCGCGTTACTTATATGAACCCACGTACCTCGAAAGCTTCGAGTGAAATTTTCAGCAGACCTCGCACTCGAAAACTTCGAAACCCTCTTCTAATTTAATCTCATCGATTAGCTACCAAATACAGGTCGCCAACCTTTTCGTTCCAGTATCAGATGTTTGCGTTCATAATTATTACGTCTAATCAGATATGTTCGAAAATCTCGCATTTATCGATCCTCGCGAACTTGTCGGGAGTGCAGCTCGATCGGATGATAACAATTAAACCGATAAGCGAAATCGAATACTACATTCTCTACAGGATGCACGGATACGAGGCGCAAGCTGGCACGCGAGGCGAATCGCAGCCGAAATCGTGGAGCCGCGAGCGCTGGAAACCGATCGAACCGGATCATTTGATTCCCGTCCGAGGGTGGTTTCGGAAAAAGGAAATGGGATACGTCGGAAGTCGTGGAATTCGCGATGCTCGGCCTCGTTCGCGTCGGTATGGAACAAAATATGTACACACTCGCGCATAGCCCGCTGTTGAAGCGAAACTGGGTCGCGTTTCGTTTTCTGTCCCGCGCCGCTGAGTGCATTTCTGCCCTTTTTTTCACCCCTCGTCGCCCACTCCCTTCAGCCGCGACTGGCGACGACCTCGTTGCGCGTCGCGCGGACTTTCGATAATTAAATATGTAATCGAAATGGCGGAAGCGATTTCCCGCCGACGAAGCGCGGCCCGCGACTCGATCGCCTCGTCGAGTTTGCTCCAGCAAACTGCACCCCCTGCGCGCAACCCTTCGCTTAGGAGGAATCTCGAGCGCGCGCGCTCTTTCGCGCTCGTTTATTGGATTTGTCTCGATTTCGCAGAATTTTCTGTCGTGATTAAGCATCTGTTTGCGATTTTCTTATTTTACTTCGACGTTGTGTAATTTGAGTACGAATCATATATTTTATTAGCGACAGAGTGTAGTACAAACAGCGATTGGAAAAACTTTCGAAAGGAAAAGATAATGCGCGCTTTACTCGCTCCAAATACCAGAGTGGTTATTAAATAACCTAGTCTTAAGAATGGTACTATTTCCACGGGAAAGAATCACTTTTCCGGTAATTATAACTGTGTTTAACGAATACACTGAGCCTATTTTCCGTTCCGCTTGGGATCACCGCGATTTCTTTTTTTCTCTCTTTTTCACCATTCTCTTTCTCTCTCTCCCGCGCGGTTAATCGGCCAGCAAATTGTTGTTGTTTCAACGGCGCGCTCTCATGGGGAATGCGAACGTTATTAGGTCGGACGAAGTGCCGTGGCACGCGAAATCCTGGAGAAAATTCGCGCGAAAAGCGAGCTGGCGGCCTAAACGGATTTCTGCGTACGAAGATAGTTGGCTGGTACCGTTTCCACTGTCGACGGTTGATATTATTTATTTATCGAGATCGCAATAGCGTCGATATCGGTTTCTGCGATCCAGAATTACTCCACGAATAGGGAAAGATCGCTGGTACCATTTGTACGCGTCCAGGACGATCGCTGCTTGCTCGCGTAATTGATCGAAGTGGGTTACCAGCCTTTTACGAACAGATTTTTCCAAGCCCTTACGCGTCGTTCTCTTCCATTTCTGATGCAAGTTTTAGTTGCCAAGTGATGCTTAAAAATCGCTATCTAATAAATGGCACAAGTATGCAAATATTTAATTATTCAGATCGAAGTTTGGAGACGAGTGAAGAACGGTTGAAAAACAGTGGAATCTTAATTTCAACGATCCAACAATGATAGCCAAGCGCAGTTAATTAACCGCTTGACCACGTCCACAGATTTTATTATCCTGGTCGCGACAAATTGTGTTGGGTCAATTTCTGATAGCTGGTTCGCACCCTCCTCTGTAATCGCCTGCCCACAGCTCGACCTTCGTATAAAACTCTTCTAACCGCATAAATTAATCAATATATTCGTCATTAACGATACAATAAGATTACCCTTGACGCTGCTGTGCTCCGTTACACGACCAAATCGCATTCCCGGTGTTTTTCTCGTAAAATTTTTCACGTTCCCTCGTAATTGGCCTCGGTTTCGTAACAGTCTCCGTAACAGCGATACGTTTTTCATCAGAGCAGCAAGGATTCAACGATATATTCTATCAGTCTCGACAGTATCTCGTCCGCGTTACATCAGATTTAAGCCTCGTTCGAACGTTGCGATCGAAATCTCCACGCGTGGTACGCGTAGCGAGTCGTAAAAAAGAAAAAGAGCAATAAAAGAGAGGAAGAAGCGCTTAACGAGGGTAATCGTAATTCCTGGTGACGAGGGTCGACGCGTTGGGTGTATATCGTATTCGAAACACAGTGATCCGGACCACTTAGGAATTAACTACGAAGATTAGAAAATGGTAGCTCGTTAGTCGACGGAGTCGGACGTTTCAGAGCTGCGCGTCGTCTCCCTCGTCTTCTTACCGTTAACACCGCCTGGGGGTGCAGGGCGCAATGTCCCGTTGGAACGGCGTCCCAACGTTTCCGCTGGCATTGAAGCCGCCTTCATCAAGGCGTCATCGCCAGACGCTGGTATTAGTGCGTCATCAGAACCCACTGATGAACCCGCGACGCTGCCAAGACGTCAGAACGCTTTTCAAACGAGGAAAAACAGCAGAATGGACCAGCTTCTGTTACTATATAGACACCTCAGACAAATTCGTAGTGGTCTGAAGGTGCATCTCGTCGAAAATTCCCTTTTCCACGATCTACTCTGTCTGATCTACTCTCTCTCGCGAACCGTTAATGAGAAAGCACAATTGTTAAAATTCATTATCTTTATGGGGGTTCGTTAATCGCGATTGCTTACATAATAACTTCCCATCTGTTTCTACGTTTCTCCTCAATTTCAGATTGCAGAATATCACCAGTTAAATGCGTTTCGTCAGTTCGATGTTGCAATTTGAACAAACATTCTAACCATACGTCGTTCTCATGGTGTTTCAGGTAAGAAACGGTGCCGAATCCTACTGGCGGAGGCCTCCGCGTAACCATCCGGTATTTACGTAAGTACGCGTGTCGATTCTTTTACGTAAGCGCCACTGGTACACGCAGCTTTCGTTCGATCGTGCGCCTGTTAATGGGGAAAAGTTCCAGTCGCTCTCAGTGGAACGTAACACCGTATAATTGTTGTATTACCGAACGAACCGCGAACGACCGTCCCGTCAAGGCGAACGCCATTACCCTGTTGACCTTAATAACACGCTTATGATAGCGGCTCGCGTAGGCACGGAGGGACACGCGGGTATCGCGATACGCGGCTGACTTATCGTGTTCGCCAGCTATTTTCACCGACAGGTGAAACGTGCAACTGTCTCTTAGATCAAAGAAATTGCACCAGTCCGTTGTTGCCCTCGCGAGCCAACGAGGGGGTGACTCGTTCTCCACCGAGTGAAATATCGCTCCTTGCTGACGGATGCATTTCAGAAATTGTCAATTACTTCCATCGATCTATCATTTCCTTTCGCACATTACATTTTCGTTACGCCGTGCTCCTTTTTTTGTTTTTTTTTTTTTTAATATACCTCTCGCGTTACGGAAGTATTAATTTGAAAAATTACGTCGAGATCGTTACGTGGGATTTACATGTGGAAACTGTGTCTGATTAATGGGTTCGAGGTCTCATTCGACGCACAGAACTCGTTAATCACACGATGTTGTCTGCAATTATTATCGACAGAATATAACATCGAGGCACTTCGCTGTTAATTACAGAATTCTCTGCCATTTCAGAGGCACGATCGTTTCTTAAGTTCTATTTAAAATTGCTACGAAGCGTCGAAGGAACGCGAAACCCTCGCTGACGAACTCCAGGTTTCGTTTTAAGAGAATTCATCGAGGGGGGTTTAAAGAACGACATCGAAATTCTGTTTCAGTGAATCGAGTTTCGCGTGTGTTCGAAGGCAGGCTTGTAACGACGCGGCAATTGGGAAAACGAGCGGGGAACCGGCGCTTTCCGGTGGAAAAACGGGGGAACTGCGAATATCGTTGCCGCTGAAATTTCAGCTACGCCGGTTGAAAAACTGCCGGTGAATTACGACTTCCTCTTTCGGCCATAAAATACATGAGACGATTCCGTTGCGCCCGCGGCCGCTACACGCTCGCCGGGGTTTGGAAAATAATCCATCTGCGACGAGCCGTTAGCGGGACCGCGCATCCCTCTTGTTCTCGACGAGGATTTGCAACCCCCACGACTCAATATCTCCGCGTGACGATCGTCAAGTAGGTTGCTTACGCGAACCTATATTTTTTCGTTTCTCGCAAATCGGTTACTCGAGTTCGCGTACCATCGCTCTTCGTTCAACGCACAGACGCGTAACTTCGAATTACAACGACAGACTTATGAGACTAATAAATTTGCGAAAGAAGAGGTAATTTCAGGTCTGGTCTCTCGAAAAAATGTCAACAGATGATTCAGAAAATAACAGAAGACTAATGAAGTTACATCAAATGTACACGTATATACGCATTGCTGACGGAAACTCGGCGCAGCGACGCGTAATGAAAATTCCACGCGACATCCAGCGAGAACACCCTGTCGCGTCATTGTCATTCACAATGTACAATATATTTTTGCATACCGTGCAAGCGAGAGAAAGAGAGTATACATAAATTTTGCATATTTTTGCATAACGCACGATTATCGTCGCAACGAGATGATAGAAACGCGTTATTTCTGGATAACCCAGAGGACCGTAAGCTGTTCGCTGCCGATCATCCGAATTACGCGTGCCCCGCAACGTCCACCACGATTTCGAAGTGGCCAGATCTGCGTGCGCGCTGGTGATCCAATTAGACGAGCGCGAGATCCAATTACGCGAACGAAAAACGGCGGGCTGCGTACAGGGAATCGAGCGAGCCTTCTATTAAATGCACGATTCGCTCGTCTGAAATGTTTTTCGGCCTGTGAAATGGAATTTTCACCGTACACGCGGGAACACGACACGCGTGTACACGTTTTGCGATATTCTAAGTCAGAGGGTTGGGACGAAGATCGAGATCGACGCAGGGGGTGGACGCGCGCCCCTATCGCGGCACGGTTTCGCTTCTGTTCCCTTTAATTATTCACTTTTCGACGCACGCGGGAAAATCTGGATCCTTGCCTGTTCATATTCACCGTTTGCGACCGCGATTGTTTTATATCGCGGCGCAATGAATGGAAATTTTATTCGCTGGGAAGTGGCGGATCCCCCTGCGAGAACTGCGTTAATCGCGTTACCTTCTCATTCATATTTTCGAGCGAGACACTTTTTCCGCCGTCTGCATAATAATCGTGTCGCGAACGCAATTATCGCGTTGATTGAGGATTGATAATTGTTCTGTTGCTCGGTGACCGTTTCGTTCGGGACTTAATTACAGTCAACGACTCGCGCAAGAATTGACCGATTGTTGAATGAGGAACAATCAAATTTTTTCAACGTGGATAAATTTGTAGGGGTAATCCTCTAATTTCTTCATATCTTTTGCGATTTCTGAGGGAATAGTTTTTTTTTTTTTAGATACGCGAGATGGAAGTGGGTGTCCTTGGATTTGCCGCATAATTGTTGGTCGCAACGCGAAGCGAGTAACAGATCGCAATCGCGTATAATAACAACGTGGATGCGCGTCCATCGATCTCGATTGCGATCGTGGCCTGAATTTCTAGTTTACCTGCATTTGAAAAAAAAAGAACTGTTCATCCATTCGACGGAAAGATCTGCCTGTGATAAACGCGCTTGTGGGTGGACGAGGGGGAATCAAGGGAATCGTGTCCTCGATTCGATAGTTTACAAAGTCGATATTTTTCACCGCCACGTGAATTCAATCAGATTTAATGCTTTTTCTGATTTCGCATTGTCCGTGAATAATTAGGAAAAATCTGGCGGTGGAAAGTTCGATCAGCGAGTTCCAGAACGTGCCCAACGCGCACGTGTGCAACGTAATTACGCGTACGCGTTGTTCAGAAAAAGAGGGGTGGAAACAATTTGCGTGCGTTTCGATGTTAATCGAGAACAATAGGATATTACACGCGAGCAAAACGTTTAAGCGTCGGGCTAATCGAAATTATATTGACTCGTCGCGAAATAACGATAGGGGTGGGCAATTGGTTTCGCCTTTCGAAGAAACTCGGAGCTCGACGCGAACGGAAAAACATGCTCGATTGTATCGTGGGTGTCGGGAAATCACGCGAATTAACAGACCAGCGGCCACGTAAAACGAACGCGAAAACAGATTCGATCGAAGCGAACGATAGTTAATTGAATTCGCAAAAATGTAACTTTTATAGTAAAAGTAAAGAAAGGTATTCCATACAAATGTTAAGATGTTTAAAAAGTTATATGGTATAATATTTAAACCAGAGTGCGTTGCAACGCGCGACTTTAAAAATGATTACCCCGCGGTCTGAGCTTCTTCATCCCCGCAAAGTGAAACGCACAGGAACGGCGTAACGAAGTAATCGCAGTTTTTCAAAAAGACTGCATAAACGTCCGTCTCCTTCCATTATACAGTACTTAATCCTACTTATCTCACGTGCGCGAGTTTAAAAATCATTATTTCGCTTTCTCGACGTCTAAAGTTCCTTTCTCGTAACATAAACCACGCTGAAAAAGAAGCTAACGAAATATTTTCGTTTCCCCTCTCTCTCTGAAAAAAAAAGTAACCAAATCTACGCAAACGTTTATTTCCTTCGCATTACGTGCCTCTTAAATACGCACATTTCAGTCGTTGTTGCCCTCAGCGTAAAAATAAATACCCGACTTGTACCACGCGGTGCTGTTCCCTGTATTTTCATTTAAATCGCCAGCCTTTTCCACGCGCAGCGTCGCCAGCAGTTTTCCCTTTTAAACCAGGTTCATTTCCGTTCGTGCGAGGGCCAAAGGCGGCGCGCAGGGACCCAGCTTGATTATAAAGAGCGACGCTTTAAAAGAGACAGTGGCGCGGACCGGAAATGTGCTCGTGGGGTGGTTCGAGAGGGGTGGAAAAAGGTCGAGAGAGGGATAAACTGGACGGCGGTGGCCGTTCGGATAAAATGCAGGAAATAAGAGAAATGGGCTTTTCGATCAGCGAACACTGCGGCTAGGCCCGTTCGGGCAGCTGCGATCCCCGTGGCTCTGATAGCGAGTCGAACTGATACGATTTAAATCGGCTGTGATTCGTCGCGGTCGAAAGCAGCCCGTTCGATCCACTTTTCGAGCCGAATTTTCAGCCTGGGATCGGTTAGACGGATTTAACCGGGCTTGTTTTACATCCATCTCCCGGGACACCTTCGAGGAACGAGCCTCCGATTAGATCTCGCCCCTCGTGAACCCTAAAGGGGCTGTAAAAGAAGGAGAGACGAGGGTTGTTGCGGGGAGAGATTGCGATCGAGCGAAAGGACGATGGTTCGCTGGTCGTCGTGGATTTCTTCTTGTCGCGGATTATTTCTCTGCTTCACTTTCTCGAGGAAGTAATCGATGCATCGTTCGTTCGATGCTGGAACTTAGTAATGTATTGTGCAGGCTGAAGATTTTTCTCGCCTATATTGGCATCACGGAATTTTTTTCTTATTTCCTTGGTACACGTGCCAGATTGGAAGTATGAATTCGTAAAATTTTTCGCGACTTGGAACTTCTGCGAGGTTCCCTCTCGCGTCACTTGGTCAGGAAATCCGCGGAAAGCGAAGGCGTGGGCCGTTTCAGAAGCTGATTTAATCAACGCAGCGCACGGCGAGGCATTAAACCGAGTGCTCCGGACGAAACAGCGCGAACGGAGTTCAATGTTAAATATTCACATCAGCTTTATCGCCCTCCCGGGAAACAGTGCTTTCACGAACGTTCCATTTTTCACTAACCAACCAACTACCGAATGCGTAGACCCGTACCTTGTCCCACTTTCTCCCTCTTTAAACGACTTAGCGCACGCTTCTTTTTTTTTTTCTTTCGCTATCCACTTTCCACCCTCGCCTCCTGACAATTTCACCAAATTTCTCCCCCAGTTTTCACGGCTACGGCTATTGTTGATTACGATTGTTTTATCGTCGAGTGGATGGAACGTGGCTAACTTCAATCTGGTACTAATATATTTAACTCCTACCCCAAACGTTTGATCCAATTGCTACGAAAGTTGATTATGAAAATTTCGTGGTTGGAGCGATTGGATTTTTTAATTTTTATGTCACGCGTATTGCAGAGTTTATCAGATCGCGCGTATAATTATTCTAGCGAATCGATGAATTTAAATCGAACAGAGAGGGACGAATCGTTTCGAGTCCATCACTCGTCGAGCCTTAATCCACCGAACGAGCTTAAACGCGGGTCGCGCAGATGTAAGTGAGTCTTTCGCCAGTCGAATCGGCGATATTTCAAAGCTAATTAATTGAAATCATTATCCGATGAGGCGATTTCCAAACACGGCAATTTATCCGAGCGTTTAATCGGCTTTCAGCGATTGCGGAGCGCCCCTCCGCGCTGGGGACGCGCGCGACGCCGTGTTTACCCCCGCGCTAACTAGAGTTTTCCGATTTTACACTACTTGCCGATTAATTGGCGGTAATTTCGCGCGCGAGCCACCGCAGACGGATGGCTATCTTCGAGAGAGATCCCCGTGTAAACGGTTTATCTCGCAGCCACGAGAGCCAGTGGAAGAGCAAGTGATTAATACTTTGCGGGCACGGCTTCGTTCGCCGCATTTTTCACTCGCTAATCGTCTCGGAATTTCACGCTGACGGATATGAAACCAGGGTTAATCGAGACGCCTTTTATCCCCGTTCGGTCTCGGATCGCTTTCGAAATCGCGATCGCCGCGGTTCGACGTGGAAAATAAATGACACGCGGCAAAGTATAATCAATTATTCCACTCGTCTGATTTCAGCCGGCGATAGACGAGCGTGCTCAATTAAATAGCCATCCTCGATTCGTAACCCGATCGCGCTCGAACTATTTAGTCGAACGGCGTGCGTTTCGCGCGAAATCAGATTTCATTCCGCGAGCTAATGCATCTGTTCGTTAATTAATTTCAACCCATTATCGAACTTTCCACAAACGTTTATCAGATGGTGCGGTCGTACAGCGTCAACAGTTCGAGTTAGAAGCTTGCGCCATCCAAGCGAGGCTTCTTACTCGCATCGCGCAAATACAACGGTCGCGCTCGTACTTAACTTTATAATACACCATGAAAAATAAAATAATCATCTAAGACTAATCGACGTCCGTTCAAGACCCACTATACACAAGTCAGAATCCTTGCAAGTGTATTTTACAGGCTGACGAGATGTCTGTAAGAATAAAAATGAATCGGATGCTTAACTTTATAGTACACTATAAAAAATAAAATAATAATCATCAAAGACTGATTGACGTCCATTCAAAACCCACTTTACACAAGTCAGAATCCTTGCAAGTGGACTTTACAGGCTCGCGAGAAGTCTGTAACAATAAAAATGAATCGGATGCGCAGTCACGCGTGTCAGCTGTTCCCGGATCTTAAACGCGTCCAGGTCGTAGGCGTTCAACGCTCACAATTAATTCCGTCCCGCAGCTCCGATTGCCGCGGGATTATTCCCCTTCTTTCCTCCTTCTCCACTTTCACTCGTCCCTCTACCACTTTTCTTTCTTTTCTTTATTGAATCAAATTGTATTCCACCGCGCGCGGAGGGCTAATTAAAGCCCCTGTCGGGCGCGCGGCGGGGCGGGCGAGAAAACGCCGCCCCTGCTTTTCTAAAACACGGCGAACGTCGATTTAATGCGACGCTTCCGTTTTACTGGCGCGCTTTATGAATTTCATGGATGCCCGTGCACGTTCAGTCCGAGGGACGGTTTAATTTCGCATAGAAAACTTACGTCGCCCACTCCCCCCAACACCGCCGCGCGCCCGTCTTTTTTTCTGGGATGCTAATTACCGGAGCACTTTGTCGAATGTCTTTAAAATTTCATTTCTACGCTCAGACCCTTTACGCCGCTCTTTGTTCGTTACCGCGATGGAAATCGAATTTTCGATGGGAAATAATTAAGTTCCACGGTGCCTCGACTCGCACCCCCTTAGACTGCGGACCAGCAGTTAATTTTGTTTTAAATACACTCTCCGCGCAATTAACAATGCGTCGCTGGAATTATTTATCCTCTGACACGTGTTCGACTGGTTTGAACCGGTCGAATTGATAACGAATTGAATTTATCAATTTTCCTGCTGGACAAACGTTACGTCTGGATGGCAATTAATTAACGATCGCGCGTCAAGGCACGATCGTCGACCGTTTAAAGTAAATGGCGGATTCGATCGGACGACAGCCACCTATCGGGATTAATCGACTCGTGTACAAACGGGCCACGAGTTGATCCCCGTAGAAATCGAATCGTCCGGGGTTTAACAAATTATGCGACTGGTTAGACGACTGCCTCGGTCCCGCTCGGATCCGTCTTTCGTGAATTCCTCGCGAAACCCAGCCGGTGGCCACAGAATCGATCGCAATAAACCGGTTAACGATTACACAGACCTCGATCGCGGTTACTGGTTTACGAGCGAGTTTCTCCCACGAGACCTGCTGATCCCTCGCGGTTTCCAGTAAAAGTGAACAGCGAGATAATTGGCCGACCGGGATGAAACGAGACGATTGACCAACCCCGGGGGCCGGTTTCCTCGCCGCTGAGAGAAATAAGGTCGCGTTTCCTCGGTCCCATTGATTTCTTTTTCCCTTTTTTCTCCCTCTTTTTTTTCTAAATTGCCCCTATTCGCCGCCATTTAAGTACAGGTCGTTGGGTCCGCTTTGTCTTGGATTCTGGTCTCCGCCGGTGTCCTTCGAGGGAAAAGCTCACACTTCGCTTTCTTTACGATCATCGAGGCGCGCGTCGATGTTTCCCCGCGCGAGAATGCTTCGATTTTCTCGCAATTGAACCCATAAATTGGAATCAGCTGTCTCTCGTTTCTTTCGGTCCGTGCGTACACCTTAGGCTCACAGCTGGTGATAGAATTTTACGACAGTCTGCGACGTTTCAGAGATTTTCGAAGGAATTTGGAAGCTTTATTTTTTGTTCGTCTCTTCGAGACGCGGGGTCCTCGAGAGAGCTCGTTCTCAATTAAATTCTACTCGCTCCCTGGTTCTTTGCGAGTGCACGATGCTTTCGAGACGCGATAAGATCGCATTCGCAATCATCGAGGCAAATGTTTGCCCTCGATTGACAGGAACCCGGAATTAGGCAGATACCTAATCGATAATCAGGTTAATAGGAACGATCTCAAAGCGAATCTCGATAACAATTTGTACCCAAGTCTTGCGTATCGTTTGGAATAACTCTGTCTACGCTAGTTTGCATTTCTCCAGTCGAGGTCGCATTATGATTGAAGCTGTTCGAGATGTTCGACAATTTGTTTCTCAACACCACAGCATGAAGATAACAATTCTTTAAACGCGACTGTAATCGTCGCGCGTGATGAACACTTCATCTTTGACCGCGTTGCCTTCGTTGGAAAATAAATAAATTTTGTATAAAAGTAGTGCATCGCGAAGATAAAACATATATATTTTCGTCGATATTAATTATCAACTCGATTTCGCACCAGTCGCGTTAAATTAAGTCTCGTTCGGTCAATATTAGGCTCATCCGACGTGATTACTCTCGATAACGAAATATATCGAAATTAACCTGCATTTATCACTTTCCTGTAAACAGCGCTACTTTATCATTAATAAGCCTACAACCGCAATATATCCATAAATCTCTGTCCACGTTAATTTTATACAAACACACGTATATCCGCTCGAACCCATAACTTTTTACCACAATTTGTTTCTCATAAAATATTAACGAAAACGAGGTACAACGAATCGAATACGCCACGCGAAGGTGTTGAAACGTTTATTTAGCATTTGGGGACAAGAAGAGGGGGTGGAAGAGGAGTTAAAGAGAGGAGGACAGCTCTAGCCATTGTAAGGCAGTTTATCGATTCTTCGGGATTCCTTCTCGTGGCACCGATATCGAGGTTAATTTATTTTCAAGCCGCCAGGCAGATCGACGCCATGGAATTCGATGCATTCATGAAATCGAACCGCCAATCGGGGGTGGTTGCGTTTCTTCGCGCTTCTTCGAGAGTTCAACTAGCCGGAATCAAAGAAAATTGCACGTTCACCGGTCCAACGCTCGTATACCAATTGATATCACAGTTAATAAAGCAGCTGATAATTCTCTGTCTCCCTCTCTCACTCGTCCGATGCGATTACATTCTTGAAAACCAATTTTCCGTGCTCCATCGATCCTTTCAACCCCCTCAGCGAAGGGAAGAAACGCTGCACCCTCGAATTCCACGTAGATCTCTCGTCAACGCGCGATCACGATTGTCATTATCGTTGTTATTTTTCTCGAGACGTTACCACTCGAGCCAAGTCGAGGGTGTTACGTTTTCTAGATTCGCGTTGGGCTGTTGATACAGTCGAGCCGATAAAGAAACGTTTTACCAAGGTACATACAGTCGAGGGACGGTCTATATGGTTTGAAATTTGCCTGGGAAATTCCCTGTAAATATATGGAAATTTGATAACACTGGAGTAACTGGCGGAATTTCTAAATTGAAAAATTTAGACGCACCGCGAACTCACCCCTCGCGTCTCACCTCCAAATTTCCCGTAGATTCTCCACGACCCACCCCTCTGTTTCCTGCGACTAAACGAGCGCAGAAACGCCTCGCGTTCGCCATCCTCATATCCATTTCATTCGTTTCGCAGCGACCGCGCGACACCATATTGTTTAATACCGCGTAATGGGCGCAATTAACGGCGACCGTGTCTCATAACAACGGAACTTGGCTCGTTAAATGTTCGACGAGTGTATTTTCGGCCGGCGACTTGCGCGTAACCGAAAAGCTTCCACGTTTTCGTGCCATCTAGTTAATCGACCCACTAAGAGGTGCAATGACTGATCTATTTCCCGGCCAGAACTCGAGGCTTTGACCGCGCTAAACGCGACGCAGGTGTCTGAAATGAACGAACGAAGGATCACGATCCCCTTTGCCAGCCGTGCCCGAAAATCGAGCGAATCTCGTTCAATTATGACAATTTCTCGGAGACGACGACGAGGATTATCCTGGCGAATGAAATCTCTGGTTATTCCGTCCCGTCGAACGCGCGAGACCCACGATTTTTAATTAATTTACCGTCGACGATTACGATTATACGCGGTAATTACCAGGTCGTCGAAACTAACGCGAGAGGCTCGACGCGAAAAATCGATCCACTGAACGAAAGTAGAGCTCGCTCGCCCAGGGTAACAGAGGGAAATTCGGTGGCAGCGATTTTCAGGATCGCGGATTCGCGTCGCGTACGAAAATAGTGTTTCCCTGTTCCCCAATACCCGGTATTACCGACGAAACGTGTCACTTTTTGCACGCGTACTTGGGCGGACTGACACACACGCGCACGCCATGGACAGCTCGCAATTTACGCGGGTTTCTATATCTGCCAGTGCCACCGCGGTGTTATTACTCGCGTGGCGCTCGAGTTTCGCGATAATTGTAGACCACGGCCAGAAACGCAATTGCCGCGCTCCTCTTAAACGCGTCGTTTCCGTTAACCGCCGTTAATGTCATTCGAGACCCGGTTTCCCGCGAAAAACGGACACACAAAAGGCGGTATTAACTGCCAGGTCGCGAGTAAGCGACGGGTCAGACACTACCGCGGCTGGTAATTGCTGGCCAAGCGCGAGCAACCCTTTAAACGCCAGGATCGCGTTCACCCCCGCGCGTGGATCGTTTCGTCGCGCAATTACCAACAGTTCGAGACGCTAAACGAACGGAAATCCGGTGACGCTAGGCAATTTTTCGGACGATGGTGGACGGGTAACCATCGCGGATTATTCTCACGCGAGAGTTTCGCGTCCAGCGATATTTCACGTCGATACGTTTCGAGAAACGAACGCGTCGATCGTCGATCAATGGAAGATTCAGATCCATCGTCGACTCTCGTTTCGACGCTGCGAGTTCTTTTCGAGACTCGTGGGTGATTTAAGTATTTTTATGATTTATTTGTTGTTGCTCTAGGATTATCTGGAAGAAGGTGGTGGAAGGTATTTTCTCATAAATTTAATAGTTACGAAAAGAGGTTGGAGAGCCTGTCTCGATGTAAAGGGATGAAAACGTAGCGATCGCGAGGATCGCGAGAGATCGTCGAGGCCTCGATTGCGAATGGATGAGTTTAAAGATGCATTTTGGATCGCGCCGAGAGGCGACTTCCGGGGATTTGTCGAGCTGCCTGCGTCTCAGCCGGTTGCTAAGTTGTAAATCCGATTTCCGGAGCAGTTAGCAGGGTATAAATTTCCCTTTTCAGGATTTCTTGGATCGGTGAATTGGAAACAGTTTAATCCGCCATAAATTTCATCCCTCACGATCTGATCGGCGAGCTCGAGCCAATTAGTAGATTACCATTCCTCGTTCCTTCTGTCACATTTTAAAGACACGAACGACTACTATATCTCGAGCAATCGAACAACTTTATAATGGGTTATTATCATTTAACGAATTCTATTAGAAACACGAGATACCTTTACGTTCGCTCTTCATCCTTCACTGTGATCCTTAAAATAGGAAAAGGAGGACACTGTTAGAGGATACAAGTTGAAATTCGTCTGGAAAGTCTTGGAATTTCCGAGGATCTCAAGGAAAATAAGTCGTTCGGTCTTCTCGGCAGCGAAAGGCTTCGTAGTCCTGGGATAGCAGTGAATTACGTTGCGCAGGTCGAATAAGGATTTCCTTCGTGTACTCTAATCCTACGATTCCAGTTACAATCCTGAAACAATACGAAACACACGATCGCTCTTGGAACATTGATCAGCGAAGGATTGTTCCCAGCGTGAAATCTTCTCACGATTTTAATAAATTTCCTCGACGAATTATTTTTGCTGCTCTCTCTCGTCGGATCCGATTGTTCGCGAAAATAATGCGAAACGAGTAGCAGGGATCGCGATATTTTTTTTATTTTAGCGCGAAAGATGAAAACGTCGCTTTCCTCGCGCTCTCGGAAACGCGCAGGAAATTTCAGAAGTAATTCGGTTTCCGTTCGTCAAAGAGGAATTGATAATGTCGAACAGGTAGGAAAAATAGGCGGGGCACGCGTGGATTTACAGTTCGTTGGAATAAAGCGACGGGGCGGCGGCGTTAAAACTCGGGCGCAGTAAAACAATCAATTTTGGATGCAATTCCGGTATTTCATTGAAACAATGAAAATCGAGTTAAAAGTAACGCGCGGCGATTGTACTTTAGGGATTGCCGTGTGTCACCGGGAAATAGCGCAAACAACGGGTACAACCGTGCTCCTCTCTGCAACTTCCCATCGTATATCCTTTCCGCGTAACGTAAAACTACCGAATGGGTCAAATTTAAATTAACTACGTTTTTCCCCCCCACCCACGCCTCTGGAAAGAATTAAATTTTCGAATTTCGCTACGAACCGCGGCGAATTTCGAATCGCGTTGTACAATTTACACGTCGCGCGCGATATTTCCCCGGTGAAACTGTTTGATATTCGAACTCACGAACAATTTCATTTCAGCAGACGCTAATAACAATCGAAACACTAACAATGTGCGGATAATTAATAATCCTGCTGTATGAAAAGATTCATTCGAAAATTGAATCCTCGCAATGTCCCACGGCTTTCATCCGCTGCGACCGTCTGAAAAAAAAAGAGGTGAACGCGAGACCAGAAGTCAGCATCCCCCGGAGGCGTTAATTCAAATTTCGCGTGGAACACCGCGCGAGCGTTTAAGAACATTTAATACCGCCTGTTTCGTTCGTTCGAATCGTTCCACCGTCAGGTCCATTCACCAGTGTGTAACGAACGCGAATAAGAAACGCAGGCGGGAGGGGTTGTTACCCCTTTGTCGGCGACAAAGGGCGTAAACGCGGCCCCGGTAACACAATAATTCGTCACCGGTTATAGCGAGCTTAATTACAAATCCCTGATATTAGCAACGGCCGATACAAAGGGAGTATTGCGGAGTGCAAATAGCCAGCGGCTCCTTCTCGAGCGCGTACACCGGTTTCCGGCCCTGCCGGCGACACGGGGTGGGTTATTTAAATTCAAATGCGACTGTCCGCCACCGCGGTGCCGGCTGCTGCGAAACGGAGCACCGAAACCCGCCCCCCTTCGCTATCACTGACACAAAAGAATTCCAAATCGCCGATTTCTGATTGCGCCCTTTATCGAACGGACCCACCCCCAGCCCCTCGCGAGCCGAAATCCACGCGCGATTTCCATCGCAACTCGTACGCGCGCGTTCACATTTTCGAAATGCGGGCTAGCCGTGGTCTGTGCCTGCATTTTTCAATTCTTTTCGCATCTTTTTTTTTCTTACCAAGAGTCAAGAGTCGATGTTTATCGTTTGTTATTGCGCTATTTTTTTATATTGATTCGACAGAGGTATGTTTGGTCATTTTTAAACAGATCAAGAGTGAACTATCGTTTGTTAGTTCTTGATTGATTGAATCGCGAAGATTGTTCTGATAGAATTTTCCATGGAGGATGGAATATTTTTTTTCGAGACGGGGGTACGTGTGAGAACAAAAACAGGCGGAGGACCGTGTCCAAGGGACTGTTCCAGATTTCAGGAATTATGAACGCTGGGAACGGTGCAATGACCGACGAGCGATTTAAGCGCAAATGCGGATACTGTGCAACGGTTGTTTGTAGACGGTCCAAGTTCCGTTCCGTCTTTAATCCAAAGCATTGTCGTAGGAAGTATTTCGACGTTCCTTGATTATTTGTGCTTTCCTGTCGATTATGCTCTTGGCAACCGCTGGACGCACGATGGACCGCGCGTTATAAAGCCACGCGCGTGGAATCTGGCGTGCGTAGATGCGCGTACAGCGTGCGTACACGTGCACACGTTGGATGGTGAATTTCCATTTAAATAGCTAATTGTTAATGATCATAGTTGCGCGGCTTTACGATCGCGATATCGCAGCGTCGCACGTACACGCGAGGCGTATCAGAAAGATGTATTTTAATGGGTTAATGGTTAGCTGATAGTTTGTTGGAGGGAAAATTTGATTCATCGGTAATTTTCACTTGGCGACGAGCAATTACCATCGATTCTTCGAGGAGAAGGGCGGTCGCGTGTGTGGTTATTATTGCCACGTTGATCGTGCCGTGGAACGTAGACTTTATACTCGCTTCGAAGCACCCTGCCCATTATTGGATCTTTGATCGTGTTAGGACTTTAGGAATGCAATATAATGCGCGCCCCGCCATCGCTCGCGTAACATCGTTCCTTTAATCGACGCATCGGCGATTTCAACGCCAAGCGAACATTAATCTATTATTCCTCCACTTAAAGCGCAGAAGGTACGCGCGTCCTCGATAAAGTGCGTCTGAAAAGGTAGACGATCGACACCAGCGTTGTCGAAGTTTTTCGAAAATATTTCTCTTTCGAAAGTTAATTGGCATCAACGATGTCGAATCGTCCGCTTGAAATTTTTCAGCCAAGAAGGCCTTTAATTATATTTCATTTGGCACGAGCTTTTTTAATTGAACACGATTTTAATGGCCGATCGAAGGCATAACGCGCATATCTCGTTTTTCATTACCAACTCGCGATTCGTTTGTCATCAGCGAGTGCAATTTATTTCTGCTCGGAAAGTAGTACGCGAGGCAATATTTATCCCGATTGTTGAACGCGATTTATTAATAAAGGATGAGCAGATAAAACACGCGGGCGAACGGGTGCTGTCGATTGGAAGGGATTGATTCGTCATTTGTCTATGACGGTTTTATCCAGGGCACTGATTGTTATTAGAGAGAAAAAAAAAAAAAACGATCGATACCTCGTTGAAAGAGTTCGCTGGACAATTTGTATCTTTTTTTCCTTTCCTCTCTTTTTTTTTCTGTTCACCCTCCGATGCAAACAACTTTATCGCAGCGTAATTAACTGCACTATACCGTTAGAAAATTGATTGCATCGTTATTTAACGCGTTGAAAAATATTCCTGCCTCCTATTTATTCGACTCGAATTCGCAACTCTCTTACGCTCGTTTCCGTGTATCTGTTACCGCTGAAAGAATGTTAGATGAAATTTGAGAACTACAAATTTCAATTCTCTGGCAAATCTGAGCCTCGCTTAATTAAAGAACACAATTGCTTCTGCTCGAATAAAATCATGGAAAAATTCGAGAAGCCAGATATTCACCAAAACATTTCAATCCTCCTGGATCCCACCAGACGAATGCATATTTTCAACGGATAATCGGTGACCAATCGACGAAGCAGTTGCGACAACAATATCGCGAAACGATCGCCACACCCCGCGACTGCGGAGGCCTCAATCACCAACCCCCATAAACTAGCCTCAATTTAAGCCAGTTAATATGCAGGGTAGGTATTTCCGCGCGTCTTTCGTAACGTATGTGGAGGAACTTTGGTGCCCTTATGGGAGCCGTGTGCAAGATTACAGGGCTACGGGAAAGCGTTATTTAGCCAGCTCTGTAATTACACTCAGGACATGCGACCCTCGTGGAACCACCCCGTCGTTCCTCTGCGGATCTGTGCACACACATCTGTGCACGCGTGTGTCTCGCGCGGCTTTCGTCGCGATTTACACGACTGCTGTCCACCAGAACGGACCCGATTTTTCTCCGTCTTTTTGCGTCGCTTGCGGGGATCCTCGCCCTCTTTTTATTTCTTCTTTCTCTTTTTTATTTCTTTCACAAGACTCGTCCGGGGTTAGTCGACTCCCCGATCGACGTCTTTTTTCCCCTCGTTACGGACACTGCGAGATACCTCTTGGTCCCCTTTTTTCCTTCCTCTCGCGAATTAAGCGGGGAAATTTGAGGCGATAGAAAAGTCTGACGCTTGGGAAATTATTCTCATCGCATTCGTTGATCCCTCTGGTGGATATCGCCGCGGCTGGATAATAAGACCGGTTAGATGAACGTCTCACGGAATTTCATCGGGGTCGAATATTCTCGGTGGGGTTATTGGATTAGAACGGCTGGTATCCGGGCGCGTTTCTTTGCCTGACGAGGGAGAGACGTCTCGCGCGAGCATCTTAATTTCGAGACCGTGCTATTTGGACCGTGTTACCAGCTGTTACGCTTTGTCGTTTCAGCGCGCGCTCGACCGGGACCAACGAAGGTAAAAACTAATTTCAATCAACTCGTTCAGCGTGCATAGAGCGTCGCAGCGCCTCCAACGTCCCCTCGTCTCCTCTGCTAACTTCATCCCCTATCCGAACGAATCTGAGCGAACCTCCGCGCAGCGTCACGCAAACGACTTCTTCAGAAGATGGAGGATGCGATAGATAGGGCGAGATGCCGCGATCCCAGCATTTCTCAGAAGAATCACGGATAAAGCACGCAGCCACGATGAAGTTTATCGCGCGCCTTCCCCCATACCTAAAACTTCCGTCGAGCGTTTTCTCTGTGAGGGGCGCACGCCGCGTTCGCGGTCGCCGCCACACGTCTTCCGGGTCTGATAGAAATTTTCAGTCGAACCGGGTCAATGTTTCGCGAGGGGTGGCAGCGGGGGATCGGATCGAACGTTGTTCCCGGGAGCACTGGCACCGTGCCCAGATATACGTATTATGCCACTGCGAGGCTCCGCGACGTTGCTACGGCCCTGGCTTCGACGAAGGCACCCGCGCTCGGGATATACGGCATTCTGTCAGCTTCTGGATAACGTTACGAGCCAGGATCACGTCCTTTCACAGAGTTTCACGTCTGAAATTCGAGCAAAAATGGATAAACACGTACCAGCTGTATCCTTTTTAAATCTGCCATGATTCTTCGATCGTTCTCGATCCGCTCGCATTCTATCTCTTATTTTTTCTTCCTTTCTGTTGGGAGGTTTCGCCATTTCGTAGAGGCGTTTCTGGGGTTTTGCTGATTAGAAAAGTTTGTTAAGCGGAAGTTAGAACGTTCAGGCTCCCTCCTGCTTTCCGTGGCTCACGACGAATTATTATTCGGGGCTGGAGAGGGGCAGGGCGGCGCAGAGAAATGAATAGCACCCTTGAAACGTTGATTCTTTCGGGCAGTTGTCGAGGAGATACGCGGAGGCACGAGCGTTGTTATGATCTCCGAGATGTAGGGCAGCAGCTTTTCTTCGCGGAGCAGCTGGGTTTATTTCGTTGCGGGATGGGGTAGTTTGAAGCGAGCGTGCGCGCGTGTGCGCGTGTGTGTGTGTCGCGGAGCGCGGGCTTGTTTTCGTGTTGCGCTTCCTCGAGTACGGCGCAGATTTAAGAATTAATTGGCAATATTCTAGAGTAGCGCTTCTTCAGCCCCTTTAATACATCCCCGATTCTCGAGGACGCTACATAAACGTTGTGTACCCAAGAGAAATGTCCTCTCTCTCTCTCTCTCTCTCTTATGCCAGTCGCTCCCTGCAGTCGTTTTTTCTAAAAGTTATGTGGATGCTTAGGGTGAAAACTTGCGCTCGCACTTCTCATCGCTAAGCGAGGCTAAAGAAATTCCTGGGAAAACAAACTAGTCACTCGAGGTGATGAGAAACCTACCCTGTAAATTACAATGCATCCTCTCTGTGAATTCGATTCGTTTCGAGACTGTTTAAATATCGATCAGCGACCAAGAACACGCCTCACTGCGGGAGTACAACAAGGGTGGCATCGATGCCGATACATCGAATCGCGTCGTAAGGCTCCAGCTGGGGGGTAAACGCAACGTGACGCCCCAGTGGAAACGGAACACGCGTCCGTGGCCTCATCAATCTGCGTCGAGGGTGGCGTCATATCGTCGTTTCGACTCGCGGCAGTCGATGCTTCATCGGACTCGTTGCAAAAAGGACGCGTCCTCGCGGTGACGAGGTGACGAGCCTCGTCGGAACACCCCTCGAGAGCCACCCCTTCAAGAGTTTCCCTTCGAGTGGGGAAGATTCGATTACGAAAAATTATTTTCGATGGCCACTCTCTCGACGCTGCTGTCCTTCTGAACGATCCTCGAGAAGTTTTCTCTCGATCGCGGGAGAGTTCGATAATTTCGAGAGCCCAGGGTGGTCTGGCTCCCTCGATTTGGGTCGGGGATAATGAGTCGATTATAAGAACGCAACGCGGCTTGCTGGTTATCTATCCTATCGTGTGTATGTACAGTTGCGGTTGTTTATTTCTGCGGTTGCGATGGGAAGCTGGTGAATTGGGGTTGTACTGGATTAATAATACAGGAAACAGAACTGCTGTGCATAATTTGCCGGGTTTATTCGGATATTTAATGACATTTCGGTGGGGATTGTGAAACAAGTTGCGCGATATCGGTGTCAGAGACAAATAATTAATTGTGAATTATATTAATACGAATCATCTGGATTAATGGGAAAAATCGAGTAGCGAGGGTCGGATTGCGCGATCGGTTCTAGGGATAACGTGAAATCGAGCGAACGATAGGTAAGATTAATTAAACGCCAGCGCACGATTGTAATTACGCGCGACTTCGTTCCTCGTTTCGAAATTTCGAGCACTCGTCGCTCGGGACACGTATCAATTGAAACGATTTATCGCACCTGGCCGTAGATTTCAGCTTCGAAACACGTTCAAGGGACCCGTAACCCTTTTAACGAGCGGAGAAGTTAGCGAAATCTTGCACTGGAAAAAGAGCGACATCCGAACGACAAACTTGCCGCGATTGATCAATGGACTCGTAATAGTTTCGCAGATACTGGAGCTCACTTTCAACAGGTGACCACTAGGAATTTGCAGGAATGCGCTTTGGCAGCTGTGCGCCAGCGTATTCCTATTTTTTTTTTTTATTTGGCAGTATCATCCCTTTGTAACTGGTACGGCTTTTCAAAAAAAGATATCGCACTGACAAAAAAAAAAAAAAAAAATATAGAATAAAACAACGCAAAATATAGAGTCGAGAGTACTTATCCATATATTTTGGTAGATTTAAATATTTATTTTCTCTTCGATTTTCATTGGAAACTCGATGGAAATCGGTGAAAATAATGTCTGAGGGTTCGTTTTTTCACTGAAAAATGATTAATGCTTCAATTTTTTGCGTTCTCTCATTTCGTTCGTCGTCCAACCGAATAGATCTGTTGGTATTCTACGAGCGAACCGTTGGTAACCGACAGTTGGAGGAAGTAGACAGGTGATATCGGTGCCTTTACGGGTCATTAGAGTGAATCTGGTGCGCCGTCTTAGGCGTAACGGATAATCAATTTCGTCTCCACTTCGGCATGTCGGTTACGGAATGCGCCGTTGCGAAACTCGGATGCAAATGCAGCCTGATCATAGCCCTAAACGAATTCGACGTCAGATGGTACGACCGGGGCGTCTCGAAGTTTAGAGGGAGTTGAGCCTTAAGTCGAAAACTATGTTACTTACTAATGAGAAGTTCAAACCGTGGAACGATGGAAATTACGTGCACGCAACTTAGCCGGGGTGCAGAAATTAATTACCGTCGAAGGCGTCGTTGTTGTTATTGCGAAAATAACGTTGGCAAATAAGCTTTTCCGGCTCTATTTTAACAGTCCATTGCGAAGCTTGTTTAATTGTACGATTCAAATCTCTCTCTCTCTCTCTCTGTCTCTCTTAAAGTGACCAGCAGAGTGATTTTTTCTTCGCATCAGTAGAATACATTAAATTCGACGTCCTATAAAATAGTTACAGCGGATAACAGAGTTACGTCTGACTAATTACGCTCCTGCACTACTTGCTCCTGAACTAAACTACCGAAATCCTCTGGCAATTCAAACATTTCGTTGCATACCGCGTACAACAGAATTAATTAGCCCAGAATTATCATCTGCACGTAGATCGTACTTTCCACAAGATATAAAAACTAGTTACGATATAAAATAAAATAATTCGCGATACCTGAAGGGAAGAATAATTTATCTCCCGTTATTGGTATCGTATCAGTGTTTAATTATCCTGCATTGAATTCAATTACGAACCTCGACAGGGGATTAAGGAAGAGTTTGACAAGAAATTGCAGACCCACGCGCCTTCGCGGGAAACGGAAGCGGCAATCGATAGGAAGAGCGACGATCTTCTCGAGTTCCTTCCCCAGCGCGAGATCGCCTGCAGCCCTGAAAACTTTTTTACCTCCGTCGCACGCTCGTTAAATAATAAACGACGCGATCCACTGTAGAAGCAGCGAGAGCGGAGGCTCGTAATAATGGCGCGTCCCAAATGATTATCAGGTTTTCCATTATATCGCTGTAATATCACTTGTCCGTTAGTTAATTGACCGTCCCTGGCCATTGATGTCGCCTGATCGATTACACCTTGCGGTGCGTATACGTTACGATGATGTAATCTATCCTTAATTACTTGGATAATTAATAGACCAGGCGGAAATTCGGTTTCGATACCGATTTTGTACGGCCGTCGCGAACGGAAGCCCGTTCGCGACGGCTTTGTCGTATTTAAATTCAGCCCCGCGCAAAATGCCAATGTTACGCGCGCGTAGGAACTTTACGAGGCAGAAGATTATTTTTAACTGTCCCCGCTGCTTTTGATTTAGCCTCCCATGCAACAGCCGCGTCGATAACGAAATTAATTTACACGCTTTTTACACTCTGCGCTGTACTGTACTCTGACGCGCGAGTTCGAAACGTTGCCATTTCGATTCGATTACCATTTTTTTCGATTCGAGACATATTACGGTTTTATTACGCGATGGTGTGTTACAGTAGTGGTTTCTTCGAAGTTATTTACGCATTTCTTTTATTACTATTTCGCATGCTCGAAATACTTGTTCGATTACTTTACTCGTGTTTCGTTGATTTTGGAATGTCAAAGAAATCGCGAGAGAGAAATGTAATTTGCACGCTGATTCAGAGTTACCGTTTAATAAAATATTCGATGGAAATTGAACGGGTGAAACTCGAGTTCGAATTCTGTCTGATACGTTCAACATCCGAGCAATTCTGAAGTATTTAACCTGAATGAACGCGTCGTTTCGCGTGCTTCATAAAATGGCCCCAAAGATACCCAAGTACACAAAATGGTATCAATGTACAAACGCCTCAGTCGGTTATCCGCGATAAATCGCTCGCGAGTCTTTCGTTTCAGCGTGCAACTACGTATCGTTGCATCGCGACGTGGATTCGCGGTTTATTGCTTTAAAAACAACGCGTCGCTTTTATCATAAAAATGTACGGGAAAAAACGCATCTCCACGATGCGGAACAAAAGTCCTGTATTTTCATTTCGCGCGATTCGTCGGGAATTCATTTTTTTCTCTCTCTCTCTCTCTCTCTCTCCCTCTTTTCGAACATCACAACGAATATTTCTGCTTGATTTGTCCCGAGCGTTAGATGGTTTCCAGCATTTCGGTCTTGTGCCTCTGGTTGGATTAACGAATATCGGATATCGGATAAGCGGCTAAGCGATGATCGCGGCCGAGTGAAAAATGTTGCACGACAGAATATTATGAAGCGCTGCGAGGGTAGGTTCGAGAGGGGAGTCAGAGGGTTGCGTGGCTGTCGCAAAATCGTGCATCGTCAAGAGGATTGTTCGCCGCTCATAAGCGGATTTCGTGGGCGAAACCCAAAAAAGATTTCCCCTCGACGTCGAATATTTAATAACATCGAATACCGTGGAAAATCGAGAAGAGGCAGAGAACAGCTGGCGAAAACGCTGAGAGCGCGAGTCGAAGACGAGAGTCGAAGACGAGGATCCATTTGATGATCGGAAATTTCGAAATCTGGCGGCAAGTCAAACAGAAACGCCGGGTACGCGCAGCGAATTGAAAGTTTTTCGCAGAGAACTTGCCGGGAGCCTGTTAATTTCGCGTGTATCGACAAGAAGTTGGCTTGTTTCCTTCCTCGCGTTCCAAAGAGGAAATTGTTTGTTCCAGAACTCGTGTGTGTCTTCGCGCACCGTCGCATTTGCAAGATGAGAATAATCTCAGGGGGGTTCTTGTTTGAGTGGAAATTGCCACTTCCAGACGAAGTTTTGTGTTTAGCCTGTTAACATTAGCATTACCCGGAGAGAGAGCCTTCGTTCGGTCCTGTTTCCTATCGTGGGATCAACAGAAAATTATTCCAAAGATTAATCCAATATTATTTATCATCCCTCAGCGTCGAAAGTGCCGTTCGTTGTTAATATCAAACTGATTTGCGTTAGAACTTTGCGTTTTTTCAGTAAAAAATACGTTCGAGTACGACAGAGTTGGGTCTCGAAATTGTACAGGAAAAAGTATGGCTGCGTGAATTTGAAAGCTCGCTGCGTATGAATACTTGTAGTAAATTTCTAAACACTGTACAGGGAGGAAGATTAATCGTCAGCGATGGTTATTCCGGCAAATTTCGTTCGTTCCATCGCGCTCGAGCTATTTTTATTCTTTCGAAGGGGTTCCGTGTACAGAGCACTGTACATGTCATCGATTGAGAGCACCGGTGCAAATTAAATCTAGCATATTCGAGCGAGAGAGGACGCCGGCGAGGCTACGTACGCGTAAACATAATCTGCATAAAACGATTTCACCCCCGCGAACTTTCATCATTACAGGCTCAATTGGCCGCGATTTTAATTAAAAGTTCTAGCGAGGAGCGGGCAACCCATTCCATGCACTTTGCGCCGATATTATACTCGATCGCTTCCGATTGCCTGATGCATTTGAATTTCTAATACGCCCACGGGGGGATCGTGACGTTGTTACCGTTTTTATTTCGCCGTAGAAATTCGATCTCGAATGGAAGCTCGCGGAATTCGCGGTACTTTCAGCAGAGATTTTTCAACACGCGGACAAAATAGAAAAAGAAACCTGTCTACCATGAACGTATCCAGAAAAACCATGTGGATTCGAAAGAAATATAAAACACGAGGGGTACCATGGAATCTGGACAAAATACGCGTCAGTTCCTTTGCTCTTCGAAGCGTGACAAGTAAATGATTAATTACACTTGTGTGCACGTGTCGTAATGCTCGCCTCTGCGCTACGAAATTCGATATGTTCCACACACACAAAAAAAAAGAAAAAAACATTTTCGGTCACTTTTGAACAAATCTTCAAATTCCCTCCTTCACGCGCCAATAAATCCAGCAGCGGCTCCATTCGAGGCCACTTCGAACCGCGAACACCGGCCGAAATGCTATTTAGCATTCAATGGATGTCTACTCGGAAAGCCCAGCGGGCGTGGCGTGGCATCGTTATTCTTCCAAATAAACCCAGAACGAATCCTGACAGGCTCGCGCGAGCTCGCGAACAATAAACGAGCGGAAATCGCGACAGGGGAACAGAGCCAGCCAGCAGTCGGTTTCGAGAGGGTTGATTCGTCGCGGATATCGACGAATATCGGTGTCGACGTGTAACCTGGCAGGAAGTCGCAGGTGAGATCGACGAAAGATCCTGTGCCTGCTCGAATAATCCGTAAACAACGACGCTCGATCGAGCAGCGAGGCTGCGGGACCGATAAACAGCCTTTACAATTTTCGTCGCTGGCTATTCCAGCGTTTTCGCGTCCGAGAATCCGCAAATATTTAATGAACGAACCATAATGCGAGCGCTGTCCGGCGTTCGACGATCGCAAACACCGCGATCGCTCGAGTTTGCCCGATTTCAATAGCCTTCGACGTTGACAGCCGGCGTATTTGCAGATTGTTTGCTTATTTTTCCGCAGTTTTTGTTGTCTTTACGCGGCTCCGTTTTTCGGGACATTAGGTTGGACGATATTGGATTCGGTGTTGTGAAAATCGATTACACCCCTTCTCTCACCCTCCACGCGTGACTTTAAACCGTGGATTTCGCGGTTATTTGGGGGTACGTTCGCTGCGATTTGTTCGGGGAAATCAGCTGTTTTTTTACTACATTTATCAGTCGTCGATCGTTGATTTCGATCCTTTTTCGCGTTGCTTTAAAATTACCCAGTCGACAAAGGGGTTAACTCACGATTCTTTCGTTGCAGTAACAAAATTTATCGCGCGATTAATAAGCGTCGAATAAGAGATTTGCTTATTTGCTAGAGGTATTCTTCGATCTATCGCCAGGATCAGTTGTTACTAATCCCACGCGATTCCTTCACAATACGCAGATTATACAAATTGGTTTTCGTAATTTATCGAATCTTGATACGACGGAGATAGAAATTATTTACGAGACAGTGATAAACTCTCCGCGGGGTAGTAAATCTTCAGGGGGAAAACACTTGGACGATTCGATCGCGGGAATAAATTATTTCGTTGTGAAAACGCGCGCTGCCGTTCGTTTTTGAAACCGATATAAACTTTTTCGCGATACCAACAAACGACGTAACGCGAGATAATAGAAGAGTATCGAGCGATAAATTACAATCCATTTGAATGTCGAACGGATTTGCATTGTCCGTAGAAAATTATATCCACGGTGTGTAACGGATACGCGAAAAGCTCGACAGAAACACAATAAAGGGTACGAAAAAACGAAACAAAAAAAAAACCTCATTCTAAAAACGCGGTGTATACATTTCGTATTTTATTAGTGGACTTCAAATAACTGATTGGACGCGGCGAAATTGCCTAACAAACCAACTTCTGAAAAAGCCACGATAAAAAAAAAGATACACCTGTTCGATTATCCGAGCAAAAAATAGCAATTTCGAAAAACCCTGGCACAGAGACGGAGAGAATGACCGTGAGAGAGGGAAAGGGAGAAAAATCGGTAGCAGAGCAGCGTTAGCGGGGCGACAGGTGACAATGCAGGTGGAGAACGGTAGAATGGAGGGTGGCGAGGCTGACGGGCGTAGAAGGGGTGGCGGAGGATCGTGTGTAACGCACGCAG
Organism: Xylocopa sonorina; assembly: GCF_050948175.1. Lineage (NCBI taxonomy): Eukaryota > Metazoa > Arthropoda > Insecta > Hymenoptera > Apidae > Xylocopa > Xylocopa sonorina. The sequence goes on along the minus strand of NC_135196.1, from coordinate 10,943,208 downwards.
GAAGCAGGCGAAAGATTACTGTATCCGTGGAACGGGGGGTGGAAACGGAGAAAACCAGAACGACGGCTGACACACGACGTACGACGATGAGATACGGATGTATGCGCGCGAGGATAGTCGAGATTTATGGATCTCGATGCGAATTTCTGAACTCTGGCTCCGTTGTACATCGAATAACACCAGCCTCTGACCGATTGATCTGGACGGTCGTCGAATACGTCCGCGAACGTAAATTCTCGACAGATTTTCGACCAGCCTTCATCCCCTGCGTCTCGTTTCTGAGTGGTTCGTCGATTTTTGTGAAACTTACGTGGAATGTGGTTCCCAGAGAGACATTCGTCGCGCGAGTATCGAAACGTCTTCTCCTTTCTCTGTTACTCGCGGCTAAAGTGATCGTTATCGAGCGGTTTAGTTTATTCTTGCGAATATCCGTGCGTGTTAAACGGTGAGAAACGATAATTTTCGAATGTAATCTCGCAAAACATTTCTGGGTCCACTGTGGGGAACATTCGGTGCGGATATACGTATATATCTGTGCGCATCGCGGAAATGGACCTCGTTTCGGATGACAAGCCGATGTAAGCTACGATGCGGGGATCCGGTGACGTACGAACAGACAGTTCCATTAATGCCGCTCTACAGAGCTTGTCCGAAATTAATCACCGGCTCACCCTGCCGCGTTCCTTGGTTTGTTGCGATTTTTTTCCGGGAATTTACTGTTTATCGCCAGTCAGCCTGGCGGCGAATCTACAGCGCACCCCCTTTCCTTCGTCCGCGTGCAATTTACGCGATGGCTCGGTACACTGTTACAAGATCTCGTGTCTTTTATCTTTTTCCTCGATTCGTGTTAGTTTCGAAATATATAGACTTGGGTAGGTTGAGATTTTTTGAGCGAGCAGGAATTTGAATTCTGAAAGATTGATTGATCAGACTGCGAATTATTTTCATCCCTCAGCCCTTTCATTTTTTGTTAATTCGCATTCATTGAACGCTGCGTTGGATGTCTCGTCGCATGGCTTAATTGTCGCTTCACTGAAATAATAAAAAGGGATTTAAAACGAGCAATAAGATTCCTAAGACGGGGTATTTAATTTCAGTTTCAGTTCTCGCGCGATGGATCGGTAATGGCGCACTCCTCGATGCATGATTAATGATCCACAGGATGTTTAAAGTTTCCAACAGATTTTTATACCCGACGATACAAGCAATATCGACGATCGTTTTCAATTTATAGAACGATAATTCACGCGAGTCGCTTTAATCCTTCTATGGTCGCGCAAGATTAAGCTCTCGAATACTCGTCGCGCACCCTGTGCTATTTGCAACTACTTCAGTTCGTCGATGACGTCTGCTAACTTTATCTTATCGATTCGACAGAATTAAATATCGATGAAAGTGTCACAGCTGAACAAGAAATTGAATACGCCGATCGGGAATCTTCCCTGCAGTCGCGTCAATTGAGCTTCAACGAAGCGTCGCATCATCCTTTATTCGATGCATCTGTCCCGTTTATGCAGCCACACCGTGTATGCGCTCATTCATCAGTCTTGTTTCTTCGCTTCCTCCCCGCTCGTTCCCCGTAAAGTTCATTGCTCGCGACATGCTCGCATTCCGCGGTGGTACCGTCAGCAATTTTCCCTTCCTTTCCGTTGGTTCCCTCGCTCCTTTTTTTCTTCTACCACCCCCTCTTCGGTTTCTTGGTCGCTGGCAGCTTCCATCGGCTCACGTCTCACCTCGTGTGCAATATTTGCGCCGGTTCGAACCTGGAGCTAGGCTATACCCAGCCATTTTCCTTTTCGGCGCTCGAAGAATCATGCTGGGAAAAATGAACAAGGAACCAGCGAACGCAACCGGAATCCCCAATGTAGCCGGAGAACGACGAACGTGGCCCAAAACGCAGCTCTCGACTCTCTCGACACTTTGCCTGAGAAACTTCTCAGTCTGTTCGACGTCTATGGCTAGACCACTACGATATTTCCTACCATTTTTGGGGGAGGATTCGCGATTCGTGATCGAGATTATCGCGATTTAGAGAGAACGTGGGACACGTTTCGAAATTTAAGAGAGCATAGCAGCGAATGTTTGGAAATGGTTAGTTTATTGTTACTTAATTGGAAGTGGGAATAAAATAATGTCTCGCGACTTAAAATCAATTAGTTGGCAAAATTTTGCAGAATCGCTTCAGGATGTTTAATGGTATCAGAGAAATCTGGCTCGTTGAAATTAGTTGGAATGAATTATTCAGGCTAGCGAGAGAAATGGTAATTTTCAGAGGGAACCGTTTAGATTACCCGTGGCTGGCAAGCAATCTTTATTTAAAGATTCATTATTTCCCGCGCGATCTTTACCTCCAGCCGCATAATTTCCCGCGCACGCTCGCGTTCCTACTCTTTTTTTTTTTTTTTTTTTTACACCCGCCCCGAAAGTTCTCCCATTCGACTGGTTTCCCCGGCTCGTCCAGCCCGGATTTCCCCGCGCGAGCAAGAGGAAAGCCGCCCTTTGCAACGGGTTTACCCAAACCGAAAACTCGTTTGTAATCTTCGAAGCGAATCCCGTGAAAAGTTCCGCGGGCGCTCGCAACTCCTCTCGGATCGGTTAATTACTGGCTCGAAGCTGGCCTCGAGACGATGGGCATCGAAACGCGAACGTGTTGTAATTAACAAAAAATCGATCGAACCGCGGCGCGGTGCCGTCGAACGGAGTGTTCGAGGGCTATTTTTTTTAATTAAACAATTCTCGTTCCCCGCTCTCGCCTCTTTCGCCTCCCCGCGATAACTTCTTATCCGACTATCCAGCAATTGTAGATTATTCCCGGGAAGGGAGGACTCTCGAATTCCTCGGATATTCTTGCCTGCACGCTTGCACGGACAGCTGCAGAACTCGGCTCGAACCAGCACCATTTGCCCAACTGGTTACATCTCTGATTGTAACGAGCCGCTGACCAAGAAGTCAACCAGCAGGAAATCCCGTGGCGTTGCCAAATTTCGCGCCGCCTCTCGAGCCACCGTCCCGAACGTAAACACGCCAAAGATCCGGCGAAAGGGCGTTGGCGACACTAATTAGACCCACGGGCTGGTAATTGCAGTCTCCAACGAACGCTCAATCGACGTGTGTCCAGCTGAAATTGCTCGAAACCGGTCGACCGGATCTCAAGTAACCGCGAGTGAATGCGAATGCACGCTCGAAAGTAGAGGAATCACCCTGCTGGCATCCTGAAGAGTCCTGTAGCCACGCGGAGAACCCCCAGGAATTATTACTGAAAACAGTAAACTCGAGCGCGGAGTGAGGCTGCAATTTTGGAAACGAAATTGAACGCCAGATGGATGACGAATCACCTTGCACCCTAGATAATTCAGAAGGATTACGCCTGCGCGGCCGCCATTGGGAAACGGGCTGCGGAATTAACCTAGCACTTAGCGCAGTGCTTACCGCTTAACGGAGCTAATAGCCTGGCGTCGTAAAATTAGGAGCGCAAATTGTAAAATTACGAACATCTGCCTTCCTGTTATCCGCCGTTCGACGATTACTGCAATTTTCCAATTACACTGACGCATCGGAACTTGCGACCGCCATCTTGCGCGGCTTCATCGACAGCCGCGCGATTGATCCGCTCGAAATGTTTGCAGCGATGTTTGGGACGATGAAAATCTCGTTGCAATTGGAAACCAAATCGATAATGGACGCTTTTTGTTTTTTCTCTACGTCCGTGAAACCAGGAAATGGGCAATGTCAGTGGCGACGAGTGCGAGCGCCTTCGAAAGAGCGTCGAAGGATACGCGACACGCGCCTGGAACAATTTTAGTCTCGCGTGCATTTAAAATTAGCACGCGGCGGTTGAACGCGTCTAAAGTTTGTTGCGCCTCTCGCTAATACGATGCGTGTAGCCGTGAATATTTAATTTATCATCGAAGCTAACTCCGGAGTTAGGCACCGCGCTGACAGATGCAAATGACGCGCTTAGCAGCGTGTACGAGCGCGGCAGAATGTGGCTGGGCCTGGGAAATCTAATAACGGAGCACTTATCAAGACTGCTAATGAGTTGCCCACACACACCACTGTTCAGGCTCTAATAGACCGCGATAATTGAAGCGTTAGTGCCTCGTTCGGTCCAACGAAGTAAAGATTCGAAATTGTTTCGAATCGAGCGACGATTCGAAGGAGAAATTCAGGTGACTGCGTTTAATTTGGGCGTTTTACCGTTAATTAAGAAGCTATGGTTACGCGAAAGACGCCAAGTGCACTGTGTACGTATTAATCTTCCGTGCATCTTCTATGGGTTGCCGCCGTTAGGAACGGATCCCTAATTCCTATCGATCGAAACTTGTGAAGGTATTAAAGGCTTACCAGAGTCAGTATGGATTATTGTATCCACTGGTAAAACAGACTCTGAAGCAAACGAGATGTAGTCACTGTTAGCCACGGGATATTTCAGATTTATGGGCACGTTAATCGTCGATGAAGAACCTGTTAACTAATCGTTGCGGAATTTTAAACAGTCGTGCTTCTCGTTACGCATCCACCTTACGATTTGACGTGAGAAAAGACTTGCAGAACAGTAGAAATTAAATGATACGCCTATACTACTTGACAAAAGAAGGAACAGAGAAGAATCGACAGAAATTACAAAGCTGAAAAATATATTTGAAAATCTCTGCGAAGTTGCTCGAGTTCGCGGGGCTGTTTTCGAAACGATTTGCCAGTGAAAAAGCCACGGAAGAGGGTGCGGGAAAAAAAGTCGACGCGAGGTCCAAAGTCGCCCGAAGGGAGAGAAGCGTTTTACGCAGCTTTCAAAGAGGGGTGCAATTTTTTTTCTTTTCTTTTTTTTTCTTTCACCCGCTCCCGCTTCGAAAGGCAGCCAAGAAAAAGAGAAACCTTTTGCGAACGATTCTCTGCGAGTGCCGCGCGTGCATTATCGGAGTATCGTCGGAACAATAGAATTTTCAAGCGTGTCAAGAGTGTTTGGGTCTGAACGATAGACGCGCGGACGAAGACTCTTAAAACGGGATACACGTCGCGGTGTACACGCGGGTTGTGTTTGCGCCAGACACGGAAGTTGGTACGTGCATTATTCGAGACCACTCTGCACGGTGGAAATTATTTGAAGCAAAACAAGCGAAGCAATTGCGAGAAATCAATCGACCACGTCCGCGAGACGAGGAGAGACAAAAGCACGGAAAGAAGCGTGCAGGTTTTTCGTCAATTTTAATCTAAACTCAATTAAACTCCTCGCAGCGTCTGGTTTCGAAGGGGTGGAAAAATGTCGTCGCGTAAAAATCGATCACAGCTGATAAAAATTACACTGTTTTCTATTTATATAAAAAGTACTCGAATTATATATAATTTAATATCGTTTCGCATGAAAGCATCGAGTAGAATGCTTGGTAAAACCGAGAAGATTAGGCCTGTCTGACCATAGCGCGGTCGTTCTACTGAAACTGCCCTCCAGCGAGGAAACCCTTGAATGCTCGTATCGGTATTCAAGCACGATACACGAGTCACTTTTAATAGAAATATCCACGGTTCGTCGATACCCGAAATCGGAGATTTAAATTTGATTTCGTTTCCAATTGCATTTCGCGTCCCTTGGTGTCTGTGCGGTGCATTTGTAACTTAAACATTGATACGAGAGATTACGAGCTGGGGCGCTGTATCAATGTTGCAGCGGAATGGAACGTTTCGCGGCAGTTTCACAGCGGCGGAAACGGTGGGCGAGGACCGACAAATGGTGGAAGAAAACGATAAAGTATTCACGTTACAATGTCCCGGGCAACTTAAAACTTGGCTCGCGTCGTCGCCATTTCCCTGGCTCCTCGTGTGCCGCGATTCTTCAGCGTTTCAACCACGCGCGGAGAGAAAGCCGCGGAGATGACGAGATAGAACATAAACGAAACGGAAATACATCGTTCCTGAATCCCTCGCGTCTTTGTTTTATCCCTGGTTTTCCATGTTTCGAGTAATCTCGCCTGCATAAATTGATACGTATACCTGCGAGCGATAGACGTCGGGTAGGAGGCTTCGATGGATCAACGAAAGATTATCCGCGACTCGATGACGTTTCTGTGCTGTGTTAATTCTAATTTGTTTCAATTTCTTTTGTTGCAGGTAAGGGAACAATTGATCCACGTGTGAAACTTCTTAAATCGAACGATCAAACGCCAATTTCGGAATCGTTTACAATTCGTACGACACGTCGATACTATTATCGTGTACCACACTCGGAGGTATGTAATTATTGATTGTTAATTACCAGTGGCCATTATCTGGCGCTAATTTTCCGAGAAATAAGCGGGGAAAACAGCGATACCACGTAATATCATACGAGTGTCGAGCATAATGCAACTGTACGCTACTCTTTGGGCAATTGCGTATAATTATACAGCGATGTCGAGTTTCGAGTTTATTATACGGCCCAGAATTTATCGTATTATTGTAACGTCTCGCAAATATCCGGGAGCAGAACGCGACCAGGGGTGCGCTGGTGTTATTCGAATCGCGAATTAACGATCCGCTAAACAGGGAAAATAGAATTAGAAATGGAAAAAGCTGGTGGTATTTGGTTGACAGGGAAACAATGATAAACCGTTGATTTGTGTGCACAGCCGTTTCTTTTGTTTCCCGCTTGTTTTTTTTTTTCGCGTACTTCCACCCCCTCGTAACGTACGTACCGACGCAACCGTGTGGACGTGGAAAATTGAAAAATGTCACGGAAGACCGCACCGCGGAGTATCTTGCCTCGCGTATATCTTGTTGAATATTCCCCGATTTAATATTCCACCGGTCGTGGACAGAGGGAATTTTCGCGTTTTATAGAGAGAATAACCAATTACGGGATTGAACGGGAGAGAGATCATTGGTTATACACGGAAATAAGTGGATTAACGAGACAGCGTTTCTCCTTTTATTAATTAATACCGATAAATTTGGCGAGCAATAAATTCTGCCGCTACCACGAGTCGAGGGAGTACCTTCAAGAATGAAACGACTCTATACGATCAATCGTATCCCGTGTAACGCGATTAGGCGACTTGTAGATCGCCAAATGAAACTCTACTAAAACCCTGCTACGATCGCACATTTAACAGGCAATCAGAGATGAATTTCCTCTCAAGCAGCGTAAAAATAAATCCCAATTGCAACTTTTAGTTAGCAAATTCGATCGCAATGTAGCTTAAAAAAACTAGAAGCGACCTTTTGACGAAGCAACAGATTCCTCCGCGAATCGATCGAACGCTAAGTGCCTTCTAAATACCATTTATCGATGGAGAAGAAAAAGAGATCGCGAATTAATTCCTGCATCCGGTCCGAATACGTACGAGGACCCGGCTTTTAATCGCGACCGTCGTCAGGCCGACTCGTCGCCGTTTAATCGAATAAATCGAACCCTCTCCTACCCCCCCCCCCCCCCCCTTTATCCATAAACTGCGAAACTGTTCAAAGTCCTATCCAGCCCGTGTAGATATTCCACCCCCCTCGAGTTCGCCGCTGCGAGTTCCGTCGTGGGCGTCCCGCTCTTAAGCGAATAGCAATTACTCTCTTAATTGGTTTTTGATTTATCGCCGCGCGCCACGGCTGTTCCGGTCGATGTATCGAGGTGGGTTCCGGTTGAAATTCTGATCGACTCGATTAAACGACAACGGGCTCGGTACGGATGACAAACGAAGGCGCAACCGTGTAATCCGGATCGATCGCGGACGATAAGGCGAGGAGGAACGCGCGACGACGCGGAAAGATCGACGAGGAATTTCGATGGCTGGTCGACGAGGGCAATCAGGCCTTCTCGAAAGAAACGTTACCACGCTCTGATTCGCTATCGATTAAGCAACATCGCGTAGTCATCGAGAATAAACGTGCACGCTGTGGAGAACAAAGTGTCGGCGTGAATTATCCTTTTGGCTTTGGTAGGAGTGCGTTCGTGCGCGATCAACTCCTGCGTCCACGCGTCCTTCGAAGGATGCGACTTTCTTTTATTCCTTTTTTAATTCACGTCTGACCTGCACGCGATTTTAAAATTTGTACAGTAGTTGAATGCAATCGAAATTGGCCAGCTCCGTTTTGACCACGTAAAATGTTGGAAGTTTTTTGGTTATTAAGAGTGAAATGTTAACTCGTGTAAAGGGAATGCGCGACGCGATACTGAACGAGGTTGAATTAAAATTCCCACTGAAATTAGCTGATTTCGAAAAGGTGCGGCTCTGACGGGTACTTTCTCGACCGCGTATGCGATTTTTATTCAATCCTCCTCTTCGTCTGCGATGAATATTTTAAAAAAACGTAAGCTTCCGTTCGGATAGCCGAGCTTTTTCGCGGGTCTCGCGCGCGAGAAACAGTCGGTTTAAATTTCGTCGACGAAATTTATCCCGCGATTTCGTTCCGCGGGCACGATCGGAATTTAGCGAGGCGTGAAAAGTGCACCGCGTTTAAAATCGTCCGCGAGCTCGACGACTGTTTAGACGCTCCCAACGGGGATAGAGCGGACGCCAATTAATGTAGAGATGACATTTAAGGCACGCATCGATGTCTCGCAATAGAGAACGTACCATTCGTCAAAAGGTCAACGAATGAAAGTGCGCTCGTTCGCGGCGAGCCTCGCGAAAAAGGAATTCCCCGTGTCGATATTAATAAAAAATACTCGCCAGCCTATTCGATTAATAGGCATTTTAATTAATCGAAAGCAACCTCTCCGTGAAAAGCGTCGTTTGTGCCGTTCGCCTGCAACCGATATTCAATTCCTCTTTTCAGCGTTCTCGATGTAACGCGAAGAAAAAGAGAGTGCTCGTGGAAGAGAGAAAAGGATCGATAAAAATAATAATAATAATAATAATAATACAAAAAAGGAAAGAAGTTACAGTGAATAACGCGGGGGTTCTAAATAGAACGCGGTGAAAAGAGCGTTTCGCGTTTAATCGGCAGGGACAGAGGGAAAATAGCGTGGCGATGGGGTAGACGAAGAGGGTGGCAGAGGTGGCGTCGTGATCGATGGCGTAAAGGTTCGTTTGAGCGCGTTATATAATAAAATAGCTCGCACGCGGAAGACGGAAACGGCGACAAATAAGAAGCGTCTGCAGGTGCGCGTACACCAGGCACGTCTAGAAGTAAGTTACATATATCTCGTAAGGTAACTCGAGTTACCTAGGTGGCTCGGTTAAATCAACAGGTAGCTCCTGTCAGGGCCGTACCTTGAGGATGGCTGCAGAAATCGAGGGTGGCCCTCCTGCATACTGAAACCGCGGCGCACGGCTTCGACGCGGCCCAGCCGGATGGTCTTATCGAGTTTCCGGTCGGTTTTCGTCGTCGATCCACCGGTTATACGTGACCACGACGATGATCGATTCTTCGAGAGAACACTGTTGCTTAATATCAAGTAAAATGCAGCCTTTTAAACGAGCGTATCGTAAATTCAAGGGCAAGAATCTCTGCGTCTCGCATTCATCGCGACGAATCTGCCAGCGCTCTCGAAAATCGTTCCTGAAAATCTTGCAATCGCTTTGAAAGTTAAAGCGAGACGTTTATCAGCGAACGCTGGAAGTTTGTTAACGAAGTTAGCGTTCGCCATGGGATACAGAAAAGTTTAGGATATAACTACTTAAGCTACTCGTTATCATCGCTTACCATTGTCGTGTTTATTTCATTAAGTCTCATCTCTGCTAGCGATTCTGATTTAATCGCCTTCCGATTCGTACACTTTCAGTTTACAATTTTCAATGTACTTATTCGAACACAGCTTCGAACGAACATGGAGCTGAACATGGAACTGTTCGTTCGAAACTGAGCAGTCGTCCCAACAAAATAGAGCTTCATTGGCGATACCAGAGTTCGATTTAACAAATTGGCCAATATTTATCAGTGCTATATTGCCAATAATCATTGCATTCATCATTCATAGCGATCAGACGCTACAAATAATACTCTCGATAACATCACAGTGTAAAATTACAGAATGAAATCCACGAAAAAAGGAGACCAGGTCGCAGCAGACATTATCGCCAGATAATCATCGAAGAGGCCACCTGATGGCTATAATAATTCGTATCGGAAGGGAAGAATGGCCGTCGAAGCGACGTTCTCTCGTTCGTTGGACAAAAATCACCGAGTAATCGCTACCGCCATTCCGTCGCGGTAATGAGTGTCCGATGTCATCGGGGGTGCCGAAATAACCCTTTAACGACCGCGTCGTTCTCGCGCGAACGAGGCCACCGACGGTGCTCCTCTCCTCGGATCCAGAAACAATGCTTTTCCAATTTTCTCCGCCGCCTCCACCTCCGTCGTCGCTTTCTTCTCTCGTCACGCCGTTTCTTCGAGAGAGCCGAATCGAATGAACGGCATCTGGTCGCGCCAGTTGCCTTTTATGAACACCGTCGCCTGGTATCGGTCCGCGCCAGGAAACGACCGCCGTTCTCCGGAACGGAATCGAGCGTTCGATAATATTTCCTAGCCGCGAAGACGCATCGTTTTCAGATGCGAGAACACTGTGTGTCTGCTTGTTTCGACCGATCGAATCTCCACCCCCTCGTTCGAACACGGTCCCGCGTATTCTTATCGTCCCTGGAACCCAAGTCGACGTCGTCTCTTACAGGTTCGAGTCGTAATGGAATCTCAGATGTATGAATAGATAAACGTGTAATTTATATGTGCGCGTATGGTCTTCAGAGCAGACAACGAGGTATTAGCGATATGATTGATTAATCGTCGAATTAGTTTGGTTTAACTATGGACAGGGAGCCGAATTCATCGGCGGTGGCACCCTCTTGTTATCCGAGGCAAAGGGGTTGTCGCTTGGGGTTGAATAATTTTGCGTTTGGAAACAAGGGGTTATATTGGACATCACGGGAAGCAAACTACCTTTTTTTCCACTCGGTTAAGCCTGCTGCGCAATTTATACTTTATTGTTTTATTTAAATTCGAGCCTCTTTGCTCGCTTTTTACGCGTTCGCATTTTATAACCGCCACGAAAGTTTTCTCCTCCGGGTGAAAACTTTGCATAATCCTATAACCTCGGCGTACGAACTGCTTTTTCGCTCTCTTTCGTGATTTTAATTCAAACAGAAGTACTGCGCCTCTCCCTGTTGTTCGTCAAGTTTTCTGCCTCCTAGTTTCTCGAAAAACGGTCCCCTCCCCTAATATAGTTTCCTCGAATCGAATTATCGGACTGAAAGCGAGCGCACGAGACAATATTAATTTCTGCGAGGTGTCCTCCGATATTTCACCCAACAATGGCCAGGCGGGCTTCGCCTTAAAGCTCGCGATTCGTCATTTGCATATTTCTACCCGCCGTCAGGGGGTGAGATTTATAGTCGCGAGGCAAGACGCGAGGCCCATTTATAGTCCTGCTGAATTATCGTTGCGCGTGTCGCTGCATCTCGGTTAGTCGACGACGTTGCATTAGTTTTTGCGCGAACTCGAGCGGACACGATCGAATTAAACACTAAATCTCACGGCTGATTAGAGACTGCTCTCGAAAGAACCTGCTCTTTCGAAGGCGAGCAAACGTTCCTCGACGAGCGACGATGCGAGAGGCTCGATCGGTTTTAATCTTCGCGGTGCTCTAAAATTAGAACAAAGCCGGTTAATGTTGAAATATAGTTTTACATCCTCCCCCTGAACATTTACGGGCCCGAATTGCATCAAGTTTCCCATTATGTTGTGATAATAAATTTGAAGCGGCCCGACCAATATAGCCGGTCGTGTACCAGAAACTGGAATCTTCGTTTATAGCCTCGTGCTATAAAGGCAGCTTATTAAACTGCAACTTTCGATCGTTTTCCGCGTGTTTATCAAACTCGTGGCCTTTATGAGTTCGTAACTCGCACCATCTGCAAAGAACATAACGAAATTCTTCTTCTCGATTAATCAAAGGAAGGTTTCTAACCCCGAGGATACCTTTAAATAACGTTATTGTTCTATTTCGATGTTCAAAGTCGCTTCGTTGCCCTTTTCTCACTTCACAATACGACAGCATAATTTTGAAAAGATCTATAAAATCGTAGCGATTTATTTAAAAAGATATTCAGAGTTTTTTAAATACTCAGCTTCCATTTCTCATTCTTTTTTTCAAATCGTTTGCAGTCGAGAGACGAACCGACGAAGATATTCGAGTAGTGCCGATACAATTCTAGCGTCGATCATCGAAGCAAATCGATCTTTCTAACACCTTCGAGGTACGCAAAAGCGCATCGAAATTCGCTCGCGCGTTCTACGGAAGCGGAAACGGAAGGTTCGCCAGCGCGAGAACTTTGGCGTCCCAACGAGTCGCGCCGTCATCGTGGGCTGTTAAGTGTCCTCGTTCCTCCTGAGTTAATTAAAATAATCTCGTTATTCGATGCGCGAGCGGCTGGTACACGCGAGAGACGCGCGTCCTCCTCGTCGCATGGCGCGAGCCTCGAATAATTAACCGGAACGCCGAGCCGTTTATACGTCTCCGCGGAATAACGGGACGCGAAACGTGCGGTTAATTAAGAACTAGACCCAGCTGATGGAAAATTAATCGCTCGACGGCGTTCGCCTTAATTCGACGAATTGTCCGCCCCTGGAAAAAGTCGATAAAACCAGAAGTCTTTGGCTTACTCGATGGCGCGCCATCGAAGACCTTCCAAGAGAAATTTTGATTATCGAACGATCTGAAAATCTTACAAACCATAGTTGATATCTTATCAATAAGAAGAGGCATCGAATTCGTACCTTTATTTTCTTAAACACGACTGATGGCTTCGAGTCTGTTATATCGTCACACCACGAATTCTCAGCCCGTGCATCGGTCGTATTCATCTGCTCCCAACAACGAATCGCTGTCATAAATAGAAAAAAGAGCAGTCGTCTACCTCGAGGAAGATAAGAAGTCGCGAGCACTTGCGCTCTCTCAAGGAAGTCTGCAAACAAAGGGAGATAATAATGGATGAAACGCTCGCTGCGACAGAGTCGCGAGATCAACCCTTCGCCAGCAGGATATGAATTGCGCCGTGGCTCTAGATTGGTCGCGTTCTGTCACGAGTTTCCAAAGAGACCAACACATCGAACCTCTACAAAATTAAGATCGCATTCTTCACGAAATGTTTTAAACGCGCAGTTCACCGAATCGCCCTCGTTCGTTCGTAAACGAACCGGTTAATCCTCGAATAGAACCAAGCAACGACCCCAACGAAACCAACACCCTATTTCGTCTCGCACTTCGTTCGACTTTCGTCGCTAACGATACACAGCGCGCCACGTTAAACCAGCAAAGAAACGCGAACCCCCTCGTTTTCTCGCGTTGAAACGATAATAAACTGGGGTAGTGGGGAAAAAGGCGGCGATTCTCCCTGGACGGAGGGCAATTAATTCAAACTCAGCCCTGGTCTACTCGTCTGGTAATGGAATCCAGAGGCTCGAGATAATACCTCCGCCACGGTGACTCGAAAGCGCGTCCGATATTTCGGAGCAGAGCCGCGATTAAGCATCAAGGGAAATGTAACCGGATTTATGGGGTTGCAGGCGGCGCGTTGCTGTGGAGATCATCTTAGAACCGCGCCAGGGGACGCTGTTATAAACAGGGAACGCTGGATCGGATATACAAGCCGTGGCTCCAAAGTGTACAACTGCGTCGATGCGGAGGGACAAGATTTAGCTGTACCTTTTAGAAAATCGGGACGAAAATTCTTTAAACTCTTGCTCGAATGTTTGTCTCTCATTTATTAGCGTTAAAATTGACGCTGTGAATTATACTCGGCGACGAGAAGTTCGCAATTGTCAAGGGATAAAGTGAAATCGATGAAGTTATGAGTTTATCGATTAATCATGGTAGAGAGACGTCTTGAACGGCACTTGGAATCGTCAGCGTCGTTGAAAGTATTCCAACGATCTATCCGCTGGGCGTGGAGCATCGATCGCCATTAACGACTTTCAATCAGGACCGATTAATCGCCGTCCAGGACGAACAAGCAGATTTCCCTGGTAGCCAACACCGATCACGGAGTCCGCCTCGATAAACTTCCCCGTGCGCGAGTCGAAAATTGTTCAGACAGTAATTTAATCGACGAGTTTCGACAATCGACATCGACTTCGCCCCGCTATCGATTACCGAATCGTGCACACGGTCTGCATAGACGCGCACACAGGCAGCCTGTGTCCATTGCAGAAGTGTGTATCGTGTTTCACCAGTGACGTATGGATCAAGTGGACAATTAGTCGATGCAAGTCGCTGGTAAGCATCGAAGGCACTTTAACTTGTTCGACCAGGACGGATCTGCCAGACGATCGAACAGGAGTGCGCGGACGAAGAGGACAATGGGATCGGTGTCGCAATGGCGGCCAGCACTTCCGATCGAGCGTCGAAATTTCTTGCACAACTGAAGCATCACGGAAAATGTCTGCACTCGAGGATCGAAAGACGCGCATCGATCTGTTTGACGAAGCGCCGCGTAATTGAATTCAATTTTACGGTTAAAGTAATTGAGGGAATAAGGGCGGCGGCGGGAAAGGCAGCGATTTTCAAAGGAATTGATTTTAAAGAAATATTTGTTTAGCTTCAATATTGACTCGAACGAACTAGTTCGAAACTCGCGGCGAGTCTATTAATTTTGGTTTGCCAGCAAAATGAGAAACTTGGATAACTTGATTACACTTTGAGATTGGTGTCGCAAGGTTCGCGATGGAATTTTCCTGGACGTCGCGTGTGGCCCTTCGCGAAGCTGATAATAAGAAACTGAAGCTGAACTAGAATCGTACATCAAAGTCGACAGATCGATCACTCAGAAATCATGATGATTCATCCCTCTGAATTCAACTTTCCTGCTCGCTTTTATTTCCCCGAAATTGCTCGAATTCACGCTCGTCTTCTCCGCAAAAATGTTCACCGCTCGGACGATGGTGCGCGCTAGATGGCCTCTGTTTCATTCCGAGGGAGGGTAGAAAATCCAGGAAAATGTAGTAGGAAGGGCCGACCCCGAAGCTGTTTGCGTGCAAGCTGATTGGGGTGTCCTTTGAAGAAGGGAGGAAACTGGTGCAAGAAGGAAATCGAAGGGTGGCTGGCGTAGAAACTGGCTTTCGCCATGGAATTCCTCCTCCCGGCTCATCTTACGGTCAATAGCCGCAGCTGTTCGCCTGCGAACCAACGCCTAAGTCGGATATAATCCGGCTCCGTTTAATTTGTACCTCCGAGTCCGCTTCCACGCGCCTCCGCAAAACGCCTATCTCGTCGCGAAAGCGTGCATAGAGGTAGAAATTGTAATTTTTATATCGCGTTCTCCATTGCTCTAATAGCACCCCAGTTTAGCTGTCTTAAATATCAAACAGCTGACAAAATGTTGGCGCAAGCAGTGGTGCAAAATCTTGGCAATAAGGGGAGGGATAAAGTAGTCGGGGATCGTAAAAAATTGTTCCGTTCCGTCTGCTGTTATCGATCGTTGTTGCCTCGATATAGAAGAGGGTGGAAAGTGTTTCTCTTCTGAGGGGTGAAAATTCTTGCTTCGAACGCAGTCGGAGAAAATTTCGAATTTCCACGCGTAGAGATCGATCGTTACTCTGGTACTAGCAGAGAGAAATTATATTTGACAAGAGATACGTAATTTCCCATTTTTTTTTTTTTTTTGCATTCTGTGCCAAAGTGAAAATGAAGTTCACGGCATTTCTGACGAACAATTCGCGGTGGATGCTCTCGCGTTCAACTCGGATAATGAAGATGTTGCAGCAGCCTCGGAATTTTCGACAAGCTATGTTAATGTAAGTCGTTAATAATAATTTGGAACACGTTGATGAATATAGCGCGCCGTTTCGGTTGGAATATTACAGTCGACATTCTTGCAGAATTACAGCATAGTTCAGCCGAAATTTCACTGGCCCCGGAGAGGTGCTCGCGATTAAATCAACGATTATTTAGCCAATCACGAGCGCACCAAAAATTGGAAAGGTATTACAAAAAAAAAATTACCCCAGAAACTACAGAGTAAATTATAAAATAATACTCTACGACTTTCACGAGTGGAAATGTTCGCTTTCTGATTAAAACAGTTGAAAGATTCATTCCATCACGCTAGAATAAACCAGCTTGTAGGATCTTCGAACTGGAACAGTCCAATCTATCACCATTGACCTTTCGATGATGACGGATGATCGAAAATCGTCGAACTAAATAGCAATTCTGATATTAATAATATCGAACAAATACAAGATTTCATTATTCGATAGATTCTTCCTCTCTTTGACGTACCATTGCACCCCATAGCCTAGACAAGAAATGGTGAACAAAACCAGCAGATCATGGCCAAGAGACACGAACCAAAAACAGCATCTGGTTATCCTCGAAATAAAAGCGCGCGTTTGTGTCCCCGTCGACGCAAATGAAAAATCACCACGCAGAACGTCACGGAGGAAGAGAAATATATTTGTTTAGAACCCCAACGGTGGCCAACGCGGTATCGAAGGGGTTAGCAGCGTTTCAGGACGGGGGTTGGAAAATTGTAGAAAAAGGGTGGCGCAACTCTCGTGCCGTCTGCGATCTCCGCGTTTACCATTCGAGAGGGGCCAAGCAAAGGAGAGGCAGATAATAAAACCGATAAAGAAATATTCTTGCTGTGCGCGCGTGGACGCTCGCGAATCGATACCGGAATCGCAGTCGAAGCGACGCCTACACGTTGATGGCCCTCGATATAAAGCCATCGTTCCCTTCTCGAACGGCATCCAGCCACCCCCGACGTGCCTATAAAAAGGCAATTTCCTTTCCGCGCGAGAGACTCCTCCCTCTGCTCTTCTCTGTTTCTCTTTCTGTCGCGTCTTCGCGGCGGTGATCCTCGCGATTCGTCGATGGCGAGGCGAAGACCAGCCACGGGAGATCGAGCTTTATAATCGGAGGGATTGCTCGGCTGTAAATCACGCTGGGTGCGAGGGATCGTTTCTGACGGACGCCCTTGGAAGACCAGGTAGCTGCAGAGGCCAAACTTCGTCTTTGGCCCTCCTTGGACCCTCGTCCTTGTTACCGTTCTCTGATTTATTACACTCGTCGTGGCACAGAAGGATATATTCCAAGCATACGCTGTATTTCGCTGTCCGTTAGAAAGCAGAGTATGGATTTAAAGTTACAGCAGTTTTCCTTCCACGCAATCAACTGATTCGATTTAAAGAACGCTTCCAGGAAACGTTCGAATCCTCGTTACCAACGATCCCTTTGGCCAAAGTGAAACGTGGCACATCGAAAATGATCGCAGTGGCGAACGAGTGGACAAGCTTGTCGTTTCCAAGGAACGTACCCCCGTCGCGGCAGTGTATTTGCGGCTAAAGTGGATCGTCGTCTCAGCAAAGGCTGGAAGAAGCCGCGTTAAACGTCCTCGAGGAAGTGCCGCGGACCTCGCCGCTTCCGCTAAAGGCCGTTTTCATGCTCGTTATTTAAGATTACTCCCGGGGGCTCGGCACGCAATTTATGAAACTCGTAATGGACTCCCCTAGGCGTTACCTTTCGCTGGCGTATAATGATTACACGCGGTGCCGTAGCCGCGAAAATAAAGGCCAACGGCGTTCCCTTCGACTTATTAAATATCGCCATGGTGTCCTCCGGGAGATTGACATCCTCGCGCGTTCTCTTCCAACCCTTTGTTCCCACTTCGTCTCGCCTTTTCTCCGCTTCTCTTTTAACGAGGAATTTTTCTGGATATTTCATTACTCCTCTCCCGTGGTTCTGTCTTTATGGGATGCAGAGAATTTAGACGAGAAGCTTCCATAACTTTTACGTACATATATTTTCGTTTGGTATCCTGTAAGTGAAGGTGAAGTCGATTTGCAAATCGATACTCTTCGTGGGATCTGTTATTTTCCCAAGCAATCGCCGTTCGAACCACCGTTTCAACCAGTCTCGAGATCAGTTAGCCGACGATCGATCAACGCGCATAATCCGGCCGACGTGAGACGATGGAGCATCGCTGGTCGGAAGTTGTTTCAGTCCCTTCTGAATAGGAACGTGGCAATAAACTAGAGTCATGGGGAAATGCCTCGTACAAAGAAGGCAACGGTTAAAGGGACGGCGACTGGCGAGATTGGCCGGGGAAAGCATTATTCGGCAATTGTCGGCGGCAAACTGCGTGTTTATGGTGTCCTCGGGGCATTCGCGATGCTCTGCTGGCCGTTAAGGAATCCGAGCCAACGGAGCACTTAGCGCGTTTCTTTGGCCACCGTGGACGTTCTGAATACGCGAATTATTGAGCAATAAACCGGAAGAGTCGCGCGCTGCGGCGCTGTTGGGACGCGGAGGACCTCGATCCTGCCTGATACGCGATGCTCGATGGAATTAATGGGCATCTGCGCTTCGACGACGATTTTATTACGAGAACGCTTCCTTCCTTGAAAATCGAGCGGTATATAGCCCTTCAGTCGGCTGCATTTCCGGAAATACACGCTCGCCTCTTGTTACTTCTGCGAATCGTTACGTGTCGTCGATTCGATAGCATTTGCCTCGTTCTGTATTCACATTCGACCAGGACGATCCGAGAGAAAACAAGCGAAAAGAACATAACGTTGGATTCAAGATTTGTTAAAATACTACAAAAGACCGTGGCGGATGTCTGTCAAAGGAGGAACAGCCGTGTAACGCTTCAGTGTTGCGGCTAACGAGCGCGTCTGGATTTAAAGAAGACAGCGCGCGTGTATTGAAGGAAAGTAATGACGTGGAAAAATTATACCGTGGAAGCATATCAAAGTGAAAATGCTCGAGGAAAGTCGTTGGCCAAAAGAAGAAAAAAATAATCCATGCCTCTGTGCCCCGCCATTCGGTTCGCCGAACTGAATAATTTTACATGCATTCTCGTCGATTTTTTAATTGACGAAAAACATTTTGTTCGACGATCGCGATTTTATCTCCCGTTGATTTTCAGCTCGATCGGAGGTTTGAACGCTCGTCGCGATTTAGACGCCATGATGGACTCGCGCGACGAAGGCCGCGCGACGCTCGCAGGGATTAATTGGGTTAATTGGAACTAGCGGCACAGGTATAATGAAGCTTTGAAACGGGAGAACGAGGCTTAGAGTCGTAGAGGAAGATTTTTCCAGTGCGTCTTATTGGTTACTTGGAAACTCGATAACCTGGGGTGCGGGGCGAGGCAATCCGAGCGTCACCTGAACTCGAGGAATCCGTGCAGGACCGCGCGTCACAGGCGAGACTCGCCGTTACATCGAATACCTGCGCGTTCCACCAATTTCGTATCCGTTCCGCCAGGATACGCCATCCGTCGCTCCGCTGGCATAAGTCGAAACTCAATTCTCGAGGACGACGACAAGTGGCTCGGCTGGAAAATGCGAACGATCTCTGGAGCGATCGAGATCAGCGTTGTTTGATAAACCCAATTCTCGAGATAGAAACGAGACGCCGTGGACGGCTGTGAAATTGATGAGAAATTTGCGGCGACACGCTGGCTGGAAAATGTTCTTCGCTCGATCGATCAAATCAGTTTTGCGAAAATTCCTCTGAACTCCAACTTTTCTATTATCCAAACACGCGCGTCCGTGCGTTGAGACAGTCGATAAATATCGCAAGGATAAATGAAAAATTCAAAGATCGCGTTATACCCGCGTGTAACGTCCGCCCCATAAAACAGCTGCCAGTACTTTCAGGGAGTATCGCGTTTTTCGAAAAGTATTTTACGCAACTAAAGCCATCGGTTTACGACAAAAGTTACGAGCATTAATGACAGCCATTGTCTGACTTGGCATGATGCCTGTTATCAAAGTCCAACAGGTTATCGTGACAGCCAGGAAATCCTCAACAATTATCGCGCTCGCTGCTCTTGCAATTGTGTCGGATACTTGGCGCACTTGTACTACTCGCGCGGTATAAAGTTCTCATTATAGGAAGTTTGTACTGGTTCAGCCGAGACTTTCCGATTTTATCAGGTACTCGTATTCTTCTCTGATAACTGCGAGACCGACACGGATAATTACACGTTGAAAAGGAAATTATTTCACTAAGAGATAGAACGATTTAAATCTACCATTCGACGATAGTAATTTACAAATTTAATATTCTACTCAAACGCACCATTCTCCATTTGGCATGAATATTCCCAGCGAAACCGTAGTTGTTTCAGCTATTTCGTTCCCGATGCTCGACGATCAGTGGTTACGTCTGACGCATCGCGTGCTCTCGCTACTTAGAGCCGAACTTGCGAACGTCGAAGCGCTTAGCAATCGCTTTTTCCCAGCTTCGACATCGGTTCCCGTGTTACGAAGAGGGATGGCCTCGAGCGCCTATCAAAAGTTTCACCGACGTAATCCCCATAAATGTCTCGAACGGTGGACGCCTGATATTCCGCGGGGTGGAACCACGCGGCGCGCAGCTCTGCCGAAATCTTTTCTCTAACCTCGAATTTATGGACTTTCGCTTTATTTCACAGATCGACGATAAAGCCCGCGAACGTTTCGCGGCTACGCCACGTGAAAGAGAGGGATAAAACGGGAAACCATGGCGCCTCGAAATTGATGGTAACGCTGACGTTGGTTTTCCAACTTTTGCACGGAGTTCGGTTGCTGGAATTAAACGGCTGAATCTCTGGCGAGAGTTACCGATTCGTTTCGCTCGATTTTATGCCAACGATTGATTAGCGTTGCGTCGTCGAACGTTCGTCAGGAATAGAATTATCAGCGAATCGCAGGCTCATTTCGATGGAGCGCAAATTCGTATCTCTAAGAACTAGGATTTCGAAATAGAGACCAAACAGCAATTCGTTTCGCCCGTTGAGAATTCTAACATGCAGATTACTTT
Source organism: Xylocopa sonorina (assembly GCF_050948175.1). Taxonomy (NCBI): domain Eukaryota; kingdom Metazoa; phylum Arthropoda; class Insecta; order Hymenoptera; family Apidae; genus Xylocopa; species Xylocopa sonorina. The sequence continues at coordinate 10,922,498 of NC_135196.1, read as the reverse complement.
GAATATTTTGTATATTTTTGCATATTATATGCATACACTCCGCTTGTTTACCCGCACGGTAACAGCGACATAATTCAAACGCTATTTTGTAAATGAGAGCAGATACAGCGGGATCCCACTTTTTTCCCTGCAAAACGACACTCCAGCGTGCGCCAAGAGTGAAAACAAAAGGATAAACGCTTTATTCGAAAAAGCAACATTATTGCTGGGAACGTACATTTTTACGTTCGATTACGACCGATAATTGAATGTTGCGTATCGTGGAATTGTTAGAAAATAATTCATAATTAACCGGGGCGCACGAAACGCGTTCGACGCGAATTAAATGTAAATTAAAACGCCGCCGTGTGCGTAATTATTACATCCGTCGCACGCCATGCGAATGATTGCCGCCATAAAGCGGCGGGGAATTTCTTAAAGCTGAAAAATTTCAACGCGCAAATTGCACGCGCTGGGCGAGATTAATTAAAAAACAATACGCGCGTATAGATTGAAGCGAGTGCGGCGCCGCGCGCGTGTAAATTGCGATCTCTGCGTACGGCCGCACAAACGATCCCGCTTGTATTTAACATCCTCAGCCAATTTGAGCTAATTGATCCCGGAACTGTCACTCCTTTGAGCCGCGATCATCGTGCAAATTTAGATGTTCAGTTCCCATTCGGTGAGCACGCGTTTTTAATGAATTCAAACAGCTTCCATCCGCTCTCTCGTTACATCGACTAATTTCACGCTGCCGCCCCGATTTTAATTCAGCGGCACGCGTTGCCGCGAGACATCAAAGAAACACGCGGGGAAATTCTGTCCAGAAACGGGGCCACGTTTATTTTAAAGCACCCGCACGCTTTTTCGATCAATGGTCCGAAACCTCGTCGAGATTCCATACTTTTCTCCGCGGTAACCGGAAACGCTTCTAACTATCCAATTTTTCTCCCCCATTTTTTCATCGCCCCGGTTGTTTTCATTCGGTAAACACGTAGCGCGAGCTTCGAATCGCATTCTCGTCTATTTGTTCGTAGGCGAATACAACGAGCGCAATCGCGCTTGAAAAATCGCAGAAATATGCTCTCAGCCTCGTTCCGCGTAAATAAATACTTGTGTACGCTGGGCAACGAAAATCCATTTAACAAAAACGTGGCGAAGGGGAATGGGGGGAAAGGGTTTTTCGCAGAACGCGGCGTATTTTCGCCGTGATTGTCGAGAGTTCGATCGTCGCGAGAAAGTCGGGAAAAACAAGGCTCGCGACCCTCGTCTAAGTAGCCGGGGCAACGTTTAGGGGTTGTTACCCCGCGCCACATCTTTACGAGCGCCGCCCCTCGTCATTCTCGCTGATATTTCGCGAGGGCGAGGTAGGCCCCTACGAAATACGGTCAACCTAGCGGAAGATATTAGGTTCGCTCTGAAATTAGATCTCTGCCAGAGGGGGTGCACCGCTGGTCCGCCCCCGAAAAATCGTAATAGAATCGGCCAGACCCGGTCGATGGGATCGTCGAACGTTCCACACGGAATTTCTCTTCGTTTCCACCAGCAATTCGGCGAGTTTACGTTCGTGACACACGTGGAGATGCTCGCAAAATTTGCTACGCGAGAAACATTTCATCCCCTAATTTTTTTCGATCCCTCTGATTCCCATCCCAGCGCGCCAGTTTCGATTTAATCGCGCGAGGACTCGTCCACCGTGACACCAAAACTCGTCGGATCCTCCCGAATTGAAGCCACGCGGAGCGAGAAAACGCGACGACGACGCGAAACGAGTCGAACGGACGAGCGCGCTCAAAGGGGGACCGAAAATTCTGCAAACGAGGCGTGGCAGGGAGGAGGGTGTCAAAGGAACCGGGAAGGAGAGTGGCGAGAGACGTCAGGGAAAAAAGGGAAAGGTGAAAATCCATAACGAGGGAAAACTCGCTGTGAAACATTAAACGGCGTGGCGGAGAGGCGCGGCCCCGGATGTCGCTCGATATCTACGAATGCGCGCGCGAGGGCACCTCCAGCGGCGGGAATATCGGAAGTTTATTACCTAAACGCATCGCGCCGCCAATAATCCGCATCGCTAATCAAAGCGATCCGGGCGTAGAACCGCGCGAAATATCAGCGCGGAAAACCGGGCCACGCGATGGCATAGTTGCGATCATCGTATTTAAACTGGCCGTGGACCCGGGACCGACCCACTCTCGAGGGCTTGCGAGGGTTTCCGGCCAGGTTACGGCTACCAGCTCGATGGTCGCGCGATAGAAAATTGTGGGATCGATGGGGACGATTAGAAGGATGAACGACGGATTAAGAGAAAAACGGGACCAGCGATTTTATTTAGCGAGAGGGTAAGTCGATTTCTTGGGTTGGGTCAGGGGGATGGACTCGCACGAGTCTTGATTAGACGGCTCTGTATACGAGAGGGGCGTTATCGTTCTTCGTCCCATCTTTCGGTTGATTTTATCCGCGCCGTTGAGTAGATTCACTGGATCTTTTATTGCGAAGCTCTTCCTGAGGAACATAATTAAAAGTTTCGAGGGTCCTCCTCGTGAACTTGTACTCGGACGCTGCATTGTGTTGCTGAAAAAATGAATTGAGAGAGAATTTTTGTTCACTCGTGTTACCTGTCGACGTTACGTTAACAATTCGTGGCTCGCGAGCGCTCGGGGAATCGGGATTAAAAGTGAAAAAAATCGAACGAACGCCGCGGGAAAGTAGTCCTCGTCCGCGTAAATAGACCACCTGGACGTTTACCTGGTCCGGGTATCGCGGTGAGCCGTTTACGACCGCACGTCAGCGCAAACACAATCGATCAGAGCACGGCAGCGGGCTGCAACGAATGCTTCCGAGGCGGCGCTACACACGCGCGAGCGTTAATGACTCTTCATGTGCATCCGCTGCCATTGCGCAAACACATTTGCTGTATGACCGAGTCATGATGGGATTCAAGGCAAACAGGACGAACCGTTCGCGGGACTGGACGCGATAATTTTCGGCGCAAACGTCCTCGCGGAATAATTCCGCCGGGTGTATACTTAATAAGGGACGTCGAAAAGAGAGAGAGAGAGAGAGAGTGTGTTTGAACGTGGATCTCGATGGTAAAAATGACGCGAAAGATTCGAGAGACTCGTGTACACCCGGGTTGTACGAAACGAAGAATGAAACTGGGAAGAGGAAATTGTGCAAATTCCATCCTCGCTTCTCGTTTCCCCCTGTCTTTATTTCGCGGGGATAAGGAAAAAGGAAAAAGTGGAAAGAGAAAAAAAGAAGAGACACGCGAGACCATTACTCTCAGCGGTCATGTCTATGATCTACGACACTCGTGGCTACAAAGGCACGGCTGGTCTCGCTCGCTCCTCGTCGTCGCGAGATTCCATTTCGAGGGACTAATGGGAGAGGCTGAAAGGGAGAGACCGGGTGCACGGTGGGCCTGGAACGCGGACCACCCTCCTTGCAGTTTTATTACAACCGTGGACCCACATTAACGCACCCTGGCCATCATTACGCGTCCCGTGTCTCACCCCCGTGTGCCCCACGCGACGCGTACAGGGGATACAATAAAGCTGACTGCCGAGGGAGGAACGATTCCCAGCCAGCCCGCTCTTATTGGCACGGACCTTATTATTTCCTTTCCACCCTTGTTTTTGCGACAACGTGACCGTCTCGCGCGCCTCGAAATTGGACACCTTTCTCTCGAGGATCTATTGGTGTTTTTCACGTAACCGAGGGATCGTGCACCACCGAAGTACTTGGTTCGCGTTTAGCTTTACTTTGAACCGTTTGCATTCGACGTTACCAATAGAAACTATCTCTGATAATGTAGTAGAGTAAAAAATTGTTATTTCAATAGAAAACATGCGTTTCTCGAAAAGTTACGACGGATTAAGTATAAGTTTCCTCGAAGGAAACGTCTAAATGCAAAGGGTTAACAGTTTAAAGGGATTCTCGATGTTTCATTGCAGACGTATCGTCGAGAATCGGTTTTCGAGGTCGATCAAAGATTCGATGAGAAGCATTACGCGTGGAGTCGTCGTCGAAAATTGGCGGTGATGAGAAGTCCGCGTCGACCATTACTCGCCGCCATCGTAAAAGGGTTGCCGCTGTACCCGTCCGTCGGACGGCCATGTTTACGGCGGCCGTCGGGATTCGAAAGACGTAAAAGCGCGCCGGGAAAATTACACGGGACGGGCTGCGAAATGATAGCGGGCCGGGACACGTTAATTTCGCCGCGCACCGAAATTTCAACCACCCTTCCGCCCCATTCCCTCGACCATCGTCCGTGCCACCGGCTAACGTTGACACGGGACAGCTACGTGTCTCCCTTCGAGTCTACCACTGACGAGCCACATTATCTGACACCGTCCGCGATCGATTTTCCCGTCTGCGAACCACCGCGTCGCGATGCCTTCGAGTCCTGCTGCTATTTTTCAATTCCTGCTTTCGTCTCGACCCTCTGCGAATTATTTCTACGCGCTGCGATCGATAGAGACGCGTTGGGATATCTTCGCGCGTCTCTCGCGAATTTCTTGATCCAAACGAGGCGAAGAGGGCAATTTCGCATCGCCCAATTTTTATTCCACCCGACAGCGGGGCACGAAAGGAGAGGGAAAGAGAGGAAAAAGAAAGACCAACGCAGATTTGCAGAGCCTGATGAAAGGTGTATGCCCCAGAAAACGTTGTCGCGAATTGAATCCAGCTTCGCCTCGGTGTTATTTTTCAAATTTACGTTCACCACGGCCGGAGAAGCGGGCCGCCTTAATTAAAACCGGCGCGAGCCCGCGCGCATCGTTCGCTTTTACACGCGAGCTCGCAAGCGGTTTAATTAATTCAGCGACGTTAAGGCCGCGCGGCGGCGTTATTCGAAGCAAATATTTTGGAAGCGGCTCCAGCGGCGGGGGAGGGTTGGAAACGGGGTAGCGATCCTTCCCAGCCGACGTATCATTACCTCGCGTTTATATTGAATCAGCGATAATCCCAAGCGGAAAGGACGTCGCGACGCCGCCGCCAGCCACCATCTTTGTCGCCGTCTCCGTTCCGTGCGTTCGCAATTATGAATATGAGCTGCTGCTAATTACCTGCGACTGCCTGCGGTCTACCTAACCGCCGCTGATAAAACCTGCTCTCTCGTTCAGCTTTTGCCATCGAAACGCGGAACCTCGATGATCGATGGACGAAGGACTTCAATTTTGCTTCTTGACTCGCAAAACGTCCCAATATCCGCCAATAATATACGTTTAAACGAGATTATGGACGAAGAATTTTAATTCTGCTTCTTGACTCGCGAAACATCCCAATATCCGCGATTCGAGATGAAACGTGCAACTTTTACAGTTTTCTTCTCTCGAAAAGACGTCAAGGATGCAAAGACGTACCACGAATCTTGACGAGCGTCTCGAATTCATCAGACGCGTAATCGCGACTGGTCCAGCGATGGAGCAGGCAAGAGGAACGTAGGGGGAGATAGAAAAAGGAGGAACGTGGAGACAATACGAGGTACGAGGTACGTACATTTACGCTGTTACGTGGACGCAGAAATGACAGATGCCACACCTCGGAGACAAAGCGACCGGTAGAATAATTCTTTCTGCCCGGGCGAATGGCCCCGGCGCGATTAATCGAAAACAACACCGGCGGAAGGACAAAGCTGCCTCGCTACTTATTGTTGCTACGGACAAAGCTCGTCTCGCTGGCCTTCCGCTAATAACAGAAACGACAAAACACCACCGGCTCTTCCTCTGTCTCGTCGACGACGGAACAACCGCGGCAGGCAGCGTCCAGCGAGTAACAGGATAATTACGCGCTGACGCGGACCCGCGAGTCGCTGCTGCAGCGATCTCGCTCGAGATGAACCGCGTCGAGTTAAAGAGCGAACACGTTGAAAGGTTATTCGTTTCTATTAAGTTTGATACTCAGTCGAGTGAAGATCGACGTTACGACGATGTCTCGAATCGTTCGTTATTTATTATCCATCATTTGTTGACGATCGCGTTGCACTTTTTACGCGATCAGATAATGCTTAACGCGATTTAAATGAATTCGTCGAGGGAAAGGAAGTACGGCCATGAGAAATGGGAGTTAATAAGGTAAACGTAATCAATTGCCTCGTTTAATGAGTATGAAATCCTCCATTAAGGAGATACTTTCTTGTACGGTGTTATTGCAATCTCTGGAACGCACGGAATGATTCATTGAACGACTCGCAAAGAGAAACTTCTCTTCAATTATCGTTCGCGCTGTAAAATAGCACGGAATGATAAAGCGTGGGAAGTTTCTTCAAGAGTTATACTGGCAATTAAAACTGTGCCAATTAGTTCCATCGATGGGATTGGAACACGTATCTTTTCGGGGCGAAAGAGAAGCTACTCCTCTCGAAGATCGTCGATAACGTTTTCGAGTAAACTTCTTTAATGTAACGGATAAAATTACGATGCACGAGAGACGAGCATAATCCGCGTAGAGAAAAATGAGCAACGATTGCTGCGAAATGACGAATACATTTTATTCGTACTCGTGATTTTCCTGATCGCACGAGGACTCGTTCGCGTCGTCGTCCCCTGAATGTCGCCGCGGATCAGAGAAACTTTTTACACGGCGTCCGATAATGGAAAATCAATGGGGCATCGATACGTACACGGTTCGTTTGCAAACGCGCGGTAATTGGCCGCCGCTAATGCGAAATCGATGCACGCCTGTATTCTTCACGGCAGCCGCGCTTTGAAATCCATCACGGCCACGGAACCGGACGCGAACGGAGACATTAACCGATTTCCCGACGATCCTTCCGGTAGATCGTTCATAACTCTTTCCCAGAGCTTCGCATCGTGCGCAAAAATCCGTCGAACGATACGCGCGTTTCCCCCCGTCGCGACTCTACAATTAATAACGAAAATTACGTTACGACAATCCGATTGCGCGAGATGTGCAGCTCGCGATGAAACGCGTATCGATAATTAACGAACGGCAAAACTCGCGATGCGGAATTCAATAACCAGCGTTATTAAAATTAAGAGACGTTCGACTGTCAAGTCCGTATGAGTTTCGCAAGAGTTTTACCACCGTTCAGACAGTGGTACGCGATTCTACGATTCTGGGAACATTCGACGGCAACCAGCGATATTGTTCCAACAGTGGGCGTGCAGCGTTGCTGAGGAACCATAGAGGTTAGTGCTGGAGCGCGCGTGCAAAGGGAAATTCCGAATACAAGGGTACACATAATCATGAGCATAGTTAGCGCGAGTATGCGTTAGACTCGATGGTTCCGGCTACGATAGGCTTTCAGAATTAATACAATGCTGCTAGGCGGTACGATCGTCTGATTGAGCTGAACGGTCTCTGCGCGACGCGAGTTCAGGATCGCTGTTGTAACAGTAATATAATCACTCGGTGAACTCTTATAATAGGCGGCTTTGGGTGCCTCCGGCTGCCTCGCCTCGCTTCCAACGTTTCGATCTCCACGCTATCTGATGTCACTTTACACGTGAATTCGAACGGGTTTTAATTGATCTGGAATTCCACGATGAATCGCACTTCTGTGCTCTCGTAGCGATGCGTGAAATTGTGTTAACCATTGTTGGTTCGACCAGAAAGTGTGGCCATTTTCAGCGTTCACGTGTAGACAGTGCTGCGATTTTTTCTAGAAAAATGAAAATACTTTCTTGTCTATTATTTGCTACTACTTTGCTCTTTCGTTGGTGTGAAATATAGAATGAAGAAATCTGAAGAAATTGTAATGGAACTTTTACAGCGATGAATAGTTTGGACGAAGTAGTTTTTCCTGTGTATGGTCAGACGCGTGGTTTCGGATGCTCAGTTTCGTTTGTGATTATTATTATCTCTCTATTAATTTGCCAATTAAACTTCGATTCGAACGTTCGAGTTTCTGTCGTCGACCAGCGCGCAAATTGCCATCGTCGAATGGCGAACTTGCTCTTATTGGCTCGCGACTTGGCAATGATTTTCGATCGATCGGTTTCTGATTCATTGGATACCAGCGACGTTCAAATTTCAATCCGCCAACGCTGGCTGATGTTTAATAGCCAATTTGTCGATCTTCTTTGAGCATTAGATTGCAATTAACTAAAGACCGTCTGGGATGTAAATTGCAATTAACGAAGATCCGTTCGAGTGCGGATCATTCGAGTAGACGTTCGTCGATGTCCACAAACGCTCGTCAACGCGCGAAGCAAGCAGACAGATCTACGATACGTATGCTGGCGAAATTTATGGACAGTAAGCTGTAATTGGCAAATATTATGCCTTCCTCGTCGCGATTTAGTTGTTTGCAGACTCACGACGGTGTTCGATCAAATTGCCAACGATCTATTCCATTTCTCGTCTATCGTTACTTTCGAAGAAAAATTAGTCTTCGAACCGTTCGCGCCAGCTACGAACGTTCGCGGATAATTAAATTGTAGTTTAAACCCCAAAGCAGTTGGTGAACTAGAATTTAATCGTAGAAAGCACTTGATAATTTGCACGTTAATTAAATAATGCTGGTGAACCCTCTCTGATATATCAGAGGCGTTACATTCACAGTTGTAATTTAATTATCGTGATGTAGTAATTAATTGTAAATTAATCGTAAAACACCTGCGGTTGGTGGAGAACAGGTTTACACCGCGTGGCTGATAATCGTTCGATGGAAAATGCGGGCAGCGAACTTCTGGGCGGAGAAACAGGAGTGAAGTATACACTCGAGGCTCCGTTTTTCGAGAAAAACGACTTCGAAAATGTATGAATTGTCGGTGGGGTAATGGCGAGAGCCCATTGGCTGTATAATGCGAGTACTCGCGCCCAGTCACGTAGGATTTTCGTCATACGTCGCGCTCTGGCAATGGGCTCTTACCACTAATGCACGGGAACTAGAGAATAGATTTTCAGCGCCATTTTTCTCGAACGATCGCAATATCTTCGCGCGCGAGCTACGTACGCGAGCAAAAATTTCAGTCTCGCTTTATAATTCATACACGCACAGAAAATGGACCGACATTTTACAAGATATCAATTTTTTTTCGCGTATTACGAAACAAACTTTCATCCACCTCGAGTGTAACGAGAAAAGTCGCGCTTTTACTAAATAAAAGGACCAACTTTCTTGTTAAAAGAGATCGCGTTTTAACGATGCATATGCGCGCGTTTTACATCCTCTTTTTTGGTATGCACGCGTTAATGGGAAGTTGGTTCTTCTGTTTTAAGCGAGCGCGGCAACTCGTTTAACAAACTAAAAAATTCTGATCGCGGCTGATCAAAGTTCCCCAGAAAGTAAGTAAAATGAAAGCACGGGTATAAGAGTCCCTTCCCCTCGATGCTCGACAACCGGTGTCGCGAGCATTACATTTCAGGCAGCAAGTTTCAGGCGAAAAGTTTCCAAGGAAGTAATTCTTCGGATCGGCAAAGAAACTCGCGTCTGTGTGCGCGCGCGTCTACCCACTTTTCCGATACTGTTTAAACTGTTTGCCCTTTTATATTCCTCGATTCGTGCCTGCGTCGGTATGTCACTTTCTAACGTGAAAGTTATCGAATGAAGTTTGTCTGAAACCCTTTGGCAATGGTAAAAAGTTCCAACACGTTCTACAGTCGATAGTGTCTTTTTCTATCCGAGTTGCGTTGCAATTTTTATTGAAAATACCAGTGAAATTTAGTTTGCCTCTTACGATTTAATCGTCGCGCGAGGAAATTCGATTCTAACGAGAATTACTGGGAACTTGATTCGTTCTGGCCAAACTGCGTCCAGCATAAATCAGACTAACTTGTGCTCTGAAATAATGAGAGCTAAAGAAGATGAAATACAGCGTAGAGGCGATGGTTAATAGGGTGAGGGTAATAGGCTGTTCATTTAATTATAATTTTATTTATTTACCGTGATTGCAATCTAAACCGGATAAACCGATGAGGAGTGGCGAGCACGGATTAAATGAAAATACGCCGTGGTCCTCTCGCAGTTTAGTTCCACATAGGATGCAATTTATAAAATACGTAAATACACGCGAAAAAGTTATATAATTTCGCAATAACCGCGAATTCAACAATGGCGTTGGCGTGCGAAGACGCACGAGGCCACAGCTGGCTGCCCTTTGTAAAGCATCCGAGATCAGAATTCCTTCTGAGCCGAATGCCGTTGACAGAAACATATTTGTGCCATTGTTCGACAGAGCGTAGCGATGCCTCAGCTTCCGCGTGTTTTTACAACCCCGCTATTATCATCCCTATTATCAGACGCTTGCGAAAATACACCACAAGGAATTATGGTCACTTTCGCGAATCCTGAGGAACATGAAGACGGTCAGTTTTCAGAAACGCTGGCGAAAATTGTCGACGTGATTCTCTGGTTGCTAAATCGTGTAATTTCCAAACGAAGCAACGTGTTTTCTTTAAATATCCGATACGAAGGAATTGCAAAAATGATACGCAAGCATGGCCACAATGGCCATTACCGTAATGGGTCCATTCAATCGGTTGACAATGCACGGTTGACGCCCTCGGTTTTTAAACAAAGACTTCGATCGTCCCACCGTTCCTCGCGAGCACAGCGTCGCGTATCGAGCCCTCTTGCACGTCACAGCGAGAAGATTAATCTCACCCGGTGAAGAAAAAGTGTCGAAGCGCCAACATGGTTCTTCACTCCATAAAGCAGCGGTTCTACGACACTTTGAACGAGGAGGAGCGAGAGAGGGCAGAGATGTTAAAAGTAATCGCGTCCAAGTCTCGTTCATCGTTGCGCGACGTGCCAGCGGCGCGTACTCCGCCGCATCCCCGAAGCGGGCCGCATTTGCATAAACCCGACGAAACAAGCCAAACACTGTACGACCGCCTCCGCGTCTACGACGATTCCCACGGTTCTATGGCGCGCTGGTTACATCCACGCGAACCTCGCTGTCGAGGTTCAACTCTGACGAATAGGCGAACCGTGGCGCGGAAATTTCGAGTTCCTCAAGTTGAACCATCGTAATTTTATGGAAACTCGACGATCGTCGTTCGATTTCTCTCGCGATCTATACCTTAACGACGCAGAAAACAAACCTCTGAGAGACACCACGAAATTTCTACATCCACGGACAGTAAATAAGTACGAAAATTGAAATGGCACTCGTACCACGGAGAATAAATTGAAAAAACCGTGTGGAAAGCCAGCTGGTTGAACTACACCAATTACCACTCGCAATTCTGAGTTACAACCCCCGCAGCCTTCATCGTAATTTTATGGAAACTCGACGATCCTCGATCGATTGCTCTCGCGATCTATACCTTAACGACGCAGAAAACAAACCTCTGAGAGACATCACGAAATTTCTACGCTCGCGTACTGTAAATAAGTACGAAAATTGAAATGGCACTCGTACCACGGAGGATAAATTGAACGAACCGTGCAGAAAGCCAGCTGGTTGAACTACAGCAATTACCACTCGCAGTTCTGAGTTACAACCCCCGCGAGCCTTCCATGAAAATGAGCTGCACGCGAACTTCTAACCGAATTTAAATCGTCGACGTTCCACGGTGTCCGTCAGAGGAAATCGCGTATTCGGATGTTTAGCAAATTGCATCGACACCGGAAACGGTAGAAGGATTTAGAGGCGGGACAATACCGCGCAGCCACGGCACCACCGCCGTGTGGCGTTCAAAGGCGACGCGGTAAAGGGTGGTAACGGCCAGAGAGAGAGAGAGAGAGAGAAAGAGAGAGTAGTTTACTACCAACGCGGTGAAAAACTGCGTTCGCAGGGTTGTCAATTCTGTCTCCGTCAGCCGTGGACTTTTCCTCTCTTATTTGAACCGTGTGCGCGCTTGTTAACCCCTTTACAAGCGACCGCTGTTTCCCGTTGATCGTACCGGAAACTAGTGGGATCCGTATCGGGAAACGAGAGCAGAGGAGACGGTGGATGTCGCTTCGAAACTGATGGGATTCATTCTACGGCTTAGCGGGTCGCGAGATACATTTGGAAAATTACTCTTTCGGTGTTTCCGGTGGCGAATTTCACGGTAGAACTGCCAAAGCAGTCGAGATTGCTGGTTCGTCACTTAATTTTACGGAGGTTCATTTTTCACGATTTTTCTCCGGCCTCTCTTTTTCTCTAGCTGGTGAAAAATCCGCGCGCAAAGAACGCTTACCTCGCGTTCACGGTGTTTCGCCGTTTCAACGTTCGTCGCGCGTAAAATGAAAATTGGAACGGTTTAATGTGTGTAATTCTATGGAGACACGCACACGCCAACCGTCACTCCAAAGAATCACCATCGAACAGCCCCATAAATCGCGATACCCGCCGATTGAAGGCCAATTTCGCTGGCTCGTACAATAGAAATCTGCAGTCCCGTCCGGCTGGAACCACAAAGTTCGATATTCAGGTGGCCCCGTCCGGCGGTCGCTTTTATTCAGCCCAGGAAAATCGTCGGTGATCCGAGGCGGCACCGTCGATCACAATGCGACGCCGCCGCTGGTCAGCTGAACTTTAATTAAACTCCATTAATGAGAGCAGAAAGGGCGGGACAGCGGAAAGTTTCGTTCGGTCCGCGAGTTCAAGCCGTTCTTAATTCCGAGTACAGAATGGCTGCGAACTTCGTCCCCCGTGGAAATGCTATTGAAATCTCGCTAACATCACTCGAAGCGAGTTATGAAGAAGTTGACGACTGGACCTGGTCGATCCGACTAAAGACAGGGAGTTCGAACCAGGAGTTGCTTTAAAATCATCGACTCGACCTACGCGATTCGAAAATTAATCGTTCTTGGTGATCAGTGACGTTTATCGACGCCTTAAACGCTTTACTCTCGACAGAAATTCGAGCAACGTTACCAGGAACGCTCGAAACCAGGAACGCTTGAAATAAAAAATTCTGTTCGCCACAAATGTCCGCCCACTCCTCCGTTCTTTATTCGGAACATTCGAAGCCTTCTCGATAGTTGGCTGCATAACATTCAACGAGGATTCCATCGCGTTCTCCAGTTGCGAGCGGAACGAGGCGAAGCTCGTCGCCATTTTCAGAGTGCTCGAGCGGCTCGCGTAACCGGTGAAAAGGAGACAGGCTGCACCGGACAGGGAACGTGATCGAGCCGGGATTACGCAACGGAAAATCGAATTCACCGTGTGCGAAGTAAGCGCTTTAGGAAGTGGCCTGCCGGTGTACTTCGCCCAGGCAGGACATGCACTCGATGTCGCTGCATCTATTGCAGCCCTGTTCACGCGGCCGCGGCGAGCGTGCGAGCGTCCATGTCAAAACGAGAGACGCGGCTCGCCCTCTCCTCGATTGGCCAAGTGCGCGCTTAGAACGCCGCGCGTGGAAATGATCGATAATTACTGGTAATGAGAGTGACAAGACGTCCGTCGCAGTTCGCGTCGAACCAAGTTCCCCAAAGAGCCTTCTCCTCGCGAGAGACGACGATAAGCAGACGCTCGAACAATATGTCCGCCCTTGCAACAGAACCTTTCGTCCACTCTCGCGTAGTTACCTGGCTAATCGAAGCGTCGCCTCGTGGCGTTAAATGCCTCGCCCATTTGTTGGTCGAACGTCGAACAAATTCGACGACAAACGCTGAAACGAAAGCGTTCGACCGTATTCAAAGCACGTTTTCTAGGCTGGCGAAGCGTGGCTTGGAGTGTCGGTTCGTTAATTTTCAATGTAACGAAACATCGAGTATTCCATTTATAGTCTGCCTACCCCATCGATGTCTATTAGCGTTGATGGACGGTGGTTGCATTATTGCGTATCAGAATTTTGCTACAAAGGCCCTTTGACGTCGTCATTTTCGTTTCATTGGGGTAATTTGATAAACGATATTTAATTTTAATGGTTTAGCCAGTGCCGCCGCGGATTACTTTTCTACCCTGCTCGGTTATTGTTCCACCGAAAACCGTGCACCAAGGATAACACGAGTGACCCAATGGGCGAATCAAAATAGACTGTAACTACCTGTCTCTCGTTAAATAATAGTTGTAAGAGGTGAGGACACTCTGCTATGCAAATGATGGCATAATAGAACTCGTTCCAAACGAAGTACGCTTATTTCAGAAAGCTATAGTAGAATCGAAACATATTTCTTTCAAACAAACCCAAAGCTGAATATTCTAAGTAAATTTCTATAGATGGAACATATAATTATGTCCACCTTTAAGATATTCACGTACGTGAAAAAGGGGATCGCACAGCGTGTTCGAAATTTTAAATAACGCACGACGAGAATAATTTACAGTACAACAATCGACATCGCATTATGTCGGAACACGCCACGTCTTCTTCGAGGGATGAGTCAAAATTGCACGCCCTTAATAACTTAATTAAAGAGTCGGGAGCGTTTAACGCGTCCACGGGTTTAATCTGTCGCGGATACGTGGTTTTTATCCCTCTGTACACCGGATACCAGTCATTATCCTTAAAGGACTACCGCAGGTGCCACCATCGGCGTCATTCGTTACGTCCCGTTTTAATGGCCCCTCCCATACTTCGGTAATTTACATAATACCGGCCGTGAGGCTTTTTTTTTCACGCCACCGGACGGCTCCTGAAAAATTGCGAATCTGCTTAATGCAACGAGCTGTCCGCTGATAAAGAATGTCCCGTGAAAACAAAACGACCCGGAATGAGTTACGTGAAACCACCCTACCCGTGGAATCCATTCGCGCATTACTTAATGACGATTCCTTTCCATAAAACAGAACGGAGTAATTGTTGTTAATGAAAAATTCTTTGACACGTAGCTGGAAATAAATTCGATTCCCGCGAGCAACGAGAATTCCTAATATCGCTCTCGTATTTTTTAATAAGCAGTTCTCAGCCGTGAAAACTTAAACGTCAGGTTTTTACAGTTTTAAATTCCTCGTATCGCAACGTACCTTTGTGTTTCTGAAAATGTAACGAACGAAAGGATTTTGTAATCTTTTTTAAAACCCCTTTCTCTTGGCCGTCTGCGCTGAATCTAATTAAAAACAACGCGGTTCGCGGATGGCGAACGCGGGGAGCTCTGTTAGTCCCGCATTAAAAAATGGCGGCAGCGACGATGGAGTCGCCTTTGTCCCGTGGACGAAATCCTAAATCACGACGCGGCACTTAAATCGCGCGTTTCTTAATTTAAGCTTTTAGCACACAATGCGGCTAATTCCGCAGCCGCTTCTCCCGCCAAAGTACCGCGATAACTTGTACAAGCTTCGCTCGACGGAATAGAACTAAATCCATGCTGATACAGACCCGCCTCGTTAAGAATTTAATCCAACTTTCTTTTGCTAGCCAGCCGAAAATTAGTTTGCTTTCGCCAACTCGAAACTGCTGTCCCGCGTGTAATCCTCTGAAACGAGGCTAATCAAGACCGCTCTTCGAATTTCGCAATATTTCATCCGTGACTCGCGCTAATTCCCATCGTGATCGCATCCTTTTTATCGACCAGTTCAGACGGGACGTTCACTCGCGAGAAATTAGAAAAGTGTTTACTCTCTCTCGAAGGAATACGAGAGGAGTTCGCGAGCCAGCAACGAGTCAAGAAGATACTCTGTATATGTATATTAAAACAAAAAGGACGAAAATATTTCACCTTCTAAAATCCAAGGAATAATACGTCTTATTGAGGACCAACAATTTTTATTAATTCCAAAGCCTTCGTTTCTAATCACAATCCAGGGTGAATATTCGCAAACTACCCGCAGTCTACGAGCGTCCACGACATAATCGTATTTTTAGAGTGTTTTAAAAATATCTACAACTTTTATATATTTGTAGAATAACATCGATGCGAGGGGTGTTGCAGGCGAACGTTCGATATGGGACCGTGGTATCCGGCCAACGGCTCTTCACGGTGCGTTTGATCCGACAACGGTGAAATCGATTGACCTATGCGGTGCGTGCGAGAGGGTGTAGGCGGACAAAGGCGAGAGGCAATCGCGTGCAGTCGGTGATCGCGAAAGGTCGAAAAGTGGAGACACTGTAAGCCTCCATGTAGCGTGCAGTCGGTTTTCGCACTGCTGCGACCAAGCAATTCTTTTAATATTATCCTCGTTATTGCTTAAAATTATTCCCCGCTCTTGTCGTTAGGACAGCCTAATTCCTCTCGGTTTTAATGAACAGGGTGGTTCGCAAGGGGACGAGGAGAATTCATCCTGGAAGTGTTCCAAGGTACACGTATGCTTGCAAGAATTTTTCAAAGTATTATCGTCTAGAAAATAAGAGGCGAGAAATACGTGCAGCTGCTGGCGAGAAATTAAAAAGACGCTACTTTCCTTGGAAATTGAAGAAATCCGTGCGCTCGCATACTTTTGTCTGGAGAAATCCAAGACGCGCGTTTCTTTTGCGAAGGAAATTTCGCGGCATTACCGAAAATTTGCATAATTTAACAGGCAGGGAGATAAAGGTGAAGGAAGAAAACGATGAGAATCGCGAAATCTTTGGTACGGGGGATGCTCGACTAGAGACAAAGGCGATATCTCTGAGGTTAATGCAACCCGTTCTACCTGTAGCGTCGTCTCGTGCTCGCGTTAGTGCTGGAAGCGTCATAATCGACTTTAAATCGACGTCAAACGTCGAGGGTGGATCGTGAACGAGGCTCGCGATTTACATAATTCCCCCGTGTACGAGATTTTTCAACGTCTTGCACCGTGTCGGACGCTGAATGCCTGTAAAATGCGCATTTCAGTGTATTAGCCTCGCGCTCTACATCCTTTTCGAACTGGATACAACCTGATTTCCTTTCTGACTGCCAGAAGGATTGCCATGCGAGAATAGAATAACAAATTCTCTTATTTCGTCGCGTCTGACAACGAAATGAGAAGCGAACGCCAATGGAAAATCTGACCAAAAATTCGACCATCAGAATCCATCAACCCTCTCGACGAGAATTATTAATTCGAGAGAATTGAAAAATTGCAATCTTGACAGATCGATTCGACGATTCAATAATATGGAAATCCGTGCGTTTTCAACATTTCGCGTGAATATTTATAAGACCCCAGAGAGTGGCTAAAGTTTCAGGTATGACTGAGGAATATCTGAGTCGGATGATCGTAGGAACGTGGAGAATTTAATTAAATACGTTGAGCCCGCTAAAGAAGAATTTGAAGATAAAGTAGTCGAGATTGTAGCGTAAATGGAGAGTGTCCATGGTAATCCAAGTATATTCAGATGAGCGTAATTATGAGAGCAAATGCCTGGGAAGGAAAGTGGTGCCGGTTAACGTGCGTTAAACAACATTAAATAACGCTCATCCAATATCATTATACAATGCATAATTAATGTTAAATATTATATTAATTATGACCCAGTTTCCAATCGAAGAGCCGACGATATCGGGACTGGTCGATGATAAACATTTACACCCACCACGTTATTACTCGTCCGTTATCTCGTTACGTCTTGTCCGACTATTTTTCCTCCGGCAGTGATAGGAATTCGAGGCCTTTGAGCCTTTGATTCATCCTGAACAGCCTCCTTCCTGGTAGCGAGCGGATCACAGCGAAGGAGTGACAGTAACGAATCAAAGGGTATCGCTCGAAGGCATCGTATAATCCCGGAAGTAAAGCGAGCCGCGTCTCTTTGCTTATCGCTTCTCGATTCGTATCATTTCGCCGTAAGCCGGAAGGAAACCGGAACATAACGAAATCCGAGCGTTCCGCTTCGTTATTTTTCGAATACGACGGAAAAACCGTCCCGCCTTTGTCGTGTTTGCGCCGATGATTTCTGTTCGGAACTCGTTACGTCCCCTGCACCGCAATACAGCATTGTTCAGAGTTTCGAGCCGCGCTCTCGATTCGGTGGCCGTGTATCGAGACGTTCATTCCGTCGATATTACTCGCGGGAATCACCCCCTCGAACAGGTATGAATGATCGACAGTTCGACGCAACCGATGCGATCAGGACTCGAACAATGCTCTAAAGCTGTCCTCGAACGCTCACGGACGACTCTAAACGCTACTTTCGTGACTAAACTCTAATCTAAACCTCGCCACCACTTAGTTTTAGCTTCAAATCATATTCCTCGCTGTCCTCATCCTCCACCCCTTCCATATTCACCCCTTCCAGCATTCATTTTTAAAAGCACACACTGTTCTCATTAAATTACGATATACTCTCCATAGATCCCGCAACAATTTTCGAACAACGAAAACCAGTAGTCGCGAGCTTCGTTCCACCCCTCCGCGGTCCCCCAAACGAATGGAAGGCAATAACCTGTTATCGCGCGGCAAGCACCAAAGCAACAACCAACGGCAATTCCCATTGAACCCGGAGATTTCCACGCTCCCAGGCCACTAAATCGAACGAATTCTTCGCGATAAACGAGGAGCGGTCAGTTCCGTGCACACCCGCAGGTGCACGGAACTACCCCCTGGCACCGGTAATCGCGAACCACCACCGCGCGACATTAATACAATCGATAACCGAGCCGCAACGTTCGCCTACTCCACGCCTGTGGACACTCGCGGATCGCAACCAACGATTTTACCATTTAATCCTGAGAGGTTGATATAACGTCGTCTCCTCCAGCATTCGTTCGCCACCGACGGATGGTCTCTGCGCGTATTTAGGCGCCATTGAATCGCTTGGAAAGCCGTAAATTGGTCGAGGACCGCGTCCCAGAAGTAGGTCGTGATTGCTCTTTACGCGGAGGAACGCTCGAGTGAAACCACCCCCCGTTTGATTCGTCGCACAATGGGGCGACGTCGCTCGCGGAGGACTCCGCGTCGACGCGATCGAGTTCGCCGTTATAAGATCGAGCGTCGTTTGGTATCGATTATCATCGTCATTTTGCTTAATTGTCCCGCCTTATACGAGTTCGTTGAAATCATTGATCTCTATGATTGACACGAACTGTTTAATCTCTGTCATCCCCATTGTAGACGCACCCCCTCTCGTTCGCTCTGTATGAGTCAGCTGTTCGAGGGGTAAAAGTATCGCGCACAGAGTTCGCGTCATTATTCAGACTCCTCGAACGCTGTGTCGCGCGTCGATTTATCGTATTTATCGCGTGTATAATTTATCAACGAAACGCGATCAATTTTGCAAAATTATAATCATACGTTTAACGCAATGATCGAGTGAAATAATCGATGCATATCTCACTCGAACGTATATTAATTCTCTAACGAATGGCTGGTATTTTATCAGCACTCGATTTACGTAAGGGTTGTCCATTTATTTCTGCCATCGGAATTCCCTTTCGAGGAGCAAGTAAAAATCTTGTTATGTAGAGGGACGATTAGATTCGAATCTCGAAAATTCCCTAATCGAATTCGAGATTCCCCCCTCTCTGGGGCGGGGCTTTCGATCATGCGACTAAACTCGTCCCGATAAACGAAGCAATGAGCGTTTCCTGTCTGCCGGCGTCGTTTAAAATCGTACGCTCCTCGAAATTGAATATTCTCTGGAGAGGAAATCGGTGATTACGAGGAAGCCCCGTCTCAAGAGAAGGATTTGCTCGCTGGGCCACGGCCATGCATCCGTCCTGGAATTTGGATCGCCGCCAGAACGCTTCGCCGATCTCGTATTTTTACATCCGCGGTGGCTTTCCTTCCGCGTTTTCTTTAACGCCCGCCAGAGATATTTTCGTGCGAATTAATCGGATCGCTCGTCGTAACGCTTGCGCGACGCGCGCTTCTAGGACGGAATCCGTTGAACCAACCGAGGACGAGCGTGGAAACCAGCGAAAGGATAACGATTGTTTTCCAGGCAATCTGAGAAAATCTGGGTAGAACAGTAATCCTTTAATAAAGTTCCTGTGACTTTTTTTTAAGTGTTGCGCGTTCTTAATGAACTGGTCTATGAACGCAATCTTCCTGAGCTGAAACAGTTGTTTTCTGTATCGTTGCTAGTTTTTTTTTTTTTTTAGCAACCATTGAAATTTTATTTTACGATATTTGGAAACCTCTTTTTCTCAACTCGTCGCCAGATTTCCATATCGTATCTTCAAGTATTAATTTTATAATGTATTGTAAGTATATCGCGTGTATAACATTGTAACTTGGCAACAATTTTGCAACCAACGAGTCAGCGAGTGGACACAAGGGTAGGTTTACTTGCGAGAGTTTTTCATTCAACTTCCCGGGGGTTTTCGAACGGTAGCATCAATTTGCAGAGCGAATTTAAGCGCAACTTCAAGCTGGCTACCTTTGATCGCAGTTTTTCACCGATCCCGTGCATGTACCTTGCCCTGTCTTTGTATGCAAGTTGCCCCAGTATTCCGGAAGTTGGTCTGGACACGGCCGTGGACGAAACCCGGGAAAATGCCTTCTTGCGTTGCTACCCGGGACCAGCCTTTGATTGTCCAGACCTTCCTGTTCGAATTTATCATACGGTCGCTCTGGTTACGGTCTGGAGCTTTACCAAAGCTTTCCTTCTTTACTTCGAGGAACTCTAGAAGCAACAAAACAGCTGCCCATACGGCGCAAGAAGCGTTCGTACTTGCGTGTTCGATCGCCATTTTTGTTACCCCGTAACAGTTGGAAACAGATTAGGAGGAACGTCGATAAAATATATTTTTCATTTCGTCTCACTCACTAATACGCTTACACAATTATATACACGTAATTAAGCTCGAATCATTCTTCTAAAACTAATACAACTAATTAACATGAATATTCGTAAACTTTTCTCGTTCGTTCCGGAAGAATTTTTATCACTGACATCGCGCGGCTTTTTTTCCCTTAAATTCTAAATCTCTACGTTCGCACTGTAACGAACGATGGCGTGGAGGAAGGAAAACAGAAAGAAGAAGAATAAAAAAAATGGGTGGGGGGGCGGGGGGACTTAGCCGCGCGGAATTTAATTCAAATTCTCGAGGAACAAAACGGAACGCGATAAATGTCTGGTAAGTAAAATCGCGCGCCGCTTGGCGCTCTTCCACACCGCGCTGGAATAAATTACGCGACGCGAAGAAACGTCCCCCTGAACCGTGCGGATTATTAACAAACCGCGAACCCCGTCTGATGCATCCCCTGGGGGGCTGCAGCCCCCGGAGATCGAATCTGCGATAAATAGAAGGAAACGCTAAATCCACGATTGCGCGGATACGCGGCTGAAGATAAAATTAGAAGCCACGCGTCCTTTATACGGCTCGATCGTCGCCAAAATCGTGGGAAACTGTACGGAAGGAATCGCAAGAATCGATTACCACTCGTCCTCCCGTCGTTTCGTAGCTCTTTTCAGCCGGCAAAGTGGCTGGAAACTCCGCTACGGCGAGTGCCACCCGTTCGACCATCACTCGACTTGGCCGAACTCCGAAATTCGTGGATAATCTCTCTGCAGAGCGCGTTTGTACGCCCCCAAGTAACTTTTCCCGGGCTTCTTCTTCTTTTTCCTTGTTAATTCTGCCGTGGAAATGCCGAAGATCGTGGAAAACTGTTCCTTAATATTCCTCCCCGGAGGCGCGCTGCACGGATCCGGAATAACCTTCCGCTTCTCTTCTATCTCGTCTTCCTCCGACCTCCAGTCTTCCTCGCGCTCTTCCTCCTCTTCCGCCCCAGGCGCCTCGAGGACCTTGAATCCGCGCCTCGGTTTTGTTCTTCTTGTCTGGACTTTTCTAATGACGGTAATATTTATCGTGATATTCATGCAATAAAATTGAAATAAAATCTGCAACGTGCAGCTCTCCAAAGATCCACGTGGATGTTGCGCGTTTAACGAAGACACAGATTTGCTTTCTATTTACGAGATAAGAAACGCATAAATCACTATGTACCGATGAAACCTGCAATTTCGAGACGCGTCCGTTCATCTGTTAAGAGACGCGAACGACCAGCGGGGCTAAAATTTCGATTAGCTTTTTCCCGACGTCGATCTCTCCCTGGTTTTCTTCGCAGGGAAATAAATGAAAGTTTTTCTCGAATCACCAATTCAAATTGCGTACTATGCATGACAAAACGGCGCAGCTCTCTGGATGGATCGCGCAAAAATTCGCGTGTTGTGGAATCACTTAAACTTCCCGAGCATGAGTCGAGGGAACTTCGCGTCCCCTTTTATGTACCTGTACCAGTTCAAACACTAATTTTTCCACCTCTGCCTCATTCTTTTACCCGAATACCTTGTCCCAAGAGTGAAACGCGAAGCTTTACAAATTCGAACGACACGTTAGAAACGTTTACCTGTGCTTCGCAGACTCCTCCATCGTATACTTCCTCCTCAATCTCTCGCTCAACAGACCCACAGTCCTAATCTCCATCTTGGCTCTCGCCACGTCTTCGCTCAGTACCGTAGGTGGTTCCAACATTTCCTTAACCAGCCTGCTCGTCGTGCTGCGACTCTTCGATCCATCCATTGGCTTCCTGGATGAAACGGTGGAATGGTCCATGAACGCTTTCTTGCTGACTCTCGATTTTCTTCCTTTCCTCCTTGCTTTCTTCCCGGTCCTCCAACAGCAGACTCTCGGTCGACACACTTTTCTCTTGCAAGGAACCGGTAGTTTAAACAAGCTCTTTGGCTCCAGCGTTTTTCTCGTCTGATCCGTGTCCTCGTCCAGCCTCGAGGTTAGCGTCCTCGCGTCATCCAGCTCCTTCAATAAGTGCGCGAGCTCCGCGGAAGATCGCGTCACTGATTTCGTCTTCGTCGCTGTCTTGCTCGATTTTTCTTCGACGATCTTTCCAGCGTCTTTCTTCGAACGAGATTCAGCACGATCGTTCACACTTGCGCGCGACGATTTTCGTTTCTTCTCGACCTTCTTCAGGCCTGGTTGGAGTTGAAAGGATGGATGCACCTTTGGATCGCTTTGCTTCTCGTAAGCCTCCAATCCCTGGCAAGGAATCATTGATACAGATCGATACTTAAGTATTCGCGTTTAACTTCTATATTTTATTTCGCGCAGGACTAAGTTTCTGAACAGTTTTCTGATATAAATATCTAACGTAAGCGAAAAGGCGTCGAGTTCATCGTTTTACTTTTTGTACGGCTTCGAAGTATCTCATCTCGGCTGCTACGAGATCGGGGTCCTCGTCCCGTATCTTCTTCTTCTCCTTCTGCACCATTCTCTCCTTGTTCGTTCCCGATTCACTGCCTTTCGACGTCTTTTTCTTCTTGGACTTGCTGAGTCTCGTAAGCCTCGACTTCACCCCCGCCTTCGCGGCCACCGCTCGCTCCTCTTTGGCCATGATCTTTTGCGTCAGTTTAATCTCTCTTAATCGCACGTCCACCGCCTTCGTCAGCTTCGAACATCTCTCTAGATACTGGGGCGAGAAACATTTGTCTCCTTTGAAGCTACAGAGTGGCAGGGTTTGAGGAGGAATCTCGAGATCGGAAGTCGCGCAGCTACGTCT
This sequence comes from Xylocopa sonorina, assembly GCF_050948175.1. Lineage (NCBI taxonomy): Eukaryota > Metazoa > Arthropoda > Insecta > Hymenoptera > Apidae > Xylocopa > Xylocopa sonorina. The sequence goes on along the minus strand of NC_135196.1, from coordinate 10,899,327 downwards.
CGTAATCAAATCATTCCCGCGATCTATACGCGACATAAAATTCCCGTGAAACGGTTTTGAACGCGGATCTCGCGTGCTCTTGTCGCGTCTTGTCGCGTGCTCTCAGAGCAGTCGTCGATTAAAAAGAAGGAAGGGCTCTTGATACGCGTCTCTCGAACAGGAAAGAGAGGGGCGCGCACCCTTCGTTTCACGCTCGCTTACCTCCGAGAAGAACGCCCTCTCCTTCTTGCTGAACGTCCGAAAGAAGTCCGTCGGTTCGACGAGGTACACTTCTCCGACGCAGTTGCCAATGGCCAGAAGGGGTGGCCCCTCCTCGCAGGGCGCGATCGACGTGAGCTTCTCGTCGCATAACTTCAACGTGAATACGGGCTTCCGCAGGCTATCCAGAACGTCCCAGACTAACAGCCGTCCGGTGCCAGTCGTCACGTAGAAAACCGAATACCTCGCCTTGTTCCAACATCCAGCCGTCGGATAATCCCGCAGGTATCTGTCCCACAGAATTTTCCAATAAAATAGTGAAGCTATTTATGAATTCTCAACGTTTCCAAATTCACACCATTGAGTCTCTCCTTTTACAGAATCGTGAATCTTAGTATTTGCTATGCAAATGGTTAAGAATGTATCATGAGTTCTATGCGTAAAATAGAAACGCTAATTATGAATTCTGAACGTTTTCAAATTCACACCACCAAAAGTCTTTTTTACAGAATCGTGAATCTTAGTATTTACTATACATATAGTTGAGAATGTATCACTTGCTCTATGCATACAATAGAAACGCTAATTATGAATTCTGAACGTTTCCAAATTCACACCACCAAATCTTTTTTACAGAATCGTGAATCTTAGTATTTGCTATACAAATGATTGAGAATATCTCACTCGTTCTGTACAATAACTCTGACTTTAACGAGAGTATAATGAAAAATGATAAGATTAGCTGCCTTCGCGAGTAGTGAGGTAGATACATAGTCAGCCAGAGGAAGGGATTAATATCGAACGAAAACTAACATACGGAGTGGAAATCAAATTTCCCTCCCTGGTGTCCTCCGCCCAGATTCGAGCCCTCCAGCCACCGACGCTGAGGAATATCGATGGGTTTAGGTTGTTGCGATCGACGGAGAAGACCTGCGCGTAATGGGCGTCGAATCGGTTCGCCAGCTTCTCCGCGTTCGTCCTCATCCTCCTCGAGCCGGTTATGATGATGCCGTTCTCCAGGCCGACCATGAACTTCGTGCCAACCATCGGGCCGAAATTCAAGCAGGTGACGCCAATCGCTCTGTCGATGTGCGGCTCGTTCGGATATTCCAGGTCGAACATCAGGATCTCGGTTGGCCCTCGAAGGTGCCGCGTGTCCCACCACATCACGCGGCCGTCCGTCGACGTCGAGAAGAACTCCGTGTTGCTCTTCGTTGGCACCCATTTCACTGCGTTCGCGAATTCTCTGAATTCAAGAAACTCTTTTTTTATTGAGACATCGAAAAACCTGAGAATTCAGAGTGTTGGACTTCAGATTGTTGAAGTTCGATGTTAACTCACCTGTGACTGAGCAGCAAATGAGAGTATTGGACAGGGGTGTTGCCTGTCCTGATGTCCCAACTACAGACTTGACCCGTCATCAGGCCACTGGCGAGGATAGACGGGTCCAGAGGATTGAATTCGCAAGCCACGCACGGGCTGTAGGGATCCAGGCCCATGTAAGGATGGTTCGGGTTTTCTGTTCAGAAAAATGACGATCTCTTTCTAATCTGGATTAAACTCGAGGGGGAGAGAAGGTTCTCGCATGCGTTACGATTTTCGTCGAGTGTTGAAGCGCATCGAATCGTGGTGACGAACGTCTGCACTTGGATTTGAGTGATCTATGCGAGTGTCTTTTACAAAAATTGCGCGGTTGGTAATTTATAGGTGCTCGAAGTAAAGTGTTCGCCACTTCTCGTTGCAGACTGGTAGAGGTCAGAATGGAAGCTTGAAAATTCACGCAAGGCACTCAATTTACTTTCTCGTCGCAAGGAGCCGTACGCAAAGGGATGCAAAGCGATGCAAATGCCCCGCGATCCCACTAATGTCGCGTAAATGGTGAAACGTGTACCAACATACTTCTTTTACCTACCGACCTGCCAGATGTACGCTCTTTTACTGTAATCCAACGGCCTCCCGTAGTCCAAGAAGCAGTAACAGACCGCTATTCTTGTGCCAGCATCCGGCGTCCACGAGATATTGGTCACTGTCCTCTTTGGTGTTTCTGGATCCGTGTACAGGTTCACGGTCCTGAAATTCGATAACGCTTACGATCTGCCAAATGAGAAAAATGCATACGTAGCAAAGGAATAGGTGAATAATTATAAGAGAGGAAAAACGTGCGAGAGATGAATTATTTCGCGTCTGAGGAGATCGTTTCGTAGTGATTTTAAGAGATTTCAACGGGAAAGCTTTTGATCCCTATTAAGAAAATTACTCCGCAAAGAGCCGCCATTACACGCGGAAGATTCTATACGGGTAGCGTGCTCAAACTAAATTGGATTTAATTATGGTACAGTTTAACATCGCTCGCCTTAAACCCAGCGGTTGCACCAATGGAGTCGCTATCATGTCGTCGAAGTAGTGTTGGTAAATGTCCATGGCACCGTTCTGAAGAACAGTCTGCTCCATCACCTGCGAGACCACTTCATTTAACGTTCTGCTTAATTACTTACACACTCGTACGGGTACGACGGTTTTACAGTACCGAGTAATTATTAGCACCAATTACCGACGAGCAGTAAAATCGATCTAAAAATTAATTCCGCCGATTTCGCGTTCACGTTTACGTAGCTTGGCCGCTCGAGCGTTGCCACTCGAGCTTCTTCGAATCGTAGAGACGAATCTGAAACCGAATCGATCGGCGATAACTCACCTCGAACAAGTTACGTAGTTTCGGTGCCCAATCTTCATCCTTCTCGATCCTCCTTCGATACCGCGCGGTGGTCTCCTCGTCCCTAGGGTTGATCTCCTTTGGCCATCCACCCTCGAAGTGAAACATCCCGGAGTTCTTCGTCGCTTTAAATTCAGTTTGCACCTAAATTTCAACGTAGAATGTGTCGAAGCGGAAAAAAAGCCTAGAGAGACACGATTTAAACGGAGATTTTAACGGGACCAGTCAGCTCGCCAAATAATCTGTATAACGTTATACAATTCGCTGAAATTTATCGCGCGAACATTGCAATTGTACTATTCGAGGACTCTCCGATTCGTCCTTTCCTTTTTCTTAACAATTTATCCAACAATCTCCTAATATCACAATTTTCTTTTCCTTTAAAAAATGATTACTTTCATCGTCGCATTTGTTGATACCGTGGAACGTATCCGTGCAGTTCGAACTGGATGGAACATTGTTCTACATAGGTTTCCACAAACGGTGCTCTGCCTGGGAACAACAGAGAGTGCGGCAGAAATCTATAGGGCGTAACGGTGGAAAGTAGTCGCAAAATTGCATGCTCAGCGCATCAAGTAACAAAGTTTTCGGCGGACTTGTTGTGCACCCGTCGTCCCATCCGTTCGGCTGGCGGAGCTTTCAACAAGTTGATACTACTTTTGTTACCGTAACACGGGACGAGCACCGTGAACGGTACAAATAAGCTTCCCCGTCGTTATCAAAGCGGCGAACGCACGCGAGCTCCTCCTCCAATTTGCGCGAATCCTTCGCTTTGTTTTCGAGTTCCTTCTGATATTCCCTTTTTCTTTCTCTTTCGTTTCTCATTTTACGACTGCTTTCGTCCGTTCGTCGAAGCAAGGGATACGAAGCCATCCGACCCGTCGAGGAACGGGAGCACAAAAGATATCTGGATACGCGATTCAGCGGCCTGTCGACCTCGGGCGTTACGCGTTTCCGGTCTAGAGGTACTCGTCGCGCTGCGATATCGAGTTTTATCTTAACCGTTCGCCACTCGAATGAAAATAAAAGTTAATTGGGGCATCCCCTCGACGCATTGTTAATCGTTACTCTTTCACTCTGTACGGAAATACGAATGCGTACAGAAAAACATGGATCATTCTTGCTTCAGCTGTAATACCGTGGAATTTAATCCGTGAAACAATACTATTTCGATATTAGTTATTATTTCATAGATATCCTCATATAAATCATTAATTGGCCACGATCTTAATTTTCAATCGCGTATATTATCATATTCTTCAACCCCCTGTTGGCAACCCTCGTATTTCTCATCCACGGTCGACGATACTCAAAGGATCGTCGCAGGTTCGAGTTCTGTCGTTAATAAAATATTTCAAACGACGATCCTTAACGCGACACGACCACGGTGGAACGTGCATACGAATTAATGAGACCGCATGGAAAATGCAACGTCGTCTGTCGCGTAACCGTGCGCCTAAAGAGAAAAGAAGTTCTTCGTCGCGGACAATGCTCGAGTCGATTCGGTTTGGCCCGCGCGCGCGGATGCAGACGCAGCGAATGAAGAGAGAGCCAAACATCGCGTCCGTATAATCCCTCTAATGACGTTCGAGCTTACCTCGTGCAACGCCAATTGCTTTGAGTGCTGTACACCGATGTGACGATGGCTCCTCCAGATGTAATCGTTCATGCCAGCCGGATGCGGCGCGATATCGACGTTCAGGAGAGGTCCCAGCTGGTCAAAGACGCATTGCTTGCCGAACTCGGCTCGCGTTTTCACGTACACCCGTTTAATCTCCATCGCGACAGGTTATTTCGAACCGGTACTACAAAAAGTAGCTGGTAAATCAGTTCGTTGCTGTGGTCTAGTTTATATCCCCATCAAGCGAACATTCGAACGATACGTCCTGGAAAATAATATTCTGTTCTCATAAAACGTACGAAAATTTTGCAGAACTATCCACTAAAGAAAAAATGCATACACGTGTGCCATAAAAATTGACTTGACCAGCAAACTCTAACCTGAATCGACAGAAAGAATGCAATCTTCAAAGAGGCACGCGTCGTCTGAAAGAAAGAAAGCTTCAGGACCTTCTACGTCCAATAGCCAACCAGCCAAGGGGTGAATTCGTGCGCCACGATAATTCGGCTGTTTGTAACGCTTCCACTGGTGCGCTGGTTCCACAAGAGAAGGAGAGCGTCAGCAAGTGGTGAAAGATTCATGGATCCACGAAACGGACAAAGTTGCCGCCGGAAGGACGATATTTGTCTTGTTTCAGCAAACACGCGGGCAACTCTCTGGCGAAGGCTCGCGCGCCCTACCTTTCCACCCCCTGCGAAGATCCCTCTTTACGTGTGAATCGGGCATAAACAGAGAGAACGCACGGGCGATGGCCAGGGCTCGATCAAACTTATCTCGACGGGATCAAGCGCACCCCCTGGCTTTTGCACACGTCCTTCGCTTTAACTTGAACGCGGCCACGATTCCCACGTAGGCTTTCGAATCGATACCAGCTGACATTCCGATAGCCCGTGGGGACTGAAGTGCGAAGAGGTGACTCGTCGACGAAACTTCGTTGCGAGGACGAAGGTGAATAACTGCGGACAAATGTTTGAGCTGTCTCTATCTGTCGATGCTGTTTCAACTATACTGGGGGGTTTATCGAGAAATTAAGCGCGACTCTGAGGATATTTGAGCGGATATCTTCTTACAGTTCTATCCGTCGATACGAAAAGAATATGGCGACTATTCCATGAAAAATCAATTGACTGTCTCTCTTGTTCCTTTTTCTATTCTGGATACGAGCAATCCGCAAGACTGGCCCAATCGAGGAGAAGAAAACGGGGACGACTGATGGAAGATTGTAATCAAGGCTTCTCGATTCTTTGCTAATACTTGGTTCATCAAGAACCGCTGATGCAATCATTCTGTCTTAACGAATCGATCGTTGCATATTATCGAGCTTCGTTGCTGTCGCGTTCGTTTTTCAGGATAAATGAGATCGTGTAGAGAAATGAAAATTCTCTAGCCACCTATCATCTTATTCTTGCCACGCTTGTTGAACAAAATGATAGCTTTAACGAGTCGTGAATTCATTTGATATTCTCAGTCTCACTGGTAACGGAATCAAACGATTTCCGTGGCATTCGAAGCATGCCTCGCTTAAGAGCTATCGTATAAACTTCGTATCTCGAGGGTGTACGACTCTACCAACGCTCTAATTACCTTCTTAACCGAACCGCAGACTTGGCACGTACTCGATCAATTATTACCAGGAACAGACACTCTACGATTCCCCTGTTCGCTCTTCGCGAGCATCCCTCGACGATGAAAGCCGAAAACAGAAAGCAACGATCGCGTACGAGCTCCATTGGAACGAACGCGCGTGCACGCCACTCGAGCGGACAGAAGCTAAGCGTTCTATCGCGATACATCTTCCATGCATCCATACACGAGCATGCACTTGTAACAACCGACGATTCCGAAATTTCCATTGAAAAATACACCGGGGCCAGCGATCAGGAACATCGAAAACACATTCGGATCGATTCTGAAACTGGCACTATTTTTTCTGTCCACCGCTTCCGTGTTTTCCGCCGTGTTCGAGCGAGAAAATTATTCGCGATCAAGAGTCGAGCCTCTCGCCCATGATCGCACCGCCCGCTACCATTTATTCCTCCACCGTGGTACTGTTTTAATTCATCCCCTTTCACGTTCTTTCTCTCAACCCTTTCTCGCAGTGAACAACGACCCCGCTCGTGGAGCCCGATGAACCGTTGCTCTCTCATCAGCTAATGCACACGCGTGTCCACGGTTTGTCTGCTTCCTTGTTGTCGCTCGAGCGCGTTGTAAATCGCGCGAGGAGAAAGAGAAAAAGTGGTGGAAAAAAAAAAAGATACCGGGGACTTCGATTGCTTCGAGCGATCGAATCTTTTTTGCCTCGACCCTCGCCCTCCAGGCTGGATAAGCCCGTGAAATTGTAATCGAAACGGTGAGATCGAAGCCGTGCAGAAATTCGGTTTCTCCTGTGCTGCTTGCTCGCAGCGTGATACAGAGGCCATCGAGCGGCTTTATAGCTGGAACGTTACGTTGGTTCGAAGTATTGTATCGGGGTAATCATTCCTGTGTTCGCCTGGCGCGAGGGTTAATCCGCGATCGGGTCACAGACTTCGATCCGGTCTCGCGATAGGAGACACGCGTGGAGGAGGGTTATTAGCACCGATCTAATCGCACGCCAAATGTACAGAACGGTTGAAAACAATGCCATTGTCTGTTGAAACGAACCCACACCCTTCTGCTTTCCATTGGTCCCCACGATACACGTCGATTAATATTAATGCATTTTATATCGGTATTAATGAATATTAACATGTTGTTTACATTATAATGCGAGATTATTTTACATGAATAATTAATTCAGTGTACGTGCGCGGGGGTATCAACGGTATTGATTTTATAGCAGTGATTCGAAATATTAGGGTAGTACTTTATCGATGCTGGTTTATTATTATTATTATTATTATCATTCTTTGGATACATCGGTTGAATTTCATATTTTACGCTCGATGCACGAAATGTACATTAATTGAACGAATCACGCGGATCGAGAATGTAGTTAATTCTCGGCTTTCGATATTAAATGTAATCGGAATATTAATTGCTTGTATAAGGATAGAAAAGGAATGCGGTATATTATAAATAATTCATCTGTAAATGCTACAAAATTTCTTCGATTCCAATTAAAAAGCCATCAATAGATGCTACCAATTAACAATCGTTGATAAAAGGCACAAATAAATTCAGGTAAGAGCAGTCGAAAATCCGTTGTAAAACAGGCGCGTATCAAGGGCTCTGAAAAAATTTCAAATACGCGGCGTTCGAGAGTTTTCAATAAGAAAGACAGTTGTTAATTAGTAACGAGAATGAAGCGTCCTAATTAACCGCGAGAGGCGGCTCGAGATCGACCGCGGCAACTGGAACTCGAGACTTTCAGCCGGAACTTGTAAATCACACGGTCAGTCGAGCATCTAGTTATACATAATTTACCTGAGAATCAACGCATTGATAATCAACTTGGATTCACGCGATCCCCTTTCGCGTTTCTATCCACGGTTTCCTTCGTGTACTCGATTATAACTTATCCCAGGCATCCTTTCATTCGTAACAGCGAAACTTTTCCAAGGAAAGATTTCACGATCTCTCTCTTCGAAGTATCCCCCAGTTAAGAATATCAATATACTCATACAAATAAAAACAATTCAATATAATAGTTCTTACAATTTTCTGTATAAAAAATCCGTTAGTCCATGGATGGGAATATTCCCATCCCTGCGATCGAGACCAGCCCAACAACCAGTCGCTTCCACGGAGCGATGGGAATGGCAAAAACTTTCCTCGAGATGCTCATCATAAGTTCGTCATTCATCCCGCGAAATTCCAGCGGATCCTCGCGTTCATCCCCCACCCCCCGTGACCGGTCGTGTTCTCGCGCAACTTCGAAAGAACGATTGCTTAAACTCCGGCAATAAATGAAAAGCTGCCGCGGCTCCTCTGGATCGTCGTCGACAAGAGAGGCGATAAACTTTCGCGGCGTTTCCGCCGGATCGAACCACCCTCGCCGTCCTCGAGCGTCCCTTCTTCGCGCTGTTGCACCCCGTCCGATAATTCCGCGAGAGACGGCGGCCGTCGAGAGCGTCTAGCACGCACGAACCACCTGTTTCTAACCAGAATTTAATGCTGTCGCCGAAAGCGGGCAAATTTCCGCGAGGAGCCACGAGCAGGAAGCGGGGAAAACTTTCCTGCCGTTCGCGCACGTCGCTCGACGAGTACTCGCCTCGGCCTGCGCCGCGGTTTCGTTCGACGAATACGTAATAACGCCGTGGAGAAGTTGCCTCGACCGTGGAGAGAGAGAAGGGAAGACTCTTGACCGAGCCTCTTAGATTTCTTTCACGACAAAACTTTTTGACGAGATTGTTTACCTCGCCACCCTCCGCCCCGCGGTTTTCTGGCTCGCCGCTGGTGACCTGAATGCGAGCGGCGAACGCTTAAGCGACAGCTTTTTCCTTCGAGACGCCACGGTGAATTCTAATGCGACTGATTCCCGTTGAATTCCGTCGAATTCGATTCGACGGTCCAGCTCGAATCTCTTTGATCATTCATTTAAAACTTCTACCCTATCCTTATGCTGGAATAATTTCTAGTTCGGATACGCCTTTGATATAAGTGTCGCGAGACTGTACGTTCATAATTTCAGTATCTTCATCGATTGATCGTTGACTATTTCTTCTCTTGGTCCTCGTCGATCAAGTCGTCGGAAGATGATCGCACGAAAGCAGCGGATATCCTGGGGTAGAACTCTTTCTGCCTCTGCTTCTGCTGTTCGTCGTACTGCTTCACCTTCCGCTTAAGCTTCTCCCACAGCTCCCTCTGCCTTTCCTCCTCCTGCCTCTCGATGTCCTCTCGCGTCAGTTTCACCTTTCTGGCTTTGCGCGACTGCTTCCCTTTAACCGGCGCGTCATCCTTGGCCAAGCGCTTCGGCTCGTCCTTCGACAGGCTGACACGCCTCTCAGGCTCCTCAGGCTTCGCCGTTTCGTCCTTGCTCTCGATCCTTCTCACGGAGGACCCCGCGTCCTCGAGTCTCCTCTCAACCGCCCACGAGCTGAGCGTCCTCGCGATTGCTCTCTCCTGCCAGACGCGAACTTCCCTCTTCGCCTGCTCGAGCTCCTTGCGAAGCACATTCGGCGGGGTATCCTTCAGCGCCATGATTTTTCTCCTGAACGCACGCGTCGGCTGAGGAATCTCCACGATGTAATCGGTTAACCTTCTGAACCACTTGTTATCCACGATGAACGATCTGCTTCTCACAGGCGGCTGTTCTGGAACTCTGGATTTCCTCTGCAGTTCGCGCGACCGTCCAGCTTTGCGTTTCTCTGGAACGCGATAAATAAATTGCCAGCGGGGAAATTAAACGTGTTCCCTGGAATCCTGATTTCTAGCAGAGGATCGATACCGCCGTACCACGAATAGGAATCGCGATTTCCATCGGAACTGCGAACCAATTATTCCCCCTTGCGGGCAATTTTTTCCACCCGACACTAATCAATCCCGACCCAATTTGTAATCGCGATACTCGTTCAGCGACCACGCTGTTCTTTGCGACTCCCGGGAGACCTGCCGATCTCTCATCTGCATAATCTCGAATTAATTTTTATCCTGCGTTATGAAAGCAGCAGGAACAGGAGAAAGGGAGAAAAAAGTGGGGACCGGTTACGACCGATATTGCGACCGAAATTTTGCATCGCCTGAGGAGAACAAAATTCCTGAATGCATAAGCGAAACATCCGACGGACAGAGACGCGCTATCGAAACAGACCACTCGCTGTTTGCAACGTCGATCGTCGCTAAATTAGATCTGTCGTTGCCATTAACTTTCGCGGACCATCGAAAATGTTTTGTTACATTCTTCGCGTATTTATCATACCCGCCTTCATTATTACAAGATCTCTCAGGAGTTGCTCGTTGCAGAAAACGAGAAATTCTTTCGAAGTTCCCTGGAACTAATAGAACTACTCCACAAATAACAGAAGACGATGGAAGTGAGAGGTAACAGAGGAATTCCGTTGAAATTTCCTTACGGAATACGAGATACCATTTTAATCGACTCAGTGTTCGGGCACAGCCGTGACCCGCGGTGTGTAGTTGTCCGCGAAGTTACTTAAACGGTAAGTAACGATAAGTCACCTGAAACGACAGCGGTGGCGCACCCGTGGCCCGTTACACATTTATTAACTTCGAGGCGATCGTTTAAGCGACTTCCGGCGCGTTATTCCGAGTTAATTGTAACTAACGGCGAACTCGACGGCGAAGGCGACTTGGGAGTAACCGCTGGAGTACCGGAGAACGCGGTACGGAATTAATTCGCCTGGTCCTGTGATAGAACCGCGACAGACCGTGCGCCCTGTTTGCAGCCACCCCACCGCGATTGTAGAATTTACAAGTGAGCGTGCAGACGCGGCGACGACCCGCGAAAGTTTCAGAAAATTTCGCCTGCTCCCGAGAAGCGTGAAATGAAATTCCCCGGAAATTATCGAGTAGCTTCGAGGCAACTGTGAACGAGTTCCCACCGCTCCGCGAGTATTATCTTAAAAGCGCGCCCGGTTACGCCTCTCTCCCGCGCATCGCACGCCGCTACGACGTCGACTCTCTGAGAAATTGCAATCGATCTAAGAAAAACTTGCCACTTTTCTTTGGGAACGTGTTACGAGTCGACACTGGGACGCAGAACGACGTAAGAACGCGAGCAGACACGTGGGAAGTTCGACGGGTTCGCGTTAGAAAATGTAACAGCGAATGAAGAGAAGAGAAGGGAAAGAAGAGATAGTCTGGTTCGAAGAAAAGAGTTTCGATCGATGCGAGAGCAGACACGTGGGAAGTTCGACGGGTTCGCGTTAGAAAATGTAACAACGAATGAAGAGAAGAGAAGGGAAAGAAGAGATAGTCTGGTTCGAAGAAAAGAGTTTCGATCGATGCGATCTTACCTTCCATATCCATGCAACAAATTTCCGGCTTGCAAACTACCTTCGCGCAACTCTTCCTCAGAATCCTTTTCGCTCGCTGCTTTTTGCCCACTGACTTGGTCGACTCTAAATCGGTATCGTCAACCTGCTCCTCCTCTATTACATCGGCGCTCTTCCGCGGTGTTTTTATTGCCTTCGTCCGAGTCTTGATCTTTCTGATCGATCTTCGTCTTTTGGGGTCTTCCTTCTCCGAATCGGCCTCCTCCTCCACCAGCTTCGGGGCTTTTCTTTCCCTCAACAATGCATGCGCCGCTTCCACGTCCGCTGGGTCAAGTTCCGTGTACTTCTTGGCCTCCTTTTTACAGAATTGCACGTATTTGTATTAGATACGACCTCGATAAACTTCTCAGAATCGTTCGAGACATCAAATTTTATATGAATCATATCATTTATCCTACCTTTACCTCACGAAAAATGTATCTCTATCGAAATTAAGAGACGAATATGTTTTTTGCGGCGAATTACGACGAATTTTATAATCTACCTCGTCCACTTTGTTGAAATATTCGACCTCAGCGTTGATGAGCTCTGGGTAGCTCGTCTTGATGGTACTCTTCCCCTTCACCTTAGTTGCTCTCGGTTTCTTGTGCGCATCTGCTTTCTCCGCCTTTTCTTTGTCCACGTCCGCGTGTTTCTCCTTCTTCTTCTCCTTGTGCTCCTTTTTTCTGACCTTTCCCTTCGAGTCTCGTTTGATCGTCACTCGCGTGTCCAACGCGGGTCCGTGGACCAGGCGTATCTCCTTCAATCGAGTGTCGATCGCTTTCTCGTATCGACTGCATCTTTCCAGATACTGCGGACGGAAAAATGAAATTTTCCAATTGTCTTCTGTCGAAGAAAGTCTCGCCTCGATGCGAAAGCCAGAAATTCAATTTGTTCAGTCAACGTTAAATTCAAAGAACGATCTAGGCGATCGAATTTCGCGAGACGAGTCGCCACGATTAGAATATTTGCCGTTAAATCGTCGAGTTAAACTGATGAGAAGAATTGTGTCTCACGTTACTCAAAGCGACTCTGTCCTCCTTGGTGAACAGCTCAAAGTCGTCGGAACACTCCAGCAAGTACACGTTACCGTTTCTGCTTCCGACTGCGAGATATTCGCCACCTTCGTGGGATCTAATCGCGGTTAAGCCGTCTCTGCAGACCCGGATGGCGGTCAACGGGGCTTTTACGCTTGCTAAAACGTCGTACGCTTCCAGGGTGCCTTCTATATTTATGGTGAAAAATACGGAGCACCTCGAGTTGCTCCAACAGCCACCACTTAAATCGACGTCCTTGTCACTGTGCATGGAAAAATCGAAATTCTGTCGATCTCTGAACGATAATTTGTACCAGTCCTCAATAATAATTTTATACATATCAATTGAACAAAAACCAATCGAATAAACCGAGAATCGTACCAGGTAGACAGGAAGCATCCCTCCTTCGTGTCGTCCGCCCATATTTTAGCAGACCAATCGCCGATCGTTAAAAAGTTCTTCGCGTAGATGGGATTTCTGTCGATGACAATGACAGGCCCGGTGTAACATTCGAACTTTATCGCCAGCTTCTCGACAGGATTGCTGGTCCTTCTATTCACGTTGACGACTATACCGTTCTCAGTGCCGGCTAGGAATCTGCTGCTCATCGTCGGCTCGTATTGAAGCGCCGTGACCCCAACAGCCTTCAGGATATCTGCTCTTCCTGGATCGTCCAGATCCATCACCAGCACTTCCGTGGGTTTCTTTAAGTACCTCATGTCCCACCATTTGACCATGCCATCCGTGGAGGAGGAGAAGAAGTCGTTGTTGGATTTCGTGGGGATCCACAACGCCTGAATCGCTGGTTGCCTTCGAGAAAGACAGAATCGTCGCTACTTTGCAGCCTCTAATTTAGACAGTCGAGAGCAGGATACGAAGATTATTGTACCTGTGACTGGTGTAGATGTGAGACGTTTGCACTGGTTTGTCGCTCGTTCGAATGTCCCAGCAGCACACCTGTCCAGACAACAAACCACTGACCAACAACACCGGATCTCGAGTATTAAATTCGACTGTCATCAAGGGGGATGACGATTTCAACGTGTTGATAGCCTTGTTAGGATTCTCTGCGCAGGATCGACCGATACTTCAGTGCCTCGAATCACTCGTACGCAAACTTGCGTCTTCGCAAGCGGTACATGAACTTTTAATTAACTCGCGGAGGTAGAGGCGAACGACAAAAATGTCCGTCGACGACAAAAAATAACGAGAGCACGCAAAAAGAACAGAATTCCCGTGAGAAACGTTTGGAGGAACATCTCCCTCAGAGATCGACGAAACAATATCAAATTTCTCCGTGCACAAACGCGCGCAGAATTGAATCGATGGAATAGCATCCCGCTCGGAGGTGCCGTCGTGGTAAATAACGTCGACCAAACGCGGTTAGTCATCGAATAACATAAGGAATATCAGAGTACCGATGTCCCATACGTAGGAGTACGGACTCACGTCGACCGGATGCTCTTGGAATTCCAGAAACCCGTACGCCGCTGCCAATCGATCCAAACCGTTGGGGGACCAGGATAAGTGCCTGATCGGCCTAGCTTTCGCCTGCGGATCTTCGTACAAGTTCGTGACCCTGAATAAATAGGGAGAAAAATGGGCGGGCGAGAGGTCAATGGATGGGACGGATGTCCGATAAAACCGTGGGGAACAAGTGTGTACATATACGCGTACACGTGTGTATACACGCGTATATAGATCGCGTAATGAACGTATATATCAAGGGGGCCCGTGTTATCGCGACAAAGCACACTTCGCTCGTTAATTTAACGACCCTACGGATTTTTATTGCCAGATCGAAACGCGATCGCGAACTACACTTTTTGCCACGGAATTTATGTGGAAGTGCCCGTAACGCACACACCACTCACGGTTTAATGGGTGGAGGCGGCAGTCGTTTGGATTAGTAACTTTAATACGAGAGATACGTTGACTCAGCGGATGAGTTCAGAAATTGCACGAGGCAGTAGTGTGTACGTATCCATGGCTTTCGATCCATTATATTCTTAACGTGGCATAGAATTGTACGGTTTCCTGTTCGATTGATGACAGTGAGTTGTTTCAATTATGAGATACGCACCTTATACTGTACTCTCTGACCATGGATGTTGGAATCAGATCGTCGAAAAAGTTTTGATAGATGTCCATGGCGTTGTTTTGGAGCACGTGCCGCTCCATTATCTGTGTACACGCGATACTCTTTGAAATTCTTATCGTACTTTCCATTCAGCTATTCAGATCGACTTCCAGCGTTGTAATTAGGATTCGATTCGAATATGAAAGAATATTCAAGTATATCGAGGTATCCAGACCTCAGAAGCTCACCGTGAGAAGAGGTTTCATACTTAAAGGCCAATGATCGTCCTTCTCTACGCGTCGACGAAATCTTTGAACAACTTCTGTGTCTCGTGGGTTGATCTCCTTTGGCCAGCCACCCTCAGCGTGATACATTCCAGTATTCGTAACAGCTTTTCTCGATATTTGCGCCTGAAACGATATATTTTTTTTTGCTTATTTACTGCGTTTTGATTAGAATAATAAATGCGTGTAACGTAAAACATCTTAATAAGATTGTTAATTACGTGTTACCTCGTGGCCTGCGTACTGCGTGGACACTTGGACGCCGCGATGACACTGCGGGCGCATAATATAATTCTGCATGAGTTCCGATTCCGGAGGGATGCTCTCTTCCGCGACATTGTAGGCGTCCGTGAACACGCATTGCTTTCCAAACTGATGCCTCTGTCTGATGTAAGTGTATTGGGTCAGCATCCTCGTTACTGGCTCTCATTGAACCGCAGTCGTATTATAAAATAATACATACACACGAATTACAAAATAAAAAGGGGCACAAAAAAATAAATGATCGAAACATAAATCGTCCGAACGAGAAGATGGTCGACGTGAAACTGACCAAGGTGACGTTTCATCGAAACACGTGAAAATCGAAACGATGCTCGATCCTCGACATCGTAAAGCTTCATCGCGCGTCGCATCGTCTTATCGAACCGTTCATATTTAATACACACGCGTCTAAGGCAGATTTTCAAAGCAATTTCGAACCGTAACGCACGTGAATAGATAAATATTCGATTTGCGATCAACATGGTTAAAAATTCCAGCGTCCCTGCGCCTTGGTCCCCGGATAGTAGCAGCGGAGACCGCGGCACCCGATACATTCGTGAATGTTTCAACGCGAACCACAATTTCCCTTCGAATTTCCATTCTCGAGGGATTTAACGCGGCGCGAAACCCGCTGCCCGCCCCGTTCTCCGATCCGTTGGCCCTTTTAAAGCGCCGCCGCTTTTACCTTCCCTCCGTCGCGTCACCGATTTCTTCGTGGCCGCTAATTTCCTGAACCTCGTTTCTTTCGCGCGTCAAAGATTCAATTTTCGCCCGCTACTCGACCGCCACCGCTGGCAATTCACTTTACGGGAATTACCATCGGGCGCAGCGCTACTCGGCTCCGTCATCGCGTTATCCCTTCGTGACCTTCCGCAATTTCTGCCGATCGGCTCGCTGGGAACCGAAAATCCGGCAATCAATGCTTTCGCACGAATCCGTAAATCGCGTAAGCCATGCGAAGAGGGCTCCCTACCTCCCAGTAAATCATATTTGATGCAGTCGCGGTCGAAATCATGATCGATTGCCCCGTGGACGCGGTAAACGCGTAAGCCGGAATGAACGCTGGACTTGACAATGATCCGCGATTGAATTTTCGCTTGGCCTCTGTCGGCCATTCAGACGCGTTTATGCGAAAAATTCATTCTGGAACATGTACCTGATGTACCGCGTTACATCGTCAGCTTTCGACGAACCTTTCGAATCCCACTCGATCGCATTTGTTGATTAATTCGTTCACTCTGCGCTGAATCGAAGCGAAGAACTGCTGATGATCCTGTGCTCGATGAAATTCTGGGAATGGGGGATGAAAGCGTCTAATCAGCGGCCATCGCGCAGATACGAGCCAGGATCCCATTCCTAATCAATTAGAACGATTGATATCGAGCTCGAACGGAGTGCACGTGAAACACGCTTTTCTCCCCTACACACGAATCCACGGAGTATCGAACGAAAAATATTATCCTACATTGGTATACCGTTTTATCCGTGTACAGAGGGGTTTAACTAGTACTTTGACGAATCTGTGCGTACGTCGCGCAGCTTTCTGTTCAGTCGCGTCGTGAGTGACTCGGAAAAGCGAATTTATAGCGGACGATGTCTGACGGATGTCTCTGAATACGTCTGCATTGATACGAGCGAGAGAGAGAGAGAGAGAGAGAGAGAGAGAGAGAGAGGGGGGGAAAGAGAGAGCTATAAGCTGTACCAGTGATGAATCAAATCGACCGGTGTCTGCGTATGTCGTACCACATATCGTAGATGAACCCCCTGGTCCCGGAACTAAAGCAATCTAGGATTGAATTCCGAAACGTCCTATGGCGGAGGAAGTTCGCGTAGAATTTAACTATTCAGCGCGGCGGTATACATCGATGGGATTCCGATGCATTGTGCAACGAGGCTTAAATGATTAAATTTTTAGGGACTGTCGCACGGTTTCCGGTTCCCCGCTGTTGCTCGCCGCTGGTCAGCTTTGCTGGTACAGCGCAAAGCTCTCTACGTAGATACGGCGTGACGGAAAAGCATTGAGAACAGCTCGCAGAGCGACCAAGTGGATTTCATCGGTTATTTTATTTTTATTCGAGGCCATAAAACAGTGGAATTATTCCACTGTGCGATTTTGTGAAGCAATCGATAGAGAATGGTTTCTTCGCGTTTCAGGATAATTCTGTGTCTTCGACTTGAAGGTGCGAACAAGTGGAAGCCACTTGATCATTCGTATCCATTATGACAGCGTAAAAATTCTCAGTAAAATTGTCATCGTAAGTACATTTCATTCAAGGAACTATGTCAGGGTAAATAAATTTTCCGTGAAGATTCGTCAAAGAACGAGATACCCGTGCTAACTTCCGTTAAGCAGAGGGTATTCGATACGCCAATATCTATGTAATTAACCTTAAAAGGCAATAGAAACCTCATCTGATACTCTTCGTGTCCCGAAATCGTTATTCTAATAATGAAAAGGGGCCAGCGGCTAAACTGAGGGAGCGGTTGCGAGAGACGAGAAAAGAAGGGGAAAAATGTGAGGTCTCGACGTAAGATACATCGACGACTCGTCGCAGGAAATGTTGGGACTTCTATTTCGAAAGGTAAAGCTGTCCTCCGCGTCAAAGAGCGTGAGAGGCATCTTGACTCGCCACGATACTCCTCGCAAATTCATCGAGACCGACGGGAAAGCCTCGTAATTAAGGCCGGTTGTATTCGACGATATGCTGCCGCATTGTCGTAAAGGGGATCAAAGAACGGTTTTCTTTTAATGAAACACTTCATTTCACTGGGAAGCTCACAACGATCTATTTTAGATGAAAAGGTTAATCGTTGAGGAGCAAATATTAGGGTTATTTATTTTTCTGATTTCATTCGAAGTAGGAAATAAATACTTGGAGCAGAGTAGCTTAGAGATTTTGCGATTTTATTATCTTGTGCTTCGAGATTGCTATTTATCATCGTTTATTTAATTTGATAGATATGCTCGAAAGCACAATCGTCGCTGCGAAAAATCAGAAATCCCTGCAATGAATATACACGAGTCTACGAAGCAAAGGACTTGGCAAATAATTCCAAGAAGGATATCCTTGCACGTTTACCCGGGTTTCAAGAATACAATTCACAAGCAATAGTTGATTTCATCTCGAGCAAAAGATTGCCTTCCATAACAGCATTAAACGACACGTTCAGAATCGCTTTCGCGAAACGTACAGCTGTAAGGAAACCATACAATTTTGGCATCGACTGTCAGAATTTCAATTCAACTGGGAAACGAATTGTCCCAGCAGGCGTGCAATTTTCTAATCGTATCTTTTCTCAGAAACTGGCTGTGTATCTGAGACTATTGAACGTGCCACGAACAATTAGTTCCTCGAGCAGAAACGTTCCTTTCAAGCTTGTCAAAAGAAATTCCAAAGGAAATAAAGGATCTGATTGTCAGAAATCATTAGAGACTAAATCGACAGAGGTTCCAGATAATTCTCAGAAATCTTCTAGACAAGAATGTTCCAAAACACCAGATCACACTTTAAAGCAACCTGCAAAAAATGATTGCCAAACTGACACGCGAGATACAAACGCTGAATATTATCATTCGATACAAACATCAACTCCATTACACTCCGATAAACCAGCAAGATACAGCAATGAGCAGACGGAAACAAAGTGTTTCGATGAAGCTAAAAAATCGTTAGAAAGTACCAAGAAACACGAGTCCCAAAAAATTGAATCCAATCAAACTAGAAGCTCTCAAAGTGAGAAAATGTCTGCCAAAAATACCACAGCGTCTGATACGCATAGACGCAAACGCGAGCCTTCGAAAATGGACAGAGTAATGTGTTACGTGCGAAGTTCTGAACGCGACGCGTTCAAAGACTGCGAAATTGAAAAATCGAAGGAGCCCAAGTACGCAAAATCGCCCAAGGATACATGTGGCAAGGTAAAACATCCTGATTTAATGAATCTTCCGAAGGAAAGGGAGGAAATACCTGACCCACCACCCCCAAAGTCTGTTCACTGGTCTGAGAAGATCAACACGAAGCAGCGGTATAAAAAACGTTGCTCATCGAGCAGTTCTTCCCCAATGTTGTTCGTCCCTTACGAAAAATCCAGTAAACGAAACCTGGCGCGTGACAGTTCCAAATCTTCGTCGATGGATCCGTCTTCGTGTACGAAGCATCGAACCAGGGGCCAATCCAGCGGTGACTCTCGCAAGTCTTCGTCGAAGGTGTGTATGCCCACTAAAGGACCTTGTCATCCGCCACCAGAAGGTGTAAAACGCGATGTTTCTTCTGTACACGAAGGCAAAACCCAGGCGAAGCCGAAGAAAGAGATAGAGAATGTCAGCGACGACTCGAGACCTAACGCGTCCACCCGGAAGTGCAGTTCGAGCAAGCGTCCTGCGATCGAGGAAACGGGAACTCGCGATCGCGCGTCACTCGAAGTTAACGCGGAACCGTGCAAAGCGAGCGGCGAATGGAAGAGACAGAAATATCTGGTGCAACTGAAAATTTTCAAGTCGCGCAACAACTTGGACCCGCAGCCACCTGTGGTAACGGAAGTCAGACGCGATCGTTACTCCGTGGAGGAGATAAAGAAGCCGCGGCTAAGCCCTGTGAATCGTGAGATGTCAAAGTTCCTGAGGAGCGCGTGTCCCCCTAAGCACGGTCTTAATGTCGACGTCGAGAAGACTAAGAAGCGCATAGCGGAAGCCACGGAGAAGAAGAGGGAAAAATTGAAAAGGTCAAAGACGCGTTCGCGCCCTCGTAGCTCCTAAATTGTCGGTTTCCTTCTTGATGTTCTGTGACTGTTTCCTACTCAGACAGAATATAGATCTCTTTGACGAAGCAAATGGCGAATCTCTGAATTTCTAGTTTTAACGCTAACGTTTGTATTCATTCGTCGAGATATGCGAACGACACCAATAATAGTAATATGAAATGTAATATAATAATATAATACATGTACACGCGGCGAAGTAACATGAAGTCCCAAGTGCCGGGTTGAGCGAAAGTTTAATATAGTTCAGAAGTTCAATACAGTTCGCTGAAGCTCAATAAATTCTCTGAAGTCCATTGAATTCGCACAAAGTCCGGTTCTTTTACAAACTGAACAAAATCCATACAAGTTCCCTGACAAATTGTGCGAAGTCCTTACAAGCGCGGAAATAATCCTCGACTTGAAAATCCAATTCGAAAAAAAATTATTAAAATCTTCCTCGAGTATCCTTGGAATATCCTGGAAGATCTGTTTATTCATTTCTTCACGAGAATTCTATACGCGTGTATAGTATTCTAACGGCTCTTTCCAGTCGTACGTTTATTTTAACGACGCGACTAGTCTCTGAATATCATTAAGTTTCTTCAGCTGAAGCAACCAGCCACGAATGTACGTACACACACACGCGGGGGTGAAACGTGAAACGGAAATTGTATCTGGCATGAAGCGGACAGCCGCGATTCAGAAACGATGTCTCGTACGAAAATTCGTTTGTTACCGGTACATTATGCGAAACTAATTATCCAAGCAGACTGCTACGCGATTACAGGTCGAGTGGTATTAATATGAGATCGTTCTTTGTTGCAGATAGTCGACGACTGGTACCACATGGTGCACTCGTCGGTGGTGAAACGGTCCGCGGAGCCGCATCTCGGCGTGCACCAAAGACTAATGGAAGACCGCAGAGTGCGTCGGGCAGAACAGCAACGGGTGAAGTCACGAACGAAACGGGATCTGATAATCAAACGCGGCCCGTCCAACCTGAAAATTGTTCTGAACGATGAGATGTGGCCTCAAATGTGGTATTTGGTTAGTGAACATTTCATTCACCCACGGCTGCGCAACGCGCAAGTTTAGTTAACACTCGACTGATAATGTTCTGACATTAAACATATCTGTCTTTTCACTGATACGTGACGGAGAATATTAAAAAATAATTAATGCTTAGATCTGTTCAATTAGTATGAATTGCACGTTACTATACGATCGTCGATCGGTTGTTTCAGAATAGGGGAAAGGGATTGGACATGAACGTGCAGGAGGCTTGGGCAGAAGGAATAACGGGACGCGGAATCGTGGTCACGATCCTCGACGATGGATTGGAAAAAAATCATCCAGACCTGTATAAAAATTACGTAAGTATCGACGTTTCCTGGCTCGAGTTAATAAAAAGGAAAACGGATCAAACGGATCGATCTGTGTAGCCAGAGTCTGCTCGACTCCATCCATCACGATCGCTTTCAATTGTACCTACACGCATTTGGAACTTCTCTCATTTGATCGGAATTAAAAGAAGCAAAAAAAAAAAAAAAAGAACACGGTGTCGTGACGAAGGGAGAGCGTGGTATATACGGTTCTCCAGTAATTTATCAGGATCCGTTCGACGTAACACGAGGATCGAGAGTGGCTGTAAAGCAAACAGCGCGGACAGGGCGGATCAAACTGTACGGGAATACGGAGGGTATCCGAGCGTGGCAGCCGTGCCAAAAACTGCTCTGGTATTTGGAAACTCTTGCGAGGGTACTCTCCGACATACTAAACGTTTAATTCGAACTAGTTGCCACGGGTAACGTCGTTCCGTGTAGAATTATCGTAAAGAAACATGTTAGGTACGATTGCTCTGTACGAACTACCGTCCGCAATAAAGTAAACCGAGAAATACTCGGAAGATCGAGTCTACCGTGGCGCAAATAGCGAGTTCGTGCCGTAATACCGAAATTGTTAAAGTTACTGGATTAGAGCTGGGAATCAACCGACGAGTTAAACAGTAGAAGCTCGAAACTTGGACCGCACCAGGGAACCGCGTATGTTTACTGGCGAAGACCGGGGTTAATAAGGCAACCGCAGAGAAATGTGTATCGAGCTCCCATAATCCGACAGTGGATACGAGCCTCCGTGATCAGACGCACCCAGCAGCAGCTCTCGATATCGACGTAAACGAGATATTCGAAAAAGAATTTTAAATTGATACGTGGGTTGGAAATAGTCCTGTTAAACTGTTCAGTTCTCTCTGGTGACAGTCGTTTGCACAGTTTTTACTATCTTCTCTGGTGTATTTATTTAATTGATTTAATAACCGTAAGTGTCCAGTACCGTTGAGGGTAACGTGCGATACTTGACGAGGAAAAATAAAATAATTATTCCAGGACCCACAAGCCAGTTACGATGTCAATAACCACGACGAAGATCCCATGCCACGGTACGATGTTTTAGACAGTAATCGACATGGTACCAGATGTGCTGGTGAAGTGGCAGCCACCGCTAACAATTCCATGTGCGCTGTGGGAGTCGCGTTTGGGGCTGGCGTTGGGGGTGAGTGTACTCGAAGAATAGAGTTCGACTATTAAAATACGTATCCACGCGAATGTCTGTCTCGTACGGGCAATTTCGCGATTAAAACTAGTTTTACGATTGCGAACAGTAATTCCGTCCTATCATCTGCACGTTGTATTATTCGTAAAACTATAATACGAACGTTCGATTCCAGCTGAGCAATTTAATTAAGCATTTTTTTTATTCTGTTTGTATAATAAAGGAGTGAAAATGCTGGATGGGGACGTAACGGATGCCGTCGAGGCGAGATCTCTGAGCTTGAACCCCCAGCATATTGACATTTACAGTGCCTCCTGGGGACCGGACGACGATGGAAAAACCGTCGATGGTCCCGGTGAACTTGCCACTAGAGCTTTCATCGAAGGAATCACGAAGGTGGTTAAATATTCAACCTATTTACCGCAAATCGAACCAGATTTTCGTCACTGATGCACACTTTTAATTCGCGTTCTGAAAATTCGCCTCTCTCTCTCTCTCTCAGCCTTTAAATCGAAACATCTCCTTTCGTTTCAAATGTGGCTCTAATAAAATTTGCATTCTTCCATTTTTTAAACGCGATAAACGAACGGTTAGGTAAATGTTCTTGATTTTATTCGCCAAGAGTCTCTGGAGGCAATGATAGATCGAAATTGCACGAGGCGGAAGCTCGCTTTCGACGGATGCGGTGACGCGACGTAAAAGGAGCAAGGTGTCCGGTAATTGTCCTTAGCCGCGAACGTTAATGGCCCCGATAATTACCCGACCGATCGAAAAATGATTCCTGCGTCCGGCGACGTGGCTCCGTTGCCCGGGTCAACCGTAACTCGATCACGCCGCAGAACGAGGAACTTCTTTGCCTAGACCGGGCTTAACAGACTCGGTCGACGAGGTCAATCCTCAGAAAGTTCCCAAATTGGTGCTTTTAAGCGAGCACCCCGGGCCTCTGTACCTGCACGCATTACCATTTCAAGCTTACTTACTGCGAGGTGCTCGTAAGTCATATGCAAATATCGGAAGCTGCTTTTGCGACCGGTGACCTCGTTAAAACGGAACTGTCGGAAAATAGAATTCCAACGGGGGGTAAGATTTTACAAAGCCACCGGGGCTGCAGAAGTAACGCCTCGTTGATTAACCGTCGCAACCGTTCCGTGTGCGATGGAGACGTGAAGAAAAATTGCGAATTTTCCTACTGCTTTGGACGTTACTTTCACTGTCCCTCGTTTTTCGCTATGTTCGCTATCTTTAGCGTATCTCAAGGGAATCACTTTCGTGTTCGACGACATTTGAATATCACGCGAATATATTTTACCTTCGATTTTCTTATTAACTCAATGATATTCCCCGCTGGTATTGCACCGAAATATGAATTTATCTTTCCAGTATAATTACTCTTACTTCTGAATTTAAATCGCGTTTGCTCGATTCAACGTTAACCGTTAAATATTCATAAAGACAGTTACTGTTGGCAGTACTCCCCGCGATACTCGGTGTGCGCTAAATACTTTGAAATTTCCAACGAATACTTCGACGGAATCGTCATAGCGAAAGTTGCATAATAACTTTTAAACTCGATTATTTAAATAGTGCTCTCCTTCAATTTTATTCTATCGCGGTTGTTTCAATAGACTTGAACGTAGACCTCTTTCTCTCTCTGCCTATTACGAGTAAAACTACCGATAATGTTAAATTGTAGTCTTGAAAATTGATACATTATATGAAAGAAATTGAAATTGAAACTGTCATTTAGTAACGCCCGCGGTATATGGAACACAACTCTGTCTGAAAGGAGGTCATGGTTTTAATTATGTATTTAGGTGCCTCAGGATTGCACTTAACACAGAATATTAACTAATCCAATTATGTCTATGATGGAACAATCCTTGGACCAACAGAAACTGTAGTAGTAGCATCGGTAACTGCATAAACTCTCTATCTGATTCAAAAATCGAACACTAGAGTTCAGTCTCGTATCAGTACCTAATCATTAGTAAAAGAGAACCATTATTGATTCACAATAAGTTCGTATGAAATAAAAATATCCAAGAAAAAAATGTAATTATCCTGTGTGATAAACGCTCGATACAGTGGTATCGTATAAATACGATGAGAAAAAGTGTTCGCTTAAGTCTAGCCGATCAATCGAACCTTTTAACAGAGTCTCTGAAAGGCTCTTTGACCAGACGCGTGACGCGTTGCTAAGTTCGCCCCT
This sequence comes from Xylocopa sonorina, assembly GCF_050948175.1. Taxonomy (NCBI): domain Eukaryota; kingdom Metazoa; phylum Arthropoda; class Insecta; order Hymenoptera; family Apidae; genus Xylocopa; species Xylocopa sonorina. The sequence goes on along the minus strand of NC_135196.1, from coordinate 10,874,717 downwards.
TTGATCGTCAGGGTCGCAACGGTAAAGGGTCAATTTTCGTGTGGGCGTCGGGAAACGGTGGCAGGGATCACGACAACTGCAATTGCGACGGTTATACGAACAGCATCTGGACGCTGTCCATCAGCAGCGCGACGGAGAACGGTCAGGTGCCTTGGTACAGCGAGGCCTGTTCCTCGACGCTCGCTACCACCTACAGTTCCGGCTCGTCGGGGGAGAAACAAGTCGTGACCACTGACCTGCATCATCTTTGTACGAGCAGCCACACGGGCACGTCCGCTTCCGCACCCCTGGCTGCTGGTATCTGCGCCCTTGCCCTCGAGGCGAACAAAGAGCTCACTTGGAGAGACATGCAGCACATCGTCGTTAGAACGGCGAAACCCGCCAACCTGAAAGCCATGGACTGGGTCACCAACGGTGTCGGAAGGAACGGTGAGTTCACGGATAACACAAGATAAGAAACGAATCGATAACACTTTAGGAGAGTGAGAATGTTCGAATCTTTTTCTTCAGTGAGCCACAGCTTCGGCTACGGACTGATGGATGCAGCAGCCATGGTGCGCGTGGCCAGAAAATGGCGAACGGTACCGGAGCAGCACAAGTGCGAGGTTTCAGCACCACACATGGGCAGGTTAGTTACCACATAATTCTCGCGATGGTTTAATGTAACTCGATAACACGAATTTCTCGTCGACACCGTACGTTCTCTAATTAAATATCAAGTCGGCAGAAGGTATCGGAGATACAATTTATAGAGCAATACTTTTGTGAAATAAATTACTATGTGAGACGTGACGACGCAATACGATCTATCAATATTTCCACCACGTACAGCTCGCTTTGCCCTCCTCCGATGACGATAAACTGATCCCCAGGAAATAGCTTCTGCAGTGCACGGCACCTGATTTAATACGGACGATTCCAATCCCGTTTGCCTTGGCGTAATATAACGAAATTTGATCGATAATAAAAGTAACGAACACGCGATGATACTCTTAACGAAATCTTTAATATATATATAATTAAAAATGAAATTAAAAAATCGCGTGCTGTTGGTATCTGCGACTGACCTACATTTCACGTGTGCGTTGTAGGCCAATACCGCCAAAGAGTCAGCTAACTCTGGAATTGCACGTCAAGGAGTGTAGCGATGTTAATTTTCTCGAGCACGTACAGGTAAGTACTACATCACTCGCGTAAGTAGCTAGGGTAATTAATCGTTTTCTTCTGGAAATGTTTCAATCAGTTTGATGCGTGGAATTGGTTCACGTGTTTCCTTGCCCGATGTAACATTTGCTCGAAAGTGACACGAACGCATATGCGGAACGCGAAATTATTTTTCACGTTTTTAATTAAAAGTATCGAACTTAATTCCGAGCCCAGCCTGTACAGCATTTTTTTTTATTATCAGTGAAAGGATTAAGTTAATTATTTGTACGGTGCGATTATGTGTCATAGGCAAAGGTCTCGCTCTTGGCCTCGAGAAGAGGAGATCTTCAGATACAACTAACGTCACCTCAAGGTACGAGAAGTGTCCTCCTCGCGAAAAGGCCTCACGACGTCTCGAAGGCTGGTTTCAATCAATGGCCATTTATGTCGGTTCACACTTGGGGAGAAAGACCACACGGCACGTGGAAACTCGAAATCCACAATGAGGGTCGATATCAAGGTAAGTCCATTGTTATGGGTCTTTTTGTTCCTTCCTTTTATCGCGTACAGAGCTCCCGGATACATCGAGTTATATTCGTGTTAAAAATTTTTATGACATTCTGCATTGGATCGCATACCTTACGGAAACGTTAAATTGCAAACGAAATTTTGTCGAATAAAGTATCTCCTGTAATTCATTTCCATTACAGAGTACCAATATTGGAGATAATATTTTTAAAATGAATAGCAGCATAAAATTAACATTTTCACTTTCATAAGAATTTTTAATCCATGCTCTTTGAATCCTTAAAACATATGCATATGTCTCTGTCATATTCAGGGAAAAATTTCATATGCAATTAATAAGCATATGAGCGATACACCTTCCAAACATTTTACTCTTTCAAAGGTTCCAACGTCAGGAATGAAGGAAAGAGATGAACTCAATTTTCCCAACATTAAAAATCTTTAACCGTGTTGTAACCGAATCGTTCTGAATGATATTCCAAAATTAGATAGGCTACACAGAGTAATCGTTATCGCGAGTGACGAAGTTCATCGAGTTGGTCTCTCAGCTGATCTCAAACCCGCACTACCCTTTCAGTGAGATAGCTTTCACTCGCTAAGAAAAGTAATTGACCTTGTGTAAGTATTAAGACCACTTCAGGTTGCTTTTATAGATCCTTTAAAGTTGATAGCCACGTAAACTTCGTTCCATAAAATTTGCTCCCGGACGATGCATCTCTGCTCGTTGTACCCATGAATCACAAGTTTCCAACAACTTCTTTCGTCTGTCGGGTGTATTCGGGGTGCAGGTGCTCGCGCGTCACCTTTATCATCATTAAAACGATATATTATGACGAGACAGCTGAGAAGATATCTAAAGTTCGAAACTCTATAACACTCGACCATCGAACTGAGTATTCCCACTGAAAGAAATCAGAATACAAGGCGAACCTTCGCTTCGAACAACTGGCGAGGAAATATTAATAAAGAAGAATTTTAAAACGATCATAACCGCAGCTTTTCTTACGTATACTTCGATATGTGGCATAGACATATTGTAGATAAGCGTAGAGATCCGTTTCGCTTGCAATCACAGAGGAAACTTTCCGTAAAATTGCAACACAAGGGATGGTACACGGTGTACCATCAGTCCTGTAGCTTCTAACACCTAATCCGAAGCAGTAACAGTGCAGCCAGCTGCTATCTTATCGACTCATCTCGAAGGACATAAAGGGAGTTCTCGTAAACCGTACATGTGGGAGCACGTAAGCTGCTGTATTACCTCCCAGGGGTATAATTCCATATTCGAGGCCTGTTCTCTTGCGACTCCATCCGGCAGCCACGAGTCTCGCGGTGCGCTAGGGGAAGCTGACCTTGTACAGGGTGGAACCGTCAGAAGCACTTCACGCTAGGAACCCCGTTAAAGCCGATATGTGCATAAAGTTCGAGTTAACGCCGGCTCGTACTCCCTTGCGCCCTTGTAGCCTGGTGTATCCACGCGCAAGATAGAACACTGCCCTATTATGCCACGTAATATGCAGGGTACATTCCAAGTACAGGTATTCAAACCATTACACGTCGTGTTTGCGTTGATTCCCTCGCACATTGCTACGAGATCCGCTCCGTTGTCGTTGCCCAAGCACAATATTGTGTTACCCGAGAATCGCACCTGTTGGTCGCCGATGATTTTCTGATCCCCGACCGCTAATAAACTTGGCATCCCTCTGCGGTATTATTCGCATCCCTTGACGTTACGTTTCGTCGGTACTATCGTAGACGAAGGGAGAAGGATTCGGATAAGACATCGTTTCGTTCGCGACGAATAGCAAACTGTGTACGAGTTGGTCCCAACGATCAAGCTAACACTTAGACTCCGCTAGAAACGAGGACGAAAGTAAAGCTTAGTCGCAGCTTGTCTCTGCGTCGCGGTTACAGTCACTGAAATTAATTATTGGAAAATACTCCATATATATTTCAATGTTCTTGCTATATCATTTATCGAATGTTGATCATTACTGAGGCTATAATAAAGCTCTCCGATTTCCCCTCTGTCTCTCCTCCTGCGAAACGACGAACCATCAGGTCGTGCGACGCTTCACGAATGGGCGCTGATCTTTTACGGGACATCGACGCTGCCCGATCGCACGGAATACGCCCTGTACAATCCTGCCGGTTTGAACATACCCAGGAGGCCGTTCGTGAAATCACGCGAAACGACCTTCTCGAAGGCGCAGAACTCCCTGATGAGCTCGAAGAACAAGCAGACTCAACACAAGATCGACAAACCGGGTAGTCTCAGCCCTCCTTACATAGTGAACGCGCCTATACAACCGCAGCGAAAGGGAAAGTCGCGTGGTCAGCACAAAAACGGGAAATCCGCGAACAAACCCACACCCAAGCCTACCGTGCAGACGTTGCGAGGGTTGAACGCGGCCAGAGGACCTAATGCCGCTGGCGAAGTTCGGCTGATCACGTCGAGGCCACGCGGAAGGAGCACCCCAAGTCCCATCGCTACTACCGTCACCCAAACCAGCCCGCCTACCACGACTTCGACCACCAAAGTGGCCAGCAGACAAAGAATCGTCGACATAGTAACTGCCTCGCCTCTTCAGAGAGGCTTGATCCTCATGAAACCGCCAGCGAAATCTGCCATCAACAACGTGCCAGCTATATTCCAGCAATACCCGAAAATCCAACAACTCTATCCCCTCTATCCTATATACGGCGGTGCGAGGGGAGCTGGACAGCACGAGACCAGAGCTAAGGGCCTCGACTTCGTCCAGGACGAGCAGTTCGATTCGAAGAACTTGGACAAGGGTATTCTGCTTTCATTGACCTGTGGATCTGTGCTCGTGTAATGGGCAGTCCGTGGATAATACGATTAATGAGATGAGATAATGTTGTGGTATCTATTTAAAGTAACCTTTTTTTTTCTGAGAACAGGATTGGATTTTTTTTTAATTTTTTTTGGATTCAAATGATTAGAGATAGTTGCATTTACATCCACGGTTGCACGTTACATGCGGTTAATTTCACTGCATCTCGTCACAGTAGTAAAATGTGAACGGTAGAAGTGCATCCATTTTACGGAATTAAGTGAATTTTATATGATTTAGTTTTCTTTTTCGTACCGTATATTGTTACTCTGATTGCACTTCATTATAATCGTTATTAATTTTGTTCACCTGCCCTTAGTTTTTCTTATTGCTTGTTCGTATGTATCCTGTGAGACGATATTTGGATATTTCTTTGGGATGAATCAGTTCCACTGAACTGTTATATTATTTATTTTATGGTGGCGTTTGCGTCACTGAAACGATTTCAAAACGTTCCTATAATATATATTTTTTCAAATATTTTCTACCTGAAGTAATCGCAAATATACGATCGTATCGTTTCGTCACAATTTATATTTTCACCAAAACGTTATTCATTTGTATAATGCCAGTATCTTTTTGATTAAATATTAGTCTCGCGTTGAAGAAAATTTAAGTAAGCCTTACTGCATGCTTTTTCAATTTAATTATTGATATTACCGAACGAGAGTCACTGTGGCTACGAAGTTGTTGAAGCTCTTAAAGTAGAAGCACGCAAGCCGTATCATTTAATCAAAACTTCCAGTGACTTCGTTCTGGAAAATGCTTTCCCTGCGTGATTCGCTTGTATGCATGAAAATGTGTGTTTAGTAAGAACATCCTTTAAACACATAGCGCACAGAATATTATTAATTATTTGAGTATTATTTTGTACAATAAGAACGTTGCACACATGTACTCACATTTTGTAACACACCAACAGAATATTTATTTACGTGAAAACCGTCTTTTTTCTTTATTTCAAGTTCAGCTTTAACACGGTATTCCTCCTTGAGTGAACGCGTACAACATTTATTTACACCGTCCGTACACCTAAATTTTATCCCAAAATTACATTCTTCGAGACTTCACGATGTAACAGTGTCCAAATACTTTGGAGACATCGAAAGATTTTCCCTCGAGTCTAAATTTCCTACCTTGTTATTGATATAACAGATATGCACTAACTTAATATTGTTTGCGTAACCGTACCCTATCGTTATTCGCTTTATCATAATATAACTCTCCATCCTTCAAGACGAAAACGAAATTCTCGAGGGAACATTCTGACGCATTATCAATTTTCCGCCGCCAACGACATTGACACCATTTCCGCCGTCCCCGTTTCACTGTCGCTGTCTTCCCGAGACTCACGCTTCGAGACATCGAGTACACGAAGTATCTCATGGATGAAACATAGTCCTTCGCGTGAATGAACGTACATTGTAGATGCCACGCACAGGTTCGTATGCGTGGATAATGCAAAGTGCACTTATGACATTCGTGGAATGGGAGCATCCATTTCACTTTAAGGATGTACTCGTGAAAGTACCCAATGTGTTATTAAGATTTATAAACACACCATTCAGATAATGTACTCGAGTAACGAAAAATTTAGACGTAATTTAAACGCGAATGTTTATTGATAGTGGAGGAATAATTTCTCTTGCATTGAGATAGCAAGTATTCCACTCGATGAGGGGAAAATATTTAAGAAATTGGAGTTTTTGGTTACTGAACAGTAACGCCCTTTAAAACGTCTTTCATCCGAATTTAATCTATCTGATAAGGTTTTCAATTTCATATAAATATGGAGAGCTTCCTATCATCAATATCCTGTCATTTCACGTGAAAAGGCAGTAAGATGGCAATTCAGACTATAAATTGCTGCAAATTATTTCCGATAATCTCTGTCGTTCTTGTGAATGAGGTTCTCGTCGAAATAGACGAATGGAACGAAAATAAATCGCACTGAAAAGATAAATGATTCCGAACGAGTTTAATCTCTCGTTATTAATGACTTTCCTGTCTGTTTAATTATTTTCAAGGATAAATAATTTTAACGTCACCTTGATAAATTCTTATCTTCCTTTTAAATCGTTCAAGCTCCGCTTCATAAAGGTGACCAAGAATCATTGTAACGCAGGGAATTAAATAATAATTCGAGTTCTTTTGATGAAAAAAAAAAAAACTCTCCGCGCGAGGTACACATTTCAGAGATATCTTGTGTGTTTAATTACTGTATGCCGCATCGTGAAATAAAAAACTAAAACCGTGAGTAATTTCTTCCCGTTATCTACCGCGGAACAACATTATCTTACATTTTCTAGATCCTCTATTTTTATTCAAGCACGATTCTGCTTGTTTTACGATTTACTCTTACATTTATTATTAGGCAACTTACTCTTTATATTGCGTAAAATGTATTGTTGGAATACACAATTTCTTGTTATGTCAGCATGCTGAAGATATAATTGATTTTTCCTTGTTTTTACAAATAATTACCTATCACGTCTTGATTTTTTTTTCTTTTTTTGGTGATTATAATCCTGAAATCTTGATACACATATATACATAATATTCTAAGATTATCTATAATTTTGTTAATGCTTGCAAGCAACAATTTCTTTTAGGATAGACAGTACTATTATTCCCTTTATGATTTCGTAGACCGCAACAAGTGAAACCGAGCTGCAATCAATTTCAAACAAACGATAGCATTCGATAAAACATCCGCTTGATTTTCATACAGAAACCCCAAACAGAGTACCGCATCTCGGTTTCACAAATGCGAACAAGCCACGTCCTGAATAAAAAAAAAAAAAAAAACCCACCATAAAAACCAGCCATAATGTTCCAGACACTCTAAAGGAATTCAAGCTGATATTCTACGGCACGGAGACGTCTTTAGAGTTCGACGACGACCTGGACCAGGACAAACTGTTACCGCCTGTGAACCACCAGGACGTCGGCCAGGACAACACGGCGATCGGCGTCAGGCAGAACATCGTGCACACAGAGCGCGATCCCTGGACGGGTAGCCAACAGGTAGAGCGCGTATCGCATCCGGAAGTGCAAAGACCGACCACGGAGAACCAGACGAGCGGTTGCAGTAGCATCGATCCAGGAAGTCGCAGGTGCCTAGGTGGGTGCCTCATTCTACTCCTTCTAGCCTACCTGCTCGGTAGTGCCAGCTGGTGGAACCTGGTAGCCAGCTGGCAGGAGCCGTCGAGTGTCGGGAACGAGAGTGACCTCAAGGTGGACAGCAACACCTTGGGCTCATCCTCGAGGGTGTCGCGCGAACAAAAGGCGGCGTGCGACGCAACCTCGGCGATCGGCAGATCATCGGGCGCCCCATGGTGCTCATGATGATGTCCACGGACGATCGACACGTTGGCCACGCTATGTACGATTTAAACGGGATGCAGGAGGCGCGCGCCAAGTGTCGACGCGTTTCTTCGAACATTGTGTGTTGTGATTCCCTAGCCGTGAGTCGACGGAGATGTCAGAGTCGGCCGTCGGGTCAGCTGCTTTCTCCTTTGACGCTTCTTCGCCCGTCCGGAGAAAGGACTCTGAAGGATGTGCTAAACATCGAGCTTAAAAATGTCCTACGGGCTCGCTCGGTTGCTACCAGCTGCGCGGGCGGCCCGATCGCTCACTGAAAGTGTGCATACGCTTGACCATTTGCCACGAGCGATCAACGAACAGACGTGCAAACAGCTTGTTCGCGTCCGACACTGGCAGGGACCTGGCGGAGTACGCAGGCTCATTTTAATTCGGGTCAGAAATCGGTCGCCTGCCGGTGTCGGGGTGGAGAACAACGAACGAACAAACGAACTTCCGGTTGCTCGCTCGCAGCAAACGCTCAAGCGGATAGACACCTTTAACGTACATATGTCGTTCTAGGGTTAGGATTAGTTCAATTAAGTGTCGTCTATGAGAGATTTCTGTGACTGGTATGCGTATAGGAAGAGTTATCTGGGGACGTTCGAGAGGAGCGCCAGCGGTAACCTCATTCGTTGGTGAACATGGGACTAGGGTGTGGACGATGGATCGAGATCGAGCACGGAGGAGGTCGATCCATCCCGCGAATCAGATCGAACGAATACAAAGTAAAGTGTTTATCATTCGATTCCCTTGAATATGCAGCGATCCCTTGAGTTTTCATCGCGATGAATTATTCAGAATGGATATTCCAACTGCCGGTGAACGCGCGCCCCGAAAAGGATACGTTTCAATAACAATTTTCCATCCGGTTGCATAGCCAAGAGTGAGCTAATAGACAGCTCCGTTGTTCAGTTCTGTTTGTTATCACAAAATGTGATAATTTCAGCGAGAGCGTTGCTCGATTTCCTCCGTGCTCCATCCGGGGCAACATTGCTACGTTTCAGCAGAGTAACCACGTTCGATACGCCGCGCCGTTCCGTATTATTCGATAACATCTCTCGCACTTTTGTACGATACGATAAGGGAGCCACGCGAAACTGCCACTACGGGAATTAGAAATCGAAGGGTCGCATCTAAACGCGAGGTTCGATTCGATTCCTCGCTAATTTCGTGCACACAGGACGATCCTAGGAAACTTGCCTCGCGTAACTATAACGTTACCACTGTCATCTACCCCGAAACCGTATCCTCCGCTCAGTTTCTTATAAATTCGATCGACGGTCAGAAGAAAAAGCAAGATGCATCAGCCTCGCAGCTTCGCGACCCATTGCTGTGTCTCGTTTAAAAAACTGAAACTGAATCTTCTTCCTTTACCGTGCACAAGTGAATGAAATTCACGTGAAAAATATTCGGAAAAAGACGGGAAAACGATATTTTAGTAATCTCGTAACGTTCTCAAATATCCGTACTAGAGGTAACAATAGGTTTTTCACAACGTATCGATTGACGAAACAACCGTACGTGTTCCAGAGTGTTTCCCTTCGCGTCTCTTTCATCCCTTTCGCTTCCTCTGAGTCGCGTCGGTTCGCTTCTTTTTTTTTTTTTTGCAGACGTTTCACTTTTATCTTCCCCGTTTCTTCCTTCACAGTGCTCGCTACGATTCCACTGTGTCCCTTTGCTTCAGTTTCTTTCTGTCGAACTTTCTCCCTCGCCTTCTCTAGACCGTAGCTTACCCAGGGGGGTAGGGAGGGAACCCCAGCTGGGGCCATCAGCACTGCCGTAACAAAAAGGTAACAGAGCGTTTACCGGCGACTGGTGCAAACAGAGAAGATTCGCGATACCCTCTAATGCTGGCCCCCTAAAAAACTGTGGAACCTCGACTGCGTTACTAGACTTCGATTCGAAATGGAACACTCGGCACTGGCTCGCTAAACACCCCCGTAACTTACCCCTGACAAGTTTTAAGGGACAAGTAGTTCTGTAAGAATCGAGATGCATTTGAATGGAACGATATTTTCGTAGAAAATGATATTTTATAAATCTTGACACGCTCTGGTATTTGAACTGGACTCGAAAATTGAATGTTACACCAAACTTTTGAAGCCGTTTTCAACGTCCAGAGATCAGACGGAAGTATCCGGTACTTTTATAAACCCGAGTGTTTGTTTCCAGCAACGCGAGCTTTGCTTCAGCTACACCTGAAAGGTAAAACAAATTACGGAAACGTCGGCTACTAAATGTTCACACCGCCATTCTAAACGTACAAATAAAATTTCAAGGATTCGAGTAAAATCCATCGATGTACGTGTTGATAATAAATTGGCTATACGAAAATGACGAAGTGGAAATGAAATGAAACGCGATCGGAGTGTCGTGTACAACACGATAATAAACACGGAAAATGAAGCGAGGTTGTTTGCGAACCGAAGTTACAATATTGGCGTTCATAAAATTTTATCATTCGAAAATATTAACTTCTATCTCACGTTATATACGATAATCTCTTCATTTACGTACGAAAAATAGATATTGCCGTTGGAGCTGCAATCAGTGATTCACAGCCTTATCGCAAATAAATGGAAACACGAACAAGGGAGATCCGTATTGTTCGCTAGCCGGTTACAAAATAGTTCCATATGTACAAATGAAAAAGGCTCATAAGGTTTATAAAAATACCCTGCTGCGAATTAATTTGCCGGCCATTTTCGTGGCGGAAAGTCAATTTCAGCTATTTAAAATTGCATCAACCAGGAAGCTAATAAAACTCGCCGAGCTTTCGCTTGACGAACACAAATTAGAAGAAAAATCTCGTAAAGTACGATCCATAAAAAAGACAAGGTCCGAGCAACTCAACTCGTGGACTCGAAAAGGGCATCGTTTACGTACGACGAATTGGACGTTCGGTTCTCCGTTTGCGAAGCTCCATGAAACTAGGATACGTTAGGATGGGCAATTTCTAATTGAAGTGGTTTTAGGGCCTGGATCACTGTTCGTTTAAACGGTAGGGATCGTTTAACCAGCAGAGTTTTTGCACGAATGGACGAGGACCTCACTGTGGATTCACGTGAACGAATGCCAAATTTCATTACGCCCTAATAATGTTTATGAAATCTCAGTTTCGTTAAGAGGAGCAAATAATACATACGGAGCACGGTGCTTTGATCTCCATATCGAAATTTATAAAATTAATTTTCGCGTTTAAACGGTGGAGAGATTTTAATTAAAAGGCTGCTTCGTGATTCCGATAAGAGCATTCCAGCAATAGCTATTCGAATTGCAATAGGTTTACACACGCTCGAGGAGCGCACGACTCGATCTAGTAAAATGATCGTGGACTGAACTGTTTGGAGGAAAAAAGTGCACGTAACGTGGCAGAGGAGGAAAACTTGGGAAAAATAATATTGAGTTTAAAATGTCGCGAATAGAATCTACGTGAACAATCTGTTTGATTTGTAATAATTCGCGAAACGAAGGATTTGTATTAGCGATGTAGTACATATCCAAAAATGTCCAAATAAATTTGTTTCTGGAGAGAGATTCGATACGCGACGCGTAAAGATATTGGACAGCAAAAAATTTACTCCAAGTGGTAGATATGAAATTAAAATAAAAAAAAAAAAAAAGGAAAGAAACGACTAAGCCAGCGCAAGTTCGGACGACCTACTTTGCCAATAATTGGCATCGCTGCAGGCCACCTACAAAGAGCCGAACGGTAAATACTATCTAATTACTCTTTCATTGAAAGGAACTTTGCTACGTAAAAATTGAAATTAAGTTCCATCAAGATTCGAGCCACATGGGATACGATGATCGACTCGCGGTGATATCAATTTCCTTTTTCTCTTGATTGTGGCAACGTACCTCGAGTTTCATTATTACATATCGTCTTTACATTGCTAATATTATAGCTTAGTTTAATATTGTTGTTTTTAGATATTACGAATGATAATCTGACGAGATTAACTGTAATTTCCTTTGGCTGCTATTACGATACAGAGTCACAAATTTTTTACGTTCATTTAACAACTACTCTATACGTACGTGAACCGCGTTATTCCTCCGCATAATTGATCAGATTTACAAAGATCAAAAGCTGATTCACGCAACACTGTCAGATTAGCTGTCTTCCTATTCATCGTGGAAAATGAATCGATATTTTCAATCTATACACCCTTGAAAACGCACAAATCACGTAACTTCTGCAATACCACGTATTCTGTCATACTTAATTATCGTCTGTGATTGAATTCTAGCGTCTCGTACGCACGCCTCCTGCGGATTTACATTTCAAAAAGCAAATATTCTGAAATTTAAAGAAAAAAAAAGACGAGATCACTTGTTAACATACTCCATTCGCAATCTCTTCAACCAATCGTCTCGAATGTCAACTTCCTTTTATCAGTCTACATCAAAAATGGTTCCTTGGTTCGTTTATAGAATACACCGAACTAATAGTGATATAATATACATATATATATACATATATTTTTTATTAGCGAGTAGGTATGTCTAGGTCGAGGCTGTCAATTGTTATCATTCTTTTTATCATCTGTCTTGCAGCAGCATCGTCTATTTGTTATCCGTTGTTATTGTATTACAAATCATATCACTGTAACCGTATGGTGAACAATAGTGTCGCGTGGTGCACGACGTGTTATCGTCGTCGTTTTCACTTAACGCGAAAAGCATTCGACGCGATCGACCGAGTACGCTGTCGGGCACATATCATTTTCCATTGCGAGGGGGCATTTCTATACTGAATTCGAGCGACCATTAACTTTTCGTTCGGTCGGCCGAGTTTACGTTCGTTCCGCGATTAAAAAACTTTCATTTCGAATTCCTCCAAGTTTCGAACGACACGATAATACCTAATCGGCGTCACGATCGATCGGTAGAGACCCTCCCAAGCGATACAACTTCGAAATATACTTCCAACAGACTCGTCGTTACCTTCGAGCGCGCGCTCGTTAAATCAAGCCGCAACGATTAAACAATGCACTCCATCGAAGGCGTGAGGGGGCGTCGAAGGCAACGATAACTCTGGCCAAAGTGTAATTGTTATTCTATCCAGCTTCGTGTTATTATACGTTCGTAGTTAGCGAATTTTTAGCGGATCAGTTGATCGCGTGTTAAGTCGAGTACACACAGCCTGCGCTCAAACGCGAACCGTTTCATGTACTTACGGTAATTGATCGACTCCAAGTAGTTACCATACGCACAAACAGTTCCTCGAAATTCTCACCTCGGATTGTCAACCGCGAAGTGAACGCGTTTCGAAAATCTTTCGCACACAGCCATTCGTTCAATAGACGAAGAACAATCGAGCATCGACGAAGTTTGCATCTGACGGAAAAAATCGCGACGATCAAAGCAACAAATACGCTTCTATATATATATAGAAACATATATATATATAAATAAATAAATAAATAAATAAATAAATAAATATATAAATATATTAACAATTGACGCTTTTTTAAAGAGATCGTTACACTGTTATATTCGTTGAGCTTTCATTCGCGTGTACTTAGAGACACGGGTTCTTAGGAAAGGCGATCGGTTCTTTTTGGGGTATCGTTTACCGTTCGCGATCATTTCGAATAGAGAAGCTACAGTTCCGAATATGTATATTTAGCTTTTAATTTATTAGTTGTATAAATATCGCATGGCAGCATAATCCGGATGTATAAAATACGAGAGAGTCCATACGTAATTGGCATAAAAGGGTGGAACGCTGAAAGGGGTTCACGCTATTCGTGAAAAATTCCACGAATAGCGTGATTACTACATTATACGATCTGCCACACGTTTCAGTCGCTGCTCGAAATCATTTTTTAAGCTGTCCATCTCGAAATGAAGCGTGTGTAGTACATGGTATATCGTTTAAACGGTTCCTCGCATCGATATTCGCGATGATATATTTTTGGTCTCAGCCACGTCTTCGTAAACTGCAGTCTCGAAATGCACAGTATCTTCTGGGACAATTAAACAGTGCGGCAATTAACCACTAATTATATTACGATGTTAATAATATATAGTGAAATGTCTTCGTATTTTGTAAATATGGAATTGCTTCCAGACAATCAGAGAGCTGGTTAATTGATTAAAACGAACGCCCGCGATATTATTCATTTCTAATCGTTAATTGAGTTGATTGAGTCAAGGTAGAGAATGATCAAATTATTTCGTTAAGAGAATCCGATAATAACTTCCAATCGTTTTCGTTACCGTCAACGTTCTTCTATGCCATTACGTCTGCGCTCTTGTCCAACTCTCTATAATCCACTAGAAACTTCTAATCGACCGTGTATGTACAATATTGTAAATTTAAAGTTACGTGTCACTCCGTAATTGATTTTGTTCCGCCGAAGAAGAAGTTCGCAGCCACGACTCGCCGTTTCAAACTGGAGAACAAGTGCTTTGGGTTATGGAGGGTTAATTGCGCGCACCCCGTAAGTGAATGTTGTATAATTGTGTATATACGTGCAATAATGGACGAAATACCGATACGAATCAAGCATACACGAGGTGATTTTAATCAGGCAGCTGTCGACTATCGTTCCTTCGACGTTACTACGAATTCCACAAGAGGAGGCACAGTATCAATGAGATCGAGAAAAAAACGCAACGCAAAAAGAGAAGTCGCTGTCGAACCTAACGGAGAACCTTTCAACAAATTAGGAGTAACAATTATATTTTATACGAGTCTACTAGACGCGCGCTTCGCGATGCTTCGCAACTTTCGAAGAACGCCACGGAACGTCTCGGTTCAATTTCTGCCTTCGAAAGAATCTTAAAAAAAAAAGAACAGACGATCGGGAATCGAGAAGCTTGGATTTGGTCTCGAAACGTAAAATCTTTAATATTTTAATATTTACAACATTCAACCGAAGAACCTTGCTCCACGATGAGGAGAAAAGGTATAAAGCTTGAAAGAAACTTTCGAGGTAAAAACGAGCGGACTCCATCGAGTTCGGAAATCCTAAGAAACGAAAGTACATCCCGACTATACGTATACACGGGTATGTCGTAGTACAATCGACGAAGAGGTACAATTACAAAATAAATGAAAACTGTAGAAGAAAGTATTTTTCGATCGCTCGGTTGGCTCTTCGAGAGATATGATTTCTAACGTGGGAATAGAGTGCTGATCGAACAGTTAGTTTGAATTGCGTTGCACAGTGTTATTGTTCGACGATGACATCGTAGAAACGAACAAAACTTGCGAATGATAGCGATGAATGAGATTTGTAGAGCGATAGGTGAAAATGAAACGAGGCTCGAAACGAAAGTACACACATCGGGTTATAAGTAGCCTGTGCATCAGGATCGTTTCTACGGATGTACGCGAGATTCTAGATTGAAATCGGGAATGTGCATGGCGGACATCGACATTGAACGATAACATCGCGTAACGTAATTTAAATGGCAAAGGAAACGTGTCTTATACTAATTAATCGCTGGTACCACTGCATTCAAGATTATTTCGCTCGTAAACCAGCCGAAGCGATGAAAACATTCCACGCTTCTTACATTTCTCATTTATCTTCATTTTTACGAGCAACCACCTCGTTCCCGTCTTGATAGTACTACGATCTACCAGGCAACCTGTATTGGGTTCTTAAAATAAGAGTCAATTATTCTAATCAGCGTGGACGGCTGTTGGTGGTAGTAAAGTGAGAGGGAAACGAATGGTATAAACACGTGGATACCACGCAGAATTTTGGATGTGTTTCGATTCGTTCAGGTGTGAAAAGTATCTTCCAAGATGTACAATACTTCAGACGACACGGCTGGACAGCCGAACTTCCGGTATTACCGTAACATTATTTCGCTTCGCGACGATCGGACATTCTTTCAAAAGCGTCTCGCGGGTATTTTTATTGCCGAGATTTCTTCGTCCCCGTTGGAAGATCGATTTCCAAGGACGCGAGAATATCGCGCGGAGGAGTCAGAATTTGAAGGATCGCATCACGGGAAATTTAATTTTGTAAATGATAATCGTTTCGATGGTGATTAACGTGAACGTAAGTAGTTAAGGGCGTATCGACGGGCTAACAACGTGATTATCATCGAGTACTTAATAGCTTGATAGAAACGATTTTTGATGTTCGTGTTGTGATCGGTGGTAGGAGTAAATTTAATGCTGCGAATCGTCGTGTGCGGTTTCCGTATGACAATAATAAACTATATTTTACGCGCTATGAATGAGATAAATATTAGCCCGGGAGAATTAAATATACACGGTAATTTCGGTCAATGATTTCTCGCAGTTTCGGATTTTCCATTTCAGAAACGTACATTTCAATCTATCAACAATGAAACATCAGTTTTATCCCGCTGCACTTCAAGAGCAAATGTTTCCCTTCCGTTTCGTTATTGTTCAACAAACTTTGCTTATACTATTGTTTAATATAGAACACAGAATTAAGTAGACATTATCAGTCAGTGATTTTCTTTGACTAACTTCTATTTTTATATGTTGCTTATTATATACGAATGAATTTTAATAATTTGACACAACAATCGGATTTATCCTGGATAAGGTGATACCTCAAACACAGAATACGAACGAAATAATACGTAGACTATACAAAACTGACCGAACGTCTTCGTTTCCTGTAAATATTTATTAATTAGGACAACTAAAGTACGTAAATCTTTTATCTTCATCAGACGAGTGTTTCCTTAATTTTATCCGTGACTACGATTTAATTTACTTCCCACAAGAAGTAATTAAAATCCAACTAAATTCTTGTGTCCCAATACAAATTAGAATTCTACTTCGTTATTTATTATGTTCCTCGGCATACTTGACACTACGATGTTCTTTGTACTTAATGAAAGTCTTTCAACGCAATTTTTACAAAATTGAAGATCCTCTGTTACACGTATGAGAGTGAAAATCTGTTTAACTTCTGACTCGTAGAACCTAAGACGCTAGATGCTTACGTCGACTATCGAAATCGTGTTGTTCATTTCAAAGCTTGACTACTTTCGAATGGAGAAAAAAAGAAAAAGGAGAAACTTTTCGTCCACGATCGGATCTCGGTAACTGTCCAGCGGTGGCTCGGTCCACCATATTGTTAATATATCTATTGTAAATGTTTGTATGTAAAATGTAAAATGTATCTTTGCTTGAAATGGCGACATATCCTAAGTTATAGAGTTCTGAGATAAGAAGAACGGGATGTAAGGTGCGAAGGGCCCGACGTGTCCACAACTTCACGCCATTTCATTCTTTCCCGCCTGTCGATCTCTTTCATCTCTCGAACAGTGCTCGAAAGATCCTGTTAGAGAAGGGGCAAGAAGGATCTCTCGTAAAAAGTCTTTTGTGCAATGAGAAAACTAGAGAAAAAAAAAGAAGAAACTGAAAAGAAAAAAAAAAAAGATGAAAAAGCGACGAGAGGGAAGAGAATCGGCGTTGAAAACGGTGTTCAGGGCTTGCCACGTACATTTATGTACACATATACATAATATATTGTATAAGTAATTGCAACTACTATGAACCATTATATGCGACATTGAAATTTGTATATCATGGATGAATTAAAAGAGGAGAATATCCTGAATAAGAAATTCAAGATCGTTATTCATATCGAACGAATTTTTGTTAACGAGAATAGAAAAAAAAGAGAGAAAGCTACGTCGAGTGGTTGACAAATTCGACTAGCACTGACAACGGGACGCACACGCTGACTTGATTTTCTTTTTTTATTTATGGGAGAATCAGGTATGTGCCAATGAAGCATGCTTCTATCGAGTTTTTAAGTGGATGGCGAGTAACGGACGTGTACAACGTGTAGCGCTGGTCGATTTGCATGTTTAGTACATTTATATAGTTATGTGGCCGTAATTAAATCGTCGCATGATCGATGGCTCGATTGGAAAATGGAAAAAAGCCTAGATGTGCAATTGGAGTCTTTTCGTAGAATTATTTGTGACTAGAGCGAATTGTATCGTTGGAGGAAAGGGGATAGTAAATCTATAAAAATGCAAATGTTCGTTTGTCTCTGTCGTACAAGGCTTGAAAATAAATTTACTATCCTTTTGAAAAATCCTGACCAAGTAGATTTAGGCATCCGCTCGTAACGAATCGAACGGGTAACTGAATGTTAATTAAGGGATCTGAAAAGATTCGGGCGCAAGAAGACGAAACAGGCTGCACAGGTAGTGGAACTGTTAAAAGTTAACAGAGAAATAGATTTTAATTTAACTTTCGTGTGTACGCAAACTTTTCTGCTTGCACTTCATGAATAATTCAGTGAACTTTAATGTGAACTCTGGGAAGGGCTTTATAATGCCAACATTTGAATAATAAAGATATTTAGTAGTTTGTCTGCTTAAGCAGCATTATCTAACGGTTAACAAAACTTCGCGCATACGTACAAGAACTATGTATATTAATAATTCCAAGTTCTCAATTCTTTGCCATCGTAATTGAATTACGTTCTAGAACTGGATTATGAGCATAGCATAATATGTAGATGTTCTCCTAGAGGTGCATTACGATTATGTAATAGTTACTTTGTAGATAAAACAATGGAACACTTCTTTCTAAACTTCGTTCGCAAGAAGTTGTTTTTTAAAACGTCTCGCTGTTGCACAATTTTGCATACGATCTTCGCTGCACAAAATGAATGTATCGCCAAAATACTGTACTTTATTTTTCAGTGTCTTGTCCTGCATGCTATAAAATGATATGTAAATAATTAAATGTTTTCTTTCCGTTTATTTAAAATAATTCGAGTTCTTCATTGAACTTTCTTGATTGCACTTTATATTTATGCGACTTGCACACAATAACACAAGACTAATTTTCACCAAATGTATTTGCAATTCTGATACGATTCTTTTAGTAATTTCCCTTTTTTCACGTCTCTGTAACCACGTAGCGAGATCATGAATAATTAGTTGAATAATTATTAGGATAAACTACGTGCTGGTCAAAATAATATGCATTCTGTATATTGGTATCTGAACGAGTGTGTGTGTGTGTGTTTCTCTTTTTTATTTTGTTCACTAAATAATATTTTTCCCTTCAAAACTTAAATATTTAATCTAAATTCCATTTCGATTATAGCATTGCTTTATTAATGTTTAACAATCAATGCTACTATTACGATTGTCTCTTTCTTCTTACGTATCCTTTTGTTTCTACTTTTTTTTCACGTTTCTTTTTCCTAGAGTGGAACAAAAGTTAATCTCTCTACCCATCTCGAGTGTCCTACCTCTACATAAAAGTTCAGTTGCCTTTAATGCGAACAAGAAAGTATCTCCTTCGCGCAGACATTTTTTGTTTAAAAATTTCAATATTATTTTCTTCGCCCCCTCTTTCTCCCTCTATCAATCAACTGTAATACCTTGATTGTTACGAAATTTCAATCGCATGTAAAATACCCATCGATCGACACAGGGGTTGTTCACGATCACGTGTAGTCTACAGAAATAATGCCCTGACTGTAATATTATACGAGCAATTTGTACTATATGAAACGAACCGAATTTTCGAAAGAAAAGCCTGGAAATCGGTCGCGTCGAGAGAAAAGATGATCGTGCCGCTTATCCAGGAGATCAAAATTGAATTCTCGTCAATGGAGTGAAATGAAAAGGTTACTCGTCCTAAAGTGTCACGTATCGCTTTATCCTTCTACTCCATAGCAGGATCCGAAAACGTATTTAGGTACTTGGGCTCTCCATGGGCGAGTTGCGGTGCGGATTTTCTCAGACCAGCCAACTACCATCACCAACCACATCCACATCCACAACCACACATCTACAACCAATTAAAAATAAAAAGACCTATCCCTGATCGCTTCACCAGCACGGTGAGTCTTACTTCTCTATCGTTCTACAATGTTCCTATTTGTATCCTTTTTTGGCTTTAAACGCTGTAATTTTGAATTGAGTGTCCTGAATCGTAGCCAACGTACTGCATAATATTAGTAACAACAGTATTAACCCTGTATTGCATTTTTTTTTTCATTAGAGGTAATATATGAAATGTAATCGACCTGTTAGATTGAGTAGTACTAACGTTTCTTTCATTATTCTTTTTTCTTCCGATCAATTATTAATGAATACGTATAAGCGATAGAAAACAAAATCTAAAATGCAAATTTGGTATTCATTTATTAATTTTCGATATTATTAATCGAATAGAGTTCATTTTATTCTTGTGCAGTGCTTAAAATGGTTCCTCTTGGAATAATGTACGAATTACGTGTATTATTATCTTTCACGATTGGGGGAAAGGTTATGGTGTTTCATATGTGCTTTGTTGCTTGCTCAATTATGAGAATGAAATGGAAATTTCGGTTTCAAAATCTATAGTCTTATTCAACAGTAACCTAATAAAAAGTCATTATGAGTTATCATTTTCTTATGTTATAAAATCACAAGCATTCTTCTTTCAGTATAATTATTCCACGTATTTCATACTTACTACTTTTTATTGTGCACTTAAATCTCTTAAATTAAACAGCAAACATATGCTTCAGCATGCACCATAAATCTGTATTCTATAACTTTTGTAAGTAACAGCTAGAAAAAGTGAATGGTTTTCGATTTCATCCTCCTTGCTTATTTTTTTTTTAAGTTAGACCGCAAATAGTAACGTGTACTTCGAACATTCACCAAAGTGTTTACCGTATTTACGACCGATCGATTTTTTATTCACAAAACCCTAATGTATACAGTGAATGTAATATTTATTTTTTATTATTATTACATTAATGATCGCTTATATATATATATTGCATATCATATGTATCTAGTCATAGCGAAAATTGATGTTCAACTAAAAATATCCATGTTTTAACATAAGCTATAATTTAATAGCTTACACGAGTACAATGTATTGAAACCACGAACACAGTACAGTACATTAAATATTCACGAGTAACGTATGGATGACAATTAAAAATTGGAACGTTATCGTCGGTGATAATTCAGATACCGTATCGCACGGAATCAGATGCTCCTGACTTCCAGGACCATCGATTACAACAGTTATTCAAATTACTCGGTCGCTCCTCGTAAAGCATAGGTTTACCAATATTGGCATCAACTTCATCAAGGTGTGCTCTAAACATGCCTCTCGTCTTAGGACTGTTCGAAACTTGCTCCTCACGGACAGACTACTTGAAAATGCAAGTTACATTGCAAGATAATCTGAAAACTTCGCACACCGACCGCAAGGCCCCGGTGAATTATAAATTGTTTATGCATGGTCCGACAGTTTGACAACAAACTTGCGCTCCCAGCAACGCAAAACTAAACTCACGTCGACAGCGTAACAGCGCATCGTGTATCGAAAAGTGAATTGCACCTGCGTCGCGACGTCCAGACTGAGATGGGCCACGACGAACGAATCCGTCATTGTCATCCGTATGTCTTCGAGGCTATTTTGTACAACACACTACAGAAAACACGTAAACTAAAAGAGAAACGAACAACACATCGGAACATACGATCGCATGCGACAGGGCGAGAAGAAGAGCATCAAAGATGTATGTAATTTTTCAGAATGCAAGCTGAACTGGTACTACTACGAAGGGAACTGCGTGTACGAGTGCCCAGCCAAGACCTACGGGGTTTCCGACGAGACGAAGGCAGTCTGCTCCAACTGCCATTACTCCTGCCTAACTTGTTCAGGACCCTCGAATACCGAGTGCACCAGTTGCCACGAGGACGCGGAAATCTCGACGAATCTGAACGAATCCGTGTGCGTACTACGAGAGGTTTCGTGGACGATGCAGTCCACCCTGTGGTACTACAGGATGACCATTTTGTTCTCCGTGAACGCGGCCATTTTCCTCGTTCTGACCATTTACGCGGCGGCCAAATGGTATTTACGGAAAAGGAACACGCTGATGTACAGATACAACAAAGTTTCCTTCTCGAGCAACTGGGACGCGCACAAAGATATCGACAGGTTGCAGGAAAATGCCTATGTATCTGATAGCGAGTAAAGGAGACGTGCTACTTGAACTAGCGGTCGATGCGGGCTGGTCTATGGATGGAGAAATCCGGTGTCATTGATCTACGGGGATGGGTACGGAGGAAGGAAGAGAAATTTCGGGAACTGCATGCTTGAGAGGTTTTCTGGAATTCTAGGCGGATACTTCCTCGATTCGAATGCCAACGGATAACGGAACGGGGCGAGAGCGGAGCGTGTGATATCAAGCGCAGTGATAACTGGCTGTCGTGAAATCTTTCCATCATTCCTTTTTGTCTTTCTATTTTTTCATTCAATGATTTTAGGTACGAACAGATCTACCAGTGACGTTTGTAACATTGTAACAGTATTTTTAAGAATGATGATAATCCTCGGGAGGATGCCGTCCTTTTCTTTAACACATTCCAATTCGCGACCGCGAATTAACTTGTTTGTGATTTCCCAGTGAGCATTATACGGACGCAGATGAACCATCGATCAAGTGCACCCGAATATCTTTACGAGCAATTCTCACTGGTATAGTCGAGTAAAAGTAGCGCGGAATTAACGTTATTGAAATAGGCTTATTTGTTAATGTTTCTGTTATTTATAACGTCATTTCATTATATTTAACCAAATTGTGTTTCTGTAGAAATGTAAGTCCTCTAGCGGAGTAAAATGTTGAACTCTCTAATTTAGATTTGGCGGTCTAGAGTATCAGAATCATAATTGATTGCGATACGGAGGATTGTATCGCGATGGAAATACGCTTACTAAGTTGGGCTTCTCAGCTAACTAACAATTAATAGTTAATTGTAAAGTACACGTAGTTAATTTTGCATCGCCGATATACGGAGAGGAACTAAATTATGCTACCTAGTGTCCTGTGCTCGTCGATAATCAAAATTAGAATAATTAAATTATGTTCTGTAACTAACTGCAACACAATTTGCGCTGTCCGAGTTCCTAACTGCATAGAGCACGTTGTAATTTATATACCAGTGAAATTACTATCCGATACTATTTATGTACGTTACGTTAAAACATACGAAACGCAATAAAGTATAAACAGCATTTCCTAACAACCAAAGACTTCACACCGTGGCACGATTGCTCAGTTAGAGTAACTAATAACATCAGAAATTAAATAACATGCGAATGTTTAACATATTTTCTATAATACGTTCTGTAAGTTTGATAAACAATTATTATACTGCACAAAAATTAACAATTTGCAAATCTAGCAATTTTTGTGTACACGTGCCGTTCGAAGTACGTGAACAAATTTTTATGTCAATTATTTTTGTTAATATTGTAAAACAATTGAGATATTAAATAAGAGTATCATTAAAATTGAAGACAATCCTGTCACTATCCCACCTTCTGAAAATTATAAACAATTATTTTTATTTTTATGATATGTCGCGTTAAAGCACACTATTCTATGGTGATATTACATTAAAATATAATAAATTCACAACAAGTCAATCGATAATCTTTATTTTCGTACGATCAATGACTGTAAACATTTTTCTTTACAGCTTAGCCGTGTCATGGAACAACCAATATGCAACAAACACTATCCATAACAACAGTAACACATAATGGTTCGAGTATTTTATTATACATAGTTGCACACATTTAGTAGTAAGGGCACAATTAATACTTAAATAAACACTATTGCACATACAGAGTTCTTTAATATTTGTTTCTTCAATGATTAATTTTAATTTGCAATTTAATATTTTAATATATATAGATTTATTATTACATTTGTTGCACACGTTACGTGTCAAATATCATAACTGAATTTACAGCTATGGAATTTAACAAACTGCAATTAACTCTCGAAAAATATTTTTTCAAGCTGAAATTGATTCCCGTTAATAAATATAACGTTAATTAAAGGATTTCAGTAATTGACGTTGCAAAATCTATCGTATGAGCCAAGTCCAATAGCCAAATGGTCAATAATGAATGCGATCCACTGAAACACGTCGTTATAACAGCGTGTCCGCATATCGCAGCGCAATGACAGATGAATAAAGACCGTACAGTCAAATTAATTGGCGATAATTAGCAAACTGTTGCGAGCGGCCTTCTCAGTTTGACCACGCTCTTGCCTGCATTTCGTAAACCGCGATATTGCTAGCAATATGTCGTGCATAAATTATTTGCATCCGGTGTCTCACTGGAAATATTTCCATTTAACCATGAAATTGATGAAAAATTTATAAAGCTTTTAATTAATTTGCTTGATATTCCTAGTGTCAATTTTTATTTTTATTTCCGCCTGCCTTTCGTTCGCTTTTGGTCTGATAAAAAGAACTGCAAGGCAGACAAAGTCTACGTTCGTGGAAATTAACAATATTATTAATTTTCTAGTACATCGTTGCTCCCAATCTAAAGTAAACTAATATATATTCATCTAATTTCGCTTAATATAATATCGTTATGTACATTGCTATATAATTTATCCCATGTTAATATACGTACGCTGTAAGGATGACTGTCTGACTACATATTGGGCTTTTCCACTGTGGCACAACTGTGATTGGTCCCAGCGAAACATATTGAACATTTCATTGGTGTAAATGAAGCAATTCATTGATGAATATAATTTCCCCTCAGTATCATTCCTAAAAACTGCAAACTATGTTTATAATTAATTTATTAATTACAAAATTAATGAAATTCCTAGGTAAACATTAACCCAACGAATAAATCCTTCTACGGCTGCATCCTCTTCCTTTTTATCACGTTCATCACACAAATAATTTAACATGTCGAAAATAATTGTGCCAAAATAGGAAAACAATCGGCAAGTGCAATGTCCCGAAGTTATTTCCAACATTCTTACATGAGTCCAGCGAGCGATCAGATTTTCGACTTCCACTCAGCGAAATCGAACGTGTCGATCGGTGTGCAACAACTTCCAGAACGAAATCTCGTTACCCCCGTATCGTCGCCTCGAAATAAACTGTACGAACGAGAGATTCGAAACGGGCAACCGTATATATATTCTCGCTTGCCGGCGATGATGCACCTTCTGCCTTCTGGAATTTGGTTTCGTGCCAAACGTCCATGTACTCGGAGACGACTCCGAGTATTTACTCTCTTCTTATTTCATGTCGAGTTTCGGATCGGGAGAGAACAGACGAGAGCAGGGGGAGCTGTATGCGAGGACGAGTCAAAGGGGACGAGGAAAGAAGGAGACTCCCTGGTGAATTGCCGAGCTCTAAAGCTACCAGGACGTGTAGGCCCTTCATTTGTTTCGCCACCTATGAGTAACTTCTCTACGTGCTGAAAGTCACCGAGCTACGAAATATTATGCGCATACAAAACCATCCCGTCGAGTGTACAGCGAAGACTGTCGTGACCAGCTTTCGAAAATTCTGCCAGCTTCCCGTTACGTTTTCCATCACGTTCCGTCATAAGCTTCGGCTTATGAGTTTTTTAATGGAATAAAAAAATGAAGCGATAGAAAGTTTAAAGCCTCTGCTTAATCTCCCTCTCTCTCCCTTTTAAGCCTTGAAAAATGTATGCATAAAACATTAATTCGTCTACTCTTTCGTTGTTCACCGATATTGTTGTACGTTCACACGTTATTTATTTTATAGTTTTAATTCGCCAAGTTATTCACCCTCGCGCTCATATTTCAAACGGGATCTACCACTTGGGTGAACAAAAACCGGTCGGTAATACAACATTAATCATTGATAAATGTTCTCAGATGTCAAAGCGTGTAATAAATGTTGCTTCGTTTACCTTTTGTCTTCCTTTCATATGGTCTGCTCCATAAAACTTATCGATTGCCATTAACTACGTCGTATTTCATCGTCCGGAATAACATACCGCCGCTACTTCGGGGGAGTACAAACGAAATGTAATCGAACACATCGAAAATCAATTTTTAACCATGCCCGTCGGTATGTTATAAACAATGGAGATCCATCGCAGGTGCAACGATTCATTTAATTATCTCTCGTTACAATTTCACTAAACTCGACGCTCAGTTTTTAATGCCTCTTTAATATCGTAAATAACATGAAAAACCTTTTAAATAAAAATAACTCGCTGTCCGCACATCTCGTAAACAACTTCACTCGCGAAAGAATCATCGCAAACCATCTTGTACCAAATAAGTTTCGTATGACAAATTCTTCTCGTACCTTCACAGTTGACATATTCAAAGAATATTCAAGGAGGTGATTTTTACCGGTCCGCCCTGCATAATGTACGAATAAATCTACCCTTAGCAAGTTTCTGTTGGCACGAGGGAAGTACCACCTTGAAAGTTATCCCGAGGAAAGTGAACATTACCGCTCTGAGGCGCCCGTAATGGCGGAAAGAAGAAGGAGCAGACGGTAATGGAACAATAGGAGTCGCGGGTGTAGAATGCCATCCGAGTGTTCGATGTACGCATTGAATGCAACGAAATAACCGTACGTGTGTGCTCGTCCGTTTCAACGATCCCACCAGCTTCGAATATCGGATAAGGTTATAACGGAAATGGAAACGAAGTTTCACCAAATTCGCAATTCTCATGCCGCGAAACTGTGAAACTGCAAGGCTGCCGCGATCCTTGCGCGACGCAACGATAATTCAGTACATCGAACATTTGTATGCGACTTCTGTCGTTCTCTTAAACTTCTCTTAAACATAAACGATCCTATTCCTTAAAATTGTACCGTCGAATTAGAAGAAACACAGAATTACATGGATTTTATTGCACTGTTATCTGTAAACAGCCACGCTCAAAGATAATCCATCGATTAATCTCGCGAGGAAGGATCAAGCATAAGATCAGACGAATTTGAATACCTCACTGGTACCTAGCTCGATCTTGATCTACTCTCTAACCGGTTAAAATCTAATAAATCGAATTGAAATCTATTCCCAGCTCACGTTCGTCCCTTTATGCATCCCAACTGTGATTGGAATTCTAATCTCATAGATAGCAGCGTCCCTATATATCATTATATCCTTCGATTCGCCCCAAAATGAACTAAATTCAGGATCTCCTTTATTAGTTAAGAAATTAGTATTCCACCTCTACGAATCTCGTTCACACGAAAGAATGTTCGTAAAAAAATAATACTTTCACACAGATTACCTGAGACATGCAATAAACATAATGCAAAATTGAACAAACAATTTCCGCGTTGCGAGCAAACATGATGGTATCGGCGAGGGTTGCACTCGCGTGCTGGGGAATGATTGTTTTCGTTTCCTGGACTCCGCCCTGATATCTCCCAAATGGCAGAGGGTGAGAAGCAGCGTGTGCAAAGAGAAGGGTGCAGGGTGGAGGTTGATGTTAACGTTGAGTTATTCAATAGGACGCGGAGAACATTGGTATACCTACTGTAAGGCGGTTCCCAGAGGACTCGTATCGTTTCATCCAGATCCCCAAGTTTTCTAGCTCCGTCGTATTGTGACCTTGGAGTGTAGTTTGCGAATTTCTCATGCTGATATCCGTACTTATTGAACGGAACATCTCGCAGCGTCGTCGATGGTACAACTTCGCTACTGTAACAAATTGAAGTTATCAATTGATTTTCTCAATGTAATTAACATGTCTCGAGCAAAATAATTCTGCTCGATTGACAGATCTGGAAACGGAACGAATTAAATGCACGACTCAGGTCTTTTCGAGCAAGATCCATCCTGTCTCGCAATCCACCCTTCGAAGTCGTTCTTCGCTGCGTGGCCGTAAAAAGAGGCAATGTCAGACAGCCGCCGGCGAAAATCCGATGTCGACGTTTCCCAAGAAATACGAATGCAGCCTTTGGTGGGCTACAAATGAATGGAAGAGAGTCTGAAGCTAGGTAAGGTCAAAAGGGTCCTTTCGGGCTAACTGAGTACATATAAATAAGTGAGGGATTCTACACTTGAACCGAATGGCGCCTGTGTTTGCGTTAACGTCTAGAACGCTGACGCTCCAAGTGCAAACCTCGCGGACACACCTAAAAACAAAATTTACATAAATTAGTTACAATCCACATGAAAAAAAGGTCAGCTTGCAAGTAATAGATTGGTTCCGTTCTTTCGAACATTCCCATCAAAATACTATTAGCTCGTGCGGTAGACACATTTGAGAAATTACACTGTCACGTTCCATTTGATGATTTTCCCTCCCGTTAACCAATTACGAGCCGGTTTGTCTAAGATATATATTTTTGGGGGATGATTAATCGCTGTCGGATGCAGAGGAATCCAGCGGGTCGGTTAATAATTGTCACGCTCGCGCTAGGCAAATGAAAAATCCGCCGCGCGTGACGGGAAGTTTAATAAATTCGGAACTTTCGAAATGACACGGGACACGTGTGTAACTACGTATACCGAGCAATTCCAGTAATGGCACCGGAGTCCAAAGTATAACAGTTTGAACACAAAATTGAACATCCCGGTCATGGGCCAACGGTCTTTAATTGATAGTGTTTCATTTGTAACGAAAATCTCCTCTGCTGCTTCGTCTACGACTCTATGAAATCTTCTCTCAGACGATCTGCGACCTTCTTTCGTTCCCTCCGTTTTTTCCCTGTTCCATCAAAGTCAGCCTCGCAGTTCTTTAATTATGGAACAACTAATCGATCAGAAAATTATCTGTTACAGAAGATGAACCTTAAGATCTTGAACAAAAATTGATCTTAATGGAAAATTGATTTGTTTCGTAAAACTAATAATAGAATTAGAACGATATTTTTCCAGTTAAATATGCATCAAGTGAGAGGAAACTGGTTCGACAAAGAACAATTTAGAATCGGATGAAAGATATCTACGGATAGGTACCAGGGCAGAGTTGGCGTCTGATATGTTAATTAGAACCCAGTATGGAAATCAGGCGTAAGATCGTATCGACGGCGGTTGCTTAAGGAATGACTTGTAATTGACCTCGAAAGCAACCGGCATCCGGATGATACTCATCGTGGCATCGATTGTACATATATGTAATGACACTTTGCATTATGAAGCGCAGGCCGTGACCGTATTCTTCTGTGCCTCTCCAAAGGAGGAAGCTGAAAGCGGTGCACCAGTGGAAGACAATCGAGCAGCTGTGCCTCTGTGAAGCCCGCCACCGCACCCGTGGAAATGTAGTTTGAATTTAAACGCTTACTTTGTGGATAAAGTCGAGGAACTTCCCCCTATATCCTAAGGGGAAACTTTTTAGTCATGACTAATCTCGATGTCTGTCACTTTATTACTTTCATCCACGTAAAACCGCTTGCCCCTTTAAACTCGATTAACTGCTATCGCGGTTATCATCGTGATACTGTTAAACAGTTTTTTGAACAGGTATTTTTACAACCACGTTGATACTCTCGCGTGTACAGCACGGATCAAACGAAATTCACGCAGCTTGTCCTTTGATCTCCCATGCGACGATGCTTACAGCGTTTGTATAACACGAAGTGACCGCAACAACCCGCATTCACGTTGCAGATTCGATCGGTTGTAATTCTACATTAACGACCAGAGTTTTTGCCGTTTGATGCAGTGTAAATTTCGAATCGATAGAAAAATTACCTGGATAAAAGCTGGGAAATACGTACGATACTCGAAACGGGCAATTTTCATTTCAAATCAGTCTCCACCCCCGTTCCGGACACGTGAATAAACGTAGAGGGAATTATAAAATTGAGTATGTAAAAAGAATACCGCGAACAGCACCTAAATTGGAAAGTAAATCAGAAAACTTTAAGAAAAGAGATGGTTCTACTCGGTTTTACTTCTCTTTTGTCTGGATAACCTGCATTCAGAATCGAACCGCCCCTTTAAAATCGCATTATGATTTAGTGCCGGCACCCGCCAATGCTTACGTTCGATAAATCCACCCCTCCCGTTCCATTAACTCCTTTTTCACCGGCATCGCGAGAAAGAAAATACGGTGTACCTGCCTCGGACGACGGAAAAACCCTTATAAATATGAAATTTACATTTCGTAAGATCCAAAGAAAATTAAAGAACAATCTACAAGTGGTATAAAAAGAATCGAAGAATTCGCTTACGAGTTTCCCAATAAATTCGAAAGTATTTAACAGGAAAAATTACAAAAGGAACATCCGCTGATTTCGACTAGGAATGCGCACACAGAGCCACGTTTAAATTCTAAAGAAACTTTCCCCGGTAATGAATCAGAAAGTTTGAAATCTCCACGAATCTTCGTGAATATCTTTATGGGCAATCAATGTCGTATAAACATTATTCAAGTGCTCCGTTGATTCAAAGCGGTGATGCAAGAAGACGAGATATTCCGGATGAACGAGCGAAACCCTCGCTGGGAACTTGCAGAAATTATTCCGTCGTCTTCCAGCACGATATGCGTGTGAAAGCAGAAGAATGAATGCATGGAAACGTAGGTAAAGAGATGAGGGAAAAAGTGCCTGAATTGTAGCGAGAAAAGAAATGCTGAAAGTATTTAGACGACGGATAAATGCATATTTAACAGTGCAATACGAACGAATACAAAGTATCAGAAAGTAGATATGCAAACAGAAACTCCTTTTTTATTTTAGGGTAGCTTGTTATTAGTAAAAAATTGGAAATCTGCATCCACTTATTGCGTCATCGCGAGCCATGTCCGTCAAAATTGTGGTTTCTGGCTACCAGAAAGGCTGTAGAATTCCGAAATTACCCCAAATGTGCAGTACACGTGTCCGCGAGCATCGTATTCTTAGGTATCTTTTCGCAGCACGAATATATCTCGCAGATGTTTATTGCTTTCACGTATGCATTCATATATCACAGAATCATGTACCGCGCGTAACGTATAGATCCAATATCGGCAAAATGATCAAATCGTTTTCTCGCGACCCTCCTTCCCCCTGATTCGAACGAAAAGGATTACTAATACACGCCATCTTCCTACCAAACGAACGTTTGTTTTTCCCAGAATTAGAAACTTACTTCGAGCAAACAAGACAATTGATCGTATTGAAAGATTCGGTAAACCGTAACGGGGGGAGGGGGTTGGAGGTGGATTTATTTTTCCACTTAAAAAAGTTCCGACCCTCCGAAGAACAATGCCGCGCAATGTTATCGCCGCGTAAACCGTGTATATCGCGGCTGTATAATACGATCGATGAAACGCGGCTCTCGCAACCTCGCAATCGCATCTTGAAAACGACTCTGCCTCCCATTTCGCAAACATTTCCACTGGTAGCCGCGGCAGGGCTATTTCAACCCCCCTCGTGGCCCCGCTGAACCCAGCCACCACCGCCAAATCCCCTGAACGCACGCAGCTATGGCCACGCCACCCTTTTTCTACCCTTTGCTCCTACGTTTTCATCGCGGTGTATCTCGCCAGGACTGCGCACGCTTCCGGTTTCTTCTATCGGTGGCTTTAACCGTGCATCCTCTCGTTTCCGGCCGCTCGTAGATCAACGAACACTAGGTTCCCGCTGCCAGCCACGATACCACGTCGCGTGCATCGGCCTGATCTAACTCACTTCAAAGCTATCCCCCTTGTACCTTACACGCCGGCCAGAAACCCACGGACTGTTCACTGGCCACGGTGATTTACACCGAGGAACGGATGTACACGGGAATATCAAGCGTACAGGAGGATCCTGTCCGGCGGATGCGTATTTTTGCGAGCGTAAAGCTGACAGAATGCCCGGAAGAATAAAATACCTGGAGGGGTGACGGTGCTTTTTATTAATGTCTTCCCGAGGCTCGTAACTTACGCGACAATCTCTTCTCGAAGACTTTTATAAACTGTTTGCGACCTGAGATAAAATAGTGCGCCATTGGCGACACCCAGTGACACCAGAATTGACAGTTGATACGAAGAAATATCGCGTATGTGCAAAGTATCGGCCGTACTTCGCATGGAATACAGGTTTAAGTAGTAGAAATCGATATATGGTCAGACGTGTGGGATAGGCTTGCCAACAGACGTGCTGGTTAGGCGTGTGCTGATAATTTTATTAATGTTGTATTATATTAAAGCAAATATATCTCTATATGTACGTACAAACTTTAATCCTTTTCTTTAAGCCTCATTCACACGGATCAATCAAGTTACTTGAAACCGCATCGTTTACATTTAGATATCTGTCATTTTACTTCAGTTGAAAGAGTTTCCAAGCCTCGAGCGGGGTTTAAATTATAGCGATTTTTTTTACCATCCGTACAGGTCATAATACTTTCACATTATAGTGGCACGATATAGGCATGGTCAACCAGTGTTGGAAAACCGGACGTTACGACGGTCATTGCGACGTCCATCATAGCGCAACGCTGTAATGCATACGACCAGTCACGTTCATCAAAACTTGATGTCCACCGCGCTGCAACGTTCATTCTGTTCGTTTTTTCCCGATTCTCACCCTCTGCCCAAAGGTACGCGGGATCACGCAGCCCTGTTTCAAGTGGAACATTTCGAAACAGAGCCCCACGACCACGCGAAACACGAAAGTGCAACGCGTTGATGCGTTAATGAAGTTGTTACTTCTACCCCATGTAACTAGTTTACCATGCATTGCGATTCCGCTGACACAGCCAATTATCGAGGGTTGCAATTATACCGAATCGATAATTTCAACCGCCCCCCGATTTAACGGCGCTTCCTGAAACGCGAAGTTCCCAGCCAAGCTGAAACTTCCATCGGTTCGCGTACCTAAGTTGACCTCTCGTTTCCTCCCTGTCACGTCAACGCCAACTTTAGGCCACGGTGTTACCGGGGTGAATCGATCCTCGGTTACATCTTTTCCTGGGAAAATCATATCGCGTCGCCTCGATTCTATTCTACTCGAAATAGCTAAATGATTTATGGTTCGCGATTTCGTACAAGAGCAGCACACGTGACGGAAGAGTGAATTCAACTTCGGCCAGGGGATCAGGAAGTAATCCAACGAATTCCAAGGCGTACGCAAATGTTTCGAAGCAACGCGTAGCCTACATAAATGGCTCCCGAAGTTCATGGTACAGAGCCAAAGTCTGATCCAACTAAATTGGGACAGTAGTATCCATCCAGGAACTTGGATAATTACCATTACGAACTTCGCCGGAACTCGGAATCATTTGATAATTCACCATACCAATAATAACAAGGAAACGTACTCTAATTGTTTACTGAATACGTACGAAGAAATATTGTTTGCTTTGACGAAAAGGTATCCAATCATATATTTAGTTTAAATAAAACGAGAAATCTTTCATTACTACGAAAGCTCTCCTAAGCTTAGGAGAAATTAAGCTGACGCTAATACAAATAAAGATGAATTTCTTAACGAACATCGAGGATCTATAGAGTACGAATGAAGGTAATTGAGCGGAAGACAGCATTCTATGACTGGCTTTCGAGGAGTCACCGCTTCACGGAACATTTGAATTATCTCCCATTATTAAGAAAATATCTGCGCTCAATTGGGTTATAAAAATGGAATACAATTCGGTGTATTTTGTGATCTTAAAACTACAAAATGTGGACGTTGATTAGAAACTATCAGATCCAGTTTGATCTTCCATTAACGCTCAGGTGTAACCAAACGTTATATACACGGCTCATATTCTTGTGAAAACATGAAAGTTCACTTGGTGTAGCTATTTGGTGTACGTACATTTGTACGTACATCTAAATAGTAAGCAAGCTAGTCCTCTTTTCAAGAGTTCATTATAAACGCCAACCAACCAACCAACCAGCCCTTCCTCTTAACTCAGAAACTCACTTCACCACCAGCAGGTAGGTAGGCAGTGCTCCGCGATTTTCTCTTGGATTGCTAAACAAGAAAAATTATTTAATTTGCAAACGCAAAATTTACACGAGCGTACTCTTGTTGAAATACTCCCTTTCCTCTGTTAAATACTTCTAATTTGAAGAGCTATTTGCTCGATTGTTTTAATATTCCATTGAATTTTCAGAGTAATCTGATGAAACCGCTGCAGATAATCGAATGAAATCACACGTATACCGAAATTCGGCGTTACGTTCGTACGTACGTTTAAACTTCCAGGAAAAATAAAATCGTACGAATGGCGTGAAACGTCAAATGTTATAAGTTACAGTAGGGTGCGAACTTTGTCGGGGTGAAGAGAAAATTAAAATTAATCTTTAATACAGAAATGAATTTGAGCTCGAAATGAAATTCCTCAAACTTTTTAATATCCTACGATACGTACGTAATCAAACTTGAATACTTTCGTATCCACGTTAATTAAATTGCCGAAGCGCAGAACGAAAAGAGCTCCTGTGCAAATTAAACGCGGGAGAAGCTAATACAAAGGAAAGTGGTAAAAATCCCTCCAAGGAATAATTTCTAACGAATGGAGGGCCAAAAATAAAGCGTTAAAACAAGCCATGTACAGCGTACAGAAACTCTATTAACGAGTCTCACCGCAGAAATTTATTATAATTACGCGGGAGTGTTGGAAAGCCCTATTTGTGATGTATAGAGCTTCATTCCAGGTTCATTAAAGGGCTGGATGGAAACTGAACGCGAAGTGTCGTTTTTGTTGCCATATTGTGCCAGAAACTTTTTCCATTAATAATGCACACGGATCCCTTACATTGTACTCCGCGCCAATAAATCGACGCCCGTGTACGAATTTAGGGGATGTCCGGGCAATAAATGGAGGGTCCAAAAGCAAGTACAATTGATCTTCGCGGGTGTAGTACATGCTAGCATGACTACGCACTGCAGGCCATTGTAAGGATCGCAATATAACAATGAATTATTGCGGTAATTCGAGTTATGCCACCAGCTCTATATCGATCACTGTATCTGCGTATAAAAAAAATTCATTCCAATACGATCATTTATTATGTCTTGTCAGACCTATCGAGGAATATATTGATTAGATATGTATGTTGTCCGTGATAAAATTATCTCCTTTTATCGTTTCTTTATCTATGACAAACAAGTACATGTACCGATACGATCGAGTATCGAGAGCAGATCTTGTGATTTAACGAATTACTAGCCATAGCCAGGCAGTAAATACCGATGCAATAACGTAAAAAGTTGAATCAAAGCAAACATAACGTAAAATCGCGAAACGTGCAATCATCGTTTCCCCTGTAGGAACGAAATGAAATTATTATTTATGAATCGTAATCGAAACATAAAAACTGATCACTGATGATGAAACCAGAAAGAATGGGTACAGGCACGATAGAATATCGAGACACACGGGTACGCTTCGAGGTGGAAGATTCAACCCCCTGACCGAGTATGGAGAATTTGTACAAATTTTCTGCTTTACGAATTTATTAGCCGTAAATACGGTACATCAAAGTATCTACCATGGAATTCGACGTCGGTCAAGGACGTTAATAGAATTCGATACACGAGCAAATATCGTACACGCGTTTCGCGTTGCTCAACCCCCTGGAAAATGTTCATTTCCCCAGTTTTTACTGCTATTTACTTCGCGCTGTAATCGATACGACGCTTGCAAAGTTGTAAATTGAATCGGCAGGAATCCCGTTTATTTATCTTTCCATCGGAAACCAGTTGCGAGCGGTGCAAAATAACCCACCCTTAACAGCGGAAGACCGTCATTTTCAACGGACCGTATTATTCCTTCGCGAGGGCAAATTTTAGTAATACGCACGTGCAAACAATTTTCTGTCCTTTCAACGGAAACTCGATCGAAGCTGAAATACGTTTAAGTGATAAATATCTTGAGCACTTGTACCAAACGCATCGTGGTTCGACCAAATCCGGTACATCGCAACCAGCTTAACAAGTTCTAACCATCGTTGTTCACTTGCGAACACCCGAGCATTGTTACACGAAACACCTACGGAAGACGCTATTACGTTAGCTTACATTGTGCTATCATACAATGGGCGTACGAAACGCAGGAGTATTGAACGCTCTCTGATACTTGAGGGCAGGAAACGAAACGTAGAAATAACGGATGACACCGTTACGCGGATAGAACGGACGAACGAAACGAGGGGGAAGTAGCAAGGGGAACCCATGGTGATAATTAATTCCATGTCGCTGACATATGGTGCTCACGGGGGTGCTATTTCGAATTACCATACGTAAGCTATATTGTTCGGAACAGCGGATGGCTGCGAGCTGTCGCTACCAGGCAAGCCGTTTAATTGACTGACTTAATTCGAGCTAAACATTAAAACTGACACTGAGCTAGATGGTTTATTAAGTGCGACAGGGTCTAGTTACGAGTACCTTTTATTTTTCACGTATATCGAAACAGTTGCGACATCGATACGACGAGGGACGCACGAAAAAATGGAAGGAAGAAGTAGAAGAATATGAGTGTACGTGTAGTAATTGCTTTTAGCTAACGAAGCAGTCGACTAAATTTATGATAAAACGATTAAGTATCAGATCTTCGCGAACGAACGAGAAAGAACGAAACGAGGAATAATGAAGAACGATACGTGGAATATTTGCGTGGGAAAGGAAGAAGAAAACGGAGAGGAAAATGAGAATAGAGTAGTTGAAGCGGGAGATTGTGCAAGCTAGTCAGACACGTACAGAGATAAAAGAAACTCAGACGGAGGGATCCACTTTGTTGGAAACCGACTCGACGAGATTGGATGGAGTATTAACCCACCGGTAGACATCCGCGATAAAATCAGACAGTCGCAACTTGTTTATTTATTTCGTAGAAAGGATAAGCAGAGAGTTAGGAGAATCGTTGAGATTACTCGACAGATTCACTTCGCGCGCCTGACGATGTTGATTTCTATGGGAGTAACTTGAAACGTAGAGAAGTGCTAATATAAAAACGAGAGAACAAGCTCCGGAACATTTTATATCCTATGTGAAAACGATCGATCAATATTTACAAATCGCAACACTATCAGAAGAGATGATAATCTATCTATTTTATCTGTCGTTACATGCTAATAAACTAACACTAATTATTAAGCAGTTTGCAGCGTTCTTTAGCTTGCAAATTATATATTACCAACGGTGTCCGGTTTTATTTTTGGCTTTAAATTGCATTTATTTCAACAGTAGGTGTAATATAAAAAGTTTGTATAGAAATAGTTCCGTATAAGATATATCCATATATGCGTGTTAAGATACAGCTTACAGGTGTTTTAGTGAAGACATATTTAAAAAATATTTACTTTTGAAGACTCTCTTATAGCATTATCTTGTACTACTAAACTATATTTGTTTAAAGGTTAAGACTTTTTATGTTAATAAGAAAGTATTATTATTGCTGATCGCGAAACAGCTTGTTATTATGAATTAAATAAAAGTTTCTTGATGTAGTTTTCTTTTTTTTTTTAATACCGATATGATACTGAACTTCCGAAGACTGTAGGAAGTATAAAAATAATTTAATTCCTGTATAAATTACACATTAAATAATACTTTCTTTTCTATAAAGACCGTATAAGTATTTCCACATTGTACCTTATATTCACGTTTCGTTATAACGTTGTCGATGTAACGGCACTTACGCCGTGCACTAATACTATAGGCGGTAAGTCTGCTGTTAACTCTGTTAATAGTTGAAGATATTGACGGTACACAATATTTTCATCCCACGTGTTTGTTGCCGGGGGCGCGGGCAAATAAATAAATGTCGTCGCAGTTTGAGAAGAATGTTGTCTAATTAACTGATTCACGCTAAAAGTGAAATTAATAAATTAATAGTAAAAATTAATGAAAACATTTGTTAAATATCAGATATCGAATGCGGTACTATAATTATATAGCATACCTCAAAATATAAGCACGTGAAACATTGCTTAATATACTGTCGCTACTTTCCGTACTCGATTCGAACTGACTTTCTACTCTCGACTCAATAAGGGAGTGGCCTTCTAATCCACGTACCTGTGCCCCCCAATCAGGAATTTTCTTAATAGAAGCGGATATTCTTAACATATTCAATAATTTTCTTATACGATGCTCATTGGAAACTCTCGGAAATTCGCTAATCGAATTCTGTGAATCTGAAACGCTCAAACTCGTGCTGCTGTCTGAAATTTCACAATGGAACACCCTAAGATGCAAGTTTTTCCACACAGGTACCATATTAATAATACACGCAAGCTGAAGCATAAATAATGATGTCGTATCAAATGGATCCTGATCTGTTGGCTGGAAAAAGTTCACAGGCCACACATCAATGTACTTTAACGAGGAATTTCTACAAAGAAAGATATTATTTATAATAAAAATAAGAGAACGATTTAAGCCGATGCGATACCGATGGTATACTTACTTAGTTATCTGTGATTTATTTAACAAATGAAAATTTCGACACAAACACAAGTTTTTCTTCATTTTTAGTACATCAGAGCACATTCCCACATATTGCACTGGATCTAGATTCTTCTCTGCATTTGTCTGTCTCAAAGGAAACGCGGCGCTATTTGGTAATGTCGAAACATTTTCAAACATATCTGTTGCATACTGGGAATTCTTAAAGAAATTTATGGGTGCCTCTTCATCGTAGAAGCCAAGAATAATTGTGTTTGGTTTCATTGCTCCCATACCGGATAATCTAATTAAATGATGTAGTCCTTCGCGTACAGTTCTCGTGACTGTTAACTCGACAAACGCTTTCACTTTCATATGATCAACTAAGCTCAACCAGTGCGGATACTCTTCTATAGTGGGATCAATGTTCTGGCCTAAAAATTCGCCAACTTTTACGTGTCCTATTACGTAAAGCCCACCTTTTTTCAAATCATTTACAAAATCTATAAGCGGGCACGCTGATCGTGGAGACGCCACCATTAAGAGCATCTGTGGTCGCCAGAACTTTACATGGTCTTTACGTGAATCTAACATTAACAAGTACTTCCTAACCTGATGGAATATCAGTGCTTGAGATATGCTTCCCCAAGGAGCATTTTTACTTGGAGAAAATAAGTGCAACACAATAATTAGAATTAAGCATAGTATTATACTACTGGAAGCGTATATACTATTTATAACAAACATCATTATTAATGTGCCAAGGAGTCCTATTGTTGCTGTGTACCATGTAAAATAATTAAACGTTGGTCTGCGAAAAATAGATAAAAATATTTTAACCTCAACATTTAGAAAATTCAGATTAGAATGTACTTTTGATCACTTTGAGAGAAGTTATACCTGAAGTTTGGAGCGCTTGCAAGCTCAAGTCCAAGACAAGCTAAATTAGTAGCCAAATAACTCAATAAAAATAATACAGAATTAATCTGAGCAATAATATTTAAAGAACCTATTAGTAAAATTATTTGTACTAAAGTCCATGAAGTTAAAACTGCAGCAATTGGATTTCCCTTCCATGTTCCTTGTGTTATAAAGTTTAAGCCAGATCCTTAAAGAAAAATCGTACGGAAATTTATTACTGGACGATAGATTCTGAATTTTCATAAAATCAGAACTATCGCTTACTCACCGAATACGTTATCTTTCGCCAGAGCTTCTAACACTCTACTAGAACCTATCAAGTTACTTAAACCAGCACTAAATGTTGCCGTTAGTATCCCAACTGCCACAAATGGCGGCCAAATGTTAATTGGCATCATATACATAAAATTATTTTGCAATAAAAATCGACTTGTAGTTGCAGCAGTAAGAATAGATAAGAGAATGTAACAGATGAATGTGAATAATACTGCTGACAATGTGCCACGTGGAATGTTCCTTCCTGGATTTTTTAATTCACCTAGAGATAATCATTAAATATTTTAATTTTGTACGTATATATAAAATGTAAATCATTTTTCATTTAACAATTATATTTTATAAGTACCACTCATATTCGCTCCAGCCATTATACCAGTGACACCACTAAATAATACACCAAAAACACTTGCAAAATCAGTCATTACACCTTTGCTTGAATAATCGCGACTGTAATCTGAATAAAGATTACTAATAAGAGTAGAGGACAGTAACCCTGTATAAGCGCCACTAACGTGCTCTGTTGCATT
Source organism: Xylocopa sonorina (assembly GCF_050948175.1). Taxonomy (NCBI): domain Eukaryota; kingdom Metazoa; phylum Arthropoda; class Insecta; order Hymenoptera; family Apidae; genus Xylocopa; species Xylocopa sonorina. Next base: position 10,835,011 of record NC_135196.1, on the reverse strand, counting down.
TTGAACTAGATCATTTGCATCTGGAATTGGTATCTGTAATAGATAATATTTGTTGAAATTGTGGTTGTTCCTTAATTAATAGTAGATACTGAATTTTCCATGCAATTACCTCCATGTATCCTTGTGCCAAAAAGCTTACAAAAACACTTGTTAAACAAACACATACAACTGCCAAAATTGCAACGCTAGTTTTTGCGAACATGGCTGCTCCTGTCAGGCACACCACTAAATTGGCAGTATTTAATACGGAACAGTATAAAAATCTCCACCATCTACCATCTGGTATCAGACCGCTTGCACCGGCCAAATACCCGGAAGGTCCAAAATTTTCTATTAAACCTTCAGCAAACCCAGAGATGCAAAGAGCACTCGACACGATATTAGCCATAAAGAATAATGTACCGATCGAGCCGCCAAATTCTGGTCCTAACGTACGACTGATCATGACTATCCAATAATTAATAAGGAATAATAAATCAATCATTGCTAAACGCATTAAACATATTTCATAATAGAACACTTTTTATCCAAGGATACAGTAAGCACCTCCTCCCTCAACTGCCCCGTTTGTTGAAATCGCACACACAGATGCTACAGTAAATACTAAAATTCCATATGCAATTATGAATTGCGTCAATGTGACAAGTAATCCAGCATTGCCCACAATATATCCTGCAATATTAAGCGTTTAAAAGTATGTCAACTTTATTGTTTACACCTAACAGTAAAATTAAAGGAATTATTAAAAAATAATGTATTTTTGTATGCTTTGTACCCATTCGTATAAAAACTAAGGCACTGAACATGGATAATGTAACGGGGCTGAATACACCGGCGAATGTTCCCAAAGTACGGCTGCTATCCGTGCCCAAGCTACCAAATTCCACGTATCCATCTCCTTCTGCTTGTTGAGTTCTTCCAAATTTAAAGAAATTACTTAATCTGTAAAGGACGCTTCTTCCATTGATCAAAGGAGCCTTCTCGCTGTTAATTTTAATATGTACAGGCTCGTTGTTCGTTGAACCCAACTCTGGTGCGATCATTTTGAAAATTTTCTAAAACGACAAGTTACAAAATCACGTACATAAATAATATATATATATAATTAACTTCATTACACTTTACATAATCCTAGCAGTCACTAAATTAAACTGACTGCAATCAATCTAAGCTATAACTTCGTCATCGATTGATATCATTGAAAAATCGCCAACTTGCAGTAAACAGAACTATATGGAATATTAACGTGGCACAGATGGTGATATCTAAACGTAAAGTCTGTTTAGAAAATTACCTTGATATTAGATTAACGCACGTATCGATCTTGTATTTACATGATAATGTATCAAACCATTGTCAAGCAAGCATAATTAAATTAGAAACTTCTGATATGATGTCATCTGTGAAAACGTCAAATCACAACGATATAATTTATCACGCACACATACAAATCAAGAGAAGCTAGACACATGTCAGTGACTGCATGCGAACAATGCAAACGTACATATAATTTTCGCTGATACCGTTTATCAAGATTAAAAAATTATCATAATGTTTGTTAACTTTCTTCCCATCCGTATTTAATACATTCCCTATCTCTATTTACGGAAATTCTCGATTCACGCTTGGTAACACTGATAATAATATAGAACAGTCGTAATTAACTAGTGATTTCTCTAACCTCTAGCGACACCAACGGAAACACGTAGTAGACTCCTCGAAGAGTGGTGGCGCCATCTCTGTGAAAAGTGCTGAAACTAGTCGGCTAAAAGTTTCAGCTTTTCTCTAAGAGATGGCGCTAGTAGTTCTTCAGTAGTTCACTTCGCTGTCGATAAAGCTGTGCGACCAGTTTGAGCACTTTTCACAGAGATGGCGCCACCAGTTCTCGAGGGTGTACTTTACTGTCGATAACGATGTGCGACCAGTTTGAGCACTTTTCACAGAGATGGCGCCACAGGTAGTAAAATGAAATTTTGCAGGAGGTACATAATATGACAGCTGATTGCAATGGTAAATAATCTGTGTCGATTCCCCGATTTGTAATCACGTCTCGAGTAGATTATTTTTGTAATTAATTGTAAACGTGGTCTGTAAACGTGGAAAAATGTTTAACAGACATGTATGAAATAAATGTTGATCCCAATTGACTTGAAAAGTGTAATTCTTTAGTGTTTAGATAAATAACACCTAACCTCAATATCTCTGTTGGTTAACTCGTATTAAATGAAATTGTTAGCCGAGTTTTCTCGCAATATAAATTGTTTTAATAAAAACGCATAGATTAATAGATGATTAAGAGTACAATTGATCCACTAATTTACTTCATGACCTCTTAGTCGTTATTATAATCAATCAAGAAGGTTATATTATTTTAGAAAGAGGATATACTTGAAGGAAGAGAAGAAACAAGTATAATTATATAAAGCAACGAAATGGTTACATGCATGAGAAGTTTAGTTTTACCATTCTATTCTCGATCAGTTACAACTAATCTTACATCAATTCGCCGAATGAGTGTAACTGCTAGAAAGGATGATGTAAAATCATTATTTTACAAAGAATATGGTGAACCTATAGATGTTTTACAATTCAGCACGCAACCGATTAACCAACCAGAAAATAATCAGGTAATTTAATTGAATAAACAGTAGTTTGGTAACTTGTTATTCCTTGAAAGCATTAATAAAGAAATTAGTTGAATTGTATTCGTTTTAAAGGTTTCTGTGAAATGGTTGCTAGCACCTGTTAATCCAGCCGACATAAACACAATACAAGGCAAATATCCAAGTAAACCACCGTTACCAGCTATTCCAGGAAATGAAGGAGTAGGAGAGGTAATAGCTGTTGGATCTGGCGTAAAACATTTAAGCATTGGTGACAGAGTTGTACCCAATGGTGTAAATTTAGGAACATGGAGGACACATGCGACTTATACTTCAGAGGAACTCCTGAAGGTATAAACTACTTTTAAGTAATAAAAAGTTAATCAAAAAACTATTCTTCTTAATTACCTTGAATGCGATTTTAGATTCCAAAAGATGTTGGCCCTATAGAAGCTAGCATGTTAAACGTAAATCCATGCACTGCGTACAGAATGCTTAAAGATTTTGTAGCACTAAAACCTGGAGACACTGTGATCCAAAATGGTGGAAATTCAGCAGTTGGACAGATGGTTATACAATTGTGTAAACTATGGAATTACAAATCAGTTAGCGTTGTGAGAGACAGACCAAATATACAAGAATTGAGGGTACAAAAACATAGCAAAAATTTAAAGCTTCATTTAGTTCCATTTCCCTATTGTTAATAATCTTTATAGGATCATTTGACGAATTTGGGTGCAGATGAAATCCTTACTGAAGCTGAAATAAGGAAAACTCAGATCTTTAAAAGTAAAAAGTTACCTTCTCCAAAATTGGCCCTTAATTGTATATGTGGACAAAATGCATTAGAAGTTCTGAGACACTTAGCACATGGAGGTATTATGGTAACTTATGGTGGCATGTCCAGAGAACCATTGACAGTTCCAACTTCTGCACTTATTTTTAAGGTATCTTGATATTTAAGTTTGTAAAATTAAAGTAAACATTAAAGTAAAATACTCTAATTAAAGTGCAATGAAATCATTGATATTTTTTTTAAATTTGAAATTTATTAATAGGATATAACTTTGAAAGGATTTTGGATGACAGCATGGACGAAGGCAAACATGAATTCTAAGGAACGTGAAAATATGTTCTCTGAATTAGGGACATTATTCAAGGATAAAAAGTTAAAAGCTCCGCCACATAAGTTAGTTCCCTTTTGTCAGTATCAAGAAGCTGTTTTAAATGCACTTAGCACCGATGGTAAAACTGGATTAAAATATATTTTAGATATGAGTAAAGTTTAAAATAAATTTTGTTACAAGCTTGATAATTTATTACGAGAGAGGAAGAAGGAGAGGTCTAATTACCTTACCTAGAACATGCATTTTTCGTACTTTGTATTTTATACATATATATATTAAAGGAAATAATAGTGCGTTTCAAAATAAAATAATAACGTAAAAATCATTAAAATGTAATATTAATATTACTGTGCTCTAAATTATATTGGTATAAAAACCATGTTTAGCAAGAGATATATTTGCACTGCAAAATATTTATACATAATTGTAAAAGAAATTATACGAACGGATTCTTATTTTACACAATTATAAAAGTGTAATTAAAAAACAAATTCAATAAAATTATTCTGTTTTATCTAAAAGTTCCAATAAATCCAGATTATGTTTTATTTCTTCATGTTGATCTTCGAAAAGATCAGTGCGAATATTATCGAGTTTCATTTTATAATCCTCATTAAATCTAGGTTTTTGTTGTTTTGTGATTGTTATATTACTTTGACTATCCTTGTCAGTATCAAACTTCTTTCTGTCTATAATTTCATTATCATTATCTTCGTTTGAAAGTAAGTTCAAAGTAAAAGGTCGTTTGTAGGAAGTTTCTTCAGTTCCCAGCTGAACAGCTAACATACCAAGTTCCGCTTTTGTACCACAATCTTTAATATAATTATCATTTTCTTGTTCAGAAGTTAATTTTGATATACCATATGACATTGAGTACCTGCATAACATTTTCTCTGTATAGTTCTACTTTATCAAGAGTATTGCGGTTTTCAACTTTGCACTTACATATTTTTACCAAGTATTGTACCACGTTCTTCAAAAGGATTGAAGGAACCATCACAATAAGTTTTGAGATCCACATCACACAACTTTGTACCAGAAAGACGAGCTTTATTCCCTTCATACTTTTCATTGTATTTATGATAAGTTGAATTAAAATTGCCATCATCATTTTGTAAACCAAGTCTTAAAAGAATAGATACTCTCACACAGTATGATCCTAATTCTTTCAAACAATCATTTCTGGCATTCCAAACTTCTTCAAAAGTTAAAGTACCGTAATACTGTCGAATTATCAGTATAAGTTTGTCTCATAGATCAGAGGTAAGCAAATAAATAAATTTATAAACAAAATGCTTACATCAGTTACCATTCGGTGTACCAATCCAACACAATGTTGAGCACTTGGACTGCTAACCATATCGTACATTGCGTCTGTATGATTCAGCGTTAATAGTACAACTTCTACAGGGCCAGTAGCTACAGTCAACTGATATTTAACCATCATAATCATTAGATCAAACAGTTTATTCATACTATTCTTATCAAGTCTCATTATTGAAGACAATACAACACATTCTAAAGTAGACCGTAGAGTAGGTATTTCAGTCAAAGTCTTTTCCTCGAATACAGAAGACAATATTTCGGGATTAAGTAAAGCAGCAGTAATATCGTCTAAAACTAGAAATTAGATAAATATATCACAAAATTAATCAAAATATATATGCACATATACAAAACTGGAATCACTTTATATCAATTAATTGTAAACTGAATATTTTTCTTTATACTAGCCTTGTACAGTTTTATTAACGCTTATTCTTTGTGCCTTCAATCTTTGTCGTAAAACGTATAACATTTCACCACCCATATTTAAATAAAGTAATGGTGTTGCATATAATGACATTTTTGCAAGTGTTCACTTTTACATCTAAATGCGAAGTATCCTCGCAAGTTTGAAGAACACGTATGATTTAGTTTACCAATACCGTTGTCCTAGCGACAAACGTGTACATAAAATTAATTGACGCAGTATCTTTAACGAGACTGCGCGACATTTCATACTAAACTAGACCTAAATAACATTCTTTTTAACATGTTTCACAAACGAAGGAACAAATTATTTGAAGGATCAATATACCCTAATCGCCTTTATAATTAATTTATTTTCCAAAACACATTAATATTTTCACTGTGTACATTAATCAGGATAAATCTAACTAATATCAATAAATAATTAGTTCTCAACAAACAGAGTATTTATCAAGTAACAAATTTTTAAGTAACAATATTTAATTTCCTTGGTTTCAGTCTAAAATATTGATAATACAAGTATATATATATATCCGGAATGAAAGACACGTGTTACAACTTTTCTCTTAAATTATACATGATTTAGCTAAAAAATTGATTAAGTTGAAGAAAATATGGGATTAAATATATGTATGTGAACCTTACTGCAAATCAGATATTAAGCAATTAATCATAATGATCACTCTTGTAACAGTATTAAATAACAATAACATTAATTGTTCATAAAATAATACAATTGGACGGTTACATATAACAAAAGATATTGTATACCGCACTTTTATAAAATATCTTAAGTCTATGTTGAAAATTGGCTTACAGTTAAGTGGAACGGTTTTAATTGTAGAAAGAATTTAGTGACTCTATTGTTGTTACCATTTTACCGTTTATCCATTTTGTAATGTACGAAGGTTTCGTTCCAAAAAATATGTCATACGTATTTGTCAGTCTAATAATTATCTATATATAGTACGGGCCACTGCTCGGACTTATTCTCAATATATATTTATTTCCTCATTAGACTATTTTCGATTACTTTTAAGTACAGTTTTCTTCTTTCCACTTACGATTCAATTAATGTCAGTGAACTCGTTAAATGTATTTATAGTTCGCTAATGCGTACATGAATTCGATGATAGAAATAATAAAGAAAATACAAAATATTAACACTACATAACGTTTCTATACATGAATCTTAATGCTTTTTAAATAAATATGAACATGTACAAAAAGTATATGTCAAGAAAGCAAGTGTAGAGAGAATTTAGTGGCGTATTTGATAATACTTAAAAAAATTCTTAAAGATATTGTTATACGAACTTTACATGTACCTTGCACACGCACATCTGCGTAAACACTTTACTTTATAAATTATTGCACATTAGAAAGGTACAAGTTTTACATATATCGAACGTAAGTAAAGTATTTTACTTAACTTAAAGTTATCTAGAGCATTTTTAAAAATATCTAATTCTTGCATAAATTCATCTTTGATTGTATGCTTTATGTACAAATTATAGTTTAAGTATGTCGTGTAGCGTTGCAATTTATAGAAAATCTTTGAAAATGGATAACAGTCCTGCAACATTTGAAACAAATGCTATAAAGAACTATATAAAAAATACAACTTCGTTTATATTTATGAAAATCTTGAATAACATTATACCGAAATTGATATATAACATCAAGAAACATTGCATATTCAACATAATAAGTTGTATCGCTGCAATAAATATCAAATTTATTTCGAAAAATGTAAAATTCATTATTTCTTATTTTCATACTAGTTTTTTGAAATATAACTATAAAATCGAAATAATTACATTGAAGTTCAATTTTTTCACTTCTCGGAGAAATATCACAATTGTTTCTAATTTCATATATATATATACAATCTATTTAATTTAAATGTACGCACATTATTTACTATTCTAACTATTGAAAATTACAGAAAAATTTGTCATATGAGAGCTCTTTTGTTAGATAGAGACTTCGATAGAGTATTTAGACTCGTACTAATTATTATTTGAAGTTAGTTTAATATTAACATAGTATATGTTTCAATAAAAATAACTTATACGGATATCGATGGCGAAGGCCAAGTTTATTATTTAAACAATAACTAAAACAAAAATTTAAATATTCTGTTACGTTTCTTTCGGATATAAAAATATTTTCATATGAAAAATTGTTTCAAATTTCCAATAATTAGAAAAATGATAACATGTATACAGTTAAACCAGAGATAATGTATGCGTATGTATATGTATATTAATATCTATATTTATATTTCCCAAAAACTGGACGATACTATGTCATTTCTTTTTATTTATGCAATGATTATCTTAATAATGTTTGTGAACATTTCGAGACACATTTCTGAAACAAATCTTTCTATTTCAAAAGAGTATGTCATTTGTAATTAAGTTTACAAATTATACGTCCAAGTACCTTTTGCTGATTGAATGTAACGGAGAGGGACGATCGAATTTCTAATGTCAGGACTTTTTGATCTTCTCACGCAATCTTGACTTAAAACCCTGCATCCTGGACTTAAAGTTAAACCGTTAAAACTACCACGAGGGATGCTGTCGCTACTTGCTACCCTTCTGACGTCAATAGGCTTCTTTTCCTCACAATTGCCAACTGACATTAAGTTGTCCGGTACAGAATCCCTAAGCTTATATGCACATTGATTATTTCCAAAATACCTTGTATTGGCAGATACATTTTTTGGACTTCGCACCAAACCAGTATCCATACATCCGTTATGACGAACTTGACGCTTCTCTACGTTGTCCTCAATTAAATGTCGATCGTGTGTGTTGTCGAGATTACAATTTGCATCATTATCAACATACTGACAAGGAATTACCGTACTATCGAGAGAATCCGAAAATTCTGGACTTGGTATTGAAGAAACACTACCCGTATGGGAGAATGAAACCGTCCCCTGAGTAGTCTGGGGACGGTGTCAGAAACATCATTCTTCCAATTCATCCATTCGATTCCTAACAGTCATTTCTACCACTTCCAAACTCGGGTAATCGAGCTCCTTAACTAAGCATAACACAGCTGATAATATATTTGAATTCTAAAATAAAAATATGTATTACGCGTTACCTTTGGTTCGTATTTCAAAATTTATGTAAGATAATAAAAGAAACGTACTCTTGTAACAGGTCTTCTATGGTAATGAAATTGCGACCTACACTTGTCCTTGTCAGAATGCCTTACCCATCCAGGCACTTGGTTAGAATCTTCCTGTTGTGATGTTAAAAAGTATTATTTAAAAAAAAAAAGATTCAAATTAATATTAATAATTGTTTTAATTCTAACCCTTTCTGCATTATGAACTGCCACTCGTCTGGCTGGTGGCTGCTCTTCAAAGTCTGACTTTATCCTGTGATCATGATGCTCTTTATACTCGGACTTCAACCTATTATCATAATCATAGCTGTTTCTTTCTGAACGTCTGTCGTCTATAGTTTCATTGGCAGAGTACTGTGTTCTCGGAGATGTTGGTGCATATGAACGTTGCGATGTATCATTGTTAGTATATTCTACATAACTTCTTCTCTCATCATAGTCTCCGTTATGTCTCGGTATTGCGGGTCGTTCATCGTATTCCTAAAAGTAATATTAATATAAGAAGTTTTAATTACTTCTTTAATAACAGTGCTATATATTTATATTTATAAGTATTTTTCCGACACTTAAATTAGTTTAAAAAATTATGTACATGTAGCTTATTCTGAAAAAGCACTAGAAACAATTAGCTACCTAAAATAGGAATCTAAACTACTATCCTCGTAAATTAGGGCTACTTGTACAAATATTTAAATGTCATCATACAGTAATATAATACAATTTTCTTGAAAATACGAATTAAACATAATTTCTTTGATACCTTTTAGATTCCAGTCTTAGATAAATCAGTGTATCTCGTACATACAGTCAGGAAAAAAACTGATATAAAAGACTCTTGTTTATTATAAGTAAATATGTCATAATTCAGTGAATTTTTTTATACTAAATTATTTATTCAATTTTATTCCTGACTGCATAAATACATTCAAAATGTGTACTTCCTATATGTATACTTCTTATTTAATTTACTAAGTTTTATTATCCTACTGTTACTAAAGAAAATTATTGAAAATTATAATGCCACTAATTGAGTAATTGTAAATAATATATACATTTAAGTACTGGTAAACACAAGATAATACTATTAAATGATAATGCTATAAACAAATTACTACATTGCACAAACGTTTCTGCACTCTATAAGATGTACCTTAATCATTTCAATAGTATTAGTGGCCACGTTTTCACTGACGCTGCGAGACTCTGTATGTACAGTGTCATCTTTGCTTTGACTCTTTGACTGTCCATTCTGTAGCTGTCAGTATACGATAGCAGATAAAAGGAGCAATAATATAATCATGCTTATTCGTTAAATATTAATTTAAATAATGTACTCGACAATATTACTAAGAGAGAAAATTAATTATATCTTTTAACAGAAAAATTTAAGCAATTCATTAAAACCCTATATACATAGAATATTCAGTCTTGTTTACATTTTCATTACATTTATAAACATAATGGCATAAATCTATTTACATGCAAAATAAATATTTCATTAATTGGCTTACCTCATACGTGTACTGATTATTCTGTGAATAATGATGCGACGGTGATGCATTATAATTTGCATTTCTATGGTCTGGATCGTGGTATTCTTCCTGAGTATGTTGCGTTTCCTCAAAACTTCTCTATGATCAAATATTTATATGAGCAGTTGTCTTCCTTTATTAAGTAAATATTTTCTATTCTACGTATTATATAGCCCCAATGATAATATAATGAATAGTGTAATTTTTTAAACAAAATTATTGAAAAATGTTATAAACTTATTAGAAATTAAATTATTATAAAATCGGATGGAATAGTTTAAACTTTATATTACCTGATCACTAGAGGAACTATATCTTCGATGTTGTATCACTTCAGTCTCTTCAATATATTCAGTAGCAATATCCTAATTATGTAAATGTTATTGAAATGTTAGAACATTTGTTAAAAATATGTTAACATATCATAATGCTTCTTTTATAAACTTATAATAATAGAGTTAAAAAAATCACAGATTAAAATTGGGTACCAGATTCAATTAACAACATACATTATTAACAAAACCATACAGCACACATTATTAACAAAACCAAGTGGATATTTTAATGAATATGTCATGGGACAAAGTAATGTCAGATGATTACATGACTATTCTATAAAATATAATTTTACTGGTCTTACTTCTGGACTAACTGCATCTGACTGTGGTGGAGAATTATACACATCAAGAGGATGGACCAAAACACGGCCTCTTGCCAATGCAGTTTGCACTTCCTCGGGTGATACTACTTCATTGTCAAGCTTTTGTAGATTTGGTAGAGCTCTTAGAACTGCTAATCGATACCTAAAAACACGTTAACTGTTTCAAAGTCTATTCAAATAATTACTCATATCATTTAATGCATACCCTTCTTTTTCAGCACAAGGATTTTCACCAAGCCATAAATTTCTTAAATTTGGTAAACCTTGAAGGTAGCAAACTTCATTTAAATCTTCAATATTATTATTTCTAACAAATAACTCTTGCAGGCTTAAGCAATATTGAAAGTCGGCAAGGGTATTAATTTGATTAACACTACAACAAAAATGAAAATAACTTCAAGATGATAATATTAACATAAATTTTCCTATTACTTTTTATGTATAGAAATGTATTCTTTCCAAATTTGAAAATTTTTACATAACAATCATAATTATCAAGATATAAAAAATTATTAAAGCCAAATTTAATTATTTTGTACAGAAAGGCACATAAATATAACAATTGGAATGTGACTAGGTGATTTATATCATTTTACAAATGTATAAATCAAAAAATAATATACATATTACTTTATTCCATTATACGTCTACATTTCTAAATGTTCCATTATCATAATTTACAACTGTCAACATTAACCACCTTAACAATTATATAAGAAAATTATTTACTATTTCTCAAATAGTATAAATTCAAATATAAGAATTATATTTGTCTCTCAAGGAAGATTACGTGCCTGTACAATTGTATTGGATCAGACTAATTTTTCTCTGACAGCATTGAAATGTATTTAAATGTATTCAAAACGCGTGGGTAGAACAACTTCTAAAGTTGTGGGTTGTGCCTATGATCTTGAGGTTTATATAAACCTGTCCATAGTAGGACTGCATTAGGGTTTCTGGAATATTAAAAGTTATAAACAACTGAGATCATTCCTATAAGTAGCCTCACTATTATCACTAATGGTTTTCTTACAAAATAACAATATCTAAGTAACATTTCTATACATAAACAAGTAATACGTTAGAAAATAATAAATAATTTTGATTGTTTACCTTAGTGACAATACTTCAACATTTTTCATTTTCCTCAAAATGCTCACATCAGTTAATTCTGTACCCCTATATCGACAACACATTAATGTAAATATGATATCTAAATTGTATTATACATTCATATATATATTCTTACAATGCTTGCGATTTCTGAACATTATTTCAATTATTTTAATTAAATAAAAAGTAATGCGATAGTCAAACATTTGTACAGTTGAAATTTTACTCAGCTAACGTAGCACGACTAGATAATTTTGTACCTGATAAGTATCAAACATCAATTTCTTACTAGTGAAACGTATGCAATCCTCTTATTTGAATTAAATGCAATTCGAAAGCAGTTTATAGTTTCTAATAGGAAATGAAATGGAATGATGAAATATTTATAATGAATTAATTGTGTAAGCTACTTAGCAATAGAAACACGATAAAATACTATAAACCGTACAGTTACATCTACAGCGAGAAACGTGTATGTATAAAACGTGTCATTTTAATATAGCGACAGGAAAAAGTTGTTGAACAATAGAACAAACAACAGCTTCTCTGTAAAATGTAATACCTTTGTAAATACTCACCAACAATTAAGTTTTTTTACAGCAGAGAAATCGGACATTCGCGTCCGAGCCACGACCATTTCCTCTGTTAACTTCACCATAATGAAATTCGTAATTCATAGAAAAATAGTTGAAACAAAGTAATGACGAAAGGCTCTCCTCGGATATTAGAAATAATTACAAAAAAAAATACGATCAGACCATTACGATAAATTTTTCAATTGTACATGAAAGACGCAACCAAAGCGGATCACCATGATGGTGTTCTGTCGATTAGTTGAAAACTATGGTAAGAAGAGAGAAAGACAGACCGTGGAACAGAGAGAGGGAGAGTGAGAGAGAAAGAGACAGCTTTCACAAAGTAATACCTTTAACACAAAGTATTGTACGTATATATATAGCCTGTCACGTCGATTCCGACCAATCTAATCACGAGTTAACGGTTGACCAATGAGAAGTGCTTCTACTGAATACAGCTATTTCTCATTGGTCAGATTGATCAAAGTCAATGTAACAGTGGAACATTTCAGTAGAATGGATATGTTGCAAGTAGAAGCATTCATTCTGCTTTATTAATTCAAACACATGACATGTATGGTCCTTTAAGGAAAAATGATTTTATTTAGTACCATTACTTTTCATCGGATGTGTAACAGAGAGTACTTCACGTATCGTACATAGATAGAAATGCCATTGCTAGTAACGCTCTACTTAAAAAACAAAAGCAGCGACAAATATTATGATCAATGATATAATATTGATATGCAATTAATTTTCGGCCTTTTAATTGTCTAAACTGTATTTATATAAACAATTTACATAGATGTATGTACAAGGGTACTTAAAAATTGTATAACGTAGACAAATCAAATATTACAAATTTTCATTATATTTTGCAATGTAATAAACCGTTCATTTATTATAATACATCCAATAATGGAAATCTCAAATAACGTTTCACTTCATTGTACTCTTTAATTATATTCTTTTTTTGTATTTCTAGTTGTTTAACTTGCTAGGGAAATTAATCCAGTTTGTTAGAATGATACGCTCTCTTCCTCTTATTGTTGTTTAAGAATTGAAGTTTCGTAAAATCGAAGACGCACTTGCGGTGGAAAATATTTACACATAACACGTGTCAAAACGATAAGAAAGTAGAAATAAACGACTAAGAATCATTTGATTACTGGAAGAGTGCTTATGACTCCAGACATTAGCGAAATGCAGAAAGTCGGAAAATTGAATTCTTCGATTGACATTATTCCATTGCAAGGATCCAGCGGCGATTACAAACCGAAAATCATGAATAATAAACATAAAACTGATTCTCCCCATAAATATTTGCGTGACCAATTATTAGTTTCACGTGTACAAGCGGTAATTAAACCTTTTTACAATGTTTACAATCCTTAGAATATAACCAAATATCTTAACCCGACATATCTTTTACAATACGTAGGTTGCGCGGCAAACTTATATATTAGTTTTAAAAAATAGAACGCAGCAAGTTTGTTACACACATAAAATATTCTTGCATAAACAGTGGCAAAATTTACCAACATTAAAAATATCAATGTTAAACTATAAAATTTAATGTTAAGACTTTGCACAAAAATATTAAATTAATTATAGTTTATTATTTGAGAAACTGTATCCGTGTAGTCTTAATTCCTCTAAATAATTAATATTTTTATTCCTTTAGTATATGCATGAGAATGAAAATAAAGTTTATATTGATGTTAACGAAATGGCAGATGCGTTACAAAAACAATATAAAGATTACCGTGTTAAAAAACGGGGCCCATTTAGAGCATTAGTGCGCAAAGCATATGATGAACTCACAGAAATGTATGCAAAAAAAAAGCCTTCTCGTGAGTGGCCCACTTATGACGATGAAGAAGATGAAGAAGAAGTAGATGTTGAGGTATTCGTACATGTTTTATTATAATGTAATATATATTTGTTAAATAAACCTTAAATGATGTCTACTGCTTTCAGTCAGATCCTCAAAATACTATGTTGGATGGCATGCTGTTAAAAATGTATAAAAAATCACAAAGTAAACAAAATGGAAATTCTAGCGATAAAGAACTTATAGACATCAGCAGTGATGATGATGTGAATAAAATGGAATCAAATTCTATTATGATAAATGAACCAGAGACTATGGAAAAGAATCAACAAGAAAAACCAAGCCCATCTTCATGTATAGTAAAGCCTCTTCTTCCTAAAGAAATTGAACAACGAAAAACGGTTAATTTTAAACTCTATTTATTTCTATTTAATTTCTTAAATTTATTGTATTTTGATATCCATTGATATCAATATAAAATTTTTTTTAAAATAGAGTTATTGTTGAAACATTGTTTTATCTGATACTACTTTTTATAGCCGGCAAAAGAAACAGAACAAAATAAAACAACTGGGACAGCTAGTATAGCTGTAACATCAGCAATAGAACAACCAAGTAGAAAGCGGCAGCGTGAAAGAGATATTGACAGCAGTATATTCATGTCAATGAAAAAATCCAAAGGGATAACTGTTACTGAATCAAAAGTCACATTTTTAGATATAGGAGGGAATGATAAAGTTTTAAAAATTGTATGTAAATTACTAGCACACATGAAACATCCAGAAATTTTCAAGCAACTTGGTATATCGCCTCCAAGAGGATTTTTACTTCATGGTCCACCTGGATGTGGGAAAACCTTATTAGCACATGCTATTGCAGGAGTAAGATGTTGACCGTTTGGCTGTAAATAGTTGATATACTCTTATTCTCAATCAATTATTTTATACTTTTAAAAATTAGGAATTAGGGATACCATTGTTGAAAGTAGCAGCACCTGAGCTAGTGGCAGGCGTATCCGGCGAAAGTGAAGCAAGAATTCGCGAATTGTTTGAACAGGCACTTGCAATTGCACCGTGTCTTATTTTCTTAGATGAAATCGATGCTGTAGCACCACATAGAGCAACGGCACAGAGAGAAATGGAGAGAAGAATTGTTGCACAGTTATTATCCTGTTTGGATGGTACATTATTATTGTTATTATATATTATAAATTTATTATATTATTGTAAATTCTATTAAAATCTTCAAATGAAAAATAACAACTTATTAAACAGATTTAAGTCTGAAGGAAAATGGCACTAGAGTATTAGTACTTGGTGCAACAAATCGACCTGATTCATTAGATCCAGCATTAAGAAGAGCTGGTCGTTTCGATCATGAAGTGTGTTTGGGAATACCGGATCGAGATGCAAGAACAAAAATTTTAGCTGTGCACACGGAAAAGGTAGCACTGGCTCCAGACGTTAGTTTATCTACAATAGCCTCACTTACACCGGGTTTTGTTGGCGCCGATTTAGTTGCTTTAATTAGGGAGGCAGCTATGGCTGCTGTGGACAGGTAACTTTTGCAAACAATTATTCGATAAATATATTAATATAATATAATATAACAAATTATTTTACATGTATTGAATATTTAATTAGGACGCTCGAAGATTTAAGATCAATATCGGTTAAATCGTCAGAGATAACAGAAGGTAAACATGAAAAAGCTGAAAAAGAAATACAACATTTTGAAAATTGCAATAATTTAGTTGAAGAAGTAAAGATTAAACCATCTACCTCAGATCAAAACGATGTTCCTAAATTAGAAAGGACAAGTAGTCCAGAAAGTCTTCAAACAGAAATGGATGTAATACAAGAAAATACAAAATCTCCAGATTTAGCAGGGTTACTTACTTGGTTACGTAATGATCCACCACTTTCTTCAGAACGACTATCAAACTTGTGCATTGAACACAATGATTTTGTAACTGCTCTTCGTATTGTTCAGCCATCAGCCAAAAGAGAAGGCTTTGTAACAGTCCCTGATGTTACCTGGGACGACATTGGATCTTTGAGAGATATTAGAGAAGAATTGCAAATGGCTATACTTGTAAGTTATTAAAATATCCTAATAGCTTTGAATGGGGGTGTGCATGCATATATATGTAAAATATTTTTCTTTTTTTGTTTGATCCAGGCACCAGTTCGACATTCTGAACATTTTGCAGCGCTAGGATTAACAACACCAACTGGAGTATTATTATGTGGACCACCTGGTTGTGGAAAAACATTATTAGCTAAAGCTATTGCAAATGAAGCTGGTATTAATTTTATTTCTGTTAAAGGACCTGAACTTTTAAATATGGTAATCATTTTAAGTAATAGAATAAGTAATTAATATAAGAAAAATTATTAGAAACCGATCATTACTTTAATTACAGTATGTTGGTGAAAGTGAAAGAGCTGTTCGACAGTGTTTCATTAGAGCTAGAAATTCTGCACCATGTGTTATATTTTTTGACGAATTAGATGCGTTATGTCCAAAACGATCAGAAGGTGATAATTCTGCTACATCACGTGTAGTAAATCAAATGCTTACCGAAATGGATGGAGTTGAAGGACGACAAGGAGTATTTTTAATGGCTGCGAGTAATCGTCCTGATATTATTGATCCTGCAGTTTTAAGACCAGGAAGATTGGATAAAATTTTATATGTTGATTTGCCTACTTCCTCTGACCGTGTTGATATATTAAGAGCATTAACTAAGGTATTGTGCCTGCAATTAAAACATATTAGTTAGAAAAAGATGTTTCTCCTAAATTTTATCTTTTAAAAGTAAATTAATATTTACAGAATGGAACTAAGCCAAAATTAGCTGCAGATATAAGTCTTGAAGAAATTGGATATAATAGTAAATGCGATGGCTATACTGGCGCTGATATGGCAGCTTTAATCAGAGAAGCTGGAATAGAAGCATTAAGAGAATTTATGGACATGCATTATACTGAACCAGAAATCTCTATGCGGCATATCTTAGCTGCGTTTGATAAAATAAGACCGTCCGTGCACGAAAAGGTAAATATTTTAAATTATTTATTAATTAAACCAAATATTCTCTTACATATGTAATTAATATAATTATATAACTTGTAGGATGTCAAACACTATGAAAAATTAAAAAGATTATATTCAATTAAAAAAAAATCTGATGATACATCTATGGAAACTCCGATAGATACACCTATAGTGGATGTAATCATGGAACCCATGGAAACGTGAAATAAAGATATTTAAATAAAGAAGTATGTAAAAATTCTTCCATTACAAAGTACTTTAAGAAAGAAATAATCGCAACTTTTATGCAAATCTATACATATTATACGTTTGAACTTTATTTTTATAATTTAGGTATATTTCTGTTCATCTCCTTCTTTCTTTTTAATTGAGAATGTAATTAGGATTTTACTTTTTCGACTTATGATGCTAAAATAAAACTTAAAGTCTATACTGTTTTTCATTTTCAAATTCTAGATATCTGTAGTGTAAAAGTTGTTTGTTTTCTATATATAAATATATGTTTATAACAATTTTGTAAATCTAAATAAAATTTTTGTTCAATATAATTTTAATTAATTTAAAGAATTTCCGTTAATTTATCAAGAACAATGTTTATTTCATTACGTATGCAAAGTTTCGTTTATAAAATATTTCATTCAAATATTAATTATTGTCAATAAATAAGATTTTATAACTATTTATTTTAATAATTATTTACATTCGGGGAAGTAGCTTTAATTGCGTTGGCTTTCACACATGTTATTAAGGACATTATTATACGGAACTTTCCCTAATAGCTTAATGGACGATCTCTGATAGTTTCGGAAATATTTATGGAAAAACGTTTAGGCATTTTTTGTTTCCCGATGATGCTTATACTGAACATATCTATCATCTCACCATGTATTTAGAGACTTATAGATTACGACATGTACATTGTACATTTTTCGTACGGGAACAATATATTTCCCTTAGAGATATTCCGATAAGTCACATATGCAATTCTCCATTCACAAACGTTTTATTAATATTAAAATGTTTGATATATGTACATCTTTTATACAATATATTTTACTATTTTAAACTATTATTTAACTCATTATTAAAACATATACTATAACCAAGTTCCAATGTGATATGAATAAATTAAATTGTAAAAATTAAACTATTAAAAATAATGAATTTAATAACTGATTGCCTTGTGTTAAAGATGATGATTATATATTGGACAATAATTAAATTGCCAACAGAATAAAACCCTAAGGAATATTATGTAAGCCTGCCCATAACAATATTAAGAGTAATGTAAAAAAATATCTAGGATAGTGCTGAAACTTGCTTGTATAATAATTGCAATAATAGTTGTGTCAAATTGAACTATAATTACAACAAAGGAATAATATTATGAGAGATATAGTCAATTTTTTAATCGTTATTGAGTATGTGGTTCTGTTGTCCGATTTTTCATAATCCAAGGATGTTTTAAAACATCCTCTAAAGGTAATCTTTGATGTGGCTCCACTACTAACAACTAGAAAATAAAAATACAAGCTTAATATTTATCAATATTATACTAGGACTATTTAATTTCGTTAATAGTGCTATACTATCAAACATAGAAGTACAGTTTACCTTAGATATTAAATTTCTAGCACCTTCGCTGACATACGTTGGAAAATTATACTGAGCTTTTTTAATTCTCATGTACGTTTCTTCGTAAGTTTCAGCCATAAAGGGAGGGGTTCCAACTAAACACTCATAACAGAAAACACCAAGTCCCCATAAGTCTACAGTATAATCATGCGTTTTCCCTGCAACCATTTCTGGTGGCAAATAATCTAATGTTCCACACAGTGTATTCCTTCTAGAAGATGGCGCATGAACAGACCACCCAAAGTCAGCTACTTTCAACTCGCCCTTTATCCCAAGTAATAAATTTTCAGGTTTGATATCACGATGTATTACTTTTTTACTGTGACAATATATTAATGCATCTGCTAATTGCGATACATATGTTGCTGTTCTAACTTCGTCAAAGCGTTTTTCAGGTTGAGCATTTAATTCTTTAAATAATTCTCCATTTGGAGCATATTCAAGAATTAGATAAACCCTTTTATCATCATGAAAATAGCCATACATTTTTAAAATATTTGGATGCCTGTATAGAAAGTGCAATAAATATGTTATTTAAACCAAAAGTAACAATTACTAAAATAGATACAGTAAAATGTATGCTAAATTATGTTATCAAGATTCTTAATGCATTCTTGGGGTAAACATTTGAGATTTTTCACCTTAAATGCGTTTGAATTTCAATTTCTCTTCTAACTTGATGTTCCACATCAGCTTTCTGTATCTGAGATTTAAATAACACCTTCATAGCAATGATGAATTTCGATTTCTTTTCTCTAGCTAGATAGACATTTCCAAATTTTCCTTTACCCAGAGGACGTCCAATATCAAAATCTGTTAAAACCCATTTCTTTTCACTTTGGCTTTTATTATCCTTTGTATCATTTTGTTTATCATTTTTTACTTCCTTTTCATTTTTATTCTCTTTGCTATTTGTGTCGTCAGTCTTAGTTTGGGTACATTCTGTCGTTTTGGAAGTTGGAGGCAACCTAGGTGGAGGCATCAGATCTGTTGACTTTTTGGAGCTGCACTCGTTTCCTTTAACATTTGCTAGACATGTATTTGTGTGATTTTTTACAGTTCTAACATTTTCCGTATTATTCGATGTATTTTCTATTGACACCAAAGGCACTTTAGAAATCTTTAACTGTTCAAGATTATTTTCCATTTGCAGGAATGCTTTTTGCGTTTGAGGATTACCTTTTTTGTCCTTCATCATTTTTCATATATCGTCAACGGTGAAAAATGATTTAACTGAATGATATTCTTGATAAATCGAAAACTAATTTTTACGTACCAGTAGAGAGAAACTTAAAATCGAGTATTTACACACTGAAGCGAAGTCACCAATTCCGTAACAAGCAAATTTTCAGTTCAATTTCAAAATAACGAATTTGTGCTTACTTTCTTCTGATAGGTCAGGATTTAGAGGTACGAAATAGATATGATAGTTAAGTCTACTACAAAATATGAACTCGGCTAACAGCGCTACCTATATATTCTATAGTTAAAGAAATGTTATAAGAAAGAGATTCTATATTGATAATTAATAACTAAAGCCATTGCATTGATTAAGTAACTCGATTTGTTTACCTGCTAAGATTAAAGATTATTGAATATACTGTATCAATGTGACAAAGACGCAAAATGAAGAGATCAAGAATGTGGTGAGAATATTACTTCTACAAAAATATATGTTTCGTGGTCAGACAGTCACTAGTCAAACATAAGTTTCAGTGCTTCTCACATAGATAGCGCAACCAGGTAAATAGTTCACTGTCGATAATGGTATGACTTACAATTCGAGTAATTACTTTGTGCAATAGTCATGAAGTATTTTAGTTAAAATCTACTTGAACATTTTTGAACAAATGTAATCACTCTTTATTTTTTATTACATAAGCCATTAAATTTTTTCTATCTGTACTAGTACCAAGTTGAAAATATGCACTATGAAACTTCTAAAAATTATGTTCAATGAAAAGATTATGTACATGTATATCTCTTGAGCATTACAATAATAAATATAAAAATGAAATATGTAAAATGTTTCATATGAATCTTAAAATATGGTATTTATTTGCTAGCAGTATAATATACTAATTATAGTAAGAACAGATACTTATTAATTAGGATTGGATTTGGGTTATAAAAAGTATGTCTATATTACAGACCACATTTAGAAAAATATTTTATGTAAAACAAAAATTATTTCTCTCGTATCAACTTAAAATTAAATCAGAATATATAAGTTACATAGTTCACTCTAAATATGGCCATAACTTCATATACATTTTTCGAAATAATGTTTTAGTTATTTAAATGGAAGATTAAACTTCACCATTCAATAGTTTTTTATCAAACAGAAATTCTCCCAATGATCCATGCATTGCGTTCATTTTGCTTAAAGTTGAAATCTTTCCAGCTAAATCACGCTCACCTTTATATTGTTCATCTAAGAATTCTTCAGTAAGATAGTCCACCACCTGAAGTTATATTATTTATGATAAAATGAAATGCATTTAAAATAATATTTAGAGCAGCTCATACAACAATAGTTTAACTTACATGATAATCAGTAAATCTGGTGCTAACTTTTTCACATTTTCTGTTAATACTATGAATTCTACGGGTAATATTAGCTTCCAATTCGAGTGCATTTGTAAGAGCATCCAATCCATTGTCCCACTCTTCTTGTAATGGTTTCTAAAAGTATCAATTTAAATGTTTGATTTGTTAAAACGTAAATTGAAATAAAAGAAAATTTATAATTTGTAAAATAATATTGAATGCATACCAAGGGGAATTCTAAAAGTGTCCTATTACTTGTTAATTGTCCTCGCATTAACAGGTATTCAATAATTTTTATTGCATGTTCTCTTTCTTCATTGGCAGAAGTGAAGAAGAATTTACTAAATCCAGGACGATTAATTGTATCACGAGCAAAATGGGCACCCTAAAATAAAGCATAATATATAAATATGCCATTGTTAACAAACTACAATAGTAAATAATAAAAATAAATGTAATTACCATTGCAAGATAAGTCATAGCTGCTGCAGTTTCATTTCGTAGCTGTACCTCCAACATTATAGTGCAAGGACTCACCATATCCAACCATGATTTTGGTGTTTTCCCACCTTTAAGTGTACCTATGAATATCAATGATAATACATTATATAATGTGCATAAAGATATTTTTATCCTTTAAATGTGCTATTAAATAAAAACTGAATAGTTTGTATTGCATATTAATTCTAATTTCAGTAAAATTAACACAAGCTGCGTATGACATATCATTGATATAGATTACAGCTAATTAAGTATTAAAATTATAAATAGATAATAAATCAATTAGCGCCATTTATCAATAGTAATAAGACTTTTTATCAAAGATACGATTTTGTTCTTATATCACTCATAATTATAAAAACATGTATAACTGTAGATAATTATAAGTGTTATTTGATTAGCACTTTATTTTCTATACTATCTGTAAATTCATCTGATATAGAATACGTGAAAATATATGATATGATATATATACTATATATATAACCACAAACATAAAAAAATATCTGTATAATTAATAATTATACCAATAATAATAATAATAATGATCATCAATTGAAAGAATTGTCAAACATTTTCATTTTAAACTAAAGCAAAATTTTATGCGACAATAGAGAAGGAAATGAACGATATAAACTAGTTTTGATTAAATTATCCGACTTCTTAGGACAATGTACGCACAATACACTCATATACTGAATGTGGACTTTAGAACATGCAGTAATCAATACGTTTACATTGTCACGTAAAGCTTATCAAATTTTATCATTATACAAACAAGATTGTCAGCAATAGCCACTAATTAACAGTCTAAAATCATAAAAGCTTTCATATACATCTTTATAGCTTGTTTTGAAAATCAAATATAATGCTCATATCTCTTTTTAGTATTTAACTTAATATGATTTTCATTAAATAACTTTAATTAGAAATCAAGTGGTAGAAGCATAAAATGCAAAATTAATATTCCATCGTATTATTTTATTGGTAAATCTGTAGCAATGGTATAACGATTAAATTTTATCTTTTTTTATGCATATAATGTGATAAATCACAATTAGGTCATGGAACTATTAAAAACCATAATCATACAACATGAAAATATAAAATACTTCTAGATAAGAATAAAGTTAAAGCTTTGAAAATAATTAGTACAATGAATACGAATATAACAAAGAGATGCAAATATGACACAGTTATAAAAATTGCATCATATAACACTAACCATTTGTGGAAAGTACCGTATGACAAATTTCTGATAATGTCTATAAATGTAAATGACACAATGAAAACTGTGATTTTACGCTGTGACTAATAACTGAAATTATCGAGATTAATTAAAAAACTATAAAAACAAGAAGGAACAAAGTTCAAACTTACTGCTTCTCTACAATGTGAAAAACAAATACAAGATAGTTAAATTTTTAACTTATACTTCCAGAAAGACTAGAATACAATACTCTACTTTAATACACCATTATGTTCAAGCTAAAGCAATACGGAGCAAATGAATGTTTATAATTACAGGTCACTAACATTTGCTCTTAGGATCATGCTATTTTTAGTGCTACTCTTTAAAGCACATTGCGTTGTATTTGCTGAAATATATGTCTAAATTTAAAAAGAGGACGAAATAAAAATATACGCTGATACAAAGAGATACGATTACTTGTAGAAAAAAAAAAAGTAAGCCGCTAACAAGAAGCACTTGTATTATACTGTGCATAGATGATATTTGTGCTCTTTTATTTATATGTAACTTGAGAGACAGACATAAACAGTTTAATAATAATAATAAATATATAGGTTTAATACATCCCAATACAAAACTGCGCGTTCAAGGGCAATAGGAGACAAAAGAACAATGAAAATAGAATTTATCGAAAGATACGATATTAACCTCAAATGTATGGTTTCGTACAGAAATATCACGAGATTAAAGTATATTAAGTATCGATACTAATTATAATGTAAAATAAACGTAAAACTTACATTGTAATTTAGTTAGTAGCGATCCACTGATGCAAAGGGCAGCGATGAGAAAAGCGTAAAGTACCTTCATTGTTGATTACTTTTAGAAGTAGTAATTTATTTCACGAGTACTTGTTATTTGCCTCTTTCGGAAGCAACCTTTATATGCACTGATATAGAAGGCTGCTTTTAGTGAAGTTTTTGATAAGAGAACGTGCGTGAACTAAACACGATGTACGATCATCGATCATTTAATAATTGACCAACAAATGCGTATGTTACCATTCGTACTACAATCGACGGGGACTAACTGGAATTTTCCATTCTGTTTCTATAACGCATGCGCTTAACCTATCAGCTAACTATGACTGTGTGAAAACTACCAACGAACGCGATTGTTCGATGTTCATTGTTGGAAGATCGTCGAAGCGAGAGTATTCACGTTCCTTCCGCTAAAACGAATACGTCCGTTGAACAAGGTTTGTAATATATGCGCAATTTCAATTTTCTTCGATATAATATTGTTTTATTTTTGTATTTCACATATAAGTAGGGCATATAAAATTAACACAACTGCGACTGCATTTGCGTATGATTATATTTCTACTCTTGTTTTCTTCTTTTTTTTTTCCACTTGGTATGCAAGATACTACGCATTTCAACGTAATTACCAAAATGTCACTGATATCTACAATCAGTAGCAGAGCAACATAAAATTTTCTCTACACAGGCGTGCGACTTATATAGATTACATTCTAATCTATAGTGATTGCTTTGTATCTTGAGTTATGTTATATCTATATTAAACTATACTCGTAACTGGGCTTTTATATTTGTATTATTACGTTTTCATTGTTAACGATTATTTTTTTCATGTATGCGTATTACATACTTCAAATTTAACATACTATTATCTACATCTTCTAGGTATATACGTACATACGTAACACATGTTAAAGTTAACGTTATTCCTTTTAACTTTCCTCTCTACCAAACTAATTTTAAAAAGTAAAAATAGAAATTGATCTTAGTTACTTTAAACAATTTTAAATGAAGTAACATTAGATAAGATTTGAATAATTTATCATTAACAGAAATAGTTAATTGACATCATTGTTTAAAATTTTAGGAAAGATGTTGCTCTTTGGGATATTATCGATTCTTTTGGCAGTTACCTCTGCCGAAGAATGCTATAGTGAAATGTATTCTGCGTGTCAGGCAAATTCTAAAACCAGTGGTATGAAAGTGCTTAATATTTTAAAAGCCAATATGTATTGGAATTGATGTTGACTCACGAATGGATTGATTTAAAGTTTTAGATGATAGCGTAAAAGATAAGTGTAATGCGACTTATGGGGCTATTGATGGACTTTTAGTTGATCTCCAAGGATATGCAAATGTTAATATTGATTCCAGTTTTGAGTTCCTATTATTATCTAGTTACTTTGGGAATTATGAAAACCAACGTGAAGGATTTAAAAAGTTATATCGTAAATACTCTGACCAAATGTGGGAGGATGCAATTCATTTAATCAAGTTTATTACCAAACGAGGTGGCACAATGGATTTCTATAAATTCTCACAGTTTAAGGTTCCAACAGTATGTGTTGTTGTCTACTTTACAATTTATATTTACAATTGCACAGACTATTAATCAATTTTTTCATATATCTCTTTTTTTCTACCAGATCGCCGAAGCCAGGGTTATTGAGTTGAATGAAATTGAAAGTTTAGCAAAAGCACTTGATATTCAAAAGCAGATAGCAAACGAGGCATTGCGTATACATTCAAGAGCGCAACTTCACAGCAAACATGATGCCTCTGTTGCTCATTATGTTGAAGAGCGATTCTTAGAATCACAGGCAGAACGTATACGAGATCTAGCAGGCTATATAACTGATTTGAAACATTTATTAGCAGAACATGATCCAACATTATGTTTATTCTTGTTTGATGAATATCTTCAGAAAAGTTTATAATATTTATAATCAAAATTGAACAAACACAAATCAGAATTTCATGTCTATTATCTATATAAATAAGTTTTGCCCATAACAAATATACATTTTGTTTTAGTTAAATATAATAATAATTTTTGAGACATATTTCATCCTATTGTTTCTTTATATGTTAAAAAGAGTTCTTAAAAGAAAATTATAATTACGAATGCGGTTGGAAAGTATATTTTATTAATAAGTACATTCAAACAGAAAAGAGACATGGCAATCTAAATATCAAATCACTTAATATAATTGAAAAACTATTTTTTTAACATTTTCAAAATTAAAATTTCATCTAACTTTGTAAAAGATGATAATTGTGTATAATAATGAGAACGAATAAAGAGATATTAGTAATATTCCCTTTTTATTTTGATGCATATATTGCGTATGTACATTATATGTAATTATATTTAATATACATCTGTAAATATTTTTGATAGCATAGTAGCATTAAAACACTTTATCATTCCAATGACATATGTCATTTCAAAAGGCAAATACACTCAATCAATACGTTTACTTTAATATATTTAAGTAGGCAATTACAAACTGAAGACATAATAGTATAATGGTAGCAAGATAGTTGATATAAGTGTAATACTTTTATAAAAAAAAAAGGAAGTTAAATTACATAAAATGCTATATTTAGTTATTTTTTTGTTACAATTAGAATAAATTAAAATTGATCTGTTACAATGCAAAATATAAATTCATTATGATGAAAGTAAGTAGTGTGTATTATAGAGTATATAAAACAACTGGTATCGAACAAAGTTTATGGTAATATTAATTTTTGTTATACAAATATGTATTCATAAAAATAATGATAAAAAAAGTATGAAATATAAAATATGTAGTTAAATGAAAATAAAAAATAGTAAATAGTATTCTGATGTAATATATGCTAAAAATTGTTTAACCCTAAATAGTAATCTCTAGTTTTTCTTTTACTGTTTTCACGATAGATATATAATTTTGTTATACATTATGTATATTATGTCCTGCATTAGCGCAAAATTTACGTTTTTATATAAAAAGCAACGATTTGTGTATAATTGTATCATTTAATTTAATAATCAGCCTTTCAATATTTTTTCATGCCATGTGGTTAAGCTTAAACTATGTATCTTTGCAATAATAAATAAATAGCATTAGTGAATGGAAAATATGTCTCTAATTAAAAGAATTGAAAGCGTATTGTGCATATTATTTCAGTCTAAAATATATCATAGGTTAAGGCCTTGCTATTTTGCATCTATTTCTTTTTTTCTTTTACTAAATATAAGTATAACTTAAATATAAACATATATTGACACGTTATTATTTGATGTTATCTTTTTTTATATAAAAAAATTTAATCTAAAGTATATCAAAAGAAAATAATCTACTCAAAATCACATTGATCTTCATTGATATTGATATATCATTTACTCCTTTAACCTAAATGATTTATAAGAACTCTTAACTAAATAAAAGAATATGTTCAAGATTTCTTTGAAATCTTCTTATGTGATAAATGTTCGCGATATACCACTTGTGTTTTTAAAGATATTGCATATTTTGTATTTAACACCTATCTAAGGTTCTTCACATGTTTCTAATCTATGTAACTAGTGACACAAATAATGACATACTTCTTCTTATAATCGTTGAAGTTAGTTTGAAGACTTAAATCCTCGTAGATTATCAGTCTTCTATAACACTGAGATTTATTAAATTTTGAATTCTGATGAAAGTATTTCATATAGTGGTACTTATGCTAAATAGTGATCTAAAATAATAAAGTTTAAATTATACAATATTAAGGGCCTAAAGGAAAATAAAAGTAAGAATAATTTTAGAAAGTGTAACATTTACCTCCTTTCAATTCTGATATGTATAAAACATCTTAAGGATGCTATATAATTTGAAATTAGTTTTATAAGTTATGCGAATGAGCCTGTAATATATATTTTTTAATATTAAAAATATGTTTAAGAAAAGTAAAAAATCTAATGGTAATTATATTTTACACTTACTCCCGAGGATGTAATTCGAAGATGTATTAATAATGATGCGAGTTCAAGATCTTCACTGTAATTGTTTTTTAAAGGAACACTTCTATATCCTGATCTTAAACATCGGACCTAAATATAAAATTTATTCAAAGTACTAAAACATTTAATTAGTAATTTAAAAACAATATCGGCTACTTACAGGATAAGTTGCTTGTCCGATAAAATTACTATCACCGAACATATCTTCATCCTGAACTACGAATCGTATGAATGCGAAGTACGGATTAAAAATTTCGAATTCACAAGATTCATTCCACATGGGATTGAATCCGTTATCAGCTAAGCAATTTTTATATAATTAATATCCGTTTACTAAAACATATAAAAGTACAAAACATATTCCCGTACTTACTTATCGTTCTTGTTATTAGCTTTGTACCAGAATCAAAATCTGCTCCTATAATTTCAATTTCAACGAAAGGGCTAGCTATACCTCTTCCTGATCTAATTAAATGCCTTGCACAAATAACTTTTAAAGAGAATTTAAGTGATTCTATTCCATGTAAACAAGTTTTATCATATGGATTAAAATCTTCTCTTAGCATAAATTCGGGTTTTAAAATATAACCGCAATTTCCGTTTTCTCTAAATCTTGCTTGATTAAGTTGCATTGATTTATCACCAGTTTGATAATTTAATGCTACCATCTGACAGCCAGCATTCCACATTGGTACGGGATTATAATTTGATGAATCGATACGTTGTCCCTTCGGATATACTCTACTAAATTGAACCTGAAAAGTTATAACTATAAGTATTTCTCTTCACATCGTCAATTTCGTTATTTTTACCTGATGATATTTTATGAAAAACCTGTTTTCTTGCTGACACATAAGTTTCTCAGCTTTCGTTTCAGGAAAGCTGCTCATTTCATGAAATATAAAACCTTTTGTTTTTATTCTGTCTAAGTTAAATGCAACGGATCTGCAGTAAACTATTAAATTCGACATTTCTTTAGCTATTCTCCATGCTCGTTCCATTTCTTTATGCTGATTTTCCTAGCAAGACAAAAGAAAAAAACAGTAGTACACAAAATGATTTGATGAAATGTGTAAAGTAAATAGTTATGAAGTCTATATGTTACTAGATAGTTTTTTAACAATGAAAAACTGTATTTTTACCCTAACACTAGCATTTTGGGCAGTTTCTTTAATGCTAGACATCCATTCTAGCGCTGTATCTTTTGAAGAAGTTGCTACTTCAAACACTGAACACATACTAGGATTTTGTATTCTTAATATCCATTCTAATCCAGGTCTTCCACCTACTCTTAATTCAACAACAGCACCCATAATGTCCAATGAACCCTTTTGTAGACTACCAAACATCATAGAATCTGGTGACTGGAATCAAGAATAAATTCAATTACGATTAATATTTCGGATAAAAAAATATAATACATAAATAAAACAACTTACATCTCCCTGGTTATCTTGTGGTTCTACTTCTTCAACATAATTTGCTGGGAACCAATGTTGCTTTTTACCGCCGTAATCACCCAGCCACCATCCACCGCTTTGCTGATGCACATTTGTTATTATAGCATGTTTTACCAATGTCAATTCGTCATCTCTTCTTGCTTTGTAATCATATATAGCTTTTACAGTTACCTTTAAAATAAATTAAATTTCTTTTACATTATACATAATTCATTATCTCATTATTAAAACTTACTTTTGAAGTAAAACTTGTAG
The DNA here is from genome assembly GCF_050948175.1 of Xylocopa sonorina. NCBI lineage: Eukaryota > Metazoa > Arthropoda > Insecta > Hymenoptera > Apidae > Xylocopa > Xylocopa sonorina. Next base: position 10,805,196 of record NC_135196.1, on the reverse strand, counting down.
GATCCATATAACCAGGAATGCCATATACAGACCCGTCATCTACATCCTGAACATGATACAATATTTTAATTACATATAAATGAAAAAACAGTTAAAAAATAAAAATATTCGGAACAATCGTACATACCAATTCTATTCTTCTAATAATGTCCTGATTTACTGGAAAACTTAGATTTATTTTTTTATATAATGGATGCCTTTCATAATAATTAACTAATTCAACTAAACTTTCAAACTGTACACTACCAATAGTATACAAACGACCTTCCTGTTTAATTCTACAATGTTTAATTTTCTTCTCCGCTCTGAAATGAAGAGAGAATAAGAAAGAAGTCTAAACTACCTAACTAAGAGACAATTTAACATTAATAATAATTCGTAGTGCTTTACCTAAAAGATATAGCATAAGAATTGTTTTCTTTTTCGCTTGGTCTTACTAAAAATGCACCATCTGTGGGAATTCGTTTTAACATTTCCTCGGCTAAAGACCGTGTGCAATCGGCATGCCACCATTCTTTCTCTTCGTGTTTATTTGGTTGTGGAACAGGTTCTTGAAGTGTGATTAAAAATTCCTGTTGGTTCAATAAAAAGAAAGAAGTAAGTAAACGGTTAGTAGAAGGATTTTTTAATATCAGAATCAAAAATTTTGTTTATACTTACTTGACTTCTTAAAGGATGATTACGGTAGTGTGTAATTAAACTGTATAAACTGTCAAAGCAATTTGTATCAATAAGATAATATTGCGTTTGACCCATTTCTTGCTTGAGTTTAATACGACAATGATTTACTTTTCCTTTACGCCAAAAAGATAGGCAGTAATCACCTACAAAAGTAACACATTGCCTAACCAAAAAGGTACCATCACCGAGGTGTGAATAACGTCGTAGCAATTCTTCCGCTTCCTCTCTTCCTCTCGCTAGTTTCCCGTGAAACCATTTTTCTCCAAAATGCAATTCATCATTTGGTATTCCCTAAAGCACAAAATTTAATAATTTACTAAAATATGAAGCAAATTTTACTAGTATATACATACATCAGTTGGTCGGCGAACTACACCTTCCTCATCATCGTCATGTTCAGTCTCTTGTGTTCTAGAAAAGGTATCTGTATAGAACAATTTTTGTTGCGTTAATACAAAAAAATGTGGATTCCATTCTCTATCAACAGGATCTTCGAGATATAGAATGCCGTTTTTAACCGTATTCCTGAGGTCCATCTCTGGCCTATTCTCATCATTTCGAATAAGAAATGATGTTTCATCAACTCCATCGGGCAATTTTTTGTGTTTTAATATAATTTTCCTCCTCAGCACATGAGGTGATGGCAAACAAGTTTCATTTTTATCTACAGGTTGTACTAATAACATATCGCCAAACACTTCCTGCATTGTAATTGCCATTTTACGCTGTTGTGGTAATGTACAATTATCTTCGATGGATAAAATAACAGGGTAGCTACATAAAAATTAAAGATCGAATTATATTTATATATTTGAATATTTGTATTAAAGTAAAAGAAAAAAGGTTAAGCAAGTACTTCTTGATACTTACTCAGATGTGGCAAAAGCATGTTCTTTAATGGTTTTAACAACATCTAAAAATTTGATTTTTGTAGTGAGGGTATGCCCATGGAAAATAAAGGGCATTCCATCTGGTCCATCCCAACAATCAAGTTCTATACATCTACATCCTGCCCTCAGTGCACGAACATAAGCTTGACAACTGCTTTCACTACTAATTTGATCTCCCATTAGATACCTATAAGAGTATTTTATTTAATTAAATAACATATCTATATCTATAATTCTATATGAAAATCTGTAAAATATATTTACGTATTATGCGACGAAGCTATCCAATAATGTGAAAGAGGTTTAGTCATGTCTTGATATATTCGGGAGTACTTTGAATCCCAAACAGAATTCTGTTTTGAAAATAAGTAATCGATGAACTCCGAAAAGGTGAAATGTGGTTCTTGTACATCTCTTTGAGGATCTTGCAGATAATCTCTAATAAAACATGATACTTCAACTTCATTATTCCCCAAGGGATCGCGCTGTTCAGTTATTAAGAAATTTTGAAAATCTTTCACGGTGACAATTTGCCCCGTTTTAGAATAGGTAAGTAATATATTCCAATCTGCAAGACAGTTCTACAGAAATAGAAAAAAATAATACATAATAAAAAGATATACAAATATTAGTAGCACTGCTGAATTTAGAATTTGTACTTACACTTTGATCAAACATGAGCTTATGATAAAGTACAACAAAATCGTCGAAACCAAGTTCATTTTTGTTTCTTGTATCTATCTCTTGAAAAATTTCTCTAAGTTTATTTGTTGCTACTTTACAATTAATTCTAGGTAAGAATGCTTTTATATCTTTTAGAGTAACTCTGAAAAATATGAGATATCAGATTAATGTCTTGAAAAAGCTCGGAATTATAAATAAAATATGAATTTTTACGTTTCTCTCGAATTTTCCATTGCATAAAATTCTTTTCTCAGCCATCTCTCTACTTGTAAAGGATAAGGTGCTTTTATAGTGTCTTGAACTAAACGGCGTAACCCTTTAACCCAAAGCTCACATTCTTTCTCACTGAGAGCTAAAATAAATATATAAAAACAAACACATACAATATCATAGCAGAAAAGATATTTTCATGAATGATAAAAATATATAAGAATATATTTACCAGAAATTGACAGGGTTTTAAGACGAAATTCGGAACCATAGTATACAACGAAACACCTAAGATTTTCTATTCTCTTCGCATCTTCAGGCCATTTTTCAAAATCCTTAGAATGCTTTCCTACTTTGATTTCTTTAATTTCTCTTATTTCAACTAAAATTAAAAAATGTAAAATTTCGTTTATTGCATATGTAGATATATATTTATCTGTAATATATTTAATGAACAACAACAGAAACATAATATAGTATTATAAATTGAATTTTAAATGTTTGTGTATGTGTATGCGCATATGTATCAATAGTATAAAATTGTATAACAGCATATTGTGCAAAAATATAGCTACAAATATTAAGCATTTAAAGAAATAGAAAAGCAGTTTTAGGAAGTATATTTTTCCAATTAATGTGTTATATATGAATGTTTCGCTATAATATGTACAATTAGTGCATAACATTTAGTACAATAGTTTTGTTTTTAACCAAATACCCATGATTTCCAATAGGGCTGATCCAATATATCAACAGTATCTATGGGCACATTTGTTTGTAGACCAAAAATGAAGGAAATGTCCACTAAGATATGTATATATATCTATATATTTAATTCAATGTGAACAAATTGTACACAACAATCAGGCCAGAAAAAATATAATTTAATTAAATATCAAATATATAAAACATAAATAAAAGCTTACTATAAATGCAAGTCATTAACTGATTTAGATTGTATCTTTATCATAAACTCACCCATATACATTATTCACAAGGACCTTTCCTTCAGGTTTTTGACCTATAACTAGTATCCTCAGATAACATTTTGCCCATTTTTGCTGTAGATATATCTTCATAACCACGTTATGCATGCCTAAAAATGTTAGGTGTAAATTTATTTGAATTGCATTGCTGTCAACCAAATGTTTTTGGATGTACTAAGATATATATATTTGTTAATATTCTCAATCAGTACATCTACTAGATGTTTAATAATTAGTAAATGAAAATTTCTTAATGTTTCCTTTGGAACATAGAATAATACATTCCAGTAATAATAGATTATATTGTAATTTTGTTTAACGTCTAAAGTACTTTTACCTGAACCATCAAAAGGTCTGAATGTTGCACTTCTTGACCATACAATTTGTCTAGTCTCTCTTCGTATCATAAGAGTCTTTTTTTCAGGTCTCTTTCTTGAAAAGAATTTTGTTACTACAGTCCCTCTTTCAAGTTGACTGATGATCTGTTCCATTTCAGGTATTATGCCATTCATGTTTGTAATATTATGTTTATGCTATAATAAACCACATATTCTCATTCATAATCTATATAGTATTTTTATTCTTTCTGAAATTACATTTCTCAGATTTTTTAAATATGATCAAAATATTACATTCATTCGCGTGTACTAGTTTAATAAATTATGAATCTATATAATAATGTATAATAAATTTATAAATAATTACTATAATATATATATACAAATATACACTTTTCACATATAATAAGTAGATGATACAAGGAGTATGATATATGTTTAAAACATAGAAATTTCTATTTTTAACTTGTTTGTATGCAAAATACTAGTTTGCAAAATTTATAAAAAAAAGAGAGGAACAGACAAGCTATAATTATATAAAAATTAACAACTGTCGAATTTGATTATTTTCTTAATAACGTGTAAATTAATTACATACATTTGTGTAACATATTACTCTTACATTAATAGAAATACATTTTTCTACCATATGTATCAGATTTCAACTTAGAAAAAAAAATATACATCTTTTTAACTTTGCTTACATTTTCTTGAAACATACTATTATTTAATTACTTTTAAGATAGAAGAAAACATATAGAATTTGAAAGCAATTGTAATTTTTTGTCAGAATATTATGTATACATATCATATTTTCATTAAAGAATATAAACATAACCTACCGTGAAAATCATTTGAATTTTTTATATACTTTAGGGAATAAATTTTAAAAGCAATGAGTATTATTAAAGGACATCAATATGATACATATTCAATTAAATTAAAAAGATTTTTAAAAAGTGTAATCTCTTCTTACTTCTAGCAACTAACTTCTAATGAAAAGTAAGTAACAGGTTTATCATTTGGTGTTATACATTATTTATCTTCCTTATGAGATCTTATATTCTCCTTATTTTTTGTTACAGACTTAATGATCTATCATACCTGGCTTAGAAATTATATTTTCTTAATTACATGTACGATAAGAAATTCAATTTTCTTATCATTTGTACATACGTATGTATGTACACCGCTATTCAGTGATCTTGTCAACCTCACATCTGCCTCTCGAGTGACATTTCAAAAAATAGTATTCCCATCTATTTTATAAGATTCTATGCCGCAGACAATAGTACCACGCGTGGATTTCAGCGCCTCGTGCAATATTACTGGCTGTATAAACGCAACTTACCAATGAAAAATAATATTACTAGATAGAACCGCGTTTATATAGCGCCACACGAAGCATCAGAATACAAGAGATTACCTCTCTATAGGAGTTATTAACTAAGGAAATATTTAAATTCTGAATTATATATTTCTTTTCTTTATCAATTTTATTAAATCATTTATCTATTCACCAATAAAATTGTATCATCTAAACCTAAAGAATTCTTTCAAAGATGAACCGAGAGAAACAAAGAACTCACTGATAGATTTGAACGTTGATGAATCTTGTTTAAAACTTGTGGAAGTAGTAGGAGACAAACATGGTACATTGTATTTTGTTAAATGTACATTTTCTTTATCTGTAATTCTCTAGAAAAAAGATGAACATGCATTATTATAGTATTTTCAGCACTTTTCACTTATAGACAAACAGTACTGATGATGCCGAACTTACATAATTGAAATTTTGTTTGTAACATTCAATGTGATTAGAACTGTTATCAGTTTTAAATCTTTTAAATTTTTGTAAAAATAGTAAACAACTGTTTTCTGATTGAATATCTGCATCTGCTTCATTATCTTTCTTTAGATACATAATTTTTGACGCATCTAGATTGACCTGTTAATGTAATATTTTTTCAAGAGATTTATTTGAGGAGAAAACCTGCAAGTTTGTAAATCGATAAGAATTTCATACAAACCTCAGTTTCTTCATTTGATCTTTTTCTTTTACCAGCAACTACTGGTATACTGTCAGATGGAAATAGATTGAGATTGCTATGCCTTAATGGTTTTCTTGAGCTACTGTCTTTCCTTAATGTTTGTCTACATTCTACATACTGAATTAAAAATGTAAGTTAGTTTATTTGTTGAACATAAAATTGAAATAGAAAATAGTATGTTGTTGAAAGTAGTATATTGTTCATTTTATTTTCATCTACCTTTTTTATAGCACTCTGCATTGCTTCTATCCATAAATTGCTATCATCTTTTTCAGAATATAATAAGAGAGTTTCATTTAAACAAGTAACGCGAAACAGTCCACCACTCAGGACAGATTCAACCTTGCATTTGTTTAATGGTAAAACACAACAAATGGTCAAGGTATTTTCTGGATCACCTTTACAGTACAATAAAGTATCATTAAGAAGAACAAAATATCTTCTGTATGCAGAACTTCCTCGTCTTGAGACTCTCATTAATGCTCCTTGCTTAATTAATTTTCTTCCAGGCTTTATCAAATTAATTGGATTCGCAATATATTTTTGAAGCTTCAATAACTTCTGTGTCTCCTCGTGTTGCTCAATTAAGGTATTTATGTGCCTTGCAGCTTTCTCAACTTCTACTAAGCATACTAAAAAAAAAGAGGAGTAAATAAATTTATACACTGTAGAATATTTAAAAATGAAATAGCATTATTTTATGTTATAAACTGATTTGATTATTATTCTACCTTGTAAGAGATTATATTCTTTATGTTTAACAGGTGTATGTTGAAGAACTTCCTGCAAGAGTAACTTATACCTCGGTACCCTTTGTATTGGTGTAATTAGTAGTGAAGGTAATTTTTTACCAACTTCTGGTCTTGTTTCTTGCCCATTAATAAAATCTTTAAATACAAAATCATTTTCTTGTTTAGCCTGCAAGGAAATTTTGCTTTATAAGAATAAAATTCAGTTAGTAGATATAGGTATAATATAATACCTGTAGCAATGATAAAACTTGCTCGTAATCATAAGCATAAACAGAGTATAATTTAAAAAATGGAGCAAGTTTGTGAAATGCACCAGCAATATTTTGTGGATCTCGTTTTAATTCTTTTACTAATTCTCCGCTAACATTGTATAATGTTTTTACATTTTCAGATAATGTTGAAAGTAAGCTGTGATTTAATAAGTTTCTCTCAAACAGAGGCTGTATAAAAAACTGGAAAAGATAATATTTTTATTATCAACAAATATATACATACACATATATATGTAATACTATATTATAATTATGAAAAATACCTCCATCAAGATTTCTAATTGCCTCAAGTAAGTAACTTCTGTTGTTAAAATTTCTTGGATAGCTTGAAATCTTAAATTTTTCTCCTTCTCTTCAAATTGTTTTTGATTGTCTTCATTTAAACTATTTAAAACTGGAAGTACAGATTTTAATTTTGATTTCATGTTTTACAAACTATTTAATTATGAATGAAGTAAATAATTTGTTAATGTTATACCTCTCATACGGCTTCGCATACTTAAAACATTTCTATCGTTTATTACTTTCTTTAATTCAGAACTTAGAAGAATTTGTGGAGATCTTGGAGTATTCATAATTTTCACTGGTATTTCCGATCAATTCTAAACATTAAATTCCATATTTTAACATGAATTTATTTGAATACTTACACTCAATATACTTTTCACAGTAATGAACTTTCAGTATCATATTAACTTTATATTTCTTTAAAAAATATTGTATACATACAGTGCATTTAGATACTTGTTGAAATTAAAACCTTTACATTTATTTGTAGTGCTTTCTACCAGTTAAATACTTTATTTGAAGATAAAATTAGAGAACACATCTATGAATATTTACTTCTGCTACTTGTTCTTTTTCGTTGATCAAAAATAAATATTGAATACATTAGTGTTGAAATGGAATAGAGACTTTTTAAATTAGTGCATTTTTGTATTTCCGTTATAATGTTGGCGGCATTGTAACAGTTAGGAACTATTATACAAGTTGTACAATACCAAAATATATATGATGATGAAGTGACAATTTGACGAGAAGTGAATTTCTCAATATTCGCAACGTGTATTTTTACAAATCTGTTATTATTATCTACAGTGACACGTAAAGGAACGATAATACGTCAAATATACAACGTAATATTCATTTCTGAAGGAAGTACGTTACTGTTGATCTGTCTGTACCTAAAAAATGTACCAATTTATGTGCCAGCTGTGAAGTGTGATACATTCTGTGAATAATAATTAATTTTGAAAGTCACACGTCTATGAAAATGACAAAATATCTCTGATATTATTCAGATTTGTTCGAAATGTGTAATTGTTATACGTTTCAATTACTTAATTACGTAACGACATATGTAGTTTCTCGTTAATTTATTCTTTTATACGTCGAAAACTGATTATCCATTTGCAATATAAATAAAATCAAACTTTATCCGTACAATATATAGGAAATTTTTAACTATTAATATACGTTCATGTACTACGAGGACACAGTTGCCACATAGGTTATGGTACATGCAGTGATTGAACCGTAGGTTATGTTTTACGTTCAATTTGAAATTGTTAATAATAAATTTGGTATACAGAAAGTATACGAAACACGTATTCAAATGAATTTTGTAAAATATAACATCATAAAACATTGAGAAGTATATGTAAATTGTGTTAACACAGTACGTTAGAATTATGCTTAGAAAATAAATAATCAAAACGGTTTACTATAATGGCAAAATAATGTACAACAATTTTTGATTAAATATAACCATTATCTGTTCCAGGGCATATAAGAATTTATATAGAAACATGTATACTGGAATTTTTGTTAAAATTTCATGCATGAATATTATACAAGAAAAAATTAACTCCAGCACTATTCATTAAAAACATATATATAATATTTAAAATGCCAGAAGTCGATGGTGCTACAGTACCAATAAGGAATAATCAGAACGGTACAGCTGTACATAATCATAATACAAGTAGTTCAACTCGGTCAACTTTAAGTAGCAACAACATGAACACTACTAGGAATAATAATAATCAAAACCAGTTAGTTAATGTACGGGATAGATTGTTTCATGCAATATTTATTAAGGCTGCATTAACTTATGCAAAGACATTTCCAAGGCCTGTCAGAAGATTTATAGAATTTATAGTTTTATTAAAGGTATAATTAAAATTTCAACATTATTAATTTGTTTACCAAATTTGATTACAACATAACTTTTTAATATATATTATTACAATATAACTTAAGCATGTCTTATAAATTTCCAGGCTATAGTAGCATTTTTTGTGTTGGCATACATTCACATAGTATTTTCACGAGCACCAACTAACTGTTTGGAGCATATAAGAGACGACTGGCCTCGGGATGGTATATTAAGAGTTGAAATACTTAGAAATGGAGGCGAGGATTATAGTATAGAAAAAAGTTATGCAAAGGAAGAGAAATTGCGGCAAGAAAAAGTTGATGATTTAACTAGTGCTTTAGGAATATTAACTAGAGATGGGTAAGTATTAAAATCATGTATTGTTTTGTCATATATTTCCAAATTAACCTCTTTTAAGAACCTTATCATAAATCTTGATAGATTAGTGTTCTATTTATCAACATTTGTACTTAGCTTTTTCACCTTGTCTCCCTTACTTATCATGTTCAGTTTTGTGTGAGAGAAATAATATATATGTGAAAAGAAATTTTTCTTGCATGTATGTTTTTCTTATCATTAAACTTGTTATTTTGCTAATGAATAAAAGATTTCTCAGTGTACAGGTGTATACATTATACATTGATTACCTTTTAATACTTCTTTTTTGTCTTTTATTTTTAGGTTTATTAATATTGAACCATCTGCTGTTGATGAAGAACGTGACACAGCTAATACATCAAATGAAGAAAATCACGAGGGTTTAACATTACCTGGGAAAGAAACTCTTATTGGTGCCACTGTGTCTGGAGAAGTGCAAGATCCAAATTTAAGTATAGATAATACAACAAGTCCTTCCTTATCTACAAAACTGTGGAATGAAATGAATATAGATAACAAAGAAGTAAATATAAATGTTTAAATAAATGTTATATGTATAATGCAAAGTAATTTATATTAAATTGTATTTGTAATTTTGATATTTCAGACATTGGATGAGAAAGTAGCAGGTTTAACAAATGCACAAAACAATACTATAGGCCAAGATGCAAATAAATCTAACAAAGAAGATGTTCAACCTTTGAAAGAGCAAAATCCTGAAGTTAGGCAAGGTACAGTTACCATCATTTTTCAGGAATTTTTCTCTTAGTACTTTATATTTAATTATATAAAAATGTTAACAATAGTGATAGCATAAATAACAATATTTATAATAACAATAATAATGAAAACGAAATCATAATTTTTTCCTTATAAAGGAATTATTTTTTTTAGGTGATGGTTATATCGTGGAGTATTCATTAGAATATGGTTTCTTAAGGTTGTCGCCTGTAGCACGGCAAAGATTAAACATTCCTGTAAAAATTGTTACTTTGGATCCTGTTAACGATAAATGCTTTGGTGATGATTTTTCAAGATTAATACTTGATGAATTCTTAGGATATGACGACTTATTAATGGCGAGTATTAAGACATTGGCAGAACATGAAGATAATCAAGGCTTTTTACGGTATGTAAATATTAATTTATTATTAAATAATTTTCTAATATTATTTAACATAAACATTAGGACATTATATATGGATTTTATTTTGCAGAAATGTGGTGACTGGAGAACATTATCGATTTGTTAACATGTGGATGGCCAGAACAACATATCTTGCGGCATTTTTCATCATGCTAGTTTTCGTAAGTACAATGTTTTATTAATAATTACGCACTTTTATAAATGTTTATTGCAATTAAATGTAAAAAATAAATTAAAATTTATTTTTTCTCGTACAAAACTGAATGATCATTGAATTACGAGTTATAAATTGGTAAATTTTTAACTTATTCTTATTTAAATTATTTCTTATTTTCACGTTCGAAAAACTGCTTTATTTATAACACGGTTGCGCATTAAGATTAGATATTACATCAAAGTGTAATAAATATGATTCCAGAATATTCTGGAAGTGTGAATTAGATTTAGTTTCATGTGCTATGTGTTTTCGATCCGGATATATTCCTCTCCGTCAAGGGGATGATATCACACGTATCCACATGACAGGCCCGTACATGTAAAAGGATACGGCAATCAATTCAAAGTAACCACGCACTGAAGTAACCCTCCAACCCCTTGATATCCCCACGTTCCCATGATCCCCTTGGAGTTGAACCGGTGGGCATAAATCAACGTTATTAGAGGCATCATATTCGTTACAGCAGCCCCAAGTCGGTAATTTTGTATCAAATTGTTCTCAAATGCGTTTTTTCACGTTTAATAAGGGTTCATAATGGGTATCAGAAATTCTAGATTGATTTAAATGATTAGTGACTATTACTTTTATCGACAGGTGTATATTAGTTCCAGTCTATATGAAAAAGAAATATTAATTAAGAAATTATAAATTAAATCTACAATTATCTTCCTCTTTTATAAATAATTGTCGTTTTGGACAAAGTACTCGTTAATGGATTAATTTTGCTTCGTAAACGTAGGAGCGTTTCGTGTCGATGCATTATCAGCAGTTAGATTTCAACATAAACAACACGTATGCCAGATAGATTGTGAAATTTCGGGATATTCCTCGGGTGTTAGGAAGTGATTGGATCATATACGGACCAACGAATAGCTCCACTCGTGTTTAATGGGTTTACGTCGAGCGAACAAATGAGTAATATTGCATACTACTAACCATGATTCAAATGCAATGGATTGTGTGGCACTCTACATCTACAGTTGATACCTAGATATTCACGATGGATGTAGTGAAAAGCCAATTACTCTATGCATGAATAATTTAACTAGAAGAAATGTTCAAATACGATATATGGTGGAATATTTGCAGAATTTATTATTCATTAAGTCACTCTCTCGTCTCGTACATTCAAATACGAATTATACAACGATCAATTAGATACTGCACAATATTTGCCTATTTTTTTAGCAGTATTATAGCTTTATTACTTCAATTTTAATATTAAACGGTATATTTGTACATAAAAGGATTTTTTATCACGTGAACAATATAAATTGAATCACATACCGCATAGCAATTTAAATTATTGACGTTTCGTTGTGTATATTCGCTACGTATACAGTTTACTCGATATTCATCATTCTCGTTGGACTCGAAACTAAATATGTTATCCATTCTTCCATTGAGATTCATTGTAATGTTTCATGTTAAACATTGGAAACGTTCGAATATCGTCTGCGGTTGAGAGGGGAGATGAATGAAGCCCGTGCCACAACACGTGAATGTTACTTCAGTGCTTGGGGTGCTACTTGGAACCACCCTCGGTTAGCCCACCGTAAAGTCACGTGTACAGGACTGTCGTCATCTATGTATGAACCCCCTATCTCCTCTGTCATGTGCACACGACGTCGGGTACATACACTCCGTTACAACACACTATAGTTTGAAATACTATTATTTTCAGTCTTTCCCTTCTATTTGAACGTGTATTTGTTTTTCTTTGCATTCTTAGAAGGACCAATGTTTTGTACACCGAGTTTGACATACTCAAGTCCAATTAACTATTACAAATTATTCATCCTAAATTATTCAAAGAATTATTTTGTTTAAATGAATGGTGTCTTGAGTGATTCCTGATTTTTAACAAATTTAGTGGGCAATGCGTGTACATTATTAAAAAAGTAATTGATCTATTTTCGCTTTGAACACAAAAGATACTGGGAATATTTAGAAAGAATTTCACTAGTCTACGGGACATTTTTTCAATGCGTTCCTCGTAAATAACACCAACACATCTGCGAAGTACGATTAAACGTTTCCGTTACCAAGATTGCCCATAGCAAATAGTGAATTATCTTGGGGGTGTCAGGTGCCAGTTCAATCTGAACTGTTCGCAATTCAATTGCACTATTCGTTCTCAACCCGGTAACCGAGTGCGACCGATCGGTTTGCAATTTATCTCTCATTCTGTCTTTATCGCAGTTTCCTTCCACAAAATAATACACAATTTTATCGCCTCGATACGTATTAATTGTCGTTATTTAAAAAAAAAAGGGAAATTTTTTTTGTAATTGTTGGAATACACTTCTAATATTTGGGTCTTATATAATAAAATACCATTTTGATAGGGCAACTAATGCAAAAGTTGATCCGAATAAGTACTTATCTCTGATGTATTTAATGAAATGTAACGTCCAATTTGGTTTTTCCAGACAGTTTCCATTTCGATGTTACTACGGTATTCACACCATCAGATCTTTATCTTCATTGGTAAGTAACTGCATTTTACAATTTCTTTAATAAATAAAATTGAATTTGATCGAATTTAGTAATTGATTGAATTCATTGTGTATGTGCATGTCTATATGTATGCGTGAATTGCACTCGCGTTATATTCTTAATATTGATATAATGGTTGACTTACGCTATGTCATGCTTTTAATCGCTTTTGTGCATGTGATTACACTTAAACTTATCATACGTATCGTATATCACCGATAAATTAGATTTTTATACCAATCTGATGCAAACATATATATTTTTATAGAAACATTTTCTTTCATTCTATCATGCATGCGTGTGTAAACTATCATTTTTAGTATTTATTAATGCTCGACGAATGACTTAGCCTGGGTATTACAAATGCGCGCATTCGTCGATTAGCGTACAGAAATAGCACGTTCGTAAGCATTTCCACGTTTAAATATAAAGGAAAATAAAGTTCTATTGCTAGTTAACTTTGAATAATTCATTGCTAAAGTAACACGTAATACTTTGCTCGGTTTTATCACTTTTCTTTCAACAAATTATCACTCTTTCGATCTCTGATACGAAAAGGTAAATGCCCTCTATATCTGATAATTTTAAGTGACAGAATTAATTGATTTCCGTATCTAGCGCAGTACAAAATTCAAGTTAATACTGTTTTCAAAAATATATTATCTGCTGAAGATCATAAAAAGGATTCTTTATCTGAAAATCTGGGATCAATAACCTCTTATCCGTGTTCTTGAAACTTCTGCAAAATTTGTACCCTCCCTACTTGTTCGTTACCTTTATATAAGGATAGATTTGCTATATCGCAAGATTCCTTAGTAGTATCCGACAGTCGTTTCTAATACGTCTTCGTGACGATGGAGGTATTACCTCTGACAACTTTCGAGTTATTGCTGATCGGTCTGATCGTCATCGGTTCGGCAAAGTTCATTTCAATGGTGTATCGACAATGCAGTTATTGGAAGAACAGCAAAGTTCCATACGTTTGGGCATTTCCCGTGTTCGGCACCGCTTGGAGGCTTCTTTTTCAACGCATTAGTTTCCGAGATTACTGTACGTTCATTTACAATTACTACTCGGACGTAAGATACGTCGGGGTGATGGATTTTGCAACGCCAACCGTGGTCATAAAAGACCCAGAATTGATCAGAGAAATCGGTGTAAAGAGTTTCGAGCACTTCCCAAATCATCGAAGTTTCGTTACCGAGGAAATGGACCCGATTTTCGGGAAGAATCTGTTCTCTTTGAAGGATGAACGTTGGAAGATCATGAGGAACATACTGAGCCCATCCTTCACGACTAGTAAAATTAAATTCATGTTCAATTTGGTGTCCAATTGTTCTCGTGATTTCGTTAACTATTTGCACGATCATCCAGATTGTTGCTCAATGGTGGAGGCGAAAAATATCTTCACCAGATACACAAACGACGTGATCGCCACGGTAGCCTTAGGGATAAGCGTGAACTCGATGAAGGATCCAGACAACGAATTGTACAAGAAAGGACTCGATGTCTCGAGGTTTAGTGGTGTATTTCGTTTAATAAAATTCATGCTGTTCCGATTGAATCCACATCTGACAAGAATGGTTGGGTTCACGTTTCTATCTCAAGCAACGTCCAAGTTTTTCTGGGATCTGATCACTGAAACTGTGAGAACAAGGCGGAAACAACGTATCATCAGACCAGATATGATTCATCTTTTAATGCAAGCCAAGAACTCGGATGAGATCACTTCATCCGAGATGAGCATCGATTATATCGTGGCTCAGGCGTTCATCTTCTTCCTGGCTGGTTTCGATACAGTTTCTACCGTGTTGAGCCATACGATTTACGAGCTAGCTTTGCATCAGGACATTCAGGAACGGTTAAGAGAAGAAGTGGATCGCTACTTAATTGAAGGAAACGGGGAAATCTCTTACGAGTCTCTGTCGAAAATGGAGTACATGGAAATGGTAATATCCGAATCGCTTAGAATGCATCCCGCAACTATGTTGACCGATCGACTTTGCACGCAACAGTTCCAATTGCCCCCAGCTGGGCCTGGCTATAATAGCGTGACAGTACATCCTGGTGAAAATATTTGGTTCCCCATATATACACTTCATCATGATCCAAAATACTTCTCCGATCCGGAGAAATTTGATCCCGAGCGTTTTAATAAAGAAAACATGCATAAGATCGATCCGTACGCGTATATACCTTTCGGAGTAGGCCCTCGAAAATGCATTGGCAATCGATTCGCGTTGATGGAAGTGAAGGTTTTATTAGTTCATCTGATACAGAAATTTGTTATTAAACCTAACGAAAGAACGTCGGTTCCTCTTGTATATAAGAAAGGTAGTTTTACATTAGCACCGCAAGATGGATTCTGGTTTACGTTGGAGAAAAGAAATTCGTTAACTGTGGATTAATAAGAGATCGTTACTTTTGTTGTTTTACTTTTATTTTAATTTCAATCTGTTATGTTTTAATTATCTATTTGTTTTTACAGTTTATATTTTATTATCAAGGGAATGGATTTCCCTTGTTTGTTATTACGATTATTTGAATTTAAATAAAATTCTGCATCTACTTCCGTTTGCTTTATCCTATTTTCTTATCTTTTTTATTCAGTATGCATTATGAAATATGCCTGATTTTACTTTTTTGAGAACAGTGTGAACATGATGCGAGAATGATATAATTGTGTGTGGCAATGCGTTTTACAGCATTAAACGTGATTAATCTATGGAAACGTGCGATTTTTAACTCCGTTAATCGATTTTATATCAAGTGAAAAGATAGAGTGATATCTGCGCCCGAGTAGAAGCTAGTGGCTAGAAATGAATCGGATTTTTCGAATGCATAATATACTTAGTCTCTTCACATATTCTTTCCTTTATTACTGTATTAATCCTTCCGCTGCGGGTTACCTACGTCAGTTAACTCAGAGTACGATACAGTAGAGAAAATATATTATTCAAACGTATCCTGGAATCCTAATAACGAGATATTGTCGTAAGCTTAACCTTGTCGTAAGCCTGATAAGTGATAACTTACAAATGATACGAGATTTTTTCTGCAAACATCAAATTGTGAAAAATAATTAGTAATCTCTAGTGTTTAGTCAACTTGAATGGATTTCCTCGAAGGAGTTGTACGTCACGATGTTCTTTTTACTCAAACATAACAGTGACTACATCCGCATCGTAATAATCCGAGCTCAGTTATCCCTAACGAGTATCGTTTTGGATATCGTTCGAAAACAGTTGTTATGATTGTGATATAAATAAAAACCCGTTGCTTCAAATACCTGGGAGCGCTTCTCGTTCAAGTGTTTCCAATTAACCACGTAACTACTGATTAGTATTGCGTAACGAACGAATCCATGGTAACTAGAAAATTATCTCGTACTCACCATTATTGCGCGTCCGTTTGTACTAACAAATGCTTTTTCCAACGTTCCGATTTTCCTTGTTAAATTATCCTTTTGGATTTATTAAGAGATCCGGGGGTTACGTAAACGAGGAAAAAAGAAGGAGGGTGGGCCAATTTGAAAGTTTAAACTATGGGGCGAAGAGGATGAGTTATTTTCTCAGGTTAATCGTTTGAAATACAAATTTGCATAGAAAAACACTGTAGGGGTGAGTTCTACCTTCTACCCTTCCACGAGTGAGTTTCAAGTATTTTAGGCAGCTTTAGGGTTGTCAAAGTTCTCGTCTTTTGACTTCTGTTCGTATTTAATCCTGGCAGTCTGTTTTCGTTACATCTAACCCTTTCCTCTCCTTTGTTTTTCTTATATAGTTTCTCTTTTCTATCGTTCTTCTAAATCTCATTTTATTTCATTTTTTTTGTCAAATGTTTAGTAACGCATTTTTATCTGAGAGAAGAGAGAGCGAGGGAGAGAGAATTAGCTGTAATTTAATATCTGAATTATGTGAGAAAAGTTTGTTAAATTAGTTTAGCAAAAAAGAGAGTACAATGGACATGGCGTTGAACATGAAAAAATAATTTCGTGATGTACTTGCTGCTAGACAGAGTTCAGATTATATAGGAGAAGATGGAGAACCGAGGAGTTTTAATAAGCAACGGAAGTGGTTTTAGTAGGTGATCTTGAAATCTAAAATTCATTAAATCGAAACACCAAGGTTGTGGAGAAATTTGTAAGCAGCGATACTTTGGCTATTATAAAGAAGATGCGACATGCGTCGTCATTTGGGAATAGCTGAACTTTGTAATTACATTGCTACGCTCCAACTAAGTTACAGCAGAAAGTGTTCTTACGAAAGTTATTCTTGAATAATCAAACGTGCACCGAGCATTTTTTCTACAGCTGATTAAAAAATTCATTTCCTCTATTTACACTTGATTTGTCTCATCCTACTGCCGTAATTCACTATTATAAATGGAGCATTTACCGTACGTTCGATAAATATAGTGCTTATTTGAGGCAATGGAATTTCGATCATGTAGCAATTTCTTTAATTCATCAGTCACAATTGATACGATCAAAGTGTGCTAATTAATTTGAAATTTTTATTCACAATGTAATAATTGTCCCTCGGTGTAAAAAAGAGCGAATGGAACAAGGTTGTGTATGGATTGAATGTAGTAAGGAAAGCGAAACCTTGTTTCTCGTCTCGGGTCGCCGATCGAAAGTTTGCGAGAACTTAAATCGAGATCCAGAAAGTTTTGAAATTAATTCTTATTGAGCTTTGAACCGACTCGTCGAACGCGACACGATTTCTTCACGGCCCTCAACTTATGTAATAACCTTTCGCTCAGGAACTTTTCGTCACGGAGTATCTAATAAATATTAAATTTGAAACGTTCGTCGTCGAGCATAACGATCTCGATACAATATCGTACTGTCCTGTATTTATAGCACGGAGTACAAAGTGTGTGTTTTTATGAATTTTTGAAACGCTTCCATTTTTTCTTTTGTCCTCTTCTTTTTCTGTTCAGCTTAGAAGGAAAATACCAATCAGTCGAATAGCTGCCTGCACGAATGGCTTTATCTATTTTTCACGTGAAATATACTTCTTTTCCCTTTGTTTCAGTGGATCTGCTTCAAATGTTGGAGTTCAACTTAACGGTAACGTTTCCTGCCGCATCTCTGCTCACAGTGCTCCTGGCTCTTGTCGGTGAGTTATACCAGTTTCATTTTTTACTTTTTAATTTGAGTATCGAACAGTTTGTTCGTGAAGAATTGTTAGTATCGTCAAATGTTCGAATATTTTCGAATTTTTTTTAGTAAAAATTGTTGAATTTCTAACGTGGACAAGAAAAATCTTATTTTAAGAGTGCATGCCAAAAATTCTCATAATATAATTCTTCAACTAATGATTTTTATAGAAATATCGTTAGAAACTCAGAAATATAATTCATTCGGTTGGCAATATGTCGATCCAGCAGATCCTCGGTACTAGCTGGTACAAGTTGAGTGCGTGTGTCGGCACGGCATAAAAGCGCAAAATATTAAAGCCTTTTTACTAAATCAGAGCCTCTCTCGGTTTTGTTCCCTCGCTGATACGACGTTAGCTCCGTTACAAAGCTGATTGGCCGGGACGGTTAACCCAGGATTCTGCATAAATTTCTGATGAAGGCGCAACAGTTGGGTAACCCGCTCGGAGCCCATTTAGTAACGGTGGCGGCGTCGGTGGTTTCCCTACCACCGCGACGCCCATTTCCATTTCAACCTGAATCTCCTCTTCACGCTTCGCATGTCCGTCAGCGCCATCCAATTGATCTGCATAAAGTGCGATATCGCTAATTCCCCCGCAAGGCTATCCAACGATTCCAAAAACATTGATCAAATTTAATGCATCGAGATTTTAAGTCCACCGTCTCATTCTCCTCTGTCCTGTGCTTCTTCCACTTTATTTTCATCGCCTCTCAAATGTCGCGTTATGAGGATAATAGATAGTACGGAATTTCGAACGAAATGTCAGGAAGTTACCGCGAATGGTCCACTGGAGACTGTTTATGGTTACTTGAGACATTTGGTGCTGTATTAATATTGCTACGTAAAGTGTTGAGCTGCCCTAGAAGGTATCGCACGTTTCTAAGTTCAATTTATTCGGACGAAATGGTCAGTATAAATAGCCATAAACAATTGAACGTAGACGTAATGACTGCAACGGTCAATTTTTTGTAAAAAACGAGGTCCACTCTGTTCACGCTTATGGAATATCACGGGGCCACCAGTTGCACGGTCTGTATCCGAGCAAACTGGCAACAGAAGTGGTAAATTTCCGGATACGTACTTGAAGGACCATGCGCGCTACACTTGTGTGTATATCGGGTTTATCGGTGGATGTAGAAGAAGGAAAGGAAGCCTTGGGGAAGTTGTTATCTGGAGTAATGGGTTCCGGTTCCTGTGTCGCTTCCTACCCTCCATCCGTCATCCTGCAGCTCTCTCTGGCGAGTACTTCTACGATTTCTCAGCTTCTCGTGCTCGCATCTAGCCCTCTGTCCTATCCGTGGCATATTTTCTTCCCCTATTTCTTTTTTCTTCTCAACAAAGAAAAGATTATTTCTATCGTTTTGCTCGGACGTTCTCGAAAATGCCAAAATTTAACTATCCAGGGTGCAATTTAGGGTTGTTCAAACGCCATATGAATCTTCGGTCATCCTTCGCTAAAATTTATCTCAACATTCCCCGATGATAAAGCAAGAATTTTTCATCTATTCTTTTTGAGTCTGTTGCTTGCCATTCCTGCGAAGGATAATCTGTTGTAAAAGGATGCTCATTGGAGTCGACGGTGCGCCCTTTGTACGGTCTCTTAAAAATTCTCGTTGTTCCATTCGTCGTTCACGGCTGCTGCCCTCGTGATTTTGTCGCGACCTGTGTATCATCGGCGTGAATTCACGTGAAATCGACCACGCGTCGCGCGGCATTTGGCGTCGGGAACGGCCACGAAGACGATTTTGCATAATGGAACGTCAAAGAACGGAGTCACCGGCGCCCCTGCGCATCAGTGACGCATGATCGACCGCCTAACATGCTGTAAACACATTTTCAGCCACGGTCAGAACATGTTGCACTCACTGCCGTTTCGTTTATCTGCTTATGACCCCGTCGAAACAACTTCCCTTTATACGTATCGGGGTGCAAGTACGGCAAGGGACGCTTTCGTGGGGTTAACAATTGTTTATGGATTGTACTTTGATAACTTTGCCTGTGACAACGGAATATCAGGATTTTGCAAAAAAATTATAGTTTTTCTGAAACATTGGTTTAAATGAAGAGTGTAAAAAAAATTTGAAAAACTTCGAAAAGGCGTCGCAAGTACGTTAACTACAAAAGCTTTTTCACGACTTTTAAATGAATTACTACGGTTCGATCAAAAAGCGAGCACTTAAACGTTGTTGAATATTGAGTTTTTATTACCTGTTGTGTAGAAAAGTAAAATGCAATTTAAACGCCAGTTTGAATACCACCTCGTTTAAATAACTTTGTGTTTAAATTGCATTTTACTTTTCTGTGTAACATGCACGCGCTTCTCATTGGTGCGGTTCCGTTAAATCGAATTTCGTACCAACAAGAATTAAATTATCTCTGTCAAATATGACGTTAACTACGTTTTAGCATACTATTCGCAGAAATTTGTTGAGGAAATGATCTTATCCTGTACCGCTTTGACACTTATCAGCCGGTATGGAAATTATGAAAATTGTATCAAAGTTAGACACGGACAAAGGAGTTAGAAATAGAGAAAATCGATGTAAGTGTATGTTTGTTTTATCCGAAATACGTATAGGCATACTGCACACAGGTTTCAGGCTCTATGAACGCGAGCAGATCAATGACGCTCTGTATGTTGATTCAACTATGTATCTAACCCTAACAACTCGCTCAGTAACTATTGCTCAACTCCAGATTCCATAGCGCATTTCCGCCCAACATGGAGAGATGAAATACCGCATGGTTACACGTATAGATGCGAAAACTGCTTTAATAAGGCTATCAGTTAGATACATATTTTGTCATGTTGTTAAATTAATAACCATAAACGAACTCGTCAATCATTTTTGTTCCAAAGCTTTCGTACAATCGTCGTTATTTAATAAAAGTTCCGCGATACTGTTAATTACTTTAAATGTTTGCGCACTGATTTTTCAGAATATTAGAAATATTATTATATTTTTCAACGAACCAAGGAACAATATTTTTACGTAAATGCAAGAATGTAATATCGTTCATTGCTCGAATTATATGTTTAACATATACGGTAGCCATGGTCGTAATTATAACTTCTGCCACGTTGGATGCACAACGGTCCCGTGAATCAAAACTAATTCGGAATCATGATTGAGAAGATAGATGTACAGTCGGTGGCACATGTGACACGTACATACGTATTTGGACGCGACGCATCCGTTTTACACGCTCTTGCATTTACGCACACGAAACGACGATGTCGGTCGATGATGCATGAACATCGATGCCGATAAACTTCCGAGATTCCGAACTTTATCGATGCATATTGCACCCTCCGTGGGCAATTATTTGTACCCGGAATTTTACATCGTCGATGTAACACCTCCCATTAACCATCCACGTACAGCACAAGATTTGTAGAATATCCAATTCTTATTCGATTACTTCTGCCGCTTAAAGTTTATTGCGGTTACTTCCTTTCGCAGATACCTGCATCTTATGCTATCGGATAATATTTGTGTATGTTAGATAAGTGTCTCGAGGCACATAACATATCGATGCAAACACTGGCTCTTCAGTAGCGATGTGAGGTCGGGAGGCTAAGGGTGGCCTACCAGTAATACCAGCATAGTGCTGTTCATCGATTTTGAGAAACTATTCATTGCTTGTTATTTTGTATCATATCGAAGTCATGTGCCTACATACATGTTAATAGAAATCGTTTTCTACTGTTTTTGTTATACTAGCTTTCGGATCTTCAAAAATTTCTTATACATGTATATATACATATTTTAACAGAGCTGATTTATTAAAACTCATACACTGAAGTCATTATTATCTCCTTTACTTTCGTTTCCCAATACGGAGGTCATTGGCATTAACGTGTTTCGCAGTTTACTCATCCACCGGTGAGTCAGGCCGTTCTGTACACGAAAGTCGATGAACCAAATCTAGGTTACGATAGTTTTCGCTTAACAGTTTGTGACTCGTCATTTTTTCTTTGCTCAAGATCATCCTATAACCTATTATGCAATTGTAGGTGAGGTCGTTAAGTTGCATAGGCAGGTGTTACGCCACTATTTGCTTTTAGAGTAGTTTACCTTTAAAAAACTGATTTTAGATTATATTTCAGTGCAAACAGGGAATCACAGTATTGATATTTGATTTACGATGAAATTAATGGAGACATTTGCCATCACCCATCGAGAACACTGCTCTTTATTCGATGTTCTGTTTCTTTGAAGTGGTTTTACTTGAAATTGTCTAGTTGACGCGGGCGTATGTACATCTCCGATCGATCAAGTACACATATGCTCGCAAATGGATCGGGTTTATGGTCACATTTATTGACAGAGGGATAGGGATAAGAAAAACGACGTTACTTGTGATATTCCATTTAATTTTCTTATACGTTACTTTACTTCTATACAATCCAAGAAGCACCTTGTGCCGACAACTTTCCTCGAAAACGATCCATACCTAAAAATGTATTAATCATATCATCCTTCCAAGAATAATATCGTTTCTTCCACGAAGGACTCAATTACTTATTCGAAGAACGATGGATACCTTCCTATATGTGAAATATCTTGTTAAACAATCGTGAATCACGACAAAAACGAACCTATCTGAAATAGAGTCTGTTATTTGGAAGTCGTATCCTCTCTGTTAACAATTTCAAGTGATCCCATTCGCCGTCCCCCGAAACACGGAGAAATTTTTCTCAAGTAACGAGGGTTCTCCTTGATCGGTTTTTTTCGTAGTGGAAAAATGCTGGCGACATAAATTGGACCGTTCCCGTGCAATTTCAGCGCCGTGCGAGATTATCGGGCGTTCGTCGTAGTTGCTCGAGGAATTTTAACGTCTTTATAAAAGTCAAGAGGAAGAGGAAAATGTCGAAGACGTAGTTCTGCTGCACACTCGGTTAGGGCCTCCGCGGCGGGCTTACCGAGCTGAGGTAATGTCCGGCTAGTATGCATTTAAACGAGTGCATTATCCGGCCGTTAAGATCATTTCGACCTAGGCCTGGTATGTAACTGATTCATGCGTCTCGAAGTCGCTATCCAAATAACGATATTTGCCACATCACTCTTCTCGATCTCGTACCTATCGCAACGCATTCGTGCAACGCTTTTACGGGTAGCTTATCGTTGGAAAGATATGTTCACGTATCTCTGTTGGTCTGAAGGGGTAGTTTTATTTACCACGTTCACCAATTTCGTTTATCCTGTTTATTGCAAACTGTGCACCGTTACGTGTAAAACGTGTCATCATCGTTTAGGTATGGGCTCCTTTTGGCTTTCATCGTTTCGTGCATTCGATACTACTTCGTATCGGCATTTATAAATTTTCAGCAGCAATTAGTCCGTCTGTCAAACTGCAACATTCAATATCTAATTATGCTCATTGCCCATTGTTATTATCGGTAGATATCCGATGATTGAACACGCATAATTATGTTGCTTATTCGAACTGCATTATTACGTTTCGATGCGTAGATATTATTTCAATAATGCATCGGTACGAATTAATAAAACATGCCCGATATTCGAATTTCATTTTTTTCAGTTGAAAATTCCAACTATTTTTCATGAGAATAATTAAAAAAAAAATCAGTTCTCATTTTCTGTGCTTCGAGCAGTAGAAAGAGATAAAATTGTTTAGATATCGCTTTTAGAATAGCGATAAGCCGTTTTCGTTATATCGGATACAATTTTTAATTTACTCAACGATTGCACTAATTAAAAGACCAAATTGTCGACGAATATTTCTCCTTTCCAACGTTATTTTTAGTGTGCAAGAGAAACATCACACTTTGCCTGCTCGTCGATTTGTATTTCTCCACGTCGCGTACATTTGGGATGTAAACTGTTGGCAGGATACTCATTAACAGTCTGCAACACATTGTTTTCTTCTTGTTTCGTCGCGCTGTGTCCGATCAGGAAACTAATTATCCGAGGTCGTTCCTTTACTCCACAAACCATTCATCCTTTTCGTTACGAAGCGCATTCATCCGCCACCTTTTGTTTAATATACCGAGTGTCGCCCTTTTTCCGTCTAATGTTGGTCGACCGTAATCCATTTAACTTGACGACTCAGAATTACCCATAAACCATCCATTGTGCGAAAAAGTATGCAAAACAATAGTTGTATGATTTTAAAGAGAGGATAGTTCTCCTCGTGTATATTATTCGCGTACAACAAATCTGATAGAAATTGATTTGTCAATTCAATATTCACCGAAAGTTCCCTCGCCACCAATTTACTATGATACGCATTATTTGATTTAGTACGTGATATTATCACCTCGAGTAAACAATATCTTATAATGTATATGTCCACGTTATTCGTATCATTAGTAACCATTAAGAACGATTGTGTCCGCAAGAAATAAGCATACTGTAATGAAAGTATATTATTCTCACGTGATACTGTAAGCGTTAAAGAAAATAACAGGTTAAGGGATATAAAAAAAATTGCAATATTACAGATATTAAAATCACAATTTGTAATAATATCACAGTTTATGATTCAACTCGTGTTCCCTGTGACTGATGATTTACAATTAACTTAAGTGCACTTTGTTAATTGTATTTGCCAATATTTTCATCTATTAAAGGGACGCGTTTCTGAAATTCAACAGGATGCTAATTGACAGTCTAACCCGTCGCGGATTAATCGAGAAAATATCGTGTCGATTTTTCAGCAGGAAACTTCCAACGTTGTCATTAATCACCGCAGCTTGTATTTCAGCTAGGTCGGTTTCCACTTTCGTGACCTGGCCACGACACACCCTGGGATACTTTTATTATTTCCGCTCGGTCCCCGGGGGGTTTTCATATCGTTGCAATTCATTAGGAAACACGCTAGCTGTGCAACATTGTTCTATACTTCCTATGAAATACATTAACTCTATTTTCTACATTCCATGAACCCTTCCCTAACGGATCACTGGAAAGTATGTTACGAGAGTACGTTGTTCCTGCATGCTTTTGTTTTCGATCAGAAGGAAACGATCGAATTCTCACAATCGAGATTCATCTGAACACGTCTTCGCCTTACGAATTAATCGGAACTGTTACACGAGCGACGTAGAAAAAAATGTTGAGCATCGCGGGACAAATTGCCGCGAATCTGATACAATCGCCATTTCCGTGTCCTAGTGTTCGTCACCGGTTATCTGGATTCTCGTTCACGGCTAGTTTGACGGAAAGTTGTTTCACACGGAATAACTCGAACGATCTTTCAGCCGTTGAACGCCTGCGAAACAATAAAAACGACCGCCGGTACGTAGCGAACGTATCGTTTTAGCTGGTATAATGGTTCATGGGTGGGTATTAAATTTACGTAGGTCGAGACTTGCACGCTGTGCCGCGAACTTTTAATTGTGCGGAAACTATTCGATTAATAGAACGAGTCTGCGGGTTTGATAGCAGACGATTGCGAGTATCGATTCCGCGGGGTTGTTTCGCCGTTTTTAAAACAGCTCGAATGCCCACGCCTCGCCGCTGTCGCGAATTATAATAATAACAGGTGATGCTTTTGCTGTCCGTTGTCAAATTACGTGGCCTCGAACAACATCGTCGACCCGGCCTTGCTAAAGTTCCTCGGAGAAAGAAAATTTCTGCTCCGTTTTTTATACATGGCTGTTTGATTCGAATTAAATTTTCAAGCGCAACTGCTTTAATTAATGACTACGCGCACTGCTCTTTGACGAAGGAAAAAGGAGGACACGATCGTCTGAAGGATTAACTTTAAAATGATCGCGAATAAAGCTGTTACTAATTATACCACAGGCGGTGTTCATTGTATAATATTATAAAGAATGTAGATGTCATCCGAATATTGTTTGCAGAAAAATATACCGTGGTAGAAATAGTATTTTAGACCTTGGACTCGCCATTTCATGGAAGGAACTACATTATCCTAAGAAATAGCAAATTTATTATTCAAGGTACATAATAAATCGAATAAATTGCTATATTCGTGCTGAGGATAAGTCTTCGTAAGATTTTATTTATCAGAAGAATCAAAAAATGTTTTAACGAGAGATTATTTCATTTTTCTAAATTTATTCGAGTTAGTGGTTCGTAAGTTTTAGAGAGCAATTTCATCTTCATTAATGTAGTCTATAACAATCGTGAATATCTCGCCGACCGAAGTAGAAATTTTATTAAAATTATTGTGCACCGGTTTGGTAATGTTCCTTCTGCATGCACAAAATAGTGGACGTGAAAGGCATCAGTGTAAAGAGCTATTTTACGCTTAAGACAGATGATTACGCGTCAGTATAATTCGGTTTAGAATTTCCACCGCATAATAGAGAACGTACGCGTCCAAGGCAGCTTTAGACGCTATACACTGCATCTAAATGTATGTGTACGTCCGTGCAAGACATAGTGCACATCCTCGTATATGTACATAATATATCTGTGCACGTGTGTAAGATTCACAATATTCTACTACATATGGCACGTTTATACCAGAATATCTTGGGAGGAAGTGCACAAATTGGCCAAGATTTCGTGCAGACTAGTTCGTTTATTTATGAATTTCGTGTATACAACAAAGTATGCAGTCCAATATATTGTCTATCATCTACGTATACGTGCGTGAAGAAAAAAGTGAAAATACTGCTTTATTGAACATTTAATACATCACGTTGGAAATGAAATATTGTTGAATTTCATGTTCAGACATTCTCATAAGTGTCTGAACATATACGTTCCGTTTTTCCCTTATAAGACGTTTTTACCTTAAATTTTCGCATATAGTTACGGAATTTATAAAAATAGTTTCGAGTAATTAAAAACTGTTTTAAATGATTTGCTCAGTGGTAAAATATTTCATTACAGGAATGGAGGCGATCATGTCAGAATTCTTCAACGACACTACGACTGCGTTTTACATCATACTGATCGTGTGGATCGCTGATCAGTATGACTTCATTTGCTGTCACACACCTGTTACGAAGAGGCACTGGCTGCGGTAAGTTTTTGCGCTAACATAACAATGATAAGCGATTTTTAATATTCGTTTCTCTGCTACTTCCTGGTGGGAGCGGAAAAATGATATTGCAGTTATGGATATAAGTATGAAGGTAAACTAAACGTCATTTGAATATTACTCGCGACCATAATAAGTTTATTCGTACAAATCTTGACGGTTGTTGGTCTCGCGCATTTTAGATCGGGGATAAGGATGATCGAAAGAGCATTTAATTAAAAAGGATTAAGCGGTATTAAGTAGCGAGTCAGTCGTAGTCCTGGGCACATGGGGAGACCCAGTCTTTCCTCTTTAGTCTGCCGTCCGCGCACCTCCGGCTAAAACTGAAACGATCAAAGTATCTATTCTGCCTCGGAGTAGCCTTTGTTGCGCGACGATAAAACGACTTGCTTGTCGCAGGAACTTTACGAAAGGACTAACAGAAGTTTAATATGCAACGATTGTGAACGAAAAAAAAAAGGAACGAGGACGTTGATGCTTTTGTTTTTGAATGTAGACCGTGACAAAAATCGATCGAAGCTTGACCATAACGTATCACACTCTTCGCAATATTTATCTCAATCGGTTAAAAGCTTGTAGAAAATGTTATTCTTGGAGTTTATTAGAGACCATAGTTTATTACTAGTGTCTATTATTAGATATTTCTCTAATGATAGCAGAAATACCAGTCCTTATTAGTTAATCAATTAAGCGATTACGTTGGAATTCGTCTTCGTTAATAGAGATCAGTGCAGTCGAACGCGAGTACGTACCTTCTGCAATTATTGGTGTTTATTGATTGTCATGGAATACACGCGCCACGCGTGCAGATCATGAATGCGGTATGCGCAGTGAAATCTTAATTAAACACTGCGGTTTACACTACGATAAGCTTACGAAGTGTACCCGCATGTTTATGCCCGTTCCCAGATCATTTGATTCATTTCTGGATACGCCGGCCGACGGTGTTCAACGCGAACCGCCTTTCCGTGTCGGTTCGGTTACTGCTCCATTGGCATAAATACTTCTGATCAACCTGGACCTACCGAGAATTTGTCGCGTTCCCGAGCTATTCGACATTTCCGTCGGTGGGTTGTGTACAGATGTCAAAGTGGGATCAGGATGGAATCCCTCTTGTAATAGGAATCGAGTTTTACGCTCGATGTGTCTCACCGTACAGAGAGAGAGAGAGAGAGAGAGAGAGAGAGAGAGAGAGGGAGAGACAGAGACAAGGTTGTAATTTCCTTAGACCGGCAGAGGTATGGAACGAGACATTAGGGGCATTAGACGGCGATTAAACAAAATTGTCGCCGGTGATGGCCCTACTTGTCGCCTCGAATGTTTGAACAGACCGGTGACGCGCAAGTGAACGGTCAACGAAATTGCTCGCACCCAGAGGGACGGCGCGTTTAACGTGGAGCATTTTAAATTGTCGTGAAACTTTGACGGGCAAATCAAACAAGGGAGTATTTACAGCGATTAAAAACGGAAATAGAGCTTCTTGGAAACGGGGACGAAGCGAGCGGCGGAGTTAACACTTCTTGCTATCTTATACGGAATTACTTGAAAGAAATTGCTGAAAAGAGATATAAATCTTTTATTTTTAGTCTATAGTGAAAGTAATTGACAATGGTAAACTGGAAGTAAAGAGAGAGACGAAGTAAGGATCCTAAGCTAACTCTGTTAATTAAAAATAATAAATCTGGACTTTCATCTATTCGCGTATACGTTTGTCGTATGAAATATTGGGAAAGAATCATTTTTGGCTGATTAGAAATAGCAAATATTGATTTTGGTATTCTACTCATCTTCTAATCGGTATAATCCTTAGCTTGATATCAATTTAATCTGAAACAATCGAGGGTAGATGATAGACGCATACAGCTTGCTCTCTGGCGAAACTCGGTCGTAAGGGCAGTTAGGTTTCCTTTACGCAGGTTCGAGGTTAGACACGAGGCATTAGAACAACCGGTATTAGACAATAATTAAGCAGATCTGACGCTGGTAATACTCCTGTAGTATCGCCTCTAAGTATCCGAATTACGTGTTCCATTATATCGAATCTATGTCGTCGGCTGCGGAATTAACAGGACGCATTCGACAAACGATAATCGTCTTCTTTTTCTCCGTAGAAATTAGTTTCCACAAAGCGGCGGAGAATTATGTAGTATTTCGTCTGACCTCCTTTCTGCGTTGAAGCTGTTTCGCTTCTCGGTTCGATTTGCGTCACGCGAGGCAAATATTATAGATTTAACGGAGGACGATAGCTCCTTTTAGAAAAATTGCCTTTTCACCCGAAAAATGGCACTTTACACTTCCTTCGGAGCTTAGGCAATGTGTGACTTCAATTAATTTCTCGAAACTTACATTTGTACATCACCTTATAGTAAGTTGACTAGAACGGAAGCAGAAAATGAAGTTGTATGTCGGTTTACATAAGAAAAGTTAATAGAGAGTGTATTTTTTTACCAGTACCAACGGGATTATTATAAAGTGGAATAATATCATCTCTGTTAGTTATTAGATTATGCTTGAGAATCGAAAGGTGCTAACGAGCACGGTGTTCGAGAGGAACATGAAAGTAATCGGAGGGTGTTCCGGTTACGTAAAGCGTTTTCTATTTGAAGTCGTTTCGCAGATCGGACGTAAGCGTGGTTCAATTTACTGCTTTACGATCTTCGGTTCTTGGGGTTCTGGTTGCCTGACTTTGGGTTACGGTTGGTATGCAGCTAACACCGAGCAGCGTCGACTGACTGTTTCTACGGGTCATCCGGTTTTAATTAGAAACTCGACTTCCGCTTACACGCGGTTTATCCGATACTTCGTGTTCGGTTCCCGTCCCCATTTTCCCATTATTCGTAATCTAAAGCCTTTATCGGGGAATACAGGTGGAAACGAAGAAAATTGTTAATACCGAGGAATAGAATCGATACAAGAATTTTTGTTGCAAACATTTTTTTTTTAGATAGATTACACTAGCATACGAACGATCGTTGCGCGTATCGCTCTCGGACAGTCAGTTTATCGTTAAAATATTTCACTGCACTCTTAGACTGGCTCGAGTAAAGGTTTAGCAGTATGCAAATATGAATAGCGTTTTCCAGCGAAGTTTTTAATTAGATAATTAAAATTTTTGTGCTATTAAACGTTTCTTTGTCTTGGATACAGAAAAATATGCACTCACGGTTCAAAGGGCTAGAGAACGGTAGTATTATATTTTTAACTAATTGCTCCGGAGCGGAAGAATTAAGTTAAATGTCTTTTTTAAGATCGATGCAAGCTTAACGGAGTATTTCGCGCGTTTTACTGTATGGAGTACTTGTTACATAGAAATATAACAACGTACGCGTTTTCTCATAGAATTAATTCGTGTAACTTGTCGTCAAATCCCTGGACGCGTGTATACATACGCTTTTGGTATGCATCCAAAACTCGAGAAACGAAATCATGGTTGTGCACAATGTGACGTTTCGTTTTGTTACAAGGATAGCGACTGCTGGGAGGTGGAAGCTATCGAAAGTTCAATGATTGCCACGTCTGATATCTATTCTACGCGAAGTTAGCTGTTTCCGCATGTTTCTTACCTTCCTTACATACTGGAGTCACAGACTTTCGATGCACGCGTATCCTTCTTTCTCGTTTGTTTGTTTCCAGTTTTCGCATCTGATCGCGCAACAAAAATTCTTCAGAAAGAATAATCTTTAGGGAAAATCGTGCCTCGATTGCTCGTCATGCGCGCGGCAATCGTCATAAGAACTGATCTGCGACGGACTTTTATTTCCTTTAAACACCCGAGGATAAATGCAATCAAGCAATTGGATTCACAGGCTCGGCCGGTTGAAACCTCAACCCCCTGTAGTAAGAGTTTCATCCATTTGTTCAACGATTTAAAAAGGGTGGCTGTTCGTAGACTAACCGTACACACGCGGGTAGCTGCGTGTGTACGCGTTTGTTATCGAAAACAATTAGAAAAGTGCTTTGTCGAAGCGTTTCATGGAATGCAGTTGGATTATATCCGTCGAACATTTGATTTCTGGGCAAAGAACTTGTTCGTTTCGTCTATGCATATTCTCGAAAAAAGATCGCCGTACCTTGTCCGATCTGCGGTCGTCAAAGCAAAAAATGGTCGGTTGTTTGTCGCGTCCGGGTATAAAAACAAGTGGAAAACATATCGGTTTGAAACGCAGTTCCAACAGAATATAAATATCATCATTGCGGACGCTTAACTTCCGAGTAAATATTTGTTGCATTCAAAACCGATTGAAGTTGATATTGTAGTATGTTAATAATTGTTTTGTTATTTCTTCGTGAGTTCGTTCATAATGTAAAACGTAAATTAATACAGCCCCGTGCGCAGCGAGTAAGTAAATAATTCGAGAGAAGCTCGAGTGTAAATTTCGGGTAATTAAGGACAAACGTGCTTTTAATATCATTCTGCTAAAGTATTGTAGTCCTTCCGCGGTCTTAGTTCGCCCTTTGCTTCCATTCTTCCATCTTCTCCATTTTAGTGTTATCGTTTGCTCATGGTGATTCTCTCACTCATTTTTCTCATTTGTTTTTATAGGCAAATATGTATATTCGCGCTTATTCTACGCATTTGATTCTCTCAAATGGGGTAGCGAAAAATTGTAACGCTGCTACTTTACATTTCTCCATGAACATTAAATTGGTGCGCTTACAAGCAGTAATATCATTAGATATTTAATAATCCATTGGTTCGGTTGGAATGTAACGTGCGTGATGTCTGCATACGTTTTCGAACAGAAATTACGCGCGATCCATTACAAAGAATTAGGAAGAAATAGTGGGCGATGAGTATGATTGATGCGAGGGCGTGGATGGTCTCGGATTACTGATCCTTGAGTGAATTGTCATTTCTAACAGTATAATGTTCCATTATTATGAACCAAGTCTCGAGCAGTACAAATATTTGTAATATTCTCTGTTTATACAAATTACCGAAATTATGTCGCATTCTGGTTTCAAGTTTGATACCGGTCAACACGATCCTCGCGATACGCCAGTAAAATATTGCACTGCATCATCGAAAGCCAACCAGGAATCTAATTAATGCCGTTACATGTATACGATCGTCATTAAACGTCCAAATTTGTTTTACTTTTTCGCATTGGTCTCGTTGTTTTCATCTTGTCTGCCAGCGTTTACTTTCAGTTGACGTGGGTAATATGTATGAAGGAAAGAAAGAGCAGAGAGATAGGACGTGATCTGGAGGCCTTAGTTTCACGATACGCGACGATATTAGGGTGTCACGAAGGGTGTGCACTTTACTTTCGATCCGCAACCTGGGTCTGGATTCTTGGCAGCTCGTAGATAACGCACGTTCAGTCCCATTCGAGCCTAGAAGGGTTGATTCTTCCTTGGGCTGACTTATTCGGCCTCTGCGTGCACGTAGAGACACGATATTCCTTCTCGAGGTTGAATTCATGCAGATATTAACTGTAGAGTGGATAATACTCTCCTTTAATCCTTTAGCTTGCCATTTACAGTCTACTCGTGTTGCTAAATGAACAATGGTTCCTATAATTGTGTCGTTACGTTAAATTGATCTAATAGGTCCTGCTGGTCTAAAATTTAACGCCAGACTACTATTTACAGTACGCTGTGTCCTTTTTTCTTTTATGGTAAATCGTTTCAACTCGGATACAGTGAAAATAAATGAAATAATTTGTTCGGAATTTTCATCCAGATAAAATTGCAGAAATATTTCGTGTTTAGAATGTACGCTGCAGGGTATCTTGTATTTTACCCGTTCCATAATTTCCATGGAAATCTCTTTAGTCGTGCATTTATAAACTATCCCAAACGCAACATGTCATAAATTATATTAAATTTGGAAGGAAATTCATTAGCGTGCCTGTGCGTGAGTAACTTTCTAGCCATAACACAGGTTGTAATAATCATAGCGTTTAAGACTACGGTAAAATTTAATAACTTAATGCAAGGTCGCCGTCCCAGCGCTGTTCAGATTTTCTGAATAATTCCCCAAGTTGCCGGTGTGTGTACGTGCAACTTTCTTAGTTCTAATTTATATTTCGGTGCAAAGTGGTAGTAAACTGTGACTTCGCGTGGCTATAATTCCATTGTGCATTTTACACTCGCATTACGCGGTACGAGAGGGAAACAAATTATCTGAGAATTCTACGAGATTCTTCGAAGAATATCGAGCATTCGAATTTCCGTCACTTTTTTTTATCAAATATATCACGATGTGGAAACCAAAAGGAGAAGAAAGGTGTTTATACGGAAAATGTCTGAGGAACGATAGTCGAAGCCGTTGTTCCCGATCGAACTGAATTTCAATTCCACTGTGTCGGGGTTCGAGCAACGGTTCCGCCATGCCGCGTCATTTCCGTCCCATTCTCCGTCCTGTATTTACATTTCGCTGGCGGCGAATTAACCCCGCGAAAGGCATCGTTCTCTCGCAGGAGGCAGTCCACCGCGGGTGTCGTCCATGGCGCCATTACTGGCGTCGGACGCCGCGTGTGTCGTCACGGGTCGCAAGTGGTGCGTCAAGTGCTTACAATCAGCTGGGCTTGTCCGCAAATAACACCGGAGGATGATTATGATTGAATAAGTCCCGTAATTGAGGCTATTGAGCAATTATATAAATAACAAGCACACTACGGACACCGACGCAGGCGGCGCACCGACGGAACAGGGTGCCCCATAAACGCATACCACGAGTACGGCTGGACTGCTTGGGGTGTTATTTCAGCATGATGGGTGGTGAGTATGCAGGGGTATGACTCGTTCCACGGGTTGGTTCTCTCTCTCTCTCTCTCTCTCTCTCTCTCTCCTTCCTCTCATTCTCTCATTCTCTCGGCTTGCTGTTGAGCCGGGGCGCCAGCGAGTTGGGTGGAAAATTACAGTGCAAACATAACCTGTACCTATACAGGCAACCCTCCTATAACACGGTAGTTAGGTTCCTAGAAAATGCCGTGTTGTGTGAAACCGTGTTGCATGAGACCCAGAGCTAGTGCAAAAAGGGGGGGTTACGTTCCAAAAACTTATTAAAAACAAATATTTTTCTTAATTCGACATAAACAATGTAATTTTTATTAAAAATATAAATGTATGTACAACACAAAGTATAAAAAAAATATTTTAATCTAACGCAACCATAATTTAATGAATTTACTCGTCGTCACTGCTCAGTATAATCAACCGAGAACGTTTTTTCGGTGGAACGACATCGCCTTCACTTTCTGAACTTTTTTCGTTATTTAAAGTTTTTGTATGTTTTCCCCTCTTAAAAAAATCTGTAATGGAACTTTGCTTGCTGGTTCTTATTAGATCATTGTAAATTTCCCGGTATGGAGCTAAACAGTTTTGCAGCTCCCTTTTGAATTTTCGACTTCTTTCCGTCGAAGGGTCTTCATTCAAGAAAAATGATTCCAGATTTTCCGCTAAGCATAGGCCTTCTTGTAATTTTTTTAATGTTAAATTCTTGACTGCACAATCTTCGTCAGAGCTAACGTCCTCAAAATCGATTTGATTTGCATCTAGGGATGCCATTTCGATTAATTCCGCTTCGTCAACTTCTTCTTCCACTAATAAATCTTCAATGTCTTTGGAAGCCATATCCACAAAACCTTCGCCTCCGATTGATTTAGCGACTTCTAATATCGCACCAATTTCATTTTCTAATGTTTCACGTATGTTTTCCGTTTCAATTGCAGAGGGCCATATCTTCTTCCAACACGCATTTAATGTTGATGTTTTTATTTCATTCAGTGACAAAGATATGATATCGATGCAGTGCTTGATGGAAAATTTCTTCCATGCTTCCATTACGCTAA
The DNA here is from genome assembly GCF_050948175.1 of Xylocopa sonorina. NCBI lineage: Eukaryota > Metazoa > Arthropoda > Insecta > Hymenoptera > Apidae > Xylocopa > Xylocopa sonorina. Next base: position 10,769,988 of record NC_135196.1, on the reverse strand, counting down.
TTGATTGCGAATCGGTTGCGTCTAAAATCCACTGTAACGATCTTCTTATGTAATATGTTTTAAAGGTGTAAATAATACCTTGATCCAGTGGTTGGAGCAACGAAGTAGTGTTCGGTGGTAAGAACATTATTTTGATGTTGGGATGTGTTAAATCTTGTGGGTGGCATGGAGCATTATCTAATAGCAACAGCGCCTTGCAGCTCAAATTTTTTCGCTTTAAATACCGCTCAACGCTTGGCACAAAACAATTCAAAAACCAATCTCTAAATAAATGTCCTGTTACCCAAGCTCTCGAATTTGCTGTCCAGTATACCGGCAAGGTGTTTTTATTCACGTTTTTTAGTGCACGAGGATTCAAAGATCTGTACACTAGCATCGGTTTTGTCATGAAGTCCCCCGATGCATTACTGCACAAAAGGAGCGTTAAACGATCTTTGGACACCTTAAATCCGGGTGCAGTTTTTTCTGTCTTCGATATGAAAGTTTTACTGGGCATTTTTTTCCACCAAAGCCCAGTTTCGTCGGCATTGAAAACTTGATCTGCTGTGTATCCTTGCTCGGCTATAATGTTTTGAATTTTTTCTGGATACGTCCTAGCAGCTTCATGATCAGCCGACGCAGACTCTCCTTGGATTCTTATGCTATGAATCGCAAAACGCTTTTTGAATTTCTCGAACCAACCTTTACTCGCCACAAAATCTGGATTGACAGAGGATTCTCCTTGTTGTTTGAGATGGTTGTAAATTTTTAATCCTTTTTGTTTTATAATATTGCCATCTAATGGAATTTTTTTTTGACAGCAATCGTCAATCCAAATGCTGAGGGCCTTTTCCATTTTCTCAATTATTGCTGGTCTGGGGCGGGCTGAACGTTTTGCGGATGTCGAAGATCCTGCGGCAACTGCACTTCTGATTTCTTTTTCATTTTTCTTGATTGTTCTAATTGTTGCTTCGTTCAAATTAAGGTTTTTCCCAATGTGGGATGCTTTTTCTCCTTTCGATAGACGATCCAAGATTTGAATCTTTACTTCTAAAGAAATGAATTTTCTCTTGAACGTTGTTTTATCTTTACCTGACATTGCTTGGGGCTGAAGCTTAATGTCTTAAAGATAAAAAAATTGTTCTTTAACACACCGTGGCGCGACGTAGACTACCGAGTAGCAGCGTGAGACACTTTTGTTTTCAGGCCACGGAGATGAAAGTAAAGAACGTACGAAAACCACACGGAAAACTGACTGACTGACTCTTCGAGGAAAAAACACACGCATTTTAAACCAGAACTATCGTAGGCGTTGCCTAATTATTAAGCAGCAATCGTGTGTTCCCACCCTAACTGGGCGTACCCCAATGTCCTACGGGGGACATAGGGCCCGATAAGAGGAACAACCGTCTTGCTCTTCCAGCAATTTGGAAGTGACATCGTGCACGTGGCTAGCAGAGCCGCGTCGGGCACTTTACCCGGTCGTAAATTAGTCTAAGGCTAAGACCGCACGGAAAACTCTTATACTAAACAGTCTCCGTTGGTGAACGTCTCAAGTGCTGGTCCATGCCTTGGGATACCTAATACGCATCAGACCTACATACATTTCCGCAACGATGTATCTTTAGGACAGCAAGCCTCGCCGCGGCTGTATAAGTACATACAGTGTTGTATGTACAAAGGATTTGCAGTTTTCTCATCGCGTTATAGCGAAAACGTGTTGTAGGATACCGTGTTGTAGGAGGTTTCCCGCAATTTACGAATCGTGTTATAGCGAAACCGTGTTATAAGATACCGTGTTAGAGGAGGGCTACCTGTATATCGCGAGCCCTCGGCACATCGAGTTGATGTACATACGCCGTTAGGTGGGGCCGATGATTTCGAATTGCCTTCGTTTCAACCTTTTCCTTTCGACCATCCTCTACCAGCGTTGGGACACTTTCTTGACACGGTGCGTAAAAATTCATGAGCATCGTCGAGATTGCGCTTAAGCCCTGGAAGAATTGATTAGAACGTTATATTTTCCCGCTCGCGGGTGGTGGTAAGGCGATGCTCGAGTCTATATAGTCGAAGGGGTAGGTTGAAGTTTAATCCTTCACGGTTCTTTGCGAAATGGTAGCTCGAGTGTGATTAATTTCTCGCGAGGGATGAAAAATGAGATTCGGATGTCTGCTGTTTAGTAGGCGTTACTATACGATTTAGTGGGTCGAGTGTTTCTGCGCTGAGTAGGAAGTGTAATAGCTAGTAGAAAGCACGCGAAACGATAATTATTTTCATTGTAATTGGATGATAATTGTTGGTGTGTTCGTGTTTGCGTTTAACTTCCTTTCTATTTCATTTCCAATATTGATTTCTCGAGAATGGAAAATTCATTTCTTTTATTCATTATTTAAAGGTATACTGTTAATACAATAATCTCTAGCTGTAGGATATCAGGCGTCACATTTCATTCGCGTGGTTTAAACTGTCGATATGTGTTTGTTGATAGCACTCACGTATACTCTCATGAATAATTATTATTCAGAGCGTTGAAGTAGAAATTGCGAATAATTCGCGAGCAGCGTTAATAGCATTCGCTATTCTCAAATTTGCTTGTGCAAACTTAAGAACGATTTTTCATCCCCTTAACGACATATTAATATTCAATCAAATTAAAATAGTTTGTCATCCACCACATATATTTTCTTCCTTTGGATCGTTTCTCATTCAACGGGGAAGGAAAATAAACAGCATCAGTACCTCGTAATTCCTCCGTTGTGCTCAGTGATTATTCTTTACAGATCCTATAAACCTAGTTTCTTAAAAGAAAAGAATCATCGAACGAAAAAAAAGCACCCTCGTCGTAACTCGGAGAATTACCTGTCGTCGTTCTATTTCGAGGACATTTCACGTTCGACTTTCAACACTCCGCTCTTTATCGAGCCCCGTGTATTGTTGAATAAAATTTTCTAACGCACGTACGGCCATTTATTCGGCCGAAGAGCGCAGCCTCCGCAAGAAGCTATAATTACTTTCCGCCCCGTACCCGCTCCACCCCGATGTTTACCTCCTAGAGGTGGACTTCGGAAGGAAATGGCGAGGCATGGAGCTCGATACACACGGAGTTGGCGTTTTAATCAGGGTGTCGCGTTCGTCTCGGGTATCCCGGGATAGGACGGTGATACGGGATGCATGGAGGCGGAGGAGCGTCAGACAGGCGCCAGCCGAACGGTACTCTGGCTCCGACGCTGACGGAACCAAGAGCTGACTTCATTTTCCACGGATCGCCCTTTCGCATTCCGTCTATATACGATCGGTCAACGCTTTTGTCCACGCGACAGGGTGCCGAAACACCCTCCACAGGGGGTTCCTTTTACCTCTGGACGTATGGATTTACGTCTTACCCCACTACGAAGATCGATAGCCCTGGATATGAAACCGATATCGGCTCGCGTGAAAAATTCCGCCGAGAAGAATACGATCATGATCCCTTGTTTGGGACTTTTCAACTTGTTCGAAGGGAATCGACAAGGTTCGCGCTACGCGATCTCCTTCCCCTCCATTCGGTTCGTGTTATGGTTGGCGGTTTTTTTTTTGTTTTCTCGCAAATTAATTTTTTGGAGGGTTCTCAGTGTAACTTTAATTATAATTCAGTGTTATTTCTCGTGGAATCTGAATTATTCAAAGCCACGGGAAAATACCATTACAGTAAGGTGTTGAATATCGTTCAGTTCCCCCCCGAAACGAAAACGTAGGTACGTTATTTACCGCACTGGACGCGTGATTAATCGTAAACAGTGGATGGAAAATTAGTCCCCCTAAGATAATTAGCCAACATAATTAATTTTCTTGGCTACGGGGAGCACCGTTTGGAATACTAAACAGAGACCGTTGGTTGTGTTCAGGAAAGTCCTTCGTCCAAAAAAAGAAAAGAAGAATAATTGATCCTATGCTACTTGTATTATTCTAAATATCGTTCGCAAATTGTTAAAGAATTGTCTTTGATAGAATCGTGGTCAAATTCATCTGATTTATTAATTATAATTTTTTGGAAATTCGTGGTTCGTTGAGAAAATTCAATTTTTCCATCATCTTCTTCTAAGATGCGTGTGCGTTTCACGCGGTCGAAAGAAGGAATGTTCGATCTCGAGTTCGTTGTGTTATGTTCATAAAATTAAAGGGTAATGAGAATTAACGACGATGCGATAGCAATCTTCACGCCGTGATATTTTCCGCGTGCCATCGAGGCAACGTTGCTGATGGGGAAGCTTCGAAATGAATACAGATCTGCAATGTTTTAACTGCGGATAAGGGTCGAGAACGAGAAGGTATGCGTATTGTGAAGCAGAAAAATGTTGGAAATAAATGGCTATAGCTTCTAGTCCTTTTTTCGGCTTCATTTCTTATAGTCCAAAAATTATTCTTACGTAGATACATAATATAGCGTTTCGATAAAATTCCTTTAATTTCGTTCAGTGTTAATCATAAATGTTCAGCCTATTTTGGGCCAGCTCTTTACGGCGAGAGCTACTTCATTTTTGAGATTGCCTAGCAGAGTAACTTGATCAGTATCAAAAGTTCCGTGTACTTGTACGCGAAAACTCAGACCGGCCATCGTAGACTCGTGAAGCACTCTCGGTGGCTCCCGTATTTCAAGCATTCTTTGTCACTTTTCTGAAAACCTTTAACTGCTCTTAACTCTTTCCTCGGGAGGAACTTTTAATACGTTTCAACGCAACTGGAAATAACTAGGACCGTTCGAATACCCATTTTTAATGCATCCTGCGAGTGTACGCGCGTGTGTATGTGCGGTAACACAAAGTAGTTAATATCGGAATATTAATATTGCTGGGGCGACCTCCGCAATGTGCAAATATCATTTCGAGGAGCAGGTACAGATGAAATGAAATAAGCAAGATCGATGAAATATTTTGTAACAAATTAACTTGGGAGGACCGAGAGGAACGGGGAAGTAGAGAGAACAGGGAGAGAAAGAGAGAGAGAGAGGGAGGTAGAAAGGCATCGATTTGCAATGATATTACTAAATTTTATGAACCGTTTCGCAGCCTTTTAATATTTCGCTCGAGCGTACGCTTTCTGACTTTTAAAACACTGCCCGGTTCAATTCCCGTTTACGCTAATGCAGGATCATCGCGTAGAATTAAGATGATTTTCGTAATTATTTCATATTATTCATGGAGGTAAATATTGCACAAAATTGATAATCCTGTTTATTCCGGATCGTTTATATCGTATTCATCGGTACGTATAAAATAAGGTAAATAATGCACAATAAAATTTGATCGACGGTCTTAAATTCGCTGCGGTACGGGGATGAGCCCGGTGCAAATCAGCCTGATTTGCGAGAAATTTCGTAGGGATTTTCGACGATGGAGTATGTCTCTTTAACGTTTAATCAATCCTAAATAGGAGGGATATACGTTTGTCGATAAACATCCCGTTTGACAAATCCTGGATACTCCGGTTTAAAGTATTTTCTCGAAAAGAGCAGTCGAAACGCGTATTGCCCGGCGTTTCTGCATATTTAATTCCTCATGTCATTAAAAGCATCGGCACGGCTGGTTTGGAAATGCGCGTGTGCGCCTCGGCCAAGTTTTACGACATCGTCAAAATGAAATTCCTGTTTATTCATGGTATGCGTGGTTCAAAATGGCATCGCTTCCATCGGAGGGAGGCCATAAATGTTCATTGCGAGATACATTTTCATGCGTCTACAAGACGTACAGCGTTGCGCGTATGATTTAGGATACTTGTTTAACGCTTATTTCGGACACTCCTCCAGCGGCATTCTGAAAAGTGATTGCATTCGAGATTGTCATCCCAGGGTTTCCCTTTAATCCCTTAATGTTACTTTCTTGCAGCGTGTACGGTAAATATTTCAAGAAGTATCTAAAAATTGATTTTCATACCTGAAGAATTCGAAGTTCGTTAAAGGCAGGAAATATTTCGAGGCACAAATTGAATTGCACGTCTGAACTTCAATTTTCTCCAGTCTAATCTCGTAAAATGAACTGCACCGTTTTACATGAAAACGATGCATGGTTTTTATATCACGTTTTCGATAGTACCCCCCCTGTGTGTGATATTTGAAATGATACATGCGTATTTGTACAGAACATTCGCGCAAGGATTCATTATATTAAAAATCGCACGTAGTCAAACAAAGAGAAAACAAACCGACAGAGAATACAATACGCGTGCGCAAACAAACTGTAAATCTACGATAGAGAAGCTCCGCGATGTTTGTGTTGCTGCTCGTGATCCATCTCTCATCACCTTGTGTATGCTTTTTCACGTTTTATTTCTGTACCATACACGCGATTCATTTTACGCATATGCATACGAAGATAACGGTAGTAATATTATACCAAAATGGCATGCGAGAAACGCAACATTGTTATTTCCAACAACGATTGCGTCGCGTACAAATTTCGCAGCATCTTTACACATTTGTACGCATCATTTTCAATGAGCAACCGTTTCCGCTGTAATTGTAAGGGCAGGAAATCTTAGCATGCGCGAACAGGAACGATGGTTAAATGAAAAATCCACACGGATTGTTAGCAATAGGAAGGAAGAAAGGAAGGAAGGAAACATGGAAGAAAGGGAGGAAGGAAGATAGGAAGGAAGGAAGGAAGGAAGAAAGAAAGGAAGGAAGGAAGGAAGGAAGGAAGGAAGGAAGGAAGGAAGGAACCGACCGAAACGGAACGGAACGGAACGAAAGCCATTAGCAAAGGTAGTGGATGTATAAAAGCTGGGTGGAAATCTACCGTGGAGGAATTTCGTGATGTTTCGTGTTGCTCGCGCGATTCGTCTCTCATCATCTCGTTTATATTTTTATCACGTCTATTTCCACCCATCCTTTGGGATTCTATGTACGTGGAACGTGTCCAGGCCGTGTCCTCTCTCTCTCTCTCTTCATCTCACCCTCTGTTTCGCCGTGATGACCCCCCGGCAGGCCAGTCCCCGTTTCAAAACCCCGTGGCGTCGGATCGCGTTTCTGACGCGGACGCGTGCACGCGGCATATAGGTACTCATTTGTGTACCTGAAATTCCTGCAAATCCTCGGGAATCTGGTTCGCTGCGCAAAAGGCACGCAACGACGTATTCGCTCGATCGCAGAACAAACGTTCGCGCCACGCCGCCGCCGGTTCATGCATGGACAATTTCATTACCTGTATCGGGGCTCGGTGATGCTGACCCGGTGGTCGTGATGGCGGAAAGAGGGTGCCTCGTGTGGGTGGCTCGACCAGAGGGCTCGGTTGGCGAGTGCGGCGGCGTGTGCAGGCGAAACTACACTATTAAATGGTGTCCTGACGGGCGCCAGTTAGGTGCACCGGGGTATGGCCCATTCTCGTCGTGTCACTCCGAATCTATTTGCATAGTAATGGCGCCGTGCTTCCTTCCCAACACCCCACACACCCCAGCCCCTCTTCCTTCCCTCTTCCGCTATGCCTCGCCGCCCTTTAAACGTATAAATACCGATACGGAAGCCTTCGAGTCGAAGGAAGTCTCTCCCGTTCGTTCCATGATCTCGTCGGATTGTACAAGAGTTATCAGACTTTCGTGGCGCGCTACGATCGGCGAAGATTACGGCCAAACAGTCGAAATGTGTACACATGATACTTGTGACGAAAAGTTAAAGTTACATAAATTCAAGCGCGAAATGGTGGACGCTGGCGATAATTAGGAGCTCATTGTGAGCCGACGCCGGTGTTCCTCAGTTGGAAGACAATCGAAAGACGGACTTAAATCTTACCGGAGCAACGAGTCGCGATCCCCAATTATTCGTTATAATCCTAATTATCTCGTTCACCTTTGACTCCCCGCGAAAATCCGCGATGCTCCGTACGAGATATCCATGGAAATGTATCTCGCGACGGAGTTGGCGATAATTAGGAGCTTGCTCGAAAAGCGTAAGACGATTACGACACGGCAATGCCGTAGACACCAATGACGATGAAGACGATGAACGGGGTGAAGATGGTTGAAGGCGGCGAGTAAGGGGTGAGGAGGGTAGTCGGTGGGATAAAGGAGGAAATGACTACGGAGGATGTCTGCAGCTTTCCATTAGAAGAATAATAAACTATCACCGATACCTACTGCTTCCTAGGAAACAGGCAACTCTATCCCTCGCGCGGATCGAGCAGGGGGTGGTTGCAGACCTGGGTTGCTCGAACAGGAACGGGTGGGTAACAGAAAACTGCCGTAATGGAGGTTAATTACGAAGGGGTGATTGCGGAGAGGGAAGATCGGTGGAAGTAAAGAGAGCATTGAAGGTTCTTCTTCATTTCTCTCTCACACTCCCACCCTCTTTCGTTCTCTCCTTTTTAATTTCATCCCTTCCACCGTTCTCGCATTTCTCGCAGCTCTTCTAAGGTTCTGCGAGAAGGCAAGCCTCGGATCGGTTGCCAGGGTACCGTCACACCCAGAGGATCGAAGCTTCTTCCAATTAGAAGAATCCGGTTTATCCTCTGCCCTCCAATTTTTACGGTATCTTTCGTGATAAACGTGAAACTTTTTTTATGGTAATCGGTAATATTTTTCACTTTATTATTTTTATGTTTCGATAGAAGTATCTTTTCTACCGATTTTGATCGTAAGATGAATTTACACGCGTGTTTCTCTCTTCTCACGTGATTAGTAGATTCTTATGTAACAGTCGTCACGAGACTTGAAACTACGGAACTCGTACACTTGCAGCTATCAACGCACCAATTCACATTTTGAACGCGACCAGGTGTGATATCTCATAATTGGTAACGTTCAATCTGGCCATTATTTCTCGAATTTCTCACGGCTTTCTGGCTCTTAGCGCTTCTTCCTCTTTTGTTCTTCTTCTCCCCAGGCTGTTAGAAACCGCGTTTCTATGATTGCAATATATACACATGTATCGACAGAATCCTTGTTACCTTCGCGACTTCTTGCGTAATCCAAACGTCTCGCTAATTGATCATTTGCCAAGAGTTTTTTCTTCTACGAAAATTTTATTCCGCGAAAAGGCAGATTGGAAAAGAGGAGAAAAATGTTAATTTCAACTTATAACGCACGATGAAATCTGTGAGAGGGTGTAACAATGGATAGTTTCGAGAATTGATTGTAAATCACAGAACTACCCTGAACTCCCACGTGCGTATGTACCTGGGAAAGACCGATTTCAGACCGGGATATATTTTTTCCCGCTTTGAACGGTGAAAATTTAAAATACATTCCCGCGGGCGAACTAACCGCGAGGGTGTAAGTTCGTAATGCTTTCCTTTTTCCGTCTGTGTTTGAATTTCCAACGGAGCGAGCTCAGCGAGAACCAAATAGGCAACCGTTGGCGTCGAGGTGGAAACGGATGATCTCTGCAAGTTAATTTGTAACTTGAGCATTCCGTCAGGGAGATTGGGGCGGTTTCTGGAGGTGGTTGACAGGGTGGAAGCAGGGTGCACGGTACCTTGGGGTTGTTTGTTGCGCTAATGTCTAATTAGTGGAGTGGTATCGCGTCGCAACGAAAGCCGTTGTCGACTCTGCTCGCCTCTGCTTCTCCACCATGAAAACAGCTTATCTACCGATCTATAGGGTACGCAGCGTATTTTTTCTTTTCATTTTGTCGATGTTGTTTGTCTTTTTAACGCGATCATCAACTAATGAATTATGTTTGTTTAAATAACGCGCGGACATTATCGTAAAAACGTAGAATTAATTTGCTGATTAAAAAGGATAATATTTGATTTCATTATTTATTATCAGGCCACATTTATAGCCTTGTAAAATGTTCAGTCTTAGTCTCGTTTTGCGCGATTATTTTCTACGCTTAGAAATATGTAGCAGCTGTTAATTTAGCCGGAACAAGTGCTTTTTCCCCCTTACAAAGAGGGCGAAGGGCGTAATATCGATTTTATATGTCACCCAGTAAAAGTCATCTAATGATAAGAGAAGTCCCAGTAGCGGAACGTAATGCACCGTTCGTGTCATTCTATATACCACCCAGCGATTGGCTTTTTTCAGTGCACTTAGAAAACAAGAGGGTGCCTTATATTGCCTCGCCATTAATTTTATTACGAAAACGTCGAAAAAGAGAAAAGGACGATAATATAGGAAGCGTACAAAATTGTGTCCAGCGTTTCCAAGTCTGAATAGATGGCTCTGAAGAAAAAACATTTTGTGCGTTTGGTTGTTTCTTAAAAATTTCAGTGAACATTCTGGAAAAGCTGGAGTCTCGCAAGTCTGTTTTACGTGCGAACGCGTTAAATTCGTGCAAATGCTCGGACGTATTTACAGTCGTTTAGGAGGACATGGAAACCCGCCCAATCGAGACCATCGGCGGTTTGCACGAGCAGCTTGCCAATAGCTAGCGATCTCTTAAACTCTAATTCAGCCATACCCGACCGTTTCGAAGTGGTCACTATGGTGCTTACAAAGACGCGTTTTATGGTTCTATTGCCATCGGGTCCAGGAAAATAAGCAATTTTACCTTTATTCGGTGATGTAAAAGCCGACCTATGGAAAGCGATCAACTCGCAATCGATGCCACCACGAATTGTTTTTTATATCCGTAGTAAAAGCATTTATCTGTAATACACTCCACGTGATTGTATCTTTGACAAATTAATTTTAACATGGTAGAAGATACTTTTCAAAGATTATTACGCGTACAATCTTGCTGTTGCTCTGTATAACGATAACCATTAAAGATAAAGGGGAAGTTATACATTTGATCATCTCGTGCATGCGAGTACTTTAACTGACGGAATGGACGTCTGACCGCAAAGTTTCTGGACGTAGCCACGATGAAATATTAACGATATTTCCGCGTATCGGGTCACAGTATCGTCGGTCTTCTCGAATCTGCTTTGCGACCGTCACGAGTTCGTAAATGCGTAAGGGACTCCTCGTTCTCTGGCAATCGATATGATGATCCTCTGGGACGGTTGATTACCATCTCGTACATTTTAGAGAAAGTTTTGAATTTCGTGACTCGCGTACTAGATCCTCCATTGGGCGTTACTAATGCCCACTTCGATTCGACCAATTTTGAAGCTCGCTTAGACGTACACACGCCACCAATATTTTCCATTTGCGATCGACTATCATCTAACTCCAAATATACAAACATACAAACCGTTAGAGTAGAAGGCAAAGAATCAAGAAAATTTGATACATTTTGCAAATATATTTAATTATCATCGCTATGTAATCCTGCACACGCGTGGTTGTCATCGAATACGACAATACCAGTAACGTTAGTCGTTTTGATACTTTTTTCACAGCCAGAGGCATAATGTAACATTCAACGCCATAGTCTACGGTAATCCAGTGGACTGTCGCGGAATAATCAACAATTTTCGCGTTCTATTCTATATTATTACAGCGTGAACCTTGTATATAACTGGTATAATGCAGTGGGGCGCATTAAAGGCCGGATAAACCTGCCAACCGTACAATAACTGGCGCGAGCTTTGGAGGACTGCTTCAGTACCACTCTGCTCTTATTCGTCCTTCTCTTTCGAATTTCTCGGGTATGGCCCGTGATGGTCCACGTGGTGGCATCCGCATGATTAATGATCCTAACTAGCGCCTTACTTGCTCGACACGTTCGAAACAGATCATTCTATCACGCTCAACGGATTTCGTGGGGTCCGCGTTCCTATTTTAACGATTCTGGTACCAGTTTTGATAACCTCGGATACTCTCTTCGATTTCTCAACATTGACATCGTCGTACTAATTTCTATACTCGCGGATAGAATTTTGGAAAAATGTTTCCTATTTAAAGTTAACAAATGCCGTTCGCGGTGGTCCTCGAGTAGCAAGATTGATATGCGAGCCATGAGATCAGAATAACAGGTGTGTCGCAGAGAAGATGGGACGGGCAATTTTCATGTGGATACAACGGGTCACGGCGTAAGATTCTGTAAATACATTATCCAGATTTGCTATCCGTTTCAACGTCGAAAAATCTGCGGTATCCGGAGAGCTTTGCCACGTGATACGATCCCACGACGGTATCTTTTCTTTTCCTCCGCTCCTTGCTTTCCAATTTCTCCTCTCTCTACTCCCCCTCCGACCCTCCCTTTACCACTGTTACACCCATAAACTCTCTTACGTATTTATCCATAGCCTTTTTGGCGTTCAGTCCCGTGTGTTCGCGCCGATATTATTTCATTTTCCGCTAGCCTAGGCCACCCTCGTTGGACGTTGCGGGGACAACGTTCGCGTTGGATCACCTGGACCACGTAACCTTATTTGCTGCTGCCTGGTTCAAATCATACACGGTATCACGTCTGGATAGGAATTATTTCTTCCAGTATCATCGTCTCCCGCAAGAAAGAGAGCGATCGCGATGTACCGAGTAATATTCTCAGTCTCTGCATTTTTATTTATACAAGTAGAACCCTGCCTTTGAACTTTGACATTTTTTGTCAAAAAAGAGAGAGATTTCTAAACTGGTCAGCTTAGAATGTCTACAAATCCCGGAGATCTCTCTTTACCTCTGTCATTGTCTCATCCACTGATCGCACCGTTATATTTTCCTAGCACTCGGAACTCTTCCGAGAACAGGACGCGTCGCCTTCTCGTAGACGACACCCGGCGTTCGAGTGACGTTTTCAGATATATTCTAGCATAGGCCATATCCGTTGGTCCGCGCAGAGTTCGATATATCCGCGATCACATCCTTAAATGCATCCTTCTCCGCGTCGCGCGCGCACACTGCCGTCCAAGTAGTGTAGGTGTACGTAACGCCCGGCCAGGCAGGAGTTTCGTTTCATCCTACTTGTTGGGCAGGGTCCTTCGAGTGGCCGGAGTAAAGGACTTCTCCTTTTCTATCAACTTTCTTATCTCGCTCGGTCCTCCTGTTAGAAGCGAGAGGGAATTGTTTGCACTCTTTACCCTCTTCCTTCGCGGCCTTTTCTCCTTCCCAGGGCCACTCTCCTTTCTCCGTCCGTTGGATCCGTGGCTCGGTCGGACCGTCCACGCCCCACGGGATCCTGCCACCCCGTCGACCGAACCTCAGATTGCTTTTATACCGTGGATTGATTGACAATATACTTACGTTAGTCGAGTGGACCGTACAGTTATGGAGACGGCCACATTCCCCCCAGCCATTCTGTTCTCCTCCACTTCCTTCCTCGTCTCCTTTCTTCCCCCTTACTTATTCTCTTATTTTTCTGCCTATTCTCTTGGCCCCTGGCTCTATCTAACGCGATCCTCCTTCCCGTAACGGGCCAACACCGCGGGATACTCTGTTCCTTCTCTCCATGGTTTTCGTTTTCTGTTATTTCTTTTTTTTTTTCGTCCTTCGTTCCTACTAAGTGGACCATTTTCTGGCAATATAACGGGCATAAGGACGAGAGACTCTTTTCTCGAACGGTGAATAGGCGGACGCATAGAAGGGTATCTGTTTCGTCCATTGACTGGCTGGTCTCCTTTTAACTCTGCCTCCTCCCGGCGTTACGCAACGCGTTGCCCTCGGTCCCAAGTTGTTCGTGTATTTAGAAGTTTGTTTGTCTCGCGTTTCTCGGATTACTCGAGCGGATGTAACGGAGGGCGTCCCAATATTTCGCGGTGACGATTTTTTTAGGCGCTCGCCGGAGTGTTCGCGTCGCAAATCCGTTGCAGGTATGCTGGGCTATCACGAATCGCGCCCTCGGAGAAAGCGAGCGAAAGACAAAGTATACCCTGGCGAATCCATTTCGTGTGATCTGCTGTGCCAAGAGGCTCCTATATTGCATCGTAAATCTTTACGGCGGCGAAACGATGAACCGAAAATTGCAAATCCTTCCTCATACGTTTGTTAACATTTAACTCGCGAGGACGCGATCGCTTCAATGCCAGCTTTAGAACGATCGAATTAATCGTTGAATCCTCAAGCCCAGAATTTTCCGTGGAATTACATGTTAGCCGGTAATTACGCGTCATGTCTAGCGTACAGTGGCAGACGTCTTTAGCCAAGGATCGGAAGTTGGTAACTTGTAAAGATCTCGGTTCAACGTCTGAAAGTATCCCTCCACGTGATTCGTAAAAGGGACAGTGCTATTCACTGAATTCAGAATGCGTTTGGAGAGTCTCTAGTCCCCTCTTTACCTTTTCCATTCTCGGGAAAGACGTATGAATCGTCGTCGGATGGTTGCGGTTCCCTGAGCGTGGGACACTTTAGAGGCTATGTCCCCGGAATACGTAACTCGGGATTTTGAACGTGCATTCTTTCTCATCCTTCTTCCTTCTGCACTCTATCCTCTTATTTTTATGCCCCTACCCCGCCGCTTTTTCGGCGCTTACGCTAAAATCGAATTATACCGTTATGCAAACGGTGAATTTATCGCCCTGTGTTTCGACGAATTCTTCTACGTCTGACCAACGCCCGACTGTATCCATTGGAGACTGGTATCGAAACGCGTTCCCTTGTAGCTGTTGTACTCGCAGTTCCGAAGGAATTGAGAATAACATTTATTTATTTTTCGATGCAGTACTATAATGGTATAAAGCAGCGTTTAAGTTTTAAACAATTTTTTCCCTCGTCGCCCTCGTTGCGCTTTGACACTCGGGGGGAAAGTAGTAAAGTTCTACGTCTATTATGCTATGCAGTTTGAGCTATCGTCAGCCTGATCAAAGCTCGTCTCGATCTACTGGATGCTCGCGTAACTCGTATACTACACCGAAAACGGAATCGAGCGGACGTCTAAACTGCATTTTACGACTGGCAGCGTCGTAAAACGTAATGCAGAACGCTTTTGGACCGTTGCTTGACGTACATAAATTCGTACTGTGTAAGATTTCGGGCGCGTTATACGCTCAGACGGAATCGTTTATGCAGAAACAGCGTCATCGGCGTTTAACCAACGGCTATGAACGTAATTCGAACATGCAGAAAATTTTATCTCCCATCAGCGACGATCAAACTTACGATATTAGCTGTTTATTTCCATTATTGTCCCCTTTATATCGCGTTATCAAATATTTTATACGCTTCTATCGTTTTTGCCACGAGTTATTTTAAATAACCGTAAGTTTACGAACAGTGTAAAGTGATAGTGAGTTCGGTGACTTGTATTGTACGCAACAGTATCAAATGCAGCGAACATTATTTCGAGGTGTTTAGCTTGCAGCGTTTTCGCGTCGCGTTTCCTAACGGCATGTTGCATACGTTTAATTATAACTATTTAAAATGAATACATTTAATATTCATATAGAACGTCAAACATAATTATGCAACTGCTTCGTCGTAACACGGTTTCATTAATATGTAAAATTAGTTACTTCTGAATTAAATTTATCACATAGTTTCCATTATTGTGCGCTCGAGGCGTAACGTAATCGATTGAACGGAATAACCGTATCAGCGGACATTTTCACGTATTACTTATCAAGAATAAATAACGCGCGTCGATCGAACGATAATCGGGCGAGAGTCAAGTTAAAATGGATTTGTTAAAGAAACCGCAAAATGTGTGCCCGACGCGACGTATCTCGTTATCCCCTCGGCGTTTACTAGAATATTTGTGGATTCCTTCGAAGAGCTACCGGAAGTTGAGGCGAAGAAAGTTTCTACATATATTTTAGGAAATTAGTCAGCTTGTTTATCGAGCAGATACACAATAGCCATTTTTCTTGGCATTTTCCACGCGTACCACGGGGACCACCCTTTCCTCACTTAAGGCTGGTGTGTTGCAGTTTGAACCCCACCCTGTTCCGCAAATATTGGCGACCGCGGTAACAGCTACTCGTAAAAATCACTTGATTACAACCCCTCCCTTATCACCTTGAGGGCCTCCGCAAAATGAACCGGAAAGTAAAAACAGTCATTCCATGATTTTTTTATGTACGTTGAGAGAAACGCGGAATTTCGGATGATAAAAGTTTCTATTATCCCCGATGCTCCCGCTGCATTTTTTATTTTTTACCTTTTTCAGCCTAACGCTTTGTAGACTATCATTTTTCATGAATTATAGTCTGTAAAATTCTACCAGCAGATTAAAGATATTCTGTTGAACAATAATTAAGGGATGATTACAAAGGAGGCTGATCCATTCGATTTTGTTCGTCGAACGAGAAAGCACGAATTGCCGCAAGATATAATTAAGTTACAAGAAGATTGAAGGGTAAAATGTCTGCGTTTTATTTACCGCGGAATAAAACGCGGACGTGGATTAATTCTTGCCGCGGCGAGGAGCTTTATGTCTTTTTCGAGACACGAAATCGCGATGCTCTATCTGTATCGAGCATATTTTATCATTCCATGGAGATTAATCAATTTTTCATTTTAAACAGATATTCGGTCAGCTCTTTACATTCCCCAAAATCATAGGAGATCGTTCACTTCGCCTCGCGTACAATTTTTACACGTACTAATTACGTCTCGTGTAACGCGTCAGCCTCGATATTTCAATAGGTAGGAACTTGATACGATCTGATCGATAAAGCGTCCATGTTGTTGCACGGTTATCGTGCAGTATACCGTAAATATCGTGGGGTTGTGCAATCTGTTAAGTAACTTCGATGCCGCTGCAAGTATCTGTAAAAAATTACGCTTTTGCTAATTCAAAAAATATCATTCTTGTTTCAGGTTCTTCTACCTCTATCACTTCTCATTCTACGCGTATCATTACCGATTTAACGGACAGTACAGCAGTCTGGCCCTCGTCACGTCCTGGTTTTTCATACAGGTAAGTCTCGGTCAAATATTCGTGAACTTTTCGCTCCAAATAAATGCCAAACAGTTACACTAAATTTCATGGAATCCATAGCAGGCGAATAAACGGCGCGAAAACCGTACCACCGCGCATTGCGCATTAAAGCGAATTAAAACGTATTAACAGCAAATGATCCCGGGTATACAATTTTTGTCACGCGGACAAATAGTCCGGTTTAAGGGATGAAAAATGCGAGGACATTTCGAGATGCGGTAAAACGCGTGCTTAGGTAAAAATGTTCGGTGGATTAAGACGATAGCGAGGCAGTCCTTCAAAAGGGATGGCGGATATAATTGTCCCTGCCTCGTGTACGCGGTCCAACAGGAATATAAAAAGCTTCCACGATGGTACCGTCGGTGGCTCGCGGTGGAAAATGGGCATTAATCAGGAATATTTCCCGACCTACTTAAGAATGCTCAGCGGTGGTAGCGAATGCATAAATATGTTCCTGGGCGAAGTTAACGCTTCGTGCTAGCCGGCACTTATCAAAGAACTCTGTTCAAACAATGGGCGTACGTTTCGAAATTATGTCACGACGTACCTTTTTTTCTTCCCCCCTCCACCCCACCCCCCCTTTTCGCGTTCCGCCTACCGATCGATCATCTCTCTTGACATCGATCGCCAGGAATTTCTCAAGAGGGCTGCAAATGTGTTTGCCTTTCAAATTGCTTAGCCCCGGATGTTCGCCGTGCGTGAAAATATGTTTTCTCTCGTGCGGCTAGAGCTCGTTCGATTGGACGCTCGGCCCGGTTGAATTAAATCGATGGGAACGTAATGACGAACGCTGCGGGGGTGGATTCGTTTTATTGACGAGAGAAAATGCGAGCGGTGGCAAGGCGGTGTAATTAAATGCAAATCTGTTGGTTTTGTTCCCTCCTGTAATTAGATATCAGGTTAGAAAGTTAATACGCGCGGATGCTTGAAAATTTGATCAATTGGCCTGGATAGCGAGAGTGGCCGCTAATGGCGTCTAGTATTAACAACTTTTTTCGAATATTCGTCGAAAAGTGTTTCTTGAAATTTCATATTTTTTAGTGTCGAAAGAAAAAATGATTCTAAATATTTATCGTGTAATTTTATGGAATACACGAGGTACCTGGAATTTTTGAAAACGAATATCGAATCATTCCCCGCGTGTATAATACGTCGAGCAATGTTGTCGAGTTCGTTTATCCTGAAAAGAAGTTGATAATTAGTTGCGCGAGGTCGGATGCCCGTTGAGTTCAACGAGGTAAAACGAAAAGCGAATATTTTACAAGGGTGAAAGCCCTGTTATTGACAGTAACGGTAGCGAATGAAGAGCCGTTGCTTTGCAGTCGAGACCCGCCATCGCTCAAACTTAAGTTACGTAAACGTAACCAGGACAATGCACTTGACAGTTCAATCGATGGGAATAATTTAATGCCAACTTAGGATTTCAATGAGCGGGCATAAATACCATTCGGTCTTAGTTTGTCGTATAAAATCCATCTTTAAACGTGTCTTAACAATCCTGAACCGGATTTACTCGTCTTTGTCTTTTTTTTTCCACGTTGATTAAAGTAATATTCATATATCTAGGAATTTTCTTTCTTTTTTTCATGAAAATATATTTTTAAGCCTTTTATTGCAGGATTCCAAGTGTCGTACAGGAAAATAAATTCTACGTCATTTATATGAGAGATTTAGCTAGCTAGTCGGATTGTATAACGTACTTCGATAATCCAATGAATCGTAATTAAATGATCACGATGCGCGTATTAACACTTATTATTATAATGGCGTTAAAATAGCTAACTGTTGCGTTAATGACTACGTCCTATACATATTATATGCACATACATACATTTCGCGTGGAAAAATGAAATACCATTAAAGTGTAATGGACCGACTAATTAGTCGGTAGAAGATGCGGATAAATAACGGATTCGACTGTTATGCACGAAAAGAATGTCCATTTTACGATGCGCCAATGCCGCGCATTAAAAGAGCAGAGGGATTTCGTGCGGTGAAGGTACGCACAGGGTTCTACTCTAATATCCAATGGATCCAATTATACCGAATCTCGACGGTATTCCACGACCGACAAAATCGAATCGCTCTTGTCCCAGTTACGATTAACATTCGTCAATGTTGGTTTTTTAACGAGGAACAACGAATCAGGTGGTCAAGCAGCGGTCGATGATCATTTTCTTGGGAACGAGTTTAGCGGATATAGCGTGCAGCGGGAAAATTCGAAAAGCCGGCGGGCAACAGGCCACGATTGGCTAAACCGGATTGTTCTGCCTTGCCCGTACCCCTCGCCGTACTCTCGTGCTGCTTTTCTCTATAAACGAGAGAGTCGAGGCGATTAGCCCCACGGCGTGATTATATGTCGGCCGATATCGATGTCATCGGCGTTGATTAGCCAGCAAACGAAAATCCGATTTCCTCGGTAACCCGTTACGCCCTGGCTACCGTTTTAACCGTGGCTATACCTTTTCCCACCCCTCCGCTCGTTCGCATCCGAGTTGTTACCGTGCCTTCTGAACCGGTTCCTTTCCTGAAACGACGCGGACTCGTTTCGTTCTACCCGACGAATCACCTTGTCTACCATTTCCTTCGTGTCGACGACAGGTGCCCGGGTCTCGAGATATCTGCTCCTCCATATTCAAACCATTTCCCTGGCTTCCACCCTTTCCCGTCTCCACCCCCATTTTTCTCTCCGTCCTCCCACCACCGCTATCTCTGCTCCTTATCCGTGTTCTGTTAAGCTATCGGTTTTGCGCGCGTTTCATTTTGACGTTGTTTTTTTTTCCTTTTTATCTATTTCAAAGCCGGACTGCTCTTCCCCTGGCAGGGAATCCTCGCTTGATTTTTACGTCGCTTCGAGCGCGAACGAATCGATCGACGGATATTACGGATGGCTCGCGAACGGCGCTGGAAAATGATGCTTCTAGGAAGTCACCGTTTTTCGTTTCCGTTCGTTCGAATTAATTGCTTGGAGCACCGAGCCTCGGTACATTTTCGGGATCACAGTTATCGGAGTTGATAATCGTTACTTTCGATAACTCGAAAGCGTTATTAAGCGTTATTGAGTTATCTGAGGCGATCTTAAGAATCAGTCGTCGACCCCAATGTGCGTAGGTACCATCGAGTACGATAGCGGTGTAATATTCCGCTTGATAAGATGACCGAATCTAATCTCGACATCTCTTCTTTTAACCCCGCCAGTGTATTCGATGGATCTTTCAAACGTATTACGCACTTTATTTAGTTAAACGTAACTCTTCGCTAAGTTCGCTCGTTGAAAACACAGTAATGGCAATTTTCGCGAAACAAGAATGGAACAATTACAAGAATAGTACATTTCAATCGAACGATTCTCTTATATTTGCCCCAATTCAACAAGTTGCACCCTCTCGAGCGTTGAATTCCGATAAATCTGGAACATCCAATTTTGTTGTACTGTCGGCGGAAATTTTCTTATTTGTTTTATCGTAACGGAAAATTATTCATACCCCATATGCACGCGCGGAATGTTTGCAACCACGGTGAGTAAGGGTATTGCGATCGGTAGCGGTGTTCGAAAGCGACGGTGAACCGGGGCGAGGGAGAAAGAGGGACAGAATGACACAGGAGGGGTTTCGAAGGGTGCGAAGAGAACGAGAGAAACGGTATAGAACAAATTTGGCAAATTTCCATATAAATTTGCTGTGCACGAGCGACACGCACACACGTCCGTACAGTTTGCAGAAATAGGCAATATCAGGAGACCGTTGTGCTCCGTACCTGTGCTCTATCTAATACTTTCAATACCGGCCACTGTGGTCGCTGCAAATTCCCAGACTAAGTTTAATCGTGTCGATGCATCGTCGTGTCAACGATCCGTTAAACGTGCTCATTAATTCGTGTATCATTGAAATCGTAATTCGTCGGAAGCGTGCGAAATATGTCTGGCTAATTTTTGCAAAGATGGCCAAATTTTCATAAGGTTCCGTTATAATTTCAGCACTCGATGCTGTACTTCTTCCACCACTACGAGCTGCCCGTGATTCTACAGCAGGCGCAGTTGCAGCACCTTCTGTTCCGGAATCATC
Organism: Xylocopa sonorina; assembly: GCF_050948175.1. Taxonomy (NCBI): domain Eukaryota; kingdom Metazoa; phylum Arthropoda; class Insecta; order Hymenoptera; family Apidae; genus Xylocopa; species Xylocopa sonorina. The sequence goes on along the minus strand of NC_135196.1, from coordinate 10,749,276 downwards.
CGCAGGCTGGCATGGCCGACCCGTCGCCCGAACCATCGCCTAGTCTAAATCGGGCGCTAACTACAACCACCACCACGCCAACACCTGACCCTGCACCGGCACGGGAACCAGCAGTTGTCAGGGAGCTCGAACAGACGCAAGAAACAACCCCGTCGAGTCCACCGCAGTCCGAGTCGAACTCGACCGCTACCGGTGTTCAGCCTGAGGAACAAACCGAAGACACTGCAGAAACTCCCCGCTCGGTCCAGGAACAAACTAACGAAGGTACGTGGAAATAACGACTGTTTGTATTTCTTTCCCATCTGCTCTGCTTAAATCTATTTTATCATATTTTTGGAGCTTTTTACATTTTTTATTGATTCACATTTCATACGTTTTATTGGCTCTGTGTGTGTTTTTCTTTTAATACCTTGTAACGTGTCTGTGTGTATAAAATTTGTTAGTGGAGAATTTGTTATTCTGTTTCCAGCTTAGCAACTAATTGTAGCTTCTACTTAATTGCTGTGTTGCGTTTGCAGTGCGTAATAGAATGGAAGATGCTATATGGCTGTTTATACGATATTTTCCTGTTACTTTCATTGATTGAATATGCTGGCATCGTTTTGCAGATAACAGTAGGCACACCCTGTATAACATGTTGCTAATCGTTGGAACTAATCTCACCATCCTTTGCATGCAGTTGATTCATTAGATTAATTTGGCTGAGACCTATGTTCCAGATAGCATTTCTATTACATGTATCATCAGATATTGTTTCCTACAATTTTTTTGTAATTTTTCCTGCACAATTCTGACGCAAACGTGTATATAATTATGCAGATGCGAATTAACGCGTTTGATGTTGCTGATTTTTGGTTGAAAAGGGAAAAGGAAAGGGCTTTAGCTGTTTAACAATGTGGAACATACATTTTGTGGATCCTGTGTTACTAATAGTTGTTTATCCGAAACGATTGCAGTGTTTGGCACATGATACCTTACGATCGTGTTCAGTTTTCACCGAATTTCATTTGGCACCGTTCATTTTCCACCCTTTTAATTCCATCTGTAGCAATCTTTGGCTTTAAATTTCGAATTTCAAATAACCTCGTTAGGAGCGTGTAATTTCGTGAACGTATCCAATTGGTATAGAATTCTTCCCAGCATTCAAGTTACAGAGACGACTATCAATTTTATTCGTCACGACTTTTGACTTTTCAATTTTACCTAAAATCATCGATACATGATTTTCGCATGACGTATCTCCTGGTTCCCGATTTTTAGATAGAAATTATTTTACACTGCACAGATTTAATGAACGTCCATTGTACTTTACTTTTATTCTATCGATTCAGTTGTATTAATTTTCATAATCGCTTTGTGATTTTCGTACTCCTGTTACGTTTGTCTTTGATATGCTTGCGGGGACCGTCTTACGCGACTAAAATGGTATCCGAATACTCGTAATCGAACTTTCGAATTTATTAAAAAGATGTCACAAACTATTTCATTCTCAATATTTTTAACGCACCCTCGATACTTTCATACTTATCCTCGCTGCTTTAAAAATCGATGTAACAAAATGTAAATTATTCGGATACCAAGATTTCTGTCACAATCAAGGAAACCAGAGAAGCATAAAATTGACGGCGTCGTTCGTATAATCGCGAACGAGATATTAAAGAAAATTATCCGTTAACATTACATCATTAAAACTAACTCCGGGAGGTTTCCGCTCCGGAAGATCGCCACGTTTCACCATTCACCCTTGCCTCGATCGGGCCACGGTTCCGTTCCCTAATTAGCCACTTTATTTCCCCCGCCTAGTGCCTGCTTTCTCGTTAGCTCGCTCTCTTACCTAGAAGCCCCGCCACCCCCTCGTACCACCAGCTTCAACGTTGATTTGAATCTTAACGGCAGAGAGTCCGACGGCGTCAACAGCGTCGAAGGCGGGCACAGAGGAGGGCGCGAGACCGAAAACAGATCCGGTGATATCTGGCAGCGGCGCTTCCTCCTCGAAACCGATAGACAATGGATCATCCACCGATACTTCTACGTCGGAAGGCTTCGAGGTGATCGAGGCCACGGAGGCGACGCGGAAGGAACCGACATCCTGTCAGGACAAGTAGAGAAACGCTAAACGCCTCGAGCCATGCCAGTTGCACAGCGGGTAGAGTCCGGGGAAGAAGAGGTTGTCGTTTCAGCGCGGCTGCGTCTCCGTGCAGAGCGTCTCGGGCCGAAGACCTCGAGGATCGCGGACAATTGGACGGAGGAGATGATCGTATCGTTCAGCGTGGACCATACCGTCGGGTTAAACGTTTATTGTAGAACCGATCGATAGCGAATATTCTGGCTAATGTTCATCCTGTGGCAGAGACGGATTCGTAGCTCGGTTCGAAGGCAGATGGCCAGGCGTTGGGTTTTAACGAGTAGCCAGCGATTCAGAATCGGCAGGGACGCGAACGAAGGAACCAAGAAACGACGAGCGCGAACGAGACGGGGCAGAGTACGAGCGGATGGGTTTCGAAGTTCGAATCTTTTCATTCAGATCCGAGACGGCTACGCGCGAGCTTTTTTCAGACGTTCGAGAGCGTCCTAGCGTCGCGTTTGAATTTTAAACGGACGGTTTCGTCCGCCGTGCGTTTTCTACGGACGCGACGATTACGCGTAACAACATCGCCGAAACAGCGAGGCTGCAGTTCCTGAGCGCAACAAGTTGGAGTGCCTTCGGTGAATATTCCTTCTTCTCCGTTGTTTGCTCGCTCTGCGTCACGTAGGAGGACCTGTGCCTGTTGACCGAGACCGGTCATGAGCGGCCAAACGATAATTCGAACAAATACGAGCGACATCAAAGACACGATCGAGTTTCAACGCGTCTTTCGAAAGGTTGATGTGCAGTATCGATCAAAAATGTCCAGCAACTTTTTAGATTTCGTACGATCTCACCGATTTCTTCATTCAACGCAGTCTCCTTTACTATTCTCATCTTCTTTTAGATTTTTGACCGCTGAACGTTTTATAAAATAGTGCAATTTTAAACGCGTTTTGTCTGCCAGAATTCTTGTAGACTGTTCTTCTAGAAAATGGTTACGCGTAACGTCGCTCACCGTTGCGCAGGCGAAAACGACGAGGAAAATCGTGGAAAGCGCGGAGAATGTGTGGACACCTTGCGACAGAGGATATCTTTTACTTAACGTCGATGTAAAGTTTCTAATCGCTGATGATTGTAAGATAAGCTTCACCGTGTACGTTGCGTCCGAGGTGTGACACGAGGTGTACATCGCTTCGTTATATCCTCCTCTCCTCTCCCCCTCTCTTTGTCCCCATTTTATTTCGAATAAACGTTTCTGCCGAGGATGAACATGAATTTTTCAACGTTCGTGAGCACCGGACGTCGAGATGAATTTTAAAAGGGTAGCAGAGTCGTAAAGGGTAAGACGTTAGTGACAGTTAAAAACTGGTGACAGAACTTGTTAAGAGATACTTACTGCACATATAATATTTATTCTTTACTATCAACGTTCTTCTATCAGTGTGTACATGCAAATATGCCTCGAAACGAGAATGAGTGCCCGTTCTTTTCGGTTACGAGTAAAATTCGCATGATTCCGCGTAAAGGTCGGTGAATAGATCTTTTGTGAGCTGTAAAGTGAGAAAGAGAGAGAGAGAGAAAGAGAGAGAGAAAAAGAGAGCTTGTTCATTGTTTTAATGTCTTGGATTGGATCTGTGTGTGTAAAATATTTTCCTAAAACTAATTAGGTCGTAAGAGACTGTTTTTTGGTTGTACATAATACTGCACTACGATTATTACTATTACAATTGTATTACTGCTGCTCTTACTGATAGAATACAAATAAACGTAAAGATGTTGCAATTGGGTGTAGTCACACCTGGCCCGGTTCTTCTTTTGTATTTTTCGCCGTGGCATCTCGTTTTCTTTGTTGTTAGCATAAAAATTTGTTCAAACAAAGCGTTTTCAACCTCTCAGTTGTTTTCCCCCTGATCGATTCAGATAATTACCGATCCCTCCCGGACAACCTCATAACCGTACAACAACCGCTGTTGTAGATTGTAATATTCACGTTAACTTTCTTTCTCAGGTTTATAGGGACGCAGCATCCACGCCGTGGTCAACTCGTAAATGTATTTGCAAACCCATTATCGATGCCCAGTGTTTAGCAGTGAATGGTCTCTTCTTTTTAACGCCAGCAGCGAACAAAATTCTGTTTGTAGAGCGTTAGAAGGAAAGCAGCACGCAGCTCGCCTGGAACGGAGGCAGTTTATATCGTTCCACCAGTCGAATTCCTCTGGCCACGAAAACCCTAGGCGACGATCCGCGGCCGAGACACCGGGAATGCAAGATTTAAAAGAGAATCCTGTGAAATTGGAATTGATTGTTCAAGCGAGACAGCGCGGCGGGGTTGAATGCCGGCTACAAGTCGGAGGTTGAATCTCGTCGAAGACGAGGCTTCCAAACAGGGTGGGAAGCGTGGAAACGCCGAAATAGACAAATAGATAGCGGGATGTACCTTGGAGAGAATCAAACAGGTGGCGTGACGGAAGCCAGAGAAGACGCCTTGTGTTCCGGTTAGAAAAGGAAAAGAAAAAAAGAACAGAAGAAAAGGGAGGAATCCTTTCCTCGATGGGGAAAAGAGTGAAACAGGAAAGAAGAACGGTCCTGCCCGAAGAGACACGACAGTCGTACAAATGTAACTATCTATTTCCATTAGAAATTAATCAGAAACGAGAGCCGCGATTCGATATTCGGTTCTCTCACGTCTCTCGAACTTCGCCTCCCCGTGCCTGCTACGATTTAAAGACGGACACCCGTCGGTTGAAGCTATCGAAGGTATCCGTAGTCTGTTAGCCGCCTAGGAGACTAGGCCTTTGGTACGCATCAAACCATTTTCTGCGAAATTAACACCACGTTTTAAGTGATTTCCTGGGTAAATCGGAAAGGTCGGGGCAGAACGGTTTTTCCTAGATCGAAATTGAAAAGGGCTCGCAGATGGGGAGTACATCGTGTCGGTGGGCAGCTACAGGATTTTCGTACGTCTCGGGAGCTCGTGTACAGATTCCGGTAGGGTTAGGGGGGTGAGAAACGCAGCGAACAGTGGAGAGGGAGAGAAAGAGGAAGAGAGAGAAGGAAATAGGGGAAAACAGAAAGCCCACGGGGGTCGAATTTGCATCCGGCAAAGCAACCTCAGACTACTTTATTTGATTGGCTGCCCGCAGCGTTGCCTTCTACCTCCGCAAGCCCACAGGAAAGTACATTTTCGTATTTCCCTTCCGCTCTTTTATTCAACTCTTCCTCGTCTTTTTCTAATAGCCGTCTTCCTCGTTCATTATGCTTCGTCGCTACTTTTTTTTCGTCGACACACGTATGGTCATCGTCGATCTGATCATTTCCCGATTGATCGCGTGTTCCTCTTCTTTATCGCACTCAGTATCAGGAAAACGGTCCATGTTGCAGCAGACCACACTGCAACCTTTTAAGTCTTCTTAGGACATTTTCTTCTGCATCTCGATACGGATTTACGTCGCGAAAGGGTAGCGCGAGCATCAATCTTTGCAACACCTCTTCGAGGCTTCGATCGTCTGTGTAAACATCAATGGATGGTTTCCTTTTTCTGCTAGTTAACGAGTTAGTCGACTTATCTCTGTTTCCGTCGAACTGCGGGGTTTAATCACGACAATATTTGATTTTCGAGTATTCGAAAAAATTAGAAAAATTAATTAGAGAGCTGCAGGAGAGAACAGAGTATTTCGAATAAGAGATTATTGCGTTCAGTGTTTATCGTACAGCTTTATTGCTTAATATTTGCATTCATATCCAGAGTGTAAATAAAATATTTGCTTCGCGTTTAAACGAATATCGTGGGCAATTATACCTTTTGTTTGATATTTACGAACCAGCAACCAGTCTCTGAATTCACACGGGCAAATACTATTAGTGCTACAAAGTGATCCGTGTTTTTAAAATGGGTATCGTGAAAAATTCAACTTGAACATCGTTAATAGAGTGTCGGACATTTTTATTATTTAACAACTATTATCGACAATTCGGATATTCATGCATTTCTACGATATTTTAGGCGGCAAAGTGTTGCAAATTTTGGCGAGTGGCTATAGTTAACCACGCTGTAAACGAAGCGCAGAACCTCGGGCGATAGTAATACCTGGGCACTAATGAAAGAGTTAATGATCGCGCCTGAAACACGATGATCGATTTTTTTCTTCGACGTCCATTGGCGATGCTTGATGTCGGAATAATCATCCGGTTTAATAAAAACGGCTTATCCACGAAACAATGGACTGTCGCTCGCAGCACAAGTCTAACCACGCATCACAGAGACCACCAGGCTAAAGTACTCGGTCCTATCTACTTTGCTCCACTCGTTATTAAGCGATTTTCACGACGTATCCCCTTGGCTTCGCTGTCCTTGAGAACTCTTTCTTGGCTGGATTCTGGATGAGCAAGGTACGAGATGATTTATCTTCTTACTTCTTATTTTTTATTTATCCAATTATTTTCTATTCTCACTCGTTCATCGACAATAATCGAAAATGCGTTCATTCGGGGTTACTTAGATAATCGTTGGTATAACTAGCTGTCTTTTAGTATTTATTCTACGTATGTTCGAAGAAGATAGAGCTTTTCTTAATTTTCTTCGAAGCTAAACGCGAATATTGCAAACTCCAAGATTTTCCTTTTCTTTTATTAAGAAAAAGCTTTTTCCCCGCGACATGAAAATGTTTTTCTGCGTATGTCTCCTACGCGCACGTCTCGTAGGCGTTAAATATAGTGCAACTTTTTATAGCACCGCCCTTTTCTATTTAACCTTGTCCTACGCCCGTTGCGATAATAACGTTGTGCTGTTTTAGCATATTAACGCATCCTGATGCCTTTCTTTTGAGTGTCGCTTGAAACTCGAGGAGCAGAGGAGAGTTTAGCTCGTGAAACATTGGCTATTTTATATCGACGGGAATTAAACGTGCTTCTCCTCGCGTTTTAAGCTTCGCGAACGTCACTGCAGGATATTTTGTTAATTAGCTAATGGCTGGCACGGTTGCCTTGCGTCCCCGTGCGTATTATAACGTAACAAAGTATAAATTAGAAGCACACCTGAAATTCGTACGGGTAATATTGTATGTAGAGCTTGAAATATTTCTTTCATTTCTTTCGACGCAGTGTACGAAGATATTGGATAGAAAATGAAACGTTCAATCGCTGGGTAGAATATTTTTCGTTGCACTTAAATGTTAGTACGAAGTACAGGACGTCGCAAAAATTTGGTAAATTATATTATCGCAAACTTGAGTCGCTGTAATCGATGACAGAAAGCCGTGACTTCGCTTTGATTGTTAGTCGATAATTGCGAGGGCCAGAGGGGCCTTGAATCGAGGCGATACTGTTTTCCGCGATCCATCTTTATTCGAAACTAAGTAGAAATACGACCTAGCTTAAGCCCTACATGATGAAGGGTCGGTTCAGACTTCATAGGCGTAACCAACGCTCTCAGTCTTCTCCTTTCAACAAATTCGTCCATCGAAAACGAGTAACACAGAAACATACGGATTCATCTAAAATTCCCAATAGCAACGCGTTGATCATGAAAATTGTGTACTTGAAAAATATCCATTGAAAATGTAACTAAAATTCATCTCGTCCCGTGAACGAACGAACGCCGTAACAAACTCACTCTTGTCCAATTTACGGAGAAGAGAATAAATAAACTCGCTTAACAATAAACTCCCCTTGAATTGGCGAGGTACCACGTAGTTCCACGGCGAACAGTTGTTCCGCGTTTAAAACGCGATCGAAGAAATTTCCGTGCGATATCCCGGCTATTCGTTACGCCTATGACAACGGTTTTCCCCTTGATTTCCACTCGAGGTTGCCAACTTCGTACCTCCCCGCCTGGCACTAGGTTCCACTTGATCGAATTAATCCATTCCCAATCTAATCAAATCGCGTGAATGTCTAATTTCACACACGATCCGTTTTCGTTGCGCACGTTCTACCGATACTTCCGTATCGAATCGTTCGTTCACATGTGCGCGCTAATAGCGCCCAATTACTTGGAACGTTTGCGCTGATAGATTTTCCTCGTAAGAACGAGGGCGGATGTGGTGACGGGTCTGCTGGCTGGAACGTGTTTACCGTTCGTTTTATGCACTCGCCGCGCCGGCTCGTCTCGAACCCCGGATTCCATATCGCGGAATCTGGACTCGATATTGTTTCTGATTAATCGAATCAATCGCCTGGCGTTTCAATTTACAAAGAGTTAGCTTTTAGTTAAAGGAAATAAATTCGATTTGATTTTTCGAAAATCACAGCTAGGGAGCCAGCCCGCTGTACGGTGCTCGGATTGAAATATCTGCTCCCGGATTTTATCGGCTACGAAAAATTCCCTTCACGCGTCGTACTTTTAATTATCATTTCATACGGAACGTTACATGAAAACGTACGTTAAATGCGTTCCACGTTTCAGCGGTCCGTATTTCCGAGTTCGATATTTTCCGGTATTTCCGTCCCGGTGACGAATAAATTTCCCGCGTTCCGATAGGTTTTGCAACATTTTCCCTCCGCGATACCTGCGAAATGCATCGGACGAATCAACGGAGGGAGGGATAAAGCCGGGCCCTCGATAATTCTCGAAGTTGGAAACTAAACGCCGGTGGTAGCCGGGCTCCTCCGTGGCGCACGGGAGAGGTTTCAACAATATTGTAATTACAACATCAAATGGTCGATTAACACAAATTTAGCGGGCCACGATCTGCGTCTCGGTTGGTAATTAACTTCGCAGCGACATCAAACCGATTAGCACGCTTCTCTGAGGGCAAGTTTTCCTCCGTAAACCCGTGAATTGCGGCGAGGTTTCGTCTTTCGCACTCGTAATCCAGCCTTTTCGAATTTGCGCCTCGCCTCGTTTGCCTTTCGCCGCCATTTCACTCTAGGCGCGAGGAGTTACCTTTTTTTTTCTTCTTTTTTCATTAAAGAGGGATTGATATTTATGTTTGCTGTTTGTTTCCAATTTCTGAGCATCCCTCGTTTCTCGCGGTAGCGCGCGTGACGTCGGTAGTTTGCCAGATCTATCGTCCGTGAAAAGGAAACCCTGCCCCCGTTTTCGTCGGATCTGAAAGTCGAATTTAAAGCTTTCTGACGGAGGGAAAAAGTTGTCGCTCCGGACTGCGACGATCCTCGAGTTTCTATCCTTTTGCGAGGGCGCGGAGGTGCGAATATAATTGCTCGATCGCGAAAGGAAACGGCGGAATAATGGAGGAGTGTGTGTGCGCGCGGCTCTAAAAAGGCCGGAGAGATTGCCGATGGAGGGTGCACCGTCGACGTGAACGTGAAAGGGAGGCGTTTGATGTTTGAGTAGGTTGTTAGAACTGTCTCTACTTATTCAGGGTAACGCTGGAAAAATACTGCAAAGGCGAAGCACTCGGGTTTCTACTTAAATCGACTTGCCTCCCCAGCCAGCCTGCGCCTAGATGCTCTATAAGCGGTCCTCATCGATCGCTGTAATTACTTATGTAAGCCTGGAGAGACTTGTTTCTCTCGTCAAGCCTCCCACCGGTGCCAATCGAGATCGCTCCAGAGAACGAAATCTTTAGACAGGACATTTCTTTCTATTCGGGACGTTTAAGTATCCCTCGATACGTAAAGAATATAATGTGATTTCATTATATGGTATCGCGGCCGTCGATCCCTCTTCGGTACGTCACAACCCTCGCTTGTTCTCGCGGTATTATTCGCTTATTGGTTCATTGTGGATTCCTCCTGCCCTTTATGAACGACGTTTACTGCTTTCGCATGCTAAACGTTTGTCTCCCTTGTTTCAGGGAGGCGTTCGGTTCAGCCGCCTCTTTTCCTCTTTTTTTCTTCCTTTTTTTACCCCCTTTTCATCCCTACGAGTGTCGAAAGTGTTTCTTTCGTAATATCTTGCAACGCGCCGACTAGAACTCGATTAACGTACGATTCGTGCGACGACGTGCGTAATCAGGGTGGAATTTTATAATCGAGTCTAACAAATTGACGCGCGGAGAGAATAACAAAAATGGTACGTTCCTCGCGATTCTAAGGAGCCGAATAGTGAAAAAAGTAATAATTATGGGGGAGAGTGCAGTGCTGGTTTTTAAACATATTTTCCGGTTGGTAATTTCAGGCTCGGAGACAGTGCAATGAAATTATAAATTCGTATCGTCGATGTCAAATTATTAAATCCGACGAGGTGTTCGTCAAGGGATGGATAATGCAATTTTTATACGCTTCGCTTGTACCGTTCCATTATCGATTCGCGTCGCTTCTATTCATGCTCGTTTCTCGTTCAGCTGTTGCTTCGATCGTGTTAAAAATTGCGCGACAAATTTTTGTACTTTTCGCGATCCCAAGCCCTTGAATCAGAACGGATGGAACCCCCGTAAGGGTGATCCATTTTCCATATTTATGATCTGGTTAATAATCATCCCCCTGTCTTCGCCATTTCCCGCAATATTTAATGGGACGCCGAACTCCGTTCGTGCCGCGGGCAACGTTATTTTCATAATCCATTATGGGTTCGGCCGCATCTTGGAACGATTATTCACTAGACTTGCTAGAGCGGACAATTTTTTCGACGAATTTTTTTAAATCTTTTTCTCCGTTCAGAAACGATTAACTGAACATTTTTAGGTACTTAAAATACCTCGAGAATTCTACGCTCCGACGTTTCCCGCGTAATAATCTCCATATTTCGGGTTGTTGCCATAACCGTGTTGACGATTGCCAACGCGAATAATGCTTTTTGAATAATTTTACGCGCTGCCGATCACACGAACTCCCTTCACCCTCTCACCCCCGTCACCTTCATAGCTACCCTTTTCCTTATCTCGATTCCTATGGAGTTTCTCATTTATTCACCCCCGTCGACCCTCGTATCCATCGCGGCATTTATTTACCCCTTCTTGTTTTCGACACGATTTAATTCACAGCGCCTCGAATTCGAGTCGGTAGTTACTCCGATGATCGCGAAACGGACACGGAAAATTGTCTGGTCTTCGGTAGCATTATAAACCCAGTTTCGCAAGTTTTCACGCCGGTGGTTGAACGTTTATGGATCGCGTGGAACCGTTTCGAGCCGGTGTACGCGAGAGTTCCACGGCGCGTCGTTAATATTGTACCATTTTCGTGGCCATGAGACCGGAAAGAGCGAGCGACGCGTAGTGGAAATTGATTTCATTGATGGATAAAAATGGCCTTTTGAGGGCGGGCAGCCCGGCCGGCAGGCGTCGCCGTCCGTTGTTTCTCCGTCGGATATAATGTTGATTTTAAATCGATCGGAGTCTTGATTGCTTTCCAGCTGGCTCTCAATTAATGCGGGATCTTGGTTAAACGATATCCAGCCGGATTCATTCCGCGGAAATTAAAGGTATTTATTAACGTTTGAGGGTGGGCGCGGAACGTATTCCACGCGTGCACGCGCCGGCCCGCTTTAATGGAAGATACGCGAGATGGAGGCGGGTTTAATATTGACAAATTCGCTGAAGACGAGTAACCTTCGCCACACACCTACTCCATTTTCGACTCGGAACAGAAACGGCCGCGGAACTTTTGATCTCTTGCGTGTTTGCACCAATTTTCGCCTACCCATCCGTGCCTCGTGTGTGGTTTGCTAAATGCTTTCCATCGACTTTTACTCGTTCCTCATCGCCCGTCGCATTCCTGACGTTTTATCAATTATTTGCCGCCCGCTCAGCCTCAAAGGCGATCACGATTCTTGTACAGGTTTATTTTCAGTGATGCTGGTTCAATAATATTAAATTCTTTACTCGTTCTGGAAAATCTAACTACCATTACGTTCTTATTTCCTCGTTGCTCCTTGTTCCATTATCAAAATAAAATGGCGAATTCCAGATTACAAGAGAAAATCGAACGATTCTCATTAAGCTCGTAAATAATTTTAATGAATTTTCAACTGCCGTCCAGAAACGATTCCTTCATCCACTGTACATTGACACGAAGGCGGCAACGAAAGGGGTGGCTGGATAGGGTTGAGTCTTTATTTCATTGGATGAGCCGGATATTATAATCACGTTGTACTATCGATTGACGTGTGCACAGTCTGGTATACGGAAGCTGAAAAGGGGGTCGCGGAGGGAGTGTTAAGCGGAAGGGGATGAAGCTGCGAGACTGCCAGGGAGAAGACGCTGCCTAATAGAATGCCAATATGATTATGTGTGCCATGCTGCATCCAAACCACGATCCGTGCTGCACCTACCGGTGCTCTTCAATACCCCCGGCCCAATGTAATCGACTGACGTGGGACGGGCGGTGCAGATAAAACTGAATTTGTTTCACGCCGCGGCGGTAGAAATTCACGCGCGCGCCCTCCTCCTTTTTTCGTCTCCAGCCGCCGTTTCGGATCCACTCGATTGATCAGAGCCGGTCGCAGTTTTCGCGCGCGTCACTCGCCCCCGAGTCGAGTTCGAACGAAGAATCCGAATAGCGAATTTCGTTCGTTCTCGATCACGGTATATATAACCGTCGAAGATAGAAATGGAGAGGGGTTGGGGGATCCATAACGATACCGTGCGAGCAGTTATCGGCTCTCGGAAAATTTCCGTTCACGGGGAAATCGGAGCGTGTGCGAAACGGTAAACTTCCGATTTATAACGTTTTCCAGTCAGACGCGTTAAATCCATCATATGCGCGTTTATCGGAAAATCAAGCAGTCGTGTGCATTGGATGCATTGTCAGTGCATTAACTCGTACGTTCGAGCGGAAAATGGTATTACTTAGCCGCATTACCGCTGTATCATATACCAGAGCCCGCCGCGATTCCTCTCTCTCTCTCTCTCTCTCTCTCTCTCTCTCTCCCTCTCTCTCTCTTTCGCCACCCTCTTTTGATTGCGCGACTTTCCCGGGGACAAAGTATTTTCGTGGAACCTCGACTCCGCATCGACGTGCCCGCCTCTGTGCGCGCGGCTGTTAGCGAGCGAAATTAGACACGGCGAGGGAGGTCCTCGTTATGAATGAAACATCTCTCGTTACTTGTCGATGTTTCTAACAAAAATTGGAATTGGAATTATGCTTACAAATGGTGAGAATCGTATTTCGTTCAGTTTCCCTACCCATCTACCGGGGGAGTATTTTCTATCTCGTTACCAATGGCAAACTATTGCACAGCCCAGCTTGGATTTCTCCTCCTTCCGTGCCATTCGTACCGGCAAGCGACGCGATTTCTTAGCCCCCCTGTTCCCCTTGAAAGTAAAACGGGATAACGAAACGGATCAGACTTGTATATCGTTGGAAACGGTTTATAATTTATTCATGCAAATCTACCTATCAAACATTCAGTACCATTACGAAACAAATTCTTGTTTATAAAATTACAATTTAACATCCGTCCATGCACTAAATCGTCGATCACTTCCACTCGAGTCTCAAACGATCCACCATAAATTGAACTTTTCCAAATTTAACTCTATCATTGGAAAATCACGTGAATTAATCCCAACGGGAAATCCATCGCGCGAGCATAACTTAAATCCGTCTAGAAATGGTCCCTACGATCAGGATCGAACCGGGCATCAGGACTCAGTCACTCGTCAATCACAGAGAACCGGTGGCGAACGGGCGATTTCCCAACGGCTTGAACCGCGATACTTTACCGGCGAGTGGAACGGAAACGCATCTATAATACGTATCGGAAGGTACATCCGGTATCACGGCGGGCTGTTTTCCCGCGGCTGCTTCATCGCCGCCAGCCGCCTGAACCTATACGGTTGTATAGGGTTGGCGGTCGTCAAAGTTAACCTTTGTTTCGCGCATGGCTAGCCTTCCGGGTTTATCAGTGTGTACCAGCTGGTGTCGCTTTATTTATAACGCGACGTCCCTTCCATTCTTCCTTCCTTCCTTCGTCCCTGCCTTTCCTGCCTTTCCGTTACTTCCGCGAGACCAACGTGTGCCAGACCGCGTTAAGCCGCGGCACCGCTTCGTATATCACACCATTTTCGTCAATGTACGCGTGCTACCGACATCGGTCAGGATACGAGGATGCGGGAAATGCACACTGGGTTATCGTCGTTTTTGTTGTACACTAAGAGTTATCGTTCTATCCCTTTGCGAGAGGAGAAACGCAGGGGCGTTTCAGATGCTGGTTGGATTATTCGGTGTCCGTGGTCGTGGGTGATAGGGCAAAGGATTGTTGAGTTTCTTTTCGTGTTTTAGCTCGATCGATGGACGTTTCATGAAGTTTATTAGATTTCGTAAATGTAAATTTTGAGGGCGTTTGGCTCTGCGCGTGTTTTAGCGTAGGTTGTCTGACTATGTTCTGGTTGTACTACTGTATCTACTTTCACGGTCGTTATAGAGTCAGGAAACTCGGTGTATTCGTACAAATAGAAGTTTTTTTAATTGCCTTTTATAAAGCCCTTCTTCGTAGAATCTTTTCCATTTCTGTCCTTTCCGAATGTTCAGTGAAAATCATCGTCTCACATTTTTACGGTAATTTTTATTAATCTGTCCTCTCATTAAGCTATATGAAGAAAAATTTAATTCTAGATTAAAAATATCCTTTTTACCAACGAGTAGAGTTTTTATTAATCCATCTCGTTAAAATATTATCCTAGATTCGCGAAAGAACGGGATATCGTGTGTCATATGAATCGCGCACAGAGGCGTGTACATTTGGCCAGCGAACATGTGCTGGAGGTAAAATAAAATCGCGTTGTATCGAACCTGAAAGAAATTCGTCCCCAAGTGCCGTAACTGTCGATGGAATTTTAATTAATCGCACAATGGAATACCCGTCTTATCTTAATATACCTCATCGAGCGCGTTTCACGAGCGATCGCGCCTGAATATACAAATAGAAATTAGAGTGATCGTTCGTGTCGAAGGAAACGCAGTCCTCGGCTCCTTCTTTCGCGCTGGCCTATATTAAAGTCTCCTCGTATTCATGGTTGTTCATGGGGAAATGAAAAATGAAAAAACGGGAGGACGAAAGGTGAGAAGAGGGTAGGGGTGTGTGGGGGATGGCTAAGGGTAGGAAAGAAGGCGGTAGGCGTGTGGAAAAGAAAAATTTGCAGTTATTAGAAAAGGAGCATAGGAAGTTGTACAAGAATCCGCCTATTCAAGGACATTGTCTACGGGTTGAAACGGGGGTATCGAAAGGGGCAGAAAGATGAAATTCTTAGCGAAGCAGACAAGAATAGAAGAGCGACGTCCGCCGAGAATGGCGGAATTAAATTTATTCAGGCAGTGCCAATAAGTCGGAAAAGTCCTGCCCTAAAAGCCGGAATCCGCTCAGCTGCGAGCCATCCTAATTCTCTTTTCTCTTTACTCTCCCTCTCCACGCTTTGCCTCTGTTTTATTGTGAACCGAACCTGTCGTTCCGTCCAAATAACGCTGTTCCACGGTGTGAGACTGTTTAACGCGCGGTATGAAAATCTATGCGGTTGTCCCGAAGAAAAATCTTTTCTATTGGAAATAGCGAATATTTGACCATACATTTTCTTGTATTTCACGTTCCTTCTTGTTTTTCTTCTATTAAAAATCGTCGTAATTTTAGAATTATTTCATTTAAAATAGAGGCCACGAAAGATGGCGGATGTTAGCTGGTTCCGAGAAAAGTCGAGCCAATTTTAATCTGAAGCTCGCGAGCTCGCGATTCGTTACGCTAATTCTGCTATTGCACCTGATCCGATTTGTAATTTACACGGAATAATTGGCCCATTAAAGGCAACAACTCGTCGGAAGGTTCGCTCGGGTACCACGAGATCCGTGTTTCGAGCCAAGTTACCAACCGTTGCATGGACAATAGAGCGATCTAACATGTATATGAGCGGATTTAATAACCGGGTTCTCAGCTATGTTCCGTTTCAGCGGAAGTACTCTTCGTAGAAACTCAAAGGAATTAGACGGCGTGTCTGGGTAGACGGCCTACACAGTACGCAACCAATAGCTGTTGTTACTGTTATGCGTTAATTAGAATTATCATCACGGCCGAGCGCATAGGACTCAATGGCGGAAACTCGGTGTTGCTATTCGTAATTGCGTGGATATCGTCTGTATCAGAGACAAGTACGCTTGTATGCATGTCCACGAGGGCGTTTAATAGGGATAGGTACCGGCGCTATGATAGCCCTCTGTCTCAAGCAACAATGATCTTGAGAGAGTGGCGTCGAAGAAATAATTCTGCAATTTTTGATAACATTTAACGTCTGAAATTGGGATAGCGAACAGGAGCAAGAGATTGTTATTAGAACTATCCCTTTGTGTGATATTAGACTTTTATTAATCAGATTACGTTTCACGTAGTATTCCGCTGATCTCATAGCCTGCATCTCTTTTTCGCCTCGTCTTGGATGGATAATTGGTTGTCAGAAGGTTCTCTATCAGGACGAGAGAGAGAGAGAGAGAGAGAGAGAGAGAGAGAGAGAGAGATAGGAAGAGAGAAAGATCGAGTTCGGCCGGATGCCTCGAAGCAAATTGCGAAGGGGTGATTCTGTCCATTGCAATTCGCCTCCAATATATTATCTTATCCTCGGGATTCATTCCGGCGGGGCGTCTACTTTCTTAAAATTACTCTCTTTTTTTTTCAACGCTTTCCCCAATTACAGGATTCCTCATCCCCACGGCCGATTACGCGACGGTGTCTCGCGTAAATTGTTCCAATCTCCATATCTCTTATCGCGTCCCGTCAAACTGTACCAGGACGTTTTACACGGTGAACGCGTTCTTCTGGAACGGTGTATAGGGAACGTTCGATGCTTGACTTTGTATTATTATGGATTATCTATCGTCATTTGGCAAATACTTGGTCGGCTGGTGTCAACCTCGCGTCCAGACGGACGGCGTATCCGGCCTCGCGCGGAAGTTCCCTCACGCAGGCGGCGGCGGTGGCGGCGGCGGCGAACGTATCGATCATCTGGTTCCCGATGATCGATCGCGCGAAGACGCCAAGTATCCGCAGTGCGATGCATTTTGTCGCTGGTACCAATATCTTGCCACTCGATCTGGCGCGAACTTGGTGATCGATCGGCAACAATCAATTTGGCAACCCTAGATTCCAATCTGTTACCGGGTTGAGAAACTAGACGGAACTGAGTGCGAACGAGAAACAACTGCTTTCGTTTAATCGCCAGGAAGACGTATCGGTTGATATTAAAGAGCTGCCTGTAAGAGAGCCGTGTACGAATTACCTTCTCTGCGTCATTCCTCTTGTAGGCGCATACTTACGAACCGGTTCCAGCCCCTTGGCCGTTTCGCGCGCGATCGACTTGCTCCACTTGTTCGCGTTCGTCCCGAGGAAATTATTCCATTCTGACGTACCAAACGTTTTCGATGATTCGTGCGATCGTGTAATCTCGAAATTGTTACCAGCGAATTCTGCACGCTCGACACTTGTTGTAAATAAATGATCGCGCTACTCTGCATAGGACCATCCACGTTGAAAATGTTGAACAGCGGAGGCTGTTTAATGTTAATTAGAAAGAGAGCACTGTTTGCGCATCGCGAGCCAACTAGATTACGTCGCTGCGCGTTGGGGCAAGGAAGTTATTGTTTGCTGGGTAAAAATCGATGAAACCGAAACTGGAAATGGAAAGGTAACTCGCTTACAGCGACGTATTACGTAACCATGTAACCGGCGGTTTAATGGCGTGCACAGTCGCGGTACGATATCCCCAGATCTTACGAGGACCCTGGAAGAGGCAGTTCGATATGAAGGAAACGTGAAATTACAGTTGGATATTTGTATACACACGGGAATGGAATAATGGACGAGCCTAAGGGAGGAGACGGATGGATTCCATGTTTACAAAAATGAAGCCGTTGTTCCATTACGAATTTTCGATCTTCCTCTTCCTCGGTTCCCGTCGTCCTCCCATTTTCAGATTATTCATGCTCCCGTTTTTATGTACGCGTACTAGGCGATTTTTAATTAAAAATTTGATACCGTTCTGATTACGCGTACGCATGGACACTCGTCGATTCGAAGTCTCGCATTTGGGCTGTTGTTCATAAATTTTTAAATTAATCATTGGACATTTTAGTCATCGGTTGTTTCACGTTTAAGCATTAAATTGTTCGAATCATGAGGTGATGTTTAACGTATCTCCGAGGATTAATTCCTTTCTTTCTCAATTTTAATTACCTTGGAACTTGGAAGCGAACGAAATTTTTTTACTCATTATTACGCACAAAGGACTAATTATTTTATAGAGTTCTAAATAATTCTACGAAATGTGCAGAATTCATAAATCTCTTATCGTAATTTTAAGGAAATGTTGCCCTCTCTTGTTACATTAGTTGAGCTTTCTGCTCGTCTTGTTAGACCCGCAAACACGTAGAATATAATACTCGTAATTTAAGGAGAAAAGTGAAAATTCTATTCGCCGTTCAGCATTTTATTTCGAATCTCGTAGCCGATCGCGAGACTCGTTCTCCCCCGGTTGTTTCTCGAATCGGGCAGATTGTTCTTTTTATCTTGGGGGTTTCTCGCTCTCGCGTTCAATCTTTCAAACCTTTCAGCCAATCTTATCTATTAATTTAATCTTCCCCGTTCCAATCCCCGACCCGCCACTTTCTTTCCCCTTTTCGTTCTCTCACCTATTATCTCGCCAGTAATTTGTCACTCTAATTAGTATAATCGCTTCAACATCAACTATCTGCTCGCGGCCTTTCCTTATCGTTCGTTCGCAATTTGACTCGTCGATCGATCGGCGACAACTACAGTATCGGTTATCTTCGTTTCGCGATACACATCGCCAAGTTAATGCCACGTGAAATTTAATTAGTATCGCGAGATTCCACGAAAATCTTGACTCGGTACAAAAATTACCAACGGTGGCGAGAAGTGTTTAAAAAAAGGACCCAAAACGTTCGTAGAACATCTCTCGGAGCAACGTGCAAGCACGGAAAATGCTTTCGCGAATTTTAACTCGAGCAGTTTCGCGAAATTCTTCAAAGTGAAAATAATTTTGTACGAACAACAGACACTATTTTTACATCCCTACGTTTTCGTAGGAAGTCGGCGGAATTATGGAAAACGGGGGTATTAAAAAACGGTGATTGACTAATTTCTGGTCATAAATTGCGACGACGTTTATGCGTCTTCAACAAAGAATCTGTTACGGTCTATAAATGTTTATTATTTCAAGCTGATGCGTCCGTTATAAAAGAGCCATAAAGTCGGTACACATACGTCGTAACCTTGCTGCTTTGCTGATTTTTATAATTCCCCCTCGAATAACGAAACAATATTTTTTCGCGATCTCAGAACGTTTCACTCGCATACGAAACAGCGACTTACATAAATAACACTAACATCTCGTCAATCATCGTGTACTCGAATTGTATAAAACGTATTGGTATCAGAAAATCGTTACTATCGAGAAAAATCGTGTTACAATTTGTAAAATTCATATTCGATCGTAACTCTCGGATCCAGCAGGAATCATCAAAGTGGATGAAGCTCGAAGTCTAGTATTCGTGAAGGTCTGAAGGTCCTTTGTCGAAGCAGCGGAATGATCCCACGTGTCTTTCGTGAAGGAATTCCAAAGAGCAGTATAAGGGGCGCCCTCAGCAATTGCACTCGATGCGCTCACCCTTCATGAATGTGCCGAATAACGTCCAAATAATGTCTCTGTAATTTCCTTAAAAGTGTCTACGTTCTATCGAAGAGTTGAACAGCTATAAATAACGATCCATGCGTACATTAGGTAATATCTAGACGAAAATGATAGAATTGGTTTATCTTCATCCTGTAATCATAAATCTGATATAGATTTCCTCGATTACGGCTATAAATTACAGTTAATAATTAATCGAAGTAGGAATAGTTGGACTTTTTCGAATCGTAACGCTGCGCAAGCGAGAGGAAACATTTAAACAAGCGTTACAACCGTTCTGCTCCCCTTCATCAACCAATAAATGTCCCGTGATGTGCACTAAACGGATGGCCTACTTATTCCCGAGTTTTCTCGTTATATGAAAGTTCGAAACGGATCTAATTATACAACGAGACTCGCTACCCAAGATTTCTGCTTATTAGTGTTTGCCTTCGTTAGCCCCGATAAACAGGCAACGTCGCGTAGTATTGTTTTAAAGTGCTCGGGGAGTAGAAAAGTTTGGCGCTGCTATGAAGGTTTTCCATGGGTAAATCAGTTCCGCTACGAGGCGAATGGTGAATTTCAGTTTATCGCTGGTCTCGACGTAGGTACAGTCGTGGATCTTCCCAACGAAATATTAGAACGAAACGTACAATTTGTTTCCTGTTACTATTTCGAATCGGGATACTAATTTTTAAGTAAGTTTCAATAGGAGATAGGCGAGTGTAATCTGTAATCTTTACTTAAAATTTCCAAAAAACAGAACAAAAAAATCGATTAATAATTCTAGATATTCCATGTCTATAATAATCGTACTGTTCGACAAGAAATTCTCTCCACTTGAGCCGTCTCCAAAGAAGCGCCGTCGGATTTCATTTCTAGCGGCCGGTGTTCTAATTAGCCAAGCACCATCAACAATATAATCCGCTAATTAGTCTCAATTAGTATCCGGTTTGCTCGTGGCCCCGAATTACAGCCATTTAAATCGATTATTCGCCGGTAATACCCGATCGCATCGAGGGAAGAAGATCATCATCGGCGCGACACCGCCGCCTCGAAGCGGGTGGATTTTTATTAATTACTTTATTGTTCCGCGTATCGATCAATTGTACGATGCCCGTGTATATACAACCGATTGTTTTGCGGGTGATTGGTTGTTATGTGCGGTAGCGCGAAACCCAATAGTCGTTGTTTTTGGTGTCTCGAGGCTGATGGATGGCGGATATCGACTGCATCGCTGCAGGGGACTGGGCGGCTTTCTCATTTCACAAGCCGAGAGGGACTTCCGCCCGGAACCCAACTCCCACCGGAGACAACGAGAATTCGCTTTAGCTCGGGCATCGAATGTCGCCGAATTTTCTGTCGGTGTAACCAATTTCGCTCGTGTCTCACGGTATTTTCTGCGATACCTTCCCCGCGCCGTGGGATCGTTCGCCGGAAAAATGTTACCGCGATGAAAACGCGTCGATAAGAGGCGCGTGATACCCGAAATTAAACTATCTCCTAGGGTTTTTCCACGTTCTCGTCGAACGAGCGTCCGCGAAAGTGGAGGATTTCAAAATTGCTGCCCTTCGCGATAGCTTTCTCCACTGTTACAGCGGAGAGAGTCCAGTGTCGCGCTTCCGCAATTATCTCCGCGCGGAGAGCGATATTTGTCTTGCAACTTTGATCCGGATGTTTTCCCGAATATCGCGTAATGTTTGAATTTCGTCCCGATCGAAACGCGCTGTCACTTTTCGGGTATGTAACGAAAAAAGAGAGGGAAATTCGATGAACAGACGAGCAAACTGTGGCGCAGATTTTCGAACCCCAAAAGTCGAGGGTTGTTTCATAAATCGGATGAGCGGTAAGCCTCGCGGTTAATGTTTTAATCGTTTTTTGGAAATTTTGTTAACATTCGATAAAGAAGAAAGGGAGAAAAAATTAAAAACATTCTTTCATACGTACGTACATATATTTTTCAAATGTTTACGCGTAAAGTAGTAAATATCGTGGTTTTTATATTGTTTTATTGTAATCCTTTCCCACAGTGATTTTATTGCGTTTGTGTGACGCGTTACAGGTT
Organism: Xylocopa sonorina; assembly: GCF_050948175.1. Lineage (NCBI taxonomy): Eukaryota > Metazoa > Arthropoda > Insecta > Hymenoptera > Apidae > Xylocopa > Xylocopa sonorina. The sequence goes on along the minus strand of NC_135196.1, from coordinate 10,727,636 downwards.
GAATCGGCGGCTTATATCGATTTTAGCACGCAAATAGTGCTAGTGTGCCGTGCGAGAAATTCAATGTTCCGGTTGAAATCAATCGGATCGGGACATTTAAGAATACCAGTATTTTCATGCGCGATTATGCTGTTTTTGTTTACTTTTTCTCGTTAATCTGGCTTTTCATACATGGTCGCTGTTGCATTAAAAAGAGGAGACAAAAAATGCTGTGTATTCAACACTTATTTGTTGCTATCTGCAATCGATGAACAAAGAAGAGAATACTTTTGCGGTTTTTTGAAAACGGATTGTGGCAAACCTGGAATTTAATAATTTTCGTTTCTCCCCAAATGATTAGTAAACGTTTCATACGTCCAAACGCGATCTCTTCCACGCCTCTCAACGCTTCGTTAGGACCTCGCGTTTAAACCCGAAGAGACGTTAATTACTTCTTCAACGGGGTAATTATGCGAATACATTATAAATGAAATCGAAGGGAGGGTTAAAAAAAAAAGAGAAAAAAATGGTGAGAAGGGAGAAAGAGCATGCGAAAAAGAGGCGAGAGTAAACGAGAGAAGCCAGACGGCGAAAGGGAAACGGTTACCACCTTCTGTCGGCGGGAACAGATTTTCCTACGGCGAAACGATCCGTCGTCGTCCAATTTGCCGTACGAAGCCAATAGCCGTCGTCGTGCACGACGCACCGAAAAAAGGGACGTCCCGTACGACAGTGGCGCGCCGTTATCCGATATTTGTGACCGAAAATGGAGGCAGGTATCGTATAAAATGACAATAAGGGCGTGCCATCCTGTACTATCGTGCTGGACATCAATAACATTCGTTACCCGCGTTACACCCTGTATACGGGCATACATATACACGGATTACTCCCTCCCGCCCTTCTCTCTCGCCCCTTTCTCGCTCTCTGTACGGTTCTCCGCTTCAGCTTGTTCCTGAAAGGGCACACATCGACGGAGGCGCGCCTGTATGTCGCATCGAGCTCTGCTGTTTCACCTGTACACTCTACCCTCTACCACGTAAAGAGGTAGAGAGAGAGAGAGAGAGAGAGAGAGAGTAAAGCAATGCCTCTACGTCGTCGTGTGCACGGCTCTCGCCCAGCTACGCGACCGTGTCCCGGTCTGTATAGTAGTCAGTAAAGAATAGCCAGTCGCGCGAGGGCGTATAGGGCCACTTTACGTAACTTATGTCGCCTTTGTTAGAGAATATCTCGTCCGGGTGTGCTCCGTTGCAGCCGCCGTGCCCTCCGTTGTGCTCCACGGCAACAGACGTCGGGCTTGTCGTTGATGCTCTTGCCATCGACCTCGCGCTGTCATCGTCATCGTTTCGTTCCTCCGCCACGGGGTTGGCCCACCCCATCGCGTCTCTCTCGCGACTGGCGAGCACATGGGAAACAATGCGAGATTGCTGGGCGATATTTTTCTCTTGCCCTGGCTTTTGTGCGCGCCAAACAATTGATCGGGTATTTTGGTAACCCGCGACGCTGAAATTAGCGCTTTTACCAAGCTCGAGTCCCTGGAACGCCGATATACGACGCTGCGAGTGTAAATACCGCGTCGTGTTCGAAGGGAGACGTGGCCATTGCGAAGTCCAGTGGAAATTATAGTGATCTGCGAATGACAGTCGATGATGTAACTGTAATCTTTAGAATGTGATTAATCCGTTCGCCACGGTTTCAGTCTTGCGAGGGTGAGACGCAGTGGATTATGGGGAGTTTGGTCAGACGCGAACTACCCTTAGACGCTCGCTACTTATTCCGTATAATTAATTCCCATAACGATCGATTAAAACAACTTTCAGTGTTTGTAAATCGGTTTACTTCTCTTTGCGTAGGAGCAAATATCGGTAAAGGGAAAAGATCGCGTAAACGAAATTAGTTTACGTTCGGATGTCCTCTTTGTCGCGCGTTCCGCAAGGTTTTTGGTTTCTGATTGCATTCACGGACGATCCACTGAGAGGCAAACAATTTGCTTCGCACGCTCGACAGTAATATCGTTTATGAATTGTTTTTCATCAATAGACCCTCCTCAAAGGGAAATTGTTTTGGTGTAGCTGGTTGAAGTTGCGCGAGTTAAAGCGAAACCGTCTTTGCGTATGCGCTTTTGACACGTACCAGTTCCAGTTTCAGCCTCTGCGGTGCTTCCGCTCTCTGTTTTTTTCCCGAAGCATACCGAGACGCATTCGAACAATAATAGACTGGAACAATACCGATACGCACGTATTTTTCAATCGTTGCGCGTATTCGAAAAAATCGTTGCCATCGAACGTATCACTCGTTCCACTGTGTTAATTAAACACGAGCGAGCGATAATTTCGAACTGTTAAAAAAAAGAAAGGAAAAAAGGAAGAAAGAGTAGCGAACGAGAAACGGGTAGACGAGACACCGCCGTCCTGTGTCTGGCGACATAAAAAAGCGAATCAGCGAAAATAGCGCGGCTCAAAAGAGCGCATCCCTCGGCGAGAGTAACACTTATACCAATTATCATCGAGCATAGACTGTACGCGGGGCCGTAAAAGGCAACGGCGTTCCACGGTGCTCGCCTCGCGGCCTCTTCCTTTTTCGTCATACTCGGCCACCCTTATTCTCGGTTTAAGAATTAAATTAGCCGCCACGAAGGACGGCTCTCGCCGGGTAGCCGGGGAGAGAAGTGATCCCCCGATGTCTACTGGAGTCACGAACGAAGGAGAACCTCTCGAGAGTGTCATGACGGCCACGATTCTTTCCCCTTACCCTGTCCACTCGCGTTCTCGCTCCCTCCGCCGCTGCTGTCTTACTCGCGCCCCGGTTGTCTCTCCCGCGTGGATCGTAGAGCTAGGTAGGAAAAAAAAAAGAAAGGGGAAGAGAAAAGGAGCACAAACCAGGATATTGAAATTTCCCGTGGAAGAAGTATTTTTCTTGTTCAATTTCTGCGGCTCGCGCCCACGTACCTTTTCTGCCCTACTTTAAAGTACTCTCGATCTCCCGGAGTTCGCGGCGTTCCCGCGGCCTCTGGCTTCGTTCCCGTTGGTTAAAAGTCGTTAGGGAATTGTAGCTTTAGGGGCTGGACGGGAGGGAGACGGGCGCGGAAAGAGACCGCGCGGCTGGCCTGATAATAATGACGGGGGCGGTTGCGCTTTGCAGAGCTTTCAGCCGCGATTCCGGACTCTTTTCATTTCCGAACCGTTCCGCCGGTTGTTCGGTGTCGCGTTACTATACTGGCTGGATAATTATCCGTGTTCCCTTCTCGAGACAGAGCCACGCTTTTTAAGGGATTATTGTGCGCTAATATCGTTTGCGCGATTCTTTTTCTTTTTTTTTTTTTTCTTTGTTTTGGTCCAGGTTGCTTCTTACCGCGTTCAGCGAGCTTTGATCCTTCTTTTCGGCTACTTTTCAACTTGAAATATTATTCATTTGTATCCTTGGAAGGGAAAGATTCGGAGAGCGTTGAGAAATGAAAGCGAAAGTTCCGATGGAACGCGTTGCTGGATTTTACGTTCGCGTTGGAAAATTGTTGCGACGTCGCGTACTAAATTTTTCTTTCGCACGGGGGGTGAAAGTTTCGTGACAAAGTGCTTGCAGTCTAACATCGTTAATCTATAATAGTATTACGCGGAAGAATAGGTTGCTGGTTATTAGGTGAACCCTCGTTGCAGGGGTAATGTGGGGTATAATATAGAGCAAATCGGTCCTTATTACGTGGGGAACAGTGCACGCGGCATACATATTTATTTTTACCGGAAATGAGCGCGCTTTCCACTCTAACACGCCCCGTATCCCCGTTCAACGGAGGATTAAATCGTGGCTCGCTCATAGGGGTGGATTAAAATTGAAAGAAACTTAAAACCGCGCTTTGGAATTACATTACGGTTATCGAAATTATATCGTGGTAAATAAACGGGATGAATTTTGTTCAATAGATTCGAAGCAATTTCCTCTTTCGTATCTAGAGAAGCATACGTATCTTTGAAAAATTAAATTAAAGCGAGATTAATTAGACATCGTTCATCGTTTTGCCATACGAGTGATGGAAGATTACAAGATGTCTATAACAAGCGTGGAGCGATGTAAACTTGTTTAAACGCGAGTAAATTATATTTCCTTGATAACAAACAGCGGGTTCGTTAATGCAGTATGATTACTCCGCTTCGTTATATAAATATTTACCCGCATTGCGTGTCTCCTTATATTCAAATTAATTTGATCAGCCTGTTTATTACGTATTTTGCAATTACCAGACGTTATTCGATGAAGTCTTGTCATACTGTATGCATTTCGTCCAGGGGCAGTTTCGAAACGGCAACCTTGCACGGTAAAAATTGTCTGTCGATTGCATCGCCGATGCCACCCCGTCCGTAGGCGATCGTTACGAATACACGGAGAGTATCAGCTTTTACGAATATCGAAAGAAATAAAGGAGAACGATGACGTTCCTCGAAAAATGTTTCGAAATCGTCGCCGTTGTCCCGCAGTACCGAACGACGTCCCGACGAACTTTATCGGACAAACAATTCGCTGGTCCGTCGACGGGGCACCGGTATCCCATCGGGAACGGTCATCTCGCGAAGACGATTACTTAAAGAAAGCGAATGCTTTTATTGGCTCGTTCCTCGAGCGTTCCCATCGTCTCCGTCGCAAATGGTTTCGGCTAAAGTACCATTAAACCAGGGGTGGGTGGTTTCGTTGCGCGTCGCGGGCCCGCACGATCTTGAAAATACAAATAACGACGTGGGAACCGTGGGGAGCACGTGGGGCGCAGCGCGGACGGGGTGAAAGAAATTCCTGGTCCTCGTGGACAAACAGACGGGGTGAGAGACGGACGGACAGACAGAGGAGAGTGGACGGGGCGGAAGTACGCGGATCGAACGGCCGCCGATGAGCCAGCGTGTTGTTTCTGGTCCAGTAATAAGAGAACTCCCTCCACGCCCGTAAATAGACTAGAAAACTCTAATGAAGACGTGCCAAGAGTTTATCTTGGAAGCTGGTATACCGACGATTGGTCGATCCCTCAGGGACGATGATTTCACGTGGTTCGGCTGTCCTCTTTCTTGATCCACCGCTCGCCACCCTTCCTTATCCGCTTCGTCCTACGATCTCTTCTCTCGATTCCACCCCCAGAACCTATCCAAATTGATTTACTTCAGATTCATGCGAATCTGTTGTATATCCAACCGAGGTGTCGTTTCGAGAGAAAACGCTTCCCTCGATTTTTTCTTCATTCGAGTACTTTCGCGTTGTTTCTTACGAATTTGTACCGCGAAACGTCCCGCGTAACCGCGCGGACAGGCAGCGCATAAATTCCGGGCCATAAGCGAAAATAATTTGCCGGTAATAAGTATATCGTAGCGGGCGGGCAAATCGTGTGACTGGTGAATGAAAACGCCACGAAAAGAGAGCGAAATTTCTGACGGAATTCTGTCCCCTTGTTTCCGACCTATCGCGAATCGAATACAGAATTAGTGTCCACAATTACAGCTCGAAATATCGTGCAATTTATGGCCGGCACGAATCGAATTGGTACGCATTTATAACAGACGGAAATCAAGCGAGCTTTTAGGCGGCTCGCCGGCCGGGAAAATACAATCGCATATCAATGCGCATTTACCGCGAAAACAGTAGCTTAAACGGAGCCAGAGGCCGTCGATATATATTCCTGACAAATTATCTCCTGATTTTGACGACCGCGAATAATCGCAAAAATTACTACGCCCTCCGATCCACGTCGAATAAACAGCCGTGTAATAAATAACTAGCCGTTAAGCTGATTGAAAGCACGTTTCCCTCTCGTGGACCGCGAGCCAGGCTGGAGTCGCAGCCCCACGCGCTCGATTCGGTAAATTGAATCGCATTTTTGAGACCGCGAAACGTTCTCCACCACAACGATCCGTTTTATAAAGTCCTCGAGTCTTTTTCTTTCAGAGGAAAAAAAAAATGGTACCTTCGAAATTTGTTAAAAATGCTCGATCGTATTTTCGACATTTTTACCCGAACGTTCTTCTTCTTCGTCGATGCCTCGAGGAACGCGTTTCCTCGCGCCAGTGCGCGATGCAAAGTAGCACACGGGTGGGATTCGAGTTCGCTGTTAATCGAATTCTCGATAATTTCAATTTCGTTCAATTTCAATTACGCCGAGTTCCGCTTAATTCGAGGCCTCGTTCTCATTAGAGTTTTGTTAGCGCTTACATCGGAGCGGCAGACGGTCGCGTTGGCAAACTTGCTAAATTCGACATGTTTGAATCCACTTATGTTAGCCAGTTTCGTTCGCCGACCGGGGAAACCGGGCGGCGGGCGGGCGAAGGAAACGGAATGATTTTTCGCGGATCGAATTACGCAGTTTCGAAACTGAAATCGCGCCCAGGATAGCGACCGTGCGGAAATTAAACGCGATAACGACTCGCGATTTACACCGGGATGAATTATCCTTACCGGTTGGGTTATTCCACGAAAAAAATCGTTACCATCCGCGTATACCCGCGCGATTCTATTTGTTCACCGAAGTACGGTGTTTCTGAGCGGCCCCGAAATTTTTCATCCACTTTTATCGTTACAAATTAATGAGGAACGGCGCGCGGAGGTTTGCTTGAAAACGTATTCTACCTTGTAATTATACTTTTCCAGTAATTAACAGCAATTTGATAGCCAACGAAAATTACAACCGCTCGGAGCGGAGAGTTTTTTCCACTTTTCGCAAGAATAAAAAAAAAGGCAGAAAAGAAACAGAAAAACAGAAGAGAAGTTCTTCTGAGGTTTGCGATTGTCTATTAATCGCGACGAACGTTAAGCCTAAACCGGAACTCGACGTCGTTATCCTTCCACATCTTCCGTTTGGTCGCGCTTCGAAAAGAAACGGCTCGCGGACGGGAAAAGTTGCTGGGATCGAGAAAATCCGTGGTAGCCAGGGGGAATCAGCGGCGATATGGAAATCGTTTTCACGGAGAGCCGGGCGCACGTAACATTTCGTGCGGCTGGACGGCTCGAAAATTGTAGGCGTCATTATCTATTCAGGCGCATCAGCCCGCCGTGAGATATTGAACTGCACTATCCTATTTAAATATTCATGAACGTCTTTGTAATCGACGTAATACGGGTCTAGCGTAATCTCACGTGTCAGAAAGTAAATAGGCCTGCATTTTCAGAACCGGTGATTCGGTGTCCTATCCGCCCTCCTGCTCGCCCCCCGTCCTCGCGGAACGTCCGCATATATTAATTTCATTAATCCGATTCGGAACTTTAAGCATCGGACGAGCGGCAACGTCTACACTGTCGTGACGCGAAAGTAAATGGCGGGGTGTTAATCTAGTTCCTTTGGGATTAGATGTGCGCTGTCCGCTGCGAATTCGGTCGCATTATCGATATAATTAAGGGAGCGAAGTCTCGCGTATCCTCCTCAACGCGAGTATGTCATTTCGACCATCGAACCCTACAACTTTCACGCTTCGCGTGCTGATAGAGATATTGCTTAAGAAACTCGAAGGAATTCTCGAGCGTATCGAAACAGAGCTGCGTTCGATTAATTAGACGAACGAAGGGTACACCCTGGACGGATCTGGGATTTGACGGCGGTGGTAAGGCTCCGCGGAGAGAGCGAGGGTATTTATTTTCTTGCTCAGCGAACGGGAATTAAATTCACCGACTTTCCATGCCTCCATACACCGGTTGGTCGCCGCTGGCTGTTTAGCAGCTAGCGCTGAAATAATTCCCGTGGAAATTTGATTTGCTAATTTGACATCGGTTTCCACCGGTTTGCCTGGCCTCCGCGTCCACGTTCCGCGTCCTCGACCCTCCCACTCGGTCGGCCGTCTTCGAGGACGACGTCGGTTGTTGGCTGGCGTGGTTCGAAAAGCTCGCGAGCCATCGTGTGTACGACGGATGCAAGAACAATGGCATTATAATTATAATTGCAGCACACCGGGTAGGTAAACAGCTCGGCTTTGTAGCGAGACGCGAGCTGGAGCGCGAGCGCGTGCACTTCTTGCTCTTATTAAATGAGGCGCGGCTGCTTTCAGCTACCTGGCCAACGTCATTATGGGACGTAATAATAGCGGGAGTGGAAGGAAAGGTTTACGCGAGTCGATACAAGACAAATTATACACAGCCCCAGTGCTGTTTGTCTGGCTTGGCTCGTCGACAGTTTTCACCGAACGAACCTTGTCTCCGGGTAAACCGTTGGAAATCGATAACGTCCCTTTAACCAATTTCGTTCTCCAACGGCTAACTACCGTCGTACGCGCGTTCCGCGAACCACCGCGTCGCTCAGGGACGTCCGCCCCGTCGAAACGTGGAGAATTTCCACGGCAGCGGGCGGTCTACTCGTTCGCGAACGGCAGAAAGGAACGCCTCGTACCTATGAAAATTAGCCTCCCCCGTTTGTACGGGTAGGCAATAATTATCGGACGCGTGCACGGCGTCGTCGGTGGTGCTCTTCTCGCGAATCGATCGGTCTGCCCGGTGCACCGCGACGGCAAATATAAGGCGCGCGCGAAGGGACGTCCGTTTAAAGCGGAATGCCTCCCGTGGGACGTGTGCCACCGTCTGAGGTAATAAATATGCAAAGTACGGTTTACGAAGCGCACCCGGAAACACAGGACGCTGGCCCGTATCCGGTAACGGGCGTGACCGAGCCACCTCGAAAAGTGCATACGAATTACCGTATCGCTCCAATGGATTACCGATGCCCGGCAGACGTGCGATAGCTAGTGTCGTTTCGTTCTCATTTTTTTTTCTTTTTCTTGTTTTTTTTTTTCTTCTTTCGAATAACTGCGATCGATTCGATCGAGAGCGAAAATTTTTTTCACGCTCTTATGGCTTTCTCGCGATACAAGGCTCGGGGTATCGTTCGACGAGATCGAAGTTGTCACTCGATCAGATTTTTAATTAATGATATTACACTCGATATTGATATTAGCGAATTGTTTTTACGACGAACTTGTAGTAATCTTGAAATTTCGTAGAACAGAAATGATCGATTGGATCGAATCCGCGTTTATCCGATGGAATTGTCAGAATCGACCGTACCATTTCACAGGAAACCGAAACTCAAGAGATTCAGTGGGATCACCGGTATCTGAGATATCAGATATCTCAGCGATACATCAATAAATAGCGTCGAACGATCGTAAATGGACTAATATTTTGTACAGATATATTTGAATATATCGCGTACAACGTACCGCGCGTACAGTTATAATTAGGACTACTCAGCTCTAATTAGTCCCTAATTTGGTATTGCATGCAGTATTAACCATCCTTGCTCTCTCGCCAACGTCTCTCTCAATTCTATCTCTGGTCTGCTGCTACAAGATGCCTAAACTAATCGGGTCTGGCTGCTAAATCCCTTTGATGATTTGTAATTGAGGATATATCCATAAGGACTACCTCCGCAGTATGTGTGCCATTATATTCATCTCTTCCAATCAATTAGCTGTTTCTAACTACCTACTATTTTACTCTCTGACCTGGAATCTCGATTTATTTCGTTTTCTTAGAAATCCCTATTCGTCGTTTCACTTTGTTTCGCCGTTTCGTTTCATTTCTCTAAATAAACCACTAGTTCTAAACTATATTTTTATAGTAGCCAAAGATATTGTCCTAGCCGAGATACTATTTCAATTTACATTTCTGCTTCTTGCGAAACCCTTAAACTCGTTTGCAATGCTGACAGGTCAACCAGCAGTGGTCGAAACCGTCACAGTAGCGTGTGACGATTTCAGTCAGACCTATCGCTCCAGATTGACCGATTGTCTCTTCTAATTGGTTCTCGTAACGCCACAGATAAGAATGAATTCACACTATCATCTTTGCTTGTGGTTCGTTTATTCTTTAAATTTTCGAGCGTAACAGTTTATCGTTTGCGAATGGGCTAACTTAAATGCAGAATCGGCGGGTGCGCTGATCTCATTGTAAGTTTTGGTCCCATCCCGGATCGTTTCTCGCGTTTGCCTGTGATCTGGTAGTTGGGTAACAGTACAACGGTATCGCGTACCGTTGTCTTTGATAATTTCAGTTGGCCAGCTACAGTTTGCTCGGAATTTCCTTTGGAATGCAAAGTGCATATGGTATGATTTCACAGAGCGATACTTTGTCCTCGCGTTTTGTTCGTTCACGCGAACTGCTCGACGATCTGATATTTTCCATCGATCATTCGTACGCTTCGACAACAATTTCGTCGTTCGTAGAAGGTAGCTGATACTGATTAAGTATTCGAGTAAAGGCAGAGACGATCGTGAAATAATTTCGATGCTCGAGTAGGGAGGAAGAATGAATTCATTAAAATCAGATCGATGATAAAGCAACTAAGAGCACAAGTATTTCGAGCCGTGTAAAAGGCGAGTGGGGCACAAGTCGCGGCGGAAATTCCAGCTGCATTCGTTGTCTCGCGACTGTACTAGGTCCCCGACATTCCGGCTGCGCTTTCTTTATTCGGGATTCATCGGGTCTCGAATACTTTCCGTTGAGACGCGTCTGCAGATCCTTTGGAAATCCTATGTGCACGTAGCCCGCGATTCTACCGAGCCAGGAATGTTTTTCGTTTGATCCGCTGGCGAGCCTGGGAAAACGGTTCGATACCAAGGAAATCGCGACACACGTCACCGAACCCATCTCTATTTTTCTATAAACTTCTTTGCCTTTCGAGTATCTCCCCTCACTTTGCCATGCATACCGTCTCAGACTGCGATCCTTCCTATCACGATCGCGCGACGGACAAGCAAGATTCTCGACGATAATCTTCAAGAATCGTTGCTCGCCTCGAAGTGTCGTCGATAATGTTAAACCACTTTCTTGTACGTTACGTTGATCGTGAGAAAAGTTCTGCTCGCAGCGGATGGTTAATATCCGACTTATCAAACGTTACACATCCCCGTATTCACGGATATAAAGGCTGGCGAAACGCTTACGGTAACGAATCATTCCGCGTCCCGTGGAAAGGAACAGGGGGAGTCGGACGAGTTTCTCTGGCGAGAAGTGAAAAAAAAAAAAAATGAAAGAATCGCGGTGGCCAGGGAAGGAGAACGGATGTAAAGAGGGAGAAAATACGGGGTAAGTTTCCGTGACGTGTAAATCACGCTTTACCGAGAGCTTTTGAGTCTGGCAGCAAGGTTCGTTGAAAAGTTAACAGGCGGAGGAATGAGGACCGTGTTCTCTCTGCCGCTTGTACCCGACACCATCGCGTACCGCTTTTACTTAATGCTCTCGCCCAGTTCTTCGCCCAGGGATGTTAAGTAACGAGCTTGTTGTATATGAATGCCACTGGTAAAAACGAACGCAGCTCTCACCGGTGATTCCGTTCTCTTCAGAGTTCTCTTATTTCCGTTCTTGGCGAACTTGTCCCACTGGCGAACGCGGTTCTAAGCGGAAGTGCTCCGCGAGGGGTGGTTGCGGTCTCTCTGCGTGTGTTCCGCTGGATCGCGTCACCGTTGCGACAGAAACGGCGACTCGAGGTTAATAAGTTCCCGTGCAATTTTAGTCGAAGCGTATTTCGATCGATCGAGAACAGGTTCCATCAGGATTTCCGTTACAAGCGGGACTCGTTGGGCATTTAAACGGGCACACATCGGGGACGGGAATCGAACGAGTCGCTTCGCATATTTATTGCACGCGTGATTAAGGCCAAGAAAGTTTGTATTGGCTATTAAAAATTCGCGCCACGGTTTCGCCGCTAGTTCGTTTGAACGAATGAACTTTAAATGAGAACAAGTTGACGAATAAAGTGCAATTTATGGATATTGCGCGTGTGCCGTGCGAACAATATTTAAATGAAACTGGACGCACCGGAAACTGTGAGGCTTGTTAAGCGTCAAGACAGTTGCTGTTTCGAAAATCCATTTGTCATTATATTAAATTACATTTCGCATCGATTCGAATACGATTGTTGTTGTTGTAATAATTTAAAATAATTTAGTACAGCTTCTTGGTATCTTTTAACTCCACGTTGTAAGTAACGCAAGTAACAGTAACGAGTGTTATAATACACGAAGTAGTTGTATTTCGAGAGGATGAACAGCAGAGAGAATTCAGCACGTCGTAGCAAGTAAAATAATTGTATCTTATTGTCAATTTGTCACGTTAACGACGCAATTACTGGTAGATTCGTGTATTACTCCGTCGTTGCCGTTTCTGCTCGCCATTTATTGTGACCATTCCAGAGATAGGCATCGCGGGAGGATTTTTAAACAAAGGGAATATTAAAGGAGCAATATCGGGCAGGTACCTCGCTCTCTGCTTTCTCCTATTCATTTTACGTTTACACAATAACTTTCTTACAAGAAACGTTCTCCGTCTGCTCGCAATAACGAGATATAAAACAATTTGCTCGAATAAGATCGAACGACCGAGGCAACGATCTGTTCGTCTTGAAAACAAAATTTTCATCGCACGATACTACTTACACGCATCGTTACGCGGGTGTTGAGTAAATTTTCATTCTAATATCGCATAATCGCACGATGAATTAGAGATCGTCGCACAAAGTTGCTCGATTCGCTTTCCAGTTTACCATATCACGAACGGATAGTCCTGTTCCTGCGTTGGAGAACCGTCGATGACGCCCGATGATCGTTGGGATATCGAGAAGCGAACGACCAGGCAAACTACGTGTATTCTCAAGCAATAACAGCGCAAATGTGTGTTAATTCCCCAAGAATACGCGTCACCAACCTGGCCTATGATATCGTTAATGCTCCGCAATGTTTCTCGTCTTCAATTCTCTTGCCAGTTTCTTCTCCTCTCTTCTTCTCTTCGTTCGCGATAATACCTTAACATCTACCATATAATTAAAAACAACGTCGACAAAGCAATTGCTGGATCATCCTGTGCACGCACACCAGAAGAATCTCCGCGACGCGAGCCAATGCGAGGCGGCTGACGTACTACAAAATAATTAATCAACACCCGTACGCGATAAATCCCACGTATAGTCGAACCGTAATTACCTTGTCACAGGTTCGATCTTGACGAAGCCCTTTCCTTTTTCCTCGCCATCGAACGCGCGCGGTTCGTGCATAAAACTAATGGAATATCGTTGTACCAGAACTCTGTCCCGTTCGAAAGGTCTCTGGCCACGATGCACGCGTGCGTTTCGTCCACACTGTTGCTACCGTCGAGGACACGTTTCGAATCGCGGCTAAACTATGGAGATACGACTCGTGTCTTCGGTATTATAGCTGGCGAGGTGAATATTATTACCATCGAGCGACGGTATCGCGACACGACGCCTTTTACGAGCTTCTTCGAATCTTTGTTTCGTGCACGCCGGTCGAACCTCGCTTTTTATCGACTGTCCATTCGTGCGCGAGTCTTGTCGCTCGAGGTGTACACTGGCAAGTGTAATTAATCATATGCGCGTCTCTCTGTTCCCTGTTAAAGCGTTCGATCATTCCATCGACCAACACTCTCGATTCGATCGACGATATTCAAATTTGTCTCTCGATGGAGAAGTCAGGAATCAGGTACATTTGGAAACCTCCGCGAGACGCGACAAACGATCGAGAACGACTTAAAAATCGTGGAGTACCACCGCAAGGAAAACGAGCTAGCGTTTTTCTGGTCGATCGTTCCCCATCGTGGATCCGCCGTTCGATTAGCCGAACTGGGGGGGTGGCCCAGGTTGCTCGCGTTACAAATGAACGCGCGCGATCACAGAACGAGCTGGGCCAAGGGTGCAATTTACCCGTGGGCGCAAACTGATCATAGAACGTCACACAAGCCCTCGTGAATTCCGGCGAAATCGGCTACGATAATGGGACGCACGGTCGAGAGTCGGTTACGAGCGCGTTAAGGGCCCCGTCTCGTTTTACATACGCCGCGATCCCGGCTGCCGAAAAATTAATCGGAACCTGTTGTTGCGTTCCGCGAATTCGCGTGTCGCGTGTCGACTAATTTTCAGTATCGATGGAATCGCCTGGCCTCGTCGTACAGAGCGAGCGATAACAAAGTGGACCATTTGTTCGATGACGCTTCGAGTACGCGTTGAACGCCGCGGAAATCGCGATCAGATCGCTGGAGGAGAGGCGGCCATTTTCACCGCGGCAAATCGGGTTAATGAAGTGTGTTTTTGGGAACCCGATGAAGCTGAATTCGCGCCGTTCGCTCGTGCAACTTTGTCCAAAGAAATTGAAATTGTCATCCTTGATTGTGGCATTCTTCGAAAATAAAAGGGCGACGCTCGAGGAAAATTGAATCGAGCGGAATTGGTTACGTACGCGACAAAATGACGTTTCCGCGGTTCTACTTGTTGAAGGTAATCAAAATCGAGGAGGAAAGTTTTTCGATTTAACATAGTTAAAAATTCCGTGGTTATGCTGGAAGTTAATTTCGTCGTTGCCAATCCCGACCGGATGTAGGTAATGACGAGAGAGGAAACGACGATAAGGTGGAGGAATTCCAGTTCGAACTTCAGTCTGAGACGCATTTTCCAAATTGAAAATCAGTCGACTCTCTTCCTGTCTTTATCGTTCTACAGGATGAATCTACAGGAAACATTTTAGTCTTCCATCAAGAAGAAATCGTTCGAAGGTCTGATTTCGCATTCAATTTTTTTTTTCGAACTCCAATAAACCGATTCACACTGAAACACATGGCGAAAGGAAATTCGAACGAACATTTTCGGAAGTAAAAGGCGGGGGAAACTCGAGGAGAAAAAACTTGTCAAGGATCGATATGCATGTTCGACGCGCGACGAGACGCGAAGTGGAGTAGGGGACGATAACCGGAAGATCTCGAGCAGGAGGACTTCCTCGATAGTTTGGACGGTGGTTTAAAATCAGCTGGAATCCAGCGCATTTAAGAGTCGAACGGAGTCTCTCGAGTCTCCGAAACTGCGAAACATTCGGTTCGAAGAGCACTCTACGGTTTCCAACGGAGTGATCTTAAAGGTCCTCGCCCGATTGGATGAAAATAAAAGGTGGACACAACTGCCAATACACTTAAGTTGGCTTCGCCGTTGCCTTTCTAAATAGGGGTGAGGAAGACAGTGTGATCTCGGGTTAGGATTCAGCGACAGCGGTAGAGGGGAGAAAAGGTGGAGGGAAACGGGCGGCGAGAGGACGTGGGGCAAAAAGGGGGACAGGGAACGAGGGTTGAAAACAATTCCGTGATGATAAGATAGAAGCTGGTTCCTGCGATGTAAACCAGTAGCTAAAAGACTCGATTCGCGTAGGGTGCAGATGGGGAGGAATAAAATGTGTTTTATGGAACGAGGAGTTTCGACTTTTCATTCGTTTCTCCGCGTGTTACCTTCTCCTTTCGTGGCCTCTCGACGAAGCGCAAACACCCTTCGATGCATCGCCAGTTTCTTTACGAGATTATTTTAATCACGCTCGATTATACGAAAGATACTCTTTTGGAAAAGGTAGAAGGGAGCGAATGGATCGGAAGGGAAAAGACGAACGTTTCAAATACTTTTCAGGTCTATTGAAATTACAAACATTTTAAACAGTCGGATATTGCGGACGATGTTTCTTCTGGGAAAATACCACCGGTGCTTAGCGAGTTTTGAATAACGCTGTGTGCGTCCGACCAAACTGACCACAATCTACTGCGGCGGTGCAGCCCACTGTTCGCCGAACCAACAACCCCGCATATGGGTCAAGATTTTACATTTCTATTTTTATTACAGGTCCGTTACGCACACGGGGTAAGCATCATTCTTTCCCCTTGGCTATTACTAAACTGTCACTGTGCGCGCAGGTGCGACATTTCCAAGTGGAAATCTAGGTCATCTTGCGTATTCGTTCGCAGCCCCTTCCGCTTTCTCGCATCTTGAGAGCTGATAAAAAGTTACTTGAAAGAATTGTACGTTCGTTTATTTTCAAGCTAATTCAGATATCGACATGAACGCACAGTTTATTATAGTCTTCGAGTCACTGTTTTCATACGCTTGAAAATGTTTCTCGCTTTAACGCTGAGAGTGTTCTGGGAACGTAGATAATCTTAATCGTAAACGGTTATAGAAAGGTAAATAAATATGTTGTACAAAGTATCGAAGTTTTCTCGATGACCAAATGATTGCAGCGATAGAAAAATGCACATTTTATTATTTAGAACCGATCGAACGAACCGAGAGGCAGCGCGTCTGGAAATGTACGACGCTTCGTCAGATTATCATTGCTCGGATTTTAGCTGGTAAGAAGGCAAAGTAATTAGGTGAAGTCCGTGTACGCGAGGAACGAGAGAGACAGTGTTTCGATGCGAGCTGAAAATGGTAAAGCTTGATGCGTATCGGAAAGAAACACGGAATGATATATACCTTCACGTCCCGGTTGTAGATTTATTGCGCTCGAACCACTCGAGAAATTAGGCTGACGCGATCCGTGGGTCAATCTTCGAATCAGTTTAGTCCCTGTTTAATTTTCCATCGCTATAAATTTCACCGCTGCATCTACTTTTAAATCGTGCCCCTACAATTTTCTCCGGCAAACACCCGTGTGTGTGCATGGTTGTCGTTGGCTTCTAAAAAAAAAAATGAATAAACGATTAGTGTCGTACGAAGTACACCGATAATGCGCGATAACGTGTTTTCCCGAACGAGTAAACGAATTTGAAAAAATCACTCCACTAGTAAATAACATTTTCCTCGGTAAGCCTTTGCGCTATCGATCGATAACATTCTTCGTCTCACATCGAACAAACTTCAATTTTTATTTCGTCGATGAAAGAAAATAAAAAGAAAAAGAAAAGAAAAACACGTAAATAAACATTCCGCTGAGGCAACACGATAACCATTATCATCGAATAGCGCGTGTCCGTAATTTCGAGACGTACCTCGATCCTCCGCGGGTGGAAAAAGCAGCGACATCTAATCCTCACCTTACCCCCGCAGACACGTACCGTGCCCGTTTCGAAATCTCCGACTGGCCGCTGGGTTCGGTCCGTCGCCCTCTGGCCCCGTGCCTGTTCTCCTGGAAACGAAACTTCCGTTTACACGTTGTCGGCTGATAGCAGCCATCGCGTAGAACACGGTCGTAATTTATTAACAGCTCTTGTGTGTACCGGAAATTCACGAGACACCGGTTTCAAAGTGGCACCCGTGCGAAAGAGAACGAGCAGCGGAGGGTGTAGGTTTGAACGGAGGCTGGGTGGGCGCAGGTTGCAGGGGGTGGCGAAGGAGAGAGGAACAGAGGGATTAGTATCGACAGGAGTAAGGTGAAACGTTGGAAGGGCCGGCAAGGAAAGGGTACACAGCGGTGGTCGTGTTAAGAGCAGGGACTAGGAGGAATAGGAGGGGGATGGAGGCAGACGGACGGACTGACGGACGCTCCATCCCCGACAAATGGATTAAGCGTAAATTGCTAAACTCTGTTTAATTTGGCCAAATGAATTTTGTTCCGCCAGCCCTCTCACGTTTTCCTGCCCCCCTACGCTTCATCCCCCGCGTCTATTCCTCGTTCCACCCCCGTGTGCAGGCTGGCTGCCTATCGCCCTTCCTCGTTCGCCGGGAAGTCAGAGCGCGAGATTTGCCTTGAACTTTGGACCAGAAAGCTCGTTCCCTCGCGCGCAAGAGAGGGGGTGCGTCTGCATTTTTCGGTGGCACGAGAAAAAATAACGAGAAAGGAACGGGATACGAATCTTTTTACATCGTGCACTTTTCCTTCCGACCATTTGGAATCGATCGCGTAGGTTTACTTTTCAATTCGCAAATAATCCAGCGATTTCTTCTCTCCGACGAATGATCGAACGCGTATTTATTTCTCTTTGTCCCTGGAACGATAAGAATCGAATTGTTCGACAGCATTAGAGTCGGATGCGGTTATTTAGAAAGCAAACGGCGGGAAAGTGAAGTGGCGCGCCGCAGCATCCGCTCGTGGAAACGTCGAAACACGTGAAAACCGATGGTTCGGTATTATCCTGCGTATATTCGATCCATATTGTTAAGGCAACTTCGTAATCGGATTATGTGCAACATTATCCCCTATTCAGACGGTTCGTTTGTGCTGTTCGAAATCAGTAGGTGTCCACCACCTTCGAATACGTGCCTAAATCAAGCCGGCAGAGATTATGTCTTGCGTTTAGAATACGCTGCCGTGGATCCAACCGATCCGATGTCTGCGTACGCGCAACCCCCTGGGCTCGCCCTCGCGCCCTCGCCAGTAATATGTGGATGGATCTGTCTATGTGTATCTCGAAACGGACGGTGCCCATTGTTTGCGCACGCGATGAAAATTTCGGGTACGATGTTGATGCTACGATTAAATTGCGGTCGGGTTCAGTTCTATTAATCGCCGTAGGAGAATCCGACAGGGGTTGTTTAGACCGTGGATAGAAAAGGAACGCGCGCACTACGCGTGCCATTGTACAGCTGTACTCGCGCGGATTTCGCTCGCAGAGGGATGCAGATATCGAGAATTTTTCTACGTATCTCGATGAAGGGTGCAGATTCGAAAATTGTCACGAGGTTCCGTCGAAGGAAACGACGGGTCAGGCGAAGCGGAAAGTTATAATTTTCGACGCCAGTTTATCCTTTAATTAATAACGCCACTACCTTCCCTAATTTGAGCGTAAAATTTTATGCAAATATTTTAATTAGATACGTCACGGTTCTAGATTCATCAAGTTTCATTCAATGTAAATAAATGCCGTGGTGAACGGCGCTGGCCATAATCCATGGAAATCTAAATTTGTATACGGGCTTACCGCGAAATTAATGTAAATTCTATAACGCGCGAAATAAGTTTGAAACTGTGTCGGTTCTATCTTAAATCCGTATTTCCCCGCTCGTTCTCTCTCCCCCTCTCCCCCTCTCGTTCTCTAATATCGCTAAATTCCACTTTACCATTGTTCTGGAAATATGTTTCTCGTAGGATGTTTCAATTCGTTTCAAGTATACCAGACATCATTCCACGCTAAATTGGCCACATTTTTCTTCCCTTTGTGCATATAATTAGTCTAAACGGTAATGAAGTCTCAAATTTTATCCTGGAAACGATTTTCCGCTCTTAATTGGTTCTCCTTTATTTTAGCTACTACGGGGACGTTGATATGAAAAGATGTTCGCGTTCGTTTTCACTCGCAATTCATACTGTGTATTATTCCTTATATAAAAGGACGTGGAACATTAAGATAAAATCGACTTCGACTATACATCTTCATCGTAACCTCGAAGATTATACATAGTAGCGATCACTAAACAATTTTTTATCAACTTCTTTCGCTTTCTGATCTCCAACTGACGTAAGTAGAACGTCCACGCATCGCATACGTAATCGAACTTCCACGAAATTGTTATATACATTTCCTCTGAAATCGCGGAAAAATAAAATACCAAAGAAGACTCCGCCGCACGGTTATTGACTTACTGGTAATTATCTGAAGCTGCGCATGTTTCTCGCGATTGTATAATCATTTACTCGAAACGACCGCGCACGAGTCGCTGCGTACATACGCCATGGAAAAGAATTTTAACGACGCGGACGATTGTTCAAACGACGATCGTACGAGAAAAATGTGCGACTGTTTATTTAAGAAGAAAAACTACATATCCAAATTTATTTACTATCAATGCAGATGCGATCACGCTACAATTAACTACCCTTCCAGCGCAATTTAAACATAAGAGGAATCGTTAAACGAACAACTCGTACGAAACGATTTCCGCTCTGGTAGGAAACAATCGATTAAAAAATTTTCTTATGCACAGCGAGTCTGCGCTGACAGATACTACAATGGTGCATTGCACGTATGTACGTATGCGGATAATGGTTACGTGAGCGCATTCGCGGAAAATAGTGAGTCGCCTTGGTCTCGCACGAGTTCCCGTGTTTGTTGTTCGCGACTGCACTCGATGCGTGCGTCGCACAGGTTTACGAAACGAGAATGCAAGTGCTTAGATGTCAGGTGATGAAAAAAAAGAATTAGCACGCTCGTCTCGAGGCTGAAGGATTTCCTCGCGATACCCGATCCACGGAGTTAATTTCAACTCGCACGACCGGACGAGACGGATGTTCACGTGTAAACTGACGTCAGAGGCAGCCGAAAATAATAAAAGACAAAAATACTCGGCGATCTTTGCAACGAACCGAAGCATCTCACGGAGGAAGGATATCTGGTACGGTTTCAGATACGAGAATGTCGTTTTCCCCACGTTTTGTTGATCGTGCGAAGAGGCGAATCGTGGGCGGAGAGCAGATAGAACGTAACCGCTGCCACGGTCATCGCGTACTTTGAATAACGATTTGATATCTGCGTCGAAATGCCGCGTGATGGACTCGAATGATGGAGCGGTTTAGCTGTCGCGACGATTGAAGTCGAGGAAGTGTTGACCAGAAAATTAGACGAGGAATGGATCGACAAGGGCACCGCCTAGACACTCGCGTTCTTTTTTTGGTGGGCTTCAGAAACCTGTTGGTACTGTCTTCGACGCCACGAACCGAATGATGCAAGAAACGCTTCGCGTTGGGATCGATCGTTTATTCAGAAGCGAGTATATCTGTTAATTAATCAAGAAAGAGATTGGCGGGATTTTCGAGTTCTCACGAACGAAAAGCCAGAAACGGTTTATCAAAAAATAAGCATGGAGGTTTATGCGAGATAACGGATCGATGGTATCATCGCGTTGGCAAAATTTTACGACGCAGATCCCGATGACACACTGGGAAGACCTTGAACTATGCCAATCATTCTAAAATGTAGAAACCGGTTTGGATAGCCGGGCTTGGCCTGAGGCTTACGCCATGGATAGAGCAGAGTCGCAGTTCATTGTTCCTAATAGTCCTCTTCTCCCTGGCTTCAGTCACCTTCAAATACATCGCCCAGATCACAGTCCTCGCGCGAAAATACGGATCTCGAAGAAAATTCGAAGTCGATCGACCATAAACGATAACGTCGACAGATAAAAGGTAAAAGACAGATCTAACGAGCAACATTTACGAAACGGGAGACTAAATTGAGGAAGATTCGTAGCAACGCGAGCAACGAGTAACGTCAGCCACGGTTAAACTCGATAAGCTACATTCCCCTTTTTATGCGCGCGTGAACGCGTTCCGCTCGCGTGGATATTAAAAGTGGATTTCGTCATTCCAGCGCAGACAGTCGCGACGCAGACGGCGTCCCGGACCGAGGCTCCTCGATACGCTATCGCGAGACTCTGTCAGCTTTCAAGTTGAGAGTCATTCGAGAGTTTCGAAGAAAACATTCGCGAGTTAAAAACGCAACAAGTTATTCCACTGCGTCAGTGAGACAACGTTCAACAACAATCGCGATCGTTCAGAGTGGTGTGTGACAGAAGACGAAAAGAATCGTAGCATCCTAGCGAAATCAGTCGCGATGGATTGGTGGACGATAATCGTGGCGGTGATCGCCGTACTCGGGGTAGTTATGTACCGATCCTATCGAATCTACGACTACTTCGAGGAAAAAGGGATCCCTCACTCGCGTCCAATCCCGATTCTGGGAAACATTTGGAAGGCGGTGATGCTGCGGGCCACGTTCGCCGACCTGGTCAGGCAGATGTACGATCAGTTCCCTGACGCGAAGTACATCGGTTTCTTCGACTTTATGACGCCAGTGATCACCATTCGTGACCTGGAGCTGTTGAAATCGATCACAGTGAAGAACTTCGACCACTTCACGGACCACAGAAGCTTCGTCGACGACACTGTCGATCCTCTGTTCGCGAAGAACCTCTTTGGCCTTCGCGGTGAACGATGGAAGGAAGTGCGCGGCTTGTTGAGTCCAGCGTTCACCTCGAGCAAGATGAAGTCCATGTTCTTGCTGATGCGCGACTGTGCCAACGAGTACGGGGATTATCTGGCCTCGATCAAGCCTGGAGAGAACACGATCGAGCTGAAGGAAGCGTTCACCAGATACACGAACGACGTGATCGCCACGTGCGCGTTTGGCATCAACGTGAACTCGATGAAGGACAAGGAGAACAAGTTCTACGTTTACGGTAGAGAGGCGACGAATTTCGGCAGGCTGCAGTCCCTCAAGTTCTTCCTGATAAGGAGCAGCCCGTCGCTGTGTCGGATGCTGGGCATCAAGATGATCAGAAAGAAGATAGTGAACTTTTTCACGGAGCTGGTGGCGACCACGGTTAACACCAGGAAGGAGAAGGGCATCGTGCGGCCCGACATGATTCAGTTGATGATGGAGACGGAGGGGAAACTGGGACCAGGCAAGGAGTTCACCATCGAGGACATAACCGCGCAGGCGTTCATCTTCTTCTTCGGCGGTTTCGAGAGCACCTCGACGCTGATGTGCTTCGCTGCCCACGAGATCGGGGTGAACAAGGAGGTCCAGACGAGGCTGCAGGAGGAGATCGATCAGGTGCTGGAGAACTGCAACGGCACGGTCACCTACGACGCGATAAACGACATGAAGTACCTGGACGCGGTGATCCACGAGGCGCTCAGGATGTACCCGACGATCGTGGCCGTCGACAGGGTATGCGTGAAACAGTTCGAGCTGCCGCCAGCTGTGCCAGGTGGCAAACCGCACGTCGTCCAGGAGGGTGAATTCCTCTGGATACCCATTTACGGTTACCATTACGATCCTCGTTACTATCCGGAGCCGGACAAGTTCAAGCCCGAACGGTTCTACGACAACGTCAAACAGATGACCAACTCTGGCATGTTCCTCGCGTTTGGTATGGGCCCGAGGATGTGCATCGGCAACAGGTTCGCACTTTTGGAGACGAAGGTGTTGCTGTTCCACATCTTCGCCAAATGCAACCTGGTCCCGAACTCGAAGACCTCTATACCGATGAAACTGAGCAAGAGAGGGTTCGCGATGACCGCTGAGAACGGATTCTGGTTCGATATCGTGCCGAGAGCCGAGAAGAAGGCGAACACCGAGAAAGTTTTGCTCCTGGAGTCGCCTGTGCTTTCCGGATAACCTCTCGTTGCTAGAAAATCGTCGAGCTCTTTCAGTCGGAGGGTAGACGGGCACTCCTATCGAGGGTGCATAGGAATTTGTAACTCCAAAGCGTTCTGATATTAAAATGTTTTTATATTTTTTTATTCAACTTAGCAGACGGAGTAGCTGGTAAACGTAGCTTCGTAGATTTCCATTAAACCGTAACTAATTTTTCGCGTAAATGGTAAGGAACTGTACAATTGGAATTAATAAAGGAGATCGTTCTTGTGAACCTCGCTTGAGCGTCGCTATTTTGCAGACAGCGGCGATGAAATTGGCTTTATGGCTCTATTTATTTTGATTACACTTGAGCGTTGTGTGACTCCGGTGCCATTAAGTAGTTTACAGTAGCGAAGATCAAGGAGAGCGTGCTCTCGTCGAATGTACAATACTTTTCGCGTGTTTCCAACGTTAGATCACTTTCATCGATATTCGTTACTTTTTACACATTTTATCGCGCCATCGAACAGCTTGTACGCACGAATTATATATACAAATACTCTTTACTGTCTATACGAGTGTACACACTGTAACGTCATGTACGATCGAGAAACCGATTAACAGTCAGCCGTTGGACGCGGATTTCTTGAATTCAAGTACAAAAACGAGGAAAAAGTTGAGCGAAAATAAAATATTCGATTGAATCGAGCCTCTTGCGCTCGCTTCAAAGCGATTCTCGATACACATATCTGGAATACCCGACAAACATGGAATCCAAAAGTTTCACCTATCCCTTTGAAAGGTCCAAATCGAAAGACGAGATCCCATCTCGGTTCTTAAATTATTCTCATATTTGTCTTTCCCGCTCAAACGATTATTCCCCGGTTACGTAACGCTACTTTGCGCTTCCCCGTTTCGCTTCCATCGTCCAGTGCTCCTTTTCGCACGCGATGCTCTCTAATCTTCCGCTTCGATCGAAATAGTTCCCTCGCGTCGCTGTCGAATGGAAAGAATAGAACGTGGCCGCTCGTTACCGAAATAAAACGATTCGAGTTCTCGAAAAGGAGGTTCGAGCGCTTCGTTCAGACGCGACGAAGAAAACGGAGGGGAAAAACGAGGGAGGCGAGGTCGCGAGGCGGGTTTCGGTTAGGTCTCCAGTAATGGACGCGTGTTACGTGTCCATCTCAATTATCATCCTCGGGTGAATACGTCGGTGGTTCGTCTGCATGGCCAGCACGTAGCAGGGAGTCGCGGTACGTATAACAGCCGTATAATATATTCCGGTACGTGATCGGCCAGTGGCGAAGACGCGATACGACCTTGTGAATGTTGCTTTAATGAGCGAATTCCGTGCGCGTCGGGAGCCCAGCCCGGTTCCACCGTTCCCTGCGAACCGGTTGCACGCCGTTGAATAACGCGCGGAGATGCTACCGGAGGAGGCTGTGACCTAGTTGGTACCGATGGCGCAAGAAACCGTGGATCTCCCGTTATTTCCAATACATCCGTCTCTAACGAGAGACTGTCGCGCGAGTCGAACGACAGTTTGAGTTCTTCCGTGTTGCGAGATCGACGACTCGATCGAGGGAGATGTTGTGGTTCGATCAACGAACGCGTCGATCGAAATGTTTTAACCTATTTTGATAAAGGAATGCGAGTTGAGTTAACTCAACAGCGAGAATTCGTGAGGTGAACGATAATGATAGTAGTAAGCGAAGGAAGGACGCGAGGAAGATTTTCGTAATCGTCGTATTCGTCGAGGCGAGAAGCAATCCGCGCTGGCCACGGATTATCGCGCGAACTTCCTCTCGCAGTGTTGTTGAAGCTCCCTTTTCTCCGACCCAGCAGTCCTTGGCTGCCCTAGGAAATATCTGGCAGGTTGACTCGATAAAACTTACCCGTCCGTCCTATCCCCACCCTCGACGGGGAATGTAATTCACTCTTCGGCTGTGGCGAGGGTGCGGGGCGAACTCGAGGGCTCGGAGAACGGAGGTTAGCGATCGAACCGACGCTATCACGACCGGCTTTTGGTCAGAATTAATGAACCGAGGATCGTAAGGGTGAATCCGCGCGGTGTATTGTCTTGTGTCTTGCGTTAATGGAAAGAGCCGCGAAACCAAAGGAAATGCTGAAAGTGAATAGGAATCTCGACTGCTTTTTTTTCTAATCTATTGGACGAGTCGAAGTTCAGTAAAGTTGATGGAACGTTTACATAAATATATATCTGTCAAGGAGTTGACGTTTAATGTACCATGTTTGGTTTTAGTATTAGGACGTTATAATTATGCTAATACATCAATCTTTCCGCGTTTGTGACATGTGTACTGAACGTGTGGACGTGTTATGTACTACGAAGCTGTAGTAAAACAGCGACGCTGATAACATGTTGTGATAACGTCCCGATTAATGCCGAGAAGTGCACACGTGCTAATCAATTATTGTGGTACGCGCAGAAACGAACGAAAATTATCGTTACGATAACTACTATCGTTTGGCAAACATTATTATCTACACCAGGGAAGGTGGAAATAAATACCACATCATAGACTCGTATCCAACATGTAAGCGATGACATTACACGTTTTGTAATGGTCTGAAAAAAATCGCAATTAAATATCCTAACGTACATTATTTAAATCGTGAGTTGCAAAATTATCGACTTCACGGAAATATCTAATCGATCCACCAGTGAAGTGGACGTCCTATGGCTCGTGAACAAATATACATTTATTCTCTGCCTTTTGCAGTGGTATATTAAAAAGAATCGAGCGTCGTCGTTCGCATCTAAAAGTGAATTCAGTAACAAGATCGAAGTTAAAGTACAATTGTCGTCACATCAGATTCCACTGGCGGTTCCGTTAACCAGAAGAGGGGGATGGAAATTCATCTACCATCGCCCTTTTTACTCTTCGCGTTCATCATCAGCTGGATCACGTCCTACTGTTGAACGTCTGTTCGATCCCTGTCCCTCACAATTTCAGCCACTACCTCCAGAAAGAACTTCCGGACGTTCAGGTCCATTAAGTTCAACCCAAGCGCCTTGGTCAGCGTTGACGCGTTTCTGTACAACAGCAGCTTCAACAGCATCAGCAAACTGGTGAACGAAGTGGCTATCCTGCCGTACACGTAGAATTCGTTCTTCAGCCCTTTCCTGGTGTTCACATCCACACCGTACACGCACCTGACGATCACGTCGTTCGTGTACATCGACAGCAGCTCCTTCAACTCTTGCTCGCGCTCGTTCTCCGGAAGGTTCACCAGCGAGTCCACGAATCTTTCCGCGTCATTGTCTTGAAATGATGTTACAAGTTCTTGGAGCATAACTATTCCGTGCAGCAAACTCGTTTAAATAGAAATGAGGATAATGCACAAGGAAAGTATTCAATCTGACTAGTTACGTCCGTACATACGTTTTGCATGACTAATAATCACTTCTTTCCTTTAACCCATTTGCATCGTAAGCGCATATATGCGCGAATTTTGTCTGGCAACTATCACCAGAGCGCATTTATGTGCGCATTTCCCTTAGGCACTTATCACCAATGCGCATGTTATGCTCGTGCATATTGAGCGCGCAGTCAATGAAAAGTGGTGATTGGAAGGATTTACACCATGTCCATCGTTGCCACGAAAAACTACCGGTCAACATTTTCCAACGCTTATCGAAACGACTTCATCGAAGAGGACGCGCAAGCGTTGTGTAGTTTGTTTATCAGAAAAAAAAGAAGCGATACATTTTATCGATGTGATAATTGCCATGTGGCGTTACGCATTAACCATTTCAAGTGTTATCGTGTTGTGCAAAACAGTTAGATCCCATTTTACAACAAAATGATTGCGAGGTATTGCAGGTACACTTTATTAGTAAATATACCTTTGTTAGGAGAAGACACGTATATCCATGTACGTGCAAAGATATATTAATCGGAAATGAATGCGTATCGATAAACGTAAGATATCATTCATCGTTCCTCGAGTGGATAATCCTATCAATTTGTATCGAAAATTCATGTATCTATTTCATTTGTACAATCACACCATTGGAACGTGTGTGACACGCGAAGAAGTTAAACTATCGACTTCTCTGAAATATCTGATCGAACTCCCAGTGAAACGGACGTCCCATGTTTCGTGTAAAAAAATTTACATTTATTTGGTACATCTTGCTATAGATTACTATATTACAAACAATCGAACGTCGTCGTTCGCATGTAGAAGTGAACTCGATAATTAAATTGCAGCTAAAATATAATATTTGTAGTAAAACATCTCACGTTCAAGCATGAACGGCACCGTTAGCTACCCCATTGGTTCCGTTCACCTGAATAGAGGGATGCAAATTCTTCCTAGGCTCGAGCTTCAACCAGAACCCATCGCTGGCCGTCAAATTCAGCGTTCCCTTCTTGTACTTGAACGGAACCGTCGTTTTCGACCCGATCTCCACGTTACATCGAGCAAGAAAATGACAGAGCAACACCTTGATCTCTGTCAAGGCGAAACGGTTACCAATGCACATCCTGGGCCCAATACCAAACGCGAGGAACGTGCCTGAGCTCAGAATCTTCTTCCCGTCCTGCAAGAACCTTTCAGGGTCGAATACTTGTGGATTCTCGAAGTATTTCGGGTCCTGTTGCAACGAGACAGCTGGAATCCAGACGTTCATCCCTGGTCGCACGACGAAGGGTTTGGCGCCAGGTACCGCTGGTGGTAATTCGTACTCAGTGGTGCAGACTCTATCCAAGAACGGGACGATCGTGAAGAGCCTCATCGTCTCGTTGATCACAGCGTCCAAATACTTCATGTCGTGCATCACCTCGTAGCTGATGTGCCCTTCGCCCTGCTCCAACGCCTCGTCGATCTCCTCCTGCAGTTTCCGCTGCACGTCCGGATGCTCTGCCAGTATGTGCGCCACGAAACAGAACTGCGTGGACACGCTGTCGAAACCGCCAAAGAAGAACGTGAACGCGTGGGAGGCCATTTTGTCGATGCTGAACGCTCTGCCTTCGCCCTTTTTACTCTTCGTGTTCATCATCAGCTGGAGCACGTCCGGCTGTTGGACGCCTGTTTTATCCCTGTTCTCCACCGTCTCGCTCACTATGTCCATGAAGAACTTCTCGATGTGAGAGCCGATGAACCTCAATCGAAGCGCCTGCGCGATCCGCGGCGCGTTTCTGTACAACAGCAGCTTCAACATCACCGTGAAAGTGGTGAACGTAGTGGCTATCCTGCCGTACACGTAGAACACGTTCTTCGGCTCCTTCCTGGTGTTCACGCTCACACCGTAGACGCACCTCGCGATCACGTCGTTCGTGTACATCGACAGCAGCCCCTTCATCTCCTGCTCGCGCTCGTTCTCCGGAAGACTAACCAGCCAGTCCGTGAATCTCTCCGCGCAGCTGGACATCAGCTTGAACATGTTCTTGATCTTGCTGGAGGTGAACGTGGGCGACAGCATCGCCCGCTCCTCTCGCCATTGGTCGCCCCTCTGAGTGAACAGCATGTTGGCGAACAGAGGGTTCGAGTTGTCGTTGACGAACGGCCTGTGATCCGGAAACTGGTCGAAGTTCTTCATGGTGATCGCCTTGATCAGGTCCAGGTCGCGAAGTATTACCAACGGTGTGAGGAACTCGTAGAAGCCCACGTACTTCGCCTCTGGCGCGAAGTTGTAGATGTCGTCGATCAGATCCTTGATGGTCTTCCTGTTGGTGACCAGCGGTCCCATGTTTCCCAACAGTGGCGAAGGCGGAACGTGCGGGATGCCATGTTTCTTGAACAGGTCGTTGTTCCTTGTGATATAGTAGTAAACGGCTACCGACACTGCCGCTAGCAACAGCGCGGTGGATACGTAGTCCATCTCGACGAGGCTCACCGTGCCCGATTAACGGAGGAACTGACTCTCTTTGCTGGGTCGTGTCGTTTTTATGTAGAGGGGATGCAGCAAACCTCACACGCAGGACCGGTTCGAGGCCATTCAACACCCGAGACTCTCCTGCAATTCTGTCGTGTGTTTACGCAATTCGGAGATTTGGTTATCACGATGCGATTGGATGTGTCGCGGTATCAATCGGTACTCGACTAGACAATCGGTCAATAGATAGTCTAATCTGTTCGATCTCGATGCGATCTTTGAGGTTTGCGAGTGTCGTTGTTAGAATGAAATCTAGATGGAAGATAGAGGAGCAATTTTTTTCTAGCATACCGTGTATGGCTTATAATTAAAGGCTGGATGTTTACCACAAAGATGAAGTGGGCAAACACTGAAAGAGTAATTTATCATATACTTCAAGACGATAAGACATCCTGATTACAAAATATTGCCACGTAACGTGCAACGGCCTTTCTTGCGCACTTAGTAGATAAGAATTGTTGGTTACTTCTAAATAAGGGTCGCTCGTTAGTTGGCATGCAATCGTTTCTATTAATTGGCCAAGTTCGCGTCGTTTCGTTTGTTCGAGTACCAAAGCGCAACGTCATTTTTCGTCTACTCCTAGAAAACGGGTTACTCGAAAAGATATTTTAACAGAAGCCGCTGTAAGAAAAGTTGCGCGGTATAAAGATTATGGGAAGCTATAAAACAGTTTCTTATCGAGGGCCGTATTATTTTACACTACATTGAACGGAATCCTATCTCGCGCCCAGAGTGCGTGAACCGATATATTCGATTTTATTCAAACGATTGTCCATCGATCGGCCTCTGTCGCGATCGAAAAAAGAAAAAGAAAATAAATAGCAACGCGGTGTTTATCATAATATTCTGGAGAATTTCCGTTTTCCACTGCCGTCATCGTTTTTTTTTAATAATCTAAAGGAAATGCTGAAAGGGCCGAAGGCTGGATCGGAAAGTTTTGCTTCAACATCAGCAGCTGCCATCATAAATTATTATAACTTATTAAAACAATAACCTATATAAAATTTTCAAGCTGCTAAAGTTCCGATCTCAAAGCATTCCTATAACCTATATAAAATTCCCGAGTTACCCGAAGTTTTAATCTAAAATCGCTCTTGTTACAGTGCAAACACAAAAGGAAGAGGGAAAGAAATTATGGCTCGTCTTCATCCCTTATCCAGAAACAGAAACAACAGAGCCGAATAATTATTAAATCAAACTGTACGATGAGATTACGAAGAAAAAGAAGAAGAAGAAGGAAATAGTCGAGTGAAACGCGAAGTCGAAAAATCGTCTGTTCCTTGGACGGTTCTCAAGCGCAACCATCGGAAACCGTTTCCGATCCCTTTTTTTTCCCCGTTCGGGTCCGGTCGGCGAAATTAGCCAGCAATGGATTGCGACGCGGAGACGGCCGCGGGTTATTTGGATGCCTCTCCTGAGCGGCTTGGGACGTCGCTTCAGATCCAGGATATTGCGAACGATGGGATCAACGTACGGAAACAAAGCCAGCCACTTAGCGGCAAATTAGCGATGGCTCCGGGCGCCACTGTCGCTCTTCATTACACCGGCACCCTTGCACACCCACCGCCCTACACTTCCCAGGGCTAACCCTCTTAACATCCACCAGACAATGCAACCGCCTATCTTCCTCGCTACATCTCGACCAATTAAATCACCGCTATGACGAAAAATCCTTACCCGACCGCCGGTAATCGCTTAATTATCCCGTGCCTCGACTCTCCTCCTCCTTCTTCCTCCTCTTCGTCTCGCTTTTTTTCTTTTCCTTCTTGTTCGAGGGAGGAAAGAAGGTTGAACGTAAAGCGTGGCAGCCGAGACGCGCTCGCTTCGGTCAAGAATTCTGTCGGGAAACTATTCGCATCGCGAGGTTCTTCCCATCGTGTGCAACGATTAGCACGTTACGTGGTTTCTATATTTAGCGATCATCGCGATTTATTTTCAATTTCCGAGAGGTTCGCGCGCTCGTGGCTTTCCTTGTCCGCGGAGATTGAAGGAGGCCAACAACGGGGACGGAGGAAACGAGCGGAGGGGTTCGCCAGCTAAGGTGTTGCCCGCGCCGAAAGCGAGACGCCCAGGCCAGCCGTGAAGGGTGGCGGAAAGTTGCGAGGCTCGTGTAACGGACTCCATTGTTAGACCTTATTGAGAATCTGCCAATACCCTGGGATTCAATTTGACTGGCGAACCATGAACGCCATTTAATATACAACAAGCGAGGGGACGAGTGGGCGGTATAGAGCGGCACTGTAGGGAACACATTGGCGCCTTTGGTCTCGCGATACGACAAGCTGCAGAAAACATTAACAGTCTGCGCTCGCGAGGCGAGCCAAGGAATGCTTTTCTGATAACTTGGTGTTAATCGTGAACGCCGTTCGATCGAATGACAAGTAGCCGGTACAATGCTGCTAATTTTCAGCCGTTTTCCGCTCTTGTAGCTTCTGCTATTTTTTTCTCTCTCGTTGAATCCTAAATTACTCTCTGCAATTCCTCAACAGCGAATCGTATCGAAAGTTTGCACGGTATCTCATTTACCCGTTTTATATTCTTCTCAGTGGCGACGATTATTGCGCGTCTTCTGATAAAATCGTTTCCCGATGCGCAACTGTTGCAATTATTTACGAAGGCGTAAAACCGATTTTATGCAAGAAATCGAACGCAAAAGAGAAACCGGCTACTGTATAATTTTGTACGTGCCCGTGCATTGCATTCGAAAATAATGAATGCCAAAGTTGCGCAATTTATTCGATACGCCACGGCTGATTTAAACAACGAACGAGTAGCTGTTCGATCATCGATGACTAACGAGCGAGCATCGACGACGCGTTGTTTTTTTCTGAAACTTTTCCCAAGTGTTATCTCGAACTTATCTGAAAATCTACCTGCAATTCGTTGGTACCTCTTTTTCGTTTGCCTCGTATAAGTTCTGATCTCGATCAACTGTTACAGTGTGCAAAAATTAGAAGGCTAGGCTATAATTGTTACGTATAATCGTAATTATAATTAGTAATAAATATGCATGGCTTTGGTGCTGGTGTGAATATCGAAGAAATTAAATATTTTTAACGTAACCGTAAATATGAAAAATGTATAAAAATGGTAATACCGAGCGAAGGGTTGATGGTATTCATTTAAATGCAATCGCGTTACGTTCTTCGAATAATGTACTAAAAAGTATAAAAACGAGACGACGCTGTTGTATTCGTAGAAATTTGTTTCTGGTCTGATGCAGACGAGCTAAAATGAAACACATCCCTCCGGGAAATACTCCCTAATAACGACTTAAGAGCGAGGCGTTCCTCTTTCTTCCTCTCGATCATTACTTGCGCCTTTTAAGTGCTTCGTTTTCCAACCGTCTCTTCTTCTCTTACTTTTCCTCCGTTCAATCTTTATTAATTACAACCTATCGTTCGTACTTTCAGTAATTTTTTTAATCGCGCGAATAGAATCAAAAAAGAAAAAAGTAACGATACACACTTGAAATATTCCAATCGCGTTGCTCGTTTTCATAGAAAATTAATCTACCCTCCACAGAAATAATAAACGTTCCGTTGTCGCTTTTTAAGGGGACCAAACAATTATAAGTAGCGTAGCGCGCAACGGCGATGCGATTATAAAAGTAATTCGTCACAACTGCAGCAGATAAATTATTCAGATTAATGGTACGCCGTCGCCAAAAGTTTCAGCAATTCCCTGCTTATTTAAAGGTCCGTAAAAAAGCTAAATGTCTCGTTTGTGGAAGAGTGACGTTCAATTTTCGCGAATAGTCGCCAGGAGACGCGAGGATCTATTCTTTATTTTTCTCTCTTCCCCCTTCTTCTTTCTTTCTTTTTTTTTGCCCTCCCCCGGCTGGAAATTAAAAGCAGCTGGATGTTGCCTCGTTCCGAGCCCGGAATTCCCGAGGGTAAAGTTTCTCAACAAAGGCTGGATTTCTTTTCTCACTGTCCGCTTCTTAAACGCCGACATAATGTACGAGAGCTAAGCCTTGGATCAACGACACGCGACGTTGCGCAAAACGGCAACAGAAAATCGATCCTCGATTTTTTCAGAGGACGATCGCTTCGCGCACGGTCTCGTCCGATCGAGAACCTCGAGATGCGTTGTTCGACGCGCGAAGGCTAATAATTCACCTCTCTCACCCCAACCGCCGGACGTCACCAAACGCGAGGCTCGAAAACTTTCGCGCGCACCTAAATGGCGGAGAAGAACTTTCCCCGAATTGAAGGCGACGAATTCGAGGAGCGGTGGAACCAGGACGGAACCACCCGGCTGGGAGAGGAAGAGAGCAAGGGAGAAAGTAATCTTTTAAAGGTCCTGGACACACGAGCCGTAGAGAGAAAACTCGCACCCCCTCACCCTGTCGAAGACAGAAGAAAGGGAAGCGAGGTGTGAGAGGTGGCTGGGCTCGGTCTGCAGGCATCTGCATAACAAAACGCGCAATTAATAAAGTTCCCGGTGTGGAGGGCGGCCACAAAAGAGCATTTCGTCCTTTCATCGCGCTCCTGCAACCTCCCGGCCCGTTTCACCGACCCCTCGCCCCCTTGCCACCCGTCGTCGAACCGTGGACCAACGCCAGCCGGAAAGTAGGTTGGCGGGGGCGGACGGGACCCTGGAAACAGCCAGACACCCGGCACCGGGGCTAAATAAGTCAGGACTTTGTAAGGAATCCTTTGCGAAACTTCGCAATCTTTGCCACGCGATACTACTACGCTGGCTACGTATTTTTAATATTTAACCTGATACCTAGCGCCTCCGAGTCCTCCCCGCCGCGGACTTCATTTGGGGGCGTTTTAAGTAACCCCGAGGTTCAGCCCAGAGCGCTCGAGCGTCAAGTTAACGTTCCTACGGTTAATACCTAAATTAATTTCCATACTCCGCCACTTGTCGGAAAAGAAGAAAACGTGTTCCAACAAATCGCCGCAAATCCTCGCGATGCCCCGTGGAACTACAACCCCGCCAATCGACGGTAGCGGATAGCTAGCGGAAACGGCGGCGGCCAAGCGAAATGACATTTCGCACCAGCTCTCATCGCAGGTCCTTCTTTTCATTAAAAGCCCGGCAAAAGTTTCGAATGAGAATTCGCTTCGAGGGTGCCTCTGAATTGAATTGCTTACGCAGGCCGACTCTTACGCTACACCTTACCGCCTCGACTACCCCCCCTCCGCTTGGCTTTCTCTCACTTTCGACCGGATGGTACCGCCGCGGTGCAATCCAAAAGTTTTCCCGCGCAAAATGCGAGCCGCATTATTTATCAAACGCAGGAGGCAGCGTCCCGGAGGCCGGCCGGGATTTTAACGCGGCCCGCCGTCCTACGTGCAGCCACCCCCCTACGGTAAACAGTTTCCAGTCTTCAGTCGGCCAACAGTCTGGCTGCTTAATATTTCAGACAACCCCGGGTTAACTTCATGCATACTTATTCCGCGACGCGTGACTACCGCCCGCCCCTGTATACACATTCCGCCCAACTTTTTCTTCCTTGTCCTCGCCTGGGCCGATCTTCGCTCTCGCGCGAATCGTCGAGACACTCTGCTCGCGATCGTCCATTTTTCTCGCTGCTCTCCCCTCGTTTAGGCAGCCCGCGCCTTGTTCGCGTCCACGTTTCAAGCGCCAATTGCCTCTTTGCGACGGGAAGATCACACGACTGTATTTCACTGTCCTCCGCGAGAGTTAATAGAAAGGAGGGAGGACGATCTGCTCGTTGGAGAGAAATTGAACGAGACAGATTTCTGCCGCCTTTCTAACGGACAGCAAGCTGTCTTTTATACCTTCCTCCTTGATCTCGTTACCATCCTGTTTAATTGTCAGCTACCGGAGGATTTTAATTGCGCGAAATGTAGACCAGCCTTCTTCTCCTCTCGTTTAGCTCAAAGACGTCGAGGGGGTTCGGTTTCTGAATTTCTTTTTTTGAGAATTTCACTTTTTCGCTCGCGTTTCGACTTGATTACTATGGATCGTGGGTCGGTTCGTATGTTTCTGAGGGGAGTTTCGAATAAATGAATTTAAAGAGGCGCAAGACGCGCGGGGTAAACGATCCATATTAATTTTCAGCGCGTGGCCAAGCTTTTTGTTTTTTTATTTTTATTTTTCTTATCGCCTCGCAGGCGTGTATAAAAATGTGATCAGTCTCCGGGCCGTGTGATCACCCTTGGGTTAAACCACGTAATAAAAATAGACACCCCGGTCGGCTCCGCGTCGGCTCGACCGCGTTCGTATCCCCGCGGAAGGGATTCAGTCAACAATATGGCAAGATGTTTGATGACCCGATCGATCACGGCACCCCTGTCAGTTTCGCAGTTAAAACGTTGCCGCGTGTGCACGCACACGTACGTGCGAACGTCTCTTCCCGTCCTGCAACGGCGGCCTTAATTTCGGATCAACCGAGCCAATTATTTCCGCCGTTAGATTAAAAAGACGAGAAGGGAGGATGACTAACTGAACGGTATCTGAACGATTTCAAGGCGTGTACGTAGCGACAAAAATGATAAGAATTGCGAACAGGCCTTTTTCATTTTTAACGATAACGAAGGCGATTCAGATGCTCGATGAAGATCGAATAGCCTGTACAGAAATCGGCACGCGTGTGCTTTCGTCACGTCTCCCAGCGAG
The DNA here is from genome assembly GCF_050948175.1 of Xylocopa sonorina. NCBI lineage: Eukaryota > Metazoa > Arthropoda > Insecta > Hymenoptera > Apidae > Xylocopa > Xylocopa sonorina. Next base: position 10,692,373 of record NC_135196.1, on the reverse strand, counting down.
TAAAGAGTAAAACAACAAATGATTGATCGAAGTGGTTGTAACATTCCTAGATAGACTCTTCTGCAATTGATGCATCCTCTCCATTGATTTCATGGTGTCGCCAGTCTATCTGCGAGCAATTTAAATTATTAAGAACGCGCGTCGCAGACGCCAACGGCGTCGCGCGAAGTAAACATTCCGATTAGCGCCGTGCTGGTCGGTTTTTTACTCGTCGAATCGAGACACGCTCGAGAGGATCGCAGGCCGTGGATGTGTCTCATTGATTTACCGCGTAACACGCGTGCGAGCCGGTTTCCTGGAATTAATAGAGCGTAAATCAGCCTGGAGAACGTGTCGCTTTGAGATGCGTCTCAACTCCGAAGGCGTATCGCCAAGAGCTACCGCGTGCAGTAAATGCTTTCGCACTAACACGACGATAACGGAAAATGCCTTGTAACGAGAAGTCTCTCAAGTGTGTAACGATTATATCCGAGGTCGCAGATAACGAAGAAATAAGGAGACTCGAATTTAAACGTACGTATACAGAGATGAATAATAGGGGTAGCTGTGCGGGTGCAAAAGTGGGCGAAGACAGGATCCCTCACTGTTTATTGAATATTGATACCCTGCTATCGCTGGCGGAATGTTAATTGCCGATAACTTCGTAGCAGATAACTACGCACACACGCTAAGTGTTACTATTATTATTTGTTTTTATTACAAATCTTCCTTGGTAAATGTAGTATAATAACATCGTACAATGTACTAGTATTGCATTATTATTCGAGACATAAGAGTAATATCTCAGCTGAGTCATCCTGATGAGTTCTCTCTGATGATTAAGACTGATGAAAAATCAACATTATCTGAGACGTTATCGACTTGCTCGCCAACCTTTTTTGGTATCCTCGGTGGCGGTTATTGAAAATCTAAATATATTCGTTACATCATTGGAAATTTGATTGCGGTGGACTGGCACGAGGCGGATTAGCGTATTATACATTTCTTCGACCGACGAGCCGCGGCTAATTGCCATTGAAATCCCCAGTATCCCGGTGTACGTATACACGTATGGTGTACATCTCCGCGATACGCATACTTCTCTGGGGATACCCAGTTCATCCACGTCAGCGTGGAACCTATCTCGTCCCATCAAATATTACAGCTCGTGTAAACACCGCAGGGTGGTAATTAAAGCGAGGCCCTTCTCGAATTATAAACACCAGGCCGACCGAATCCGCCGTAGGTGAAAACCCGGATAGCGCATTCCCGTGGTTCCGTCTACACGCGTGCACGCTCCCTACATATGCTTCGATCCGTTCGAGGATCGATCGCTCGTGGTCTTCGCTCACAGTGCGCAAAAAATTCGATCGCCGTTGGTATCACTTGTGATATCATTTATCTGGGGCGAAGATAACTCGTGCTGGTAATTGGTATTACCGCGTCCGTGTAATTGGTCTTAATTGCGAAGCCTGGCTGGAACACTGTCGATATCGACGCTAACGAGAAATCGGTTCACAAAAATGTCGACACAGGAGTAAGCAGAGAAACATGAATGGAGAGGACGCTTCATATTGAAACTGTCGAACATCTTAATAATTTCAGTTTATACCAAGCACGAGTTAGATCCACTGTTAGACTTGGTTATTATCTAAATGAACGTAACGGTCTTTTACAAGGACGAAGCGTCGTCAAGGGCAATTTATCCATTAACCCCAATCCCAGACATCCTTTGGACATTTTAGGCGCGAGCGATTGTCTCGGGCCATTAGCCGGAATTACCATTCGTTTACCATCGATTCGAGCCGTCGATATATGGTAACGATCAGCACTCGTTTAGCCGAGCGGTTCACGCGACGAGATCGTGCTGGCGAACGACTGGAGAACGGCTGGCGAAGAACGGCGCGGGCTGCGCGTCACGCGTGCCACCGTCAGGAGGCGGAAGTTCAGGGCCTTAATTTGACAAGAACTGACAAACGACCGCAGGCTAGGAAGCGTAAGAACGGTAGGAGATTGGTATTACATATTTATAGGGGATCGAGCATTGTCTGGGTGGATAAAAAACGGGCGGAAAGGGAATAATGTCCCGCCATTTCGCAACGGCTTCAAGTTCGCCGTTTCTCTTTGCCGACCAACTTGCCGGCGTTGGTCCCACCCTGAAAAATGATCGCGCTGTCAAAAACGCCGTCTACCGCGCCCGTCACCTGCGTCTCCCCTCATAATTCTCCTTTATGCGGAAAATTATCGCCGACGACTTACGCGCCACTCCAATCCCGCTCTCGCCTGCTGATCCGCGATCACTTTGATCCACGCTGCTTCCACCGCGGATTCCTCCACCCAATTTCCCTAGCTTAATTGATATTTACTGTCTTTGATTGCCGCTACGCTCGCTCTGCTCGCCTCTCGCCTCCTCTTTTCTTTCACCGTGAAAGCTGCTGCCAGTTATGCCTTGGAATCGCCATCTGCTTCCTCTCGCGACGCTTTCGCAATTTTGCGCGAACCACCCTCGACATTTTTCTGTATTTCCCCAAAATTAATCGCGAAATTCATCCGCGATCGCGGAAATTATTATTCAGACCGATTGAACCGGTCGACGATCAAGCAATTAGAGCGAACGAGCCCTCGAAGAGTAGCGGTTGCTTAAAGTTTCCTGGCAAATTCGCGAGCTCTGCTTACAAGAGAGAGAGATACCTTTTTGCCACGAAGGCAACAGGTTGCACACCCAGAGCAGAGATTGTGAACTTGGCAAAGGTCAAGCGAGGCGATACGAGCCTTTGCAAATTGTCTAAGGTACATGTATATCGTAGAACGGATAGGAAGATCATACGAAATGATCGCGAGCGTTTATTCCTGGAATTTATAGATCGCGTTACTAATGTTTCTAACGCGCGACGACGATAATAACGTTCTCTTCGTAAAAATGTAGAAAAATGTACTTCAATCGAACTCGATGACCTTACAAACTCCATCGAACCCCGTCGCTCGTCATCGACCAGACCCAATCGTTTGAATCGGCAAAAGGTATTAAAAACGCGTCGATCATCTTCGCGATGAAATTAATATTCGTATAAATCATACGGTGGGTCGAAACGTCCGAAACGGACGGGCGTGGGGCTTCATTAAAATTCATTAATTGCGCAAGATCGTCCATTTCCCCGCATAAACGGGATGAACGTGCACGTCCGCGTGGCTGCGACTTTTCCCTCTAATATTTATCGCTTAATTCGTGCGCGGGCTGCCTTCGTTTCGATTCGATTAAACACACGAGAGTCGACGAATGAACTGTCGCGCGCGACCACCGCCACCCCCAGCCGCCCTCGCGCGCCCCCGTGTCAAACGGGGAACGGATCGGGTATATTTCAATTTAATCGCGCTTGATCGGCAATTACTGCTACATAATATTACCTAAATTACGACGGGAGCCGACATAAATGCGACCCCGCCCGTTTAAATATTTATCGCAGATGAATAGATGCGGCTGGTGTTCGCAAATAAAAATGAAAAAGAGAAAGAGAGAGAGAGAGTGGAAGAGAGAGGAAAAAAAATGAAAGGCGAAATGTCAAACCGATCCTATAAAAGTTGCGGGAGATATCCGAGATGGTGGCTTATCGTCCGGCGCGAAACAAGTTCGTCGGGGCGAATTAAAATTGGCCCGCGTCACGCGGCCCACGGATAATCAGAATCAGAAAGTTTACTCAATTTAACTTTGTTAATAAGCAGGTCCGCTGTCTCCGCGGCTAATAATAAGACCGATCGGCGACTTGTCGAATTGCGATATACAACGCGATGAATTTAATTGCCACGTCCGCATAATGGACCCGTCGCGGTTCAATTTGGCACGCTCGACGGACGGGACGACGCGGTTTCATTGTCGATCACTTTTATCCTTTCGCGTTGCGTCCACGCGTGTCTCAGCTCGACGAGTGTCTCGACGAGTACAGCGGAAGCGATCGAAGCGATTCGTAGAGGCGTAAAAGGGAATATCTGCCAGGTGAACGAGATACGAATCGAAGGTGATGAATGTTCCAAATTTTAATCAGCCCCGGATAAACTTTGTTTCAGATATGACTCATACGATCTTCGATCTTGTTCGATTTTCATCGAGAGATACGATCGACGCGACAATTCGACGACTACGATTTATATTAAATATCTTTGTTCACCATTAACATGTGATTCGAGTTATCGTTTTGTTGGCAGGGTCGCTCTAAGAGCAACGAAGGCCTGTTTCGACTTTTCGCGTATTTAAACGAACAGAATCAGCAATTACCTAGACGACCGAACGAGGCGATGATTCAAAGTTCGAATCCGATATCTCTCGTCAAAGATGTCGATAGTACACATCTGTAAGCGGATCAGGCAAAGTGAACTATGAGCTCTACGCGTAAGTACTTCGTCGTAATACCATAAATTGATGACTACTGCATTCGCATCCATCGCGATGCCACGTATAAACCAAATCCCCTGGGCCGTTCATGGCAAGCCAAACAGAGTTCATTATCGCTCGACGAATCGTAATACGTTCTGTTCCCTGGCGCAAAATAACGCTTCCCTCATTTTTACCTCTCCCATTTCCATTACATCTATCCTTACCAATAACCAATTCAAAATTCCTTCAATAGAACCACGTAAAAATCGTTCGATTCCAAACGAGTCACTGACAAACACACACACACACACCTACAACGTATAGTTACAATGTAAACGTTAGCTACGAAAACGTACGCGTGGGTTTCGTAGGAAATTTCGAAATCCGTGGCAACGGATCGCTTCGAACGAGGGCGAAATCCCGACGAGCCTGGCTGGCCACGGTTGCTCCAGTTGCTTAATAACAATTATTAACCGCGGTAATCCTTAGATCGGACGGGGCGCGGCGGCGGTGGCATAAAGAAAGCCGAACCGCGACACGGCTGGGTAGTTAGTTAGCCGTTACAAGGATTTACGAGAGGTCCTATTTCACGCGCCTAACCAGCCACGGGGACCGTTGCCGGCGGTGGGGTCAACAGCTATACACCACCCCCGCTGATACAAGGGCGGCGTTGGGCGGCGTTGGGCGGCGATGGGCGGCCAGGCAGGGTTACGGGCCACACACGTACGCGCGCTCTCCTCCTGGCAATAGTTTTCAGCTACCAGTAGTCATTTGTAACTCGAACCCGGTGAGGTTGGGGCTTTATTGCCACCATAAAGATCTCGGCTTCCTCGGTCGACCGCGGTCTTCCGGTTGCCTCGCGCCCACCGTAGTTAGCCGGGAGCGTACCCTCTTGCGATTTACGCAAATTAGCGCCAAGACGGCTACCTGCACCTTCAACGCGTCTTTTCAGAAAAATTACACGCCAACTAGCGAATAGTTTTTTTTGTGTGTTGGAATTTTTTATTGTTATGCTGGTTGATAACGAAATTGGGTTGCAAAGGAGGTGGACGTTTCTGATTGTGATTTTAGTAGGTTTCAGTAATAGATTATTGTCGATTGACAGTCTGTGAGATAGGTAGGGACAAATTAGCGCCAAGGCTACCTGCACCTTCAACGCGTCTTTTCAGAAAAATTACACGCGAACTAGCGAATAGTTCTTTTAGTGTGCTCGAATTTTTTATTGTTATGCTGGTTGATAACGAAATTGGGTTGCAAAGGAGGTGGACGCTTCTGGTTGTGATTTTGGTAGGTTTCAGTAATAGATTGTTGTCGATTGACAGTGTGAGATGGGTAGGGACAGAGGGAAATGTTAAACTGGTTATTTTTGTAAATGATTTTAAAAGCACAGTTACGTAGGATTATTACTAGAGAATTTTAGACCCGGATAAGGCGCGATGCATAAAATAGGCTTGATTAACGCACGACGACGGTTTAATAACCTTTAATACGTTGAAATGAGTTCCGCGAAACTTCTAAAATGTTTATAAATAGGTTCTGAAAAGTGTTCATCAGTCTTCCTTAATATTCAAAGTTGATACGCGAACTTTAAATCCCGCGGCGAGTTTCAAAGCTAATTTATCGTAACAAAGCTGCGCCGTTGTTTTACGAGTGACATTTATCATCGTACATCTTACGATAAATAATTAAGAATTTCGTAACGAATCTAATCGATCACTTTGCCAAGTGTTACTGCTTTCCCCCCCTGTTTCTCCAGTCGTAATTCACGTTATCTTATTCGCACGTGTCGCGAGGTCTGTTTGCAATATTCGGTGAATCATTAACAACTGTACGTACAATTGCGTTTAATTTATACTGATGGACAGGTTATGGAAAGCAGATTACAAGTGCCAGTATTTTATTCTTTTCTCTTACGTTCAGAAATTCTCTGATCTTCAGAGGGTTGCATCTGCAAGAAAAATTTACTAATATCAATTTCATTCGCAATTTTTTTACACCCTTACGCGCAATATTTTACGTTCGCATCAGTTACGTTCAAAAAAGTTGAAAGCCACGAGTAACGAGTTGCGAAAAGATGGAACTGTCCTGGGAAGGAAGCAGAACAAGGATTAAATGGGTAATCCAAAATACTTTACATTTTCATATGTACATTGCGTTACTAAATATTTATCGTACCGTGAAAACACGTTCAACGCGGCGTGTGTATTAAACAAAATATCGAATCTGACACTACTATAATCTACCGGCGAAATCCTTCCATGCCAAATCCTTTCGCCTTCATAATCGCGTTTCGCTGTATGAAAGTTAAGCCAGCGTAAAAATTTCGCCTGGACTATAACGGAAAAGGGTGAAAAAAAAAGAGCGGAATTAAATAGTTACGTCTAAACGTATTTACGTCACGCGAGTTCGATGTTGACCCCGATACTTTATCGATTTCTAATGAAAAACGGATCGGCCAACAGATCGATTCGTTTTACAATAAAATCGCAATAAAAATTCACATCGAAGCCCCGAAGCAACGCGTAGGTATTTAAAACCGATAAAAAAAAATAGAGAGAAAAAAACGGAGTATTTTTACGTATTAAATGCTGAACGCATCGCCAGGGACAGATTACCCCGGAATGCCACCCTTATCCTCTTCGCCAGAGCAAAAGTGGCGAAGGGGTTGCATCGAGCTACCAAGGGAGAGGAGAAGAAACGTCGTCGACCGCGTACCAAGCACTTAATCACGATATTACCAGTTAAACTGTGAGCAAACATGGTCAACGTTATTAAAAAAGTGTCACTCATCATTGCCATACCTCTATCTCTGTCCCTGGCAACATTTCCATAGCTCGCAGTGTGCGTGGCTGCGAAGAAATAGAGAGATGCGGAGTAACAGAGAGCGGGGATTGGCCGGATGCCAGGGGTTGGAACTGTAAACTGAAATGGTGCGAAAATTAATTGCCAGGAACGCTTCGTTCCACCCACTCCAGCCCAACTACCCTCACCCTTAATTATTATACTAACCGCCCTCCGCGCGGCTGGCCGGAACCCCTGTCGCTTTTTCCAGCCGCCCTCTAACCGGTAGCAAAAAAGAGAGAGAGGTAAAAAAAAAAAAAAAAAAAAAAAAAAACACAACAAAATCAATGCCACAGAGCGAAATTTATATAAAACGGTACGCTGATCAAATATCACGGTCTGCTTAATTTTCCGCGTATCAAGCGAGAAACAGGGGTTGTCCGCGGTGTAACCGTTTCCCATCGTTCCACGTCCGATAGAAATTTGGTTATAATTTTTGAGTCGATATACGTGGCGCGTCGAAAGAAATTCTTGATGAGAGATTCGAAGATTGTACTCTAACTCGAGAAGATTAGACTTCGCAGGAGTAATTTTCTGTACAGATTACTTACGACGCCATAGAGCTGGCTTCGTCCGAGCATCGCGATCGACGCGAACATCGATGCTCGTTGTAAATAATTTTTGCGCCGTCTCGTCCGCGATTGTAACGCGATGCAAATTAAACGGCGTAACGGAATGTGGCAATTCTGCGTTGTTATTCTCGCAACGGAGAGAAACACGAACCGGCCGGTGTACAATTTCGAGATGGCCCCCGTCTCGCGTTCGAGCGACGAGATTGCGAAGGCAAAGAAGAGTTTCTATCGATTTCGCGATGCAACCGCGTAAGAAGAACGTTTAATGGCCGAGGGACGCGATACGTGGATGTAAAACAAGCTCTGTTCCGTTGTACAATGGAGAACGCTGGTACACTGAAGATAATGACGAGAGTCGATTCGATATTCGACTTCGTCAGTGGAATGATTTATCCTGTATCTCTGCGAAGGAGATTAGTATGGGATCGAAGGAAAATCTATTTGGTACGTAAGATGAAAAGCGATCGGTTCTAACTTGATCGAGTAACTACGTTTCTCAAGCACAATGATGATCGGACAGTGTTGTTTTCGACGCGATAACAACTTATCGCGAAATATTGAAAGAAAAAAAGGAATCTCACGCACTTTAGCACGCGACGAAGGAGGAGCTGGTCAAAGGAACTTCGTTTACCCAAGAACAATGGAAATTCTCTCGGTGAGCGAAGCAAAAAGCCACTATGGAAACATAGAGGCGCGCAAAAGATGACTATCGATTTGAAATACAAGATTTTGTAGGCGGAAGAGGCTGGCAGAAGAAGAGGAAGAAAAAAGAAGACCCCCTCTCCCTTCTGGAGAACGAAGGGAATAGTAGAAGAGTAAAGGACAGGGGGTGGGCGGGGGTTTAGGCGAGACAGAGGTGTTGCTGTGTCAAGTGAATCGTGGAACAAGAGGAAGGCGATGTAATAAAGCGAGTCGTGAGCGAAACACGTCCCGAAGGCAACGGCTACCCCTACAGTTACAATCTTCTTCGACTTCAAGGGGTCGCCAGATCAAGCTGCTTACGCAATACCCGTTGTATCCTTATAATAAGGACGAGAATGACCGTCTACCACGGTTCCTACGCGTTTCGTCGCCATCCTCTGTGCATTATCCTTGCGAGGCTGCGCGAAAGAAATTGCACTGCTCTTTTCTTTCATTTATCATCCCTCGCGTACGATCGTTCGTTCGAGAGCACGGCACAGTAAAATGTCGGTTCAAGCTGCGAGCAACGTCATCGTTTGCACTGTAATTTATGCGGTTAATAGAAGAGTTCACGTGTCACGTTATCAGATGGCGAGACTTGTAAACGAAGGGAAATAAAACGCGGAACCGTGTTTGCGTCGAAGGTATCGCGTATGCCGATACGTAGCGAGCGTTAAACAAACCCCGCGTCAATAATATAATAACAACGCTCGGCGATAAATAAAAACATCAAACAAAGATCCGCGATACGCGTGGAACGCGCGGGTCAATTTGTTGTTTGCAAAATACAGATGCGCGATCCGATTTTCGGATAAGGGAAGTAAATAAAAGCTATGTGTACACGGGGCGAGCGACGCGTCCGCGTGAAATTGGTTAAAAAGAAATAAAAAAAGAGCTTGCTCGCGGACCAGATGAAAATATCTGGAAATTACCAAAGCTGTCCAACGTGGCGTCGCGTGACGTCGTGGCGAGAGATATTAAGCGGATTCCGTCGGGGCGTTTCCAAGAAGGGTTGCTATTTTTTCGCGAGGAATGTCGCTGTACCTCAAACAACTGACCCCATTTAAAACGTTCGAAAGTTCAGCTCAATTTACAAAATATCCACTTTCGAATCGAACGAGACGGCAATTTCAAAGTCTACGCGAAGGAAGCTGTCGTTTAACAACCCCCACTCGCTTAGATGTATGGCACAGCGAGACGCATCGAGGGTAAGATGCATTTTCGTCGACTAGTTAGGCCTCGCGACGAGAGGCCGCTCAATGGCCGAACGATTGGCTCATAATAGCCTGCTAATTGTGTTTGCTCGTCGAATTTACGTTCCACGCGTGTTGTCGCGGCTGAGAATTCCCGTTGAATCGTGTTTCACCTCGCGAGAACCGGAGAGCAGGTTTTCTCGAATTATTTCAGCTTTTCAAAGCCACTGGAAAACGGTCTTACAGTCGTGAACGAGAAAAGATTTTGTATCATTACGCTCGAAGGGAACGTAGGAAACGAGCGGTATCGAAGTGCAGCGATTTTTATTCCCATCACGTACGGCGGTTCGATCAATAAAACTTTGTCGACCCCGAGCGATCGCCGGTAGACCTGTAACGATCACTCTGTCCCCGTTCTTTGGTAACGGGGTAGATCCCCGAATGGAAATCGCGCGGATGATCGATAAAACGGTCGTCCAAATTCAGTTTATCATCTGAGAAAACATGATCCAGTATGTACTTTCCCATGTGTACTTATTATTTCAACGAGAGAGAGAGACCCGCGTATCTGTCTCCGGCGGCGGATTCGGTTTTCGTTTCCGCGCGTTATTAGTTCCGTAATTCTGCCTTAACCTCCCGTGCGCGGAGGTTGTTTTAAGATTGAAAAATCAAGAAACGCGGAAGCCCTCTCTCCTTTTATACAGCGCGCAGAGTCCATAGAGAAGGAGGTTCGCGACAGCGGACGAATTAACGAACAATTTATTCGGAATGGCGGACGTATTAAATTTGAAATTTAACTCGCGAGCTATAAAAGAAAAAAATCTGGATACCTTACTCGTTTGAGAGAGCTTCGTCGCTGGTCGGTGTCGTTAGAAAGGGGGCATCCGCGACAGAAGCGCGATTTTCAGTTGAAAAAAAAAAAGGAGATCGCGAGGAGGGAACCGAGACGAGTTGAGACAGAAACGTTCGAAGGGAATCAGACTCGTCTGGCGGCCTGGGAGGCTCTTCTCTCGAAGAAAGAAATAAGGAAGCGGGAATGGGAGGAAGGAAGGAAGCGTGGTCAATAGACTACGTATCGTTCCGGATTGCAATTGGGTTATTAATTAAGGGCGTAAGCTGCCGTGGAAGTGGTTCGCGGGCAGGGAATCCCTTTCATCGAGTTTTAATGCCGCTAGGAAAGTACCCGGTAAGAGGCGAAATATTTGAGCGCGGATGGGGCCTAAAGAGAATTGCCGCAATCATGCTGATGTTGTTAAGAATAGACTTTTAATTTCGCGAGTCCTTAATTATTTCCGTGGCTAGTTTTAAGAGCGGGAGATACCCACCCCGCAGCCCCTCCACGATGCCTCGATTCGACCGATATCAATCTGCAACCGTAACTTTGTGTCTGTAATTGAAAAAGCCTGAAAACCCTCGTTCTTCGCGGTGGAACGAGGGTAATAGCCAGCCAGTCGTTCAACGTAAATAAAATTCCGTAGCCCGCCGCATCGCCGCTTATTCCTTTCCACCCCCTCCCTCTTTGCGTTGTTTCCTCGAGGCTTCCGCTCTGTCGTGCGTCGAGACCCTTCCGATATTCTCTCGTTAATCCATCGATTCGACGATTTCTTTATTACTTAAATGCCTAACGATCGCGTTCGTCCTTTCAGTGGAAGCTACGGTTCACCCTCTCGCCCACCTCGTCGTTCCTTAAGTTTTCAAGAAATCTCGATTTAGCAGTCGCGATATTAATCGAGAGGGACTTGCGCGATTTCTGATCGAGGATTGCGAGATGCCCAGAGACATTGCGCGTTGATACGTGTAACGATAATAATTTGTATCGTGCTCGAAGGATGAATCATAGGAGCAGCTGTTATCTCTGATATAAAATCGGTTGCGTTAAGTAACGATAAGTCTGCAGCGAGTAATTGACCCCAGGGTACTTTCGTTTCCTCTTTTCTCTTTGCTTTTTCCTTCCTCAAGGGTACATACCGATTACTGGAACCGAAGATACAGCAGGCTTGCGTTGCACACCTGAAAGAAAACAGGCACGGAATCAAACTCAGGCTAATTAGGTACAGCTCGAGGTGAAACTAATCCGACGTTACATTCCGTTCCGTTGTAAAAATTGAACGCGATGGAATTTTCACCGCGGCCTCGGAACTGCGTAGAGCCAGCGAGGCGAAGTTGCATCAAGTATGGACACCCTTTGCGGGGCGGGCATGATCAATTTTAACCCCGGTAATACGTATCCGGACGTTACGTCGTTGATCCAGGCACATATGTGCGCGTGAAAACGATATTTCACAGGCAGTTTGATGAGCTTTCCACATTAAGCCGGGGGTAAGTAATTATCGACTGAGCAATGACCAGAATGGCCGGGGCTGGGCCACTCCCTCCTGGGGTGTCCCAGTGCGTGTCGCCGCATTAACCACCCCTATACGGACATCGTTCTCATCAAAGTTCAAATGCTGGATACCTCCGATATGTCATTGTAACCTCTGCACGGCTTAATTAACGAGACACCGAGAAGGAAATCGGATCCAGGCATTACTTTCGTTTCTCCCCGACTGGATCCGCTGGAATCAAACTCCAGTACCTTCTCTTTTCTTCTTCTTTTTCTAACGAATCACCAAACATCTTGTAAAACATCGAAACAGCGAGGAGGTAACTTCCATTTTCCATTTCGTCTCGTAAATGAGAATCGAGTCTCCAGGAAGACGCGAATTCAGGGGTGTAAGGGTGAAGGTTTCGTTTAAAACGAGCGCAGGTAGGACCGTGGATAGGTGCAGAATTTCGTACAATCGGAATATCGATCCGCGATTTTTCCAAGCACCGCCAGTAGCGAACGCGGTGTTCGAATGGAACCATCGAAGGGACGAATGCCCAAGCCAGCGTGTCCGAAATAATCGACCGGCGATGTAGTTAATTAAGCGTGGATATCTGAGGAGGCAATCGGGCCGGAAAATTTTGAGCAAGCGACGATCCTGTCGGGGAAGCGACACGATGGGGACACGGCGTGACGCGTCTGTTTTATTTTAATGGAATCGCGTGCGTTCGATTTTCGATGGCGGATGAATTGTTGAGCAGCGAGCTAAGGAAATGGCAATCTCGAGCTATTCCGGGAGGAATATCGTTCCCCGTGTTCACGAGCAACTTCCCTCGCCTAGCCGTCCCACCCTTCGTTTCGATTCACCCGTTCTCGGTATCAAACTATCGCGAGTCCAGGAAAGAGCGAACTGCAGTTTAGATGCCAAGTGCAGGGAACGTATCCCCCGCACACTCTTCAACTAATGAGAAACTATTGCGGGACGTGATTGCAAAGTTCCTCCGCCCCCTCTGGAGAATCATTTAAAGCGGCGTACTCTTTCTCGTTGGTTCCCGGAACGTTCCCTTGTTTGAATGTTTGTCTCAGACGATCCTCGTCGGTGGCGAATTCGTTATTAAAACGAATAGCCGTTACGAAGTGTTCGCGGACGATATTAAATTTCGTTTATTATTTCTTTTAAACATTCGAATAATTCCGGGGAAACTGGTCGGAAATATCTCGATGAACAACTTATCCGTGTTGTCGATGGTCTCGATTGACGCGACTCGCGAGTACGCGGGGGCGTACAACATTTCCAGGAACGGTGCTATTTTTTAACGATATGTATTCTTCACTTTTTCCACGCGGTGGGGAACATCTGCGCGTTGAAATTCCAATGAAATTTTCATCGTTCTACGTTCGTGGAGCAGCGGATACGATTTCGAGGATCGCTGAAGAAATTCTCGAACAGAGATTATATCTGACTTGTTTTGCCGATTTCGCCGGTAACTTCGTTAAACCGTCGAGAAAGAGAGAAGCGTCCTCCCTCGTGGCTCGTAATCAGTCAACTCTCATCGACGTTCAGAGCTTCCTCTCGAATTACCACCCAGAACGAAGAGACTGCCAAAGTCAATGGATTCACCTTCGCCTCGTCTTGCAGAACCGATTTCACCGCGGATCAAGATCCCTTCAACCCCAAACAACTCTACCCCTAAAAACAATAGATTCCTGATGAATTTCAATGGAACAGTTTTTACTCTCGCTCGCGTCGAGCGTTCTTTTTCTCGTGCCAGATACGTTTACACTGCAAGTATTTATTCTATTCCGTTCATTTCGCTGGTAACGTTGAAACACGGTTACCTTTGTCCCGTGGCGAGCCTAATACGGCGAATCGTAACATCGTGGTACGCGAGCCCTCCAAAAAATAAATGTCCTTTGTACCACGAGGCAGATCCCGCGATATTAGTTCTCGTTGGTAGACGTAACAAACGCGGTGCGCGGGTGCCTAAAAGAAGGGGCGGAGGGTGTCGCGTCTCGGTTCACCCGGTACCGCATGGTTCCCTTTATTATTTTATTCCCCGGCTCCTCCTCGACGAGGAGAGCAGGGGTTGGGGAGAAAGAAACGCCGCTACCCCCGTAGATAAAGGCGAGGGAGAACGAGAAGGAGAGCGTCGTTGCGCGAAGGGCTGAAAGAGGAGCCAAGTATTATGAAAGTATTTTCCTAACCGACTGGCAAAGCCCCGAAGACATTTATTCCTCGAAAAATGAAGTAAAATAAATGTAATGTAAAGAGCAAACTGGCTCCGGTACCAAAGAGGGCGTTGGTCTGCCCTCTCCTTCGACCCCATCCTCGAGTCTTCCTCTTCTAGGACCTGCCCTCGTGATTCTTCGAGAAAGAGGACAAGAGAAAAAAAAAGGAGGGAACGGAAGAGGAGGCGCGCAGTCGAGGCGAGAGAGCGAGCAAGCGAGAGACGAGGGGCAGAGAGAGAGAGATAGGGAGAGAGATAGAGAGCAAAAGTAGAGAGGACGAAGAGCAAAGGAAAAGAAGTCAGAGTGTAAAAGGTCGATGGAGGAGATACCTCGAACAAGCTGTTCTGTCTTTTCAACCGCGGCATTCCATCGGTGCCTGTTCTTTGCCGAACGATCCTTAGGGCCCCAACCCCTTCCTCGTGCTTCTTTCAATATGTTCTTTCACCCAATCTCTCCGCGCCCTCTAACCGAGCCAACCCTCTCCTGAACGCAGTCGATGCGCCTACGACGTTTGCCTTGCACGTTAAAGCTCCACTTCTCCAGTTGACATTTTTAATTCTTTTCTTGTTGCGCGTAATCGTCTTACCAATGGGGGGGAACCAACTATCCGAGGAACGTTCCTTTTTCGCCAACCGCTCCGCCAGTCGTCCTCGCGTCTTTACATCCGAACGTTCAAGGGACGATCACCATCCGTACGATAATTACGCGCGTCGATGGTAAATTATTCTTGGCCGAAGGAATTCGCGGAAAATGTTTCGCGAAAGAAGCATCAATTATTACGCGAACAGAATTACTTTCGAAAACGCGTACGAATTCGCACCGCTACATAATTTTCGAGCGTAAAACGCTGGAACCGACCAGCCTCGAGCGTACGGTCTCTGAAAATCCGCAGGGTTATTAAAATGAAGGGGGAGGGGTGGAAAAAAAAGGGCGCACCGCGCGCGCAGACGCTGTTAACGCAGCGGAACGCGGTCTCCGCGCAAGGGATTAACTAATTCAGTTTGAATCCCGTGGCAAAGCGGCGAGACATTGGGCGAGAGGGGTCGCGTTGCTATCGGTTCCGCAAGTTCGCGTCTCGTAACGCGGCAGACGCCAGCCGGAAAACGCCGCGGAGGTAAGGAAGATATTTACCAGCGTCTCCTCTTACAACCTCGGCAAACTTCAATTCCCCTTTTCCGCGTCTTCGCAACCTCCTTCCGCGTATTTACAATCGGTTACTCGATGCTTAACCCGACGAGGGCCAGGCAGGACGACGGGGAACCAGAGAGAGAAAGAGAGAGAGAGAGGGAGAGAGCTAGCGGAGACCGCCGTGTCGTAATTTAAGGTGAACGCGTCTCTCGCGACTGGAAAAGCGAACAGAGAGAACCCGAGTGAAAGCGGACGGCTGTTTTCTCAGCGCGTCTCTAGCGTGGAAACCGTAATAAGAGTCAGAGACAGAAGTTATCAAGCCCCTGGTGAATCGAAATTCACTGTTTCCGGGATTAATCCCGCGACACTGCCGAACTGATAGACTCGTCGTGGATCTCTCCCCTACGAGGGGGTTGCACCGTCGCTCGCTCGCGAGGGGAGGACTGCAATTTGCACGCGATCCATGCGCGAATCGATGATCTCTTTTCCAGTCCCTCCCGTCGATATTGGATGACACGCGCGCAATGGTAACTCGATTTTTGTAATACGCAAAACACCAACATTTTCCGAGCTTCTCTACTTTCATAACAGCTACTGGTAATTAACGATTTGCTGGGTTTCGTTGAGCAGATCGCTGGCAAAATTAATGCGTAACAGTGTAACCCGTGTATCACAGCGGATAGGAACGAGACTGGCGGGGAAGAGGAGAAAAAGCAGAATTAGAGGCAATCATAGCGCAGAATCTGGTTGAACGTGGTTAGAGCCCTGCGATTTACTTTCGAGCAGATGAGCACGATTAACGCAATTCCAGCGTCGATTCATGATGGCGAACAACGAGGGGTAGTTTATTTTTTGCTCCTCCAATTTTTCCTCTCCCTCTCCATGGATTATCCGTAATAAACATTCGGCACTCGTTTCTACCTGAAACGCACTCGATAATTGAACGCGTTTGAATCTGATACACGCGTTCGATTTTCTTTTTTTTTTTTTTAATTTTTCAAGCCCGCCGTATCGATAGCGAGTTTTGCCGTGCAACAGCTTTTACAGCATGTTCAAGTAGGTTAACAGGTAATTCCTGTACGCGAGATAGATAACCGTTGGGTAAGGATGTTTAACAAAGACGTACGAAAAAAAAAAGGAGGAAGGAAAGAGAGAAGAAACGCAGACAACCCTTTGAATTTTATTAATGTATTCAGAGGTTGGCTAAATCGTACCAATATCCGTAAACCTACTTGGGAATTTCACGAGGCCTCCTTACCTTATAAATATTCAAATCGATGGGAACCCCTTTCACGGTTGGGAAAATCGTGCGCTTGAATTTTTTAGACCTAATCGAGGTGAAATTTAGCAGCCTCTTTTATTTAAATCGGCGTTGTCCTCACGGCGACGCGCTTCCGCTAAATGTCGCGCCTCGTTCGCGAATAATTATCTATTCGTGACTCATCGAACTTAACGAATGCATGAAATTAGAAAGGTTCGTTGAATTTTCGCTCGTCGTCGTCGTCGTCGTCGTCTCGTTCCACCTTTTGTTCGTTCTATAACAGATATCGTACGCGCGTATAATGCGTTTCACGTACACGCGTTTGAATTGGCGACAAATGATCCGGGTATTATTTAAATCAGGAATTTTGACAGGCGTGGCTGGTTCGTTCCGAATTATTTGCTCCGCGAGCCACTCACGTTACACGCCGTGCGATTTAATATTATAATCGCATTGTTTATTAATTTACTGGCGCGCGTCAGTATTACACAAATAATGGCATCAATTTACTACGCATTCCAACAGATATAATTATTTTCCCGAGCGATAATTACGAAAATTAGGACGAGAATAATGAGCGACAGAAATAATAGAGAGCCGTTCGACGATAAGAATGTTCCTACGAGTAGTTGCTCGACGACTTGCGAATGTAATTAGTAATAATGTTTCGAGAAAATCCGGGAAGAGATAAAAGAATGCGATTTAATCGACTGGTAATTATTTCAATTGGAAAGAAGCGATGGAAACACGCGATATGCTTCCTCGTACAAATCGAAATATCATTTAACGCGCACTGATTAGTTTCGTATCGCTTTCATTAGTAACTGCGATAAAAAGAAAGTTTCGTCGATATCGATAGAGTTACAAAAATTCATGGTATTTTCGGTTCACGGAAGAAGTTTACGGAGGGAATAATTTCGTCAAACGAACCGAACAATACCGAATAAAACAGAGTCATTTAATATAGCTTTTATTACCTTCGAAACGCGTTCGTTCGTGTAGATATATCGATGGAAAACAGGAAATGAAAAAAGGAAAAAAAACGAAAATTGTGTCAAACGTATCGCTTCCATCAATTTGCAAAGGTATGGCCGTTCTGACGAGGAAGACCGTCGAAAATATTCGATCGATTTTAATTCTACAGCAAAAATCCTTTTGGTCCTCGCTGAAAGTTTACGTAAGGGAATACTGCCAGATATTTGAACACGAGAAAAAAACGTATTCGATGTGAGAAACCATAAATTGTTCTTCTAAAATCTCGACGAAAGTCAATCGTCGCAGACAATTCAATAAGATACGCGTATACCTTCTCACGAGCATCGCATCTTCATCCCCTAATTTACACGCTGATCTCCCATTGTTCTCGCAACGCAGATAACCAACTAACTAACTAACAAAACGGTTAACTAAATGATTTTGTAACTTGCGGTCCCTGCACGGGCCGGTTGAAACAAGCGCAAACGCAATTACCAGCGCGATTATAACTAAATACATAAATCACTATAGGGGGTGACATTACGCGGCTGCTGCAGGAATTAAATTGTCACACCTTACGCGTGCTAATTAACGCTGGTGCGTAAAACTAAACTGAAACATCTCCTTCTTTTAAACGAAAATAACATTTTTGCCAGATCGCCAACCCGATCGATTAACCTTAAGCATCGTTCGCAACGTGCGTGTCGCGCTAGAAAATCTCCTGTAGCCTCTCTGGCGACAACCACTGAACCTGAAATCAAACGTCGCGCCGCGCATCGAGAAGTTGCCATTATCGGTATTGGAACGGCGAATTGGCCACGCCTGTATGCAAGCATCCACGGTTTCTCGTTATCTCAAGAAGCTGCGTGCTAAATTACACGAATCCCCAATGGGGATCGACGAAACCACGAGCCTCCTGCGACGCGTTCGCAATCCTGTCAACCCTTTCTGACGCGACGCTATCGCTGTTCGGTTTCGAACGTTCAAAGAAGACCGCGTCGGCTACAAAATACAGCGAATCTCGTCTTCCGTAACACGGTTAATTTATTTCCCGCTAGCAACAAGCGAAACTTGGTAACGAGGATTGCGTTATACGGGAACTGTGTTAGGGGGAGGGCTCTCGTAATTCTCCCACTGTAGTTTATCGAAACTATGCGGTGGAAGCTTACGCGCGTATTATGCTTGTCTACTGTTACGCGCAGGCATCTATGAAATAATTTCTAATTAATTAATTGATAATATCCGCGGCTCTGTGATCGCAATACCGCGTGTTTTAAAATTTTTCTCGCCAACCTCGATTCCCTTCTACCTTCCATCGATCGCTGGACGCCTGGCTAATCGAAATTCTAATTATCTACAACCTTCAACCGCTTCGTGCATCTCCGCTCCATCGATCCGTGGAACGCGCGGCTTAATCGCGATGTTGCCCTTCCGCGAAATTATTTTCCGACCAGCCGCTGTTGTTTGCTTTCCAATTGAGCCGTGTGGAATAAATGTTTGAACGAAATTTCACAAACAAGTTCAGCCCTAGCGGAGACCCACCCGCTGCCATTGCCGCTTCCGACGCCCATCGCCTGTTCGAATTTAGTTTTACAGAGATTCCGCGCGCGCAACCCAATAATATCGCTGGTAAATCCTCGGCGTTGTACAAAAAGCACGGCTGGCAAAGCTCGCGGATGCACCCTCGCTCTGTTTGCGTTCGAGAACGGCCGTGAAAAGAATTGCGCGCCGTGACGCCCGCTCGACGCGTCCCGCGGTAAACACGCCTCGTTTCGATCGGTTAATTAAATAAACAACGGAGCATCGCGTAAGTCTATCCAGGATGCTGGTCTCTAATTTAATCGATGATAACTTCGAACGAATCGATCGTACCTCTCGACTAATCTTATCGAAGAACCCATAGAACTCGTCCAACTGTTTCCTACGAACCAATAAACCCCCGGCGTAATAGAAATCCTCGGCTCCCGTTCGACGAGGCTCGAAATTGATCGCAGGAAAATACCAAAATGGGAAGAAGCGTAGCGAATAAAATCTGCGATTCATCGAGCAGCGATTACGCGCCGGGGGTGGCATTTGTTTCGCGGCTGGCCGCTCGAAAATAAGAGGGCGGGTGAGTACAAGGTGGCTGCTGTCAACCCTTGAGCAATTTTAAATGCAAATTAAAGTATTGGTCCCGTTGCTCGCCGACTGCTCCGGTTACGGTGAACACCGACGCCAGGAGAGAGCCGGCGTCCTCCTCCCGGTGCATTTGCATATTAAGTGGCCGCGACCCAATAACACCCCCATACCGTTCGAGCCCCCCTCGTGGTGCTCCACGGAATTTCACGAGCTCCTAGGCCGGGTTACCCCACCGTCCCTTCAGGACGGTATCGCGGGGAAATAAGAATCGACGAAATGCTAACTATTCGCCGCCATCGTGAATCCGTGCGCCGATGATCGTTTGAAGAAAGCGCCAGAGAAATCGCGGGTCTGCTGGCGGTTTAACGATCGTACGATCTGCCCTTTCAGTCGGTCCAGTTTTGAAAATAAAGAATCCCCGGAGAGGAATTCCGATTCCCTTTGGCTGATGTTTCAAAAAACTCGTTTGGAGGGAAACGATCGTGAACAGGCCATTCTGGTTTTGTTTAAAAGTTAAACCAACAGAGACTCGCCTCTTGCTTCGCTCGAGTCGGTCCCCTGCGGAGACGAATCGTCTTTAATTAAAACAAGATCCAAATTAATTCCCATCAAAAACAGAGAGCGCGCCGGCTTTGATGCTCCTTGCTACAGGGATTATCTTTGTCCCAGGGGTAATTTTTTCTTTTTTTTTTTGGTTTTGCCACGAGAGGAGGAAGACAAAAAACCGGCGGAAGAATCCGGAACATTTTACACCGCCTCCGGGCAAGTTTCGTCGCTTACGCAAAATAAACTTCGACGAATAGCCTTGACGATCCTCTCTCTCCCTCTCGCGCGCGCGGTGGGCGAAACTAACCCGCGTGTACAGGGAAAGGAGTCAGAGGAGAAAGCGTAGGAAACAGGCGGCAGTAACAGAAGCGGTAGCAACGAGAAAGAACGAACGAAAGAAAGGAAGGAAGAGCCGGGGCAAAAATGGCCTAGCTACGAGAAGGGGGTAGAGAAAAAGGGTCTCTTGCGGTACATTTGGGTTTTATTGAATATAACGCGTGCCGGAGCCCCAACTGGCTTTCCAAGACTATCACACTTCCCTTTGTCATCGTTTCAACTCGCTCTCCATCTTTTTCTCTCTTCCTCCCTCCTTTAACGGAGTCTTATTCCCCCCCTTTCTCTTACGCACCCTACCACCCCCTCCATCGTCTTTCGACACAGACACTACGGTTATTACGCCATACTGGTTTATGACATTTTTGCGTGCATTTAGTCAGTTTTTTCTCACCCCTTGCCGCGTGCCTTTATCTACCCACTTTGTCCCATCCGCGTGTTCGTCCTTCGCGCAGTTTCTCCACGCGGCGGGGGTTAATGGCCCCGAACGAGAGTCTAAAACGCGTGTCCCCGGACTCGAAGGTTGAAAATCGAAAGGAAGAGGGCAATGCGAGAGCCAAAGACCCTTGTGCGCGTCTCTCGTTATCGAACTACCCCTTCCAGTTCCTCTCGGCCCTTTGCTCTCTTCCGCTTTCCACCGAAAAGTTTCATTATAGGGCGTTCGGAGGTTATCGCGAGCTTCCTGGATTCGATCGTGAAATGGATCATACCCATTAGGATCGTTGCTGACGATGAAAATAATTCACGAGTGTGACTCGCATTTCGCAATAAAAATTCCTGCGACTGTTCCCAGTGAGACGGAACGAAAACCACCCCCCACGATTTCTCCGCAGGCTCCGTGGAACGACCCTCTATCATTGCGCGCAAGTAATTATCAATCACCTCGAAGCACGCGAGGCAAAAGGAGGGAATGGCAAAATAACGCGTTCCATTTCCCGGTATTCTTTTCCCATTGGTAGGAAACCAATCGCGAGCCGGCATCGGTAACAATAACATTAGAACCGGCTGAAAATTAATATCCCGCCGAAGCAGTTGAAGCTCTCTCCGCGGGCCACGGGTGCACCCCGTGAAACTTGAAATAATAATGGGAGAAAGGGGGACGGAGAGTGGCGGCGGCCGTCGCGGCCCAAGTATTTTTCCATTCTCTTATTTCTGCTTTTATATCCCGTCCAGCCACGTTCCTCCCAGCGGCGCCTTATTATTCATGCGCCTTTAAACGCTCCCGCATGGCGGCGGCGCGTACGAGAAATGCTAAACGGCTTCGTCGGCCGTGGACGAATGAATTTCATTGGCTTCATCAACGGCCGTGGATCCGCGAAATTAAGTAGGGACGTCAACCGCGGCCTGGCGATCATCCCCCGATCGTGGTGCGCGCTCGACGAGACGCGGGCTCGCTTCTACGAGCGCGCGATGCGATGCACGCGCCGCCCCTCGTATATTTTGCGCCATGTGTTGCAACAGGGGTCGAGAGCTCGCATGCGTTTAGAATATAAATAATAATACCGTGAAACCGCGCGTGTGCCGCGTGACGTTTTTCTGCGAACGCGTGGAGAACGCGTCGTACCCGCTGGTCTGCGGTCCGATCCTCGCCCACCCCTTTTTCCCAGTTTCACCTGTTTCAGCGTTTCGGTTAACCGGCGAGAGTTTTCCTTCACCTCGTTTCCCCCCTCCCCCTTTTTTTTTTAATGCCGTCGAGGTCGTTGCGCGTATTGGGTTAACGTATTCAACGTTGGGAACGAGATAGTGGAATCGTACCGACGAAGCGCTTCCGTTACACTCTTCCGGATTGCGCGAGTGTATCTTCGCGGGTGGTATTTATATAATCAGAGAAACGGACAGCCGACCACGGTCGAGAGGAGCTCTGGTGCCTCGCCCCCTTCGCCCCTTTATGCACCCGTCTCTCGTTTTCCGGGCGTGGACTTGAATTCTCGCCGTTTTACTCCCGATGCGCGCGAGGGGGTGGCTCTGGGTTGGGTGTGGGGCGCGAGGACGAAACAAAAAAGGAGAGACGGCACGGGGGTGGCGGTAGGAAGAACAGGAAACCGGGAGAGGCGGAAAGAGGGAAACAGCCGTACATCGCATGAAAGAGGGGTGGAAACCGTACACAAACCGTACGGGGCATAATGGTATCAGGTTTTCGAGGCGGTCAGATCGCAGTACCGCGCTAAATGCAACCGACCGTCCAACGTTAGACCGTGACACACCGCGGCAGCCTGCCGTTCCGCGCTGAAAGGGTAATTGACGTTTCGGTTGAATTCCAATACGACCAGTTCGAGTTACCGCCCCTCTAGTTTTCTTTTTCGCTTCACCGTCAACGCGCCGCGTGATTTTCTCGTTTTCTGATCGCCACTTGTTAAGCGAATCGAATCGCGTTTCCTCGGGATCGACCCGTCCGTTAACCAATTCACGGCTAAAAATGAATCGCCTCGTTTCATACGGAAGGGGGTTTCGTCCCCGCCTGGTGGAATTTGTAATCCTTGCTGGCTACGCCGGGACCAGGGAGGTAAACCTTCTTGCGGTCAGACGAGTTAAGGGTTGGTTTTAAGTACCTGCAACTTGTCCCGTCCGCTGTGTCTTGTTAACGTTCGAGGTTAACGCCGATAGGTAATCGCCACGACTTGGAAATATATATACAAAACCTTACAGATATCTATCAAAGAACCGTGAAAATTGAAAAGTGCAGGAAAATCATTGGTTGCTTCGTTGGGTACACGGAAACTCCCTTATCCGAAGATGTTTGTCTCTTTATATTAGTGCGCAGAGGGCCAGGCACAGTGTGTAATCGCGTTTCGTTATCGTTATGGGGCAATTCGGCGTTATTACCATAGATTCCAACGCGAATGTTCGTTAGGACGGTATTCATTAATTTACGAGAGGAACCAGCGAGTCGGATTTCCAACGAAGACGGAACAACGACGAGGTGAGCAAGATCGTCGAGCGTTCGACTCGAATAAAAGAAGTTACACGTAAACGTATGGCATAAAGGTATCGAGTTTTTTCCGTTGTCTGTATCAGAATGCAGCCTCGACCGGGAGCCACGCGCGCAGTTCGGCGTATGCATCGCTTTATACGGATGGGAAAAGTATAAAGCGATAGTCGGCCAGGGTTTCTCAGCCGTTCCTTCGCGCGGCTGTAAAAACACCGCCAACGACGTTCCTCTAATTTCGCATACTTTGCTAAACTCTCTTTTCAACTATCGATGTAAATTCGAATAATTAACGTTACGCGAAACAGTGTCAATTGTAAGCGCAAGTCTCGTCGAAGTAACGGGGTAGTTTTCGCGAAAATCGTTTCTTGTCGCGACGAAAGGAGGGAACGAGAGTCGAAGAAAAGGTGGGAAAAGAATGATCGCGAAGCTGTTGGTATCGCAGCGTGAATTATTTCACGTAGAGGGATGATACGAGGATGGGTCAGGGTGAGGCGGGGAGACTAACAAATGGGAGAGGAAGCAGAGTCCATCGTCGCGCAGACGGTACGTGATAACCACTGATCGCCGGACAGGCAAACAATAAAGGCTTTCGTACAAAGCCCAACGGCATTCCTATCCATTCACACATGCGGGAAAGTCCTCTGGACAATGCTAAAGCTCGCGAGTCCCGCACAGTCGGTAGGCTTGATATTAAAATACTTGGGCATATTCCCGGCGAGTCCCGCTAAGAACCGAAAAGCTCAAGGCGCTTTCTCTCAAAGAAGACGCGCAGCTCCCGTACCTAAATCCTTTGCCTGCCGATACTGGAAATTCCACGGATTCTGCACGAGCGTTGTCACAAGCTGTTTTCCCTACCTGATCGATTCCTCTTTGCGATACTCCTCTTTGCTTCCCTTATCCCTCGCCGCTCTGAACTCTCTGCCTCCGCACGCCGAGGCGTCGCGATTCTTTGCCATCGAACGTTTATGGCTGACGCGTTTCGACTTTGTTCCCGACATTTTTTAAACATTGCAGTATGCGTGATACGAGTAATTTCTGTTTCAATTTTAAAGCTGATTCTGCTAAAAATTGCTACACGTACAGGTGTTGCGTTCGTAGGGCTGAACAGTGTCATCCTGGCGCAGAAACCGGAAATCCATTAACGAATAACGTGGTGATAATTTTCCGGTAATTGGATGCCTCTACCAGCTGGCAATTTTCAATCCGTTAACCCATCGCGATACAAGTTTCTTTTCGGATTATTTTCTTGTACTGTTCTCGAACTATCTTTTTTTTTATGGCGATTATGATACGATTGTCGACTCGTTTCTTCAACTCGTGGTCTTTAAACAGTCAGTTACAAAATGTCTCTCCTCTCGTCACGATATTTGGAAACATCGGAATTGACATAAGGATCGCGCAGTCGCGCGCACGAAATGATTTTGCGACGCGAAAAAAAGCTACTCCATCGACGGTTTTTCTTTTTTTTTTCACTTTTTTTTTTTGTTATTTCCACAGGGAGACGTGTATACGCGCCCGACGAGCATATGCTAAAAAAGTTAGTTAAAAAAGGGAATGTGCAAAAAAGGAACTAGTATCGTGCGAACGACGCTTTTCAATGTCCCGAATAAAACTGTGAAACTCTGATAACGGACTGGTCATTATATTCCGTGTACAATTGTTTCCTGTTTCAATGAAAACCGGCAGGGATCAAGAGAGATTTTTCTCCAATTTTTCCAAGTTTTTGTTTCCCTTTTTCGAATTGGTTTCCTCGTTGTTTATACGGCGCAGTTCGTCGCCGCCGCGGCAGCAATGGCGACGGAATAATCGCCATAAAACCAGTACGCGGACGCGTGCACGTAAAGTTATTGTGTTTTGTAACTTGTAAAAATGTATTTGCGTTCTAGAAAAAATCGTTGATCGCTCAAGCAGAATTTTCGTGCGGTTATAACGTGGACGGGGAATAAAAAACTCCGACTAATGCTCGCATTTAAACCATTACACATTTCGCGGTGCGCGTGTCGTCTTTGGGGGTTGAAATTAGTATTAAAATTCCATTAATTCACGCAAGACGCGCGAGAGGCGTTCCCATTTCGAAACACTTTTCGCCACGCGTACGTACGAACGACCAACACGTTCTCATTCCTGTCGACATCATTAAAATGTCAAGCCGCATAAACACGCTTTTAGCTACGGAAAACCTCATTTTAAGTGAAAAGTACCGGGCGAACGGAGGAATATGGCAAGAAAATAGAAAAAAAAGCGTAGCCGTCAAATGTCCCGTAGCAAGAAAAAGAGATACGAAGCCACGAAGATAAACAGAAAGAATTGGAGGAAAATAATCGTGTAAAATAACTCGTATTATACCAGATTAACGTGGTAATTTTTCTCAATTATTCGCGACACGTTTCGCAGCAGCGGCCAGGAGACAGATCAGAAGGCGTGGAACTTCGATACGCGAATGATTCGGCACGTGCACGTACGCTCGATACGTTTTAATTCGTATTAGAAACACACGGTGCTCCTGGCGCGGGTATAATCAGTACCGTCAGCCTGTGCAACCCCTCGTGTCCCATGGGGATCCGTTCTCTGGTCGTCTTTTATTTTTTTCTCGGTTTCTCTCCTCGACGGGGGGCCAAAGAGGGAAGAAGCAAAAGAAAAGGAGAAGAAGCGGAGGAAGAACTCGCAGACAGACTGTCCACGTTCGTATATACACGCATACGTGCCCGGTGTACCTAGGCGTGTGAGTGATAGAGTGCAGAAACGACAGACGAAACGCCAAAAAGACACTCGGCACCATTACAGAGGGTGACGAGCGTATAACGGCGTTCCTCTGAATAATTGAAGTTCGATCCTCGCTTCTCGAGAATATTAATGGAAGCTGCCTTCCCGTCGTCTACCACCCTGTCCGCCTCTGTTCACCCTCTTAGATCGAAACACCCACACCACCGCCCCTATATTTCGCGTCTTCGTTCCGCGACGAGGAAGCTCGAACTTGTATTCTACGTGTCATTGCAGGCTTGATAATTCGCGATCAATCGCGCTAGCTTTTTTTCAAACGCTTTCGTATCAGCAATCGTCGGTTATTCGCATTCAGGATCAAAGGATGCAAAAATGGTGATCAATTGTGACGCGTCTCTTCTCGTTCGAGCAAGGTTTGATCCGAACGAGATATCATCGCATCGTAATTTCTACTTTCAATTTTCCTCCACTGTTATTTATTCATCTTGATCGGCTCCATTAAGTTAATTATATGCACGTTTCCCTACCTCGACGTTCCTCCGTTTCTTTTTGGTCGTTTCAGGCCAACTGGTTACTTTAGCTAATTAGCTGTTGAAAATCGTTCGTTCGCGCTTCTCGGCTCGAACGTGTACCGCGATAAAACGCGCCGACAAACTAGCCGCGGTCTAAAATCCACGGATAACGATATGATCCTGTTATATTTTAAATGGCGGGCATCGCGCGAAAACTGCGCCGATTTTAATTATTATTCGCGCATCAATTGAAATATTAATTGCGTGCTCGTCGTATCGGCCGGCTGGCAGACATTAACTTCATTATATCCCTCTCTTTCATTGTCTTCAATTTCCATTTACCCGATAGCTAATTACAACTCCTCTCGCTCGGTTTTGACACTCTCATTAACATCAAGCCCGACACCCATTCTCTCTAACCTCGTCCAAGGATTAGGACTGCCGAAGAAGTAAATGGTCATTACCGATAAATCAATTTCTATTCAATCTCCATCGGCAGATTTAAACGATCTCCCGTCCGCGCAATCGTTTTTATCAATTGCTCGTGCAAAAGTACACCGTGTTCTCTCGCATTACTAGACATTTACAAAACGTAAGTCGAACAGAATTTTGTAATCCTTGCGTATCTGTGTCCCCAAATCGCGCGTCGAGGTGGTGTTATCGTATCGAAATGGAAGAAAACTCAATTTACATTTTGAAACGCGCGGTGGAAACAGATTACAAGTGAAATTACTTGGATGAGATTGAAGCGGAAACTATGGGGAACCCGAAAATGTTGCTTTTAAATTAGTTAAAACGAACGAAAGCTAGAGAGATAGATAGACGGAGAGAGAGAGAGAGAGAGAAAGAGAAACGATATTCGAATCGCGGTTATTTATCTCCGAATTAAGAGGTCGAGGGGAGGAAAGCGAAGTCCGAGAGGTGCTTAAAAATGAAAGGAATCCCTTTATCCTAAGGAGGATCGCTCGGCCGAGAAGAAGAGAGGACAGAAGGGGTGGCACGCGGTAGTCGGATATTAGGGGACCGTCGGCGTCCACGGGTAGGAGTCGAATGTGCGCGAAGAGGGCTGGTTCCATTGCAGACATAACCGCACTTTGCTGCATTAGCTTTTATGTTAGTACATTCGACCATGCGGCTTACCTTCCTCTTAATAACGTCCATCTCCCCGTTAGGCGCGCCCGTATATAGATACATTTCGTCCAGAGCGTTTCTAGTTGTAACGTTGTAAACGTCGAGTAACAGTAACGATGATCGTTCCGCAGTGTTCACGGTACGGTCATTACTTGCAAGGTAGCCAGGCTGTTCTAAGGCTTATCTAACGACTTCCTGATGGGGATGGAAGGCCTAACCTCGACTGGCTTAAACACTCGTCGAGCAACGCTGACCTTCATCGAGAGTGCCGATTCTTTCTTCCGTTTCGTGGCTTCTTCTTGATTCCTCATGCTTCTTCCGGAACTTCTCGACCTCTGAACTCTGCGCTCGAATAGCGATCGTACCGTTTCATTTTCAGCAGCGAGGCACGCGGATAAGAAAGTGCGACGGTGGAGGAAGATCGTTGCTTCCGGATGTTAATAATTTCTGGTAACGTTCGATCCGCGATGAATTGTCCGGCCGGGCGCAAACGCTACCGAAACAATCCCCCATAGCAGACGCATTCAATAAAATCCAATTTGCCGGTGGCTCGTGTTCTCACCGGCGAAATTAGGAGCGTGTGTACGGCCGCGGTACCGCACGGAATATACGAAAGCCACCCTTGGGCCAGCAATTCGGGACATTCCTGCAAATAATTTCGGGTCACCCGCAGACTGGAACGTCCGCCACCGTGGGCAATACGAGTGCGAAGCTTGATTTCTACCGGAATGAAACGGGGAAAGTGGGACTTATGAAGTTCTCCTCGAGCGACGCCGGCATGGTCTGGCAGGCGACCCCGCTCGAAAGAAACGGGAGGAAGATTGAACGTGAAAGGGCATCGCAGGGGGAGGAACACGTCTGTCACGAGAATCGGTGAATTAAATTTGGTAAATCAACTTGAACGTGAATCAAAAGCGGGCCGCTATCCCCTATTACGTGCTCGTTAATTTTACACTTTCAAGGAGAGCGAAATATCGAGCGAAATTGAAAGAAAATTCTGCCGCTTAATCGCGCGTACGCTGTGCATATTTGTGATGCAGCTCGGAAGGGAAACCCTGTTCGATGGGCGGGTGCGGTCACGTAATTAAAAGAAATTTTAAACAGGCCTCAAATGTTTTATTTTCCCATAGTTGCTTTATTTCATATGGATATCGCCGGAATTTAATTACGACCCGTGCTCTCTGTCCCTCCGTATTAATTCCAGAAATTTTATTCAGACGTACGGCTTAATTAAATTCAATTTAACACTCCGTGTTGCAAACACCGTGTCCGTTCCCGTGTATTACCCGCCTCCCTGTCGAAATAATTACACTCGAACGGGCGAGAGGGAAAAAAAACACGCGCCGCGTATAACAGCCGCTCGGAGCGTTTAGAGAAATTCCGCAAAGATACCACACCTTTTGATTTAACCGGGATTCAGGTGCCACGGTTTTAAATTGAATTCTTATTAAACGCAAACCGTTCGAGATTCCTGTGTTTTCGCGTGAAATCCACTTTGCGGCATTGATTACGCGACGCTAACGAAACGACGATCGTTATTATTGCTGTTTCGCACACTAATCACTCCCTCAGCGTTCCGTTTAAAACTAAAAGAGATCGCTTTCAGAGATCCGTTCTCCAACGAGAGATATTATATCTCCGAACGCGTGACACGAGCCACCACCGCAAGAATTACTTTTCGACCGTTCGTTCCCCGTGATCGATGCTTTTTCCTTTGACGACGCTTCAACTCTGCACCCTTTGGCCCGATGCAAAACGAGCTTACCGAGGCAAACCGAGGGTGTTGTTTCGGTTACGCTTCCACGGCCTATAATACAACACGAGGACGACCTCGGCGAGTATATACGAGAGCACCGGGGATAATTAAGGTTCCGGGCAACCTACGCGGCTTTTGTGCTCGGTCGAGGTGAATTCACTCCTGAAGAGAGTTGTTGGTTCGGGTGAGGCTGAAGGTTTGTCGACGGGGCTCGTACAGGGCGGCGGAATAGAGTTTCGCGTCTTGATTTTCCGCGTACCGCCGGAATTATGCCTGACTTTTCCTGTTAATTAACCGATCTACGCTAAGGACACGCTTTTTATCATTTCCACCGCAAACTCGGACTCCAGACTCGTTCGTTTCCCTTCTCGTCACGATTTTCTCTTGCATCTACGCGCGATGGGTCGTGATTTTAGGAATTAAGGGTGGAAATTCGAGAACGAGACGCGAGAGCTTCGACAATGACTCGTTCGAGTTTTCCTCGCGTTTCTTAGAAACATTTAGAATTAGTGACAACTTAGATAACTGTTCAGCAAATGTTTCTGAACTTGTTCTTCGCGGATCCACGCTGTGGTTCGAGCAGCAACGAGGTCCACGTCACTTCTACTCTGGCGTGTCCCGTTCCAGTCCCCGTTAGTCGTCTTCGGTTTCTCTCGAGTTCATCCGGCTCCGAATTACACGCGAGTAATTTATAATTTAGACGCGAAGGAGCTGCTGGGCAGCGACGAGGAGGAAGACGACGTCGGGGTCCGCCGTCACGGCACGTGTGCGCGGCCACGGCTGTCGGTTTCGTTTAACATTTCCGATCTCCTGTTCGTTATTTTTCCCCGATTCTCCAGATTGCGACGCCCGACGGGCCGAGATTAAGCGGAGACGAGACTGTTTCCGCTCCGTGATTTGTCACTGGTCGAGAGATTCTCGAAAAAACACGATGCGATCTGATCTCTCGATCGAACGTGTAATACAGCGCGCGATTAATGTCGCGAGCAGCTAGAAATCTCGTGCTTTTAACTGTCTATCGAAAAATATACGGAGATACTTTTTATTCCCACGTTGTTTCAATTTACGAAGCGTACGAGAGGAGACGGCGCGTTTGCTCGCGAGAGAAACTGGCGAATCGCGAACTGGAGCTGGCGAGGATTTAATCGCGGGGAAAAATTTGTTTTTCCCTGCGTCATACGTGGACCAAGAATTATAATTCCTTCCCGGAGAGTGTAGAACGCCGGCTGAATGTAATTCCAAAGTTTAAATTGAGAAGCAAACTTCTTCGCTGCGTACACACTGCGAGACGCAAGATGTAATGTCCGCGCAGCCGATGGGACGCCGCGGAAAAATCGCCTCGATTTCGACTGCCGCGCGAGCGGAACTCGCGCGAATGTAAGCTCTTCACTGGCGAAACTTGTTCGTGTTTTCGAACTTTCTCATTATTTTAATTGCCCGGGATAAGCTGGTTAGCCGTTGACGTACCGCGTCACAGGGAACTTTCGTAACAATTTACCTTGCACCGGTTATTACCTTGCACGATAATCTTCGACGCTAGTCTCGCCGCTGCGAGACACGCTCGCTCGCGTTGTTTCCGATACCGCGACTCGATCGAAGAACTATCTTTACAACATATTACACTTGGACAATATTTTATTCCCTACGCGATCTAACGTTATCAAACTTCCCACGTAGCGTGGTCTCGTTCTATGCGAAATTGCAGCTGATTTTTCTCCCGCGAAATCTAAATTTCAAAAACGACAGTGGGTGCAAAAGCCAGACATGTAGATTGCTCTTTACAGAGACTCGTTTAAGGGTCGACAGTCTTTGCTGTTGAGCTTCACCCGTTTCGAACATCGACTAGAACGTTAGATAAATATAGAAGATACAAATGTCCGTTGGATTGACACACATCGATCATCGATCCGTCGCGATCGAGAGAGGAAAATCGACGTGTTTGGCTGGTTTGGACGATAACGAGTATCAATCTTAACCGTGACTGATTATTTCCTCGAGAGTTTTCGGGCAATGCAAGCTCTGGGGGGTTCTACGAAATTATCTGCGACGACCCACGCCCAATAGGACACGGGGACGCGGGACGAGATTCCGAAAGGCGAGGAAGCATCGAGCGCGACGAAAATTGCATCAGGACCCCTCTGCCACCGCCGACCTCTTCGCCACCGGAAAAATATTCAGACTGGACCGACCTATATCCAGACAGCCTCGCTACAGGGTGTGTCTGCTCGAAACTTGAGCTTTGGGGGCAATCAAAACGCGGCCTTTGAGTCGAAACGTTGATGTCGCGCGAGATTTTATTCTCGTTCCTCTCGTCAATTTTGCTCGACCTCGATCGCGATGCGTGAGCGATTAATTCGCTTCGTTCATTCCACTTTTCGTTGCAACAACCGCGGCGGTCGAAAGTTCGTCGAGAGCACCCCTCGACGCAGGACCTCGAGA
This sequence comes from Xylocopa sonorina, assembly GCF_050948175.1. Classification (NCBI taxonomy): domain Eukaryota; kingdom Metazoa; phylum Arthropoda; class Insecta; order Hymenoptera; family Apidae; genus Xylocopa; species Xylocopa sonorina. The sequence continues at coordinate 10,660,355 of NC_135196.1, read as the reverse complement.
CACGTACGCGAAATCTCGAAGGGGTGGACGTGCCGACGCACGTGTCCGCCGACCTATGCGAGTCGTAAAATATTCAAAATCCATACCCGGGTATTTACAGGGGCGGCTGAGCCCGTATGTCGTAACGTTGTCGAGGTTTATTATATTTCAGACGTGCCTCTTTCTGCTCACCCCACGGGAGGCGAGAGAGTCCTCCGCGGGGGCGGTCGACGGAGAGAGAAGAGACAAATCGAATCGAATGCAGAGGGGCGAGCATTGTTGATCGAACCAAGAAAAATCCAGTTTTGAAAGCAATCTTCTATTTTAACCGCTCTCGTCCGTCTCTCCCGGCAATCTCTCATTTTAATTCCTTTTCTTATTATTCCCCCCTCCTCTTCTTTTCATTTCGCGACGTCGCTTCGTGTTTCTATCGCGTTGCGCTCGGTAAAGAATGTTGTAATGGCATCCGATCGAGGAGCGGGGGAGAACGGAACGGAGAGACATTTCGGTTCGCTCGAACTTGGAATAATGAAAGAATTCTTCTTACGAAGGTATCATCCCGATACCATCGGATATTTATATACACGAACGAGTAACACGGCGGTGTCTGGCAGTTACGCAAACATTGTTAAGTAACTGGGATTCGAAGGAGACGCGAGGACACGGGGATGATGGGGAGGATGGAAATTAGAACGTTAACTCGGTATCCCATTGATTAAAATTTGCATCTGCGATATGGTAACTTAATAACGCGGAGGAAAGATTGGGGGATGTAATTATTCAAACGAAAGTAGCGAGTGAGCCGGGGCGGGCCTTTCGCAGAGGATACGCGATGGAAGGAGAGAGAAAGAGAGAGAAGAGACAAAGTGGGAAAGGAGGAATCCGTTGAAGAGGGAGTAAGGCTAAGGGGTAGACATCATTTTTCAGTCTAGCATCCATGAATCTGAAATTGAGTGGATCAGCCATCTGCACCACTGTTTCCACTTACCGGATAGATCCTGCGCGCGGATGCAACGAATACTTATTTGCTGGTACCATACTTCTCCGTCGAACAACAAATTGGTCGAAATCGCTACCGATCTTACGAAATTTTTCATCCCTCCGTGAGTAAATCGTTGGCAGTTGCAGTATACGTTAACGAATATAACGAAACAACGAACCAGCGACAGATAGGATTCGAAACGTGTCGCCTAGTTTCCCAGGGTTTCGTCGTTTTCTAATATCGTTGACTCGCCAAGAAAGCTGGAAGATATATTCTAGCTTTCCACTCTCTGTTCCCTCTAAAGCACCCCTCGCCCCTTCTCACATTTCCCTTCGACCTTGTTCGCCTCTTTTCTTCTCTTTTCTCACCGTGCTACGTCAAGACTTTGTATATTTCTTCCTTATTCCGACTTCTTTCATCCCTCCACACGCGGTGGAAACTTCACGGTCTCCCTTCCTTTCTTTCTTTTTCTCCTCTTTTTCTTTTCTTTCTTTTTTTTTTTTTTTTTTATTTTTCTTTCCCCTCGACCAACCAGATATGTACGCGAACCCGGGCAGCAAAAATTCAGAGCTTCCTCGTGCTCTTTTTATGAAAACAGCGCCGATAACGTGCGGGAATTCAAGGAACGAAACGTTTCGCGGGCGCGTTCACCCCCTTCGTTCGCAAGAAAAACCGCCACTCTGCTTTGAAGGTGAAATTTCATTGGCTCGAGTACACGGTGTTCTTCCGTGAGAATGAATTAGGATTCTCGGAATATGGGACGAAAATGATACGAAGAAAAAAAGTAACGCATCTATAAAACACATTCAATAGATTTGCGAAGAGAGATAAATTTCTATTCTAAGGAACGTGTGTTTGCTTAAAATTGTTCCGTCATTTGCCACGAGCTTGCGAGACAGACGAACGTTTCGATTCGATCTTCTTCCCACCTCTGAATTCATTCCCACCGCTTCGACATCGGGTAAAATGAAAATAAACGCGGCTGGGAGGATTTTGAATGCTCCCCGGTAGCACTGTCGACAGGATGATAAGTATTCCTTCCGCCGTTTCCAATCTTTTTTCGAGTTAAATCACCGGCAACTTATGCACCTCGCTACTCTCACCGAAGTGAAATATCCCCAGCATTTACAATAATCTCGCCATGACTAGGGTGAACGAGAATTCACCGCGTCGTAATAAGAATATTCGTTCCGCGCACGAGTTTCGAATTCCGTGCACCGCCAAATTCTCGAACGACGCACGTACTTACGTGCGTATAAGAAGTACAAGCCGACCAGTATATCAGCTGGGATTGAAATTAATAAATCGATCCGCGGATGCAGGGTCGAGCGAGAGGAGGATATCTCGAATGTATCAGAACCGCGTTGTCGACAGGAAGCTAAGTATTCCCTCGGCCCTGTTCTAACGGGCTTCATCCGGCGGCAACCGAAATCCATGGAAGCGCGATAAAGTAATTGCGGTACAAAGTATGAAATATGCAAGAGGGCATACGGCGCGAGGGGGCGAGCGACGGCCCTGGGTGTAGAGGGAAGATGAAAATGAAGACGCTGACGAAGAGCAAGTGGAAGGCGGCGGAAGAAAGGTGAGACAAGGGTCGGCGCTGCGCGCCGCGGCGAACGACCAGCCGAGGGTTGCCGCGAATTATAAGTTTTAATTACTGGAAGATGAGCAGATGGATTACTTCTCGGCACTTTTTCTTCCCTTCGACTCTCTTTTAACGCACCCCCCTCCGTTGGACCCGGTTTAGTTTCACGCGTCGTTCAGAGGGGACGAGAATTCGGGGCGAAGTTTAGAGACACACTCGGAACATCGCATGCTGAGCCCCTCGTCCCTTGATATATAAATTAAATCGAATATACGTTACGCGCGTGCGACGCGAGCGGGTCGATCCGCTTCTGGTTTAATCTGTTCGAATTCTGGCCAGCAGAACTTACGATCGAATGGCTGACGGTTAAACAGAGAGGGATATCAGGGATATTCGCTGGAGAGAGGCGAGGAAAATAATGAAGCTGTTAGGAAGTTCTATATATTCTTAGCTCTAGCGGAGTCCCCGGTGCGAACCGGTAAAAATCGATCGGATTCCAGGGTACGTCGCGTTCGCTATAATTTATCATCGCGGAACTGCCTGCCATTTTGCGTAATTGAGGAACCGATGGCGGATGAAGACTTCGGCGCGAGAAATTGGCCGCTCTTGAAATTGATTGCCGAACGGATCAGCTGTGCGGAGGCACCGACTTAAACTGTTCGAGAGTGTTCGTACCTCACCACCGTCCCGCTGTCATTTCTAGCCTGCGCTCTCCTTAACTTTCCTCAAAAGGTATCAATCTCGGCGATTTTTTCGTGATAAATTGCCACACAACAGCCCCTCGAACGCGTCGCTCGCGTTTATTAACCAACTGGCTATCGACGATTCAATCTCGCGCGACTAAATTCTCCCTGGTTCTCCTCTCTCGAGCATCTGTCACCGTACGCGCGATGGCGAGGACGCATCTAGAATTCGTCGAGATGAAACAGGAATCTGGAACGCGTCAGAAGCCATTGCACGGCTGAGATACGATCCTCATCGTCGAGTATAAAGGATCACGCGATATCAGCCTTTTGTCGCTTCTAAAATATTAAGGAGCGACTTCACCCGCGGCGTGGCTAACGATTTTCGAATCTGGATAATACTTGGAACGAATTCTTGCGCCACGTAGAAGCCGCTTGCCGTGTACATCGGCTCATAAATGTCGAAGGTGGCGCGTGTAGGAGCCACCTTCTCGCGCCCATAATCCAGCCTTTCCCGTCAAGGCAACGCGCCGCGTTCTCGTGCGAACAGTTTAACGATAAATTGGTTAAAGAGATTCGATTAAAAGCGGATCGGGTGAAATAAATCGCGCGAGGAAGGCGAACGGGTGTTCCACGTTAACGACGGTCAAACGCGTCTGACCAATAACGGTTTATACCACTAGCTATCGTCGAGCTATAAAACTCTGCGTTTCTTCCCCATTTTTCTAAGATCGCTAAAGAACTTTAGGAGAGTTTAATCAGCACTCGATCGCGATACGATCAAGAATTATGTCGTTCGAAACCTAACAGTGTTAAAAAATCGCGCAACACTTCGGTCAAAGAATTTGCCTATCTATAATGAGAAGAAAACTCACGATAACTAATAGTTATTGTACTGGAAATTGCAAAATTACATCGTGATGCCAGGAAACAACGATCGACCAAGATTGAACGTAAAATTTGTCCAAAGTCTCACGCGTTTCGCTCTCGCAACAGCGTTCGATGGTCGAGCCGGCGACAAGCGGCGAAGAATTTTTCAGCTCGACGAATAGGAATCGACGGTCGAATTCCTCGCCTGTGGAGCGTGACAGAAAGGATGCTGATTGGTGTAATAGTACGGTGGAAATGGGTTTGATGGACGTGTGGCGCATCGATGAAACGGCACTCTTCGCTCGCCACCCCCGGGCAGGGTTGCACGCAGAGGGATGCTAAAGCCAGCTCGTGCGAAAGAGACCGCAGATGCTCGAACGTCACTCTTTGATGCGTACGGTAACGCAAAGAAACTACGATCAGTCGCATTTTTCTTATTTTTGCGTCGCCCCGTTCGTTCCGAGCGAAGCTGACCGGCATTTTCCAGTTTTCCCCGACCGTTTCCACCATTTAGTCGAAATTTTTTGCGGTCCAATATCTCTCGAACAATTTCCAACGAAAGAAACTCGAATCCAGACAGTTTCCTGCTTTCAGAAAATACAGAAAGTACTACCAAGCCATAGTTCGCGTCGATGCGCGTATAAATGCACGTAAACGCACGTAATATGCGGCTACCCTTCGTCACCAGCTATATTGCGCGTTCTCCAACGCATGACCTGTTCACCTCGAGCTGGCATCCACCTCAACCTACCGTGAGCATACGTGCTAAAAGGTAATGATCTCGAAATCATTCCGCGAAATTGTTCATCAATGCTCGTGAGCTATCACGCGATAGATCCATAAAGGGTGCTTCGAAAGATTTACAAGTTTCCGGGTAGGTCAATCGGGAGCCCTTCTGATTTCCACTCCAATTCATTACGTTACTGTGTACGCACGGATAATACGTCTACTTGGATATTAGCAATTATTTGCTGTAGCTAAGCACGGATCAATTAACGCAACGAATAGAATAGAAAGCAAAGTGTTATTTAAAGCTTGTAAACCTTCAAACTTCTTCTGGTATATCTGCAGGGGAATTTCGTTCGAACGGGAATTGTATTATACCGTAGGTCCCTGACTATGTACTATCGGGGCACGTATTTTACCGACATCAGCCAATGTGCACACTATCGGCTATGTTGATCCCCCTATTATTCGACCAGCGAATGGCTAATGACGATTAACGGAATGTTTAGAGCATTAATCCCTGGCATTAATATTTCTCCCCTCCACCCAGGCGTCTCTTCCACGCCCTTTATGCATCGAAAACTTACGCGCATGGATACGTGAATGCAGGCTACGTCCGTTCAAAAGCACCCAGGTATCACTTCTCAATCGGAGGATCAACCGACGGGTAATCGCGACTGATCAAGTTTTTTTCGCGTGGTCACGATAATAATGTAAGTTCGAAAGAAGATCAACGCGATGGCCAGAGTCGCAATGGCAATTACACAGCGTATGTTTAGGTTTGCAAATCGGCGAGAGGCGCACGTCGTTCGATCTTCCGGCGGATGTGAAGAAATGTGGCGAGGTCCGAAGTAGGATTAAGAGCTGAGCAAATTCGCGGTGGCTGATAAGTGAAACTGACACGAATCGAGAAAGTTTTCCGGTGGAATGCCAGCGAGCGTCTCGCGAACAGCTCGCGTGTAAAGTCGCGATAAATCGTGCAAAGACATTGATAGCGGACAGCCGGCCGTGGATATTGCGCGGTTTACACACCGACGACGTCCACGTAGGGGTCAAAAACGAGGTGATACCGTGGGCCGGATGTTTCCATCGGTGCTTTCTGGCGGTGGATATCTCGATCGAAATAATTCACGTCCAATGACGAATCGTTGCTCCACTTGTGCAGGATCTTGATTACCACTCTTTCGAACGGGCGTAAACGCGATAATAAATTTTCTGCCCCGAGTTATTTTTTAATCAGCCATTAATGGCCGCAGGATCTAGGGTGCATCGGTAGCTATAGCAATGCCCGCGTTCGATAGCAGGATAATTGCCCTAACAGCAAGATTAACGTGGATTAAAGGTCCGACTGTGTTGTTAGTCCCTCTTCCGCGATGGCTCTTCAAATTGCTGCCATAATTATCGCGTCGACGCCTTCCTCTCGATAAAGTAACGAACGTAAATCGAATAATTTCGATCGGAATAATCGGCGAATCTTATGCCAACATCCGACGGATCAAAGAAGAAAGAAGAAAAAAAAGAAAGGCAATCACCGCGTAATCTCGGTTATTTATTGGCTAATAAAAACAGGTGAGCGCCGGCAGTAAAACAGAATCAGGCGGCGAGTAATAAATACTTGGCGGACTGGCAATACGCGATAGGTTATTCTCCATCCATTACCACGATCAAGAAATATTTTATGTAGACAGTTCCAAAGGACTCACCGACACACGAGACGCCACTGCCACTGCCGCCTCCGCTGCCACCACCGCCGCCGTGGGCGATGGAAACGCGCCCTCGCCAAGAGCCACGCGTATCGTCGTCGTGGCTGTCGTCCATCTTACTCTTCGCGGTGCGCCACCGCGAACGGTTTTCTGTAACAGGAAGAGAACAGAAATCTTGATACGAGAACGATATATAACCGCGCAATAATATACTCGATCGTGGGTTTCCTCTGCCACGCAAAGGGAGGAAGTAAAACACGGGAGGCGAGGAGGCGCTCGTAGACGTCGTCGTACGGCCGCTGCCTTAGTTTTATCGTGCGCCCCCCCCTGCTTATATCGCGGTAATATCCTTGCCCGGTAAATGAAAAAGTTATTGTTTTCCATTCTGCCTCCCTTCTAGTACCCACCGCGGCGGCCTGTCCGAAGTTCTTAACCGTGAGACAGACGAAAACCTCCGCGGCAGACTCTCCGCCTCGCAGGGAACGCTCCTCCGCCGTCGGGGATACGTAATACAACCGGTAACCTCGGGTATTTTCAGAGCAGTTATACCTTGTATTATAATCATGACAACGACCGGCGTAGAGAGACGGTTCCTTTTATGAAAACGGGGCTCGCGAAATTGCGCGATCCAATTAGTCCAGCGCGCGATTAAAAATATTTTTTACGATTACAGTTCCCCCGCGGGAACGTCGAATTTACGATTCGAAGATGGAGGCTTAAGAACGCGTTGGCGCGAACGATCGCGAATTCGTTCAGCCGTGAAGCAAATTTCGAAAACTGGTCCGCGATGTTATCGATAACCCAGCTAAATTACCCACTAATGCACCCGATGGAAAAGTAATTTTCCAACGCGTTCCTTCGAATAGAAGTTTCATAAACACCCGCAGCGAAGCTTCCTCCTCGAACGGGCAGGTTAATCGCCGACCGGCGCGGCGGCGATCAATTTCAAAACGCCAGCAAGCTTTTCGCCCATAAATTACTGAAATAAGTAGAAGATCGCGGGATTATACCCCGTTAAAGAAGGCGGACAGCCTCCCGGCGTGGTTGTTCCATTCGATTCCCTGTGTCTTTATCGTCGGGGAACCCGAGTCAGTGCGGCTGTACCTTGACAGGCCTGAACCCTTATGATTGATATCTATCTCCTCCTCTTCTGCGCCTCCCTGTACAACCGCCCTCCTTTCGAGTAAACTACCTAGCTGCATATCCCCTTTTCGATTATATCGTCCCTCCTCCAGGCCACACGGATACGCGCCCCCGTGTTAGAGCCAGTCCGCCGCCGCCGCCACCGTCGTGCCGGCGGTCGATACGGCTATTATGAAAATTGAAAATAAAGGCACTTTTACACCCACGCGTACAAAGATTCAATCGAGCACCACTTTCGCTGCTCTGGGGGGGCGAGAGCAACAGTCCAAGACTTATTAATCGTTTCTCTTTAGTCGCTATTACCGATGCGCACCCCTTTCGTCTGTCTTCTGACGCTAGATTCGTTGGCGGACTCGTAATATCCTTCGTCGTAGCCGACTGACGGGTTATTACCTTTGTTTCTCTTTCATTCGAGACTCGTTGCGGAAGCACGATATTAAACGCGACCCGCGAGAAAGGCTGGTTCAGCTGTTCGATCTTGGTAGACGGTGAGGAAACAGTGTGGGCTTCGTTCGGGATGTTTGTCGTATTCTACTGGTTCTCGTAACAATTAACAAGGATTGAGAGATAGTTGGGGTAGTGGATCGGTTTCGTCTGATCAGAGCGATTATAGAGTACGGCGGCTCGTTGGATCTTGCTCTGCGGATCTTCTCGTGTACGAGAAGAAGTACGTTGCCGGTGCATCGAGGGAAACGCAACGAGCTAGGCTCGACGAAATCTAGCTACGGGTTTCCCGGGGTCGCAATAACCTATCTTTCAGGGGCATGCAACAACAGGGTGGCGCACACAGGTGAAACGGCGCTCGCTTGTAAATGTACTCGGCGAACGATTCGCGCAAACGGCGAGGTGAATCATGCATATTGGACAGTATTGGAAACCATATTGTGAGACGAGGTGCACGCACATCTGCCTCCCCCGACGCCACGGCACGGCCACCCTTTATTTATTGACATACGTACACGGGTGTGCGAGCAGCGAGCGCGAGCGCGTGCTGCTCCGTTCAATTTAGCGATTTTGTCACGGCTCATTTCTGCTCGACGGAGGAGCGTGGGACGGGCTCGAAGAGTAAACACGGTCGAAATTGAATAGGTTGTACCGTTTCTTCCGGAAATAAACTGATAAAGGAGGAGAGAAAAGAAAAAAAAAACGAAGAGAAAAGGAGAAAAAAAAATGAACGTCGGTTCGATACCCGCCGCACCAGCGCGACACGTCGAACCGGCGGATGCCCGCTTTAGGGGAGGGCGCATCGGTTAAAAGGGTGCGCGCGTTGTCCAGAAAATTCTGGCGGTTTTTCCGCCGACGGTTGTTCCGCTCGAGGGAAACGTTCGTCCATCGAATCGGATGGCCAGGGCGAGAAGAAACGAGAGGAAGGGTCGATGCAAGTGTCGAAGTCTGGCTTCTCTAACGGTGGCCAGTAAAAGCGCGGCACTAGCTACCGGGCATATGGCTCGGTGGCCTCTTTAACGTTGGCGTTGCGTTACGCTTAACGTTTACGGCTGCGTACAAGCCAGACCGACGGATATTTTATATTTTATAATGCTTCCCCAGTAAAGCTCACAGCGGGCAGGTTATACGACGCATTCTCGCGGTCTTTAAGACGGTGGCCTGCGCCCTCCGCGACGCCGTCAAGCTGCACCCACTCGCCTCCAATTTTATTCCCTTCGGATACCGTTACCAACGGAATCTCGAGAATCTGGATTCTTCGCGCGGATCTCATAAATAATCGACGGCGATCGGGCCATCCTCCCCCCTATTGGATTCGTTCTCCGATCCATCATGGATATACTTGTAGCGCGTATACAATTAAGGCGAATGAAATTGTAAATGTCTCGACGAGAAATTCCTGGAGACGAAGGAACGTTTCTCTAGGGATTCTTCGAAACGAGACGCGAAGCTCCGCGCTAGTCGATGTTCAGCCGTGGCGTGGTTTAGCCGATCGCAAAACAATTGGCTCGCCTCTCGAATTCTCTGCTCAACGAATATCCTTCGAGTTATCATGCCGGCTGTGACGGGAATTGGCAGTCGCCTATATACCTGGCCGGCACAAAGGAGATTTAATTAATGGAATTAACCTGAAATGGCGGCCCTCTCTTTGGCCGGTTTGCAATTTCAATTCCTCTTCGGAATGTCCCGGCCTCCGCGCCCCGCCCCGGTGAAAAGGTGACGCGTGCCATCGTCGTCGCTTACACTTAGATTAAATGCATTTTCTAAATTCCGAAACTCGCGAACAGCCTCGTAAATCACCGTCCCGCCCCCCTTGCTGGAAACTATCGAGTAGGAGAGCGAACCGCTTCCTCGTGGCGTCGCCCAACGCGCCAGGTGAGCCCAGTGGACGACGACGAGCAGGTGCGCTTAAATTTCTCTCCCGTTGTATTACAGGATGAACACACCCGCCGGTTGCACGTAAAGCCTCGCGACTTTGTCGCGTGATTCTAATCGCGACCAGGCTCGTGAATCTTTGGTTAACTTGATAACCAAGTAACGGAAGACCTCCGTCGGATCTCGAGGTTACTGCCGACATGGATTTTTCGTAACGCAATAAGGTTACGCGTCGCGCACGGTTTCCATCGCACGGGTGGCGCGTTAAAAAGGCTCGAAATCTATTACGCGAGTCGCCACAAGTTTTAATCAACCCCGAGCGTTCCTTTCATTAAACACCGCGCAACGTCTATCGCAGGGACAAGGTTGGCTCGACGAGTGGTGCCGGCATTAAAGCGACAGCTCGCGCCTTCGCCGCGTCGTACAGGGTTCTAATGTTATACGAGCTCCGTGAAAAGTGGCCGTTAAAGTAAGAGCGAAGAAACGGAAGGGCGCGGCAGCGGTATAGTCGCCAAGCGGAATGACACACCGCGAAGCGGGGCGAATTAAATGCGCCGGTGCGGTTTATCGCCGGCGATGAAACGGTAAGGAGAAACAGGATGATACGGTTTCGATTTTCCTATCGCTATGGACGATGTATGCACACGTTAGAGCGTCCGCGGTTATCGATTTAATCCCATCATCGAGGGAGCCAAAGCGGCCGTCGGACTCATCAGTCATCTCCCCCTTTCGCCCCCGTCCCCCCAACCAGCTCGCCTTTGAAATATCAATCGTGGTGTGTTGACGTTAAGCGACAAATCGGAGACAATGTATTCCACGGAAGAATCTGATCTGACTTGCTCCCCTACCCTGGTGCCCGTGCACGGGGTGTATCGAAATCTGTGGAAAGTGTGCCGTTAGGGGTTGCTCGTTTCGCTAAGACTAAGATATTTCACCCGAGCTGCGCAACGTTGCGATTTGACTCGCGAGGAAGAAATAATTCGTAATAACGTCGGAGGCTTCGAGATAACACGGGAGTAATTGCATTTATTTATCAGGACGAACGGAGGGGGGTGGAAAAAATGAGGAGTAGAGTTCGATGAGGTCGCGTCAAAGGAAGGCGAAGACTTTTTATCAAGTCCCAAAAGAACGGAGTAATTCGATTTGATTCCCAATAACGTCCCTGCGTTTCAGCACGAGACGCCGAGAGTGGCCTGGTTGCGAGGCAATTACCACTTCTCGCAGCGTGGGACACGGGGCGGAAAAAAAGAAGAAGCGAGCGCGCGCGGTAACGCAAGAAACCGTACGGCGCCCGCGTCGGACACATTTTTAACCGTGAAACGTAGCGATCGCAAAGGGAGCCTGTTCGCAGATCAAACAGAAATCGCCGTCTTCGAGAATCGAATCGTACGACGACGGTTCTTTTGGGGTTTAATAAAGTCCTCATCCTTTTGAAGACATCAGCCGCCATCCCCGGCCGCCACCCCTGCGTCTTGTCCTGCGGGTTGCCAGCCAGGTTTCTTCGGATACGTCACGGAATGTTCGGCCGGAGAGATTCGTAGAAATCCCCGGGGCGAGTCGAGCGGGAAAATAAGTTGGACATATAATTTGAGGAGCTGCAGGAAAATAAGCAACAGCAGAACTTCATCCCCGGCAGCGTCAAAAGGCAAAGAAAGCGGAAGACGATGCTCGAGGGCCGGAGATGAAAGGAGGCTCTCGTTCCCCCCCTCGTCCGGGCCACGCGAGGAGGGATAGAGACAAAAAAATAGATTGAACCCAGGGGCCGAGAAGGATAAGGGTTAAGTTAATCTTGTCGTCCAGTGAACTCGCAAAAGGTCTGCCACGTAACACGTTTTCGTTTTCTTTAATTAGACCGTAATTCGAATTATTCCTGCCGGAAGAGTCCGTTGTACTATCGCTTCTCTCTCGTCGCTCTCGCTGCGTTTGAGAAACAGGTTTCAACCCCTAATTGTGGTTCCTCTCGAAGACGTTCGAGGATTGCAATTTTTAACGAGAAGAAAAAACACGTCGTACCAAGGTACACGCATTGACACGCATTCTGGTAACGCCCCGACAAAGGTTTTTCCGGCACTTTACCTATCCGCTCTGTTTTCCCGTTGCGCGTCGGCGGAAAGAACGAAAAACATTGACGCTCGCCCCGAACAAAGCGGGCCAGCGGACAAAGTACAGAGTTCGAGAAAGTAGAACGCACTCGCGTTAATTACTACATCCCACCAAATTTTCGCTGCTGACGTTATTAAAAGAAACGTATGTAAAAGAGCGAAATTCCAACGGACGGTGAAACGAGGAATAAAAATGAACGAAATTTGATAGCAAAAACTGGCGCCTACGCTATGGGAATAATATAAATGCCGGGGCTGAACGGTGCGCCAATAATATTAGTAATCAAGCGTTCACGTTGCTGACGGTGAACCACGGGTGACGCGAAAGCGTTTGAGATTACAAAAGGAAGAAGGAAATTAGAGAGGGATGAAAAGGACTTGCGTAGCTCCGACAAGAGTGGCCGCTGGCGCACGTACACCGATATACACGCGAGGGGGTGAATCTTTATGCGCTCATCGAACGTACGAGCCCCGCGTATACGCGCAATATGCGTCTCGAACGGGATCACGGGACCAGGACTGGGGACCAACAGCGGACAATGCTGATTCGCCGTTTCCAGGGAAGCCTGGAATTCGAGATGTCAGCCGGCTCGTCTAATTCTGAATTTAATAAACACATACCTATCCACGTGGGCGGTGCTCGCCGCACAGATGTCCCTCTATGGCTGGTATTGGTGCTCCAGTAACACAGGGAATTATCTTATGCCTGTTCCGCGACGAACCGTGCATTAAGGAGATTGACAATAAGGGGAGAGCAACGCTGGCGACGATACTGCGACTCTGCTCGTCGCGTGACCACGAATTTACCCGAACTTTCCACCACAGCCTCTCGACTTTCGTTCTCTATCCTTCCATTGCTTTCTTTAATTACGTTACGCGCTGTAATCGTAAAATAATTGTCAGCTCGGCTCCAAGGCGATAGAGCGTTCAGATTTGAAATTAAATTATAGAACCGTTCGAGATGCACTGTTTTTTTCCAAGTTATTAACGCGAAGAAACAAAGGTATAATTTCTCGGAATTCGAGGACGATTAAATAGTCGCTGGAAGGACGCTTCGAGATTTTTCTCGGTTCGGGAACTTTAATAATTACTGATAATCTCACGCGAGCCGAACGGACGGCGGTAAAACAGATAGAAAACGGGGTCTGTTCGCGAAGAAGCCGAGTTAGAATCGTAAATTGCTGCAAAATTAAACGGTTACTCTCTCGAAGAGTTTACTCCTTAATCACAGGGACAAATTGCGCGGAGTAGGAGACAACGAAAAAAAGGCAGGAAACGTTGAAACTACTTCTATTCACTATAACGTTCCAAGTACGGTTAAAATATACTTTCAACTGTTATCTGCTCTAATATTCGCGCTGTATCAAGGTTACCGCAAACTTGCCGCATTAATCGTTTTATGCAGTCAGTTTACACCCTACCACCGCGAACGTATCCCCCACGTATTCTCCGGTGAACTTTAACCGTATAAAACTTGCGCCGCGTCGCGATCCCGTCATAATAATCCCGTAGCAAACTGGACTAACTTAAGGGTTGGTTTACGCGTTCGTAAATACGCTTAGATAAATTCGGCTGTAACTAGCCTTGAAAAGTGAAACGAATGAGCCGCGTAAGATAGTATTACGCCGTTAGAAGACTAGATCGGGGTTGGTTCCGCTAGTTGCCCCCTAACTTCTGTATTATCGCAGTTTGAACCACGTTAACACGTTAGAAGGATGGGCGGGACACTTGCACTCCTAAACTTGAAACAACATTTCACAATTGTCTTGGCTGGGTTCAAAGGTTTTAAGGGTTGCGCTCGAAAGAGGGTAACGCGAGGGTGAGTTGAGGAGCGACGCGCGAGACTCGTCGTTGGTTTCGATGAAAACGAACTAGCAAAGACTTCTATCGCGTTCTAGATCGATTTTAATGGAGAGAACGATCGACTCGCAACGATGGTGCGAAAGCTTCAAATAATTTTTTGTACGTTCAACGTTCCACATTGACGAGGAGGCTTAACGAACGCTGTTAAAGAACGACGAGGTAGGTGTCGATGCCTAGGGAGGCTCTGCGCTATAGGAAGACCGTGAACGTGGCCACGGAACCTTCAACCCATGAAACTAGGGGAAATGGAACAGATTTAGTTGACTTTCGGCCTTTCCAGTTCCTTAACCGACGTCACGGATCGACGTCAGGAGCTGTGTGTGTCTGCTCGCGGGGAATGAACACGGACTGGAACGGAAGGAGGGGCGTTGGAAAAGAGGGTTGCTTCTTTCGTGAGTTCCTCGGTCCTCGATTACAGTCGCGAGGGCATCCGTGCTTATTTAGTTGTAGTACACCGAATTCGCCAATAATTGGATGTTTTTCGATCCGAAATTGGCTGTCGCTTATAGGCTCAGGCCTTTCTGATCATTTATACGATCAATTCGTAGATTCCTAGTCGTAGATTCGCTATTCTAGCACGAAAAAAAATTAATTCTTTGAACAAACAACAAGATTTCTATGATATTCGAATACCTCGATTTAACACGCGGACTGATTTCGTTAGAAATGACTAGTATACGTTCTCGAATACGTAGCACTTTTCCGAGGCAGTGTGTACGGATCAGAAAATGTCCTACCTACAGACAAACATAAAACAAAGTGGACTTTACGACGTCGCAGAACGAACGAACGTTCGTCGAAGTAATGAGCGCGCGTTTCGATTCAATCATCGTAATGAACCAGGCCACAACCACCACCGCCACCAGCAGCACTCGGCCTGTACGCCTTACCGGGGCGAGTTTCTTCGTTCGCCAGGAAATTAGACGAGAGAAGTGGACAATCAGCCGGTTGTTTAGCCTGTCTGGAACAGACCGCGCGGATGCACGTTCGACGGTAAAGTCCAGCTTGCTCCCTGGCTTAACGGAGATCTCGCACGAATGTTCGGGAAGCCAGGACCGTGTTGAACGCGGCTTGGATCACGGAGGCAACCCCCGTACGTACACGGACCGCGTGGGGTGAAAAAGAAACTGGCACGGAAATAAAAGCGTACAAAGGAGGAGATAGAAAAGTGTAGCAAGTGGGAGAGAGAGAAAGAGAGAAAGAGAGGGGCGATGGTAGGGTGTGAAATCGCAGGGATCTCGCGGATTTTCGGATTTCACGCTTCTTAACCATCGCTCCGATACGTCTGGGTCTCGCCGGAGCACAGATTTCCTTCTTGCTATGCCAACCAACATACGCGGGATAGTCCTTTGCCTCGTGTCCTGCCCGGGGTTCCTTATCGCCTAAAAGTCCTTTCAGACTATCGTTCAAAGACGATTTATGGCGGACGAATACTAAGCCGAAACTGCGGGAACGGAACTTTGGTAACTCGGGAGAGAGTTTCCTCGCGAGCGGGCTTCAAATTTCAAAGGATAACGATACTAATTGCGAACAATTTTTCGTTCAACTATTGCTGAGAAACTGGGGATACTTTGTTCTAGAGAGAGAGAAAGAGAGAGAAAGAGAGAGAGAGAGAGAGAGAGATTAAAGTAACTTAATCGTTCGAAGAGATTTTCTAAGACTTTATAAACTTCTCGCTAACGTATCCGAATGTTTCGAGAGGGGATGGAAGAGTACGGAAAGGGGACGAAGGCAATCGATGCTGTTCGAATTTCGATCGAACCGAATTAATTCCCAGGGATGGCCTACGGTAATATTGATGGTGTCGGAGCGAATCTCTCGCCGATAGAGAGGAAGGAGTGGCCGGGATCACAGGATCTATCAACGAAATTGAAATAATTGCATGAAGCCAGAATTCTGAGCATCCCATCGGTCACTCCAATATAATCCCCGCTAATGAATAGCAAACAACGGTGTACACCTCGGGATAATACCGAATAGGTAACTGTTTCTATGATTAAAGAACTTGCCATCCCTCTGTACATGCGCTGCGTAGCGTAAGGACCGTTGTACATCAAATTAAATTCCGTGAAATTGGTATCCAGGATCCGCTGGCGAACTCTGCAGTTGGAATATTAAATGCCAGATTATCTTAAGCACCCGCGTGCCGCGAAGAAAATATTTTCCTTCCTCTTACAACACAAGAGACGTCCTGGCATCCTTTCGACGACGATTGGATACCTTCCTCGGGGGGTGGAAAAAAATTTGTTCGCCCCGTGTACCAAATCTTATCGTTGCGAGGCGAGCCACGATCGAAACGAGCCGTGAAGATAGTGCCTAGCGGTGTTAGATAAATACGTGAAAAGCGTCGTTTCGGTTTAACAACTCGTTGTTGCGCGAACTCGCGCGATAAATCGTCCGAATTCTTATGGTATATTCAACGAGGAAACGCGGATCCATGTGCGTGCGCGAGGCGCGGAACGCGTGCCGTAGCCAACCACGGGAAACCGCGCGGGGGAGGGTAAGAGAAGTTTTGAGAGCACTACAAGGTATAGAAACTCATCGTCGCGTCAAAGTGGTACCCGGCAATTTCATACGAAGTCGAGCAACCAGTGGCTCTCGAAGCCATTCTTCCGTTTCGAGATACCTTTCGACGCGAGTGGGTACCGGAAGTATCGAGCGCGCTCTCGCATCGCACCCTCCGAAGCGTTCAGCGTCGCGCGGCGGTTATCAATTCATTTTTATCGGATTCGAGCGGCGCTCTAATTAAGCACGGCGTTTCGGTAATTTTCGAAGGACGAGAGCCTCCTGCTTTGGTGATAACGGGCGAGGAAAATTGCGCGGGTGTAATTATGCAAAGGGGTTAATCTGTAATTTTTCCGTAACGAAGGATCCGGTGGAAATTGTAGCGGGCGCCCATTGAAACGCTTGTGTGCGCGCGAGGCTAGATATCGCTAGAAATTATCGATGCCCGTCGTAATGGAGAGGTTACGTAACCGTTGCATTGCTCGCGTACATTACGCAACGGCATTATTTGCGTACAGCCCCCATAAATCTCATTAGCCTTCATTAACATTCGTCTGTAATCTGCATTAAACGAGCTCGGCCGGCCGATGACGAAAAACTTAACCGACCACCGTTCGCGTGATTGCTAAATCAGATTTAGTTTCCGACCGTTCGTCGCGTAATAATTTCATTATGCACGAGCACAGCGTCACGTGTACGTTCTTACTTGGCGATGAAAGACTGCGACGTTTAAGTTGGCCACGGTAAATTAGCCCGATATGTCAGAGGGGATATCAAGCGAAGAGAAACCGGTACGCAATCGCATACGACTCTATTCAATTCCAATTATAGTCGCAAATGACCTTATAGCACGTGTAACGACGTGCTTCGCCACCGGGGTGAAACAGTTTCGAACTAGTCCCAACGTATTTTTAAACCAGTCTGTACCAGCGCGAGTATATTAATCTTATGAAAAAGGCGTAACGATCTCTAAAAATGAAACGATCGGTTTAATTCGCGATTTCGAACGATCTTCTGAAAGAAATCTGAACGACACCACGGGGTATGTACGAGTTCAGAGTGAAAGGGTGAGAGAGGGTGGTTCGAAGAGATATTTCCAGCCTCGCGTACAAGAGAAAAAGTGTCGAAATCTGGCGAAACGGCCGCGTATTGCTGATCCGGTGTGGCGGCGCTCTTAAATATACATTATGTCTCCGAATTATAACAAGCGTCCCGAGATTATGCAAATGTTTAATCGCGAAGGAGACCCGCTAATGGGAAGAAATTGCAGCGCTGGCGTCAGATTAAGAGTCGCCCTCTCAAGGACCAACCCTGCAGAGACAGCGAGAACAACCTCCCCAAGAACTCCTCCTCTCTCTCTCTCTCTCTCTCTTTCTCTCGCTCCCTTTAACCGCTCGCACCCCTTTCATCCCGCCCCGCTTGTCGGCACCGCCGAGATAAGGATTTCATTTTTGGCCACCTTTAATCCTAATCCCAAGTTACTCGGGAAACAGCCCCCATCGAGACGCGATACGACTAACCCCTTCTTCAGCCTCTTTTTTCTTTCTCTATCACGACCACGAATCACGATCAGTCGGATCGACTGTCATTTGTACCCTCGTCGACTCTTTTAGGCTGCACCCGGGCATTTCGATTGTTCGATCGGTCGTTTAAGATACGTGGAAGATTGCCACGATTCACCAGTGCAAAATGTTACCATCAGTTCTTCGTCCTGGTCGTCGCAAGTTGCGCAAACAAATTGATACGTTTCAATTTTCTGTCCGCCGGTCGAGCACCCGGGGTGTTACGCATTTTCTCAATCGAATGAAACAACAACGGACGTATCCGACGGGCGGCTAATTGGAAATGTTTCATCTTCTAAATTAATGTAAATATTATTATTCGTTTCCCATCTCGGGGTGGACGAGCGTGTCCGCGTTTTCGGATAATCGCCGTGGATAATAATAAGAATTATCTTACCTTCCCCGACGGTGACGGCGTCGTATTTTAATACGTCGCCGACCTGGCAAGAGACAAAATTTCTTGCCTGCGAAAGGGCCCTTTAGTTTTAATCTCGTTACTTAAATTCTATCAAGGGGATAACACCTATTAATTCGCTCCCAGAATGAACTCGTTAAAGAAGCTCAACTTAGTCGCGATATAACTTTGTTAGCCGGTGTGCGTGAAAACATTCGACCACTCTTTGAACCCGGGCCAGGGGGAAATAATCGGGAATGTAATCGCCGCGAAAAATCCAGTTAACCGTGTCAAACTACCTGTTAAATCGATCGAGTGTTCCGTCGAGTACGTTTTGCATTAAGAAGACTGGCCTCGCGCGCTCCAGCGTCGAGCGCCCCTTACTTTTTCGAAGGTTCGTATTCTCGCAAGATCCTTCGACGATCATCTCGATACTCCATTCCATGTTCATTCGACACGATATATTTTTTGCAAAACAATTGAATCTCTAAATTTGCGTACCTTAAATCAATAAATTATGAACGATGTCAGCGTAGACGTGGCGTGGAGAGCGAAGAAGGTAAAAAATCGCGAAGCTACGGAGGATCAGGCGATTACTCGCGAAAGGAAACATTTACACGCGGCGGATGTAACACTTTGAGCGGATTAATGAACTCCGTACGTGTATTAACAGAATTTTCATCCTCATTTCGTCACATTATATCGCCGGGCGAGCTCGTACGGTTATTCTCCGCGAACGAGCGTTACCCAGTTGTACAAACAATTAAACTAATTGTTAAAGTGATAAATACATATGCGCACACAGTATATTCCCCCAGGATCAATATACCCCGTGTATACGGGGTAGTACCTGCGTAGGTACCCAACTGTATAGCAAACACGATGTTACAAGAGCTCCTCTGAGTGGCACGTGTTGTTCTTACTCGCAACGTGAACACATGTAACACGGGGGATGGGACCGAGGGATGAGTTTACGAAGACGAGGAGGCGGGAATGCAGCCACGATAAAAGAGACGGGAAAAGATTCGAAAAGGGAATAATCGTGACCTTCTTCTGTCGCAAAGATAATGCGAGTAGTTGAGGTATGCGATGCGATCGCGATGACGTATCGTTACTTTTACAGAAACTGCACATATTTCGTTGCTCTCGACGACAGTCTGTACCTTCTTTGCTAGATTACGCGTAAATTGAAATGGAAAATAGTACACGCGTCGATGAGGACACGTCTATTTGTCGTGTGCGTGTTTAGTTCCGCCGGAAGAGACAATTTTCACCCCCTAGCTGGAACAGCGATTACTATATCGCCTATCGAACGAGGGTGAAAGAAGGAAAGGGATGATTCGAGATCGGGAGGAGACTCGATCTGCGCGAAAATGTAGAGAGAAAAAATCAGCTTCCGTTTCGATATCAGGCTAATCGACGAGCGTACAATTTGACGAACGAGTCCTTGCGAGGCGCGGCGGTAGGACGAAAGAAGAATTTAATTACATCCGACGTAATTTCATCTTCTTCGCTCGAGGGCCTATCGGTATAAATGCTTTTCATCGATCACAACAACCGTATTACGCGCGAAGCCTGTTTTCATTGTCGCGTTTCTCGCTCTGCTGTGCGCCGACAATTAATTTTTTAACGAACCAGGTAAATTCCAACGCAATCCCCGTTGTTAATTCGCGAAAGTGTTTATTCAACGTTCCCGCGTACACTTTATCCAGCTTTCATACACAGGCTGTATCGCGGAACATACCGATAGTAGTAAACGTACCATGGAATTCGCTGTTCCAATCGAAAACACGGGGCTAACTTCCCGCGTGCGCCACGTATGACAACTGCGATGAATAATCCTTTTTTTTTTTAGCCTCGTCGAGAGAGAGAGAGAGAGAGAGAGAGAGAGAGAGAAAAAAGAAAAAAACAATCACCGCTGAAAATAACTCGGGGTAATAGCGCTCGATACTCTCACGTGCAATTTCATTTTATTATACGCGTTGTATATATATTCCATCATTGATACCCGAGCCCTTCCATTATTCGATCGTAACAATAAATAATTCTCTAACAACGATCAGCGATCAGAGATTAGTTTACCATTTTTCATTCCACTCGATTTCTTCGTTCAATCTGTCACCCCGCGCACGGGTAACCACCCTAAATATACGCGAGATACTTGCCCGTGTACGGATTATCGGCCGTAACGATCGGTTCACGTGCGCCAGGGCCCGTCCAATCGATTCGAACGGTTACGAGGGCGAACTTTCATTAATGGCAACGAAGTCTATCGGCGGAAGATGTTTCATAAAAATCGCGTGGATCGTATCACCGTTCTCAATGATGGAGTACACTCTCGGTTTTAGTGGCAGCAAAATTTTCACGCGCCCGCGCCCGCCTCTGCGAGCCACCCTTGTAACGCACCCACAGACGCCTCTGCACGACTGACCGAGCGTTAAATAATATTGCACTTTTCAGCGAACGGGCCTTTGTTGCCAAAGCTGCTTTCTGCTCTTTGCTATGGAATTGCTTCACGCCAGCCCCCGATCCGTTCGTACGATTTTTCATATTTTTCATCGCACCGCGCCACCGACGAAACTGCAGTCGCGCTGCCTTCGTACACTTTTATCAACCTGCCCCAAATAAATTACGACGTGCGACCGTGGGAACGCGTCGACGTCGTTTCCGCGCCGTTCGATTTTCGTGGTCAACGACGTGGCATGTATTTGAAGGACTAATTAATTTAAAGGGTTCGAGTTTCCTGGCTATGCGATTTTTTCGAGTTATTACTGGCGACAGCATCGTTCGGTTAATAATCGATTAATTAGTAGATCCTATTTGCAGACGCGATGAATTTTCAGTGACCTCCCTTTCTTTGCTTTGTCTCACCCCTCTCTCGATTATCCGTGCTGCCTGATATTATATCGAGACTTACCTCGCTAGCCACGACACCTGCAACTTTCCCACCCTTTCCCGCTGATATCTATCGATTTTCATTAATCTTTCACAATCGAAAACCTACTATGGATATCGACGATTTTCTTCGAACAGGGTAAATCTGATCGTCTCTGCACCGATTCTCGTTACGCGACGCCGTAAATCGCGGCCAGTTGTTGATATTTCGAATCGCAGAAAACCGCTAATTACCGCGAGCGCACGTTTTACCGCGAGAGATCTTATTTTAGTTGAAGGGGACCAGGCGGCAAGGATATATCGCGGTACGTTAATGAAGGTGGAAGAAGGAAGATATCCAAGCTATTCAGGAAGCGAAGCACTCAAGAAAGTTAAGTTTACAATCAGGCACGTTGAGAGGAAAGGTAAACCTACTTCCGTCCTACAAGTTAAAACCAGCCAGCACCGGCTAATGGCCCCCAGCATCGAATGACACGCGACAAAATAAAATGTCTCTTATAAAGGGGTTCTTATTTCAGAAGGCATCACGCATACGGCCGCGCCGTAGCAACTTTTTAAGGACGGCCGCCACTAATGGAAACCGCAAATGGAACCTGTCTAATTTCTCCGGGTGTATCGCGAGGCAATCACCTACCGTCGATGCTCGACGAAGATAGAATCGAAATGTCGTCGAGGTGAATGAAATTCGCCGTCGACGGAGAGTCGAATCGCAGATCGACTGTGAGTGGGCCTGTAAGAAAAGAAATACCGACCCCGTTCGAGGCTGAAGGGGGAGGAAAGTTTGAGAAACGCGTCTGAGGCGTGTATAACGTTCGAAGCGGCACACTTCGATAAGTTTCCGGTCGGATACGTCGGTAGATCATTAAACGGGTAAGGAAGAAGTTTACTCCCCTATTTGTGAATGGCGCGGTGTAGTTGAAAATCGTCGGCAAATGACGACGGTGGCATTCCGTTGGGGGTTCCGAGACGACTTCTTGACCTTGCGACTCCTGGCTCCTCGGCGTCGGCGTGCTCGTTTCCGCCGATGTGAAATTACCGTGCAAACGCGATTGAAAACGCTCGCGCAAATATGATTCGAGGGACGTGGGGATGCGGTGGAGGAGCGAGGACGCGACTGAATGAACCGGAGCTGGGGTGGAGGAAGGCTTCCGCGACGAAACGAGGCGGCGGACTTTTTGGCGAACGACCGACGAAACGATATCGTTGTATCGAATTTGGACGGTCTCGCGCGGCACTTCCGGCGATATTCTCTCGCCGACAAATCCTTTGGCTCTTCGCGTACGAAGCCAGTGTCTGGCGAAACTTGACTCGAAATTGTTTATCCTACAGGAAAACAGATATTTATGGCAACGAAGTAAACGTTCGTGAGGGTTCTTTAGTCGTTTTACGTCACGAAATGCCGACCGCTCTCGAAACGCGACTAATCCGGGGAGAAGAATCAATCAAACTCTTAAAATTTCATGAAAGTATCAGGGAACTTCTAATTGAACTTCCGAATCACAAACAACGTTTCATTCTAGGAGAGGGTGGTGGGGGAGCGATTACGAAGTTACCAAAGAGGCTGCTCTTAATTGCAAAGGGAGTTTCGGTGGGAGTTTAAATGAAAATTCGTGTATTGATTTACAAATCCGCCCTGGGACGGTTTCGAGGATCGGCGGGCGACGCGAGGACGTGAATAAACAATCGGGAGTCACGAACGCCACTTGGCAACAACCGGCAACAATTAAATCTTCAATTGCACGGAGAATGATTTAATATGATAGCTGGCAAGTAAGATAATAACTTGGCGAAACTGCGCGCCGTTTAATCGTCCAGCTGAGTTCAGTAGTTGCGCCCCGTGATAGTCAGACTGCTCGAGTTTCCCAACAATCGGACCGGTATTAATAATAAGTTTTAAAACTGTCTAACGACAATAGTGGTATTCATGCTTCATGCTTTCACACGGTGTCTTTCAACTGCCTCGAAACTAGTTACTTCAGCGCGAAACTTCGGTTCGTAATAAGCATATTTAATTAGAGAACTGAATTTTTTTCTACTTTCCAATTGCGATTTAATTTACGATCGTTGCATTTGAGGATCGATCGATATGTTTTCCTCGCCTCGAATAACAAGATAGAAAAAGCTTAGGAAAAGATAAGGAGAGAGAGAGAGAGAATAGCGTTTATGCGCGGATATAGAATCGAGTAGAAACTTACCGTAATGGTCAGACGGCATCGTGCGAAGGCCTTGGATCGAGGAGGATCGTCGCGATTACCCGCACGGCTGGTCGATCGCGTTGCCGCTGATTACGAAACGGGTCACAGCGGGCTGTTCGTTTCACAATTTATAGCACGATGACCCCACTTTTGTCTGTGCCGCGTTCGTCCGAAAGTTTAGGTGTCACGTGCAACACCGTGGCACGAGTCGACAACTCTGGGCGGTCCCCCACGTGACGTGTCATGTGCGTACCCGCATGAAACAGGAGCAGGTGCCATTGTTGGCGAGCGTCCAATTAAAAAAACGAATCAGACAATGGAATCGAGTCCGTGCCGAGCCGAGTGAAAACGTGGAGACTACCGCTGTGCCGAGAGCGTTCGACGAGTTTTAACGCGGTTATCGTAATGCGCGCTGTCGACGATGAGGAATTTACGGGAACAACCATCTGAGATCAACTGAATCTATCTCGTTCGTACCTACGCGTACAGGATTCCTTCCTCTCGACAGCGCAGCAATTAAACAATCGAAAAATGATATTACCTTCAAGAAAGGGGTAGCAAGTTTCCAACGAAACTCGGCGAATTTTCTACTTCAGAGAGTCGAGACGTGGAGATCGGTAAGAAGCGATCACAGCGAAGAAGAACGTTCCGCGACGGAAGTGAAAAGAACGTGGATAGAGAACATCTTGATACGTAACTACCCGTCGCGAGGGATGAACGATATCCAACGAACGTATCGCGATAACGATTTACCCAAGCCTCTGATACTGGACAACACCACGTACGATAAAAATCACTGACGAGAAGAAGAGCACTGATTCTCACTGCGAGAATCTGACTTACGATTGAACCGTGTCGGATGGTGTACGAGTGGTGTACGAGCCGTTGAGGAAACACGGTTCGAATGAGACGTGTACGGTATGGATTCCTCTCGTATCTCGTACGGACGAGGAAAACACAGCTTATCGCCAGGCAGGACGACGGAGAAGAGAGGTGTAGGCGAGTACTGGGCGATATGCAAGGTCCCACCGAGTGGACGAGTACTCTCTGACACGCGCAACGTCGTACTGCATACGAGAGGAGCTCGAGATAAGGGGTTGTTGACTGTGCGGATGCGGACGTTAGACTGAAGCGGTGGTAGGATCACTTCGAGGATCGTGTTGGACGGTCATTGGCGATCGGGAGTGGCTCTGGCTTGGTTCCATTGGGCGCATGCGCGCCCCCTTTTTCAACGAAAAGACCCCACTAACGGCTCAGGCGTTTTCCACCTTCCTTCATCTCCCTCCTGGAGCCACCAACACTATTCAAAAGCGCCCTCCGACTAAAGGATAGGGTGGATAGGTGATACGGTGAC
This sequence comes from Xylocopa sonorina, assembly GCF_050948175.1. Classification (NCBI taxonomy): domain Eukaryota; kingdom Metazoa; phylum Arthropoda; class Insecta; order Hymenoptera; family Apidae; genus Xylocopa; species Xylocopa sonorina. Next base: position 10,635,495 of record NC_135196.1, on the reverse strand, counting down.
GAGACACCTATATGTTCGGTATATCGGCTCCATCCAGAGGGAAGAAGGAAGGGAAACGTCGAGAGGGCAGAGGGAAGGGCGCGCGCGCGCGAGTTTTCAACCCCTCCTATTCCTTACCTCTCTCTCGCGTAACGTCGTCGGAAGAATGGTCGAGAGAGTCTACTTCCTCGGTTAGAACCCCGCTAGAATTTTCGTTCCCGTCGAGCATACGTCCTTCGCTTTCCGATAACCAGTGATTATTAACCGGAGAGTCTGCTGGAAAACCGATCGTGTTCCTTGTACAAGTATAAAAGTAAAACTCTTCCTGCGATACACAACTACTCGAGTTGTGTAAATAATTATCGCGCGATCTGTCGAGAAGATAGCCGACGAACTCGAATACTTTTAGGACGAAACGTATTCCGTTTTTGTTGAACAATGGACAACGGTAAAATAATTCTCTGCTCGCGAGAGTACCGTTTCTATCGTCGAACGTATCGAGAGGGGTACCCAGTACTTCGTTGAAACGGAGAACTGGTGTCATAAAAAATTTCACAGCCTCATCGATATAATGTTAAAATGCTTGTCGATAGAAACGAGAAGGAGAGAAACAGGAAGAGAAAGAGAGAGAGAAAGGATGAGAGTAATAATTGGTTCTAGTGCTTCTCTCCAGGCTCTATTTACTATTTATTCCTGTAAATCTTTGATTGCGCCAGACGGGGGTAGTAGATGGATAGGCGATATCGGACCCAGAGAGGGGCGACACGAAGGAAGAGGTGAGGCGCGCGCGCGTTTTCAAGCCCACCCTTTTCTACGATCGTATATCGATGGGGAAAAAGATAAAGGAATTCGTTGCTCTTTCTTGCACCCTTTCGGCTGACGCCGCGCCGCGGCGGGCACTAGGCGAAGGACGATTTCTCGAACGGAGAAATTTTCCTCGAAACCCACCCAAGGTGGGAGTATCCTGCGACACAAAGTGTCCGCCGTTGTTGATGGAACTCGTTCGAGATGGATTAACGGTGCTGAGGATCGGCTGCGTTCAATTATGCAAATGTTACACTCGTATGATTATTGATCGTTAGAGCTTCTCGATTAATTATGAAAGAATGTCGAATTTCTTTCGCGAGAAACGATAATATCGTGTGATTCGATAAGTTTCTGGTTCCTCTATTAACTGTCCAACGGGATGGATAAAACTTTGTCCCCTATCGCGACGAATATAGAAGGAGTGATATGTTACACGATATCGTGACTATCGAGTGACATCGTATTTTCAGGGGATAATAATAATGCAAGCCCAGATTAGGATCGTGGCTCGTGTGGTCGAGTACTCGATGAATGGATCCGCCCTGGTGCACGTGTGTTTGTCGGATGATTTAAACGCGAAAATATAATAATAGGTTCGTCAGGCCGGAGAAACTATACGGCAATTTGCGAGAGTATCCGTTCGAGAAATTAGACACCGTTTCTTTCGAGATCGATGATCGGGACTAATTACACAAAATGACACTGCTGGCGTTTATTCGAGACTCTGGCTTTTTGCGCCTTCGAACTTTCACTGGGCGTCGGAATTTCAATGGACCAGGGCGATCGTGCATACGAAAATCGTGGCACTGAAAAATGGCAGTGCCACGAGCGTCGCGATCGCATGAAAAAGAACGCTCGGATAGAGAACGAAGCGTGTTCGATCGAGATATTCAGGCGTCGATAATCGAATTATCGTATCGGGAATCGCGCATCGATCGTACACCACTCGAACATTCAATGAACAGAGATATCACGTACGATCCTGTCGCATGATTTAGGCGCTTTACAGAAGGCGGCGGGAGTGGGTGGCTGGGGGTTGTTCGGCGTACAAATTCTCGCACACAGCGACGCGTGGCCAGGTATACACGCGCGCGTCTCTCAGCCGCAGGAAGCGTGATTTGTCAGCCAATGAAAGGGGGTGAGGGGCTAGTTAGAGCCGTATTCATTACAAATTACAGACCGTGGACTGGTTTTATGATACCGCAGGAACGCGAGGCATACGTGGCCAAAGCCGTGCGCTTGTTTTGCGGTGTGTCCCCATTTAACCCGCCACAAACGTTCATTTTCTGGCCAATTATCGCTAATTTTCGTTAGAATCAAGGATTTAGAGCCGCCCAGCCCGCGGCTGCCGCTGGCCAGCCTCGATGAAATCTAAGCGCCCCCACGGCTGCGAAAGGGGGCTGATTCGCGTGTCCATTTCAACGTTTTCGAATCCATCCACCGACGGAACCGTTGTTGTCGCCTGTCGACGAAAACTCCTCGAGAAAAGATGAGACAACGCGATAGAATCGCGAGTACGCTACTTCTTGAGACATTTGGAAATTTGTAACCACTCACTGCGGAAATAAATCGTCGAATCGACGAAGAGAAGAGAAGAAAAATAATAGTAGATGGTGGGGTGAACAAACGAAAGTGTACGTGGAACGAAATCGAAAAGTGGATTACGCCTGGCGCGATTTAAACGTACGCGTCGCTTATATTTACACGCGAGACAGTAAAACGTGTCAATCTCGTATCCGTGGTAACAATCTCTGGCCAGTGTCACACCGTTACACGTGATCGTAAAATCGGTGTCCAATAAAATTATAGGATCGGTACGCGGAGATCACGAGATAATCACGAGATCAAACATCGTACAAAGAGTCCCGTCGAGTTTCCCGCCCGATGTCTGCGAGCAAAAAAAAAAGAGGAAGTTGACCAAGAATTTAATATATCGCGCTTTACGATCGACCGGGGGAAAGAATAAAAATTGAATATCAACGTCGAGACGTGTACGCGGGACAAGTTTATATCGTGGACAAACTCCAATCAGTTCCCGATTCGTGGGTATATAATTTGCCAGGTTTTTTAATTATTCCATTTTGCCAATTGCCTAGCCATTTGTAGCTGCGTTTCGAAATAACGTATAGGAGAACGTAACTCTTGAATTGCGAAAGAACGTGGATAGTAATTGGAAGGGATGCAAATAGCCAGCCTAATCAAACCGTCTGTTCGCTGTATACAAAGAAGCTTCTAAAGTGATACAGATTGAGTTCTGTTGATTAATGAAAGAGATACAGGGTTTCCCGACTTTTAATTATTTGTCGATGTCGAAACGAAAATAAGCGGCGGGAAAAGTAACGGCGAAAAACGAAGAACCGCACCACTGACATAAAACGATATCACCTAAATATGGTTGCGTTTTTCATTAGAGCGGTAATTTTTTTGTGCACGTATCGTGAAAACTCGTTACACTCGTATCTGCTATAAAAGTAATCAACGCGGATCGTACCGCAAAAACAGACGCGAACCGAACGCGGATGAACGAGCATCGAAAAGTCTTGTAATCGAGCAAACGTGCGCACGAAAATTAATCAATTCTTGGCAGTGCAGAATTTTAAATGACTGAAATTGAACGAACGTAAAAATCTTTCGCGTTGAAACAGATGACCATCCCCTGCAACTCCTTCGTTTACAGCCGATACGTCAAAAAACAACGGGTAACGAATCGACGGTCGTTCTCTGCCCTGAAGTCTCAAGTAAAAGAAGGCGACTTCCGTGGAAAACACGAGCACTTTGTACGAATAATTAACGGTCGATTACGTTGCCCATGGAAGTGAATTAATTCATTAATATCGCAACGAAACGTTTATAACAGGAGCTGACGCTGTCATTGGAGATAAAATTCCCACCGTGGAATATCAGAATCCTCCACCCGCGCGAACCACCCCACTTTCCCTCTCGGCTGGAGCGCGCACGGTTAAAACACGTCTGTCGCGTTAAACGGGGCCGAGGCGTCAAGTCGAGTGCCGTTAAGTCACGTCAAAATTATGCGGCACGGCAGTTTGGACAATTTTCCAGCCGTTTAAACCGCAATATCTTCCCTGGTTACCAACGTTTAACGCCTTCTTCTCTCGTTCGCGCGGAAGGGGTTGAGAGTCTTCTGCGCGATCGGCACCCTCGACTACCTCCTCGCGCGTGCGATCAGCCGCGTGTACCAACGTCAGTTCGCGTACTTTTCATCGTCTCCCCGGTCGTTGCGCCGGGCAGATTTCGAAATTATGCAAATTCTACGACGAGGCTTGCCCTCCTCTACAGAGTGTGCGAACCATCGCCAACTATTCGCTCGAGATGTCTATCTTTTTTGGGCGTTTACATATTTATTTATTTATTTTCTGCTCTTAGATGTATTGGTCTTTTACAGATTTTCTTTCTTGTATTCTTAATATGTATCGATGCGATTTGTATAAAATAGGAGAGACAAAGCATCGTGTCTACTATGTACGCAGCGTCGATCGGTATCGATACGTTTCCTTTCGTCGAGAAAAATCGCGCACCGTTTAATAATGTTGCGTCGCCTGTTAATAACCTGTCGCTAGGTGACTCTTCAACATTTTTCACGCATATTAAATGACGGATAATATGCATGAACCGTGGACGGGTCCTTTTAATAAATAACTTATATACCGATGTGCAACGATAATGCGAAATAACGGGCTTCCGTGAATAAATAACTGACAGATATTTCCTGCCGTGAATTTCGCTAATTATCGAAGTAATTTAATTTATTATGTACGGCGAGTAGTAATCAAGAAATAACAAATCGATCGGAGCTGGAATTATTTTTAAACGCACTCGAAGTAGGGAATGTAACGTATCGTTATCCCGAAGCAGACGTCTGTTTTTCCACGAATTTTTTTGTGTAACATTCGTAATTTCCAATCCGTCGAAATTAATAACTGTATCAATTATCGTTCGATATCGAAAATCATCGCGCCCAGAGGAAATAAAATGCGACTTATGATACCTCGAAGCCGTCGATGCAACGCTGCTGTGAAAAAAATATAATCCACAGAAATTGGGAACCGAAATCCGTTGATTTGAATTCAATTGAAGGGTACAGGTAGTTGCAAGCACGATTAATAATCCCGTGATTCGAAACGGTCGCTGTCGAAATTACGCTGCTCGTAAAAACGATCAGCCGCGAATTCTAAATAATGGCGCGGCTGCGAGAGGGGGGGAAAAAAAAAACGAGGCGAGGGAGGTGTAAAATGAGCACACTGTAAAAGTTGCACAGTAAATTAAACCAGAAAAATAGTGGCGATACGCGTCTGTTTAATGGCTCGACAAACGATACTTTACCGTTACAGTTCGTTACATAATGTTATCCATCTGCGTTGCAGCTATGCTCGAAGACATTTTCATTTCCATATCGACCCAGCCGGAATCCACCCTGTCCGCGTTAAAAAAAAAAATAAAAGCACGCGGGAATCGTTAACGCGCTGAAAGTCTACTTCTCGCCAAGCGCGAAGAGAGAAATAAATTGTCTAAGAAAATAAAATAGAGCCTCGAAACGCGAACGAAACAGGTTTCAGTGAACTCCACGATTTTTTATGAAGCTGCGTTTTCAAAATTCGACCGTAACGTCGTTGAAATTTTACAGTTCGCCGTTCATTCGATTGCGTTTTAATAGGTGGCCGTCACGGGCGGTATTCCCGGGAACGATAATAATTCTTTTCAACGCAACGGGATCATTTAGCGAAAATATCGCGTTACGTTAGAGATTAGTTGGGCGAAATTTTAATTGAAAAAAAAGAGTAGAAAAATATTGCTGCACAAGTTGCGGAAAATTCGAGCGGTCATTAAATCGACGAGCGTATACAGTGGTGAATCACAGAACTCTGCAATGAGCGAACCCATGGAATCGACCAAGAAGACCCGATTTTTCGAACGACGTCTCGATCGATCGAGGCGAGGCGTTCGTTACCGATCGATTCTAACATCGCGAAGGGTTCCACCCTTCTATTATAATTTTCGACACTCTGTACACCCGCGTGTGCACATCGACGGAAAGAAACTCGCGCGTTAACGAAAACAGGAGGCTCTCGTTTGCATAACGATAGAACTCTGACACCGGCGAGTCGCACGTGCGTTCAACCCCCTCGTAAGTCAACCCGTATTTATTTATTCCCGTGTTACACGCCACGGTACACGTTATTACGTACTAATCCTGTTAAATGTAACGTTCAACAGCGGCGAAATCCCTGGACAGAACTGCACCAGTGGAAATTACATTGTTCTTACTCGATTGAAACCGTCCGCCTCGCAGATATTTTTGCGCATCTAACTAACTGTGGGGATAGGGTGAACTGGTGGATAAGTTACTTAACGATGGAAAATATAATGTTAGAGCTGAAATACTCTCGCGAGACGCGAACAATTTCTAATCCGATACGTAACAGGAAATCGTGCGAAAATCGAACACGCGTCGATCGTCGTGCGAATAACGCGAGGGGTGATCGGAAAAGTCGATCGCTCGCGCTTAGAGTTAAGTGGAATTTCATCCGCGATAGTCCTTAAGAGGAACGATAAAACGACGAGGAGAGCAGGGGGTAAACGATACTAATTAAAAACTATCGAACGCTTGATCTATCTCTAGAAATGTCCGTTCTGTTGAAAAACAGAGTTGCCTTTAATTGAGGAAACGTTGAGCGAACGAGGGGCCAGTAGCGTGCGGTGTAAATAAATGATAATGCATGTGATCGTTCGGTGGGAAACGTTGACACGAAGACGAACGACGTAAAGTGAGAGAACAGAAAAAAAGAGGAGGGTGCGAAAGCTAGACGTTATCGTGAAACAATTCCCTTGTATCAGGGCCTCGTCTTATCGGTACAATGTGTTCAGATTTAACGAACAGACGGACTCCACGAGGTAGATGTTGTCCACGATAATGCAGATGTTCAATGGACGATAAACACATTTCGATAATGCGTCACGAAGGGTGGCTAGAGGATGGTGTAAGGAGGGTAGAAACGGAGGAAAAAAAGAAAATGATGCACGATAAGAAGTAAAAGGAACGGACGACGTTACGAACAATTATTGTTATTATTATTTAGTTAGGGAAAAAGTTGCATCTCGCGTGGACATCAATTATACGAGGACGTCTAACGCGCGTATCAACGCGCGCGGAGACATATTTCTCCTTTCACGAGGGATGAAAGGGAACGGAACGTAAAGTTTGTTCTCTCTCTTTGGCGCGTGGCGGAGGGGCAGGGGGGACGAATCGTGGAAACGAGCCTCTCTCTGAAAAGCTCGCCAGGATCCGATGAAGAAGATAAGGTGGCCCCGGCTGGGGTGCTTTGTGGTTTTTAACCATTCATTGGGACGATTGCCGGTTCCCCACGAATCGCAGGATCAAGCGCCGACTCTATATTCGATGATGCGAGAAAATGAGAATATTATTCGATGCCCAATCGAGATCAAAGGACGAAAATAACCGTTTTTAACGACAACCGCGGGACGCTTCGATACCCGTTCCTCGTAACAACGATAATGAATACAGAGAGAGAGAGAGAGAGAGAGAGAGAACCTGTACATTCATAACCGTGGCGGATGTCGACGCGAGCGACTCGTAGCTACCCTTTTCATCGATCAAGCCGTGCAAACGAACGCGACGATTCACGTAGAAATATCGTCGCGTCGCGCGAAATGTAAAGCAGAATTTTCTGAAGACCCTGGACGAGGCTTTGATTACCGATCGTTGATTAGAAACTAATTTTGGAAGCACGTCCGCGTGGTACGTGGACGTAGAAAAGTCGCCGCGAAGAATGGAGAACCTGTGGCTTTCAGCTGCCCGCAAAGAGATCAACTTCATCGATCTTCCTCCTCGCGGAGCTGTCTTTTCAACGTAAAACGGGGGAAATACATCTTTTTGAAGTTTCGGGAATTGGTACACCGCGGGAGCGATCTTTTTCTAGAATTCCCCACGTGATCGATGACACAGTTCCACGTGACCAGCATTACCGTTACTAGTTAAGCTACTTACGATCATTAACGACTTTTTCGATCCTCTACGCGGGAATTCGCGTTTCCTAAAATAAACCGGTGATTCGTTACCTGGCAGATGGAAATTTTCCACGAATCTCACACGTTCTTCTATGCGCGTGGACAGCTATTATTGTATTCAGAAGAATAAATATCCTTCGTTTAGAGTGGCGAGAAAATCAAAAATAGCGACTAATTACGTGGAGAATTGTCTTGGACCATAATTTTGCAGGACGAACGGCTGGGTATTAAATCGTAATCCACGGGAAACGGGAAGCACCCTCGAACCGGATATATCAATAGCCCCCCCCCGAAGAAAAAGAACACATCATTATTTTGATCCCCGCGTGTGTCTACTCGAGGCGTATTGAGTGCTCGAATTTCCGTGACCTCCCTAACGGATATGTCCACTACCGCCTACGGGTTACTCGCCACTTATCGTGTCCTATTTATCATCACTGGAATATTTCAGGCGGAGGCCAGGTAATATTTAGTAGGTGCGGTTCCGTACGCGGCCGGGTATTTGCGTTCCACTTCACCCGAGGCACGCTTCTCCTCGCGTAATGACCACCACGTCGAATCGCCACAGATGGATTTGTGTCCAATTATTTTTTCCTTACACGCCCGCTGCGGACGTGAATTGACCATCGGTTACCCTACGATCCTGCGCCCCATTCGGGACGTCCCTCGCGACGTCCGCCATCAACGCGTAGACCAACATTCCCTGCGAACGAATTTCGTTCGAAATTCATTTCAGAAAAAATTTGCACGAGAACGTGGTTCGTAACGTTTCAAAGTGGAATCGAGAAGAGAAGATTGAAATCTCGATCAGAGCAATTTCGTTGACGCAAGGAGCTGTAAAAACATCGAGGGTTTTTCAAGGAGACGACGATGTACAAATTTAATCGCGATGACATGTACAATGACGTTTCAATTAAGAGCCCGGTTTCATTTACCCCCCGAGAGGATAGCGGCGCGTCACTCGGAGATATTAGTTGATCGAAGCCCTTAAAACGTTCTGTTAGAAGTCAGTTACGTGTCTCATGTGTTTCTTAACTAGCACGACTGGGGGTAATAAGGAATTGCTATGGAATTGATCGAGGACGAACGAGCTCTAAACTCCGAAACGTGATAAATGAGAAAAGTGGAAAATTCTCGACAGAAGCATCATCAATAGTCGTTAAGGCGCTCGCGATGAGTCAGTTGACTGCGCATCGACTGCTGTGCGCCCTGAATTTGCTCGATTTTAATGCAATCGCTCGTATCTTTCTTTAAATTCTTATTCATTTTCTATTCTGATGATCGCTGTTCGCCATTAAAAGGAGTTAATTACATCTACGTGGTTTAATATATTAAAAAACGAATAAAGGCAGATCGAAAGATTCATTACCATCTCGACGATTCCGAATTATTTAAACGATAATCCACCTAACGACATACAAGGGATACAACCCTCTATAGATGTCGACCAATTATTAATAATCCGGTTTGCCGCTGCACAAAGACAAAACCCGTTTGTTAGGGCTGTTCTGTATTCGTTGCCAAATACAGAAATCGTAACTAATTCCCCAGCCAGCGCGATGATACATATCGAAAGCCTGTCGCATAATCGCGAGTACATATAGAGGGAACGGATTTTCATAATTCACTGTTGAACGTAACGCAACGTAACCTAAATCCTACCCGGTGGCAAGCGATTCGAATTCTACATCCTCCCCGTCTCTAATCTCGATTCGCGGGTTGTCGCAATTTCTAGTTCCGAGAAACCACTCTCTGCGACCGTCGTACGCGATGTCCTCGTCACGGAGAACCAGTCGCTTGAAAAGTGGTGACGCTTTAATAAACCTGGCGAACGCGACAATTATTACCGCCAGACCCGGAAGATCGCATCCAGCATCGCGGAGATCGATTGCTGAGCCACGGGTGGGCAAGTTATTGGCTTGGCACCGTGAATTCGTAAGGCGAAGAGTGACGCACGGTCTGGCGGTGTCCTGCAGAGAAATTAGGAGTTGGTCGCCGCTCGCTAAGCGGAATTTATCGTTTCCACGGGATCAAACGATTCCGTGGGACCCTACCCGGACTGTACGGGAAAAAAGAGAAAGAGGATTCCTCAATTTATGCAAGGGGCGTGTCAGACCGAACAGCTGATGACTCGAGCGTCGCGGGACCTCTTCTTGCTCGATAAATTTCTAAGCCGAATAATGACGAGCGATACATGCGGGAATAGGGGACAGACGGGATCAGTGTTTTATTCCTCGATCGATCCGTCCCGATTGCGTGGCCATTTTTTCGCAGTCGGATTTTCCAAGTTCTCCGGCTGGCAAATGCGAACGCTGACGATCCAATGGCCACCGTACAACTATGTAACGGCTACTGTTATTAAACTATAAAAACAATACGCACGTCGAGACTCTTGACTATCTCGATAACGTCGATATGCCAAGCATGCAGTGCGTCCAATGAAAAACTTTCCGTGCAATTTAGCTGGGGTAGTATTCATTGTTAAAAAACAACAATTTGATTGGTAATTGTTTGTGTCAATTAATTAAAGAACGTAGCTGTTGTATAGTTGAGTTCATGAGCGAATCGATAAATATCCTTAGAGTTTATTGGGAAAATTTCTCATGTGGGTTCGCAGAGATGATAAAGATGAATGGAAATGTGTGATGTTTAGCGTTGTGTACATTTTAACGACACTATTAATATGACTCTTAATATATTTCGCTATTTAATCCGTACACGGCTGGAAAAAGATTAATCTAGACAACATATGGTACTTTTCCATGCTTATCTATACACTCTGACGCAAGTTAAACAGAGGCAGATGTTTGTCACCGAATACAGTGTGAATCGATAAATGTAAATACCGTTTTAAACCTTTACATTGTAAAATCTGACGCGAAGAATATTCATTCCTCATTCACGAATTTGCATGAATTACCATTCGACGACATTCCACGGGTAAGCGAAATAATGGATTTTTATTAATCCCTCGGCGAGAACTGCTTTCCTATTCCGTTCACGCTGACAGAAGGGATTTACGTACTCCGAACAATTTGTTGTATTGTTTTTAATAATTTCATTTATTATCATATAAACGAGTCCGGTTTATCCGCAAAACAAACATTCGCGATCTATTTTCATTCGTTCAGCTATTCGTTCGTTCACGTACAACGTCGTCGTGTAATGCCATTTTTTTATTCATCATCTACTAATATTATTGCTGACAATATTCATCGATTTTATTGTACCGTGATTATTCGTGACACCATGAAAATAGATTTGAAATTCAAATTTTTATGGAACTCGATATCGAACTGTTTAGTCATACGAAGCGTCGTATAACAAATTGAACGTCCATTTCGACCGCAAAATGTTATAAATATTTTGTTATTATTTCAGATATTGATAAAAGAGATTCCTGCAGAGACGAGAAAAGATTTGTAAAACACGTCGCTCCATCTAATAGAAAGCAAATATATTAAACGCGAGGCCAAGGAAATCGATGGAAAATGGACTTAATACGTAAAGAACCTTCAAATTATGTAGTAAATTGCGTATAACATTGGAAAACAATTATAATAGAACATACTTTACTAAACGTCAATTTTTTCAAATCGTTTATTACGACTGTGCAATATACAGGGTGATTCACTACTCGCGTGACAAATTACAGCTGATACTGTACCCCAAAAGCAATAAAAAAGTTTATATAAGTCTAGTCCTTCCTGACTTCGTTTCCGCGTCTCTATTCTTCTCTCTGCTGCTCTCTCTCTCATCTCAATTACAGAATTTTAAAGTAGTGCTGATTAAATAAAGAAATTCCTTAATTTTCATCGAATAGGAAGAGTGAGATAAATTATATCTCCCGCTTTAGAGGTAAGAGAGAGAAAGATATATAAGAAAGCTATAAGAAAGAGTGAGACAGATGCTGCAGACTCTACTCCGGGGCCCGTGGTACCATCTCTGTAAAAAGTGCTCAAACTGGTCGCACACAATTATCGACAGCGAAGTGGACTACTCAAAAACGACCATTTTGAACACTTTTTACAGAGATGGCGACAGGGGTTTCAGACTAGAGTCGGTATCATCTGTCTCAGTCTTTTCTATAGCTTTTTTATATGTCTTTTTCCCTTACTTCTAAAGCGGCAGATATAATTTATAAAAAAAAAAATTAAATTTTTCTAATGCATTTAATATTACCAACAGAACAGACAAGTTTAGAGTATGCAGAGTCCTCTCGTTTCATTGATATTCTTGTCTAGAACTTAAGAGAATCTCGAGACTTATAGGACCTCTGTACCATTTTAGCGTCGTGACCTATATTATCGACCATGCACGCCAACTAAAATGTACTCAGAATTTAACATAATTTGAAGTTATAGTATAAAAAGTCGTGGTATATCCGACCTTCTCATGGCGATATAAAACTGGAAACACCAAAGTTCCATACAGAACGACTTAATGAACTTGAACCACCCTTACGTAGCGTCTTTAACAAGCATCGCTTAAATGTACTTTCGATAGGAATCACGGTTGGAATTTACTGCATACGACTAGCAGCAAGCATGTTTCTCATTTCTCTAACAGAATCTACTTCTGAAATAGAGGCTGAAGTACGAGTACTTAATAAAAATGTGAACGTCGTTTCACCAGTATGTTAAGCACCGTTTTCTTGAAACAGAAGGCTGAATAGTACTTGAAACACTTCAAGCAAAGTATATACATACGTGCGTACATGAATCATTGAAAATAATTCAAGCATCCTGTTTCCCGTGATTTACTTCGTTGAAAATACATTGGAAATACTTGGCAAGCTCCGAGTAACAGGTCTCTTTGCACTGATCGGGAATTAATTCGTTATAATTTGTTACTTTCGGGTCTTGTGTAACTGACACTGCACGTACATTCATCTCTCCTCGGTGAAATTCATTTAATTAACGGCTACTTATTGTGTTTGCTTAATTATATGGCACGAGCGCGAGTTTTGCAGAGACTTTCGCAACTTAGTACATTACCGACAATCTGCTGCACGTTTAATACGAATGATAATTCTGTACCGAGAAATATCGCTGTTTCTAACCCTTGACCACAGCGTGCGTCCCATTTATATAGATAATTTACAGAAAAGGAACAACATTTTAATATGGATTAAATGTTGGCGACCAATGTCGAATGCAAATATACCAATTTTATGAATTTAATTAAATTTAATGTTACATCGACGCGTCAGACCGTGAAACAATCTTTCCAGACAGCGTTACCATCAGTTTTGTTCGTTCGCGACCACTAATGCGCCATTACTCGGTACACGGGATTTAAAAATGAAAAAGTGACGATAAAACGTGTTACAAGTCATAGCCTAATAATTCACCGCCAAGGAACATTCGAACGAATGTCCGCTTCTTATTGAGTTTCGCCGATAAATCATCCCGCTAGAAAGTTTAATCACCTCTGCGGTAATAAATACGATGAGAAGCTGCACGAATACATGGTAACGCGAACGGCGAACGATGAGCTTCGATAAATGAACGATTAGATTTGTCAAAGGTTCGAACAGACGCCCCCCTTCCTTCGATCATAACTAGAAACGCGAACCGTTCGTACGTAATCCTGTGGACCAATTGACGCTGGTGCAATTAATTAACCGGCTACGCCTATCGCGCCTCCCGGTTCAGCTGCAGGTTTGCGCCGTGGAAAAAGTGCGGAGAAGTAGTGGAAAATGTAGCAGCGGGAATAGTAACGGTAGATAGAACTGTGAAACACGTAATACGTACATTCGTTACTCTAATCCCGAGCTAATTATGCAAATTTAATCGGCTCGATGAAATATCCTATGAAATACTGAGGCTCTGTACAGCGCGCAGCATCTCTCTATCTCTCTCTCTTAATATATGCTACGATCGTCTTAATTTGCCGAGTTTCAGAATTTTTCAAAATACCCTGCGTTTCAAGTCGATTAATTAACTTTCAGCCAGGTAATTGCTCGGTGTTAAGCTGGTCGCGTCAGCCGGTAGTAGACTGGAGTTATGTACTTTCCGATCGACGCATAGAGAATGCTAGCGAATTACGTATTCGTGTAAACATTCGAACCATTATTTCAGTCTCGCACGTTCAATTCATGACGACTCAATTTTTTACTTATGACACCTATATCTTAACAAGTACACCATAAATAATTGGAGACAAAAAACGTAAAACCTGCGAACGAAAGCCAAAGACACGCAGCATCGATACGGAAACAGACTGAATACCAAGCATCAGCGCGACATCGAGGTCTTCGAATCGCGTTAAACGTCGAGCGATTTCCGCGGTCGAGCAAAAATGCTAAAAATGACGCGAACGGAGAACGAACTTCCGTCGTGGCCGACGATAGCAGGCATCGATCGGACGGAATCGCGTATCGATCGAAGCGAGCATCCGATAAGGCCTCGGACGTAAGCGGAAGGAGTAACGGAGCATCGAGAGAGGCAAAGCGAGGAAAGGAAGGTGTAGAGTCGCGAGAGAGGGGCACCCAAGTGGTTCCCGTGTGTTCCGGCGGGCATCAGGCTAAGACAGGGGCGGCAGCACTCGCGTGCCCTGGCTCTTCTCGCTCGCCGATCCTTTCTGCATCGTCTCGACCGAGTGTGTACCCAGTACCGGTTAGACAGCCACGCAGTGGCCAAGTGTTGTGAACCGACCCAGAAGAGGACTTTAAACCGCTCGTGTAACGTAGCCCTCTCGCATCGCTGCGCCGGCAATGCTCGCGTGAGTCTTCCTCCGCGGACTACGGAGGCCCTCGTCTTAATACCAATCGATCCTCGACTAATGAGCCGGGTAAGCGACGTCCTCGGACGTCATAATTCATTTACGGCTACTTTACGACCGCACCACGGTCACAGTTTATAATACCAACGATCGAACGGCTCCGCTTCTCCTCGCGTTTAATCAAAATATTTCGTTCGGTCAATTGGAGTTTAACGACCGTCTGCAGTTTGATGGCCATCGAGAGGGAGTTCGTTTTATCCAAGTTTTATTGGGGTTTGATGTCGAGACATTAGCGGCACACGTTTAGTTGTTACATTTTCAGGTGATACTCGATGGGTTCGAACGATCAATGTATATTATCGATATTTCGAGATTCTCAAGATTATCAGAGGCATCGTCGAACCGATCGTGTAAACAAAACTAGATATCAACTATCGATCGATCGGATGGTATGAAAAACAGTTCGCGTGATTCTTTCTTATGACAGAAGACGCGTGATCGAGTTTAAGTATAAATATACACACGGTAGATGTACACTGGATTCCTACCGAACCATTCTGCAGGAGTCTCGGATTCAGCTAGCATGTCCGATGCACGCGCGTCTGCGTGCATTTGCACTTAACGATTAAATAACGATTAAATCCGTAACTCGAGATTCATTCATCGATCTGATCGTTCGATTGCGTTATTACCCCGCGTGTTATTTCAGCGCGGTGATTACGTCGGAAGGAAACGGGAGAACGCGTTGCACGCCGCATTAAAAATCGTATTCGTTCGCGAACGCTGTCAATTAAAAAGCGAACCACAAGCTGAAACAATTTTTCGCGCTTCTTGGTACCATCGAGCGTGAAATATGAATACATTAACAAAACGGAGTGGTGAGAAACCACACTTCGCCCGACGATTCGACTGTTATTAGAACGATTTGTTATGTTTACGAGATTAATCTCCTCCTCTGACAAGCGTCGACAACAATGAATCTCTGATTAAACGTATTCACTGGTAGTCTAATGTAGTTTGAGAATTTCAACTACGATAAACTATTAAAACACTTACGTGAGTAGAAATGCGATGTTCTTGGAAGTCTTCAGCGATACCCGCCGTCAAATCTGACCACCTTGACACATCCGATAACTAGAAATAATAAATCACGTGTTAATGGAATGGATTAGTCTCATTTGAAACGATAGTACAATATTTAATTACGACGTGTCTGCGAATTTCGCAGTGATTAACATAGAAATTCGTAATTTTTCCGAACGCGACTAAAGAGAAACGAAGTCCAAATACGATCGAATTCTTCGATCATTTTCGCATGTTACTCGCGGATCTCTGCATAACGTAATCGATCCGTTACGTCATAGTTCCAACGACATAAGAGTGAAACGATCGAAGACAGATAAAAGCGTGTATGGCGTTATCGTTGGTGTCGATCCATTGAAACGAATAAACTTTCAGGTTTCTGATACGCGCGCAGTCGAGAAAGAGACAGCGCCTTGAACGCGATCGCGACCGAAAGTTCAAGGACGTTGCCCCGTCTTGTTCGCCAGTTGTGTTCGGAGCAAATATCGCGGATATTTAGAGAAAGGTAAAAAGGTTGGGCGAGTTGTTATACAGGGTGCTCCCGATATCTACGCGCGGTACCAGAAACAGTGGCGACCGATGGAACCAGTTAGAAATCGCAACGTTAACGCTAAACATTGCGAAACAAATCGCGAAGCAAAAGCTATCCTGACTTTCATCGTAACCAGAAGAAAATCATTTTTTAAACAAATTTTACATTCCTGCATCTTCTGAATGTACGTGTAGAGAAACAGTTGGGTTTTATTTTTAATTATCTCATTCATTCTCTTTCTCACGTTCGCGTTAACAGAACGCACGCGGTACCACGTTAACATTAACATTTAAAGGTATATATACGCAGACAAATGATTCACGGTGCCATTAAGTATGCGCACACCCAACGAACTACAAAACTAATCAAAACCTTATTACGATTCGCTAACATAAAAGATATGTTAATAACCAATAAGCATGATGTAATGAAACACAGATGAGAGTTTCGTTGCGTATGAAACGTTTTAATTGCTGGATACTGGATTATTGCTTTATTGCGAGCAACAAAACAGTTACACGGCATGCCAACCGTACGAAATGGTAATAGAACAATTTTGAGGGATATTCAAACGGTGGGACAATCGAGAAGGGATAAGATTATCGAAACGAGATAAGATTGTCAAGTTAAATAGGATTTGAATGGTAAATATCGCGAGGAGACACAAGTTTCACCGATAAATATGGATCTTGGTTAAAAAAATCACTGCCAGTTACTTTTAATGCCCGTGTATACTATTTAGCGGAAGCAGTAAACATTTGAAAGGAATCAGATGCGTAAATACACCTCATTTTCGCGTGATAAATCGTGGAGATTTTCACATGAACGAGGTTACACGTGAGTTATACGTACAAGGAAAGGCCTGGGTTCGTACATTCATGGAGAGGCTAGTTTGGGGACGCGTGGTTCTTCGTCGCGTACACGGTATACCAGAGAAGTGAACGGTCATTTACATAGACCAACGTTGGATCTCTTCTTTACGCGAGAGTGTGACCGTTCATCGCCGATTACGCGGAAATTATTGCAAGAAGAGAACGCACTAAGCATATTTATTAGCTGCGAGGGACTTATTATGCAAGAGAAAGTATAGAGTCGCGTTACTCGATGTATCAGACGATTAACAAATGATATCCACTTAAGTGGTACGCGTCGTCATACATATGCGTATACGTTAAATGTGTATTTTCCTATTTGTACTTTCGCTTCAAAATTGCTGTACGAAATGTTGGTGGAATATTTAGCGTTTTACGTTCAGTTTATTACGGTCAGAGGGGAATCGCGTTTCGTTATTGTATTCACGCAAAGGCCCTCGTAACTTTCCGCGACGACGAGCGAACGATGAGAAAAAGACGATTAATTCGGCGCAACGCACACCGCGTGGAATTACCTTAATTTATATATCTCTTTTTTCAGGAAACTCATTTCCATTTCCCGCGCGAACAATACCGAGGTTAGATTTTCGCGTGATTCACGAATTGTGATACCGAAACGGCGTGTAAGACGCGGTATGTCGGTCAGCAGTGCGGGCGGATGAAATCATACTCGAATCCGAGAGTTCCGCCAGAGTACCTCCTCCGCCTCCTCTATTTCTGTTTACCCGTTGATTTTATAATTAAGACGGAATATTCGTACTATTTCGTAACTGAAAAGTCACTTTCGCAGAACTGCTTTCTCGGTGAGATCTCCTTCCCATCTAATTGTTGTTAATTACGGTCCTATTTGAAGAAGCAACTAACAAGGAAGAAAGCATGTTTCCTTGGAATTTCGTTTAATTTCCAGAGCTTAAGGAAAGCCTGTACACTCGACTGGAAATTGTACTGAAAGATCCGTCAACGTAATTAACGCCTCCGCATTAGCGACAGCCATAATTTTTTTTTTTTCCCCCCGTGCAATTAGAATTGACTTCGCTCTTGGCAATGTACAATTATTCCGCGAACGTTTCGAGCCGAACCGATCGCGAGACACAACCGTGCGGGTAATCGAGAAGTTAATTTGTACAATTTTTATCGAGATCGAATCGAGAAATTTCTCGAGTTATCTGTTATCGCTAACCATGCTTTCCGCTACATCGAACAGATTAAATAGAAGAAAGTAAATTGGCCAGTGTTTCGATTAGCTGGGCGGTTCCAGTTCGCACGATCGTGACGAATGTTCGAATAAGGACACTTTCACTGATTCTGGTGATTGCACTCCCGTTTTTCTATCCGCCTTTTCGCGGTTGCGGAACATGTATAACAGTACAACTTCCGTCCTTTGAAGTTATTATCGTTTTCGACGGAAACGCAATGCGTAATCGCTGAGGTGATATACACACACACGACTGGTAACTACAGAAGAAACTGGCACAACTATTGTCACGCGTTCGCGTATCCGTTCGTGTCAGAAATGTTTACGTCGCTCGATAAATCAAATTTTCAGTTCGTTCATCGTTTTATCTCTATACAGATGAAAAAGAAACGACAGCATCGAACGATCGTTGAACAACGAGGCACGCACAAAATCGCGAAATCAATGCCAGCGTCGATTTCTTAAAGTAAAAGCACCCGACTTTTACTCATAGGGTGTACTGAAGTGTAAAATTTCTGTCGTGAAATAAAGCGATCTTTCACGGTCGACCAACAGCTCTAACGCGAATTATTCTGATAACATCGTGCGATATTCCGTGGAACACGGACTGCGAAAATAACTAGCGAGGTATCCGCGCGCTTTACGCCGTTCAGCCCCTAAATTCATTTATCAAGCCGGTCGAACAAAACCTGCACCAATATCTGACCGTAGGTGCAGATCTGATAAAATAGAAAGCGAACAGTGTCTTGGAAAAGTAATCTATAGTTGAACCTGCTTTCCCTTCACAAAAATTTATAGTGGAAAAGTGAAATTCAGCCATGATACTTAGAGCCGATCGTTCTACCTTTACCGGGCAATTTGCATGAACACCGACCGTAGAATCTTGCCAGCAAAAAAGGATCGTGTGCCGCGGTCAGAATTCGTTATTAGTATCGAGCCGATTCACTTTGTTTCTCTCGACCAACGTCAACGTAACCACTTGGAATGCAATTCACAACACGACAACGTCGTGTATCTACCAAATTTATACGTGCATCCAATAGAATATCTCGCGCATAAGTAAACTTATTTCGTTCACCTTCGCAACTCGTCAATTTTCGTGGATCCAGGGGAGGACAAGAGCGTTTGGTGTCTCAGCAGAGTCGCTTCGCGAAGATAGCTCGAGAGTCGTGTAACGCGACGATTTATTTGCCGATATCTGATTGAAAGTCCGGTGAAAGAAGAAAGAGAGAATTTGAAAGGAAAGGTACTGACAATGAGATCAATGATCTGTGAAACGGCGCGACGGTTCGGCTCTGAATCTTCCTGCTAGGGGTCGCCACCCCTTCGCGCCACTCTCCTGGTTTCTTAATGCAATTGTTGTCCATCACGTAATTACATCTCGTTCCTCTCCGCGTGCCGCGTGCTACGCTTCTGCTATTTCAAAGAGGACGAACGACTTCATAAAATCGCGCTTCACTGCATTCTCTAATGGCCGCATAAAAATCCTAATTTGGTAATTGAATCCGCTTACGTCGAACTGCGCGAGATGAATTTATTTCTAAATATCCTCCGTGGAAATCGCGAGGTGAAATAAGGTGGATCGTTACGCGTTGATTTATCGTGAAAACCGCAATCTGGAATTACTGTTTTGTTATTAATTTCGTCTTAATTGCATCTTCCCGCAATTGCGTCGTCGGCGTTTACGCCGCTAGCTGACGATAATAACACGCGAATCATAATAGCCGTGTTTACATCAGTTCGTAATGAATTTGATGAAAAGAAGTTGGTCGTCCGACAACTTGCGCGTTGCACATTCAACGTCAACGCGGCAAGCAATGGAACGTATTCTTTTTTACTAACGGAACGTGGCGATATTGCTCGCCGTAATATCGTCCGTGACCGTTTCCCGTGAAACACACGAGACAAGAACGTCATCGCGTGCAAACAGATTGTATTAACATTCAAAACACCTGTTGCCTTCGCATTTTGTCACCACTGCCATTCTTTTCGCCCCAGCCATCGCAACCTGACACATATCTCGCTCCATTCCGCATACTCGAGGAACAAGTCAACCGGTTATCGGATTCCAGTCAATTAAATATTCCACAGCCGATCGAACACGGTCGCGAATTAAATAACGCGTGTGGAGAAAACTAGAGACGTCAGAGAAATGATTTCGCGCGAGAGGACATTCAGTCTTCGCGTTCTAGCCTACAAGTAAGAGGTGCAACCAGGGTTCAACTGTACCGTTAAAAACGAAGTCTACACCTTAATTAGCGAAACGATAATAAATCTGATCGATGTAAACCTGATTCGGATCATGAGACGCGAGAAGAACGTCCTGGGCGTACAGTTTACACCGTCCACTAGCGTTTCCTCGCGAGTACTGTTCTGCCTACACGCTTGAACAAGCGTGAGCGTTTCATTTCCATACAAAGCGAACCCGATCGCATTCATCGTCTGGTCGGTTATTAAAAAGCCGTACTTACCATCGCGACTGGTCGTGTAGGAAGCGAACGCGTTGCGCAATTTAGCTTCGCGACAGGGCGAACCTATTCCATCGCGGGCTGGTCCTCGAGCGGCCCGTAGATCAATTCGCGACCATCGCGATTATCGAGTTTCCCCTGGCACGCTGGACGCGCGTAATAGAGCGATGCTTCGTGGTTCAGTTGGAAATTTCGATCGTTAAAAGAAACTGCCGCTGCGGCTCTGGCTCGCGTTCACCTCCTTAAAGGAGTCTCGCGGCGCGTGCAATGGCTCGTTGAGTCGCTTGTTCTCAGGCGAACATTTCGACCGGCCTGATTATCGTTACGGTAGAGGACTATCGCTGAAAGAGCACCGTGGATATTCCCACAACACTCCGTCGTTGATCATCGCTCGTACGCGCGGAGCGTTCTTCTGAATTAACGGAACGGGTGAAAGGTCGGCTTCCAGCAGTAACAGTTGTGGAACATTAGTTGTGGAGCGTATACGCGATTCCAGATAAAATGCGAAATTAGTAAATCGACCCCTTCGTGAACCCTGACTTTCTCGAATATATAATCGATCGACTTGAAATATCGTAGTCATCGCGTTAATTTTGTTGTTCAATGTTGCTCGAGTGCGTTATAAGCATAGAGAGAGTGGGAGCGCCAGATTTGAAGGGGTTCGTGGCAACGGAATTATAATACGGTAGTGACTCCAAGTGGAATCGGCTAGAGAAGTGCAAAGTGGCTTGAAATCTACTGTACGACCGCTCCTCCGTTCACAAAAAGCCTCCTTGTGCCGTTCTAAACGCGTGCTCGCGTTTTGCCTGTCGGACTCGTCTAAAACTAGGACGTCACTGGGAACAAGGTAGGTAATTCGATGAAGTGTATCGCGTATCGATGCCGTGTTTCGTCTCTGATAACATTTAAAACCTGGTACACCGTGAATCGTGTATCCGATCACGTCCGGATCGGCTGTCGCCCGAAGAATGTACAAGGTATACGCACCGGAACGGATTTTTGCCGATCGAGAAACGCGAGTAGACGATACACCATCCGGATCCCTTCAACTGAATTCCAGAACCAACGATCGTTCGCATTGAAATTGAAATTTAACATTCACCGTTGCCATTGTCTCGTTTCAATTAGCCGCGTGAATCGTGTCAGTAGATCGCATCTTGTATACGCGTTTAATGGAAATAGTGTGATACGCGCGGCATTTAAAATTGAAATGTTACTTCTGCGTTCCAGTGATCTTGTAAATATTCAGCGGCTAGTATTCCCTCGATCGTTTCGTGGGAATTCTCGCGTCTTACTACGGGCAAACAGTTCATCGGGCGTACAAGTCTGCGTGCGCCAGGAAGCGCGTCATGCGAATACGTCAAGCACGATTTCCGACCGGAAGATTACCACGAGAAAGAGGCAGCGGGCTTCCTGGATGATAATTAGAAGATCTCTCGTTTTCGACGATATTAATTAGACCGAATTGGATGACGCGTAGAGCGAATTCCTTCCGCAAACAGATTTCAAGTGCACGCACGTTGCGCTGTATCTTGGGTAACGATAAACTTGGTTCGCTTCGCGTCAGGTCTGCATCGTAGGGTTGAAAGGAATAATACAACGGCTACGTTGGAACGCAGCGAGTATGAAAGCAAACAGTGGTCAAAGGTTGGAAAGTAGGGCTTCGCATTATTGTGGAATTAGCACACTTTTACGGAGTCACAGGTGGCACCGACACGAGGCAGCTTTTTTCTTACAGCTACTAACGATTTAAATGAAGTAATCAGCTATTTCTCTATACGACGCATCAAATTTATCGATGAGCTACGATTCTCGTTTTAGTAAATTCATTGTAACACGCGCAAAGAAACTAGCATATAGAAAACGATGTATCTTGAAGAGCATCGATTTCAGATTAAAAGTAGTAGTCAATTACAGGTCCAATTATTTCTGTATACATAGGAGAAATTGGATGAAATTTCTGTTTTAAGTATACACTCAGCAACTTTAGTTTTTCTTACTTTCTACAGAGTTTGCATGCCTGAAGTTTATTTATCATGCGCAAGAAATTAAGACATAATTATTTTCGTTTTACGAAAACAGAAAAAATGTAGCATACGCGAAACGCACGGGAAATAATTTGCAGAGAGGAGAACCCATTCGAACGATTACTTTCTAACATTATAAAAAGCTTCCCCGACCGGAAACCAAAAAAGTGATCAAAGAAACGTGCAATTTTATCCGAGGAATTCGCGCAAAAACTGCTGCTAACAATAATGACAGAAATCCTTTCCTGCGGCCGTACAATTTCTATTACACTACATTCGGCCTTAAGACGCGATAACTTTGATTTTACTTCCCAGTGGCATGACACGCGCGACTCGCGAGATGAAATGCGGAAGTGCGAGAGGCAAAATAGAAGAAGTTCGCGTTGCCCGTTGTGTCGAATCACGGCTACGCAATTTTTTAAGCGTCCACACCACTTCTTATCATGCTACGGTCGATGTATGCAAATTTTCGCGCGCAAAAGTAAGATGGAAAAAACAGAGAAAAAGAAAGAGACGAATCATCAGGGAGGAAGATAAAAAAAAAAGAAAAACGAACCGCGCCGTTCGATGGCGATTGTCATGGTGAAACGATCGCGGAGAAGACCGATGATTACGGTGTCCAGGGCCACGTAGAACCGTCCTGGTTCGCGGCTACCGGAATTAATATCGCGGCTCCGTTTCGCATTGGCGAGCACGAGATATCGATTTCGAGGAAGCGCGATCCAATTTTGCATCGCGGCGAATAAGAGAAAACAATCGGAGCCGCAGAAAGAACGGGCGCGGAAAGCGAAGTTGGTCACGGATCGGTTCGCGGAATCGGCACCGAAACCGCCGCGAACAAATTTTTATTACGGTTCATTTCCACCGTTGCCTCGAATAGCAGTCGCCGCGGAAAGTTTCCGCGCAAGAAGATGATTATGACTCGCGTAACAAATCCCTGATAATTAAAGAAAGCTGCACGCCCTGCTTCGTCCTTTACAGTCTCCTTAAGCAAGATCGGTGAGCCTCGGAAAAAGCAGCGATGGAAATCTGCCGAGTGCTATATTCCTTATGAATTTAGAAGGGATCGTTAACTTTCTTGGCGGAGATTAGAATCGAAACAATTAACATAGATGTCCAATTCGGTCAGATATGCATTGTTCAGAACGGTGCACGGTCGAAACATTACGCAGCAATAGTAGAGCCATTGATGGCACGCACTGTGCCGTTACATCGTCACGGTGTAAAGATTAAAAACAGCGGAACCGAGTGTATGTGTGATTGGAAAAAGCCTCTGACCTTTCACTTCGTCTACGTATAGTTTATTCATAGGATCAGCGATACCCTAATAAATCAATTACGAACTACGAGACGTGCAAATTGGGAATCAGCTTGATCACGTTCTCATATTTCTTTAATTGTAACACATTCACCCAGGATTCGATACAGAAATGCAAAGCCGCGATGCAAACTTGGAATCTCGATGCGAGCCTACATTCCTCTGTGAATTAACGCGCTGTGCCACGCCTATCTCTCTAATGACGATATTTTCTATGCAAATGTAGAGTCGAATTGGATCCTCGCTTTCGATAACCACTGTAACACGTTACAATGATATACATCCGTATAGTATACAATATACTGCACCGTAATTACCATAATTATAATATGTCGTGTAATTCCTCGGTAGAAGGCCAGAATAGAGGTCGACGATGGTTAATAACGAAATTTTCGTAGCCAATGGCACGATTGCGACCGAGAAGCCTTGATGTTCGTGACTTGACCGGCTTATGCACCATATTAGGTGTAATCAAGTATTGTCCAAGGCAGCTGGACATCGTGACGTAGCTCGAGGAGACATTACTTTACAGTTTGTGCCTTTAAGCCAATTTCACGTCGGGTTTCTTCGCTCTAATACCCCGATCGCAACACGTGACTACTCGCGCAACGATTGGTTACTCTGTTTACGATTGATATTGCCAGATCGATGGTGTCCGGTCGTAAAAATTCGACGACAATATCTCTTCGTTTCGATGGAGAAACGGAGCCATAATCGAGTGTTATGGTTTCCATCGACTCGCGAGCGATGGACTTGACAATACTTTCGAAATGAACGAGTGAAGGGTACTCGTCGAGGAGGGAGCATCGATCTGCGAAATTGACAGGATTCTCGTATTCTGGGCCGAAGACACTCATCGGTTACTACTAATTTTAGCGAATACTATCGACCATCATTTTTCAAATGTTAATTCCAGTCGTTCGATCGACTACAGATCTAGCGTATATTGAAAAATTCGAGAACAATTTGCTTTGGTCGAGAAGTCACTCTGACTTCTTTAAACGACACCGTAACTTCTGAATGTCCCGTCCAATTTGATGGTACGGAACGTCATTCGAAACGACGAGCGGCTTTGAACCTTAAGCGGCTTCATCCAATGGCGTATTATCACTTTAATGCCTCTACCACAAGCGAAGAAAAGAGTGACACCCCTTAATTCTAGTCAATTAAACGCGTAACTTATATATAATGGCCCGTTCTGTACACGTACGTGCTTCAGATGGTACCCACTAAAATGATACTGTGAAAAAATACTAGAACAGTGTACGAAACAAGGCTACATTTTCCTACAGATAGAATATAGTTGCGTGTTCATGTGGGCAGCTAATATTTAGAGCAATCGTATTAGTATCTGTGCTCGTATGTATTATCATAGTCGTGGACTGTATCAAACCGAGACAAATTATATGAAATATAGTAGAACGTATACGTAAGCCGGTTCAAGTTATTATTATCAAGAATGAAAATGACAGAGGAACGCGTGGCATAGTCTTGTTATGAGACCTACTTCTGAAACTGAGCCGATGTGCGCCGGTCTTACCGAGCCTAATGTTATTAAGGGGTTAACAGGTATCTAATTCGAAAAGGGACGACCCAGTCGTGTTTCGCACCTGGTCAAGTGAACAGTGATCGTCGAAGCCCCGAAGGTTTTAAATGAGGAATCGAGACTTATAAAATTTCCAAACACGAGCAACGTATATCGAAATGGTTGACATCATTGGTCAGTAAGCAAAGAAAAAAAGGCTAGAAATTTTAGCCAACCATTTAGCAAGAGGGGAAAAGTGATGTAAATGAAATTAGTAGAGTTTTTTTGTTGTTCTACGCATGTACGGTATTAGCAGTGGCAACTTTTCTTCTTGTGGTTCACCGCAACTTTCTATAACACTTGATCTAGGAATTAGTTCGCTGCCCGGACTCTCTTGTTTATTCCTAATAGAATTGTCGATACACGCAGCGTGCAGAATGCTATTTAATTAACGTACATTACCTTTTCACACTACACGCACTAATAAATAAACAACAGCGACTCGAAGGATTTTACACATCGGCGATATATTCTATTCGAGGCGATTTTCAATTTCAGAAATGACCGGTGGTGGGACCAACATGGCGTACCACGGTCTCAGCCAGCACGTCAACTTCGACGTGATACCTGACCCTGGCGAACGTTTCGTCTTGGAGGAGTTAATCGGTGAGGGCACCTACGGGGAGGTTTACAGCGCGCATTGCAACGAAACCGGGAACAAAGTCGCGGTGAAGATCCTGGAGAACGTCGCGGACAACATCGAGGAGATCGAGGAGGAGTATCTGGTGTTGCGGGACCTGAGCCACCATCCGAACATTCCGTTGTTCCACGGGCTGTTCTTGAAAAGAGCGAAGCCTGCTCAGGAAGAGGACCAATTATGGTTCGTCATGGAGGTATTGTCACTCTAATTTTCGTACCATAACACAAACAGGAAAGCGTAACGGCCATACAATTGGACGGTTCGTCTTAACCGAACAATTACCATCGCCGTGTCCGATCGAAACGAAAAACTGATGGTAACAGAAGAACCAACGAGAAGGTGAGAGAAAAATTTGTGTCGTTTAAATTACAGCTGTGCACTGGAGGCTCTGTAACCGATCTCGTCCAAGGCCTGAAGAAACGTGGGAAACGTCTGACCGACGATCAAATAGCTTACATCCTCAGAGAAACGGTCGAGGCGTTAATTTATTTACACGACAATCACTGCATGCACCGTGACGTTAAAGGACACAACGTTTTGCTTACTGAAGACGCGCACGTGAAACTGGTCGATTTCGGCGTTTCCTCGCATCTCGCCGCGACGCTCGCGAGAAAGAACACCTCGGTTGGTACTCCATACTGGATGGCACCCGAGGTAAATCTCACTAATCTCTAACGATGAATTTAGAATCAACTGAACTAATTAACACGATGATCAACGTATTATAATGCTCCATATTTGCGTACAGGTGATCGCATGTGAACAGCAACTCGATTCCTCTTACGATTCCCGATGCGACGTCTGGTCGGTTGGAATCACGGCGATCGAGCTGGCAGAGGGCGATCCGCCACTGTCCGAATTGCATCCCATGAGAGCTCTCTTTCAAATCCCTAGAAACCCACCGCCATCCCTGAAGAACCCGGACATACACTCTCCAGAATTGCTCGACTTCATTACTGAGTGTTTGGTTAAAGACCTCGAGCACAGACCGTTCGCGAGCGAATTGAAGGAGCACCCATTGCTGTCGAACGTGGAATCGGTCGTGGACAAGGTCAGAGAGCAACTTCGAGAAGAGATCCTTCGCCAACGAGCCGATGGCCGAGTTCACAGACAACCCGAGGTGACGACCAAGCATGGAAAGTTGAAGACCGACCGAAAGGCCAGGCCCGAGAAAATGTACATGGACGATCTGGCTGCTCTGGACATGCTGTCGGAGGATGCGATCGTCGATCAGTTACAACACAGATACGAACAAGCTCAAATATATACTTATATTGGAGATATACTTGTCGCTGTTAACCCATTCACTAATTTGGGACTGTACACGGGAATAGTAAGCATCATTAGATTTAACGATCGAACATCTGATCGATTGTACGCGTGAATTGTTTGTACAGGAGCAGAAGAGGTACAAAGGGCAAGCGAGGTCGGATAATCCACCTCACATCTTCGCCGTCGCCGATGCCGCGTACCAGGCGTTGCTGCATCAGCGGCAAAATCAGGCGATCGTAATTAGCGGCGAATCTGGCGCAGGGAAAACGGAAAGCGCGAATTTGCTGCTCAAGCAATTGGTTTACCTCAGCAAAGCCCCCAATCGTAACTTGGAGGAGAGGATCCTCCAGATAAATCCAATAATGGAAGCTTTCGGCAACGCGACTACCGGAATTAATGCAAATTCCTCGAGATTCGGGAAATACCTCGATTTAACGATGACAAAGGGCGGAAAAGTCACAGGCGCCAGGATATACGTGTATTTATTAGAACAATCCCGAGTTGTGGCTCAAGCTGAGTAAGTACATGAATTAAATTTTACGCTCGTCGAGGATATATAATAAATAACGATCTCTGATCCGTAACAATCCCCAGATGCGAACGTAATTTCCACATATTTTACTACATGTACGACGGTCTCGAGGCAGACAACCGCCTCTCAGAATTCTATCTGGACCTGAACCTGCGCAAGAACCATCGATACTTAACAGACCATTGCCAATCCTCTCAGACGCATATCGATAAATTCCAACAATTAAAAGCTGCGTTCAAATTGCTTGGCTTTCAAGACAGCGAAGTGGACATAGTGTATCGTATCCTAGCAGCGATACTCCATCTTGGTGACATCGAGTTTGGCGAAGTGGCCAGTGAGGATAACACCGATAACAAAAGCGATGTAATCGATACAGCACCTTTGCACAGAGGTAATCGTTCGTTTGTTCTATTATTAAAAAAAAGATTCACTCCAATCGAGGAAGGCATACCACGATCGTAAAAAAATCGTACGATTATTGTGTAAACTCTGAAATTCTTGCTTCAGTCTCGCAGTTGCTTGGCGTGGAGCAAAACGATCTTCTAGAGGCGTTAACATCGAACTCGGTTATGACCAGAGGAGAAACGATCACGCGAAACAATACGGTAACCGAGGCGTGCGCAGCGAGAGACGCGATGGCAAAAGGGCTTTACGGCCGATTGTTCGACTGGATGGTCAATCAAATCAATTGTTTGCTCTGCTTCAATCGTTCCCCGAGCTACGAACCGCTGGCTATCGGGCTACTCGACATATTCGGGTTCGAAAATTTCCCCAGGAATTCTTTCGAACAACTCTGCATCAACATCGCTAACGAGCAGATACAGTATTACTTCAATCAGCATATATTCACTTGGGAGCAACAGGAATACATGGCGGAAGGAATACCCGTCGATTTAGTCGAGTTCTCGGACAACAGACCTGTCCTCGATATGTTATTAAGTAAACCTATGGGACTCTTGGCTTTGTTAGACGAGGAAAGTCGATTTCCAAGAGCCACGAACAAATCTCTGATCGGTATGAACTTTCATTCTGTTCTTTTAACGACCACCCTTAAATATCGTCCTCTCGAGTACAGTGTTTTGTAATGGAAATGCCTGTGAAATAGTTTTGAGGAACTATCGGCGTGTGTGTTACAGAGAAATTCCACAACAACATCAAGTCGAAGTTCTACGTTCGACCGAAATCGGACGCGGTTTGTTTCGCGGTCCACCATTTTGCAGGGCGCGTGGTTTACCAAGCGGAAGGGTTCTTAGAAAAGAACAGAAACTTCCTGCCTCCTGAAGTGATCCAACTGGTCAGGCAATCTCAATACGACATGGTTCGATTCCTGTTTCAATGTCCTATCACGAAGACCGGAAATTTGTACTCGGCTGTTCGTGAGACCGATTCGAAGAAATTGTCGCAGTCCAATCAGAACACAAAGGTATCACTCGACTGTCTTGTAGACTAGAGGCGACGAATGAAATTATTCCCATTGAATTATTGCTCCAGGAGCGTTACTCCAGTCGAGGACTGGCGTCACAGTCGAGAGCCCAGCAAACGGTAGCAACCTACTTCCGGTACTCCCTTATGGACCTACTTCAGAAGATGGTATCAGGATCGCCACAATTTGTACGGTGTATAAAACCAAACGACTCGAAGAGCCCGCGGTACTTCGACAAAGAGAAAGTGGTGAAACAACTGAGATACACAGGTGTCTTGGAGACAATTAGGATTAGACAAAATGGATTCTCACATAGAATACCATTCAACGAGTTCTTAAAAAGGTATATATTAGAGAATCTACAAGTGGACAAAATTCAATTTCTGTTTTTAATCATTTTTATATCTATTTTTAATATCTCTTCAACTGTGGCGTTACAGATATTGCTTCCTAGCGTTTTCCTACGATGAACGCGTGATCGCTAACCGTGACAATTGCCGTCTTTTGCTTGTACGTTTGAAAATGGACGGATGGGCGTTGGGAAGGTCGAAAGTTTTCCTTAAGTACTATCACGTCGAGTTCCTCTCGAAACTGTACGAGGAGCAACTTAAGAAGATCATTATGGTTCAGTCGTGCGTTCGCCGATGGTTGGCGAGGATCCGGTACAAGAAACAGAAATGGCAATTCGCTGTGTCCGTCGTAACATTGCAGCGCCACATTCGCGGATGGTTGTCACGGAAACATTTCTTAGAGATGATGAAGAAGAAACAAGAAGAGGAGGAAGCATCTGTTCTACAAAGAGAGCAAGGTAAAGGGGAATCGATACTTTCTCCCTACGATCTAATACAATTAGGCTGTTCAATATTCTCCTGATATTTTTTTAAAAGAACGGCTAAAGCAAATTGAGATTGAGAGACAAGCGGCAAAGGACGAGAACGCGGATAAGGAAGTGATGGACGAAGACAACGCTGCAGTCATTATCCAGAGCCGTATGTTGCTTCAATTATGCCTCCATCATGTAGAAATATTAATTGTAAGAGGAAACGATTTACAGATTTCAGAGGGTACACCATACGAAAACGATTTGGACCTGAGCTGGAAGAACGGTTCAAGAGGATCTTGAACCACTACGACGACAAACTGGAGGCGCACAAAGCGCTGCTACGCGAAGGTTTGAAGAACGAGGACGCAGCGTTGATCATTCAACGGTGGTACAAGAAAGAAGAAAAGGTTAAGAAGAGGAAGCCAGTAATGAAAGACCACGTGCACTACAAGCTGAGACAAGCCGATCTCATACAATTTTCTCAAAATGTAAGTATTCAAGAGAACATTGTTTTCGTTCCTGCGACTGACAATTATCTACGATGATGCTGCGAAGGTTCACATGAAGAATCAGGAAGTACACAAGAATCTCCGTCGCAACAAGCCCGGAGTACGATTGAACGACGTAGAGGAACCACCCTCGGATTACGTTCGACCGGAAGGCTTCAACATGGTGCAGCCAATCATGCAATATCGAAGTGGCAATCAAGTGGACGGAGAGGAGACGATCAAGTACTATCGCGACTTGAAGGACGAGATGAGCAGGTGAATAAACGTAACGCTCTATCGCGATCGATAACTCGTTATCATTTTCTCTGGACGAATGGAAAATTCGAATGCTCAATTTTCGAATGCTTTTGGCACTCGCATCGGAAGTGGTTCGGACTTCGAAGAAGACGAAGTTGGTTGGGACTTACCGTTGATACAGCTAGAAAATGACCTTCACCCATTGTCGAGGTACACTCGTAGACATCTGAGAAGCAACGATGTTAACTACATACGAATGCTTCTGTTTTTACCTTGTTTTTTAAGTTTCACAGAAAATTTTACTCTGATCGAACGTATCTTGGAACCGTAGCATATAAGTAGAGTAGATATCTTTAACGATTGCGTTGTTTAAGTTGCTACCGCGCGAGAGAGACCACAAGGTATCAGAGTTACAAGTAGTTCGACGTGTAGAAATTCTGGTAGAGGTTTGCAATTATTCATTTCTTCGCGTACAAAATGTAGCGCGTAGAAGGTGGCCACGAGCGTTTCGTACGAAAAGTATCGATATTGTTTCCGATATTTAGGAGTCGAATGGGTCAGGTTCTGGAAGTGAATGCGGAAAGGAAGGAGCGTTTGGAAGCGCAGGGCGACTTTGCGATAGCCACGGAGCAACAACTCTCGGATATATGGCACAAAGCTTTGAGAAATCCGAACGTGGATCAGCAACAAAAGGAAACCTCGGGCAAAGTCGGGTAAAGTTAAACTTAACTTAACTGAGTTATTGCCTGAATCTAAAATTCCCTCTCGTTTCTTTATTTATCAGTCTCGCGATTGTATTATCCCACGATAGGCAGTATCGTTGAATTAATCACTGTATGATAGTAATCGAGTTCTACTAATCTTTCGTTGTGTTTCTGTACATTGCCAGAGGTATCATGGCAAACTTCCAGGTAAAATTATAAACTTACGCCACCTGTAGACCGCATCACACCCATCGTTCGAGTTTAATTTCATTTAGAAACTTTTCACGCGATTTTGAGAAATCAACATCTCTTCCTCGAGATTGCTAAGAGAAATTGTTGACTACCAAATAGAGAGGACAACGATAAAAAGAGACAAATTATTTCGCTAACATCATAGATTACTATTTCTGTTCACCTAAAACTGATTCACTTACCAAAACCGGTAGCTCTGAACTTAACGACCAAACCAACGCGCGTCGAGCACTCGTTAATTGAAACAGTCGTTTCTTTGCAGTACAAGGACTAATCACGTACCTAACAACAACCTGCGGTCCCCTGAGGGCCATCCGCACCGTAAGCAACTTGCAGTCGACTCTTCGAATATCAACCATTCAAATGGCCTACGATCCAGATACGTCGCTAAATACAACGGTGTGAACGAACGTCAACAGCCTTTCGCTGGCCAACAGCATATCGTGAACGGACACCCTGTGAACGGCCATCAGAACGCGTTTAATAAACCTCCGAATTTTCTAAACGGACATTCCCCGTTCGTAAACGGGCACACGCTTGTAGATAATCATCACGGTCCCACGAATGGACACGAAACGGCAATTAACCGCCAATCGATTTCTGTTCGCGAACACTCGTCGTCGAACAACGTGGCCAAGACGAACGGGTGTCTATCCGGTAATAACGGGTACCGAAACATCATGAGCGCCTGTCAGGACGGTCTGTTCGTTAATAAAATGGTGATGAAAGACAACTTGGTCAAACCGTCGAGGCTGTGCAACGACCTGAAGATTAACCTACGCGAGCGTATAAAAGAGTTGCAGCCTGCTAAAGAGAACGAGAATTTAGAGAAGCATCGACAGAACGGTCTGGAGAGGAAGAACGGAGTCGATCGACTGGTCAGCTGTCAGAATGCCATCAATGGTCGATTAGGGGCGAAGAAAGAGCTGACGAAGGATGCGTTGGGCATCCCAGACGACCTCAGACAAGTTCTGAGACCTAGCGTGGTTCAGAAACGACAAGAAATCATCAAGGTGAATTACGACCCGGAGGATATCAACGGACCGTATAATTTCAGGCAGCTATTGAGACCGGCTGAATACCTGCCGACCGAGTCGTTGAGGAAAAGGAAAGGCGGCCTGGCCTGCAACGGGGTTTCCGTGTCGAAGGACAAAGTTCCTGAGAAACACGTGAAGAGGAGAGCGCCGTTGGCACCAAATCAGAATAAACTCGTTCACTCAAAGAAATAACGCTAACGAGATTTCTGAACTGGTCGTGAAACTCTGTTAGAGACGGTTTCACGGTTATCGCACGAGCGATTAGACAAACGGTACAGTAAGACGCAGAATCCCACGAAAGTGGACATTTTTCAGGATACATAAGCACAGGAATTACGAGAGACGTTTAAAAAAGGATACTGAATTTGAAGCACTATCATACACAAAAAATGATTAATCTGATACCAAGTAGTAGAACCAAGTTATTATTGCAAGGCAAATTATCACTGATTACGCTAGTAGGAACTTTGATCTTCGTTTCCATTCCAGTATTATTACCATGCAATGTTAAACATTGTAAATCATATTGTTTAAGGAACTACACATTAGAAGCGATAATTTGCGAAGGTTCACGGTCAATTTTTGTGAATATCACTTATCTTTAAAGTCTCTCAAATTCTGTCTTAAACGTTCTAAAAGTGGTAGCAACGTTTATCCGAGTTCAAAGGACAGTAAATTGAATATTTCACAGATTCATGGCAAGTATCTTGAATATTTGTTAATGTTTCGTGAAATTTCATTTCTTCTTCGACTCAGGATGACGATTGCTTCCCTTGCCTTTCGAATGTCCTTTCAATTCTGTTTCTTGTCCTCTATTTATCTAATACGTTCGATATTTTGTTACAGTTGGAAACGATATTTATTAAATTAGCGTAGACGACTGCTGTTCCTTAATAAAATACATTTCAACTATATACTTTATTTAGAACTAGTCAAATGTAGCTTTACCAGAATTAGATGTGTTCGATGACGTTAAAAAAAAAAAGAAAACGAGACTTTCGTAAAGTTCTGACGTTGTTTTGTCGTGACACTTATATTTTAAACGTATGTAACTCTCTCAAGTCTATGACTACGACTATAATTAATGGACGAAGTTGTTTATTAGCATCCCATCTCGCTAAGCGTTTGCGAATGCGTTTCAATTAGTCGCTATTGTCAAATATTTATTAAATTCTAGCACGTATCACGAAAAAGTGCAGCTTGTAAATAAAATTCCTATAGAAGCAAATAATAATCGATTAAACACACATGTATTCGTTCCGTGTGATTCCGAAACCCGACTGAATAATCATTTCTCGATCTTGATTACTCAGCATCCTCGATTTTTAATATTTATCCATCCACAAATGTACACCGTGGCGATCCTCGATTGAACTAGTTTCAAATTGAATTCGTTTCCTCCGAGCATGAACGGTGACGCTGTAATGGCGGGCGAATCGAAAGTATCGCGTTACAACCTCCATATCGAAGTTCGCTAGCGTAAAAATGGCGGTTCGTTCGACGATTTACGCTCGCGGGCCGCTCTAAGCGCGTCCATTCCCGCGATTGTCCACCGTTCTCTAGAAGAGTCAGAATTAAAAATGGAACGAAATACGGTGAATGACTATTTCCATCGCGAACGCGATAACTCGGCTGCAACACATAAGATGGCGGTGATGCGGCATCCTCTACACTATGGTGCGCAGTTACGGAGCGAGGAGTTGCTGGTACGTTGCCGCCGCGACGAGGCGTCGCTTGGATCGGCTGTTATCAACGCGAGGATTGGCCAGCGATTCGAATAGAGGGGCGTCTAGGGAAATAAGTGAAAACGCACGAGTGTTGCGAGAGGGTGGCGAGGACGCTCGAGAAGCAAGAGGGGTGCAACGAACCCTCTAGGCTCGGTTCGAGTCTACGGAGCTCGGAGTTGTGTTCGAATCATGGCGACACCCGACCCCGTAGACCCAGCCACCCTAGAGATAAAGACCCGTAGCATAGAACAGACACTGCACCCACTAATAAAACAGGTAAGACAATTTTACGGAAATCGGGGGGAAGTAACGTTTGTTAGCTCTGGCCGTTTCACTCCAATTTCTAAAGCTTTTACATTTCCAATCTTCAACCGGGATAGGTTAAGTTCTTCTTACCCCGATTTTACATCGATGCGTTACGCTCTGTTATACAGCATTCGGTATCACCTACACAGAGCGACCGTGTTTGTATACGTGTCCGTTTTATACGTGACTCTACGTACGCCAGTGTGTAACCAGTGCACGTATGTACACAAGGGTGTACATACGGAGCCAGTGCATGTATAAGTAGAAAGGCAGGAGAACCGCGTACACGAGCAAGAGAAAGAGAAAACGCGAGGGCGAGGGAGAAAGAAAGCGGTTAACGTGGGATAAGGACGACGAAATGTGCCGGTCGCGTTTCGAAGCGGGACGGATGTACACCAGTGGTAGACCTCGTACGCGGGGGATTAAGTGTTATTTAAGGCCAAAGAACGTGCGGCATTAACTATTTCCTCGATATCGATTTAATCTTAACGAAGGTGCCTTCTTCTAGGCTTCCGTGATCTTTGTCCGGGAGAAAAGAATGAGAGAAAACACACGCATCGAGGTATTTTGACAGTTCACACGCCGGGCATGTGTTTTGTATCACAGAGCGACCGAGCTGCCACGCGTCTCGAAGTAACAGATATTTTGGTACACCTTCGTTCTCTCTTCCCTATCTTTCTCTCACATTCTCTCTCTTCTCTAATCGTGTTTGTATGTGTATCTATATCAACGCGTACATTCATCGGGATTCACGTGACTAGTTTTCCTTGCGCCATGTCGTCGATCTCGGGGTTTCGTAAAATCGTCGCGAATTTTTTCGTTTGTGACCACAGTGACCGCGCAGTTCTGAACGCACGATGGAAAACGCGGACACGAAAGCGCGCCGCAAAAGTCAAAGGGCGTTGGACGAACTTGTAACAAGTTTTAATTGAACACTCGCGAATTTAGCTGGGCTAGCGTACGGAGTTCGAAAGAACTGGCATTGCCACGATGGTAATTAGTTCGTTTGGAGAACCTTACGAGTCGTTTATTAAAACTGAATACAATATTTTATAAAAATGTTACACGCGATACACGTATGCTTGACTGTATTGCATGTTTAGCTGTGAACATTACGAAAAATGTCCGTCGTCTAATTAAAGAAAGTGGATCATCGGGTATCACAATTTCTAACTTCCCCTTTAGATTTGTAGCTAATTTTGGAAGTGAAAAAGGGTCACGAAGACTTTTAATCATCTATAATAGTCATGCTTCCTAACTATGGGATTGATTCCCCAATATTACTATCTGCATTAACCTCAGGAAGCTACTTCTCCGTTTAGGTGTAAAATTTAATCAACTAAAATTAAGATTATATCTATATTGATTGCCCTTTAACTGATACGAAGATAATTGTAAATTTTAGAATTTATGAATTCATTTCAGATACACTAACACACCTACACGCTAACTTTTCTTCATAATCAAATAAAATTCCCTCGATGCGACAAACTATGAAATTTATTATCTTCTCATATTGTTTCTTAAAATAAGTATTGCGAAACGAGAGTCGCATTCGAAGGTTTCTGCCTTTTTTATTGAATTAATAAACAGTAACCTGTAATACTCTTTGAGTAGACTTCAAAGAAAACGTGTCTTTGAAGAGATCTTGAATTAGCGGTCGTTTCGTTTCGCTACCGTTTGAACTCTTCTGTTCTTTACGTACGAGATAGTCGTCAAATATGAAGCGCTCGGTACATAAAAGGCAGGAGAGAACGAGCGAGGAGATTCGAATATTTACCCTTCATCGCAGGATCCCTTTACAAGATATAATAAAACAACTATCCTTCGCGATGGGAATTATATCGAGTCGAGGAGGAATGGAAATAGAAGTCAGTCGTAGACGACTGTTCCACGATATTAATACAGAAATACGTTCGGAAAGAAATCCAAAGTTGGTGTGTACTGATTAAACCTCTTATGTAAGTAGAGAATGTGTGAGAGTGTCTGGTGCATGACACAGAAGGCGATCGTTACGGGCTACAGCCACTTGTTAGAGCTCCGTCTAGCCACCCTCTGCTTCTCTTTTCCCTTCTTCCACTTTTTCACCTCTTCCTTTTCCCTAACCGTCCCTTTACCCCTTGACAGAGACCTTCGACCTACACTTTTCGCGCAGACTGCTCCTTCCTCCTGGGGTGTTAGAACGCCGGTCGAGCCGTTGTCAATGTTTCCTTCGCCATCTTTTAGTCAATCTCTCGGTGAAGCCACGATCATTTCTTGTTTCTGCGATCGTCTTCTATCAATCTTAATTGACTTCGTTCAAATATTACTACCGTCCTTTCAAGCACAATTGTTTTACGTCACGTTTTTTGCGTCGTTGTTGTTAGCCAAAGCAATTTCAAGGAGTTTCTTAGAACACTTCAATTAACCCTAGAACGGCGCTTAAACTTGCGCTCTGATATCATCTGCGCGTTAAGATTAATGGCTGCAGGTCGTTCATCATCCTAGTCAATTGTGAATTCAAATTAAGCGCTGACTAAGGAACAATTAGTTGACGCATATTAATGTTGCAAATTTTTGCCTCGTAACGTTTACATAAGTTTTCTCAGAGCTCGCCGTCAAGCAATTATATACACAACTTTTTGTTTTTTCAATTTATTGCGTATAAACGGTTTTTAAACTTCGATCATTAATTGTTCTTGCCTCCTGGTCTTGCGATTATCATACAATTTTTCATTTTCGATATTCGTCTAACATGTCAAGCAGATTTGTAAGTCTTTATGTTCATAACGGGGAAAAGAGGATTTTTAGTGGTGAAGTCTGATCGACGACCACGACACACGTAAGCCAACAATATATACTGACAATTCCTCGAGTGGCACACTCGAACACTTCAATTAACCTCGATCTTCGACCTAACCCCAAGCTGACCCATTACTGACACGTTACTATCAGTGACTATGACCACAGACTTCCGCGATGTCTGACTTTGGTTATGCACGAGAAAATTGTGACAGACGAATGGAGGCATTAAATGTTGGATCGTTATTAAAGTTGTTCGCATTTCAATTTTCTCTCACAATTTTCTCGTACAGGTACAGAGTTCGAACCGGTTCGTGGTGCAGTATTTTTCATCGTTTAGATCGGGGCCTACCAAAGACAGAACTTCTCCCTACAAGTACGCGCGGTGAACTGTAATTTACGACCCTAAAAGCCAGTCGGCCTTAACGCTCTCTCCAAAGTCATTGTAAACCTCAAACACCTTGAAAACTTCAAGACGATTCACAAGCTTAATTAAACGATTTTAATGAAATTCCTCTGGTTTTCACAACTCTCATGCACCCTCGACTCCGAAATGTTTGACTTCGTCTCGGTGAAATTAAATTTCATTTGTTACGAGTTCAAAGATACGCATATACATGTTCATTGGTATCGTATAATATATAATTTTGTACCAAAATGTATTAGTTACCCTTGTTAACAATATTATATGTAATTGCGGATATATTTTAAAGAAATATTTATATAAATATTCATGAAGAATATACCCTTAGACGTATAACATTGGTAATAAGTGTAATATATTTTGTGATAAAAGGATCGAAGGGTCCTTGAAAAGAAATGTCTTCGTGGTCAGAACTGGATACAATTTAGGGTCTTAATCAACGAGGTATCTTTCCAATTTAAGAGTACTCCTTCTTCTCTTGCTGTGAACAATCGATATTCTCGTTAGGGGTATACCAATTCCAACCACCCTCTAAATTCATCTTAATTACGTAGATGAAAAATCAACCCTTGGAATCACCAATTAACTTTACCCACGCATATATCTTTTCCTAAACTTGTATCAAATAAAACTTATTATTTATCTACATCAAGTATCGCATTTTGTTCCTCCTTGAAGTCTCCAATTTCTGGAAAACGTTCCACGCGTTACTAATGAAGCCAAAATGCACGTGAAACTTTCCGGAACTCAGCTTGGGATTATGTGCCTAACGAGTTTTATCTTCCATTAAAATTCTTCCCGTTAACGCTCCACTTTTTCTACATTTTTATTCGAAATTTTAATGATTCGCGAACCCTGCTTCGAAATATATAATTTACCGTTTTAACATTGTACAAGAGCACGCAGAGCTACCATGCTTCGATGGTTTCGTTACGAATGTTCCGCCAACGAGTCACCAAGTTCAAATAAACAAACGGATACAACGCAATAACACGTCGAAACAAGCATAAAGGAATCAATAGAATGTTAAATTACAAAGCAACGCATTAAGAGGTAAAAATTAAACTCACCCACTCGATGGAACGCTCGATTTTAATCCGAAAAGTGCGTAGAATCGAACTGCGAACCGCTGATGGCAGGTTAGAAGTCGCACCACCGAACGACGAGGGATATATTTAAGTAATTCACCGCACTGCACGGTCGCTAACACCGAACTGAACTTCGCGAAGGTGAAAACGAAAGATAGAATAACAACGTACTAAATACGACACACGAAATTATACGCGTAGGACAAGACGGTTTATAAACAGCCATAACAATACGCGTTCGACTCACCGTCCAGGTTATACTAACAATCTATGTATCGGACAATCGATATTAGGAGTTCATTGACACAACAGATGGCGCTGCGTCTTACCACCCTTAATGTCGATTGTATCGATGCGTAGATCGACAGTTTAACTTAGTCGAACGTGCTGCGGGAAAGCGACGTGATCGTGCGCGTTTACGCTGTAATTTATATTGAATGAATACTTTATTATAAATATTTTACTACTCGTTTTCACCGTCACGAAGTTCAGATTGATATAGTGGCAATATACGTAGTATAGTGAACATTTTTCGGTGGTTGTTTATCATTGTTGCAATCAATTGTGCGCGAACTACGTTGCTTATCAGCAGTAAGGGTTGGTGCGGCCATTTAGCGACAGATCTTGAAGGAATTGCTGAATTCTCGATCGAATGGGTGAGTTTAACCTAATTTACAAACGATTAAATACTTGCACATGTGAGAATAATCTATGAACAATCATCTCTTATGAGAATATATGCATATAGGGCAATCAATCAAGTTTGTTAGATAAAGTAATCAACAAATGTTGACTTCCGCGCGTGTCATTCAATTACTAGCTCATCAAGTACTTTATGTCCTTGTAATTAATCCATCCATCTCAGTTTCCTCGAATTAAACTCGTAATGCGTTCCACTTATAACCAAGAGGATGATAATTCACAGGATAGATCCTCCATTGTCGTCGTGTACAATACCGTTTTATTGTGAATTGAACTGTGCATACAAGATAAGTTATAAGTTATATCTATCTTCGAAATGAATAGAGATTCGAATGTAGCTACCGAGCATCGACACGACAATTCAGGAACATATAAATTCGTTGATTGCTTATCAGATCGTTGTCCCGTAAATTGAAATGGACCCCAAAACTTTCGAAACGAAACTTCCATCTCTTCTTTTTTACTGGGAACAGAAATCTTAATGCAAATCTTCTTTTCTCTGAAAGCATCGGAAAAATGGTGTTTCACAACGTAGAATCAATTCGTTTCTTCGAACTTTCGTGCAAACAGCTGTCAGCAAATAGTTCGAAAGCAATATACGCGATGTATGCAACGAAGATATTTTTCGTTCGCATGCAGAGCAAACATGCCAGAAGCCATCGAACAAACTAATATTGACCGACGGTCTATCCGGTGATAGTGAAACTTCCGTTCGATCAACGGTCTCCTACGTCGGGTTAAGATGTGTTCGCATCACTGGACATTATGACTAGACTAAGGTTAGAAGCTCCTAAGTCTTCCATTAAAATGATGAAATTTTGGTCGATACTATATTCCCATGCAAAACTTTTGCATCTGATTTCGTTAAAAAATTGTTGTATCTCCGTAAGACTCGATGTTTTAAGTATTCTGTCTAGAAAATTTGTCGCAGCCTCTCGGGATCTGTGTTTGCGATGTGTTTATCGATCCACTGAAGTTTTTTAAGATAACCTTACTTCAAGAGAATCAGATTCTCGTCTTATCTTCTACTTCCATTTTCAACTGTGCCTCTGTTCTCTTATAAAAACTGAAGCGAAAGAAAGCATTCGCGTCTCGTTTTTACTTTGAAAAGTTTCGTCTAAACAGAGACGAATCCGGACTCGCGACATTAAAATCTCCTCCAGCTCTCTGTCGCGATAAAAGACTCTTGACGATTCGTGACCGTTTAACAATTAATTTAAAAGCCGTGCACCGCTGTTCGCCGAGCACAGTAATCCATTAATAACATCGAAAATTTCAATCCCACATCCGTACCACCGCAAAGCGTCCATTTCATTTTTACCGTTCGCCTGACACGATAAATCGCTCGTATCGATGGCCGTTCTTCTGGAATAAATTGTTGGCTGCATTTTCTACCATTTCAAACGACTGGCGCATTGAGATGTTTATGTATGATCTCGAAATGCAAATAGAAAAACAGACGTACATGCGCAGCCAGAAATGTGAAAAACATCTCGTCTTCCAGTGCCAACTGAAACGAGCACATACATTGTTGGTCTTTATAATTACGTAAGAGAAAATTGATCCAGAGATAGGGCTCGTAACGAAGCAGTCGCACGGTTCCTCTCGTTAATCGACCGTTCAACATTGGGCAGCGCAAAAAGGAAAACCGTTCGCGTTTCTTCTGTTTGATAACTCTTAGGTGAGCACCACTAGGACGGCATAAGCTCCGAGTGATGCTCGATATTCGAGGTTCGTCCGACGGTATTCACGAGTCATCGCTTCCAAGGGATCATAAATATGGGAGGCAAATTTCTCGAACGTCGCATTGAATTTTGCATTTCCCTTGATTCTTCGAAGCCTTGACCCTCGTCCTTTGGACCGCAGCTCGGTCGTGGGAACAAAATTCTTCCTCGTTCTGGTTCCTCAATTATACTTGGCAGCGGAATATTTTAATAGCACTCTGTGTCACGGTAGACAGAGCGGACGGGAATTGCAAAAAGAAAATAAAGGAGAACGTAAAAGAACATTTACGATTCGCAGTGTGGGCCGTGCGGGCGGTAAGAATTCCTTTTAGAATGCGCGCGATGAGGAGTAATATTTTTCTAATGAAATAT
The DNA here is from genome assembly GCF_050948175.1 of Xylocopa sonorina. Lineage (NCBI taxonomy): Eukaryota > Metazoa > Arthropoda > Insecta > Hymenoptera > Apidae > Xylocopa > Xylocopa sonorina. The sequence goes on along the minus strand of NC_135196.1, from coordinate 10,593,306 downwards.
CCGCGCCCCGGCTCTCTCACGGATTTTATCCCCTATTCTATTTCCACTGGGGAGTTCTCCATTAGCTATTACGTCGAGTAAAATATTTGACGTATCTCGTAACGTTCCACGATGTAACAATAATAATGCAAATGTTATTCGACGATAACTGAGAAGGCACACATCGGGGTGATATCGTTTCGCATTACGACAGCCTCCAGAAGGGTGCGCGTCATTGTTTCTCGACGTTCTCGAAATCCCCGTCGCGAGAATAAAATCAGAGCCCAACTGCCGAGGGTGGAGACGACGAGTCGAGGGATGTAGTTACCGCTTTTTAACGCTAGAAACTAGAACGAACAAGAAATCAGACCGACTACACGCCAGATCATAATTTATCACTCAACGGATTGTACGATATATGTTCTAGGCTCTCATCTTCGACAGAAGAAACAATTGAGTTCGTAGGTATAATGGGTTCTTCTATGGTAAGTCTTTAGTGGACAATGCTCCGACGATACGTAATCGCTACCTTTACATGTGGTGTAACACTATTAGAATTACCTAGATGATTAGCGGTATTCGAATGGTGTTGTTATTGTATGACTAGAACGAGAGAATGTAGGTGTACGCGTGCGTGTGTCTAAGAGGAAGGAATAGACAGCCTAACTGAATATTTCTTTCCACGCTTTCGCAGATACTGTTGCGTTACCATAGATCGATGTAATTAGAGGCGACTAAGGACCAAGTACAATTTGTTACGCTGACATAGATCATTAGATAATGTTGTCTGTCGATTGTTGTTTGTGATTTAGAAGACACACGAGAGGAGAGAAGGGAGTACGTATCGCCTCGTTTGTTTCATGCACTATATTTGCCGAGATATTTTTCTTTCTTTTATTTTTCATTTCGTTTTTGTTTGTTGAAATTGCTATTTTCTTCCTTTCCTTTTACGAACGAAGCATGATTTCACTATGCAGTTCGGCTCACTGTGCTGGTACGTTGTTTTACATTAGAGATAGAGAAGTTTTACATCTCCGGTCGTTACATCCGTCGAAAGAGCTGCGCCCCGCTTCTCTCGAGAACAAATTTCATCGGCGCTCCTTTGTGGAACGAAGAAACTTTTAAACATTGCCACCTTCCTTTTGTCCTCCCCAAAATTGGGATCGGACGGAACGTAATTGAAAACGTGTCGGTGACACTTGGAAATGGTGGAAAAATATTTAGAAATAATAGTGGGATTGTATTAAAAAGTTTTCAATTTACTTTCCTATTATAGTTTCTCAATTTTTCCTCGGTGATGAACCGCTTGCGTCACCGCGAGTACAGTTTTCGAAGGAAACTATAACAGTGAAAACTGACATTAGAAGAACGTCGTCCCGTCGATTGCTATCATTCAGATTACGTTAGTATTATTTCCGTAACCACTTCAATCTTTCCCTTATTTCCGTTTCGCTGTCGTGTCGTTTCATCGAAATCGTAAGATCAGATCAAAGAAGAAGTAGAATTCCACTAAGGCTACGCGGTACTCGAACATCATCGTCACGGATTATCGTACGATCTCCAGCGTCTATTTTCTTGTCGTGGGAGAATTTCATTATAAAAATTGACCCTCTTCTGGAGCAAGAAAGGCTCTTTTCAACGAAGCTTCTTTTTATCACGACTTCCGTAGAAATTAGTAAACGAACTGCACCGGGTTAAAACACGGATGGTAAACAATCAATGTTTCGGAAAGAATTAAATTAAGTACTTTCGCGTGAACAAATGTTTCACGAACAAACGAGTTAAAGAAGTACATGGGTTAAGATATACGTTATTCGCCAATAATCTTAAATATTGATAAAACGTTGTTTCTGATCGTTTTAAAACTAGTCTTTCGTGTGTGAAATGAAATTAATTTCTCTCTTAACGACAGAGAAAATATATCGTACATCCACATGCTGACAGTAAAACGTTCCCATGGGAGTGTTTTCTTACTTTTCACGTGCATCGCGTAAGGAAAAGTCGTTCGAACTATAAGGCTACGCCGGATATGTACAAAAGTCACGTTTTCTGCTCCACGTTGTCTTTTCACAAATGGTGCACCTTTTGTTCGTTTTAGTGTTGAGCTTTTCTTTACTTTTAACAATTTCTTCGCTCGCGTTCGTTCTTCTCCGCTTTTCCTCCCTTTACTGGTTCGCCTGTATGGAACCTATTCTTTCTTTTATCAATATGGTCGAAGGAATATCGTAGAAACGATAGAAAATGTCTGTATGCGAACAGAGAATATCGGAGGGTTGCAAAAACTGTGGACGATCCTCTGTTGCTGACTACTGGACCCGTGTCTGGCCATGTATCATCCATTTCTACTGAACTGGTTGAATAGAATTTTCAAATGCATTTACTAGAGAAAGTTTTTCACCCATTACTTTTTTATTGAGATTTTATCGTCAGTAACGAGGTTTTGTATCTTTTTTCTTTTAGAAATATTGATAGTTAAAATAATTATGAATCGTACGCATATAAAGAATAATCTAACCAATGCATATATGCATTTTTACTACTCAACGAAAGAAGACTATATATAAGATTTAGACTGTTATATTTAACTTTCGTTTCGTTTATTTTCTTGGTATTTTATTCCGATAAAATTTCGTAGTCAGAATCCAAGTAGAAACATTATTTGAAGTACAAGTTATTTAATCAAGCAATGACTGCACAATTCCCTCGGTGGATTTCACATCATTTATTTGCGTAATTTTCTCAGCTATTTCCATTCCTCACTCGTGAAATGTTATCTCTTCTGTGTTGTATTTGCCGTTCGCTTTACGATAACTAGTCTTAATGCAAATATGATTTATTGATATCAAAGTAATTCCAATCTCACAGCTTCTAAAATTCTGATGCACCAAGGATTTCAAACCATTGGATACTTGCTAACAATTCCAGATATTAAACACATATTTCAATCTTGCATCAATTTTTATATCAGCATTCACAGCACTCCTGGATGTTTTCGCATAGTGAAATATGCACGTAGACGCGAGCCAAAAGTATTTCCGCGATTTTACAGATGAGACATTCACGTAAAATGCCTTCGATAAATCGATAATTGAACATTTTCGACAGTTTTTTTATAGAACCTGTAGAAATTCCACCTCATACGTACAACCACAAGCTATAAGCATATGACGATGATACTTTTAAATAATTAACAGTGTCCTCTTGTGCGATTTCGTTGTACGTTCATGAAACACGCACAACTATAAATCCGCCTCGACAGAAAGAATTAAAAGTAGGTCGAATCGGCGGTGAAATTTCGATCAGATCGAAACAAGGGGGCGAGAATAACGGCAACGAAAACGGCTATTGTCGGCAGAAGAATCACGAATCACGAGACCAGCGGTGCAGCTCTCCTGTCCTCTCCTCGCCGGCAGTCCACGTCCAAGAAACTCCCGCGCTTTTTCGCCCGAGTCAGCAGAGAAAAAAAAGAACCCAAGAATTCCCTAGAACAAGCGAGAGCCACCATGGAAATGCTGAAAAGCGTACGTCTGCCGTGGAGGGCCGAGGGTGGCGGTAGCGCGAGGATTGGAAAACGGAAGAGCGGGACCGTTAGGAAGTGACGTAGGAGAGGGTTAGAGCGGCGGAGAACGGAGGAACCGAAGGAACAGTGAAAATTACGATTTCGCGGGCGAAAGTACGGGCCTGCCGGCGTATTGATTGTCGGTTGGTGGAGAGAGTCAGCGCGCCTGTGCTCCGACGTTTCACGCAGAGACCACGGTAGAAAGGGAGAGAGAGGAGAGGCGGGGGCGTACGGGAGGGTGGAGAAAGATCGAGTGAGGGTGAGAGGGAACGAAAGGAGGGAGAGACACCCTCGGTCCCGTGGTCCTGCTGCCACCGTGTCGGTTTCGAGTTCAGTCTTCCCCTAGGCACCCGACAGGCCGGTACCTGTTTCTCGAAGCGACACGCGCTCTGTCGTCCTCGCAATACACTCACAGATACCACACATATACAGACACAGACGTGCACGCGCACAGAGACACACCAGCCACATGCGTGCACGCGACATATCCGTAGTCGCGTTCTCTGCACGTATGAATCGACACAGGCACGCCAGCGTCCAGCTCGCCGTACATCGGTGTATCTGTATGTATGACGTATAAAAAAAGGCGAACTTACACGGTAGAGAAAGATACAGAGAAGAAGATATACGTACGGGAGCGCACACGTACAAAACACAGCCCCTCCATCATCACCCCCCGCGCACAGGCACCCACATGTCTACTCACACTGTGTACATGAATACGGGAGAGAACGAGCCGCACACACGCAACGAGTGGTCATCATTCTTATCATCTTCGTCGCCAACTCTGTTCCCACCTTCTTGCGCGTCGTCCGCATCTTCCATCGCCGCCCCGTGCGCTTCTACCACGCGGCGCAATCACAGAAGGAAACGAGCAAGGCCGGACTTTACGTCGTAAACCGAACGCATTTACCCAGTTGGCATCGCGGAACTGTGCGTGACAGAGAGACGAGGATTATCGTTAAGAAGGAAGACAACCTCCAGTGCCTGTCCCCTTGCCGCGGAACGAATCCGCTGGTTTCATCGAATACCGATCGTCCGAGGACGATACGATATTTTATGCTGGCTCGTTCACGATTCAACGGACAGCGCTTCGAGATTACTCGGAACATCGTATTGGGATCGGCAGGAGCTGATGACGTCTGGTGATATCGTCAACTTCATCGTCCCATCTTCATTACAGTGTTGCACGGAACGGTACCTTTCCGTTGTTTGCCAGAATCGACTAAGTCACGGTGAGCAGAGTGCAGAGAGCGAAGAAAATTAGCGGTGGGATTGTTAGCCTGATCTGTGCGCGGGTCATACACCCTGTTCGAAAGGCGACGACGAACATTAAGAACGTAAAAAAAGAACGAGATCGAGTTCATTTTCACCACTATTCAACGGAGTAACAAGACCTGAGCCTGTGGCAGCAGCCTAAAACAGTGATCTTCCTGCAAATGTACATACATATATTCGCAAACATCTATTTTTGCTCCCGTTTCGATTCGGAATCGGGCCTATTGTTAGAGGGAGAGAACGAACGAGAGATTAATGATAGTAATTAATAAGACCAGAACAGAGAGAGAGCACACTTGTTAACGAACGACATCACCTGCACCGAGAGAGATTAAATATTTCTTTATACATATACGTATATGTATATGTATCCATACGCACGTACATACATACATACATACGTATATCCGTACACACACACCTGTATATGAAAAGCACATAAAACTTAACGATGTTGACGATTCATAGTATATTTTGATCATACCGAACAAGTGAAGGAGGGAGTGCGAGAATTAGAGAACAATAGAAGAAAGGAGGGATTAAGGGTAGAGCAACCCAGACAAATCGACAGGCACAATAATAAACCAAGTTCATATAGATATATATAGAGAAAGATATATAGACAGATAAAGAGATCTATATATAGAGAGAGAGAGAGAAAGAAGGTGAGAGAGAGAGGAAAAGGGAGATAAACGTAGATATTAAACGCCTAATAGTAAGAGAAACGAAGGGGAGGCCGCGGTCACCGTTTAAGTCTATTTATCACTTATAATTATCTACATGCCTGCCGCATTCTATCGACGTGACAGAAGCATGTACGACTGTGACATGATCCCCGATCGTCAGGTAAGTTTAATGACACTATCGTATTTTAATTCGAACATTTCACATCGACGCGCACGTTACTTTCTTCCTCGTCGAGAGAGATAAAGATTAAATCAGTAACGTTTTGAGAATGATTTTTCTCGAGTGAAACAGTCATCATGAAGTATCATACTTCCTCTAACAACTTTATTTTAGGACTGGAAACAAAAATTTGTTATCCCTTTTACGAACACAATTGCCGTTTAACTTTGTTTTTTCTATTAAGTTTGATCAATGTCTGCCACAGAGTAGACAAGCATACAATCCAATAAGCCTCTAAAAGTTCGAAATTGCGTTACTCAACTGGGCAGCAACACTCTTACAATTTTTAACTCTATTGTGTAATGGGAAGACAATTACAAAGAAAGTTAACCAACATTTTAAAATAACCGCCCTCGTAGTGACGATAAATATATTCCTTTGTGTTTTTCCAAGTTATTTTATTTCAAAATAGAAAGAAAATTCTAACTAAGAAAATTCTTCGTTAACCGCTCGTGTGTGTATCTATGATACTCTTTCTTTTCTAACATAGTTGAGATAATATTAAGCTGAAATCACCAACAAATGCAACGAACTATGATAAATGTGAAAATATGATCGTGGTTACGTTTACACAAAAAACGAGAAAGCAAATTGAAATTGTAGAACGGCTTTGAAACTATCGGATAGGTGAAAACATTTCCTCGATAAATTCTCGCTAAATCCCTGATATAGGCCACGAGTAAAGTGGATTGTTACACCTAAATACAACGATTGTTGTAAGGTATAATAGAAAAATGAATGTTCTCTTTTGCAAACGTTGTTTTTCATCGTTACCTGCCACAGCATGAAAACTAGAACCAATACTAAAACACTAGACTATTCACACGAAGATGTTTTGTCTGTTAAACGATATTTATTATACATAAAATATAAGAAAAAAAGTGGATGAGATTCAGCTCGAGATGCAAATCCAAAACAGAGGCATCGTTTCTGAAAATCTTGAACTAAAATCTGAAAATCTTAACCCAGTAAACCTTTGCTCGTTTTCTACTTCGCCTCGACGAAATATTCCGTCTAAAATGGAAATCTGACTTCCACTTCATCGTAATTTCCGCTCAATTTTCGTACTTAATATCCAGCCGCGTCGCTTTCCCCTCGTTTAAAATCGTACCTGTCGAATTGTCGCATCTTACTTGCTGAAATATTTCTTCTCCTTTCCCAGAATATCATCGACACAATCTCAGTAGGAAATATTATTCGTTAACATCGCTATCTACAGCGTATTTAATTAATATTTATTCAACAACGCTATGAAAAATATTCTGTGAATTCTGAAAACCGTCTCGAGGTCGTAGATTAGTAAACCGCCCTCTTGATTCAACCCTGAAATCCCCTCGCTTTTAGGGAGAATTCCCAGCGGAGGTAACCGCCCTTTCTCCGCCATTCTGTGTCTTTTCTCCTTAAGAAGAGGCCTCTGTTGGCAAGCGAATTTCGTGCGAAACCTCCGTTAAAGCCCCGCTTATTAGTTCGTTAGCCGATATCAAACACGCGACAAATCACGATCGAATGAACTATTCGAATAACTGGAGCCCCCGTCTGAGAACCCCAAAAATGTTCAATTAAAATGTCAGACGTAAGCGGACAGCCTCGTGCCATCCGTGCATCAGGCTCTATTATAAAGTAATTCGATCGCACGCGCAAATAATAACGTCATTGCCACGATTGTTCACGCGTGATACGGCGGGGAAAGCCTTCGGTTGTCGATCGATAAATTCCTAGCGGGCGCTGCAACATTAACACCCCGCGATTTTGGTAGTCACACCTTTTCGGATGAACTGTCACGAGTTAACGATCACATCGTACGCGATACGATTTCATCGGCGGCATCGATTTCAGTCATTATAGCGGCGAATCGTCTTCCGTGGCATATCTACGGAATCACCTGAATCCAATCATGGATAAACGGATTTCGCTAACCCTGCACACGGTGTATCTTTGTTTACATAGCAGTATCGTAAACGGGAGCATGATGGGAAATCGTCATCCTTGTAGGGTACGGCTGTGTCCAGTTTTACACGGCCAAAGAATCCATCATCGCGGCGTTCGCGGACGCGAAATTAGGCCAGCCTGAATTTCGAGGGAATTTTAATTAACAGATAATCTTCCGCCCCGGAGATTTTCGGGGTATTAACTCGAACGTGAATAATGCCTCCTTAAATTAATCCCCTCGAGTGAAAAATATGGGTGCGATAGTAATATTTACGTGTTACACTTTTTCGGAAGAAAGGAGTACCGCGTATTGAATAAAAGATACAGAATATGTAGTTAAATCGTCCGTGCGATCGAAAAGTCCAGCGGAACGATTTTATGTAGGTGGTGTTAGCTGAAGTATCCCTTCGTACAATATGCATGAAGTTTTTGTGAGACGATTACATCTCGGTAGACAGAATTCATGTTTGATATTGAATTATTGCTATATGTTGTAGATAGATGTGTACATGGTGTAAACGTTACGTATAAATTGTTCTGGTTTAACAAGCGTAGCGTGCTAGCTAGCCAATGTTCACTCTAATACGTTAAACGATTTTATCAAGATTCAGTGTAAACGCAGACATTGTTGTCATTAATTAGTTACACTTTAGTGCAGTTTACCTCTTACCTACAAACGTTTCTACGTAAAGTGGAAATTACCGCGTGCAATTCTGGTTGTCCACCTTGATTCGGTTTATCGATGTTCGATTACTGTTCGGTTAACTGAGGCGTTAAATTTCACATCGAAGTATGATAATCATTGTTCGATTAAGTAAATGAAATTATTTAATTTGTTTGAGAAGAAAAGAAAAATGAATGATATTCGCGTCGAATTCCTTGTTAAGCAAATTACTAAATAAAATCTAAGATTGGACGTTGATCTATTTGCAAAGGCAAATAGATCCGTCGCATCATTTAGATAGCCTGAAAGTAAGCTATTCGTTATCCGAAAGCAGAAAACCGATTGAATTATTGTCAATTCAATTAACAGATGCGATGAAACGAATTAAATCTTGAACGTACACTGTTGTCTCTACATTGAACATTTATTGGTCTACCATTTCAGCTCTTGTAATACGCTGGCAGTAATTTTTACAGCGTAAAAAGAATAGGAAATAAAAGCATGCATGAATATTGTACGATATTACCGATCATAATTCGTCGTTAATAAAATTCATAGAACCTGTTCAACGGACGAAGAACCGTACTTAAAAAAATAAGGAACACATGCTTCAGAGTGTTTGCTTACATGTGGCCTCTCACTTTGAGAGAGTGCGCCCGTAATTAGCACCGAATTGAATATTCACGACTTTTTCCAACTAACCGTCAGGACAAGATCCGTCGTTCCACGATAAATGAAAGCGGTTCCACATAGCCACTGTTGGTGGTATCGTTTCAAACAGCGTGCCATATCCTCCCTAACTTCCGCCTCCTCAACAACTGTTGCCAGCTATTTGATTAATCGTGCACGCGCATACTTGAAATTTCCTACGCTTACGTTCTTCTTTCTTTCTCATCGTATCGCTTCTCCTACGTCGATGTGTGACCTGATAAATTGCGAAAATTCAGAATCGATGAAGGTGTTATAAAAACGTTGAGGTATATAAATTTCACTGTAAAATATCGATTCGCATCGCAATTTCACTTGTTGCCACAAAATTCTCGAGAACCGCCCGAAGTACTTTCATTCGAATTTCCAAAACGATCCACTTCAACCTCGTTACTTATAAATTAAATCGATACACATCTGCGAACATTAATTAGCCATTATTGTCTGCGTTTATATTCGCTTATTATACAGAATTACTGGATTTCGATAAACGTCTGTGTACCACGCAATAGGCATTAATTAACACGTACCGCGTGTACTAATTTCGGTACGACTCTACGAGCGGCAAGATATTTCGCCAAGAAGAGGGTGAAACTAAAAGGTCGTGGGCGGAGAAAAACGTGGCCGACCACGTCGACGAAAATGGTAAAACTCGCGAGAAGGGCCGGGCGCGAATAACGCGTCAAAAGCAAGAGGAAAATTAATTGGCACGGAGGAGCCTTGAAAACCTGCGCTCGCAAAAGGAATTCTCGAGCTAAGAAAACTCGGTTAATTCGAGAAATTGCCTCGTCAGATAGGGAAGTGAACCGAGAGGAGTTCGAGTTTTGATGTCACGTTTTGCATAATTTGTGCCTTTCCACTTCCACCGTTCAGCGTTCGGGTCTAATTTCTCCTATCACGGGGGATGTTTTACTGTTGTTCGGCTTAAATTCGGATTAACACGCGGGGAACCTATTATTAATGGTGTCAGCGTGGTCGCTGATACACAAAGAGGTCGCACTAATAAATTTCACCGGTTCGCGTGTGTCGCGATATCATGATATAAAACGTGATGGTAGAAATTGAGGAAAATACCGTGTAGTATCGTGGTATATCTAAATAAAACGAATACAAGTTCCCTAAATTTTCATAAAAAATACCACACGACACGACACACTTTTTGAATGAAAATTCAGACTGTTTCGTGCTTTGATACATTACATCGCGTTCCATCAATAGCGCAGTTATTTATCGAAGAGCCACCTGAAATTTATGACCAACGAAATAAACTACGCGCAGTCTGCGTAATGCCGCGCGTAATAACTTTCACGCCGCAAGACGGGTGAACTTATGCGAGGAATTTGTTCTGTCTAGTGTCGTAGAACGTGTAGCCCTCGCATATTGAACTAATGAATTTACGAGCTCCTCTCCGAGGGCGCGAGCTTACGGGGCGAACTTCTCATCGCGGTGTCAGACGCCGTGCAAGATTAAAACTTATCGATGGCCTGATGTTTCCGGGGCAAAAGTTTATTGGCAGCATTTACTCTGACATCTATATGCGTCCGGAAGTATGATGTATGAAATTCTAGAAAATTCTCGTCTGGGGGGACATTATTTTCCTATCCGTACATCGATTCTTCACATTTTCCTTTTACGATCTTTCCATCAGGGTTGACAGTGATCGAGGTGTATAATACATCGTGGTAAACATGCAAGGATAAACGAAAATGTACCAACATATTCTTCTAATATTAAAAACGATTAAGATCCGAAAATTCTAGGATTTTTTAATTGTCGTCGCATGGTGGCTTCGAATTTAATATTTAGAATTTATTAAATATTTGAATACTGCTACGGTGTGCGCTACCAATATCTCTGTTTGAGCTTCGACTATCACAAAACCACTTTTTCATGCATTCCGCATATCACGTACTGCCACGCTATGATTAAACGAAAGGAATTTTATTACACGAGTAATTTCCTATCGATATTTCCAAGAGCGAAAAACGTGAATTTCACCGTTGAAATACAGAGTAGAGTAATTTCGACGGGGATGAAAAAGTCCCACGACCATCCTCCGGAAGACGTCCCGCGTTTATCATACCTTTTAATACTCCGTTTGGAAAACATTTCCCAGTAGACATCTTCACGATTGCATCGGGGACACCTATCGCGCGCAGAAAAAGGGGCAACGATCGAGATAAGAGGAATCCAAAACTCGTCGCTGCGCCAGAGATGTCCTTTGTCCTTTCCTGATTCCGCTCGGCAGCAATTGCAGGGGAGCATCTGTCGCGGTGGGTTGTTTACGTCGAAGTTAAACGCGACGCTAGATGGAAACGAGCTGCCTCTGATTCCCGGCTGAAAAATCTCAGTCAACAGTCGTCATTGTTTGGCCAGCTGCACAATTTTTTCCCCCCTTTCCACCCGCGGCGATATTAAAATTTTCCACATGCTCGACAGATAGAGAGACAAGTACCGAGTGGAAGTGGAAAGAAAAAAAGAGAAAAGAAACGCGGCTGCTGCGATACTCGTCGCACACACCGTCGCGTAACTCGGTTGCACTTGTCTCGACACGCGACATTCGACAATAGCTGAAACGCACACCCCGTAAACCGAAACGTACCTGTAAAGATCGTATCGGTAGTCGTGTTCGTATAACCGCCCACGTGTGCACCCTGCGACAGCGCTCGTGTGTTTATTCGATTGTACGCATTCACGTTGTGAAACAATACCTCTGGCCCCGCCTCTTTCCCGATATTTCTTCCCCTTGCCATTTTTTTTTTCTCCCTGTCGATGCGTTTCTTCCACCCCCTTTCTTCCCCTGCCACTGCCACCCCCGAACTTCTACCTCGCATGCAAATTGCACACAGTCTTTCCTCTATTCCGTTCGCTTTTCCTTTCTTTTGACCACCCTCATCTCTCCGATCCTTCGTCTCATTTCATTACCTATACCTACACCCACCCCTAGAACCATGCGTACGCGAGCACCATCTATCCACACATCCCCGAGCATTCGTTAACCCGTCCCAGTTCTCGTTTCTTCTTTCACGGTTCCCATCATCGTGCCTATTTCGTTCCGTTAGCTTTTTTTCTCCGCATAATTTCCTCCATTTTCCGCCCTCGTGCGTTTCGCCATCGCGCCATTTCGTTTCTTGCCCCCACGGATCTGCTCGCGACGACTTGATCTTTCCTCAACCTGGCAACCGCCTCCGCTTCTTTCCGCCGGTTTTTCCCGTCGTTTCTCCATCTGTCCTTGCGTTCGTCGTTTAAAGGGGACGCTGCGACTAAATGTATTGTATAAATGTATAGAATATGAACCGCGCGGGGGTTGGTCTCCCTCCGTAGTGCCTGCAGCTACGGGCCAGCTAACGGGGTTACCGTCGCGGTGGTTTCTTGAATGCGCGCTCGCCATTTACGTGTAGGATACGGAGATGCTGCGAAGAAAGGAGATCTGTCTGGTCGTTAGCCAGCAGACAAAACAATCCGAGCGTGGATGCTTTCCATTACGTGGGAAGCAGAGCTTTACGCGCGCACTCTACCCGCGCTTGTTTTCCAGATTAACGGAGGCTGAGATGCAACATTAATTAGAATCCCTCGGTTAGCAATAAGCCTCGCTTTTCAGTCTCGCTGCGTTCCGTGCTGTTCTGTTTTCTGAATTTTCTCATTGATCGATGATGTTCGATGACTTCGTGAATTGTACGCAACAGTTGAAGCATACGTGTCTACGCTGTTGATACTTAAAAATTAGGAATCGTTACCTTAGGAGATTTCATGTCTTCTCGTATAAAGATTTTAATGATATCGGTTTATTAAAAAATAAAATACGATGAAATATCGTGCAGGTTTTTTTTATCGTACACCCTCGTTCGTACTTGATGAAGTTCCATATGAAGCACCACGAAATGATCGATAAATCCTTCTTGATACGAAATTAATTGCAAATCTCGTTCGTTTCCCTTGAAATATATCGGCCTTCGTGTGTGATATATGATTCTATACATTCTACTCGTAGAAATTCAACCAATTTACCGAAGTTAATTCGCATGACTAGCTGCATTTTAAACGGCCGTTTCATTTACAGTTACTATAGAACGTTGACCTACAATTCGCCACGTACCACCACTGCTTCTCGTAAAGCGTTGAATCCGACTTTAATAACTTTCCCGACGTACCACTTGATTTAGTTTCCTTGGAAAAATATTCACTTCTCGCCATTTTGCAATTAATACTCCCTTCTGTTTCAGATCTCCACGTTAGTATCGCACAGAGAACGTCCGCTATGTTCGGACAGAAGTATCCGTGCCGTTGCCAGGGTCGGGCAAGCCGTGAATCTGGCGGTCGAGAGGTTCGTCACTGTTGGCGAGACCATCGCGGATGGCAATCCGGAAATCAGGGAGGACATGTACCAGGCATGCAAGAGGGCAAGAGATGCTGGTAAGTCATTGTTTCATACTGCGAGTGATTGCTAAGGTAGCTCGATAGATTGACAAATCCATTATCTAATCGTCAGCCATTACACTATCTTATTGTCAGATTACACCGTCAAACGTATCAAACTATATTATGCGTTATTTCTCCTGATGACGCATAAATGGACTCGTAAATGGATTCTAACAAAAACCGCTATTAGAAATCCCTAACAGTGGTAATCACTTCTCAAATAATTCTAGATTCTCTCTTTTTCACTGCTATTGTTTTTCCCTGCCTGATGCAATGAGAAGCATAAAGAAGAAACAATGTTTTAGCTACTGTCCTGGACGAGGAAAATTTCGAAAAAATGTTCGCGTCAGTCCCGAGTGGAGGTTTCATAAACGAAGGTTTTACTTTGCGAAGGAATACGCCTGGCATAAAATATTTTCGCGACTGTACACTTAGTAGTCGGTCACTCAGGGATCGTCATCAAAACTTGTTAGGGAAATAGAGGAGTTTCTAAAAAGCCGTGCGAAGGTTTTAAAGCCGCTCGAAGATATAAAGACGTTTGTCACGAGTTGTCGCTTCTGAAAGCTGAAAGGGTATCTCTCAGCAGGCATTCATGCTCGTCCTGACGTTCAGAGAGATGTAGTCATTGTACTTCCAACAAGTTTTACTGTAGCTTGACTTCGCTTTGCTCTCTTGACAGTTAGGAGTTGGTATCAATACGCGCAGCAGTTCTGGTCGGAAATAAAATCTCTGATAAAACCTTGCTTGTCGACAAAATTTCTCGTTCCAACGAGCCATTTACCTCTGAATTACTTTTACGACGTGGTCGCAACACTTATGGCCTTATAACTTTATTGCGTTCGTGTTATTGCCTTCGTCAACGATTGAAACAGTATCTCTCCTCCATTTCGTTAAAATCAAGTTCCCGATTCCTGTGAGGTATATGTAATTATATAAAAAAAAGTATAATTTTTATCCAACAAATGACGCGAAACCAATTTACGGCACAAACATAGTTAAATCTGACTGGAAATATATGACTGGATAGCAGTAATGAGAGAAAAGTAATTAAAATTGAAGCTTGCGTGAAATTAAAAGCCAGAACGAGCATACACGAAGAAAATTATAATTCAAAAGCAAACACTTACTACAAATTTAACAGGATTTTGAACATTATTAAACATATACAATCTTTAATGCAATATCTCGTATTCACAATTATTAAAATTATCGAATATACGTGTACATGAATAATGCGCAGCACTTGAAACTAATTAGAACGAATGTGATATTCCCAAACTTAGCTTAACTTAAACTATATCTTAGCTAAGTATACGATTTACAATCCAATTGAAAATTTCAAAGTCCTGAAAAGGACTTGGAAAATTTCGACTGAATTGCAAACGCCTTAAAACTACGCACGTAGTCCTTAGCATGATATCGTTTTCGAGAAATTAATTAATCTCTGGAAAACGTTACCAAGGGCCCAGGTCCACCCCGTGGAGGTGACTACGCAGGGACCCATCCCTATTTCCCTAATCCCATCCACCCTCCATTACATCTATGTGTTCTCGGTACAGAAGGTACCGAGGACTGACTCTACTTGCAAATTTCAAACCGGAATCCACAATACATTCTCCAAAATCTAACATAGATTCTAGAGATTGCAGTATGGATTTTACGAAAGGGATGACGAGGAATGCCACTATCTTATCAGAAGTGAAACTTGTAAAGTGACTCTACTAACACTTTAGAATAATTCAAGTGTTTCGCAAAAGGGAATACGATACGATAAGCTAAATTCTACTTCTTTATTGAATTATAAATGAATACTAAGAAAATTAAACTCAAATTGAGAAATGAAACTAAGTTGAAGATGAAATAGACAGAATTCGCGACGCGACCGAAACGAACAAGTACCAATAAACCTGCGTCACATTCTCGCGAGAGCATTCTACCCGATGGTTCAGCACTAGCCATTAGGCGAACCATACCCGACGCGAATCGCGAACAAGTTACGTGTCACGTCTTACGTCGAAACAATTGATACCACGCTCTCCCCAATGGTGAATGCGGGTACCATCAAGAATTCAGCGAGGCTTAGCAGTAGGACGCATTGCCCACCGACGAGAACGAACTTCGTAGACCGCCCCAAGTCGTCTTACAGCAGGTCCGAAGACCCCAGCGACACGGGGTAGGAGCTACTCGGAACGAACCGCGATGAGCGCGTCCAATGTGCTAAGCCTATACCCAAGTCGAGTACCCAACGGGCGTACCAATCGACAAGGGCTGCGAAAACTCAATGGGCTCCGAAAACCACATCAGTTTGATTGAGTATCGACTATTTCGCTGCGTGACGACAGAAGACGAAATCTCGAGCGGATAGAAAAAAGAAGAAATACGTGAAGCGGTTTCACGCAGCAGAAAATAAGAATGCTCAAGGGAGTGTGTAACGCATTTTCATCGGTACTGACTAAACGCGAACCGATTTATAAGAGAACAATTTGTTCTACTTTGATAGACGAGCGGTAACGGATTGGGGAAGTGGCTGTTTTTCACTTCGGATAAGAAAATGTATTCCTTTACAATTTTATTAGGAAGGTGAAGAAAGGAATAGGGGAATTACATACATGTACAACAAGTAAAACAAAGAAAAAATCAATAATTAAAATCCCTCGGCGATCCAGCGGCGATCCAACGGCGATCCATCGGCGTTCCAGCGGCGATCCAACGGCGAGAACCTAAACTTAACTTAACTTATACTATAACTTAACTAATAATACAATTTGCAATCCGATTGAAAGTTTCAAAGTCCTGAAAAGGACTTGGAAAGTGTCAAATGCATTGCTAATGACTCAACGCTAGAACCACCCGCGATAAAAGTATGAATTGGAGAAAATTCTTAATAGTAAATGCACAAAATGATGGTCAAATCTACAGAATAAAAGTGATTTTGATCGATTTGGTGATTCTAGCGTTAAATCTACAATTATACTTATATCTACGTGCGTAGTCCTTAGCTTGATATCGTTTTCGAGAGACCGGTCTTTCGAAGACGTTACCAAGGGTCCAGGTCCACCCCGTGGAGGTGACTACGCAGGGACCCATCCCTATTTCCCTAGTCCCATCCACCCTCCATTACATTCAGGTGTTCTCGGTACAGAAGGTACCGAGGACTGACTCTACTTCTGAATTTCAAACAACCGGGATCCATAATACATTCTCTTTACATAGATTTTAGAGATTGCAGTATGGACTTTACGATAGGGATATTAAGGAAAGGATATTAGGAAATTACAAAAATATACAATATTATACATAAAAATACATAAAAATATATAAAAATATTAATAATTAACATCCCTCGGCGCTCCAGCGGCGATCCAACGGCGATCCATCGGCGCTCCATCGGCGATCCAACGGCGAAAACCTAAACCTAACTTAACTTAGACTCTAGCTCAACTAATTATACAAGTTACAATTCAGTACAAAGTTTACGCACTAACTCAACGTTAGAACTACCCGCAAAAAAGTATTTTAATTTCATGCGAACAAAGTAAAATGATAATTACGCGAAAAAGTAAAAATACTCGAAAGGGAAAGCAAAGAATAGAAAATAAAAAGTGAGAAGAAAATTTAAGTTAATGGAATATTATAGAAAATTGTAAAAATTAATGTGTAAGGTCTATATAAGACAATCAGTTTAAATGCTTTGGTGGTTCTAATATTGAATTTACATCAGTACTTAAGTCTACGCGCGTAGTCCTTAGCTTGATATCGTTTTCGTGAGCGCAATCTCTCGAAAACGTTACCAAGGGCCCAGGTCCACCCCGTGGAGGTGACTACGCAGGGACCCATCCCTATTTCCCTAATCCCATCCACCCTTCCATTACATCTGTGTGTTCTTGGTACAGAAGGTACCAAGGACTGACTCTACTTTAATCATTTAAACGAACCGAAATCCATAATACATTCTCTTCACATAGATTTTAGAGATTGCAGTATGGACTTTTGCGAAAGGGATGACTAGAAATGCCACTGTCTTACCCAAAGTGAAAACTCTAAAATGACTCTACTCACGTTTTGGAAAAATTCAAGTGTCTCGCAAAAGGGTCTACGATACGATACACTAAATTCTCTAATTTTATTACAAGAAAAATTGATATGAATCTTAGTAAAAATGGAAACAAAATTAAGTTAAACTAAAGTTAATCAAAGAAAGTAACTGAACAAAATTCGCGGCGCGACCGAAACGAACAAGTACCAATAAACCTGCGTCACATATCCACGAGAGCATTCTACCCGATGGTTCGACACTAGTCACTAGGCGAACCGTACCCGACGCGAATCGCGAACAAGTTCTGCCACGTCTTACGTTGAAACAATCGAAACCACGCTCTCCCCAATGGTGAATGCGGGTACCATCAAGAATTCAGCGAGGCTTAGCAGTAGGACGCATTGCCCATCGACGAGAACGAACTTCGCAGACCGCCCCAAGTCGTCTTACAGCAGGTCCGAAGACCCCAGCGACACGGGGTAGGAGCTACTCGGAACGAACCGCGATGAGCGCGTCCAATGTGCTAAGCCTATACCCAAGTCGAGTACCCAACGGGCGTACCAATCGACAAGGGCTGCGAAAACTCAATGGGCTCCGAAAACCACATCAGTTTGATTGAGTCTCGTCTGTTTCACTGCGTGGCGATGGAAGACGGAACCTCGAACGAAGAAAGAAAAAAGAAAACTACGTGAGGCGATCTCACGCAGCAGAAAATAAGAATGCTCAAGGGAGTAGGCAACGCATTTTCATTGATATAGACTAAACGCGAACCGATTTATAAGAGAACAATTATGTTCTGTATTAATGAACGGACGGTAATGGGTGGTAAAAGTGGCTGTTTCTCACTTTGGATAAGATAATGTATTCCTTTACAATTTTATTGGAAAGGTGAAGAAAGGAATAGGGGAATTACATACATGTACAACAAGTAAAACAAGTAAAAAAATCAATAAATAAAATCCCTCGGCGATCCAGCGGCGATCCAACGGCGATCCATCGGCGCTCCATCGGCGATCCAACGGCGAAAACCTAAACTTAACTTAACTTAAACTCTAGCTTAAGTAACTATACAGTTTACAATCCAGTACAAAATTTACAATTAACTCAACGTTAGAACTACCCGCAATAAAAGTATTTTAATCTCATGCGAACAAAGTAAAATGATAGATATGCGAGAAAGTAAAAATACTCGAAAGGGAAAGTAAAGAATAGAAAATAAAAAGTGGGAATAAAATTTAAGTTGATGTAATATTATAGAAAATTATTAAAATTAATGTATAAGCTCTATATAAAACAATCAGTTCAAATGCTTTGATAGTTGTAACGTTGAATTTACATCAGTACTTAAATCTACGTGCGTAGCCCTTAGCATGATATCGTTTTCGAGAGGGCAATCTCTCGAAAACGTTACCAAGGACCCAGGCCCACCCCGTGGAGGTGACTACGCAGGGACCCATCCCTTGTTCACTTACCAATCGGTAGGCAAAAGTTGCTGTCATCATCGTCTACAGCCGTCCACTTCCGTCCACTACCGTCCACCAGTGTCTACCAGTGTCTACCAGTGTCTACCAGTGTCTACCAGTGTCTACCAGTGTCCACTACCATCCACCAGTGTCCACCAGTGTCCATCAGTGTCCATCAGTGTCCATCAGTGTCCATCAGTGGCCACCAGTATCCATCAGTGTCCATCAGTGGCCATCAGTAGCCATCAGTGTCCATCAGTGGCCATCAGTGGCCACCAGTGTCCATCAGTGTCCACCAGTGTCCACCAGTGTCCACCAGTGTCCATCAGTGTCCACTGCCGTCCATCATTATCCACTATCTTTGGTTCCTCCACCGCCGTCCACCGTCGTCAACTGTCATCCACAATCATCCACCAGTGTCCATTATCCTTGGCTCGTCCACATTTTGCCATCAGCAGTGACCATCCCTCATCCTCACCATGACCTTCTCGCCTCGGCGTCCAAACGGCCAAAAGACTCTTGTCTGGCTCGCAGTGCTTTTATACATCCCTTCCCACTACCATCAACCTCCCACTCTCCTGAAGGTTGCGAATTACCAAAATCAATTTTCCTATTATAGTAGCACGTAATTTATTAATTTTTATATTTTTATTATAAATTTATGCTCTTTGCTACTTATTACAGTAGTATACATCATTTTTTATATATTTTTTACTAATTAGACCTACTTTTGTACTAAGGTAATAAGGTAATTTCCAATTACCTTACTACCACAATTATCTAATATTACCTAATTTCCACCCACAATTATCTAATATTACCCAATTACCTAATTTCCACTATTATCGAGTATTTTCTCTAAGGGTGGAACACCCTTCCAAAAAATATGTACCTCGTATCTGTCTGTTCACTATGGATTATAATATTCGTCCATTGAAAATGAATGTTATACTGCGTACAAAGAATATGACACAGAAATTGATGACGAGACGACTTGTCTATGTAAAATTGGAGCAGGGCTCATAAACTGAAACTGTCGTATTCTTCGTTGGACCTTGAATAATCGTGTTTAACACCGCCATGTACATAACTCCTGAGTAAGTCGAGAAACGTATTTTTACGACGCGAGGTCGCATTTCCAGAGCGAATGCCAAAAAATATCTCGAATAAGAAGAGTGGGTATGCGATGACCCATATTCCATGATTCTTAAAAGAGTTTTCGCTATCTCGACTACAAGACTTTAGAAACCTTGAGAAATATTTTACTCATGGAAAATGGGTGGAAAACAACCAACTAAAAATTGCTGAGAGCGTCCCTTTTTCTGGTTAATCGTTTTTTCTTCTTCCGCCGTATTTAATCGCAAAAGAAAAGTTCTTAAAAAAGACGAGTGAACGAAAAAATGACAAGTTTCATTCAATCTTCGTTACACTCGGTTTTTGTAAAACCGTAAAAGGTTTACCATTGTATCAGAGTTGTTTCACGCCGATAGGCAAATATTTGATCTCTTTCGCCTCGTGCTAAAAAGCCACTAATGTGTAACATTACACGCTTGACTTGGTGTAAGGGCGAGCTACCCCTGTAGTGGGAATAACTCGGTCGTATTTAACGTAGGTCTCTCTTATGTCACAGCTAGTCGAGATTTACTCTGATATTTCTACTTGCAGTTTTCTGCAGTACATAATTCCCTTTCGAAATTAGAACTTCTAGATAATCAAATTTAGGTAACTCATCGAATCTTATACGTCGATAAATTAATCAAATAATAGTACGATTAATTTATTTAATTTATGAAACATAAAACGTTCGATTTACTCGAAGGAGACGTTCACATTGAACGGACAGATTGCAGATAATCCAAGTCTTACGAACCGTACAAACAGAGAAATAATCGTTGGTAATATTTTATCGTTCACTTGTATACTGACCATCAGATAGGCAATAATAGTATCTCCAAACGATCGCTCGTATCTGCGCACAGTCTGTCTTCTGTCAAGATATGGTGTTTCAACTATTACACCCCAGCTTGAACCGGTCTTTAAGAATGATATCGTGCAACGTTCCTCGTTTTTCATCGAAATCCAAACGATCGTTTCGAGCCAGCCGAGAGTTTCGTGTTCTCTTACAATACCTAATAGTTTATTCCATGCAAGGAGATTTCGTATGAAATGCAACGGTGCTGGAGCGCACCTGCCGTGCGATAACCCGCTCAAGCCTTTCCAGATAAAGAGATTTGCGTGGTTGCAGGTCACCGACCTCATCGAGAGCCTAGGCTGCGTCTGTAACAACCGATATCTACCCTCTCTAAACTTAGCAGCGAAGTAGAATTATTAAAATTTAATTCACGAAAAACGGATTGAAATCGACCAATCAAAGAGTGCACGTTTAATAAACGGCTTCAACGGCAATTAGACCGCGACTAATTGCTAATTGTGTGTTCTAATACGAGCATCGGCGGATCCACCGGAAATTGCGGCGATCCCGTCCGCAAGTACGATTGCATCCACAGCAGACGATAATTTATGACACGCGGTCTCGAAAATTCACGTTGAATCCAGCTGGCTATACTATCCAGCTTCTACAGATACAAAGTGCTTATATTTACGAGCGACACCACACATCGAGCGATATAACTTTTATACGGAGCCAACTAAACCCCCCGTGTCCCAGATACCCTAAATTGGAAGCGAAACGAAATAATCGTCCATAAATTCGGGAATAATACACCCTTGGTTCGATCGTGGTGAACTCGATCGAATGCAAATTTCACACTCTTACATAATCCCATACTCCAGCAATTTTATTCGGTCGGTTTCACTGAACATTACGCAATATAAAATCAGAGTACTCTGTGCCATTTTCCGAAACGAACGCTATCGATTCCACGTTTAAGAATGACGCAAGGGTATCGTATTAACGTATATTCGAATGACATTTCGATGAATCGAAATTTTCCAAGTCACATGGATTATTTTATACGCTACATCTCCCTTCGAAATGTCAGCGTGACAAATATTCGCGTGACGCCGGCGCTTGTTAACTGTTAAACTCCTCTAGCCACTCCTTAAGTTTAGATCTAGCGAGGAACAATGAACAGATAATATCAAGAAACGAATAACATGAGAAAATGTAGTACGAGGTCAAGAGTAGGTGGTTTAGAGGAGGAACCGCGAGGGGACAAGGGAGTGGTACAATGTACTTTATTTTCACTTAATTCGTAATCACGTTGAGAAAGATGGAAAGACCCGAAGAAATTAAGGATGTGTACTTTCTGAGACTGCACCCTAAATCGAATTGTCTAGAGACAGCTATCAATTTCCATGGCTGCTTTGAAATTTTTCATTATAAATTGAATTCTTGTACGCTGACGAGGTGCGAATAACACAAATTGCTCTTAAAATCCTTCTGAAATTGTATAACAAGCGTCTGTGTTCGGTGAATGGGACGCACAAACGCGCGTCAAGACAGTTTAACCGGCAATTGTAGTTATTGCCACGAAACAGAGCCGTTCCGAATGTTTCGTGGACTTTGAGTGGTCCGCGGACAAAGACGAGCCAGGAAAAGTGGAAAGCAAGTAAGGTAGAGCAAGCAACACGGCTCGAGAAAGTGGCGAACTGCCAAGCGATCTATCGTTGCGAACAGAGTCTGCATAAGTTCCGGAATATAAAGCAATCTTATAATCCTTGCCTGCGCATTAAAAGGAACTGGCGGTCTCGTTTGGCTTCGAACTCTTTGACTAATCGTTTTTAATATCTTCTTCTCGTATCGAAGGATCCTGCGAAGGTCACATCCCAAATTGGGATCCTTTCCTCAGTTCTCAATTCCTTAAAGTACCATTCTGTTAAAATGATGGATTTAGTAATGTTTATTAAGTAACCAATGGTCTTTCTTCATCCTTCCTCTCGTTTTCTATCAATGCTTTCTACTTTTATATTTTATATTTTTAATATACCACAATTTCAAATATACCGTTTACATTTTATGCCATGAGACATCAAATGTGAAGTGCTGGATATTTTAATTAACAAACTTGTTCGTTTTATTACACATCTGAAAGAAACAGAATTAAGTATTAATAAAAAATATTATAGATTGTTAGAAAAAAATAGATATTTCAGAAATTCCAATTTTTGTGTTCGTCTGGTAGGAAACCGCCGCTGTATCGACGTCCACTAATAACTGCATCGATCAACGTCGAACGGTAACTTCTTCCACAGTCTGTGTACCCTTACGATAGACAGCACTCTGCTATTTTTATCCCAACTACCTTTTAAGATCGGGTCAAGTCAACGTGCAAAACATTTATTAACCCCTGAGCGTTTTCCAACGGAGAACCAGGCCGAGTGCATTGTTTTGGTAGGCATCGGTACCTGCACATATCCGTGAAGGATTCCCTGGGGATATTTCTCATATCGCCAACTAATGGATAAAATGTTTATCTCGTACGCATTTATTTAATGGAACAGTTTGGGATGAAATAAGTTTCGCTTACCCAGGGGAATCGCACCGAGCGCAGCAAGTCAAACGTGTACCTATATTTCTTGAAGATAACTTTGCACTTAAACATTCTTTCTCCGTCCCTCGCTAACTAACTAAAAGTTAAATTACATTAAGTTTCAATTTGTACCTCTGAATGTGGAGGATCAATTTCTGTCCCACGTTAAAGTTTCACCGAGTGGGTAGTTAAAAAGTTATTATTCGTTACAATGCAGCGCCGAGTATCATAATGAAATTCGTCTCCCAGTGGAGATTCGATCAATTTTACAGCAGCCCTCATTTCTAAGTGGAGAGGAAATAAAATTCATTTCGTATGCGAGATGGGTACTCGCAGATTTGAATCATCTGATATTGGTGTCACGTATCTGCCAGGGACTCGATTGGCAGCGCATTTCATACCGCAACACATGCGACGCGTTCTCAAAGGATTAATCAGGTAGCCGGAAGGGACGTTAGCGCATTTCTATCGGTCGGAAATGTCGATGTGCCACCGAACTAATATTCCACGAAAGGTTCATTTTGCGTGTACCAAGTTCCAATTATCCACGTACGCGATGATAATTCGCAAGAGGAACAAAGCAATCGTGAAGATTTATCGATGACCTGGGACTCTTAGTTGGGATCACTATTTCGATTTTATTTCAATTCTCGATAGTTGCATAATGCAGCTTACAGATTAGTTTTCACTGGATAATAAAGTTATTACTTATTGATCTGTAGAAATTGACCGTACATTTTCGATGATTTATACATGCCGATTGCCATGAAGGATCAATGGTACGAAGCTACCAATCGGTGAACTGGGTTATACGCAATGCGTCTGTATTGCGGACCAACGATATCTGTAATTCCATGATCTCCAACGTACATGAGAAACCGATGGACGCTTCAACCCCTTACTATTTATGGATTAATGCTGATATGACGATGAATTATATAGAATTATATACAGTCGTAAATATACATTTCCGTCATTGTCTTCTAAATATCTACACACCTTGAAAAAATCAGATTCATCAAATTTGCGTAGAAATATCTTTTCAAAAAAATGTATATTGGAAATTACTTTGCACCTGTCCTCATTCTTTTTTTTTTTCGTGGACGAAGGAGAGACAGCGCGAGGTAAACATTTGGACTGCTCTCGAATTGTCGCTGCTCAGTTTCTTACCTTCGATTGCACAGTAATTGCCCATGGGAGAACCGTTCGCGTGGACTTTTATTCTCCCTGGTTAATCTGGCGAATTGCGAGCGACGCATCGCATCGAAATACGAGTGCCGATATCGAGAAAAGTAGTTCGCTTAAGAGGTAAACTTGGACGAGACCCACTTGAAATATTACGATTCCACGAGAGAACTTTTCCGTGTGCAACATTACAAACTTCGTGTTAAGAGGATAACACTGGAAGAAAACAATTCCATTGCTCCAGCGGAACTGAATTTATACGAACGATACTAGAGACTTTCGTTAATGTTTCGAAAAGGGTATAACAACGTTTGAGGTGTGGCATTTAATGCACCCTTGATCATCGCACACGGTATATAAATAACCATTTCGATCGTCCATCAGAATTTCTCCCTACTTTCACTTAATAAAAACAACGAAAACAACACCTGAAATTGATTTCAGTAGAAATGGCAGAATTGCAATTGAACGCTACAGAGTAGCTCTGGACAGTTTTAATCAAAACATTCATTGCGACATACGAGTTGCCGCGTTGGTCGAACAATATGCTTATTCATGGGACTCGATAGAAAAATTGTACAGATGATATCGAATCAGGACAAAGCAATGTACTTGTGCAATTGTTAAATTGGGTCAAGGGGAATTGCGTGGCATACTTGATACACGATCTGCATAAAGCATCGTAAGGTTTCGTATCGGGGCAGCTGAACTGATTACGTTACGCGAAATCGCCCTTTCTAAGCTGATATCAGGCTCCAAATAGGAGCACTTTCGCGTGAGAAATCAGATTTTGGACTTTTCGTAGGTAGCTCTTACATTATACAAAATAAATACGAAACAATTTATTTCATAACGTGTATAAAAAGTTCCTATAGACAAAAATATGATTCAACCAGATCCAACATTGTATCTGTGGTTTTCTACATCGTTACTTCTTGCCCACGATGTTTGGTAAAATATGCAGTAATACAAAAACGCTATCTGCTAACGCTTCGTTAAACACTCTCGACATTATTAGTCCGAGGAATCCTCTTACGCGACTACTAATCAATAATCCATTCAATCGTGTACAAATTCAGATGTACGAATCTGCCTTTTTTAATTAAAACGCTTTGGCACAATTTTATATTACGTATTCTTGAAAAAAAATACACGCAAATTATTAACAGAAGTATATATATAAATGAATCCAATAAGTATCAGAGCAGGATATGGTACAAAAGTATAGTGCAGGGCGAATTCTATTAGAAATGTTATGCCCTATAAAAGTTTTATGATGGTAGATGGCTTCCAGATTCTTTCAATAGAACCAAGACATCTTCGAATTTTATTTCCCAGTATTGACTGGCCATGGGAATATGTGAGCAACCAAAGTTCGTTGATAGTGTCCACACGTGAAACTTTATAACAAGCAACATAATGATAAAAAATATCGAAGCTTGATAGAATTAAATATAACATAGTAAAGGATGAACTCCATTACTTGAAAACTCTTCGACATAAAAATGATGTATCTGTCATAAAATTCCGTGCCAAGTGTATATGTAGTTTTCTCTTTTGTATAAAAATGCTTACAAAAAATGTTCAGATCTTTGAAAACTTTCGAACAAAGCGAGGATAATTGACATCGAAATGTATAAATTAACGTTCGGCTTGTCTTTCAGATGAAAAACGAGTGCAGCAAGTGCAATCGATATTCTTCGTGACACGTTGAACGCGTTTCATAAGATGATAAATATTCATTGCATGAGATGAAAGGGAATTCGATTTCCAAGGGATGATGATATTGGGGGTGAGCTGCATGGCAGCATATAATATTAAAGACATGCGCGTTTAATCCTTCTATATAATTCTGCATTTAATGCGTTTGCATTAGAGATATAACGTCGCAAACTTTAAATCTCAGTTTCATTTGCTCAGGGAAATTACTCCTAGTACATTCTGTATAAAACGGAAATTAATTGAGTTTCATCGAGATTCGAGTTTTAGCCTGCAGACGAAGTTACCATGGAAAATAAAGTTTGACTTCGTCTTTTTACAATAGGATACATTGAATAATAAAATTGACTTTCTTCTTCGTGTGTTTCAGGTTCTGCTATCGAGAAATTGTGCGAATGCGCGACGGAAGACAGCCTAGCTGACCGAGGCTCCGTCGTGAGGGCTGCGAGATGCCTTCTTGGTTCTGTGACGAAGGTGCTCCTCCTGGCTGATATCGTCGTGGTCAAACAACTTCTTCTCGCGAAGAAGAAGGTGGCCCGCAGCCTTGGCCGCCTTGAAAGTGTTTCGAATTTCACCGAATTCGTGAAGGCGTTTAGTCAGTTTGGAGCGGAAATGGTGGAATTGGCGCACTTAACCGGCGATCGCCAAGTGAGTGTTTAACTACTCGATACGCATTAAATATATTTCTTTAACATCTGTAGAAACCAAGCCCTGTTTTACTTCGATATGTCGTGGATCATGTTTCTGACAGCTTCGTAATTAAAACTCTGTATATACCTTTCAACGTTTCACTTCCATTCGAACGTTACACAATGGAAGAATCGATGGGACAATAAAAACAGAAACGATCGATTCCGTACCCTTGTTGAATTAAGAACGGATACGTGCCAAAGAAACATTGCTTCGCGCTACATTTAAAATGAGACACGCTATTTCGTCGATATCGTTCGTTTATTAATTATCGTTGCGGCTGTCGCGATGTTTCAGAATGATTTAAAAGACGAGAGACGAAGGGCGCAAATGGCCGCTGCTCGCCAGGTTCTGGAGAGAAGCACCATGATGCTGCTCACGTCTAGTAAAACCTGCCTGAGGCATCCGGAATGTCCATCTGCCAGAGAAAACAGAGACACCGTTTTCTGCCAGATGAGAAGAGCCATGGATTTAATCCATTATGTGGTCAAGGATGGAGTATTAGATTGCAGCGAGTCTCAATCCTACTCAAATTCTCAGGTGAGTAACAAAAACTTCAACAATCAAATATTCGAAAGAAATATAAAAACGGCGGCCAATAAAAGTGCAAAATAGTTGCGAAACATGATAGAAAAATAAAGATGAGACATGCTGATAATTGCAATAATTCTAGAAGTACGCGTGTTCTTGATTCCTTAAACAGAAATGTCTTGCATCTGAATTATGCATTCATGGAATACTGACGCCACGATACCACGTACGAACGTTATTTTATATATCACGTATGAATGTACGCCAGAAAAACATGTACGATGACACAGAGAGAAACACTTACGATGAAATACATTCAAAAACCTGGAATGAATCCAAACAGTTTTCGTTCGCCAAATTCTGACTCACTGTTAGCTCGTAATAATCAATGATAGAATGAAATTCTGATGAACGCAGAGAAATAAAATTTCTAAAAAAGCTAAAGATAAATTAAATACAATCATAGTTTATAATTGCATAGATAATTAAATCCTGCCACTTGTATGAACGAACTGCAATTTACTCCGTAAGTGAAAGAGATCCGCGTATGGTCAGACCGAACAAGTTTCCTCGCGAATTAAATTATTATACCGCGCACGATTTTCATACTGATCCTATTTAACAATTGAGTGATGAAGAAGCTTTCTCCCACAAATTACCAACGTTTTACGTTACAATTTTTTATAAAAAATATGGAAAATACACATTAAGTAAGAAAAAAAGTACCATTGATGACTTCTTCCATTCGACGTTAAAGATGTTATTAAAAACGATATTTCCATAATTTCGACTTGGAAATATACGGAGAAATTGGTTATATCTGCTGGTTGCAAAGCTTCTACAAGAGATACGTCAACATTATTCCATGTAGGGCACGATGTTCCATTACGACTGACATAACGTGGATCCCGTTGCACAAGAAGCCACGGCATTTTTGAAATTTAACGAACGTCTACAGCACGGAATGAATGCACTGTATTGACAGCAATGCAAATTGGTATCGCATCAGGGACAAGAGCATCCGCATAGCAAACGCCGAAATGGATGTCATAAACGTTGCGCTGCATGCTTCGGCACCTGCCAAATTGCAGTCAACGCATTAACGTATCCTTTCATTTTCTTGTCAGATCTGAACGGGAAGCTGGCCAAATATTCACGCCGCGGAACTTACGAGTTGGGCAAATAAAAACTGACTTGCTTTAAAAGAATAGTGAATCCACTGTGCCTTACGCGATTAATCAACTGAATACACAATAACAGCTTGGATGCTTGGCAGAAAAATGTGATTCATGAAACTGTTCTGGCTATTTTTAAAGATGTCGTGCATGTAATTCCTGCCTAAGAGAATACATAGTTGGTCGACAACGACGACGCATCGCATAGTTGAACGCGCACTATCCCTGATTTACTGCAATGGGTTCAACTATGTACAATCATTTACGCCGACCTTAGAATAAAAGTATATTTAGTTGAGGCTTGCCATTAAAGCTTCGTACGGGTATCTTGGTACAGGATGATGCTCCTGTGTAAACATAGCTACTGTTTATCGCATGCATAATTAAGCTGAAGCCATTCTTTTTTCTAAACGCGAACGTGTGCTAACAAAATAAACACAAGTGGCGTAATAATAGAATGAGTAAACATAAAAATTATATCAACCATAAGGTGATAGCTAGTGGCATCAGGACCCTTTTGCAGGAGAGGAGAAGGATTGCCTCGTCACTTGCGCCAAAATTTAATTAAAATTTTCGATCGAACTACTTTTAATTGTTCTTCTTTATCGAGAATAGTTAAACGATGGAACAAGGGAAATTGCGTAAATTTCGAAACAATTTACTGGTCGAGGAACTTCCGCTAAACTATTCATCAATTTCAGAGTCCCCAACAAGAGGACTGGGATAGCAGCACAGCTTTCTCCGCGCTGAAGCATTTCGAAAGACACGTGGAAACCACAAGAATGACTCTCCTAGGACCTGGTTGTCGAGAGACACTCACAGCCGCGTTAGACACGGTCATCGAGAGGACGCAGGATTTCACTGACAGCGCGTACACCAGCCACGAGCACAGAGAGAACATTCTTCTGCTTTGTGATCGGGCGCAACTCGAACTGAACACGCTGCTGCGAATTGGGAACAGTATGGTAAGAGGAATTTTTATCTCAGCGATTTAATTTTCCATTAATCTATGTATACTGCGAAACATTAGCGGTGTAAATATTTGTTGAAAAATTAAAGAAAAAAAAAATAAATCCTACCGTCTGTAATATCTAGCATCAAAGAGAACAATTTGTCTCTGAGAGAAAAAGATTCGACGTAAAAAAATTCATATAATCCCGGATTAAAGGCTCCTGCTGGAAGGGTAATCCCAGTTAGCTTGATTCTCGTTTGAAAGACCTGACATTCCATCGTAAATCTGAATGAATGACCGTGCTAAAGTGAATCAGTTAAGGGAGCCTACTGCTAGTGAATAGACAGGTGGAGGCTGGTGGACAATTTTCACGCTGTAAAATGAAAAGAGAGGAAACGTTCCCTTTGCGAAAAAAAACATGTGTCACATACGGTCATAAAATTGATTGTCATTGTTCGGATTACACGTTTAAAATGATAAATTTACTTTTTCTGAAACTTTGCGTTGCAATAAATAGAGGAGTAATGATACCGTGAAACGATAATTGTTATTTCGTAACAGAATTACGAAGGTGGCGGTGGCTCGCCAAGCTCCGAAATGGAGCAAGCTGTTCTGGGAGTATTACGTACCACCAGAGATCTTCGCCAGCAATTATGCACGACGACAATGGAACAAGCAGCTGATCTTGGACAGGTGACCAAAGCAGGCCAGGAACTAGTATCAACAATCAGAAACGTTGCTTTGGCCAACGACAGATATCTTCTTCAAGAGAGCAACGAAAAGTTTCGCGAGTACATTGAACATATTCTTGAAGTGAGTATCTGTTCTGTGTCTTCTACTCTATTCTTTTCCTCTATAATAACAAGATTAAAAGTATTGTAAAATTAATTTTATTCCTTCCAAATGTTAATAATTCTTTGAAACTTCCGGTGAAAGTTATCTAATATCGTTAATAGTTAATTCGTGGTGGCAAATTAATTCGTGTTTTCAAACGTATCAATTGCTAGGTATGCAAAATGCTGAGACACGTTGCGCTCTCGGAGTCGTTGCAAGTTTCAGCAAAGTTTACTGAAATTAATTTGAGAATATACGGTCCCCAAGTGGTAACTGCGGCGTACACTTTAGCGAGACATCCCACTAGTAAAATCGCTAAGGAAAATCTAGAAGGTAAATTACTTCCAATTGATTAAATTCACTTTGCGATTCACATTTAAAAATGTAAATTATATACTGATACATTTTTTAGTGTTCGCTGACATGTGGCAGTGGCTCATGACTGATGTGACTACTGTGGCGAAGGATGTGCTCGAATTGAACCAAAACCGATCGGAGAAGCAAGTTTACATGTCCTTGCCACGGCCAGGAGTAAGTTAATATTTAGTCTCTTCTTGCTTGCCATTTTTTCTGTGACAAAAGTACAATACTGTACTTCCTCTTTCCGAAATCTTTAATATTTTTTTCGTAAATATTCCAGAAACACGGTACGACAAGCAAACCGTTGAAGCCAGTCAAATTGGACAGCGAGGAGCAGGCAAAGATCGCGAAAGCTGGCCTTGAAATGAAGCTGATCACCTCGGAGATGGACGCGGAAACGGAGAAGTGGCAAGAGAGCGGAAGTGCCCTGGAGGAGAACAACGACATCGTGAAACGCGCGAAGAACATGTCCTCGATGGCGTTCTCCATGTACCAGTTCACCAGGGGCGAGGGCGCGCTAAAGACTACCCAAGATCTGTTCACCCAAGCTGAGTACTTCGCTGAGGAGGCGAACAGATTGTACAAAGTTGTGAGACAATTCAGCTATCAGGTATGTATCAGTTACTAAGGCAGGGTAGTTTGAGAGTGATACAAAGTGATACACATTTTTTAATTGGGCTGATACTGAGATGCTATGTATATACGTGTATAGGGGACGCCTATACATAGACGTATACACGTGCATCGCCCTTACTTTATGATCATACTCTTACCATTATTAATTATTATTATTATGGTTACTATTATTATTATTATTATTATTACTATTATTATTATTACTATCATTATTATTATTACCATTATTATGATTAATATTGTCATTATTGTTACCATTATTATTACGGATTCTATACTGGACTTGTTTCCGAGTTTCTTGATCCTTGCTATATTGGAAACATTTTTACTTCAATTTCGCTATTGAGTTTCGTTTTTATGTAATCGCCACGCCGGAGCTACGTCGAATCGAACTGAAGCTACCTAAAAATCTGACTCTCTATTGTTAAAAGCAAATACTTTTCTAGCAGTAGACTAAATTCGAAGTGGCTCGGGTGCGAATTATTAGCATTAGACATGTTCGAATTAACACGTTTGCTGCCCTTTCGACCCTCCTAGTTAGGCCGAATATATATATAGTTATCTGAAACCATTTTGATCTCTCTATATTCTTCTTGAAAAAAAAATCAACAAAAACGCTAACCTTGTAATATATTCTTGTATTATGAAATCCTTTTTTGACCCTCGCTCTTTGAATGCCTCCATCCAGGTAACTCTTTCTCTCTTTACTTTAGACCACGGTGTAATAGGAAGGTGATTACACACGACCCTTGATTATTTGTGATTTTCCATGTTGATAATACACGTGGTAATCCCTGGAGGTGTGAGTATAGAAAAACTACGTACACACAGACACGTACATGTACATACACGACACGTTAAAACTTAATTGTACACCACGTTAGCCGGTACCAAAAAATGGCTGTATTACAATCTCGTAAACTGTACATACCTTTACGATTATTACACCGCTATCGGAGACCACTAGATCCACTAGCAAAAAGTGTTCTAGATAGGGGTGCTCGCTCGCAATACCTTCCTATTACACTGTTCTTTAGACCCTTGTTGGGCTAATAGAGATCACGTTCGCCTTGTACAGATCGTTTTCATTGCCGTGCATAATATCGCTCGTTTTTTGCGAACTCATTGTACCAGTTTGCTGCAGTTTCTCTTTACACCACTACGCAACTTTTTATTATTACATGTTTACTATACGCAACATATTGTGCTATGCAAGATCGTGATACCTGGTATGATTTATCCTGAAACAGTGGTCTCTTTTGTATGACGTAGTGCAATTGTACCTCTTTTTTCTTTCCTCCGAAGAAGAAAGCACGTTGTAAAGAACAATGTTTCATTCTCATGGCGACTTACATGGTAAAGTAATTCTCACCAAGAAACCGGGCGATTGAAATTTATGATTCATTTGCAAAGCATTTCTTATCCACCGTAGCTTTCAAATCGAGAAACAGTAAGAAATAATTTTTTTTACTACCTTCATTTGACGAAAAGTATATTTATAATTACTGAAAATGCCATTACTGCTGTCCAGCACAATATAAATAATCAATTAATAATTTATATGCTTATTAAGATAATTGATGATCGACATTTGAAGTATTCTTCATACATCAAGTTCCATGCGATAGAAATTTGGAATGATGAAGAATATTTGAATTTTAATTTTGACATAAGATAACGAAGGATATGTAACTAATACAGCATAACTTATTAAGTATAAAGAATTTTTTAATACACTGGTAATTAGTCACACAGGTTTTACAGCGATGTGGCTCTCATTTTAAAAATGGAACAAACGATTCTCTCATGTTTCACACCATCAACTTAATTACGATCATTGTTTTGTTCGTAAATCTATTTTGTGTACATACATACACTTATGACTTTTTTGTGTCCGATTAGTAAGGTGTGTTTTAGATGCTACAGGAATGCTTCCGTCTGTGGACGACGTCTATGTGCATTGTGGTCCCTCTCCTTCCACTATCTGGGGCATGACTATTATGTCTCAGTTTTTGCGAGCTTCTGGTATCAATTTTTCACACTTTATTGTTGAAAGGCAGCTAAAATGAAATTTCAAATAGACATAATGTAAAATTAGAATTTACACCGTTGCGGTTACTACGTACATTCGGTGTTCATCTTAGCTGCGGTTACTTCAAGAAAAAAGTATTAATTAATAACTTAATGAATTAAGTTAATCAACGTTAAAGAAGCTTGCAAAAACAACAAGGTCTGTACTGTTTCACTGTCACTCACACAGTCACTCTCTAATGTTTTTCTCAAACAACTTACACTTTCCGTTCAAACTTTTGCATTGTGTTCTATTAGGACGACTAGAAGATATTTTTTTGTTAACTTCCTAGATGCAATTTCTATAAATACCAGAGAGATATTATATATATACATATTTTAAAGTATTTATTACTAGTAAATCAAGAAAAAATAGAATCAGGCATTGCTTTAAGGAATTATTCGAATACGCTACATATATATATAATGATAATTCGCAAGGCAAATGTGATTAGCTGATTCCAACGATTCTTTAACAAATATCAAATATATTTGTATATAATAAAAGAAACATTTTGCAGATACATAATTTATTCACAGGTATATATGTAATTTTTTAATTCAATTAAAATTTCATGAATAAGGAAAAAGAAAAAAATTAATTGATAAAATATACCTATTCAAACATTGCGTTACAATAGATAGAAAGAACCATTTTTAGAAATATTGACAATCCAAAGTGCGGACAAAAATGAAATTATATCTTTCAATTAGACAGTTTGATTTCTAAAGTTATAAAATCCTCTTTATTAAAATCGTTGGAAATAATTTACAAGCACGTTTGCATTGCGACACGAATGAAGACGTGAGTTTGTATACGATGTTGCATGGGTGCAGGTACCAGGGGGTCCACACAAGAAAGAACTTCTGGAAAATCTCGATCGTGTGCCGACATACGTGCAGCAGCTTCAATTCACCGTGAAGAACCCCACCGTTGGAAAGGCAGCCACTTTCACGAAAGTCGATAACGTGATACAGGAGACAAAAAATTTAATGAACGTCATTTCAAAAGTGGTCACAACATGCTTCGTCTGCGCCACAAAGGTAGGATATGCACACGCGTTATTTCACCCCCTACCGCACACGTGGTCACACATTTTTTTAGTATTTTTCACCTGTCCTTTTTCGCTCGAAAATGAGAGATGTTCAGTCTTTGCTGTTTTCCTACATTTTCAGAAAGTAGCCTCGGGATGATCATTGATATTCAATTATAAAAAAAAAACGTATACCGTTTAACTGAAAATGTAGAAGCAGTCGATCGAATAAAGGAGGAAAGATTGAACGGTATTTTTTGTCGTAGCTACCTTTCTGCGTGTTAGCAAAAAGTGTTTCAATTTTTACCTAAACGTATAGTTGTACGCAATACTCTAGAATCGCAAATAGCTGCAATTAGTTCTGCGCGAATATTTGTTAATACATGATATCACATTACAACTGGTTTGATATTCATTCAATTAAGTATTATTACCCTTTAAATCAATATGAAATTTGCCAAAACGATCAAACATTCCTTAAAGTTCCTCTATTTGCAACTATTCGCACAGATTAGTAATACAGATCGCGATGCAATCACATTACGCCTAAAGTGTTCTACATATCCTTCCATGTAACCATCGAATAGCACAATGTCACGATGCCGCAGTACGTGGAGCTAAGTCCAACGACAATGCCTGGCCTAGGTGAAGAGGACTGTTTGTATCCAATTAGTCCACAGTTGTTGCCATCTAGCGGTTCCTACGTTCTTCCCCATCCGTTGACCTCTGCCCAATTACACAGCATTCTAAGAGGTCCAAGCCTAAATTTCCCATTGTTCAACCACAACTACAACACCCTACCGAGCACCACTTCTACTAACACCGGTTCACGCAACACCACCTCCTTCGTTCATCCCTCGGTTATCCCGTTCTCCGCGACCGGCACTACTTCCGGTTGCGGGCCGCAGGCACCCCACTGCCTACAGAATCTACAGATGCTGCAGCTGCAGCTGCAACAGGCACAGCTACAGCACCTAAGACACGCCACACTGCCAAGATAACACAGACTTTCGTTGCACCGCGAAGGTCGCACATGTTCGCGTGCGCAGCCATGCCGCTACGCGCACACGCCGAAACGCTGTACTTTCTGTTGCACAGGTTCGATTTTCGTTTCCAATTATCATTTTTTATTTTTCGCCGCTGCTCGCCGTTGCTTCGTTTCGCGTTTTCTCGCGCGTTCGATCAATAATCGTATTACGATCGATCAGACGGCTCCTCTGTTTCATCGTCGGACGATGCCCGACTTATGCGGATACTGTACTACTTAGATATCCTCGAGGTACGTTTGCTTACAGTTGACGATTGCTTCGATTACGGTATCATCTTGTTTGTGGTATAAATTTTGATAAAGCAAGGCACTTGTAATGGAGATTTGTCGATCGATCGTTTTCGATGATCTTCGCACGATAAAACCGCGTTTGCCTTACTCGTCATCGCTTCCTCGTGGTGCGTTTTACGCGTAGGCTTTGTTTTACTATAATTTCGCTTGAGTTTTCTTTCGTTACACTTTTTCAGTCGTGAGATTTTTACAGCTAAACACGCGTACCTTCGCATCGATTAACAAGGTACATCGAGACTATATCCAACATAATTCATAGCACGGAGAGGAACTGCTAACTAATCTAGTTTACTGTTTTCAGCCATCTTTACAGGAGTGACCGCAATACAGTGTTTCGTAATAGAATTTTTTTACTTCCATTTTTATCAATTAAAGTTACATCTGACACGTTCAAGGACCCCAAGGGATAATGCTTATCGTTTTCGATTATTAACATTTCGATGCTTTCGAAGGAACTCATCTGCAACTAAACCAATTAGAATAACTATTAACAACAGTAGAACCGATCGATACATGGGACGAAAATATTCGAACAACCAATTACGAGAACTACAATTACATTACCTTTGCATTCAAGATACTTTCGAATCCTGAAAATATTTCTCGTCCAATGTATCAACCAGGAATACCTCAAGTTCATCCCCATCTTTGATCGGGAGGAATCGAAGGAGGATAAAGGGCAGCAGACTCCATAACGAAACGTTGAACCTTTTTTTCAGTACAACCTGGATTTCCGAGGTCTGTCGGCGCGCGGGACCGGCGGCTCGCCGTACAGGGGCGGAGAGGGTGCAGGTGCCGACGGCGACGGCGGCGGTGTTGGTGTCGACGGTAGCAAGACGGGCTCCGCCCCCGGCAGCGACCCGTCCGTCTGACAGTTTGGAATGGCCCGACGGGCCAAGGGGGACGCTCGCCGCACTCGGGTTTCCTTTCTACTTTTCTAGGAAGAACCCTCGCCTGCCCCAACGAAACGTACACGTCGGGCTCCTGTGGACTCCCCAGCAGATTTCTCGGTTCTCGTTGAGCGTAATTTCGACAATTTCCGAGGGGATCAGTAAAGTCGCGCGTATAGCGGTTAAGCACCAAGTCTAGAGGAACTTTCCGAGTATAGTAGAGGTACCATTATATAGGGACGGTACGAGTACCAAGTTTCCTTTATTTGTAGTCAAAGTTACTTCCGCGTTTTCAGTCATAAAGAAAGGAATTATAATGTTAAGGAATCCCTTCGGGAAAAATGAAATTTTCCGAGACTGACTTGTCTCGAGGCACACTATTTGCTCTGAACTAGAATCTCTAGCAGAGAACAAATACTTAAAGACCATCGATGAACGAACAGTGGACGATCCAACTTGGATCGTCCTTTTCCGATCGTAAGACGAGGTGAGTCCAGGCTAAGGAACCTTCATTTTACAAGTTTGTTTAATAAAAATAATCTACCGGTGCTACAGGGCCAATTTACTGGTTTCCTGGTCGTATAAGAAGTATTTAGATAGTAAGCGGACCGCGTAATTTCTTGCAAGCACACTGTATCCATGACGGGATTGTCTTTGAAAACGTGCGATTTTCAAAGGGATCGTTAGATGTCATCGACGTGTACGTTTCTCAATCGTAACTGCTACGAGCACAAGCTATTATACCAGCGATTAGCCACAGTACACGTTTCTGCGTTGCTCAATATAGAAAGTGTTGCGGCTCGAATTAAACCGCACTCGAGAAGCGATTTTAATCCCCTTTGTTTGACTGCCATTAAACGTGACGGAAACCAAGAGGCACGCGTCGATCGTGCTCTCTGATGGCAAATCTCTATATTCGAGTGGTATTTATTTGAAAATTTGCATTGCGCGTGCAAAAGTTATAGAAAGACTATAATCAATTGTTTCTTCGAGAGATCGATGTTACCTGAATTTTTCGGAATTGTAAACGAAATCGGCATGTACGTTTAACTCATACCTATGACCGAAGGAGACACAAATTAACGTCACTCGAAACGAACGAATTTCATCGTGGCAGTAAGTCTTGAATAATCTTCCATGTGTCTACCAAATGTCTATGAAACGATTTAAGTTGCAAGATAAATTACACCACGCTCACAATGGCAATAATGCAGCCATATCAAGCAAGTTGACGTCTAATTACGAACAAGGACTGCACGGAACGATCAAAGTCCGTAGCAAAAATCGCTTTGTGCTGCTTGAATTTCTGAAGCCTTCCTTGCCAAATCAATAATCAGCGTATTCAATAATCCCTTCCGCTGCACCGTTCGAATCCGTGCAATTTCATAAACCGAAACGTAATCCGAGTAGCATCAAAGCGATATTTAACTTAAGGCACGTTTCGTCGTTAACGAGTCTTCACACTCTTTGCACTAACTTTATTCCTTCGTTATTCGTTTGTTTAACAATTTTCCGGATGACACTGCATGAAAAGAAAAAAATTGTTCTTCCGTGTAGAAAAGTTGGTGCAACGACAATAACTCGATCGATACACCTTTGAAACTTTTAAAGGCCGACTTCCCACTCACGCGTCTCGCCAATTTCAATCTAGTAGGAATCACCTAAAAACGGATATTCTAACAATGTCTTTTTTCATCGATTTCTCCTTGTTACTTCGAATCAAGTGTCGTTAACGCAACGTGCTACGAGACGTAACGCTTCTCGAAATTGACTTTCCAGCGTCCAGCAACTATCAGGCATCTCGCAAATTAGTATAAACGACGAAATGTTACACACGCACTAGGTACGGTGGAACGTGGAATCTGAGCTTTGAACTATTCAAAAATTTCGATATCACCGTTCTGGGAAAGACGAGAATTTGTTCTTTTTCTTTTATTAGTGAATTATAAATTGAAGCAATTATAATTGTAAGTCTAAGCAAGTAGAATTATCTTATCTAAGGTAACTTTTCCATGAAACTATTGAAAGTTTTACCGCAATCAGATTCGTCGTGGACCACCGAAAGGAAGGACTACGCTACGAAAGAATTGATTCCGGTTTCTATGACACATACTGCGGAAACGTAGCTGAAAAGGTACCGTTAACCGCAACTTGTATGCCGCAATTATGCGAATGATCGAACTGGCAAGAGCACAGCTTACATTGTGGGGCAGGAGATGGTCATTGGGGGTAACCTGGCGGCGGCAGCAGGGCGGTCAGGGACGTACTTTGTGGCAAAGACACCATTACTCACTACCCAAAAAAATCTCGTGGCTCAAGTTCTGTTAGACGTTAAAGAGATCGGTCGCTTGGCTCGTACGAGCGTAACCCGCTGCTACGTGCTCTCAGAATGTAAGTTTCGCGTGGTAAACAGAATGTTTCGTCTAGTCAAGACAGAGGCGGGCGTTGTCGAAACGAAGCTTCCTTCCAAGTGCCACAATAGAATCGCGATTGTAATTGTAATACTCGCGCAGAGTCGTCTTTGAAACCGCTGACGAAACATATTTCCTGTCTCGATAGAGAAACGAACGAAAATAAAAACGTCGAAACCTGTTTCGAGCTAATCTATAAACAGTTAAAGAGTTATCCGCAGAGACTCAGGTCGAACGAGACGGAGATCATCACGATCGCGATTGTGCACGAAGAACACCGACTCGCATTTTCTATTTCGCGAATTGAAAGACCCTCGAACCTATGCCCCGAGTCAGGCGTAGATAATATAGTCAGCATAATCTAGTAACGTGTCTTTAAGAATTGCAAGTGGCTACGCTAATCGCGCCGTATGTAAACGTTATCGAGCAATCCGGTCGAAGTGTTCTTTGTACACCGCAGAATTCAATGTTCAATTGAACACCATAGACGTCACTCTTCCGCGTAACAAGTCGAGAGGGGCAACAATATCGTTGCCTCTGAGTTTTCAGGAGTTTCGATCGCTTATTAGTCAGCCGGAAGTGCGGCGCGGTACGATTTCTCCGTGCATTGGAAACGTTTGAGATAAAAGCCACGCTCTCGAACGTGTGCAAATTCGTTCTGTCACGGAAGTAGCAAAGATGAGCGATCGTTGATGCCATCGATGTTACATATTCGAAGAGTGGCGACGAAAACGTAACATAGAGCCGTAAAGTTCACGCGAGCTAAACGTCGACCAGTCATGCATTTCTCGTACTTACAAGTATGTATGTTCGTATGCCTGTTTGCGTGTGTACGTGCGCGCGTGTGTCTATATATACAGGTACTTATATGTATATATAAATGCACATACATATAGATGTACACGCGCGCACACATCGATTCTGTATAGAGAAATATACAGAATTGGCACAAAGAATGTAATATAAATATACCGTAACGATCACAGAAATTAGTGGAAAAAGAAACGAGTCGTATTCAGTCGATGTTTCGTTCGAAGCATACGTACATTTAATCGTAACAACTCCGCGAACAATATCGAATATACCTCTTTACGGGATGAAAACGATCTACGTATATCTTCATCGATCTGGCATTAGAATCGGCAATGTTTACTGCAACCGTAGAGAAACGAGGCGCAAAACCGCAAGTCTCTGGTCGAAGAGGATGTGAATAGATCCTCCTAGATATGTTCCTAGAGTGTAATTACGCGGATCCGCATTCCGTATTTCGTACGCGTTACCTCGCAGGAATCTAATAAACGACGTTGTTATAAGAATTCGTAACACACGTACGCGACGCGTTTGTACAAACTCTGTATCATAATTTAAACCGTAGTCTCTATAGCATAGAGTTTGTCGGTTGTTAAGGGGATAAGCTTAAGTTTTTTGTATAAAACGGCACAAATATTTTGTAAGGTGATTCAACGGGGGAGTAAGTTTTTAACGTGATCGTTGAATTTTTCATCTCATTGTAGGATCGCGTCGAATTCATGGATCATTACGTAGCTATCGTTAATAATCGGCTAGAAACGATCGGCGAAGCTCGGTTGCCAGATCTGTCTGAGAAGCAAGATTTCGATCCACAGGAAGAACGCTGTTTGGGTTTATGTTTTGATTTCATTCTCAGTACTTCGGATTCTCTCGTCTGAAAACGTTCAGATCGAACGTTATACCGTAATCTGTACGACAGTATTCTTCTGGGTATTTTTCAAGGATCCTACCTGCGATCCTGTACGATAATTTAAAAGTCCGTCGATGTTCGACGAAACACCCGTTCGAGATCTGGTGGCATAGTTTTGCGTCGGATCGACTTTGTTGTTTCCTATCCGACATGGGGTTCTCATTGCATATTAACATTAATACCATTGGTGATAGTACATATTAGCTCATCAGAGTTCTAGTCGTTGCATAGAAGTCAGTTGGTAAGTGTAACGTGTATCGATTATATCGGTTAGGTATATTAACAGTAACAGTAACAATAACGATTCGAAATGAATACGCTAGCATCCACTATCGTGGCATCCCCAGGAGCTTGACAGTCGATTCCAAAAAAAAAAAAAACCAACGCCGATCCTTTTCGTTCGCCACAAGTTTCGAGCAGAAACTCTCGAATTTATTATGTGTAACTCTACCTCAATTCGTAGTTTAGAAACATGAACAAACACCATCCAGAAAAAGAGGCAAGTCTTCGCGACCATAAGCAATGTTTAGATGTCCTTTACATTTCAGCATCGATCAATCGTGTTTGTCGGCATACGTAAATTTAATCGACGTTCGAAGCCGTAACAGGCGTTTTTTAGGGTTTAGAAACAAAGCAATCGAGAAAGAGAGAAGAAATGACTTCGTACGGGAAGTTGGGTAGAGTAATTAAGTAACTCGTTTCCAATTGACTCGAATGATCATCGTCGCCATCGATCGTTCCTCTCTTCTCCTAAATGTAACGTGTTCTCTCATTCGGAATCAACGCGTCTCACTCCTGTGAACGCAAAATATGCCTACGCTTTGTGGCTGTTTTGTGCTCTGAACAATGAACCCCGGCGCTAGTGATAACGAACAAAATACATAGTGCAAAGTGCAATGTTAGTATAATACATACATATAAATATATATATATATACATAATACTATTACGTACGTAATTATCGAATAGCGACGACTGCAGTTAGTTGGACTATTTCGTGCCTCTGGTGTTACATTACCGGTGATCAACGTTTAATTGTCTCCAGATTTTACTTTCAAAGGAAACATTGACGACGGAAAAACAATGGCAACCTTGCGACAGGCATATGAAACCAAAAGTGACTCGAAGTTTAGAAAATCGAACGATCAATTGGTATTTCTGTTTATTATTTTTATTCCCGTATATATTCTAAAATTGTCTATTTTCCAAATCGCTGGAAATCTATTTCCTATTTTCTGTCGTTATTCACGTTTACTCGAATGAGTTATTTAATATTGCTAATTCTTTTTCTTTTCTTCTTTTTACA
The DNA here is from genome assembly GCF_050948175.1 of Xylocopa sonorina. Classification (NCBI taxonomy): domain Eukaryota; kingdom Metazoa; phylum Arthropoda; class Insecta; order Hymenoptera; family Apidae; genus Xylocopa; species Xylocopa sonorina. The sequence goes on along the minus strand of NC_135196.1, from coordinate 10,551,020 downwards.
ATATACATGTACAGTCGAGTAATCATAGTTTCACTGTCTATTCGCATAACGATTAATTAGCTAATTGAATATCCAAGTATCTAAGAAAAAGTACTGATTCGCAGGGCAATCGCGTCTAGACGTGAACAATAAATTCTACAATCGTAGTCTTTCCATCTTTTAGTGGTCTAGTGGAAAAATAATAGGTACCATGCTTCGTACACCATCGTTTTGATATATCTCTCGGTCCTGCGTTAGTTGAACGATTCTAGACAAATATCGATGACAATAATTTCGGATAATTACTTTCACGTCTGTTGGCGAACACTTGATCCTGATAAAGTAGCGTACTATCGACGACAGGGACGAGTATATTTTTTAACGTTATTCAAACGTGATCCAATTGAATTTCCGAACGGTATTTTGATTATATAATCGATCTAGAGATCTCGCGAAATTTTTCATATTTTTCTGGAAGATCGAGACGGGTTTCCGATCGAAACGAATGATTGCTTGATCGTGAATGACGTGAAAGTGAAGCGAGTGTTACTGGCACGGTAATTCTGCCACTTATTTCGTCTCGTGAAAATCGTAGACTTACAAAAATCTCTATTTTGTACCAAGTAGACGATGAATTCGAAAATTATTTAAATTGTAGTAAAAATAATTCGAAAAGCTTTGCGCGATTGCATCTTTCGTACAGTTAACATAATATTAAAGAAGTAATGTGTTAGTTGAAAAAGAGAGAAAAAGAGATTTAAATACGTGTAATATAATTAATATTCTCGTTGCGATTGCTTTCTAGATAATAGCATCACTTTATCAGCAATATCGCGCCATTAACACTAACTTCTTTGATTTTCTGAAATTTTATTCTCGCTCATTGAACTCATACAGAAATGCTACAATACCATTCAACTTTCGATCTCATATTACAGTCACGAAGATATACTAACGATAACACGCGCATTAAAATAAGATAGGAAAGAAGCGAGCAAAATAAATTATCCAATCGTCTCTTTTTAATTACAACTCTTTATATAATGTTTGGCAAAATCAGTCGCAATTCTTCGGGTGTATGTATAGGATAAGTGATATGTATCAATTCCCCGGAAATATTGTCGAGATCTGACGATCAATCGACGATACTATAAAATATTTCTGACAACACTCACTCGTGGGAATCGATTTAATTAACTTACCCTATATGCATGTACGTGTATACGTTTACGTGAATGCTACGCTCTGCATATTATGAGCTTATAATAATTTAATATAGTGGGAAAAAAAGGACTCGGATTAAATCGTGAGATGAAGTTCGTTCAGTAGATAGAGCTATCTTTTTCTTGTTGTATACCGACGGATTTGATTCATAATGTGAAATTAGGAGAAAAGAAGAATAAAGAAGACAAGTAATACACGTACATCGACGCACATCGTAGGCTTTATCTCTCGTCGATTTTATCTAAAGCTCTGTACACAGTCGTTAAAAAAAAAACAAATGTGCAAACTTGACGGGAAAAAATAAAAGATAGATTTTTCTACATTTTACTATTACGACTAGACGATGCCAAAAATAACGATTGAGAACTAAGGATTCTAATTTTTGCGATTCTTAGGTCGAACACATATTGCACGACGCGATTTACAAAAAAAATAAAATGAATTCTCGTATATATACATATATAGTCGTATAGCATACTCTTTACTCTATCTATAACGTAAATTTTGCAACGTTCGCCTAATCGTTTTACTAAGCGCTGATTTCGAGCCCATTTAAAGAACACACTGTCGCAAAATTTGTGATAAACTGTTACTTCGGATATTAATTGTACAACGACGAAAGCTCTTCCTTTCTCTTCTTCGTGTTTCTAAATTTCTCATTCTTTGCCCGGCATTTCTCTAATCTTTCGATCGCAGCATTCGAACGTAGAAAAGAAACAAGTGCATTATCAAACAACTCGCATGAATCACATATATCGAAAAGGAAATAGAGAGTGGGAGAAGACAGAGGTTGACGTAGTTTCCATCTGGACGTGTGAATCGATCTTTTAGTTCGACAAGAAATAGAAACTCGTGTTCAGATCATTTTTCAGTCGAGAATACCGTTCCCTCGATATTTGGACGTGCATACGTGTTTAAATTATCTTCGGCTATGTCTGGCAAGTAATGAAAGCTGGCTACGTGAATAATTGATCAAAGTAACCGAAGAATAGCAAAACAAATGCAAAGTTAGGATGCTTGAACGAAAAGTCGCCGATGGTGATTCTCCCTATTTAATTAAATATTATATCGTTATTTTAGTGAAGTGTAGTTATCGTGAATCTATCTTGCTTAACAATTTTTCTGAATACACTCGATCAAACGTTTATACTTGTTACCAGTTCGCTTCTCCATAGTCTACCATCGCGACATGAAATTAGCTAAATGATTTCTTCTATTCTATTCCCTCCGAGAGTATGAGCTACAAAGTTAGAACGAACTGTCGAGAAACATCTTGGACCCTTCTTGTTTCGCTGTATTGAGACTCAGGGTCGTGATTTCGATCCGACTTACTTGAAGAGCACAGTTTCGAAAAATCGTGTGGACGTCGAGCCGAATAGAGCAAGTCTTTGAGCTGTCCGACCAACGCAAGGAAGAAATCGAGCGTTGTTAAGAGAACACGTCAATTCTGTCGTTATTTCTTCCCCTTCTGCTTTCGATTGTTCAACGTGGGGCTGTGATTGTCACAAAAAAAAAAAAAGATAAAAATAAAATTAAAGTGGCCGTAGTGTAGTGACGAGATAAATTTTGGAAACGTCGAATCCGTTTGTATAGGTTCTTTGCCGTGACTGCTTGGCGAGAAAGCACAGTTACTTGTCGATATAACGAAAGTTCGGAGTACACTTCGTGTAATTCGTTCGTTGACAAACGAATTCGCCTTCGTAGTTCATACGGTCTTCCCATCGATGCTTAACGTTTCTTCGTTGAAAGATTAATTTATAATAAGGGACACGAGCGGTCAGAGAAACAGCCACGACGACGAGATTTCTATTGCGAGTCTTTTTATGAGAAGAAAGTACGTTTTACCCGTGGTAGGTTCGGTTTTACGCTTCGAGCAAGTTGTGCGTGAAAATATTTGACGATTGAGAGAGTGTATGCGTGCGTGTATGCGTTGGACATATTAAAAAAGAAACAAAAAAAAAAAAATGAACGCTTACCTACCTACGATGATTTATTACCGAACGTTTTATTTGTATCGATGATATAATACAAAAAGTATCGATTGTAGACGAATTTAGCGTAGATAGGTTTCGTACTTCGTATTTAATGAACATTCTTGAATCATTATATATCAAGTATCACATGTATTGAAACTGAAGAGGACAATGAAAATAAATAATTGTAATCAAAGTCGAATGCCCCCTCAACCTTATCATCATCCTATCACCCCCGATATTGCCAAGAAATTGAATTAAGTCTGAGTGAAGCCGTAATATTCCACTGATACATTTTCCTTTCTCTTTTTTAATGAATGCTTGTGCTTCTTCTAAAAAAAGTGGCATAACGTCTCGTACTTTAATTTGTACTACAAACGAACGGTTGAAATAAATAGCATAAAAGCATAATCCTGATGGTATTTTAAATACATTTTATAAGGATCTAGAAACCACACGAGTTATAAATAATTGCATATGAATGCTCAGACAACACAGCAAATCATATAACACTTCAAAATGCACCAGTGTATCACGGCATTTTTTGTAATCTAACTCTATAAAAGTTTTATTGTACTTTAACTTATACTTTAGTAGTTTCATCGCAATTTATTTTATATTCCCCGCTTTAGAGGTAAGAGAGAGAGAAAGATATATAAAAAAGCTATAAGAAAGAGTGAGACAGATGTTACCTACCCTACTCTGGAACCCCTGGCGCCATCTCTGTGAAAAGTGCTCAAACTGGTCGCACAGCGTTATCGACAGCGAAGTGAACTAGTGAAGCACTAACGCCATCTCTCGGAGAAGAACTGAAACTAGTCGGTCGTTAGTTTCATTACTTTCCGCAGAGATGGCGCTAGTAGTTCTTCAGTAGTTTACTTCGCTGTTGATAATTGTGTGCGACCAGTTTGATCACTTTTTACAGAGATGATGCCAGAGAAGGGTAGGTAAGATCTGTCTCACTCTTTCTTATATATCTTTCTCTCTCTTATCTCTAAAGCGGGAAATGTGTATGAATCCAGTGAGATATACAAGAAAATACAATAAAACTATCGAAATATACATCCTGACAACACAACTTTGTCACAGTAACAGCACTGTGAACAATACATTTATAATTACTGTGACAAAGATGTGTTGTCGCGGTACATACATGTGTTGAGCCAATAATGTAATTTATTACGAAGTATGTATTGATTTTTTTTATTACTGTATAATATGATCTTTTTATTGGGCGAGTGAAATTTTTCTATCATAACAATATCTCACTTTACAATGGTGGAATCTTCTTGTTTCGCTATTGAATTTAAACTCGTATATTTTTTATCTGTATAATCGATAGATAGACGCAGTGATCTTGTTTGGAAGAATAAGAATTACAGATAATTCTGATGATAATGAAATATAGTATAGTTGGTACCGAACTAGTTAATATAACAGAAACCAATGGTATCGCACTTCGCTGGCGTTTCTTTAGTTTATGTTTTCAGTAGCGCCAGTTTGGTGCAACTGTGACCACTTTTGGTACTAAAATATTGAATCCTTTTCTCTGCTATCATCTGACACAGCATCTATCCGAAAAGATACGTGCATTTAATGCCGAAAATCATGTATCTGTAATAGCAGACAACGCAGTTTGAAATATCACAGTAGGAAATTAATTCCACTTTTTCTTATCGTATAGTCAATTTTCACGTTACTCCCACATTAAACATGGATAAAAGAAAAATGTCGTGAGTACTTTACCGCCCTTGCCCATACATTTTTACGCTTTAAACCAATCGTTCGGTTGTAAAATTTTGTTGCTTTATTTTGGATACTAGTGAACAATTTTTTTCCACTAAACTCAGTAAATATACCTTTGATAATGCAATGATTCGGGGAATTAAAAACTGCTAGGTTATTCTACAACTCATACGTGCCCTTTTCAGTTTATGTTGTTTATTTAATTTTTAGTTCAATTTATTATTTATCTCTGCACGAAAGCTGGACACACGGATGATAATTTTGATAATTCGCTGTGCAAGTGAAAATATTTTTATATTAGGTTAGTTTTGTTGATCCCTTATGAAATGTTAAAGCACATAGGTTTAAAGATTATTGTCACACCGGGGCGATTTATTGCTAATTCCTCGGAATTACTTATGATTATTTTCTGTAAATTCTACCGTTATAAACTCCAAGCACTAAGAAAGTAATTGACACAATTGCTAAACATGTCTTTCTCTGTGTTTGTCGAATTTATTGTGACAATATAATAAAATAAAAATTTGCATTAATAGGGGAATTTAAGATTAATAAAAATTAATCAACTACCAGAATGTTACTGATTCTAGTTATGCATTTATCTTTAAATGTAGTTATGTTTTATATATTACAATGTAAAATATGTATATGTGTACATGTAATATTACTTACATTAGTATTTTGTGTTTTTTTATTAACATGTTACAATTTTATCCATTATTCAAAGTAAAATATTGTTAACCGTTCAATTAACAATAGTTTATGCATTGAAAAATTGGATGTGTAATTTTTAATCAACTTAAATATAAATTATTTGTTATAATTGATGATAATTGATTGATTCAGTAACATTTTCTTTGTTTTAGGACAGCAGGGGATTCCCTGTATCAAATTTTAGAAATTCCTAAAACTGCCACTCCTGAAGAAATTAAGAGGACTTATAGGAAGTTAGCGTTAAAGTATCATCCTGACAAAAATCCAAATAACCCAGAAGCAGCTGAAAAGGTAAATCAGGCCAAGCGAATATTTTCTTTATTTCGATAATTGTCTATTGCAGTTGTACGTATACATAAAAAAATTTTTGTTAAGACCTTAATCTTATCTAATGTTTTTATTAAGAGCTTTATCTAATCTATTCAAACATTATTATGTTTTAGTTTAAGGAAATAAATAGAGCACATGCTATACTAACAGATTTAACTAAAAGAAATATATATGACAACTATGGATCTCTTGGATTGTATGTCGCCGAACAGTTTGGTGAAGAAAACGTCAATGCGTACTTTGTTGTTACTTCTGGTTGGTGCAAAGTAAGTTTCCATTAATCTCCTTTGTATAAGCAACATTCAGTTACAGTATACATAATTTTTCATTAAAAATTAATCTACTAAAATTAATCGTAAAATCTTTTCTATGTCAGTTGTAAATTTATCAATATAACTTTAATCTTAATTACAAACACTGGATAATATCAAATTATTGTTCGCAGGCACTCTTCATATTTTGTAGTCTGATAACTGCATGTTATTGTTGCTGCTGTTGTTGTTGCTGCTGCAACTTCTGCTGCGGCAAATTTAAGCCAACACCGCCAGAAGATAGCGGAGCGTACCACAATTTACAGGTAAACCTACTGTCTATTTTCCTATTTTTTAAATATTTTGCAGTATAAATAATTGCACATATAAAATTTTTAATGTCTTACATTGACAGCCGTACTATTAATTATCAAATACTATTTATAATCGATACTAATCATTTGAGTGAAAATCAATAATAATTATTCAATGTTGAATTGATAGAAAATTCGGTGATATAATTATCTATATAATTTTAGTTAAAATATTTGATTGTTTATTATGTAAATGTGTGTATGTGGTGGTTCGATAGAACTGGCGAAAAAAGATTTAAAAGTATATACATCCGCGATATCATAAATCACGGCAGCAATCTCACTAAATAATGTGGCTGAAGACACAAATATTAATCTTGGATATGACAGTGCCGTCCGATGGTATTGTTTGATTGTCGACGGACAATGCATGCAAACTAATTACAGATAATGTTTGTTAGTCCGAACAAGGCAATTTAAGTTATATATTTAACATTTGTTTATATATATTATGTAAGATCGGTGGATATCGGATCGGTGGATCGGTGGCAACACTGTTTTAATATTTCAATTTGTGTTCTGGCTAATCAGTAAAAAATATTCATTATAAATAGAGCCTCTATCTTTCGAGTCTCATTAGGTGACCACATTATGCGTTCATGTTAGTGAGACTAGAATTATTTCTCCCAAATATGGTAATTCTATCAGTAATGTCGTTTTTTAAGGTCATATCAAGTTTCTTGATATAAACGTACTTCTTTTTAAGTTACATATATCAGTTTTCTTTTAAAATCACGTTTATTTATGCATCACGAAACTTACATAACTGTCATTAAATAGTTTTTGTTAGTATAGTTTTTACCATATAAGATATAATACTTTGCAGTACAAAAAACACATGGTAGTATATTGGTATCAGGTGAACAAATTTTATGGATCTTAGAAGTTCTTTGCTGATAAGTGTTTATCAGCGAAATTGCATGTATCTATTACATTATTAACAGTAGAAACTGATTGGAATAATTTGATTTCATTTCATTAACTAGAGTATTAGTCTTGCTTTATATTCAATCTACAAGAAACCTTTATTGCATGAACTTTTGATTTTGCATGAGATCTGAAGTTACCTGTAATTCCCTATGTTCAAGCTTATTGTATAATATTTATGTATGATTGTATAATAATTATTTATGTGTAGCAATGTATTAGTTACAGATTAATCATTTTCTTCTAATAATTTGAAGCTTAGAAATACATTACATATATTATAGTATTCTGTGGAATGTCAATACAGAATTAATTTTCCTTATTTTAACATTTGTCGAGTTCTTTGAGTCTGTGTAGAATTCTGTTAATAATATAATTTTTCGTTGTCTGAATAAAATTGAAGCTTTTAAATTCTTTAAATCTAGCTCTTTATCTCTGTTGTTTAGAAGAGTGCTGATATTCTATTTTTTGTAACAAGAAAAACGACATTACTCTTATTATTTAAAAGTTGTGATTAACATAGAAAGAAGTTAAATATAGAAAAAGAAGCAAAAAAGGGATAGAAGCTTTGAATTGTAAATTTGTATACACCATTAATTTGAAAAGTGTTGATATTTCAATGTTTTGTAAATTATGGTAAGAATTTAAAAATGTTGAAAACAATGTTCACTTTTTATAGTTACTACTTCTAAGAACACAGCACATGGTATAGAGATTGTTGATTATACACGTATTTATACTCAAGTGTCCACAGAATTTATGTATGTTAATTAGTTATATTCAAAAAACGCTCTTCAAAGTCGCGACCCATTCTTTTGAGTATTTTAGTGACAGAATTTGTTTCACGTGTTTTAATAATTTTTGTACGATCTCACTATGGAAGGAAGTTATTCCGTGGATGTATAATTACACTTTATCACGCAATTAAGAAGTCGTGTTCTGCATCGTTTCGCAGGTGGTTGCTTTAATCTCAGAGAATTACATGTCTTTATCCTTTACTATTGTTGGTATCGTTCTTTATAAATTTGTGAAGACGAGAAAATAAGATATACATATATATTTTTTTTTTTCTTTCTCAACAAATCAATGCACTTTTTCGATATAACTGATTATTTTCTTGATCAGTCATTTCATGTGCGCCATACATCATCAGTCTGCAATTTCTGATTTAGCCTAGCATGCATTTTTTCGCGTCTGCCTTTTTTTTCTTTTAGAATACGTTAGATTAGCGGTTTTGTTTACGTTGTTGTTGTATTGTAGCGGGACCTGAATCCAGAGGCAGATGTTGTGACGAATCAACCCAGAGGCCTATCCAAGGTAAGTCTTTTCTAGTATCAGTGGTTCTTAATCCTCTAATTTTATAAAAATATGAGCAAATTTTGTTTTAACTGTGATTAATGTCCTAAAATTTGTTTGTATCTGTAAAATGTTAGCACTATTTATTTTCATGATAAATAGAAAAGAGTAATACAGATGATATTTGTAACAATTGTCAAAGTTTGTTTGTTAACTGTTCCCTTTTTCGTATCTTCAGTTGTGTAGAATGTATTTGTTTAACAATAAAACTGTATCTTTGTTCGATATTTATGTGTATGATATATGGAAGTATAAAATGATGAATTTTTAATTGTAAAATTACAGTGCTCGATATTTTATTCAGTATTAGAATACAATTTTATAGTGACTTTTAATTCCTAGTAGATTCTTGTAGAACCGAGAGAAACCCATGTAATGAAATCAAATTACCTTCTACATATATAGATATATAGATATATATGAATGTGCTAATAGGAGAGGAATCGAGAACCATTGAAACAAACATGTGATACATACCGCCTCTCGATCATTTTCACATTAGCTTCTTGAGACCGGTTTTTTCCTTATTTTTTCTCATTTCATTTTATATTTTGTTTCTGGTCTTCATGCAGGAATATGCAGAACGAGAATTGCAGGTGTGTATACGTTAAGGACAAAGACGAAGCTTAAAATTCAAAAAACGGAGTTCGCGACTGATATGAGCGCTTTTTGGTTCGAAATAAGTTTAAGTTAGGGGCTAATAAACGTAGAGAGTTCCTATAATATCAGCAAGTCCTTCATTAAGTGGTCTCTGATGCAGTATTTAACCGCTTTCAAAATTTCGTTTTCAAATGTATGAACTCTAATGCGGAAAATAAAGCATTTTTATATATGGTCCTATAGTAATTTACTTCTTCCATTATGTTTTCTTCTTATGCTATGTTCGTTGAATTATAGAGAAAGTTAATATTTATGATGGATCATTTGCGTGGTCCCCTTCGAGATCCTACAATTTTCGTAAGGAGGTAATAGGACAAACATAGAGAGGACTAAAAATAAGATATCAGAAGATACAGATAGACGGAATGTGATGATCATTGGTAGTTTATGCTTTAGGTACAAAGCGAGTGAAGTGTCTGTTTAAAACATATTTAATTATCTATTAGATATGCAAGCGAAATTAATCAAGCTCTGCTACCAATGAGTACATGTTACATCTGTAACACGCATTATTCTCCAAATGTCATATCGTTGGTATTGTTAAGAGTTTACGTGTGAAAGAAATTTTAACACATTTCCCGAGTTCACTGTATTTGTTATGTTAAACTGATTGTACTAAAAGAAATGATAAATATTCTTACATGTTGCATATTGCCTAAGCGTTTATTGTCAGCGTTACCAGTTCGTGTTAAAAATTAAATATTTAATATCGATTTAACAGGAAGAAGAAAGCGACGATGATGCGATTACAGCACAACCACCGGGTGGCCCGCACAATAATTCATCGAGCCAGCAACCAATTTTCGCCATGCCTCCTCCACCAGCCACTGTTGCCGATGAAAATACGAATTTGAACAGCGGTGGTGAAAGAGTTATTTACACAACTGGTATTTCGAGCACATAAATACTAATGCACGTTGTCCATCAGGTCACAATTTCTTTTATTTTTCTTATTTAGCTTTAGCTCTATTTACGTATTTCTTATTTTTGCCTTATATTTTTTTTATTCCCATGCTACCAGTTAAGCGTGTTGTAAAGAAATATACAACACGAGCAACGTATTAATACTATACGACATTGCTTCGATTGATAATTTAATTAATGTGCAAATTGCACAAACTTCAACTTTCACACTAATCGGAACCTACTAGCTTTGATCGCGCCAAAGCTTGAAACCGAAGAAAACAGTTCATGTATAATTTTAAACGAACGTAGGATTGTATTTCGCACGAATTGTTAATAAAATACCAAAGTCGATTACCAAGGTTCGCAAAATGATGATATAACAACTGCTGAAGTACCATTGAACCAAACTTTTCATTAATAAGACTTCGAAACTGATATTTTATGTCGAGATCGAATTTTATTAGATAAACAATACATAGCTTACATGATGATGTCTTTTTATATATAAAATAATTTATACATGCAGAATTATTTTGTCTACAGATTATACTCGCCTCGACCAAAAATAAGCTAAATGCATAAGCTTTCTTCAGAATATAAACTTTTCATCTTACAATCGATTACAATGAAGTCTTTTTACGACAGTTAAAACCGATAAGCGTCAATAGAATTAAAAGGGCTGTACTATCGATATTTGAAGTCCAGTTTTGAATTGTTCAATTGTTTCAAAACTTATTTTAACTAAGTATTAAAAGTTAGATTTTTTTATGGAGCGTAACTGAAATAGCTGGTAAGGGACTTTAGGAGTGTACTCTTCTCGCGTTAAGATTATATAAACATGTGATTTTGAACCAGTATTGTACATATATTAAGAAACAATAATTTTTGTACGTATGTTTATATAGCTTTGTTTCTTAAAATGAGTTGAATACACTCCTTCGGATAGTTATGTACCGTTTAGTTCCTTTGTACCTCGTAGCTATAATAGTTGGCTAGTCGTTCTCTTCGTTATAGTAGAATAGTGTTTCCGGTATTTCAAAGTTAAAAGAATACTAAACGAATAAAAATTACGTTACTTTGTACGGGATGAATTTTTTACTTAATTTTTTTAATTATATAATACGATTCGAGTAGAGCATTATGTATAGATATTGTTTAAGAAAGCCTGTAGTCTTAGAATGCTTATCCTGTCGTAGCTGTAATTGCGTAAAATGTGTTTCTAAATTTTTGGTCCACTAAAAGATGTTACATTTGTGATGTCTTCCATCTGCGCATCTGTTATATAGTATGGTTTCGATTCAGTTGATTGTTGCTTCTTCCATGTCTCTCTAGTCTTCCGCGTAGAAGTTACTCATCGTGTTTTAGGGGCTGAATGTATCTTTAACATTTACGATCCAGGCTACTTTGTGTTCCATTTTTGACGTGGTGGGTTTTGCTACTTAGGAAGGCTGTCATTAGGTACACGTCCTTAAATGACCTTGAATCTATCAATCATTCTTTATAAGGTTTTTACTAAAAATCATGGGGTATATTGGTATTTTATGATATATTTGTTACCTTAAGTTATAAATATTTTTTATCTTTTCTTGTCATTTTCTTCTATCTTTATCTATTTATTTTTAAATAAAATTGATTGTAAGATCGAAAATCGTTGCCATTCGTTTACTGTAGCTAAAAGAAGTTATTTGCAGACAAATATAATTCTATATTATATTATATATCTTTAACGTTGGTATATCTATTGGTAGCTTCAATTAATGATATTAATGGTATTTCTACTGAAGTACGAATAAAATATTGTTTTAAATTTTACATGTTTTTTAAATTACGTTGAAGTGTATTAGAACATAAATTTCCTCCCTTAAACGATTCATTAATATGTTATTAGTGCCAGTTTCGTGGTTCTTGAGAAGTTGATTTGTCAGTTGCTATAATGGTCATATGGTATTGCATAGATGTATCATACACTTTTATTTAGTGATAAATAGTACAACTATGTGACTCTTTATTCTAATAAATATTTTTCATTTCATGATGTTATTTTATTTATAGTATTATAACTAATCACATCGATGCAAAGAATAATTAAAATTAACAATACATGCCTATGCTAAAATACACAGCATAACTTTAAATATATGTATATGCTTGCGTGTGTCGGAAAATAGTTGCATTTTCAAAAATAATCTAATGTAAATGATTTCTGCATTACATTCCGTTTTTACTAAACGAACTACGTAAGTAGCGTGATAAAAGTAATTACCTGCGTAATCAATATCAACTATTTTTCGCCTATTACCCCATGATTTTTATGAGGTAATTTTATTTTTAATGCTTGAATTTAATACTTTAGGTTCCAAATAGCAACAGACTCATATGTATCTCGTATTATTATACGATAATTGCGTATACATATGTACGGTCTATCTCACGTATTATGGCACCTTACGTGGCATCAATGCAAACGTAATTGATCAATGAAAGAATGATACCATTAAATAGAATCACTTTTTAGCGTTTTCGCGTAAATTTGCTTTTATGTTAATGTCAGAGGGTGTTACAATTTAAGGTACTCCCTGTATTCAAGGCATCTGTTCTTTCTTTTGTTGAATTTGTTTGTTTTTTTGCCTTTGCCTGCTTACTCTCTATTTAATTTTAAGCTGTCTCAATTAAGTGACCAATAAGTCTCTTGTTTCTGTGTTGAATTTTACGTATGTAATGGATAATCCTTTTATGTATTGCTAATATAAAATGTTAAGAATTATTTGGATGGGATTTCATGAGTAAATCTTTGCGTGCGTTTAAGCAGATCAATAAAAATTTCAGAATCATACAAGAGAAATTAGAAAGTGCAAATAAGAGTATCTTTAAAATTAAATTGGAATCCTAAAATATCTTAATGCAAAGATATATTAGTGAAATCCGATACTTTTTGTGTACAGATAAGACTGTTAATAATAAGTAAGTTTGATGTATTATGCTTCTCTTATGGTACAATCCTTATTTAAATTGTATTATTAAAGACAGTGCTTCAATAATTTATACACGCTGCACAGTAGGTACGCAATCATATTTTAAATGACATGTAATTATCTTAAGAATATTCATTATTATTATTAGATTTTAATTCAAATGTTTTCCTTTTGAATTGTTTTATTTAACGTAATTCCTTTTCGTTCCTTTATTTTAGTAGTTTCAGAAATAGCGATTCTAGAAGACGCAAAGATTGTTCGATGGTTACTAATTAAGAATCTCCCTAACGAGTGTATAGGATAACTTGTGGTAAGATGACGAATTTATTTTTATTGGGTTGTTGATCAAACTAATAAACTAAGGTAGTACTACGTATTCTTCAACTGCGATAATGTTAGTTTGTGCAAAGTCGCCGTAAGAAAAGGTAGGTGCGCATAACAATGTCTCCCAGTGTTGTTTCTAATAGTTTTACCGTCATTCCTATTGTTATAATATATTAACGACTTTAATCACATGATTTATCATCACGAATGAATCGTCATTATCTTCTAGTAATTTTTCAGTAAAATCTACATCGTAGGATTGCTACATGCTACAATATGATCAAATGGGAGTATTCATCGAGATCGAAAGATAGAACATTTCTTCTTCCATGCAGAATTGAATAATATTCTTTTAAGGTATATTTCCGGTGTTACAGATTTTTCCTCTTAATATCGTCATCTTATTCCAAGGATTCCTATATTTTAATCATATAAAAAGTCGATGTACGAAGAACGCAACGACATTAAAAATACTTCTCTACTCTCTGCTTAGCTTTTACATAATTGCGACAATGATTATTGTGATGCGTATTTTCTAAGTGTTGTATTCATTTAATGATACAATTTATTTGTTTGATACAGCCGCCTCTACAAATCCCTTCATTGGAGCAAATGTTGGTGCAACCGGTGCGAGTCCAACAAAGTGGTAGTCACCGAAGGATACAATTACGGTACACAAATGAACGTTAGAACATTTATAACATAATTCTTCACGGGGTGGATTTTGGTCTCGGCTAGTACGCTAACGCCGGTCGGGTAGTATGCTAGCTATCAGAAAGCTCTTGAAAATGTTTTCTGTCGGCTTTCTTGTTTTTTCGTTGTAGTCGAGAGTAATCGATGTAAATTGTTCAGTTTTTTGCACAATGGATACTTATATTACCATTTAAATATTTGTATTACCTCGGTTCAGACTGTACACGTTAAGATAGTTAAAAGCGGTGATCTTTCGTAGCGTTGTTCCGCGGTATGTTTTAATACAATAATACTTCTTAACATTTTGAGGCATTACCACCAGATAGATGTAATTGAAATAAATACAATATTATAGATTAAATATTAGAAGCAATTGTTTGTTATTTTTGAAACTTCTGGACGGGTATAATGTGCAATTAAACAGTACGCGTAAGGAAGATCAGATCTGGTATTAGCATTCAGGTGTAAATCCACCCCGTGGTTTGCAACTAGGTAAAACGAAGAGTGAAGAAATATATAAGGGAACTCGGTACATAAATATCTCATTCACAAATTTTCGATTATTCTAAAACAGCAAAACTTATATGTAATGATAAAAATTACATTTTGTTAATGCATGAAATACATAAGAAACTACATGTGTGCTCGTAAATAAGAATGGCTTAAGATTGCTAGAAAACTTTCACATGTTACTTGTATTATTATACACGATAATTAATATGACAGTGGTAAAGAAGGAGAAAACAAGTTACTAATTTATATAGTTATAAAATCATTCAGCTTGCTTCTTTTATTCCGGTTTATTTGTAATGATAATAAATCAACACTGTGCGCAACACGATACATGTATATATATGAAGAATGGATTTGCTTCGAAACGAAATTCCCAGTTTTTATTTTATTAGGATGATGTGGAATTAATGCGTGATATTTAAAATTCATTTTAATTATTTTATATAGCAAAAGAAATAAGAAATTGATTGACAATATTATTAAGCGATGTATACACTTTATTAGAATTATTTAATGATTTTTATAACATTTGACAGAATTTTCTTTTCTTTCTCTTCATCGACATGTTACTAAAAAAAATTAAAGATGCAAACATTTAACAGTATGTACATTGAAATTGATACAGTGGTATATATTAACGTTTTAAGGTATATTAAATATATGCATTTTATGTGCTGTTATTGTTATAACATATATTACACGAAAAGAATAATATTTCAAGTAGGAGGTATATATTTTAGTAATTTTTACTATCTTGTTGTCATGTATAAAATTTTCCATACAAGATAAAAGTAATAATATTACCACCTGTAAAGCTGATCTCAGCTTTTATAGAGTAAATCATTATGCATTTAATATATTTACTTTACTAACTTATTTTGCGAACGTAGTATAAATGTTTTTGTTGTTTGTAATTTTAATCAGTTTTCTTCGTAAGAATTGTTAATATTTATTACGTATTAAGTGTAAAAATTGTTGTACTTGTTCTTCTGAAAGATATCGCTCCTCTAACAGGTAGAAGATTATATTCCATTAACGTACGACTGTAAAATTAATTTGCATTAATTTTACAACACCCTAATGTCGATTGACAAAGAATCACGACAATAGCGTTACTTTGTTTGTAATTAAAAATGGAGGTATTAAAAATTATTTAACTCTGCTATTTAATAGACAACACTATATCTGTAAATATTTATGCAATATACTAAGAAGTAGGAAACTATACATGTATATGAAACTTGTATCATACATACGAAAATAAGACACTTAAAACAGATCACCAAAATAATTCAATTTTGAAAGAAGGGACCTACAATTGATTGCTAAGTTGTTCAATATATTTATATTGTTTTATTATTTGTAATTAATAATTATCAATTATTAATATTGCAAATAATTCCATCCTATTATTGTAATGAAATGTCATATTTTTATATCGTTACTATATATTACTTGCAGTACTATGTATAGTACTTGTGTAGTATTTACATATAAAAAACTTCTATCTGTGCGCGGAACACTTTCCTAGTCTTGTTTGGTTGATTTGTTCTAAATGTCTGTATCTGTATGTATTATGTATGTGTAGTATAAAATATATCATCTGTAATATTTGTACGTATGCACATACATATGTATATGTATACAAAGCGAGCGATTTATCTCAGATCGGATAAAAGTCTGCGATATAAATGAATTGTATACATTTTACTAAACCACTTTGGTATATCAGTAACAATAATTGATATACATGTGTTAAAAATATAATATGAAATTCTGCACCCCGTGCATAAATACATGCATGCATACGTATTATAAAAATAATTTGTTGTTGAGAGAATTGTAGAATAAATTTCATGCGAATATAATCTGTTACGTACATATATGCACCCCGACAACGCAACTTTGTCACAGTAAGAACACTGTGATATTACTTGCGCCGCGTGGCATCGCATCCATACCCACCTACGTCCACACTCGTCGATTGTTGTATAATATGTGTATATTATTTATAAACAATATAAATATATAATGTCACGCGGCGCAAGTGACATCACAGTGCTCTTATTGTGACAAAGTTGCGTTGTCGGGATGTATGTTTCAATAGTTTTATTGCAATTTGTTGTATACTTCAGTAGTTTCGTCGTAATTTATTTTATATTCCCCGCTTTAGAGGTAAGAGAGAGAAAGATATATAAGAAGGCTATAAGAAAGAGTGAGACAGATAATATCGACCCTACTCTGGAACCCCTGGCGCCATCTCTGTAAAAAGTGCTCAAACTGGTCGCACACAATTATCGACAGCTTTGAGATGTTCACTTCGCTGTCGATAATGCTGAGCGACCAGTTTGAGCACTTTTTACAGAGATGGCGCCAGGGGTTCTTCAGTAGGGTAGTAACATCTGTCTCACTCTTTCTTATAGCGATCTTATATATCTTTCTCTCTCACACACCTCTAAAGCGGGAGATATAATTTATCTTACTCTTTCTATTCAGTGAAAATTAAGGAATTTTTTCATTTAATCAGCAGTACTAATTTACAAAAATCGGACCTAAGTTTAAATGAACTTTTTTGTTGCTTTTGAAGTGTAGTATCAGCTGTAAAAATTTGTCACACGAGTAGTGAATCACCTTGTATTTTATTAAACATATCTTTTAAAGTAAAATTATTATATATTATAATTATAATTATATAATATATAATTATTTTATATTAAAATAAAAGATATTAAACTGTTTTATAAGAATTAATCAATGAATTCTTATGTTTATAAAAATAGAGAATTGCAAGAAATGGAAGTTGAAATGCTTACAGTGAATTCTCTTAATGTCTCTTCGTTGAACTTACTTCGTATCTAAATCTTTGTTTAGGACATATATTGAAATAAGACAATGTTTCCGTAGCTCCTTTATTTCCTTTTATTTCTTATTATTGTTATTTATATGTATGTACAGAAAACCGTTGTTAACCAATTTCAATCGGAAAATCGCGGCTAAAAGTGCTGAACCATTGCAAAGCAATGATACTTCCGCACGTATTTTCTTTCAATATAGAACGTGTAAAAAGACAAGATAAAATCTTTGTAAAGAAATATATCATAGAAAAATGTTTTGTGTATATATATTTTTAGCAGTTCAATTCCTTACCTACTCAGGTATTAGAAAGTAATAAAAAAACAGGTCCCATCGCCCAACTAAACTTGTCCTGGAACTACCATCTTTCCTTCTTTCGCTGTTCACTTTTTCTTACACATCATTGGTGTTTTCCAATTCGTAATAAAAAATTCAAAAATATGCCAAGTTTTTCCAATTAAATCTTTACAAACGACGTCGAAGATATGAAATAGTTTACGATAAGGATGGCGATGATTAATTAATAATAATGACGGCAAAAAAAAAAAATAATAATGAGATGTTTCTCGAATATCGCAGATATAGGATTTATTTCCGTATAATAATTAGAAAATATAATTAAGCCGAGCTAAATTATGATGTTTGTTGATGTTCTTGTGAAACAGATGTTACCAGTAGCTCTCATAATTTACTTTCTTTTTTCACGTAACTCGCAAATGAGAATCACATCTGAGCTTGTACCACCATTGTTGGCTACGTACACCTTTCCTACGAAATTCTTTGCGGTGAGAGAAGTGACGGAGTAACCATTTTGAGAAATGGAATATACGAATATCAAAAAAATATGGCGATTGTGCAATTTTGTGCACGTAAAATGCCAGTCTTCGCGATTGTTTACCGATTTTAGTATTCTTAATTGTCGATCGCGATTTCATAGAAAATATTGCAGTCTCCAATGGTAACAACATAACGTTGTTCTCGTGCGAGGAATGTGGAGGAAGAAGGTAAACTACTTCAGCTACCATACGCCGAAATCCATCTGGCGATACACATGTACGGAAACTAGTTTCTCTTTTTCTGGGCCTTCTCAGCAGCCTTGGTGACCTTGCCCGTAGCATCCTTGAAAGTGACAGCTTTGATGACACCGACAGCTACCGTTTGACGCATGTCACGAACAGCAAAACGTCCCAGAGGCGGGAATTCTTGGAAAGCCTCAACACACATAGGCTTGCTTGGTACAAGTATGACAATGGCAGCATCTCCGGATTTGATGGCTTTGGGATTTTCTTCAGTGGTCTTTCCGTTACGGCGATCGCACTTCTCCTTGATTTCAGCGAACTTACACGCGATATGTGCAGTGTGGCAATCCAAAACTGGTGTGTAGCCATTGGTGATTTGACCAGGGTGATTCAGCACGATAACCTATTGCCAGATTAAAAAATACAAAATGTTAAAATTTTTTTTAATTAAATAAGTACACGTTATACGTACACATGCAACTAGAAAAAAAATCTAAAAAAATAATTAACATTCAGACGCCTTCGGCCATCAACAGGTCCTATGGACCTTCTGGTGGAAACCGCGAATGAAGTTTTAAGTTCTCATCATTGTGCTAATTAATAATTCATAGTAATTTATATAAAAATAACATTTTGAACGCATACCTGTGCAGTAAAATCAGCAGCACCTTTGGGTGGATTGTTCTTCGAGTCTCCAGCTACATAACCACGACGCAATTCCTTGACGGAAACGCTCTTGACGTTGAAACCAACATTGTCACCGGGCACAGCCTCTTGCAGAGCTTCGTGATGCATTTCAACGGACTTGACTTCAGTGGTCAGACCCGCAGGTGCGAATGTGACAACCATACCTGGCTTCAAGACACCAGTTTCGACACGACCAACTGGTACTGTTCCAATACCACCAATCTTGTAGACGTCCTACAATTACAAAACTATTATTGCATGTGTGTTCATTGAATCAGGTAAACTTGTGAAAATATTCGTGCTAATCAGACGTCTCTGACCATCACCAAATTATAAAAATTCTCCGGTGGAAACCGCGAATGAGCGAATATCGTTATCATCATAAAGAGTAAATAAAAATTAATCAATAATTTTCATTATAAGTGTACCTGAAGGGGAAGACGGAGAGCCTTGTCTGTAGGTCTGGTAGGCGGCAGGATAGCGTCAAGCGCTTCGATAAGGCATTTTCCCTCGACTTTGCCTTCTTTGCGCTCAACAGTCCATCCCTTGAACCAGGGCATTTTTGCTGAAACTTCCAACATGTTATCTCCATGCCAACCAGAAATTGGCACGAACGCAACTGCAGTCGGGTTGTATCCAATCTTCTTGATGTAAGAAGACACTTCCTTCTTGATTTCTTCGAAACGAGTTTCGGAGTAAGGTGGCTCAGTAGAGTCCATCTTATTAACGCCAACAATCAACTGCTTTACACCAAGGGTAAACGCGAGCAGAGCATGCTCACGGGTTTGTCCATTCTTTGAAATACCAGCTTCAAACTCTCCGGTACCAGCAGCAACGATCAATACAGCGCAGTCAGCCTGGGAGGTACCAGTAATCATGTTCTTGATGAAATCTCTGTGTCCAGGAGCATCGATGATGGTAACGTAGTATTTAGCGGTTTCAAATTTCCACAGAGCAATATCAATGGTGATACCACGTTCACGTTCAGCCTTCAGCTTGTCCAATACCCAAGCATATTTGAAGGATCCTTTGCCCATCTAAAAATTAATTGCGTTTTATTTTCATATTTCTCTGTCTATTAAACTAAAATTTTATCAATCGTACACTACATGAAGATTGAACAAACAATTTATCACTGTGCCAAAGAAAACTTAACAGTGACATAGTGACAACATTGCCATAATATTTAAGAACCTATTTGAATCAAAAGTATTTTATGGTCAATTTTAAACATTAGACGTATAAACTTACTTCTTGGGCCTCCTTCTCGAATTTTTCAATGGTACGTTTGTCAATACCACCACATTTGTAGATCAAGTGACCAGTGGTGGTGGACTTGCCAGAGTCGACGTGTCCAATGACGACAATGTTAATATGAATCTTCTCTTTACCCATGACGAAGTGTTGACAAGACTTTACTGGTTAACTCTGTAATAAACATATTATATATTCAATTACATAGATAGGGAATGCATATTATGCTAGTACTTCGAAGTTCATCTTTTTTTTTTTTTTTCAAATTAATTTTATGTTCACGAAACCCAAAAAAACAAGCTTAAATTACAGACTATACTCATACATGCATGTTTTGAACCTAAATTTTATGGTCAAATATTTCTTAGAAATTGCTCTGAATTTCACTAAATTCTGCTTGAAAATAATAGCTTTTATCAGCATTATGCAAATTTGAAGAACACTAATTTCCACCGCGAAAGCAGCAGGTGTCTTTGATTTATCGTCCACGTGGCGGTATCTGAATATTCCAGAACGGAACTGGCAGCCATTTTGTACATGCCGAGAATGTATTGCAACGTTGCCACGATTTACTTCTTGATGCTTCGCATTGCACAATGCCACGTTTCGAATCATTTATAATAATTGCTAAGAGGTGTAATAAAAGAGGTGTAATATATTGCATACGCGCAAACTATAACAGCTAATTAATATCTACAATAAACATAATAATATTCCGCTTAATGATGTACCAACGCATTTAACAATTTTTCTTCTAATATGCTTTTAAAGTAACAAATTAAATGCAACTCGAGATATGGATTAATCGAAGTTGCTTGAAGATAATTAGAGATTCATCAAATTGAAAAATGATGCGCAATAAGCATCATAAAAGGTTGCATATATGTTACAATTATTCGAAAAATTAAATCATGTTTATCGTTCAATTACGAGGTATTACGCTTATCTCTTTATGCAATATATTATTCGCCGGTTATCATTTTCGCACGACGAAGGCTGTTCGAATAAGAAAAAAAGAAACAGAGCGATCGTTTGTTACACTGGAAATCTGCGAGCAAGCTCCATTGTTGGAGAAGAGTCGTTCCACAATGTCGTCATTGCACAAGATTTCCAGCATAGTTTTAACATGCATCCGGATACTTGAACAACAAAGCTTCAAACAATTACAGCCTCTTTCCAATGATTTTTCTAAAACTATTCTCTTTATTATTCTTTACTAATTGAACCGCACAATGCAGAATTGAACACCACAATTACTTGCGGCGATGCATGAACTCGTGACCAGAGAAACTGTATAGCTGACAACCGACCGCCATACTGCATCCGGTTATTAGCGTTTTTCTCATTTTGTAAGTTTAAAAATCACGTTAATTAATTATTCATTTTACCACGTAGCTTTTACAGTACGATGAACAATTAATCGGGAGAATTAACGGGGTTTTTCCAAAAATATGACGAACGATATGTACAAAGATCAGCATGTGGTCCGCTATCGGAACAGCCGGCAAATATAACGATCAATCACGCGTCTGTTTTTTCATCGTCGTAATTCACCGAAAAATAACAATATTTCAGCAAAACTGTTATCACTACACATTTCGCCCGTATTTCGTTCGTAATTCTATTCCGTACCTGACGTCCGATGCTACCTTTCCGGTAAGAAAATCGACGGATTATACTCCTGTGCGCAAACCACGAACAACCACTCACCTCCAGATGCCACGACAGAAAGAGATCGTCCAAATGAAGTGACATGCGCATACGGCTTTCCGACCATAGCCTCGAATCCAGCACCTCCACCATATCGATCATGTGTATAACAATGAACCAATTTTTGTGCATTATTTATCACTTCCATTTGGTTGTTATTAATATCGTCGAACGTGGAACAGAACGATCGATGATTTCCTTATAAAATCGTGATCGGTTGTTAGCTAGAACGACCGGTGAACTGATTGTCTTTAGAGGATGAAGCGCTGGGTTTGAGGCTACGGTTACGCAGCAACACCAGGCGTGCCGAGGCTCATATACAGTGCTGGACAAAAGTATTGGCACAGCATGATTGTTATGATAAAAATGCTTATAACTATGAAACAAATTGTTAAAAAGGAAAAATTTGTTTACACGTTTATTTATTTATTATTCTAGATTATTATTTAACAGAAACAGTAATATAAATAAAGTGATATGCGAAATAATAACAAAAACATATTTATTGAGCGTTTTAAGCATGGACAAAAGTATTGGCACAAATGATTGAAAGTACTTAGAAATTAAAAATTAATATTTGGTTGGCCCTCCATTCCTCATGATAACTTCCTTCAATCGTTTTGGCATTGAAGTTACCAATTTTTTTGTAAAATCCGGCTCTATATTGTTCCATTCTTGTAAAATAATAGCTTTTAATTGGTTTTTGTTTGTTATATTATATTTTCTAATTTTTTTTTCTAATTCATTCCAAACATGTTCGATGGGATTCATGTCTGGACTCTGGGGTGGGGTATTTAATGTATGTGCGGTATTGTAAACGATCCATTGTCGTACAATATAGGCAGTATGTTTTGGATCATGGTCTTGTTGAAAATAAAAATCACGCGGGAGATTTAATTTATTAGCACTTTTAAATAAATTTTCCTTTAATATATTTAAATATACATATTTGTCCATAATCTCATCTATGAATACTAATTCGCCAACCCCAGACGCTGCAATGGAACCCCATACCATGACTCCACCTCCTCCATGTTTCACAGTGGCTTGTAAATGTTGTGGATCCATTTCCGTATTTGGCTTTCTCCAAACTAATACTCTGCCATCTGATTTAAATATATTAAATTTAGTTTCATCTGAAAATAATACGTTATTCCAGAATGTGGGATCCTTTTTTATAAATTCTTTTGCAAATTCTTTTCTCATCTTCCGATTCTTCTTGGATATGTATGGTTTCCTTCTTGCGACACACGCAGAATATCCCGCATCTTTTAACACTCTCCGTATAGTTTTCGAACTTACTTCTTTTTTATTTTCTTCATTTAACTTTGCTCTAAGTTGTGATGAGTTTAATTTACAATTTATTTTCACTTCCTTTACAATTTTCCGTTTTTCTCTAACTGTTAACTTTGAGGGACGTCCACTTCGATTCCTACTTTTGAAATCTGATTGATTCTCAAATCGTTTTACGACACTTCTAATAGTGAATCGACTTCTATTAACACTTTTTGCTATTTCACTATAAGATTTTCGCATTTTGTGCAAATTTAATATTATTTTTCTCTCTTCACTTGTAGTTTCTTTCCCTCTTCTTGACATTGTTGCTTGTTATATTTCCTATGTTGCTAATCGACTGAACTTAAGGATGACTGTTAGAAAAAATGACTATCAGGGAATCCCCTACCTATACCATCAAGTGACAATCGGATTTTTTTCGGAGAGATACAACTACACTAAATTTTGTATAATGTGCCAATACTTTTGTCCATGCTTAAAACGCTCAATAAATATGTTTTTGTTATTATTTCGCATATCACTTTATTTATATTACTGTTTCTGTTAAATAATAATCTAGAATAATAAATAAATAAACGTGTAAACAAATTTTTCCTTTTTAACAATTTGTTTCATAGTTATAAGCATTTTTATCATAACAATCATGCTGTGCCAATACTTTTGTCCAGCACTGTATATGTATAGATAGTCCTAGGATACGTGCATGTGTGTACGGAATCGGCAAATGATGGGGATACTTAAACTAGGGAATGCTAAGTCGTTGCATTTAGGGTTGCACTGATACGTTCAATGTTATGGCCTTGAATTCGTTGAATTGCAGAGAAATTCCTTCGAACCACTTAGCAGGATGATCAGTCGAGCAGAGTTAGCTAAGTTTGATCGCGATTTAAATTGACTAGAGATCACAGTATGAAAATTTGTATATCCAATCCAATGAATATTTTTATTTAAATACTGGATCACGAGTAACAATGAGGGTATTCGAAGTTTCCTAATGCTGTAGCAATTTCAGTCACTTCGAATGTGACTTGATACTTTAAATCTCTTGGAAATGTTAGAAGATTTGAACGCCTAGAATGCCTTAATAAGTTCCGAGATCATTGAAGAAACTGATATTTGTACCCCATTAGTTTTGAACTAATTGTAAGCCTCTCTGCGAGTCGTTTTTGCGGCTCGTGAGAAAAGGAGAAAAAAGTCTGTGTGTCAATGAGACAACACTAATGAAATTATAAAATATATCTTTGTTTTCGGTTCATGATACTGAAAACTTTATTATTGCAACTGTCGTTGCAATAATGTGAGTAAACATGATATAATTTATCAAGAGCGATAATGAAATATGTATGTAATACATATGTAATAACATACTTTTTTTTTTGATCAATGAAAGACCCTCCGCGTACCCTTCAAGTTCAATTAGGAGTTAAATGTTAATCATTGTACCATTTACAATATTTGTCACGATTCAACATTATACAGATATTACGTCTGACATTCTATGTACATATGTGTAGATAATACAAACATTTTAATCATTCACTGTGTACTTGAGAATTATCAATATTTATACAGCAATCGTGCATTACGATTTAAGATATTTAACTTAATCAGGTATGCTTATTTTTAGTAATAAGTGTAAAAAATATAGTAGAGAAAAATAAATTATGGTTTATTGCGAGATGTTATGTAATCACGTTGTCTATTATAGAAACTAGTGAATGACTCACTGAAAATAACGGGCGAATCATAATGCACCAATCGTTTTGGTATTCGAATACCAAACAGTATGCAACGTTAGTAATTCCGGATTATATGCGTAAAAGCGAACGAAAATACTTGTATAAGTGCTTAACGATTGTTATGCCGAATGTTCCGTATATTATTATATGCAGAATGTCAAAGTGTAGAAAATATAAAAAAAAATTAAAAAGCGCTGCAAACGTCAGAGCTCCTATACATGTAGACAAGTGGAATAAATGCATAACATTTAACGTACTGAAACAGTGATATATCTCACTTATCAAATATCTTGAGGGTTAAAATCACATCAGTGACGCATTGAAACATATCGCTGAGTTCAGTTTTTATTAGTTATAATTCTATTACTTCATTCAAGGAATGTGGCGCACAGCGTAACTTACAAAATTTTTACGAAACTATTTATGAACTTCTAATGATAACTACATTACTTAACCCGCCACCGATCAGTTTGTTACATAAAATATTAATGAAATAATAGATGAATAACGTATTTCGATATGAATAGCGTTTCGAATTAGAACGTGAGAAAATAACTCTTCTATACACAGCTGTATCGATCGAATGGTGACGAAGAAAAAGATCGATTTAAAATCAGGCTTACGAGAAAGACGCTCCATACTTTTAGTCAAATAATTATTCTTGAATCTTCAAGTGACAAACAGTATCAGTATTAAACATTTTTTAGTGGCAAATAAGTTATATTAGTGCTTCCCAACTTTTTCCTTATGTCCGTGTACATTACAAGTTTCACCAAGTGGTGCAACTTTTTGTCATCACTGTTTTACATTTCTATAAAAAATTCATATGTATTTGCGCCACTTAACGTCAAACAAAGTACATATCCACAACAGGATATGTACATATTTTGATTTTCTTCTTAACTGTTCAATGTGGTCGGTCAGTCGTGTGATTAACTACCAGTAGCCTGTTTTATGTTAATTCCTAACATATGATATTCGTAATATCTGCAAAGTAATTTGATAACTTTGATCTGATAACTAAGAAGACAGAATCACTATACACATTGATTACATATATGAACCATTAGACAGACGTAACAATCGTAATTCAAATGACGCCAATATGGCGTCATCGAGCATTAATATGTGAACCAAACTCGTATACGTTTCTTTAGGCATACATACATCGAATATACAGAAAAGGAAAGGGGAGTTAACAATTCATTTCGAAAGTAACACGTGATTGACATAAAGAAAGAAATTTGGTATATGAAACTGTCATTTATTCGTACCGGAAGCCTCAGCTTCTCCAAACGGTTTCGATGAATGAGACGTATCGCGTGGACGCAACTGAGGCACAAAAAAGAAAAGGAGAAATAAAAGGAAGAAATAGTTCTAAACGTGATTACAGGAGTAGTTCTTAAAGAAAACATTTCGCCAATTTCAATCTGTCTATTTATATTTCTGAATTCCTACTGACATCCGATCGTACAGACACTCGCACGTGGGAGCGGCGCAGCTAAGTTTCGAAAATTTAAAAATAACTTCTATCGTCGAGGAGGAAACGGATATACGTGTAGAAATGGACAAAAATCCGCGCATACTCGCGTGGGTAGACATAATTTATGTTCAAGTACGTAGTCGATGATGCACGCAATGTATGTATGTATGTATGTATGCTTGTTACGTGTGTAATTGATAATTGTGTGGTTGCAGTTATGTTTCACCGTGATATTTTCTTCTCTCCCTTTTTTCACCGTGTTTTCTCTTTCGCTTGTCTTTTTTTTTATATGTTTTTGTTTAACATTTTGTTTATACATATGATTCCCGTTTTTTTTTTTTTTGCTTAGTTGATGCCTCCCCTTTTGACAGTCACGATCATCAACACGTGTCGCGTTATACCTTAATGCCGAAGTTTTGGTCAATTCTTTGTAATCGGAAGTAGATTCTCACATAGCACATCTTCCATTCGTTTGCATTCTCTCCTATAATCCCTTACTCGCACTCTTTCTCGCCTTGTTTCTCATGTGCACATATATCTCTCCATACACGCATTGCCATCTCGTTGGCTTGTTATCTTTTATTGGGGCAATCGTAAAGTTGTACAGGGTGACGTCGTTCAGGCGGTTGATCGGAGAAAACGGTACAATAAAGAAAAGGAAACGGTCCAATTAAATTCGAGCAAGTACGCCAATACTGCTTCGCTGGTCGGTTCTCTAATAATGATCGTTACCTTCGTTGGCATGCGCGATCTCTTTCATCTCATTGTTCGCAACTGATTTCCATACTTCCGTCTTTTTTACACACCGTTGTTGTACGTTTTGTTTATGTAAAGAAACAATGCTCCCTCCGATCGCGCGGCACCTTTTGTACCATCCTGCACAGAGTTTCAAGTATTTTTTTATACTCATACTATTATCATATATATATATATTGTATTTATCGTTATATCTATACTTATAATTATATTTCTATTTACAAAAAGTTGTTCGTTAAATGTTAATATTCAATTATCGCATTATAACATTATTCCTGAGTGACCATTCATTAAGAGACTCGCCTCTTGTTTCTTCTTTTCTTTTTCATTTTTTTTTTCTTCTTTTACTTTTATCGGATAGCTTATTTAAACGCCAAAGCGTCGTGATAAGAAACCGAGATAGCGAGATGACGAATATTGAAACCGGATTATGTAGTCTTTAATGTTACAGTTCCTTGATGCGTAAACTAAAAAAGTTGATTAACGAGGACGAAATCGATCGCTGCTACGTTTTCCCTCGAATCTGTCGAAGAATTAATTACTCTCAAACATATCGGTGCTTTGAAAACATACTCAGCTCGAGAAATAAAAATGTTCATAAAAGATTGGAGACTTCAATGCTAATAAATTTGATTTGAAAATTTTAGTATTACATTATACTGCTCAATGGTTACAGAACGGCCATTGTGATCATCCAGGGTATTTTTTAAAACTTACAGAGACAAATTGTGAGCTGAATATATTTAACAAACGAATGAATAATCTATGCAAATACTCAAATTGCAAACATTTACACTAATCCTTGATACGAACGTAAACGTATTCCTCGCGTTAATTGAAGTATTTACAGATAATTAATTATTTGACATAAATTCGTCTAAAGCTATTGCGTAAACTTTCAATTGAAACGTGTATCAAGAATTCTCTAAATCATTTTGCGCGCGAAAGGCAGACACAATTTCGACATTCGAACACGATAAGTGTAAGAACAAATTTTCTGAGTCTTCACGAACTTCAGAGATATCTACATTGCGTCACTATGACTTTTATGAGAAAGATACTCCTGGTTTGAAAACGCGTAAATCTGTCAGATCTACAGAAGTGAAATTATAGAAGCTGAACGATTGGCATTAAATTCACTCGAAGTAAATTAAAGGATTAATCTCAGATATATCTTTAATTGACTAATACTCTTATTTACAAAATCTCGCGAATACGTTTAACAAATATATTTCTTGGCACAAAGTCGTTATCATTCACAAAATGATTAGGGAAATTCTCGCAGGAGCAACTGTTTGACGAATGTGTTTGAACGATCCGAATTCATCGACCTCGAATGCGCGTCGTTCCATCGAATGTCCGTGCATTCCGTTTTTAATGTTCTCATAAATAAACGATAACAGTAACAATATTAATAATACGATTCAAAGATTTCCGTGCACAGGATATCGATTGAATATTTTAACGAGAATCGAGTTGCCGTTCGGACAACGTCGTGCCATTCGATTATTTAACAAACTTTCACGAATCGCCTTCGCTATAATGCGAGACGTCGACGACGATCTCTGTACACACCCGTTTTTAACATCAATAAACATCTCAATAAAATCAATATCATGCAAACAGTCGTCAGGAGATTTATACCGCGAAGATCACTTCATTAATCGTATCGATCGTGTAAATTCGAGTTTCTCAAAATCGAATAAAAACTAAGGCGAGTCGGAGCGAGCTCGATCCTGCGTATCGTCGAATTTACTCCTGACTCGCGTTCCAAAGTTTCAGAGACACTAACGCAATCAGACTCGAGTGTGTGTGTTTGGAATTTTTGTTTTTTTAATTTTGCATATGATCAATTGTATAGTGACGATTTTGTTTCGTGGAAAAGAAAAAGTGACATTGACGCTAAATTAAGGTTTACGTTATTTGACGTTTCGATTGGGGGTTGAAAATCATACATCGATGTCATTTTTATGTTTAAGCACTTTGCTCGTTCGTGTAAAGATAAGAAATGTTTGCTTAAGACGGAGCTTGGGGCGTCTAATCTAGCATCTCTGAAACAATGTTTAATACATAATAAGATATTGGAAGGCTTACAATATTGGATAAGTTCATAGATTCAGCACTTGTAATGCTCTGTTTTCGAATTTTATACTATGAAATAAGATGGCTGAGAGCAACGGACTATGGTTCGTCAACAAACTTTTGTACAATGTTCAGATGATCGAGTAAAAAATGCAAATAAATCGTATCATCGAAGTATAGTTAACAATGGATACATCTATATAACACCGCGAAGCTGGCTCAACGGAAATAAATAAATTTCAACGATTAAAAGTATTCCTTGTTTAACAGAAGAATAATTACTCTGAAATATAGTATGCAATACGTATTAAGTGATACGTTGCTCAGAGATAATCGTTGTCCACAGCATCCTCTCAGCTATAATTAAAAGTACGCCGACATACTTATTATGTACGTACATAAATCATGCTTATAAATTTATTATAATAATCTAGATAATAATTGTATAAGTAAGGCTTGATTAAACGCACTCCGTTTCCCATTCGAATCTCACTGAATGTTCTCTCCCCATTTTATTAAAATCGCTAACAAACGACGCTATCCTATACCGAGTCGCGTCCACGATCACGATGGACTCTCTTACAGCGTCCCACGATGCTAACAAATCGATAATCAAGATCAGGGATAAATGGGATCGCGCGTAATAAATGGAGAGAAAGTTTAGTCGTCCAGAGTGGTTCCTATGCAATGTTTCTCGCGATGATGTGTATAGGACTAGGTATTCAATGATTTCAAAGTTCCTTCTAGTTTTAGAACGTGGCAGTAGAATAGTATACCCGATACCTCGTCGCAAAGATGGAGTAACTCGAGCGGTAACTTTCCAACTTTTTCGATCCCCTGAATAATTCCACTAATAGAGAAAGGGAGAGAGAGAGAGAGAGAGAGAAAGAGAGAGAGAGAGAAAGAGAGAGAGAAAGCGCGAATGCGTGTATATTACCACTTTTAAACGGCTAGAACATTTTTTACAATCAGCCACGCGATACAAACTGTAAAAATGAAAGGCGCTAAGGCGAGCAAATGTTATTTTTAACAAAACGGACCACTAGTGTTCCTCTAGTTGAATCTTCCTCTTCTTCTTCTTCTTCTTCTTCGTTTACAGAAATATACAGGGATAGAGATAATCTGGAATCGCGATATATACATAGCACAAGCGTTTGATTGGAATTAGTTTAAAAATGTAAACGTTTTAATAATTCAGTAGGAGTTCCTTCATTCCTTCGAGTTATTACACCCTTGCTTCAAAGTAAGGTAGTTTCATTGGATATCGGTACGCCTTACAATTATTCGCTTATTAGACTTATTAGTGTATCTGTTGATAATGTCTATCGCTGTCAGTATCATGCGGATGATACAATCCAAATCCCGCAAAACCTTTCGCATTTAATACGTCCGTTGATAGTATTCTCGGTTAAATAGTGCGAGCACGCGACGTGTACGCATTTCTCTTCCCTCCGTCCCAACTGTTCCTCCGGTGTTCTTGAAAATGACGCGTCCCGTTCAATAAATCGGCGTCTCCTCTGTTCAAGCGGGAAATGCGGCTGCTTACAAAGTGGGAGGTGAACATTAAAAAAATGTATTTTACTATTAAAGTCTATCCGATTACTTATAAATACTAAAAAAGTCGCTATTCTTATTACAAATCACTTCGTACTTTGTAGTCTCGGGGGAATTTTCTGTGTTCTCCGTTGCTTTTCTATTTTTTTTTCTTTTTTTTTTGGTTTTTTTTTCTGTTGCTGCTTTTTTACGACGCAAACGGGCGAGTCTGAAGTTTACTTTCCCCGTAATTAACTGTTACTTCGCCGATAGGAATGATAATTAAACGATTCGTATCTCGTTTTTCTTTTAGTACGTTGAAACGAAGGATACATAACAAAATGAGATTGCACGTACAATAGTAGGGGGTTCTTATGAAGAGTTGATAAAAAGTGTTAAATTATACGGAAACGAATATTTAAGCATCTATTCGATCAATGGAATGTATTAATAGATGTTTGCTTATGTATTATCTACACTATCTTCATGTTTCGAACGTGAAAAGAAGGCTACGAAAGGTAATGACCGAAAATGAGAGCAAAAGTTGGAAGCAGTGATGCAGATGGTGGCTTTAGTTGGTCCCGAACATGAGTTAGTACAGGTTTGTGTAAAAATCTCCATCAGTTAATAAGCAATACAAGAAGAACCTATTTCATGCGTTCGCACTTAATACTCGTACAATTTGTATCTTTTGCTTGACGTATACGCAGCAAGTACCCATGTCTTCTATGATAATTGGAAAAATTGTTTTAAAAAATAAAACGATAAAATGAAAAATTGAAGAAGACAGAGGTGTAAATGAAGAGAAACATGATTTCTGCACAAACCTATTCTAAAAGTCGCGCATGGAATCGTGTCGATCGTTGCATTTACGGATCTCAGCTCATAGCAACACTGCGCGTGTCGAACATAATATAACATCTCTTCCTCTCTCATTTCCTTTCTCTCCTCTTCACTCTCACGTATGATATTTCTCTCTCATTCTCTCATGTAGCATTTGAAACATTACGAGTTTACCTATTAACCTATACGGTCCTACGATATACGAATGAATGTTCCTTTGGCAGTTTATTTACATGCGAGTTGAGCCACGGCGCCGAAAATACCATACGGCAACGAATTCCGGTGTCTAACAATCTGTCAAGTACGGGGCACTTCGAAAATGTTTCACACGTACGGATCAATAGATCCCTCCTCGTGCAGCGAAGTAACACTTCCGAAGGTGCTTCGTCTTGGATGGAGAGTGTCGTTGTTGAGTAATTGGTAAGTCGATCCTTCAAATTTCTACTACCAAGCGTGCGGTAAGCCCTTACGAACAGAACGAGCATAGTCTAATGTCTTCAGAAACAATATTCATTAATTTCAATGTAGCGTAATATATCAGCGAAGGATATCTTGCTCTCTATTATGTTAATTTGGTTGCAATTCAATGCGGTATTATGTCGTGCAAACGAAACATCGAGCGTAAAATCATCGAAGGGTGTAAAAGTTCTAATCAGAATTGTTAAGAACGGTGTTTGCGCGTTCGTAGCAGCGTTCAGCAGCTAACTTCAACGAAACAATACTCTCCATTTACCAGCAGAATCCATAGCTCAACCGCAGCTTTCTGAACCACGATTATTTACAGAAACAATACGATCATATAATTAAGATATCTTGCGCTGCTAGTTCCATTTAACTTTGTACCGCCATTTTCCTCGTCATTCTCACTGGCAGTGTCTCCCTTTGCCTCAACGATAGTATCCAGACGTTCCATCGTGCTCCTCTGGTGATGGTGACTACTCGACAAGTCACTTTCCGGTGTCTCGTCCGAGTCTACGTCGATCATGTGATCGTTTACCTGGATCTTTACAACAGCGTCTACCGGGTACTTCCCTTCGTCACTGGACATCGCTGCCGCCCTTTGCGAGCCTACCCTACCGGATAGTATCCTCTCGCTTTTCTCGCAACGGGGGCAACTCTGGCCGTTCGACGAACCCTCGTCGCTCTGGCATCGGAAGCATATTAAATCACCTTCACTAGAAAAATCGCAATGTTCACAATGAACAATATGGCCATTCCCGTGACAGAGTTCACAGATAGGACTGTCGTCGTCCTCTTTCAGATCCCTATCCTCGTACTCCCTTCGGTCCTCCTCCTGCTCGTATTTCTTTGACCAACTTCTTCGACTCTGATAGTCCTGCTCGCGATACAATGATCTAGGCGATGACGATTGGCCGCTATAATCCTGATCGTGATACAATGACCGGGGTGAAGACGTATGGATTGGACTTTTGTACGCGCGGGATGTTCCCGGTTCCTGGTATCGCTCGTCGAAACGCTCTTCGACGTATCTAATCGAATAGGAGCCAGGTGTTTGTGGTCTATACGTACAGGTACGAGTCTTTTGGTCGCACTCACTGCATAACAATAAGTTCGACTTGCTGCCGGGGTGGGAAGCGTAGCCGTTGCAAGTGCCGTAATACTTCTCGTCCTCGTCGCTCTCGAAGAAATGTTGACTGAGGCTACCAATCGATTTTGTGTCGCTGGACCTACCGGAGATTCTAGCTTCTTCTAATTCTTCTCGATCGTCCGCCGCGTATCTGTAACAGGATTCGCTCGCGTTTATTTGAAATGCGTACAACCAATTGGACGAGATAGAATAAGGTACGATTCGCTCTACCTGTCGTCGGTAGCATCGGTCAGATAGCGTCGTATCCGCGCGATCTTAGTTTTGCCGCGTTCTCGCGGCCTTGTTTCTTGTTAAATGATACTCTCCCGATTCCTCTCGTTGTTGTCCTCCAAACTGGAGGACGAGCTGGCGCCGCAGATCTGCATCTCGATCTCGGCCAATCGGTTCTCCACCTCCCATTGCTGTTGGTTCAGTTTCGCGCTCATCGCCGCGTTCTCGGACTCCAAGCAGATCAGTCGCTCGCGGAGACGTTTTATCTCGGCTAGCAGAGCTTCGTTGGTGCCCAAGAGCGGCGTGGTGCCCTCGCTGACTAGCTGCGTCATGCTGCTCGAGGTAATGCCTGGAAAAAGTGAGACGCGCGATGTGAGTTACCGATCGATCTCGTGTCCGCGAGTCAAGGAGGAGGGTCGAGAAGGTGGAAGAAAGAAAAGAATTTCGAGGCGAGGCGGAAACACTTGCCAGGGTGAGCGGATTGTCTGATGGCGGAGGGTTGCGTAGTCGCTGACGGCGGCGCCCTGGCTGTCTGATCCTCGCTGCTGTGGCCGCTGCTGGTGGCACTCATTGGACTATCCATGCTTCTTGCAACACTCGCGCCGACGTTGTTTCCGGTGCCGGCTAATCCGCGCGATGCCACGGGACTTGGACTGGGCGAGAACAACGAGTGTCCAGCCGAGTACGCGTGTGCGGACTTCGTGTCCATTGGCGAAATCCACATCTCCTCCAGCGGTATACGACCTCGCGACTCCACCAGCCCTGGTGTGCTCTGACATCGTCCTATCGACGCTGAAAGTTCGTATCGAGTATATAAAACGTGTCGAATCAGGAGCGCGAAGTTCATGCTCGAAGAAATGTTCTTAGTTTCTACAGGGTCTGTGCTAGATTCTTAAAGTTTATCTCATGTTGTGCAATTGCGTTGGAATTTAATTGGAGAACAATGTGACAGCTAGCCTGACGTTAGACATTCTGTATACAGCGATATAACAGGATTGCTCTACCGCAGGCGCTTCCGTTGTTTATTTCACTAAAACATTTATACAACGCAGCGTATATCTTCAATCGCAACTGTTTAAATAACACGATAATAACGCTGCCGCTGGTAGGCGAGAAAATTAAAACGCATTTATATAACCCCCGTCTCGTTATTTCATATCGGGTTACCCCGCGAGTACGTTTTTCTTCACCCCCTTTTGTTTGCCCCGCGGAAATTCATTTGAAACTTGCTCAGTTTGTTCAATGCCAGGGTCCTTTGTTCGCGAACAGGCCACGCGGCTTTGGCTGCGATTCGACAACAATGGTGGACCGTCTCTCATTTTAACCACGGTGAGTTTCTTTAATTAAATTACCGCCTCTCTCGTGTCTAGCCAATGCAGTCGCTGGGCGCGCCCACGCATCCTGATAAACATACGCGCATACCGTTTACTGTAACTTTACCGCTTCAAAGTAGACAAGTACACGCGGGTAGCCGGTTCGCCATGCAGTTTGGAACTTCACGACTACTGCGGCACGGACCAGCGCAAAGTATGGCCTCGAAATGCGCGGAAGATACGTTGCGTTTGTTATCGCGTGTCCAACTTCGGAGTCAATTAATTAGAATTCAACAGGCGCATTTAATATCGACGCATCGTGGACCAGGACCTCCTCGAGTCTCTGACACGCATTGTCTCGCTTGGTCCACTTTTTGATTTATACAGCATACAGGGTTTCTATATGGATGCAAACGTGTTGATGGATGGAACTCGTCGCTGTATCGTATTGTTATAGATCTAAACAGTGGATGAAAGCTCTTACCTTTTTCGTCAGGTGTCCTCTTGTACTTCTCCAACCTTTTAACCGCAATGGCCTCCAGCCTGATTCTCGCCGCGGGGTACTCTTTGAGGACGTCCCACATGTCCTTCTTGCTGAGGACGAAGAGGTCCGAGTAGCCCACCGAGCGCACGCTGGCTGTTCGCCGGTTACCTGCGTCGATGTAGCCATTTATTGGTTATCAAGATGCGTCAAGCTTTCTTTGGTATCCGCCCGGAATCGATCGACCGATCGATCCTTCCTTGACACCGCGCCCGTTCGCGCGGGCCTACTTTAAACGTCGATGTCACCTAGCGGTACGTCTTTAATACCATATCAAAGCATAATCCTGGCTTATGGGTCGTCAAAATCATGCTCGAGGAAAATTTCATTGCGAACTAGGAAAATACGAAAAGTTTCAGTCGTGTTGGTGCGCTTAAATTGGATAAAACGTTCCGCTTTTGATGGACACTTTAGACGAGAGTGGTATACTTGTAATGAAAAAGTGTGAGACAACGGATGGTTTGGAAATTCCGCACCGTAATTTCTGCTAATATGTTTCGCAGTATCCTGGACGATTTAGATATAACAAAAATAGGCTGCTTTCCTTAGGCAATTGATGTCGATCGCGTATCGAAAGTGGTTTATTAAGTTTAATTTAAATGTCGTCAATTATTGAATTTAATTTTCTGTTTCTCTGCTAGATTGCTATCTCAGAACGTCATTAAAATATGCCTCTCTCTCTCATTTCAATTTTTTTAAACAGCCTGTTTTCCAATTTTTTCGAAACTTGATACACGTGATCCGTTTACTGTTAGTGCTAACTGAAACATTTATATTTAAAGGATAGAAATATATGTTTGAACGTACACGTATAAAAGATACATTGAAACTGTACATATTTAATTAATTATTGATGGTGCAAATCAATTGACAAAGTGGTAAAAGGGAATAGTTTACTGCAGCTTATTCGATACAGATAGAGTGTAAGATTTAATTTATTAGAGGGTGAATAATGTTTGTAACATGCAGAAATTTTATATTGAGCGGTTGTTAAGTATGGAAGAAATACGTGTTTAGTTAATAATTAATTCAATCAATGTATTCTGTCGATCGCTCAAACGTTCCATTATAAGTGTGTAAAATGTACATACGTAAGTGATACTGTATCGATAGCATCGATAAATGTCTGCAAATTTCAATCTGCTATCGATAATATTAAAGACGTAGGTATCAAAAGAATCGGTATTTTTGTACACATGAATATTGGTTTAATATTTAAGAGAAAATGTTATCTTTAGGGATTTATCCACTTTGCGCCGATATAAGTCGACATCGTTTCGAATAGGTACCTGTTAAAATTTGCAGTTCCACTTTCTTATTCAACAATGAGAATAATTTTGTATTAAAAGTCGTTGGGAAATTACAACATGCTATTCAATTAAGTAAATATACATTTGAAATCTTCGACAACTGATAAAAATCGATTTGTGACACATTATGGTCTCTCCTTGAAAACTTGTTCGAACATTTTTGTATCAAATTTTGGTTAATTTCGAATTACCATTCGATTAATTAATTAATAATAATATCTCTACATTTATATGATATGTACCATTAAATACGTCATGCGTTCTAGCGGTGATCATAGTTATTGTCAAAGATCGCAAGTTCTAACTATTCCTCCTAGTCGAACTATGGTAACCAACGTATAAATATATAAAGATAACTGTCAAACACGAATGCAGATTAATCACATTCGTGAAGAGAGTGAGCGATTAAGTTACAATAATTATTAAATACTACAATTAGATTGAAATGGAGAAATGGAGAATCGTGAAAAATATAATGAAACATGAACAGTGCACTGAGGGACAATAAGAAATGATAAAAATGAATGCAATCGAAGGGAAATATTTGTAATATCCAACAAATTTAATATCTCCTATATTTCCAGCAAAAAAAACCGTGCACGTTGTTATCCCAGAAACGTTACCATTCTAATTGAATCGTCGCGAATAATTAAATTAATTAATCAAATGTATCAAATTTATTCGAGCTCACAAATATTTCTTGCCGTGTATGTATTGGAAATGAGAAATCGAAGCGAAACGTAGGTTTCAGCGTGACATAGAAGCAAATCGATGGGCGAATGGAATTAAACGGGAGATGAAGAGAATGCTGGAGAAGCGTGTCTAACTTCGAAACGGGTCAATTCTAAGCTAAGTATTCTAACATCACTACCAAGGCGTGAATAAAGGAAAGAAAAAACAAGAATCGTTAAAAGTATACCTTTGTCCGGTCGCGTCGATCGACCGACACGAGCTGCGATTGATTTCCTCTCGCGGAGGCGTTGTCTGCCCGTATTTTTATCACAGCCGAAGTCGCGGCTTCGCGTGATAAAATACCAGTTCATTTTCGCGCGATATTCATTACGTTTTCAATGCAGACCGTGTTAGTTTATCGACCGAGAGAGGGTAATCGATAAAAAACAGAGGGACAAAGGCTAAAGGGCAATACGTGTCACGGGCCTCGTCCAATACGCATCGACGATCTCGCAACGATTTTCCTTTTTTTTTTTCGCTCGATCGTAGCTATTATTCCCTCGAAAATATCCTTAAAATTGGAACAGGATGAAAAGTACGTATACACGAAACTGTCCGTGTATACCCGGTGGAGACAATGGGGGAGGGAATAACTTTTATATTCGAACGCATACGCGTGAATATTGATCAGAGCCAGCTTCAATCAATCTGCACCTTTCGATATTTCCTCCCCAAAATCTTGCTGCGAGTAATTATAAAAATTATTCACGGTTCGATGCAATACCTCTCTCCACCAATAAGTAAAAATAAATGGAAACGAGACGTTGTAGATAATTAATTGAACACTCTGAAACACCTCCGCGTCTTGTTGTCGATCGACACGAAGTCCACGTGTGAAGTCGTTGCGCGATCGTCGAATACAGGTGGCAAGTGGAATTCGACAATAGGAATGTCGGTGACAGAAGTAGAGTACGAGAGAAAAAAAAAAACAAATGTTACTAGCAAGATCGGTTTTAGATCAGCTCATACCGGCTCGACGGCTTGCCCTCTCACAGAGTGGTAAGAACGTGAAACGTGATAACGTGATTGTGAAATACGAGGGGAACAGCTCACAGGCCCCTGGTCCGCTTGGAATATTTACCGCACTCTTTACCTGCAGTCCCCATATTGAGAATGCTGATCTCCCCGAAGTAAGAACCCGCCTTAAGGGTAGCGAGGACCGTCTTCCCGTTATCAGCCACCACTTGGAGCCGGCCTCTGTTCACTATGTACATCTCCTTGCCTACCTCACCTGAAACAGGATCCACAGGAATTCATTTCATTTGTAACCTTACATCCAGCGGGGTGAAGGCGTTGCACGGGTGCACGCGTCGCACTTTCTTCTGCTCTACAACTGCTATTCCCTGTCTGCCACGTCATCTGATCGGTACTCTGTTCATTGCTCTACTTAAGGGGATTGAACCTACATCAAGTGATGTCACGACGTGATTTCCAATGCACGTTCGGGAACGTACATTTACTTTGTCAATCATTGTGGAACGTTAGACGTTTGCCTGTACAGGGCTCGCTGTATTAGTTTGAGTAGCTAAACGATTCTAACGTTTGATCGTTTTTGGGTATCGTGGAGAGATTAATTGTGAATGCCAAGTAGACGAATATCAGTTGGATTAATTATATTGGACATAGTTTGCATTACGTATTAATTCATTTTCACTGTTTTCGATATCTACTAATTTTCTATTACAATAAATATTTTTGCAACTTTCGTGCATATTATACAATTTTTATAACAGCAATTGAGAGAATTTTGATTATATTTTATCACGATTTCAACGTTCGCAAGATAATTCTTTTCAGAGGAATAGAAGCTAACTTGTAGAAAAGTTTAGTCTGACTCTATTTAGACTATATCACTGCGGCACAACTGGCGTCTGCCTAGTTCAGTCTGAATATTCCTATTTTCTACTACTTTCTTGGATCGTCTCAATATTCTCTTTCATCTCTACTTTCCAAACAGCGTTAAAGTAGTCGTACGTTGCTTATTACTTTGCTATGTTAACGTAATACTGAAAAAGCACGTCTTATTACAAAAATATTGAAAAATCATTGCTTAAAGTTGGAACATCCTAATGTACCAACGTACATTGTGATGTGTAATCTTACGGTCATTTTGGCTTCCATAATCAACCCTTAAAATTTTTCTGACGGGAGGAGGACCAGAAGAACTGTATAATGTGGTTGGGAACCGTGTTCCTTGGTCCATACGGTAGTCGTTGCCAGAACGATGGAGGGACCGGGGAGACGGGAAAACGATGACTTCTTTTTCTGTTCCTTTTCTACCTTCTCGTTCTCCCCTGTCGCTCACCATTCCCATCTTCCCAAGAGAGGGAAGATTATTTGCCCGGCTATTCACGACCTTTTTCGCGATCCACTGGAGAAATACTGACCGATTGTTGATGTATCCGTCGAAAACTATTCCACGCTCGACTGGTTTTGATTAAGTCGACGATTCGATCCATTTACGATACTTTTCGTGCAACATTTCTTCTCCTCGCTTTCGTGCGTTTAATATTTGAAAGTGATTGGGTATTTCAGGGTGTTCGAAGATTGATTGTTAACGTTAGCCGGATTTAATGTATTTAATATATTATATAAATTGGATTCTGAGATATGCTTCGAGAATGGTAACACAGATCCGATTTATAGGCTACGGAAACAAAATGTAAATTTGCATCACCTTCCTGTTTAATGTCAACATTTCTGTGCAAGCATATGCATTTTATGCACGTGTTAAATATTGGTTAAAAATATATGAAATATTTTAATACGCGCGTTCGTGTTGGTCTAATTAATCAAACGTTTATTTAAAATATGATCAGCTTTAAAGTTCGAAATTTGTTATTCAGTAAATTCCAAAAAAAAATCAATTTCTCGAGTATCAAACATTTTGTTACGGAATTTCTTCCTGTATACCGCTCGCAGAAATCCTGTTTGAAAACGTTCAAGTCCTCGAAACTTTTATCATTGTGTGATTCAGTATACGCGTGGTAATCCTTTCAAGCGCTGACTATCTCTATGTAAATAAATGTCCTGTTTCCCCAGCGATTTGTCCGAGCGTCAACCCCTATACAGTATCGAGAATGCTACCCCAATCAGGAGAATTTCCACGTGTACCTAAATTCTGTTAAATTTAACCGATCACGCGCGCAATAACTCAACTACTTTACCCTTATTGTTGCTAATTTGCGATTTAGAACTAACCTCTTACGATTTCCCCTTTTAACAACTGTTGTTCAAAAAGAAAAAGAAAGGGAAAGAGTTCATTTACTAGATAAAGCTGCTTCCTCGTATCAATCAGATTTCTGGGGGTGCAAAAAAATGATTTGCAACTTGCAGACAACGCTGGCGATACTTTCAATTTCAGCCGCGGTTAGTTATTCCTCGAAATAAAGTATTTCGCTCGTAACTGCACTTTTCGGAAACGTTATTGGCAACGAGGCCAAGTGGAAAGGGTACGCAACCCTTTTCAACTCCCTGCGAACGGTCGTATATTTCTTGGCCCGGTTCCAGCTGTTCGTTTCAAAAGCACCGTGTCCAGGGAAAGCGTATCGCGATGTGTAAAAAAAAGAGAAAAGAAGAAACGGGGCGGGGGAGGGGAGAAAAAGAAGAGGGCGGAAAAAGGAACGCGAGAGAGGTACCTTTGCGACAAATATAGTCGCCAGGTGAGAAGAGAACGGGCCGCAGTCTTAGCACCAGCTCGCACA
Source organism: Xylocopa sonorina (assembly GCF_050948175.1). Classification (NCBI taxonomy): domain Eukaryota; kingdom Metazoa; phylum Arthropoda; class Insecta; order Hymenoptera; family Apidae; genus Xylocopa; species Xylocopa sonorina. Next base: position 10,509,404 of record NC_135196.1, on the reverse strand, counting down.
GGAAGCCAGCCTCCGTGTTCTGGAAGATCTCCACCCTCTTCAGCGTGTCCAGATGAACGTTTATCGCGATCTCCGCTTTCAGTTTGTCTGCAACGACAGAATTGTTTTATCAGTGGTTGGTCTCGCGTTTTTACTCCTGTAGCTATGAGAATCTGATTTTTGTTAAGTGAAGTGGAAAGATTTGGACGATTGGATTGGAGGGGGCGACGATTTCGAAAAAGGTGATTCCAACGTGGAAGAAACGAAGTTAAATCGTCTTCTTTTTCTTTTTAAATTTCATGGTTTGCATTTTTATATAGTAAGAACTTAAAAAATAAGACACTGTTTATACTAGAAACAAGATGGAATGCTGTTACCATCTACTTGCTGTGGAAGTAAATTAGCTCGTTTTAAACGTCTCTTCTCTGCCTTTGAAAACGGATAGCTTTTGATCTAAACGAAAGCGAGCTTTTTCAAGTAGAAACTTAGGAGAAGTTTACCGGGAAGACAGCTGACAGCTTTTTCCTCGTCCGAACATTTTTGCGTTAACCAAAGGTAGTCGAACCACTTGATCACCTTCACTTGTAGGTGCTTCGGCACCCTTCTCATTCGCATGTACGTTTTCACGCCGTCCAGCTTTGCTGCAATCAATAGAGCGATGCGCAATTGTATATGGGATGCAATGTCATCGAGATGCAATGCATTTATATAAATAGAAAACCTGTATTAATATCCATTACCTACGATTTCATTAATATATAGAGAAATATTTTAATATGTCTCGTTTACCCATTTTCAAGCACCCGCTGTGTCTGAAATTTTCCCACTTTTTCGAGCAACCGTGGTTTCCCTGAATATTTCAGGTATGCTTTCAGAAAATGTGAACACTGATAAAATGCGTCTGTACATTCTGCGTTCACCGGCGACAGTTACTCAGTGACGTTGCGTTTCAAACGAAAATAATTCCCGTTTTCCATCAAAATTGGGATTAACTGAAAATTTCATACGCGAATCACGTTCTACCGACTGACATTTAATGTTTGAATTAATTAACGATGCCAAAATGGAAAAATAATCCCCGAACGCTGCGGATTGGAAGAATATCACCGGTTACGTGTCACAGTGGCATTCTCGTTGAAACCTGATTCGCCCAGATGTTTTTAGCGCAGTTTATGAAAATTAAACAATAGAATGATTAAATGCACGCCGTTTCCACCCGTTCGTAGATTTATCAACATTTTTCTAGATACGCATCGCACGTCGTAAGCCTGGCTTCGCGAATGCTTTCTATACATTTATCATTTCCATTGTTGATGTGCTGTGCGACCCAGAACTATGGAAATAGAGTGAGAATAAGTATAAGTAACGCTACGCATGCGAATATATACCATTATTCCTAATGAGAAGTGTTCTATATTCTTTTAAATTACTCCACAATATACACTTATTAGCAGAAGCTTCCTACTGTTTCGTTCATGGCATACACACACCAAAGCATTGTAATCCCGCGACCTGAGAGTTAATTCTCCATTTTGTTGCAATTCAATAATTCCAATTATGAAAATGAGGTTTTAATTTCAGCCTTGTGTGGCATTGTTTTACGGAGGAATTTAATTACGGGATGAAAAATCCAATTACATGCTGCAATCTGAATAATTATGATACAAGCTACTGTTAATGAAAAAAAAATTTCAAACGTAAAAATATTGTGCCATTACACTTGAGAAAGATTTTTCATCGTTATAACATATTAAAGCTCGTGCAAATTATATTTTGCGCTCGTCGCAAATCACAGCCTATACAGCAACCGCGCTGGTGAATTTCAGCAGGCAAACAAATCAATGTCCGATTACGGCGGTGGCTGCAAGAAGGATGACCCTGCGATGCTGTGGATAACCTTACGATTAAACTCTGGGAAGACTAGTTTTCGTGGACAAACAGCTGAACTGTAGTCAGACACCTAGCGAGTTAGAACTTTAAATGACTCTGCAACTAACCCTTAGCGTTCTCAGCGCGACTCCCTCTATTTAAATACTAATCGCACCCCCGAACTTCTTTCAGGATGGAATATTAATTCTTTTAACGAATACCCTATTCTCTTCGTTTCGTTTTTATTTCGTTCAGAGTAACGGCAATGTCTCGTGCGAGCTTAAAGTATCCTCCTCATTATTCGCAAAAAATGCAACCACGACAGACGCGTGCAATTATTACAGCTCTCTCCCAGCATCAGTTTTTCGTCAGCCGTGCATTCGTTTCCCCAAAATGTAAATTTCTTTCACCGTGCTCGCATATTTAATGGCCATCGTTTTATATCAGCGTCACTCGCGCGAAATGAAAATAGCAGTCGACGCGGTGCGTACTAATGGCCGATACGTGATTACTTACACCTGAAATCCGAGGTCTTCGTGGTCGGATGTAATTTTGCGGGTGTTGCGCTCGTAAAAACCGGCTGCACCGGATTGAAAGAGCTCCTAGCGTGCGAACAGACCCGGTTCCATTCGTTCCATCCGAACGTTTTAACCAGTAGTATCGATTCGCACGCGATGTCACGTTTCAACACCTTCGATTGTCTTTATTCTGATAACGACGGACGGTGCTGGCTGACCGATGCAACGCCGTGAATATTCCGTTCGCTATTTCAATTCGAATCTCTCAGCTTTTTCACGTTGAATTAAAAAAACTGATCTGAAATTTACGTGTACTCGTCGTCGAAAGAGAATCAGCAAGCTCGCGAAGGCACGAGAAGTTAAGCTACTTTAAAACTTTCGTTAGGGTGAAACTGTCTGGTTCTTTGCAGCCCTCGTTGCTGCATCTACGCACACGTGCAATCTCGTCGATATTTTATTAGGCAAGTTTGCCTCGATTCGCTCGCCTAAGTAGACGGGAACTTAATATGCGCCGTCTGAGTGAAACTTGAAATTAAGTCAGTCGAAACGGTCATTCGAGCGGTCGCGAATCAAAGGCTATTCTAAACGCTGTTGCCGATTTGGAATATTGAATTCCACCGGAACAACGCGGACGCGTTCGTGCTGTATAGATGCACCATATTTAGCTGTTCTTGTTATAATTTCGAATTTCGATAATTGATAACCAACCGCGTCTAATTAAATGGATCCAGCGGTTAAATGGATAATGTACTCGTTTAATATCCTGACACTATTAATTCTGATGATATTTGCGCAAAAAAAATGAGTAAATGTCCTCGATGGACGTTCGCCAGAAGTTTTACCGATTCGTTGATCGTCTTCATCGGAATCTCGAGTTTCCGCGTGTGTCACCAGCGTCGTTTTCTGCCATCATTCTCTGGAGCTGACGTCCCGAAAATTTTTGGCCATCTCGCAGAACGAAAAGGCCATAAGCCGACAAGTACGGGAAAGTTTAAATTGCGCCGTCGTCTATCACGGCTCGATTGTCGTTTATTCGGCTGGTTGGAAGCCCATTTCCGATTGAAACCAACCTCGTCCACGCTGGGCGAAACTTTCCTCCGCCTATAGTGCTCGACGGAATCGGTTCTTCCTATGTTTCGAACGTCCATAACTTTCCCGGCAATGGCGCCTCGCGTTCCTCAAAGTTGGGCCTCTATTCGCATCCCCAGTTGTGGCTGGTGCGTATTCACAATAACACTTTGATGGAGCGCGTTAGTTCCACGCCGCCAATTTGATATTTAACAATTATTTTTTATCATTTCAATACGCAGCGATGAAGGACATTGTAATTATTCAGAATGACGTATCGCTCGTTATGGAAAAAATCTTTTTCACGTGTTTGTTCTATAAAATTGTCCACTTAACATAGGTCCTTGCTCAGCTGAGATAAATTTTGCTTAATAACTCATCTCATCGTGTGAACCATTAAAGTGAACGTCTCTTGTAGATCTGAACTTGGAACACCAATTTTCTACGGTGAATGCATCGGAAATGAGTCCGAGGCATCTTCAAAATTAATTCCACGGTCTAAAACGTCGAACAATCGTGGCGAAGGCGTCGGTGTCCGCAGAGCAGTGAATCTCAGTTTAGTTAGAGGAATTTGGCCTGGGAATTCTCAGGCGTGCTGGAGATGTACATTGGGTTCCCTAGCCGGGTTCAACGGGAGGTTTGCCAAGAAAGAAACGGCGAAAATTCAAGATGCAAATGGAGGAGCGAGGGTAGCGCGACGGCGGGCTCCGGCAGACCGCAAAGGGAGAGATATTGTATATGGTGTACAGCATGGCTTGCTCAGAGTTTTCGCGTGGGTGTTTCCCCTGAGATTTTGGACGAATGTCAAGACATCCTCTAGAAAAAGCCGCGTAAGTATCAATCTTCCTAATACCCATTTCACGGGCAAGCGTACCATTTTTCGAGCGTTTCGAAACAGTTGACTCGAAGGACGGGGGTAGCTTTATAAATACTTTGCTCAGGTGAAGGTGTCTGAGTCTATTTAAAAGGACGGTCTCCTCTACCGACGAGAGGACATATCGATCTAACGAGTCCAGAGATTGTCTTCCAAGCGGTTGGGCGTACCTAAAGACACCCTTATCGTCGTTAATCGAATCTTATTGTACAGCTATAAATAAAGCTTTCCAACTACGGTGTGCAAATCGCGATGGAAAACGAGAGGCTACTTAAAAACAAAATAAGCAATTGAAACATTTTGTACAAACACATCCAGTGTTACAGATTTAAAAAGAAATTTGTCGGTTTATCCCTTCCCTTACTCAAGGAAACGAATTTCTTGCTGGATACTCGGTTCTGATCCCGTTTAGAAGCGATCCGGTAAACTCGAATAGTCAATTCACAGGTAGCCAACGAACGAACCAATCGTGGTGCAAGTCGCGAGACAATCGTCCCCTTAATCGAGTCCCTTTCTAAGCAAGTAATCGAGAGAGCGAACGACACCGTCGACCCAATTAACCGCGTGATTTTACAGCCGCCTAACAAACATCGACGACTGTCGTTCCCGTAGGTGGACGGCCGTCCAATTAGCCAGGTATACAGCCCGATGCTCGGCCCCAGAACCGTCCGTACCCGGGACCGATATATACTCTTCCGGATCGGCGATTAGTTACCACGGATAATCCGTAATGAATGGCAGTGGTGAATTTTCGATATGCCAAGGCCTGGCTGGCCCAGGTAAGAGGCGTAACGGGGCCGATTACGGGCTCAGCGTTAAACCAGAGTGGAACAGACCGGTGCCGTTTGTCCGGATCGTCTCTAATCCTGGCGGGCCTACGTGTACACGGGCGCACGCATACGTAATCAGGTATTAGAGCATCGACGCCGGACAAAGCTTCCCAGAATTAGCACGAGCTTCTTCGTTTCCCGATGTTCAGCACGGTTGATATCAACGATGGATCCCGATTCACGCGATAACATCACGTACGATCGTATCCGTGGGCGATCGTGGATCGATGCCCGGCGGCGATCCTCCGCGTCAAACGTTTCTCGACGCGTCACGGGGGTGGTTTCGGATGAGACGCGCGATTTTGCCGGATGCACGCGTAGATTCGATGAGTTCCCGTGGTTTCGCGTGCCTGGTTAAATTGTAATTAATGTTAGCTCGGTATTTTCGAATAAATCTGGGGCATTCGAGGCGCGAGCTCATTTTTAATTGTTACTTTTTTTTTACGTGTCAGGTAGAAGTAATAGATATTTATTGTCTCGAGCAATTCGTCGAAGTGGGAGCGTAAATAATCTCGGAAATAAAGCGTGATCGATGCACAGGTGACGTGCATTACGTTCTCGCTATTGTAATATACTCCAGTAATATCTACACCGGAGTTTCTTTAATGTTTCACTAGGACCATAAAACACGGAGATACTCGCTTCTCGTAAATCTGTCAAACTGCAAAAATTTCTGATTATAGAACAAGATTTATGCGCATAAGTCACCTGGAAGTGGCGGAAATTTGTATTAAGCCCAGCTGATACGCTCCTCTGGATATTATAACGTATTCCGTTTAAAAGAGCCCGCAGGAATTTCGCCAGTCGATCATCCACTTAAACGCACAGAAGGCAAACCGCACTTTCACTGTTCTCATACGCACGCACGTAATAAATTTCTAAAAACGAAGACAGGTGAACGAAAAATGTCTCGATCGAACATTCGCAACGATTGCTTCGTTCCTAGGCGTTCTACGAACGAATCTAATCCGAAACGCGATCGCGGATAAAAAGTGCACCGATGGGACGTTCACGGCTCGTATTTAACGCGGCAAGTTTCGAGGTGACTCCTTGATTTATACGAAGAAACGTGGCGAACGAGCGCGTTTTATTACACCCCTCGGTGGCGCGTGCGAGCCGTGCTCGATGATCGCGGTTATTTTTCCGCGAGCGGCGTTTGTATTCGCCGCGCGAACGTCTCGACGAGACGAGAGGCCCCGATGGGCAAGGGTGCTGGTCGACGTTAACGCAGTCGAAAAGAAACCGCGTTATGAATAATTCAACGATACATTTTTGAACGACCAAGGGGTGGATACGCGCGTGAAGTAGAACGGAAACCTCGCGATGGAATCGGGTGAAGAGGTCCTCGTTCGACGAGCTAATTCTTCAATGACGACCGAAAAGGGGTAATTAGAGGCTCCAGTGTTAATCGACGCACGTTTGCAATCTGTTCATCGTGAACAAAATCCGTCATCTATTGACAAGCTTCAGTAAAATGCCATCCGTTTGAAGTCGTGAGAGTGGGCATCGAAGAAGTGCACCCCTTTAAGGCGAAGAAAAATATTTTATCAAGAGACAATTATCGTTAGCCGAAGGTAAACGGTAATTTTCAGAGGGACTTCGACAATTTAATCGCTCACGGCGACGAACGGCGTGGTTAATGTCGGGAGACCACTTTTTAGAGGTGGAGCAGGTTGGAATAGTTTGGTCTAGGGGCGACAGATCGATGACGTCAGTGGAGTTGGCTATTTTTAGAGCCGCGAAAGGGGTGGCGCGACTAGTCTGCGCCCCGACTGCTTAGAAGGGGTGTCGGAGGGATTGTAAAGCCGGTGACATCCCCAGAGTGCGCTCCACTCGACTCATTCATCCCCGCGGCCCGGAGAATGGAATGGAAAAGGGCGGCGAAGGGGGTGGCTCGACGCGTTGACCAACGTGGACCTCGCGCATGGGACCACATATCTTTCGCTCGAGTTAAACGATCCGTGCTCGACGAATCTGATACGAGTGTGATGAATATCAGAGAAGGGAACTTACGGTTGGAGGTTTGTCGGTGAGTCGCAAAGTGAATTCCATGATCGATGCGTACGATGCACCCTCAAGATTCATTGAGCTCGCAATCACCTTGCGATTCCGGGTTTAAAGTTAATATCCGCGGTTTCGTAGCCTTCAAAAATCACTCCGAAGTGGTTTCTATCGATCGGAAATTTTCGCCCCTCGGGGCGAGGGGCGTCCTTGCCGCGCTTTCGCCTCCATAAATCGCCCTCAGAGGATTTTCCCATAAATTCGCATTGAGTTTCGTCTAACGCTTAATAAAGACGAGCGGGTTTCGCCTGCGCGTTGTCGCAGTGTATACGCAGCGTTATATGTACACCGAGGGTGATGAACACGTATGTACGTACCCGATGAAATAATGCGAGGGTATCTGACAATCGTGAATCAAGTAATAAATGGCTGGGGAAGAGGCGAGTTGTTATTCCATCTGTGCCCTCGTCACCGTGGAAAAAAGGGGATTACTATCACGTACTAGTTTAAATGACAGAGTCCATACGTGTAAGCATATATGGCTGACGAAGTAATTTTCACGCGCGTGTGCGGTGCTCAATAACACGATTCAGATGAACGAAACTTCTCTTTAAATTTCTATGAATCTGTGTACGCAATACGTATTGAAGTAAGCAAAGAATCGTAATTAAATCGGTTTAACGAAAACAGGCAGTTTACACGAATAGAGCATCTACTTGTCGTTTCATATTGATCAAAGCCGAGGCTAGAATGGAGACAAACTACGGCTGATGTTGTGTACTAATTGACACAGATGGAAATTGTTTGTTCCTCGTGATTACATTGCTGGATACTGTTCCAAATTAGAGGGGAGACCGACTAAATATTGTAAAAGCCTCTTCGCCGCGGAAACTGCAGGCTGGAGCTGATTGTAAGTTATCACCGGAGCGCGTGTTGAAAATTGTTGTCGCAGCGTGTCGGCATTCCTTTTTTCAAATCCTATTCGTTATTAACACTAGAACTGCCGAAGCAGCGAACGTGACTGTTATATAACTTGCCATATAAATATTGGTTTCGAGGGTGCCTCATAATTTTTCGTACCAACATTTTTCACGATGTTACCAAATTCACAGACTGTAAAATCGATGATATCCAGGAATCCTGTCATGATGTCCTACTCGATACAATTCTTATCATCGAAAACAGAGATTTCGATCGTAATTCTACGGACAACATCGAAAAAAAAAAATTAATTTCCTAAGATAACAGCGTACGCGGCTGCTCCAAACGTACAGTTCGTTTGCGGGATGCTCGAAGGATCGAGCGACGATGGTCGCGGGGCATGAAACGTCATTCGATGAAAGAAGCCATTACGGAAAATTGAACGACGCCGATGGACAAGCAGGGGCCGAGATATACGCGTATCTGTTCTGCGGATGGATTCCAGCGGCTCGAATCGTTTCGCTTCGGCTGCCTCTGCTGATAGACAATTGTTCGGTGTACGCCGTGTCTGCAACGATGACGGGCAACCCGGTGTGGATCACAGACGTGGGTCACGTCCCTTTATGCGGGTGTTACAAGGTTTAGGCGTGGCAGGGAATATCCTGTCTACGCTTCGACGTACTTCCGATATCTTACGTGGCGACGCTCGATCGTTCCTCTGGTACTTTACACGGTCCGGTACAGCGGAAATTGTCAACCGTCTCTGTGTCTCTAATTACTGCGATCTGTGATCTCGTACGTTCGATTATTCGATTGCAGAGATATTTTGTTCAAAGGATTCCTGGGGGTGGATGTAGAATAATTGGGAGTAGCCGGTATGGTCATTAAATTAAATTAGTAATTTCTAATCGTAATAAACAGTACATCGATTTAATGATCTATGATTATGGAGATAATCATGTTTTTCGATAATATTTCGGTTGTTCCTCCTATTCATTAATCTTAATTAGAAATTACTCAGTAACCACGCGCCATTAATCACGGGGTTGATTTTAGAATGCTCGTATAATCTCGAATCATTAATCAGGCTAAATTTTATTTAATTTTTACTGTAATCCCGATGTTCTTGTCTGGAAAATTTACTGCACAAAACAGCGGAAATACCGGATATAATTGTGAAACTATTGCGTCCTTATTAAAATTATTATTACTACCCCTGGAACTTCTCTCGTGGAATATTATTGAAGTACCATGGGAAGTACAATAAAGGGGAGGTGTATTTAACAAGAAATCGCTTATTAACGTGACCATCGTTCACTGCTGGCGATTAAATAATATTTTCTGTGAAACGTGAATTCACTTGTGAACGAGAGGCTACCGTGACAAGTTCGGCTCACTGGCTCTTTTTATCATTGGGAACAAAAAGATACCCTCTGCGATGAACGGTTCAGATACGATTCAGCAGTTTTATCTTTACCACTGATTGCTCTTTTCTGCTCACTGTTTACATTACGCTGCACTGGTCCTTTACTGTGATCCGTGGCCATCGATGGTAACAAAGCTGGATGAAAGAAGGAAAAGCATAAACGGAGCGGAAAAAAAGGGTAGATGTATTCACCTGTTTAAGCGATGATATATTCCCTACGATTTTTCATCGACGGCCAATAAGTCGTTTTGAAAAATATACGCGCATGTATTGGAAGAAAAAAAATGATGATTTAAAAAAATATCTCACGCGGCGCGTGAAAAATATTACTAAAACCAAATTGAACGGTACACATCTCCGTTTCTATTTGCAACGATTGCAAAATCGATTCGAATCGTCGCGAGAGAGGACGCGACGTTTCAAATAACGATTGCGGCGGAGCCGCCTCTGCAGGAATTCTTTACTTTGATCCACGTTCGTTAGATAAGGTTGACACAAAGGGTCCTCGTTGGACAAAGTCGGTAATCACTGCAATTTTCCGTATTGTGCTCGGCTGACGAGGTTGGTACGTGAGGAAAATCATTGTCTACGGCTCGACGCTGAAGAGGAGAACCACGCGAGCAGGCGTTGGTTGATCGAGTACGATAATTTAAAAAACAAGAGATCCTCCGTTTCAAGATGCGTATAGAATTGCGCGGTTTATGGCACCCACCACAATTGTCCTCAATATTTCCTTGGACGATATAGAATAACACAAATTTTATAAATTGGCAGAGTTTCTCTTCAAGCAAAAATGTCTGAACAAAGTTGTAAGGAGTTTAGAAGGTTTATACTTTTCAAACGAAGTGTTTCTCTATTTTTTATGCACGTATGCGTTAATACGAAAAGTTTCCAGCGACATTCCAATGCTGGGAATGGCGCATGTATTGCTGGCCAGGACTGAGCGGTTGTGGAGTCGAGGAATGACGTTCTCGAAGTTTACTATAGTACTAAACAGACGACCCAGCACCTGGTTAATACTGGTAACCACAGGAAGGGGTATGTCGTGGACAGAGTTGCGACTAAACTGTGGCTAGCTACCAGAATTGTTAGTATGGCCCCGTAACTTTATCGTTCAATACAATTCCACCGATAAAAGTGTTCGCAGCCAAAATTTCAAGTGGTAACTAACTTTTAAATAAAAAAAATCTAACGCGCGTCGCGAATTCCGTGTCCAGGGATATTCAAGAACTTTTAAATTCTACTCTTCCTACCTCAAACATCGAGAAATATAAAATCGCGTAGAATTTTATATAGAAATCCAGAGTTTTTAATACATAAATGCTTTTTCTTAGTCATTCATCTCTGTTTTTATATTAAATGACGACAGTGTAATGAAACAGAATCAGGAATAAACGGGACGTATGTACGTCCACGTGCACAACGTTATTTATTATACATTCAGCCTCGATATTCACGTATTGACGTATAAAGGAGTTCCAGTTTTATTTCGCGGAGTACAAGAATGCATCGATTGGCGGGTGGTTTGCTAGTTCTCGTTCGCCCCTTTGCGACCGCATCGCCAAAGTGGACCGATTTCCGTTTGACGCGATGTCGCGCCGTAACACGCGATGCTTCTGATCGTTGACGAGGGTGAAACGGTTCCGTGAATTTCGCAGGAAAGTGCTTCGAAATTCTCTGGGAACGGCCTTTATTTCGTTTACAAATATTTGTAGGAATCGATTTCTCGCTGACAAAAAGCTGCGAAATGCTGGAAAATTTCCCGACCGACGCATAAATGAAATTAACTTCGTTTTGAAAGATTTAAAACGCGAAGGTTTACACGTGTACGAACGTGTATCATTTTTAGCAGCGACGAGGGTTGCGTTCGGTACACGGTTTCTGTTTTATGGTGTAAACAGAGCGTTAGAAAAAAATGTAACATCGCTCCGAGTTAATTAACTCTCGCTCTTACCGAAACGTTTCGATGGAAATGGGGTCGCGGGGCATGTAACGTCGCTCATAATTTACAGCTGCCGTGTTATTTTCGAAATCTGTATAAAATGCCCGAAAATAGCCAATTTATGGCCATATTGCGAGACAACGCGTATCCCACCACCGCAAAACGGGACACTATAATTTCCGACGAAAAAAATAATAATTCTTTTGTACGGCGCACTGAAATATTGTGTACATTCATAACGTATCCTCGCAATTTTTATCAATTCCAGTGGAATTTCGAAATCCCCCCTCGCACATCGCATCGTTGATTTTAAACTATTTTTTTCCGCATTGACGGCGCTTCATTGTTCACGTGTTTGCAAACGACGATTACCTTTATGCTAATACTTTTTGTCGTTACCTCTCATATCGTTTAATTTCATACTTCCTCCTAACAGAACGCTTTAAGAATGGCTCGCCAAAATTTCGCAGGCATTTATTAACACTCGCTACTGAACGGATTTGCACAGGTGAACACGGACCGTCGAGGAGTTTGTACGTCTGCACACGACATTTCTATAATTGTACCTCTGGTCCTCTCCGTCCTGTTTCTCTTCCCCTTATTTAACACCGACACTTCCGATTTACCCGGTACGTATCCTGCGGTTATGGTCGCGGACCAATTTGCGGCGATACGTTCGAATTTCTACGTAACAAGTAATCAAGTATGATTACCCTAAGTTTAAACAGTTCTAACCGTACTGTTACCAGTGACACTGAACAGCACGGTAGATTTACCATCACTCAAAACGCGGATCCTTGTTCTCTGTCGACTTTTAATCATCTAATCGCAATTACAGAACGTCTACGAGGACACACAGTGGTTTTCTTTATTGGAAAAAATGTGGAGATCATAAATCGCTCGATAGCGAGAACCAAAGTCACCGGTTACCTATTCTAAGCGTGATTCAAAGCGCGATACTAATTACACTGGACGTTTGATCGGTGGCACAGTACAGATAGCAATGGATCGGTTGTGACTATTGCCTAATGAACCCGCGTCGAATTGAATTTTATGACGTTGACGTGCACAAATCCGATAAACCCGCGCCCGTGCATACAGACGCGAAACAATTGCACGGCAAGTTTAATATCGCAGGTAGATTAACGAACCAGCCCTATCGTTTTCATACACTCGTTGCTGTTCATCTGTACTTTTCAATCAGCAACGCAAACAGGTTACACGGTTCGGGATTTATTCCCGATATCCAAATTGTCCTGACTGTCCGACGAGGCTCCTCGTAAATCCGTTAACACCGTGATTAATAATATCTCGTGTAACATCGAGAGATCGAGAAATCGTTTTTTTTAGAATCGCGGCTTTTCCGCGGACGCGATTTACGGCTCTTGTTTAATTAGTCGTCTCGCGGTTACACGCACTGGTAAGCAATTCCATGGATTTCAGTCGAAGGACCGACGTCAGTCATCGCGTACGCGTTTCAACCGCGGTGGAAATCTGATTTCGTATTTCAATGTTTGCTTAATGCGACGCAGACGAGGGAGACACCGCCGCCCGAATTCCAGGCCTAGAAACGTCCGCCAGACGAAATTCTATTAATTTCAGCTTCGACAGACCAGACGACACGTTTCCAATCGGAGGCATTCCCTTCGTGTCACGTTAGATACACACAGTGCAACAACCAGTCGAGCTCCTTATAATTGACACGGCGACTGACGCGGGTACTTTGCGTTGAAATTGATAGAATTGCGAGCCAATGGATATCAGTATGAACAAAGATACACTAAACATTCGATTAATTTTCATTTATTCGCCTCTTTGTCCGATATGACCGATCGGCTGCACAGTAGGCGAACGACGAAATCAGTTAAACGCCGGCAAACTATTCGAGCGTTCCCTATTATCGCGAAAATGAGCCTGCAAATTGTTCCAGTTTCATCTGTCGCTCGTTTGTTAACCACGTTCGCTAATTAATTCGAACAATCGAAACGAAAGAATTTCACGTCGACAAGAAGCACTCGATATACGAGAAACCTGAAAGGCTTCGTATCAAATGAGAATAGAGCACTTTTTCCAGCTTATCAGAAGTAGCATTCACAATTATATCGCCTGTGGAAATAATAAATTTAATTCTCGATAAAGCCGCGATATAAATAAAACGAGGGAAAAAAGAGGAAAACAGCGAACAGGGAGATAAAATTGTTCCTCGGCGTGATGAATAGTGTTAACGAGAAAAAAAAAAGACCACGCCGCTGGAACGTTGTTAGACTGAATGGAAGGCCACGGATCGTTCGGTTTTTCGTGTGTTTCGATTAATCGGTGTTCGGACGACCAGCTCCCGGTTACCAGTTTCGATATCGCGTGGAAGCGGCGAGGGTTCCCTCGAAAATCTCGACGAGACCGCCTCCTATCACGATATTATCATGGTTGATCTCTGATCCCCAGGGACAGATACGTGGGAATGTTCGTTTGTCGATAACTCAGCGGCTCCCTCATTGGCCTGAGAGGAGTAAACCTCTGCTCTCGAGCGGAAATTTCCCCGTTTTGTGTTCATAACCCTGCCATCGGGGAGGAATATTTCGTTGCCGATCAAATGAAACAGCACAATTTGTTTTAAAATATCCTACGAATTTTATCGTCCGCGAAAATGATCGCAAAAATAAGTATCTTTTTAAAACCACAGTGATCAATTATTCACTTTCCAGATAATATTTTATCGACATTTAAAGGAACACCTACGCGCACGACATTCATCGAGACTCACCCTGGCGTCAGCCCGCTCGTTCGAATGCATTCGAAATTCGACGTCGCTCCAAAGAGTGCCGCGGTTCATTAAAATTGAATACAGCTTTGAACCACGCTAATTCACGCGGCTCTCGAAAACAGGCGGCTCGGTCGCGGCGCGCTCGCGTTGCGAAAATTCATCGCGGTGCAAGTCGGTCGGCAGCAACTCGATTGCTCGGGTAATGAGACGCCGCGAAATATTCCGTCACGCGAACAGACTCGTCGAACATTCCGAGTAATCCAATAATTCCCCACCGGCAGATATAGCCGTATGCCAGAAATTGAAATTTAACCCAATCCCGAGGCAGGTCTAAGTGGCAATCTCGCGTGGCGCGCCCGCCCGCCAGGCTTCGTTGCCCCGCGTTTCGCGCCGCGTCGCTCCTCCGCAGGGATCCGCGTCGATTAATTATTATCGCGAGGGTAAGAACGAATCCAGCCGCGTCGTCCAGACGAGAACCAGGGAGGGAATCCCTGATAGATCCGGCTCTATTTGTACAGATGTTTGTACAGTCGCCGCGTTCGTTCGAGAGGCACGTTCGAGGGGGGTAGCAATCTTCGAGCGTTCCTTGACATTCCGCCGATCTGCTCTTTGGCAAACAAAGGCGGACGAAGATGAAAAGAGCGTTCGAATAACGAGGCTGGGACCTCGGTTCGGTCTATCTCGCTGTTCCTCGAGATGAAAATACGAGTCGAGGCCAGGGGGTTATTCCTCGACGGTGCGCTGTTGCTTTCGGCTCGTATTATTTCACAGGGGTGCACATTGTTGCGACGGGGTACAATGACGCTTCGACGGGAAGCTCTTCTTTTCGAAGTCTCGATAGCGCCGTGCCTCCCCGCGGAACGACTGACTTGACGCTCTCGTGAAAGGGAAGCTCGCGAAGGGGTGGCTCGAAGGAATACGATAGAGATGGAATAAAGTGCTGATACGTACGGTCTCGCGTAGCAGTTTCTTGGAATCAGTACGATAACTGAAATACTGAGAGGGTGTTGGTATCATCTCGATGAATATTGAGACAGACAACGTTGCAGCGTCTATCAGAACGGCCATTATTTCCAATCCACGAACGCTAGACGAAACGAGCACGATTCAACGCGTTTCGTTTGATTAACCGTGGGTAATTCGTGCGAAAGCGGCCGATTGAAATTCGTTTGGGCTGCGTTTCACGATGCGCTCGTGAAAACACATAAATTACAACGGTGGAAAATAGTCTGTAGCCGGGATAGATCGTTGGAGAGCCCTAAACCGTACAGAACTGCTGGGGTAGGATAATAGACTGGAAGATGGGTGAGAACGAAAGCGGGCCATTGTCATTATTCGATATAATGCGCCGCTGTCGTGCACGGGAGCACGGAGTTATTCAACCAGCCTGGTGAACTGACGTGTTCAGCGATCGCAATATCGTCCGTTCGTATTGTGGCGCTCGTAGAAGAATCGATCGTCCGATTAATCCCACCGATACGTCGGGTAATTGTTAAAAAGTGGCGGTGCCGCGTCGATCTTCCGTTCCTCTCCCGTCCCTGCGCGCGGATACACGCGCGATTCAGATTTGGTGCATCTCGTCTCGGGAACGTGGTCGAGATCCAATTCGAGCGATCCAATTCCCGATCTGACGGCGAGTTAATAAAGTTCGAAAGATCGGGCAGGCAACGAAGTAACCGAGAAAAGTTTCGAGTGTCCGGTTAATCAGAAATTATCATCGAGAGTTGTTCCCCTCCTTTTTGTTTTACCTGAAAAGTTTTCAAGTTCCCGAGGAATATTCCATTGCAAATAAAATCTTGAAACTTCCCTGCCGTTAACCCATTTTTACTTATCTCTTCACCTCGTTATTGGCGAAGCCGATAAAACGCGCATAATCGCGATACAGCATAATTTGTTGGACAAACTTTGGTTTTGGTCGAGCGAAGTTGAGTTTCTGAAATTTCGCGATATGTTTACGTATTCCTGCAGGTTTCAGCGATCTCGAGGAGAATGGTAGAGACGATGGGCGTCCTCTCTGCCGGGAGAGGGTGTAGGGCCATCATTCTCTGTCAAAGGAACGTAGAAATTTAATTAATCTGCGGTGGTGATGGAAACGAGATGTACATACGTGGTATTCAGTTGAACGTATTACATTTGTGGCTGAAATTCTATAGAATTTCTATCTGATGATAGAGAAAATCAATAAAAAGAGAGTACCACCTACAATCGAGGACTGTCCTATCGATTGAAGTCGGACTACGAATCGAATCAATCAGAAGTATCCCAATCGCACGAATTACCCGGTATAAGGAATATTTCTAGTTGAGAAATAATATCGATTCGTTCGATATCGTTTTCAATTACAATTTCCCCGACGTAATCGACATTTTTCAAATTCCCCATCGGTGGAATCAAGACGTTTAATCCGGCGATACGAAATTCCTGTTAACCATTTAATTAGCTCCGCTAATTGAATGACGCGACGCGACAGGAACAGTAATTAATCTAGGGCAGAGCGAACGTGTCGACCGGCCGATGTGTGACTTGACGGTGTTCCTCGTCGTTCAGCCGAAAACGAGGAAACTTTTCCATCCCGTCATTTTATCGATCATTTATAAAAGTAACCGCGGCCATTAACGATCTACCCCTATTACAATAATACAAATTTCGATAAAATGGAATCTCATTTCCGTCAAAAGTTTCGTACGTGTATATTTGATGCCTCGATTACGCGTACATCATTTGCATGGCGAACAATTCACCCTTTCGCTCGAACTCGTCGATTTCCCGATCGTTTCATCGTTCGAATCGTTCTTATATTCGATGCAGCTCAGTTGGTGGACTGCTCAAGCTGTATACGATGTAAATGTAGACAGCGAAAACCGCAGCGAACGTGGCCAAAGTGAAGACGGCCGTTTCAAACCCTGTGAGGGCAAAATTGAAGTTGAACCATTGAGGGCAGAGTCGCTGGATTACGCGTCTCTTGTCCCTATCGCGATTATAAGGACTTCCATCTTTCAGAATGCGTTACATATGCCGTTTGAATGGAGGCACACGCAATGCGAAGTAGCTTCCAAGTGCAAACACGTACTGCATTTATGATTTCTGTAACTCAACTTTTGTGCAGGTAAATGTGCAATGTATAACTACTTTAACGTCAATTCAGAGTGCCGTTGGTTTATATTCAGAGATGGCGGTCCCTTTAATCGTTGTTGAAGCTTTCTATGCTTATAAGCTTTACACTCTGTATCCAGTGTATAAAGATCAGTGACGTAGTCCCACAGCTCTCGAGTTTGCTCGACAAAACTGTACAAAAAGTCGATACACCGTGCTCCAAGTCATACGTAAGTTATATAATTTGCCGCACTGGGATCCGCGACATTTTGTTTCATCCCGTTAGCCGCGTTTGCCGGAGGAGCACGAGACCGGTGCCGGGAAGATAACTTCGAGTTTATTTCAATGAATCTGAGAACTGCCTCTGGGATTGTAAACAACGCTCCTTTTTTCATTTTTCATCGGCGACCGGTGGATTCTCGACTTCGCGCGGCTGAAGTTCGTCGAACTTGAAAACTTTCGAAACGAATTTCGACTCCAGAGAATATCGTACGTTATACCGAGCTCGAGAAGTGGAACGATGCGAGGGTTGATACATTAACTATTTACGTAGACCGAATTTTATTTTAAGCAGCGAAAGAAGTCGTTCCTCTGTAAACTGGATCGAAGATCAGATATTGTTTAAATACAAGTATCACTTATCAATTATTATCATTAATTGCTCGTTAAATTTCATAGTCTGTTATTAACGGTTAATTTAATTTACAATTAAATTACGTTTACACGAACGCAGCGATTTTAATGATTGACCCTATCTCGCGCGGAAATTATTTCATTTAAATTCGAACTGCGACGAGCCAGACCGTGATAATAACATTTTACAGTCCTTGGAAATGTTAGCGAAACAAAGTATCTCGCAGGATCCCAGTACGACTGCTCGAAGCTCGGTTAGCCAGTCGTTTATGAAATTTTTCGAAGCTGATTACACGCGGCGAAATTCAAATTCCGTTCGATCTTTTCTACCGGCTTCCCGACGGAGACGCAGCCCGCCTTGGGAATCTTCGCACGAGTTTAAATCCCCGACTGCTTACGAAATTTCATAAAGCCGATTACAACTGACACAGAAGGGGATAAGAAATATTCCGGTTACAGACTCCCGCCAATACCGTTCGACGCTACTTTAAACTATTTGTACGATCTTATCGCGTTGACTTCTCGAGGGGGTAGATTTTCCGAAACCGTCTCTCACTCTCTTTCGCGTCCTCGTCCCACCCTCGCTGATCGGCTTCTGAGGATCGGTGATCCAACGACGATTGTATCGACTCGTCCCTCCACGACGAACCTGCACTTTTGCCCATCGCAGTTTCGTTCGTAGTCTCTGATTTTGTTAGTTCATCTTCGATTTTCTGTTTTGCCTCCCCGATCGCTTCTTCGAACGTTTCTACGATATATTTTATTCACTTTAATATGAGCTATGCACATAATCAATTCGCAGACGAGTTTCATTATCCACCGTTATCCACTGTTCAATTCGCGATACCATAAGAAAAGCAATTTCTATCGCGAGCAATTTACTTCGTTACTTTACTCCGTATAGTACCTTCCACGTCCTCTAGCTCGTTCGACTCGTTCTCCATATTCTTAAGTAAACCCAGCTGCGTCTCTTCTGGAGAAGAATTCCTCCGATCGTTGCACGTCCCTCAAAGTCGTCGCATCGCGCTTCAACGATCTCGCTAATTCGATCCTGGTCTTTCAACCGTCATCGCGAGGCAACAGCTAACACGAGGAAGCGAAAGGAGCTCGTGTCCACTTGGGAGAGGACAACGATCCACGCGGTCCTTTTTAGAGTCGGGTCACGGGGATGAAATCGGCAATTGGGACGCCCTTAGTTAGCGGACGAGTCGGTAAATTTACCTAGGCACGGTTCGAGCTATCGTTAAGCACAAAAGGTTTCAGTCCACCCCTGCCTCGACTCACCCCCTCGTCGCTTCACCGCTCGGCAGCGGGGATTCGCGAGCTCGAACTTCTCGATGCCGACGAATTAATCCGCCTCCGGTGATTACGCGGCTAAACGAGTCTCTCGGTCTTGGAGGGTGCCGCGGCGCTTCCCTCGGGCGATTTCCTCCTCGAGCGATGCAAATTTATGATAAGTGCGGGGCGACGTCGGGGGCGGCGCGACGGTGTCGTTGCCCGGTGAAAGTGAAGCTCTCGGATCAGAAGACACTGGCGAAAGGGATATAGGAGCGAGTTAGAAGGGCTTTTGATACGATATAATCTTAGGCGGTAAGTGGAGGGATGGGGAGGGGTGAGGTAGCGATGGGTTCGAATGCGTTCGCGGGTGCTTTCAAGTAAATTTCGAGTCTACAGTCGATGGGCTAACAAAACGTGTACGAATTCTTTTTCTACTTATTTTTAAAACTACTCCACGTGGATGAGTGGCTCACGAAATTCAGTGTAATTGTTAGAACGAAGGGTTACAGTTCAAGCGAGCAAGAGATTATTACCTAAAGGGGTTTAGAGGAACCGTTTCGAAGAGTAGTTACGAGCGTTCTTCGTCTGTGTTTTTTGGATCCTTTCGCTGGGGTGTTGATGAACTTTCAACCTCTCTAAACGTCGGTTCCGTTGGCTTTATTTTCTACAGCTGTTTTATGAAGTTCCGGGACTTCTTCCCCCTCGAGCGGGCCTTGCTCAACTTCCGGCTGTTCACCACCCTTCGGCTGGCTAACGAATTCAGCACCAGCCAAATTTGCGGATGTTTGCTCGGGATTCTGCGAGCTAGTGTCCTCTCCGCTGTTCTTATGCTTCTCTAGGTTCAAATTCGTGACATTATGTTTCTTGTGGTAGGTATCTTATCTTTTTCTTTTATGTTTGAGCAGATCAAATCTTCACGTGGCAGTTTTTGTGAAAATTTAACTGAATATTTAACTGATTATTATCGGATAAAGCGAACCTGTAGCCTTAGCTTCTTCGAGCATCATTTTTCTTAGGAATGCAAGTTTCTTGCAATTATTCTCTTTGGTGCAACCAATGACAGGCATCGTTATTAACCTTTTGTAATAAAAGCATAAATCAATATCTTTTTTTTTATTGAACGAAAGAAGAACTCACTTTTTAGTGAAAAGAAGAAACGCGAAATCTTTGCTTCAGTTCGATTTAAAATCTATCTTCGCCACTCAGAACTTCTTCCTTTCGACAAGGATCAACGACTATTCTTCTTTTTAGAACAGTATCCGTGCTCTTTAGAATATTCTTTCTTGTTCTTCTTCTTCACCGATGCATCATCAGCGTACTTACATCTTCCTTCACAGGCGGGTGTCCGAAACGTTTCAATTGGCTGATAATGGTAATTAAATATATCAATACGACTTACAAAGAAATAAGACTTTTGCAAAAAATAAATTCCATTGTTCAGTAGCAATGTCAATAACTATAAGCCTTATTATCCACTCGATAAAGACCATTAACGCTCTCAAAATGAGACTTTTCTTCTTTTTATAGATATACAGATTAGTCCAACAATTTTTTTTTATAAATGGGTGACCAGTAATGAACATGGTCGACGGTAAATCTGTTTAAGAATAAAATGGAGACGCGGAGCTTGGGCAATATTGACCAGAGGCGTGCACAAGAATTTTCGAAATATCCGGTATTATCTAGAGCTCATTGGCACAGGGCGAAGAACTTGATGGAACAGGTATTCGTCGAATTACTTCGGGTATCGAAGTGCTGCCCCGAATATTCTGCACGCCGCAGTCCGTGGGACCAACTCCTGTTTCATAATAGAAATACTTTCGAAAGCGTGCTCCACATTTTTATCAGCCGGACAGAAATGACTGATTCCAGCCGAAACGGGTCGAACTACGGAATGTGTTTCATAGAACTGCATAATCCCATCGAAAATGGCAGATTCATAATGTTAACTAATAAAAGCATCGAATTTCCTTTCATCTGCCATCTTTCCTTCAATTGTCCTAAATATTTCTATTACCTTTCATATGATTATCATTTTCTAATTTCACATTTTTTTATATAATGTACTTTAATCGTCGATGATTGTAACGTTAATTAATTAAATGCTATATACGTGACCGATTCAATCAAGGCTGTGAAGGCTCGATTGTTACGCACGATCAAAGTTGGATCATCCGGTGAACTAGGAGACACGCAGCTGGGATCGCAATCGAAACTGTCTGGTATAGCTTTGTTACGATTGTTTAACATTTGATTCGGTTCGTGGTTCGATCGATGACTCAGTTCACGGATCGATGTATCGTCCGTTACGAGACTCTCGTCACGGCTCGTTGTGTTCCGGTCGGCCATTTTGTGAGTGCGATGCGTACCGCGAATTTTCTTATCCGTAAATCATTTTCGAAGTCTTCTTCATACAAATCGCTCCACCTTGCCAAGGAATGTTAACGTGTTAGATGTTTTCAGAATTTAATCGATGGATTAAGTCTTTGATGCTTTTTAGAAAAACGTTTGTAAGGATTCTATATCTGCATACATTAACACGCTTTGTAGAGTTAAAAAAGACTTCGAAAAGAAAGGATGCGTTTGAAAAGTAACTCACTTACTGAAATCTTTTCTCTGCTTTTCAGATTCAATGTTATTAATTCATTATTTTGAGTGGCTGCAGCGTGAGACGGGAATTTTAAGTAAAAAAAATATAGAACAGAATCAGCGAAGCGACTTTTACCTCGCCATGTTGCATACGTTGTCGCGTCACAGACACGTTCGTCTTTTGTTCAATTTTAAATGTTAAGCCCGACGCACATGCTTTGTATAAATTTCCACGATGCAAATCTGTCGGATTAAAAGTGCTCGTGCACAATGTATTGGTTTGTACAATATCTGTGACGTGTGCTTCAATACGCGAGGCGTATATTTTTGTTCCATCCTGTATGCAATGCACACTGTTGCACTAACAGTATGAAAACTGCAATCGCATAGATTCCTACGTTTGACCATCACGCGCGTATGTAACCGCTGTTTCAATCGTTTTTTACGGAGAGTAGTCGAAGGAAGCTGGACGTGGGAATATTTCAAGAAACGAATTGAAAGTTCGTGAATTTTTGTCTTTTTTTCTTTTGAATTAGAGAATTTGGATAAGGTTGCAATCGGAAAATGCACGCGCGAATGCCACTAGTCGAGTGGTATTCTGGTGGCCTCGCTTTATAATGCTCGAATTCGTCGAAGAGTCATTCCACGCGAAAATCGATAACTTTTCCCCTGATGTTTGGGATTTTATTTGAGATAGGATACGATACAATCCACGTGAAATGAAAAGCTTCGAGTTAAATCATTATTTCACGGGTGTATCGAATTTGTTTGAAAAATACCTATTGGCAATTCATTTTACATTTTTGTTTATTTCCGTTAAAATACCGTGTATCCTCGATCGTTTACATCGGAAACCGGCGATATTTGTAATTTTGTTGATCTTTCCCGTTTTAATCAAAACGCACCGACCACACCGAGCAGATTATATTTCCGATGTTAAAAATTATACGTACATATTGAAATTCTTATTTTGCGGACATATTTCGAATTCACATCGCATTTTCCATTCTCTGTTTTTATGAATTATATGAAATTCGATAGGAGCGAGGGGCTGAAAAATTCTCGCGCTAACAACTTTGACGGAATCGACTCGCTCGAGGATAAGCCTGATGCGAGATCGGGGAGCGATGGAGGAAAAAGTTCACGGACAAATCCGAATGCGAGATTGGGGAATCGCTAGGATAGAAAGTTGTAGACGAATTAGACGCAAAGTCGGGGCATTGGAAGGTACAGACGAACTTGAAGTCGAGGGGCTGGTTAGAAAGTGCGCGAACGTACGCGATGCGAGATCGGAGAGCCGCTTGGAGGATTAGTTCTCGTGCAGAGTACGTCGATACGATTTTCGCGAAGCTGTTAGGGCGGAACGAATTTATTGAGGACGAAAAGATGAACGCGCGGACCTGACGCGATTATCTGGGTACGATTGGAAATTTTAGAAAGTCCTTCGTACTTTTATATACATTAAATATCAATTTTTTCCACGAGTTTCTCATCGCCAATGAACCGGATGGATCGATACGAACGAATCTCTTTTACTCTCAAGGGAAGTTGCGAATTTTTCCGAAAAGCGGAAGCTAATTAACAACTCCGTTTTGAATAAAACTTCTTCCGTTCGTCGATCTTGGTTCATACTTTCCTCCCCGTTATGAAAGCTTAATTACCGTTACAAAATCCACGATTAATTTGTATCTTTTTACTCGTTATACATTTTCAGCAGAGAAACCGTTGAATAGCTGACTTAACGAGTACACGAGTAGAGAACCTGTACACGTCCACCATGAAAACGGATATTAAGGGAAAGAAATGCTAACTAATGATCAACGTCGTTAATTATTAATTTCGCATTTTTTCGAGACGCGGTTACTTCATCAGCAGAACAGAATTAAAATGAAAGAGATCGTCCACGTAAATTTGACGATGCGAATTTCACGTTACTTCGCGGTAACGAGTATCGAACTCTCAGAGCGTACCTATTCGTACCGTTTTAAGGTGCATCTCCATTCATAGTCCTCGAAAACGTTTCGCACGTTCCACGATACACCAACAACTAATACACAAGATTCTCACGATATCGTTTAACCGCGGAAAACACGTTAATACGAGGCGAGCGAAGAGTGACGTTTCGCTGGAGTATCCAGTCGTCGTCGACCGCTATCAATAATAGAGAAGTTCTCAGCTCATTAAAACAAACACGTTTTAATTATGTAAATACGCGAGTACACCTCCACCTCGGCCATTAGCCATCGGATTCCTTCGCCGCTGGTCCCGC
The DNA here is from genome assembly GCF_050948175.1 of Xylocopa sonorina. Taxonomy (NCBI): domain Eukaryota; kingdom Metazoa; phylum Arthropoda; class Insecta; order Hymenoptera; family Apidae; genus Xylocopa; species Xylocopa sonorina. The sequence goes on along the minus strand of NC_135196.1, from coordinate 10,485,353 downwards.
GGGCCAGAATATTTTGCATAACGACTGTTCGTTTTTTGCTGGCGATAACCGATGGACTCCGCCGCGATAGAAATGTAATTGCGCTCGTTGGTAATTACATTCGGGGTAATTACGTTCAGCCGTTAACGAGCGCGTTTCTGCGCTTGCGATCGGCTCGAAAAAGCTTGTTGGAAGAGGCAAATGAGAGCCGGTGGGGAAACACCGCGTGAACGAGATGCTCGAACAGCCGAGAGGGTACGAACAGTGTTTTCGCAGTCGGCCACCGTTGTCCCATAATATTAAAACGTTGCTCCTTCAACCATCGACCGTATTAAGGATAATATTTTCGGTGGATACTTCGAAACGCGTACGATCGGACGACGGTCATTTTGTGCGCACGTTTTCAGTACGATCTGGAGGGCGTGACGCGTGCGATGCTGAAGAGGATAATCCACGAAGGGTAAACGAGCAGAAAATAACGAAAAATGAATACGAAAATAGTGAAAAATAATTTTCTAACGTACAAACTCTTATTTTGAATAGAATATTAATAGAATCGAAAGAGGGATGAGGATGCGCGACCCCTTTTCGTTCTCGATAAGATTTAAAAGAGTAAATTTACGAAAATATAAAATTCTTCGTTCACAAATCGTTGGATTATTTAGCAAATGAATTTAGATAGTATATATAAACGATTGTAATAGTTTATCGGATGCCATAAATTCAGGTGTGCAAAAGTAGCGATCGCAGGCAGGAAGGTACGCAGGGACGCGTGTAAACGGTAATCCTCGCGAGTAGATACGACGTCTCCCGTAATTTAACTCTGTTACGCGTAGTTCGGTTCGAACAAGCTACACTATCATTTCCTCGCAGGTTCCAAGGTACGTGTTACCATTTCCGAGCCACTACCAGGAACGACATAACCAACAGCTCTGGGGCACATGCGATTTTGACCGTCTGTTAGCCGACGGCACGGTGAAATCACCTCTTGTAACCGTGGACACTTGGTCTGTCACCAATTTCGGGTCGCATCAACGAACAATAGACTAAAGCGATTAAGCCGAAAGCTACGAACGTTGACGCTAAATGAGACCTCCAGTGAAAGCTTCAACGCCAGCTTTTTCTATTCGCTACACAGCAGAAGTTTGTCAATTCTAAGAAAAAATAAGGAACGACAAAGAGTAGAAGAAAATCTAATATTTGAACTGGAAATTAAATTGTCATTAATATTTAGGCTAACAATGGCATTCGAGAGTCTCACGTAGATAATCACAGGTTGTTAACCGATGTCTAACGAAGTTAATTACAATACAAGGCAGGAGTGTAATAATTAGTTTCCCAAGATAAACTTGGAGGTGCTTCAAGAGCAAGTTCGAGCCGTACCGCTATGCAGCATCTATATATTGTAGCTTGACAAATAGCAATTGTCGAACCAGAATAGACTATAATTTAATTAGATCGATTCAGATTAATCTGACTTGCTATACGAAAAGATTCTGCGCCAGTTAGTCACAGAAAAAGCGTTCGTCAACGTTCGAGGGAAAAGTAAGACGAGCTTGCGCTCTTCGTTTCCCATGACTAAAAGCACTCGCGTCCATTTTATTCCTTGGCCCCGCAAAACGTAATATTCCCCGCGTATACGTTTTATAGCCAGAGTTTCCTTTCAGATATCGCATATTTAGGTGGATCCGCGTTCGCAACGGTATCCTCCGGTATCGGCAATAAAGTTCAGACAGCTGATGCGGCGTGTTTATCGAACAAACGTGGAACGCGGGAAAGTTTCGGTTGGAGGCGGTTTCCGCGCGAGTGAATTTAAGTTGCTGGAAAAACAGTTTCCCTTGCGGACAACACGGACGTTGCGGTTCACGTTCGAACACGCCGGACTGCGGTAGGTGGAGGATCGAACCCTCCCTGTTTCTTGTGCGCGCATACATGAGATTCGTAACTAGCCTGTTTCGATCTGTTACGAACGAAAGAGCGGAGAGCATTCGTTTCTCAGACTTTGAACGATCACTGTTCGAAAAAGTGAAAATTTAAACCAAGAGGATCGCTGGATTTGACTGGTACCGGCTGGAATAAATTCGTTTGAAGAACCCACCCCTAAAATGGAACCGGATTTTATCGATCTGGCTCAATAAAGAAGAAAAAACCATTAATTTCGAAGCAGCGTGTTTGTAAAACGATATCGTTCGATCACCTTTTATCGGGAAAATCAACAGTTTCCAACGTCGGAATCCCTCTGCCCACCGATTGCTCGATGTAACCAGAAAGAGGCCGTGGTAATTCCGGCGGTCTCCGAGAAAATTATGCCGCTGAGCGAAATGGCTGGCCTAGTGCTAATATCGTAATACGGCGGTGCATAATTAATGAAATTAATATCGGGCGAACCAAGGCCAGCCAGCTGGCGTACTGAGGTACACCGCGGCAAAACGCGAGCCGTGGATCAACGAACTATCGGAGTTACTCTACCCCTAACGAGTTCACCAGCCGAAGGGGTTTACGTTCTCCAGCTAATTACGTAAAATCAACCACCCCGCAACGGACCATGGTTACCTCTCCTATTTGATCGCGCCGTACACGGACCTTTGATGTACTTTTTCGTCAATTCGCGGGGTTCTCGATTCGTCGAAGCCGTTTGTCTTTTCGCGATTGGTCCGATTGACTCGCGAGCCCTCCGTTGCGCTGCAAAGTAAATTAAGGGACGAGCATATTCCTTGATTTACGAACACTGGAATCTGCAGCTGTGATAAATAATTCCAATTCACTTTGCTCGACTTCAGAGTATCGACTGCTTTGCCTCGATATATTTATCGTGCGCGAGCGTACGCGTGTATAAAACTGCGTTAAATACGACTACTAAGAACGACTTTACATAATTATTAATCAACTAATGAAGTCTACCGCGTGTTATTCTTTTTTCTTCAATTCTTCGATTTACAATTGCTGCGATAAGTGTAAGAAATGTGTAGAAAAATACATTGAGACTCGTACGTATCAATTACTATCCTGTCGCGACTTGGTCCAACAACAAAAAGGACAGAACTCGTTTCGCCTTGCACACGACGATGGAAACCCGCGGAGAAGAAACCGACCAGTTTCACGAGTTGCGTCCCAATGTCCTTAACAGGCTGCCTTTAGATTCCTATCGCACAAAGCCTCGGCTTGATCGTACAGCGGGCAAAACGTCCGAACTAGTTTACAAGTAAATTACTCGCAGACGGAGAGCGAGTGAGCGAGAGAGAGAGAGAGAGAGAGACGGAGAAAGAGAGAGAGAAGGTATCACCGATGTTCAGGACTTTAAGACGTAATGGAGGTAACCTGGGCATATCTGGAACTAAAGTAAGGACGTCCCAACGGCTGTACAGGTAGGTTAGTTCTTGGTCTTGTCCGGCCACCCTTGCAGAGCTGCTTCGTCCGCAATTAGTGGGCTTCGCGTTCTCTTTGATTTCTGAACTTTACTTTGTGCTTCTCCACGTAGCGATACCCTCTCTCTCTCTCTCTTGCTGCCTTTGTGATTCTATGCATCAGATGAAAAATAATAAACTATTAATTTTGTTAATGTTTGAGCTTATCGGAGGCAGCGTTCACGAGGCAAAAGTGATTCGAGCCAATGTTATTATAGTCTATTTAACCCACGTGTACATGCTTTATCGCGCTCTTTGTTTGACTTTAATTTTCCATGTAATGAAAATACACACACCGCGCGGAATAGATAATGTTTTATCTCGTTCCCTCTACGACTTGGAAGGGATGTAAGTTTAAGGGAGATAAAGTAAAGATCGCAGTGAAAAGAAGAGGTTTAAGCATTAACGATCCTTAAGATTAGCTATTAGATAAAATGACACGGAATGCAGCAGGTCTTATAAAGGGGTAAAAATTTCTTCTATAAGGATAAGCACTCTTTCTGCTCTTCATATAATCTAAATGAAACTCGTGTAATATGTACGAAAAATTAAAGTATTCTCTGTCTATATGAAGATAAATATCAGTAATTAAATACTGAAAGGAATTACCGATATTTGTGTACAATTTAAAACTAAATGCTGCCGGATACAGCGGGCGGGAGCGTAGCAAAAATACAGATTCCGTAATATTTTACCGTCCCGCTGAAATCATCAAAATGTCGATACAGTAAATTAGCAGGCAGCAAAAAATATCCGAGGGAGAAATGCTGTGCGAAGTAAAATATTTTCGTCCGCCGAGAGCCCATGAATTTTCCATCATTACCCGCGACAGTTTTTTCAACGCGCGGATACGCAAATGTCGAAGTTGGACGTTGCAGAGGAATGCATGCTCGATGTTTTGTGTATGCAAACCATTGTTTAGTTTTGCATATACGACCACGTTTCGACTTGCGGTACGAATTTTAACCCGATAGTTCAACCTATCCGAAATTCCCAGCATCGGATTACATTACGAGCGGCGGGCCAACTTCTAATTGTATTCCGCAGTTGTAACGACGAATTAAATTGTGATTAAATTCTAACTTACACCGCTGTTCCAGCTGGTGGCTACACGTTTAGCGATATTTCTGTTGCGTCAACTTTAGAATCGCTATCGTGGCTCGCAATAAGAGTTAAGTGCCTCCAACAGTCTACCATGATACGGTATTTAACGTTCTGATTAATAATGGTACTTGTTAACGTTTCATTTCCATATGATGAAACACGATACAATATGTAGATTTATAATAACCTCAGACGAGTAAATTAATTTTAACAAATTTTTCCATAACTTATAACACGAACATCATGCGTCACAGCATCGCTGATAGTCTTCAGTTTTCATTAAATATGATTACACAGACGTCGCCGTGTTTCACGTCGACTGCATAACGATAATAGCAATTAAAGAGATGAAAGGACTTATCGAAAGTAAAGCCACTGGCATTGAGAGTTACGGGTGGATTTAAGCGGGCTGGTACCAAATGAAATTTTATATCCCATCAACGTCGCCCCGACAAGAGGCAGTCCAATTCCCCAAAGGAAATTGTGCAGCCTAAGAACGGGAATCCAGCCATTACGAGATCGCCGCCAACTATTTCGCGTCCCTCCTCGAGGTTCCCCGAAATTGCGTTTACAATATTAACTTCTCCACTGTCCCGTGACTCGTTATAAATAAAACCGTTGGCCCTAGCCGAGTTTCAAATAATTCTCGACGTCACTCGCGAGGAACAGAGACAGAAAGACGAGGGATTGCAAACGAGAATAATATTTTTAAAAAATCCAAATTTTTGTCGAACTAAGTGACGTTCGATTAACGATTTATCAAATTTCCGTCGCTGTCCAGGGGGTGTCAGGCTCTCGCGACGTTCAGTCAGTGTTCTGTGCGTGAAGCGTGAAGCGTGGAGGACGAGGCATAGAGCGTGAAATATGACGCGTGAATCGTGAGGCGCGAGGCGTGGACCGTGAGGCATTAGGCACGAGGCACGAGTAATCAACCGCGAGGCACGATGCATGAAATACGATGCACCAGGCGTGAAGTACAAAGCGCGGACCATGGGTGCACCGCTCGATTGTCGTTACCCTTCGTTTACGTCCGACGCTTGGAAATAAAAGTGGAGGAAGAGGAGCCGCGCGAGTAAGAAAATGATGCCTCCTCGGAGAATGAAAGTCACGAATAAGGAACCGAGATAGAAAGTTGAACGCTGACACGGACAATCCCCGTCTGCGCGGGCCAACTTTTCCAAGAAGACAATGGGGAAAACGGCGCGATGGTGTGTGTCGCAGGTACGCGTACAGGTATTCCCAGCCGTTCTGGCGGTTCGTGTGACGTTAACAGAAACGCAGCCAGCCAATGAGAAACGAGGCCGCTTCCTCCAGCATACCCTGCGCTTGTGTTAATGTCACACGAGGTACCAGAGTCGTGGCGGCTGTCTGCGCGCGCTAAGCTTTGCCATAACAGGGGCCAGAGACACAGAGGACGGTGATGATCATCCTCCTCTGTCGGTTTTCGGTTCCACTCGTACCATTTGGCTGTTAATAGCCGCCCCATAGGATCTTTCCATCCGAACAAAGGAGATAGGGTGTCAGGGGAAGAAGGACGCGGAAGATATATCGCTGGGGCTAAGATAGATGATAGGTGCGAACCCTGGTAGGCACACTTTGGAAGCAGCCGTTTACCTCTCCAAGTTAGACAATGATTGTATTACAAAATCGGATTCGCTCTTGGCTGGTGTAGTGTTTGTTCATCGAACCGATACGCGGGAAAGTTGGGACCCCGTCGCGTCACGATTCCAGAACTCTTGCGCAAGGTGAGGGGACTCGAGAGCATGGTGGCTGGGGTTGTTCGTTGTTGGTTCAAGGATTAATCGCGAGAGTGTTTCAGCTGTATCGAAAAAGTATTTTGTACAGTAAAATTGCGGGTGAAATATGATTCTATTAGAACTGGATAGTTGCTTCCATTCTCGTCTTCCAATTATTTTTAATATTCTTAACGTGGTACTCGTGCGGCACTTGGCTCAATTTTTTCTTGAAGGAATGATATATTTAGAAGAATGAATGCGTTTATCGAGAATAGAAAGTTTCCGTTCCATAGAATAATAGATCTTCGAAAACGTTCTTGTAGGAAGGATGTCCAACTCGACCGAAACCTTTCCCCCTTAAAAAGTTTTATTCCTCGAGGAAATATTCTTCCGGAGACTATCTCTTTTCCTATAAAATACTTTTTGCGGGTTAGCTCCTCTATAACAAATACCTTTCCCTCTAACGAGCTCTTTACTAGAAAACTGCCCTTCCTCTTCGAGAAAATTCCCCCTTTGGAGCGCACGCCATTGTCTTCCATATTATTCCTAGTAACTAATCGCAACTAAATTCATAGAAAAATGAAAACGAAGCTACGAAATATTATTCCACAGTTTCGCTCGATAATAAATCAACCTCTTCTATCCCCTATGAAAGCTTTATCCTGAAACAATAAACGAGAATAACGAAGAAGGGAGGTAGAATGAAATCAGTTCGTTCTCCCACGGAACGAAATTAATGAAGCCAAGGGATTTTCGATATCCGAGTAATTTCCGAAATTTGTCATTAAATATCGACCGACTGGTCCCTCGTTGTTCGTCCCTCGATCCATCGTTTCAAAGTTTTCGCGGGGTTATATAAATGATCCTCTGAGCGAGGCGAAGGGCGCAGCCCGTTGTTTTCGTGTTTTCCACCCGCCTGGCTAGAACGCTGCTTAATGAGTTCTTATCACGGAAGAGGGGAAAAAAGTCGGGCAATCTGTATCTCGTAATGATTATGGCCGCGGATCGCTCAGCGACGCTGTTGCGTAAAACCTCGCTCATCTTCGTCCGTCGACGACGCTCTATCGGTTGTATTAAGAGGGTGGAGGAGGGTGGTGCGCGTTTTTCATGTCGATCTACTCGCGTAAAGTGTTTCACGCGGTGCAAGTGAAACGTTAGAACTTAATAAGCAGGCGTGAACGGGAATAGATGTTGCGAACCACTCGACGACGTATCGCCCCGCAACGATGCAACAGCGGCGAGCCATCGCTGATCAAGGGGAAGCCTCCACCACCACAGTGGTCGCCACTTCCCCGAAGTAGGATTACGGCAGGATTAAAGCGTAATTAATTCAGGCGTATAACTCCTAGTGTGAGCGATTAATTTATCGTAGCTAACGTTACGATCCCTCAGCGTATCGTTCCTGCATTATACGTACATTGAACGAACAGGGCTAGACAAAAGTGCCCCCTCGATCCATGTATATATTAAATGGATCTCTCCAGGTTTTATTTCTCTTCGTCGTGTCACGATTATTCGATGCGCGTGTCCTCTTCCATTTTATTCAAGACACATTCAGCCGTAATTTCGGATGCGTGCGAATAATCGAGACGGTTATTCATCCTGTACAAACTCCGATGTGGAGATCCCAGCCTCCCCTCAGTCGTGGCGCTTTTCGAGAACTCAGCAAGTTGTATCGCTGAATCGACGCAACGGTAGGATAACCGATCTTCAATCTTGCGTTAGGAGCTGAATAACTGGTGTACTCGATAAATATTTAGCCGTGCTCGCGATGCGGAAAACCCAACGCGGTAGAAGGAAACATCAGCTGCGCGAGGTATTACGCGAACTCTACGTGCCGCTGATCTCGCCGCGCCACTCGAACCGTGGCATTGCAGTTTTCCCGTAATCTCGCTACCGTGGATCGTCGAAGACGTTAACACGCGTTGCTTTGCGACAATGAAATTTAGGTCTCTCGTCAGCCGTATTCCGTACGATCGACAGAACCCCCTCGTCGAATAGTTGAATTATCGCGAAGGAAGTTAACGAGAGTTTCCTTATTTCTTCGAGCTTCTTCTATTAATAAGCGTTTGCCTCTGTCGAGAAATCTTTCTCGTTTCTCGAGGCAAGTTTGTATAATGTCGCGTCTAAATCACGCGTCCCGTTTACCAGCAATGGTAATTGAATATAAAACTATCCGTAGCTCGTCGAATGCGAACTTTCCACGGAGCTCGTTATCAGTTTTAATTGAAATTCTAATTGCCAGCTGGCAAAATGTCTGAGAGCATTTGGCGGTCGTTGGCTTTCGACGCGCGAACAGAATCGAGAATCGCTCTTTGCAATTTTAATGAGTATCGTAAGGGATGCTGGCAATTTCTCTCCTGTTATTGCCTAATTTTTTACGAAACGAAGGCGAGACTGTCTTCTCCAATAATTGCTAGGTATTTTCGCTGTTCCGTTGCTTTATCATCCGGGCCAAGTTGCCCAGCGGACTTTTGCTCGACGCTTCCGATTAGCCGCGCGCGACGAACGTTCGTCTAAACGAAACAATCACGGCCGGAATCGTGGCAGTCGGTGGACTACGTTTTCCACCGATCGGGAACGATCGAGTGCAGGAGAAATAATTGGATTTGCTTTTCACTCACCCTGAAACTCCTTCCTGGCAGCGCTGACGGAAGTTACGATATTGGCCACGTGTCCTAGTACCGTGGCGAACAGCAGCAGACCAAATAGCAGCTGAGCTATCACGAACAAATACTCGCCCTTGCTTCTTGGCCTGGGAATCAAAGAGAGCGCACGGAGAGGTGTATTTTCTCGATTAGAGTTTGTATATTTGTTCGACTGTCTCGTACTTGTGTACAACCGTGTACTGTAAATAGTTGAAATAAATTAGGTAAATCGTTCATCAATCTTTGTATTCTTCTTTTCCTGGTCTATCACAGAATTATTAATTTCATTTATCGTTCTAAGAGAAGTTCTCTATTCCTTCCGAGATCTACGACTCTTTCAGAAGTTTTCATTTCCGTATCGCGCGGAGAAAGGACACTAACACGAGGGCACGTGAACTAGAAAATGAAATTACCTGGGCAGATCGCCGATGGTGGTGAGCGCCAGCGTGCACCAATAGTAGCTCTGCAAATATTGTTTCACAACGTCCGCGGTCTCCGAGTCGCTGAACACCCAGTTCTTACTGCCGAAGCCGTTGTTCTTATAAATAATGTGATAGAGGCACCCGTTCCAGTGAAAGATCACCAGTAAATAATGTATCAAGGAGGTGGAGCGGAATAAATTCGGATAGTTGGTGTGCCGCTCGGTCCTGTCCATGAACGCCCAGAACCTGTACAACAATGGAACGAAAGGAGTTGCATCAGATTACGCTAGTATTACCAGGGAAATTTCGTCTATCGTTTCGAAATTCCCATTAAAATATCGCGCTAAGAATTTGTTCGCAATCGCTGCCGCGGAATTTTCGTTCGGCGACCGCGTGTCGCGTTAAACGGAACTATGTAGTCTCTTTATTACCTCGTCTTCTACCTTTCTCCTTGCTTTAATAAACTCTGTATCAATTTAATTTGTGGAACTTTGAGGCTTTGACTTGAATTTCGATATAGGAGTGAACAAAGTCACCATTCAACCACTTTGCCTTCCACAATCAATTATATTCACACCCCATTGGAAGAATAAAGAAATGAAGCTGATACTAGTCATCACTGTAGACTATTCCATCAAAACCATCCTCTTTCCATGCGCTTCAGATGTCCAAACCTTCTCAAACCCGATGATACCTGGTATCCACGAGGTCTGAACGCAAATGCACGGCAAACGTGTGCGCGCTACCTTGAACGACCCACCCTGGTCCTCTTGGCTATACCAGAGCCGGGTCAACACCCACCACCCGGTCACACTGGCGTTCTCGTTAACACTCAGCCACTTCGCACTCCGTGGAAAGAACAACACCCAGATATTGAATCCCAGGGAGTATCCAGCTACTCCGCCATTACTCCAGGTATTGTTCGAAGTAGCGAAGTCCAGCCGCCGTCGAGGCACTCCAATCTTTCAGACTGGTAATCGCGATAGGTCGCTGCGCCTTAAACGGGCAACGATCTATGGCCTATCTATCGCGATAACCACGGCTACATCGACTGATAATCGCGAGAGACAGCGCGTGACCAAGCGATGATTGCTGGAACCGTACGCGAGGGACCGTCGATTGGTGCCCATCGCCGCGAACGTTCGCCAGGCTCCTACAGCCTCGCACGGTTATCCACAAAATCCACAAAACATGATATCGCGCGAATGGAGTTGGATTACCGGTCTATGGGTTCGTTTACGCGCCCCTTGGGTCATGGTACGTGTACGCGTCTGCACGGGAACGTACTCGCAACGGGGGGGTGGTTTCGTCGCGCGACGCCATTGATAATAACCGACGATTGATCAACCGCGTATTTATCAGCGACTAATAAATAGACTGCGCATATTCATGCGCTTGAAATACGAGAAAATATGCAAACGAAGTATCCGAAGGGTACGTCATAAGTACGTAGCGGGAAATGTGCAATGGTAATGAGTCATTTGTTATGGTTAATTGTTGACGTTTATCGAGTAACATTAATTTATGCGGAGGGGACGCACGTGAAATTTATGCATTCGGGCTCTCTCTCTGGCGTCTAGATTAAATTCCATGGCCAATTAACGAATACCAGTAACCGTAGAAATTTTGGTACCTCGTTAGTTCGGGTTCCAGAATCATCCCTTAGATCTTCAATGGTTATCGCTAAACGATTTGTAAACGGAATATCGTTCGCGACGATCACCACTCACCGGTATATCTTTACGAGTCTAAAACTTCGAAGTATACTGTTGAATCCTATAGATAAGTATAAAAAGTCGAGGGGCAGCAGGCATAGGATGTCCATGTAAAACGTAGTGCTGTTTGTATAGTGATTCCGTAGCTTCGTCGCGTCCGTTTGCAAGACGCCGTCCTCTAGGTATCCTGTTCGGATGTGAAATACTATGTCCAGTACGTATAAAAAATCGGAGAAGTAGTCCAAACAGAACCAGACCCAACGCGTTTCTCCTGCGCAACACAAAACGGGGCATCGTTAAGTTATTATGAAACACACGTACCTGCTGGCCTCAGATGTCACGACAAAATGCCAACTGCTCGTTTATACAGACGATCGTGCGATTCTGGTATCCGGAAAGCGGACATTTTACACGCGCCGCGAGTATTTCGTCGAGAACGAGAGGAGAAGTAGCGAGAAAAGTGATTCGCGTCGCAAGTGTTTGACAGAGTTCGCAATCGAGTTATGGGGAACCAGACTAACCGTTTATTTCTTGGAAGGCGAACCTGTAGATGATGACCCAGAAGTTGTAGAGAAAGGCAAGGGACACTACCATCGACCAATAGTAACAGAGACGGCCCGCGGGATCGAATATGAAGGACCAATTAGGAGCACCCGTACGAAAACCCTTCGTCCCCGCTTGTCCAGGATAGCCTCGGCTGCCGCGTTGCTGTTGCTGCTGTTGCACCGTGTACCTGCTGCAGGAAAATAACGATGCGACTCATAAGAAACGATAGTAATCTCGTACGATATATAAGTATTGTTATCGCTAATTGCAAAAATTCTTCTATTCCGTCTCGTAGACGGAAAGTCTCGTTTCTCGTCTACCCTCTTGCATTAATCAATTCTTTTGCGTATAGCGTGGCTCCAGTTTCTATAGTTTTAAATAAACGAGCCTACGGAACGATATTGAATTTAAAAATGAAAGAAGCAATGCGAGGTTCCATTTTACCGGACGTTTGTCATTCTGGAGCAGAATCGCGGCGAATAAATCGCAATTTTTTTTTCACAAAATTCAGTGCCTCCTATCGGAGACGCTGAAGCCGGATGAAACGCGCGATCGAAACGAATTTGCCTTAGCCGGAACGACGGAGGATCGAGTTTATTTCGTTGCGTCGAATTATTCGCTGTGTTCGTAGCCGTGCGGGGATATTCGCAATTGATTCTGATCGATGTTGCGAACCGAACGCAAACACAGGCGGAGCAATAATTTAACAGTAAGCGAGTGTGCTTGATATCGCCGTTTCTCATTGATTTTCCCATTAAACTTTTCCTTCGACGTAACTGCGACGGATCAGTAGCGTATAAAATTTTTCACGCAAGACCCCATCGACGGAAGTGAAAAAGTGTGGAGCTCAGGTGGTGGCGCGAAGAGTCGGTAATACTTATTTTACGGTTTATTTGAGCTCGCGATGCGGATACCGGAAGGTGAATGCGTTTGCTCGGAAGTTATATACATATTACTCCGGATCGCGGATCTTTGGATTATCCGTCATATTTGCAGATATCCGATATCAAAACATCGCTTCATTTCAATATCAATTGCACCGCGTTTCATTCAGGAGAATACTGATACAACTATATTAATATTTCCTTCGTTCCACGATATCGAAATTAAAGGATCCCCTAAACTAACCATTTCTCCACACAAATAACTTAAAACTTTGTTCCATTCAAAATGAATACACTCATAAGTCCCTCAATACACGAGTATTCAATATACACGTATTTCCATTTCTGTTCCAAGCTATTGCTTTTCGCTTCTCGATGCAACAGAATTAACGCATTTCAAATTCGCAACGATACAAGCTCGCAATCGACGAAACCTTGCCTTAACGCGAGTACGATCTTGATCGACAGCGAACAGGTTAAAGTGTCCGAGCACTTGTCAAATAAATATCGAGGATCGATACGAGTGTACTCACGTTTCCGTGCCGTTGCAGCTGGCGTTGTTAAGATGATTGACGGACGCTGGCGTGTGCAGGTGCGACTGGTCGCGCGAAGGCGTCAGCGTGACCGTGTAGGGTAGCTTGAATCTACCCCTGAGCTGGTCCCTCCTCTTCGGCTTCCGGCTTAGGTCGAGCTCGCTCGCGCCACGGTTCACGTAAGCAGCCTGGAGCGAGTCGCGGGACGAGCTGAAGTATCGCTGCGGCACTGAATACACCTGCACCGAGCGTCCAACAGTTTTTGCGAGCCGATAAATTCCCGTCGCAGGTGTCCATTCCAAGTTCGAGAGGCGATACCGTTTATATGGGACCGATAGTTGGAACGATACGACGCGGGGGAGATGAGGCGGGTCGATTGAAAAATTCGTAGCGAGGGATTATTGTTACGTGCTTCGTAATTCTTATTACGTGGTACGTGCCTGTGTGTACGGAACTATTTGAACTTCCTAGAGATCAAATTTATTGTAACTCGGCAATGGAATGGAACAATGATTTATAATTCAGTGCAAGTATTCTTTCATCGATGCTTCATCCCCTAAATTGCTCTTAGAATTTTGGAGAGCTGCGTCGGTTACGTACGGCCACGTGCATGTGTGGATTGGTAAATCGGGGAAGGATAAGTATCGAGGTCCGTAAAATTTGTAAATAATTTACACGTTTTATCGACATTTTAACGGATGAACCGCTGGTCCCGTGTCACGTTACAAATTCGCACTGTTCGAACGCAGCTGCGATTGTTACGTGTCCTCGCGAGGCGGTGCGATTTGGTGGCATGTGCATAAATGGCTCTCATAATGTGAAGTAAATCACGGATACCGTTTGCTGGGCACACCGTCGCGGATCAACCGTTTATCCGAGCAAAATGTTTCCGTCGTAATTCTTTCAACCGAACGAACGAACTGTTGCGCGTGAAAATCTGAAGGAGGCCGATGAAAATAATGAAATTATGTGCTTTCAACCCCCTTTCGCGCTTCCGTCGAGCTTAGTCTCATCGATGGACGTAATAATTAGATTAAAACGAACCTGCTGTTGTTGATGATAGTAATGATGCGTGGGCGTGTGGCGGCTCATGCATTTACTGCTGACCAGCTCTAGAAGACTCTGCCTGGAGGGCAGCGCGCTCCTGGAAACGTTGTCCGCGCTCTTCGTGTCCTCCTCTTTCTCCCTCCTGATTCGAGACTTGCTGTCGAGCACCCTAGCCTGCTTGTCCTCGCGAAGCTTCTCACCCCCGTAGCTCAACGCGGAAGCGGAACCATCGCTGTACCGATCCCTTCCTCCACCGCCACTCCCAGCGATCACGCCTGAAAAATCGAAGAACAAGCGTTTTCTTTCCTTCTTTCGTTCTCGTTGTTATTTTGGTCTTGCCTTTTTTTTTTATTTTCAGAGGCTGCCAACGAGGAAAGAAGGGTAGCCAGCCATTAAGAGCTGTCGATTAGTATCCGTTCGACGGCTATCGCTCGAATAACGCGTACAAAGTGTCGTCGAATATCGTATAACCGCACGAAGAGATCGATTTCGGGCGTTGAATTTCTCGGTTTGATGGATGAGGTAATAATTAGCAAGGTTGCCGCGTAGGATGTCAGGAGTGGTTTGCAGCGTGGCTGGTGGAAAACGAAGGTATTCGAGGATAGATATCCCATTTTTTAGTTCTTTTTTTTGAAGGAGTTACTATTCTTGGCTATGGAGAAATTTTTGTTATTTCTCTACTGAATTGTTTATCGTATTAATTATTAGAAATGACAGTTTTTATTAGAAATAGTTAATGTTAAATCTTATTAACGTGAAAGCATTATTCAACAATTCAAAGGTGGAAATTAAAAGTATAGAAATGTAGTTCAGAGAAATTGTATCTGAATTCACGTACATATTTCCTGGCTCGGAAGAACAATGCCGCATCTGTCAAAAAATTACTTTTCAGGGGATGTGAAAAAATTCAACTTCATTGTTCGTTTCTAATTAAAGATCGAGAGAATGTTTCACCGTGTTCGGAACAAAGCAATCGCTCGAATTGTGCAAAGTTGAATTTTTTACCAGCGTGACTAGTCTTTTGTAGTATAACGTTATGATCCAATTTCGTTCGTAGCTTTATTTCGAATTTATGAAAAAACGTTACTCTCGTTTGAGAATTTTAAGTTAACTAATTAATAAAGTTATCGAAGGATATCGAACGGATATCGAAGTCAAACTTTGTGGTATCTGCATAATGGCCTCTTCTATTCCCAGCTACAAAACTGAAGCATACAAATAGCAGAGAAAGAAGGCACGCGATATTTAAATTGAAATTTTACAACAAGAATCGAACACTTTGATTCGAGCAGCACAGTGTACGCGCAGTATCGTTTAACCAATGAAAAAAAATCGAGATTTTATGCACGACATCTGTGCACAAACACGGGAGGAGATTTGCGATGGTGATGCGAAATTTTACAGAAATCTTTTCAATCTCCGTTGCAATTCGAAATATACACGACAATAAAAATTGAAAATACTTGGGTATTGTACAGCAAGAGATGTAAAATTAGATCGACGCAACAATTATATAGATTTCCACTATTTCATCAAACTAAGTGATCACTTTAGAGACGTCCTGTATGATGCACGGTTAATTGTTAGTTACTAATGGTTTAATATTTATGCAACGAGCTTTACACGTTCAACTATACAGTCAGTATATGTATATGATATAATCCAACATTTATTAATATTATTACTGTGAATGCAGGGCAATACAATTACGCCTACATAATCACCAAAGCTTTGCGATTGGCCATAAATACTCAGAAACAATAATGAAGTTATACATTAATAATAGTTCCGCGTGCGCCGTCATTAAAGCTTTCGTAACTGTCACCGTACGTAAACGGCCAGAAATAATAACCGAATGACACGATATAATAATCGCGCCTATGAAATCATCAGAGCTTTGTCATCGATCGTGAATAGCCAGAAATGATAATGAAGTTGCACCCTTATTACTGCACTCCGCCGTCGTGCTGTTCGCGACGGTACGTCAATTAAATACGAACCCATTGACATTCCACGGAAGCGTTAATTCGTGTCAAAGCTGGATTCTGGCTTCGTATTGATCGCCGGCTGGCGAAACAGAGACCGGAAACGGCGGGAATGAAAAATAAAGGCGATAGCGTTCTCACGTGGCTCCCTGTCCGTTTTCTCCATCCGCAGCCAAGAGAATCGAACTAATGAAACTAAGAGTAATCCTCGAGAGGCAGTCTTGCTATATTGCTTTGTTGCATTTCGAATTGTTCGTCGTTGGAAAGGAACAAGTGCTGTAACGAACAAATTCTCGAGTATCTGGATATATTACAGCGCGTGTCAACAGATTGATGGAGATTGTTGGGGACGAAGACGCGAGAAAAGTATGACGAACGAAATAGGGGTGCACATTTCGATGATGGTTCGAACGTTGGATTTTATATAGCGCGAAATGTAAATGCGTGCGATATTCCTCAACGATCCTGGTATAGTACAGATACAAATGTATGATTGCCTCTGTGCGATGATAAAAATAATGACGTTGAATAGAGTCAGCCAATCGGACGACTGCGTTTGTTCTGGTAAGACCAGTGTCTGAAGTCAGAATTATTGCGCGCTTCTTTACAATGGCAATGAGTTTATAGATGCGCACAGTGCGAGTGTGTTTTAATTCTTGGCGCAGGACAGGTTCACAGAGGCCACAGGCGACAACGGCGGTTTGAACAATGAAATTCTGGACAGCACAATAGGTAATATAACGTCCAGGATCATTTGAATTCTTGACTCCTACTCGGGAGAATGGCCTCGTACTTTACTCGCCGTTCAGAAATAAAACCAGATTTCAGGGCATCCCTCGTAACGTTTAATTTACAGCTTTCATTTATTATCGTAAAACGTTCCATCCCAGTTTTTCATACCGGATATCCCCGAAGCTGAGTTCCCTTTTATGACCGCCACCATAACTCAGCGTTCAAATGCTGCCATTCCGGGAAATATTAATGACCGTCGTAGATGTTGCACGGTATCCATAAAAATTCGATTGAAAAATCGGGATCCAGGAGCGGAGGGCACGTGTCGAAATCCCGCGTTACGCTTCCAATTAACAATTATCCTTTGCGGTGAAAATGTTTCGGATCGAAAAATGTTTACTCTGCACGGTGAGCTTTCGTTTTATTTTCACAGAGTCCCCCCCCCCCCCCCATAAACGTTGCTTTTCATTTAGTTAATTAAAATTGAAATTAAAAATTCCACGCTGAGAGAAAGAGAACGTGGGTTGCAAAAAGTCTCGATGAAAATTGGCAATTTTTCGAGGCTACACGTTCTAGACAACTCGAACAACTGGAACCATTAAAACAATGACTGAAAACTTTCCTATTTTCACCTGGACTACAATGTATTTCAATCCCAACAAAAATCCTGGTTCTCATAAAACTTGCCGATCACTCTCATCCCCAGGCTCTATATTTGTTTTTTATCAATTTCGAGGCCAGTGAAGTGGCAAAAATGGCGACTTAAACTTCCCTATTTTCGCATCGCGCTGAAACGTGCTTCGATCCGACTAAAATCCTGGACATCAGGCACAAAAGTTACTCGTTCATCATAGACTAACTCGCAACATGTTCCATGCAAAGCAGCCAACAGTCTCTCGGTATATTTCACATTCTTCTACCCTCGATAAGATTTTCCATTTCGCAAGTACATAGATAATTTTAGCATATCCTTAGATCAGTGCTCTCTGGGTCACCCAGGACTCGTTGCAATCATGTTTTCCTCGCGTCAGTCGTGACATTGCACCGTACAGAGGCGTCGTTGTACCGCAGACCAAGGAAACTCGCGGATCCCCGAGGCGTCTAACCCCCTTACACCACCCTGTATTGCTTATCATCCGTTCGCTCTCTTCCTACCATTCACGCCTCCGTAATTTCCTCCGCATTCACACGCCGACGCACCCTCCAAGTTTAACCATTTACTTGTTTTCTTCGCGCTCTCCGCGCCCATTCATCTCGCCACCCCCGTCTGATCGTATTCCGTCTTTCAGCCTGGCCTCCCTCGCTCACGACCCACGCAGCTGGCTCACCCTTCGCCCCTTTTCCCTCGTTCACGGCTACCGCGGAGTTTTTCGCAACTTTTCCACGGGCACTTCCCTTTATTTTACAGATTACTCGACGCTGGTAACTCGCGTCTGTAACAAATGCACCCTGGTAACTGCGCCTTGGCGCGTTCGAAACAAAACCAACACGGAGGTCGATGTACAGACCCCCTTGGTCTCGAAAATTTGAATTACGAAAAAAGTTCAAGTCAAGCGAAGAGTTCGTATCTGCTTCAAGGGCTCGCAGGATTCGTTCATTATTTTGAGATCCACGGACGAAGAGGAGGGACGATGGATGGATTTTTCTCCCTTTTCCCATCGTTCGCCACTCTTTCCCCAAGCAGAGGCGAACGCTTTACCTTCGTCGGTTCTGGTGGCACCTCCAGTTTACCCTCTTTTCTTTGACTTTTTGGTGGACGCGGGCGTCTCCTTCGCGGGTCGCTGAAGACTCTTCCACTTTCCTATTTCTTCTCTCAGCGTTTCACTTTGCGCCCCTATTTTTTGTTTTTTTTTTTTCTTGCCTGGCTTCGCGGTGTCCGAGTTCAAAGCAAGATCGGTGTCGTCGCTTCGGTGTCAGACTAATCCAAACACGCGAAAACCTCGACGAACCTCTCTTTTGTAAAATAAACCACTCAACGAAGGAGGCTCTTTCTTTTCTCCCTCGCTGTGCCACGTTACAGCTCGAATCCTTTTTTTCCTTGCGACGACATCTATTTTCATTGCTTGTTAATCGTTCTTCACTCTTTGATTTATAGCATGCGATGTGGAGAACTCGTACGGTACTCGCTGACTCCAGTGCTTGTTTTATTATCGGCAAGGGAAATTAGAATGCGTGTACCTTCGTTGCTTTGATACACAGTTATCGTCTACATGACGCAATAAATTCCCTGTTTTTCAATTTCATTACTTTTTCACAAATCCATAGATCCAACAAAACGTAAGCTGTTCCTTTTATACAATCTTATAGATGAATATATCTTGCGCAAAATAGAGACACGGTAAAAGCGTTACTCCAACTACATCTAAAAATTCCGTAAATACGAATTCGTGAAGTAAAATCATGTTGCGGTGAATTTCTTTACAGAAATTGCCGCGCGAAGTCTTCGAATTCGCTGCGTTCGAGCGGCGCCATCGAGTTTCCTCTCGAAGGAACTTCCACAAAATAGCTCTTTTCCCGTTCGATTCGCTTTAAGGTATCTCGTTAACGCGTTTTCAAATCCGTCCCGCCTCGATACGTCCGGCGCCATTCCATTTCCCGTATCTCCGCGACGCGCACCCCTCAGAAGCGAGACAACTTTTCCAAAGGGTGTATTCACCTCGAGAACTTCGTCGATGAGAGTATCGTATTCCCGATATCCGGCTTTCCGTAGCCGCTGCTCGTTCAGGTGAATCCGTGGGCCTGATTTTTGCGTCTGCTTCCCCAAACTGACTCGCACCTCTGCCAGTTCGAATCATCGAAACGCAGTGACGAACAGGAGTGACGCGAATCCGCGAGAAACAGCAATTCTTGCGGCACATCCGGCGCGACAAGGGTGGCTCGCGTTCGCGCGTCGCTCGAGAACTTTTCCCGGGTAGAAATTGAAAACAGAAGCGGCATCGATCGAGAGAAGCTTCGACGCGGCCTCGTATCCGAGGAAGCGGCGAAAGTGGGATATGGATTGTGAAAGTCGTGCGCGCGCTCGGCTCACGAGCTTCCGGATCTTTAATAAACGAGACAAGTTCCGAGCAGGATGAAATTTAGCTGGCAAGCGGTGTTTTGAATTTACGCGTCATCGCGCTGCTGTTTCCAAGTTTTTTTGCATGCTCGAGTGTGAAATTTGAACGGAAGAGCTTGTCGATTGAAAATGTTAATCGCAACGATCGCATCCTCTACTCGCCGCTGGTTTCACGATCCTACGATATCACGAAGATATCTCGCGCGACGAAATGCTAGAAATGCACGAGAGGCTTCGACTCTTTTTTAATTACATTAATTAATAACGCGCGTGCGACGTGCGTTCGGATAAATGCAAACAATGACGATCAAACACGAGTTCGTGTGCAACGTGTGGTCACGTTGAACGAACAAACAAACAAATGGATGGGGGACTCGTGTACCTAGATATACGAGTCGGAGTAACGGAATTGCATCGTGGCGTGCCGTGTTATTATTTCATATGTTTAAACAAACACTTTTCCGCTGCTTCGAGCGTGAACCATTTTAAAAGACCGCCCCTCGATCCTTCCTCTAAAGCATTCCTATTCCTCACTGTTCCATGACCAATCCTTTAAATTAATTCTCCACGTCCAGTAAAAACAATCACACTCTCCGTTTCGCCCGCAACGCGAACGCTGTTCCTTTAAATAAACGTAAAACACGCGCTTTGATCCGCGCAGGAAGCTACGAGGAGAGGAGATCAATCGCAGGCCGAATCTAACCGCGACGAATCAATGCTCTTTGAAACAGATTTGTAAATCGACAACCTGACGCAGAAGTTGCCGATTTTTGTTAGACAAAGAATGAATGCCGTTGAATGTTGCGAAATTTCCGTGGAAATCATTCTACAATTTCTAGACGCGCTATTAATTAGTCAAAGTTGCCGCGATCCGAACTCACGGTCGAATACAAATCAACCGCCTCGCGGTACACCACGGCTTCGATATTAATACCGTGCAAACTAGCCACAATTGAACGTATTATACGTGCACCGTTGCATTGTCCTCGACACGGAACGGAAACGAGATTCACAGTTTGCTTTTTCAAATGCCACGTAAGAGCACACTAACGGAATCTGATCGTCGATTATCCCATTGCCAGTCAAAACGTGGTTACCACCGAATCTGATACGCGAACAATGGAAAGCCTCGCATGGTAGGGGAGGAATTATATAGTTCCTGATCCGAGGGAACCCAAACTTCGTTCTGAACAGAATTTGGTATACCCAATTCGCAGATGATTAACATACCATAAGCTTATCTCCAAGAGTAACGGATGAACGTGTGTACGGATGACCGTAGCGGATTAACCGGTAGGTTTGCTTTAATTAGAACCCCTTGGCAGGTCCTGCGCCATGTATAGAGCTGGCTTAAGGAAACATCTTCTCCCGAGACGCGTTCAACACGCGGAGCTTCGACAAATTCTTGTCGCTAATTTGTAATTCAGAAATCGAACAAGTCTCGAGGATGATGGATACAGAGGTAAACTTTGCAAAAGTTCGATATTACGTTTTCTATGCCACAAAGAGAAGAAGACACGTAAGGATCGCGGTTCACGCGTCAGATTTGTATCGTGATTAACGAAAATGAAATTTAATTCGACACCCAGTGCCCGTAACGAGACAAAACAGCGGGGTATATAGAATATTAAACGTAATTCGAAAAACAGGACGTATTTCCGCCGGACACGTCTCAGCAGCACTTTTATTTCCCCGTCGCGTTCCTGGCAAGATTACAGGAACGCTGAGTACCACGTCCGATTTATGCATCTCGCGCAATTTCATTTGCGCCTCCCGTTTCCCCGAAGGGCCAGCCTTCGTACCTCGAAATCGTCGGCCGTTTCAAGTAAATATCGTCCCTCTGCGAGTTTCGCAGTTGGAAACTCGGATGGAGACCAACTCGTCGCGCTCTCGCGAGGGAGCAGAAAAGAAAACGAACGAATTAGAGGGACGAAATCGATCCGCGGAGAGTATATTTCGCGGGAGAAGATAAGCTTTCATCCTTGGACGTACGTGCCGGCTGAGCAAGCGAAAAATGTCAACGCGGAAGTTACCGCCCTTTATGAGAGAGAACGAGGGGAATTTAGCTTCGCGAGGATACTGGGTAAGACGTTCCCTGAACTGTACCCACTATACGTAACAAACGTTATCGTAGTTGCTAGTAGTATAACCGTGTATTAAACCAGACTCTAACCAGGCAGGTGAATCTAATTTTGCTCGTAAAAATCCACGACTAGCGTGACGAATCCATGGCATCTACGATGGACGCATGTTTCACCAAATACTCGAAAACGTGCGAAATGTACTTTGAAAAATAAGGAAGATAGAGAAGGAAGGAGGGGAAATGAAGAGACGATGAAAGCGGTAGAACTTGTCAGTGAGACTGTGCCACGTCGTCAGACACGAGGACAGCAGAGTTGTACAGTCAAGACAATGTAACGTCCCTGCAGTTACAGGATGATTAATTACTAGCACTTAGCGTTGCTTAGGCTCCCTGAGGTAGCGAGTGCAGAGGCATGTCCAGGATTCATTAGATCGTTCCATAAGTAATGTCGTTTCTCGTCTAGCTCTGTAGAAGCTTTGTATATCTTGCTTGGATGATGTGTTTACTGAAATTTCTTCCTAAACTGCAGCAAAACGTACGAGGATATGGGCAGAGATTATTTTAATCATTGAAGAGATAGAGGCGAGACGATCGACGATCGTATCATTATGTTTATATGCGCGCGATAAGTGTCGAGAATTGAAAGCGAGTAGTACGAGTTTATGATATTTCCAGCTGTTTCGATGGAATGAAATGAACGTGGCGCAGAATTGTACCTACGCTTAGAATACTTAACGCGCTCGCCGCGTTTCGACGACTGTTCATTAGATCGGCAGTATAATATCGTGGTGTTCGATAATTATCTACGCAAGCGGCGGTAATAATTATCTTGACCGCGTAATCGGCTTTGCGTTCCTGATTCACTTGCGGTCGTACGAATTCGGCTGGGCCGAAAACCGAACGTACGAAAGTGTAGTACGTTCGAGGCTACTAAATCATTAAATGAACGGGTATCGTTGATTGCAATTGCACTTTGCACATATAAAACGGTAACTGGCGATCAGGAGATAACTCGAGAGTTCGAACAGTGTTGCGTAAAATGTATCTTTTCTTCAGAGACGAACATTGTAATAATTTCACATGAAACGTGTTCCTGCATAAACGCTGCAACACTTTCCGCTTAATCGAGGGCAGTATCGTTTTCTACTCGCGAAGTGACAAAGTTCTATGAAGGATCGTAAATATTGCGACGAAGAGAAAAAAGAGTGGAGGACGAGCTGCGACTATGGAACGAATTGAAGTTGAAAGAATCAGCGCGGAACTGCGCATCCAGCTAATCTGCCTGGACAGATAAAAGAACTCTGCAATCTCGCGTCTAATAATTTTCAATCCAGCCCCGGCAGGGGTTGAAGGCAACGGAATTAAACAGAAATGAAACAACATCAATTCCGGTACGATATGCTGACGGATCGCGCAATATCCATAGAAAAGAGTCGGGCCGCGTTAACGCGTTCCTCGCGAGGAACAGCTCGAACGAGGCGCGGTGAAAGCCGGCTGGTGCTTTCCTGGGATTGAATTAGAATCTGAAAAATCAGAGGATACGATTTTCCTACGCAATACCTTCCCTTTATCGCGGAACTCGTGGCGATCCAAATGGTATATTAAAAAACTTTGTCGCGTTACCCGAAATCTGGTCGAACGAAGTTGAAATAGTTGATACTAACTACAACACTACACTCTGCTACAACTAACCGACCGACGTACAAGATGGAATAGAAACTGAATTCCACGCAATTTTTCTCTGAATTAGAGCACGTTCGTTAACATCTGCT
Source organism: Xylocopa sonorina (assembly GCF_050948175.1). Classification (NCBI taxonomy): domain Eukaryota; kingdom Metazoa; phylum Arthropoda; class Insecta; order Hymenoptera; family Apidae; genus Xylocopa; species Xylocopa sonorina. The sequence continues at coordinate 10,461,708 of NC_135196.1, read as the reverse complement.
AATCAACCTCAGACAAGCAAAACGTTCTATAACCTTTCTTATTCTCTCATTCAACGTTAATAGTAGCTAGCATAATTATTATAAAATATATTTGCTTAAAACTACACGCTTTTGCAATTAATATATTTTTAAACGTACCATTAATATGGATCAAATTTAATGAAACTTTCAGGAGCCTCTATTTCTGTGTTTCCAATTACTTTTCAATGAAACTGAGGTGGTTGGAAACGAGGAACCTTCCTCTGTAAAACGGTTTTTGTTTCACGTCGATATCTCTTCCGGTTCTCGAGATATCGTCGTGTAAAGACAGGGGTAATTTCTAATAGTTTCCTATTGTCGTCCTTGTCACGCACTCGGAAGTCTCGCTCGCACGTTCATTCACTGACCTACCCCAAGCGGATCAGCTGTGCGCTGGTCAGTTACATGTGACAGCGTAACGGTACTTTACTATTTACTATGCATTCCAGGAAAAGAAGTGGGTCACGGCGGTTTAAAGATGGCTGACCGTCATTCATAAATCGGCGCGCTCGAGGCCTCGCCGCGTCCAGGACGCTCAATCTTTAAACACCTATATCTTTGAAACCGTTTGAGATATCGGGATGAAACAAAGCGCGTTATAATCGAGACGCTTTCTGCTATCACCTGAGCTATCGTTTGTAAAAAAATTCGCGTGCCTTCTTGGTGTATTCTTCGATAAAAGTTGACTTTGCATTGTTAACTACTGTCATCGTTGAGGAATGTGTAATTTTTAATTGGGTTATTTGAGATTGGCACGTTCTTCGGACTTCTATATCATTTATCCGAAGATATTGGTGAGCTCGGTAGTCCCAATTCTCCTCGCGAGATTTTCTTGATCAAGATCTCAATAATTCACGAAACAGTGCCGTACGGATAGTCTGAGAAATCGTTAGAAAAATGGTTTCGCGAGATTGCTTGATAATTTATTAGCAAGGAGCAGCACTGTTACGAGCGGGGCGAGGGCAGGGGCGTGCACAGTTATTTACGTTAACCGGAATGAAACGCGAGCATGTAAACTGCACGCAGAAATGTTTTCACGGGAACATCACCGAACATCGGGAGCCACGGTTCAGCAGATTATAAATTTATTTCGCGGAACAAGCGGTGCTCGTGCACGCAAAAAGGGAACTAGTTGTAACGTTACTACTAACGAAGAAACGGGTTCTAGAGTTTCGTGGGTTGCTCCAAGCAATCCACAAATTGGTTCCTGATATATTGAACAGCATTACAAAATGGCTCCATTATTTATCTCGCGCATACCGGAGGGACATAAATTCCACCCCAATTTTACATTTTACGATCGACGGTAGCCTTCCAATGCGTTGAGAAATAATAGCAACTGACACGCGAGTATTGGACTTTAGTAACAATTAATTTTAGTCAAGAAAAGTAAAAAGATGTATTGAATATAATTAAATTATTTACTGATGGAGGGAGGACACTTTTAATTGTTAGTAATAAATTTTTACAAGATACGGGGAGAGTTTTCTACGAATCGAGAAATTTGTAGAAATTCCTACAAAGTTCGAGCAAAAAGAGTTCGAATATCTGTCTTCCAACGACAGCCCCCATTATCGCAGATCGCCATTAGGGATTCTATTAGAAACGCCCCGTCGTACACTTATAACTTGAACCGCGGTTGCCGCAATTGGAAACAGCTTAACCTTATTAAACGTAATTGCGAACTGCAATTTTGTCGTAATCCTTTATAATTGTGTCGCACGGGTGCGGTTATAGTTGCCAGTCGTTTCAGCGTTTAATCGAGCCGTTTCAATGGTTCGGTTACTTTAGCTGCAATTATACTTCCTCTTTCGAACGATACGGTTCTCTTTTTATTGACTTAGAGGCAATACGAAGAATTGTGCTCCGTCACGTTTATATTCGTACAGAAACATTTCCAAATATTCTACGCGTGTCTTTATGTTATACTAAACGATTATAATTTTGCATATCGAGAACGAGAAATTATTAGTTGCACCAGCATCTCTCTATTTTCGATCAATTAACAAAACGTGATAATGAAGAGGGAAAGAGTGGTCGAACTTGCGTAAAATAAAACGAATTTCGTTCTCTATACAAACATCCTGTCGCAGCCCCTCTCTTTCGCGTTTCGTTCGATGTCGCACGGCTTACAGCCGTGGCCAGCTTTTTTCCAAGATTAAATTCCGGCCCCGCAGCCTCACCAGCCGCGAGGTATAACGTTTCAAGCTTTTCTTCGGTTTCGTAGTTTGTCCAATTGGATTCTACCGCCCTCGCGAAATTGTCCATTTATCATGCCGCGTTCCAAGATATAATCTCATTGCCAGCCGGGATCTTATTTTGCCGGCCGTGTTTGCAATTCTTGCAGCTGTTTGTTAGACGATTCGAGAACCAGAAACTTTCGAATACGAAACGTCCGTGGGAATTAATTTACTTTGGGAACGTAACAGGTCTCGCGAGTGAGAAAAAAGAAAAGAAATTTCGTACAGGCAAATAGCTTTGCGCGAAGTAACTCGATCTACCAGCGCGGCTGATCAATCGCAGATACTTCTACTTAAGTGGAGAACCAGAAGCGTTCGCCAGAGTTTCCGGTTCTCCGCTGCAGAGCGCGAGGAAGGCCACCGTGAGGTTTTAGCTGGTAGGAGTTCGACGTAACCTTGAGAGCTTCCAAAGCTCAATATATCCACGAGGATTATCTCACGAACAAGAAAAGTTACTTCTACTCACGGCATGGACGACTAATTGCAAGTGCTTCTACTTATTTTTTCTCAGATGGGTTAAATTTATGAGCGATCGACACGGTTGTCAGTATAAAATGATCGAAACGTGAGACAGTAAGTCTCGAACTGTACACTTGAATTTTAGAATCGACACGAAGCATTATTCTGATACTTCAAAGAAGGCAAACGCGAAGTGGGAATGTCAAACGAACCGAAAGTGGTATCCTTTTCTTGGGAACGGTGTAATCGCATTCCAGGCTTTTTCGCAGGAATGAAAGGCGACGAGAATGGCGGCTGTTCCGGATACCATTGTTGCTCTTTTGCCGGAAGTGCAATGCGAACGAAGTGGTTCGTGCATACAGGGTGTCCTCTATGTAGAAAGCCCGTAAATATTCCTTAACGGGTGAATACTTCTCAAAACCCTCCATTAGCAAATATGTATGCGTGTGTATTATCGTAGTATATACAGTTCTTCGCGCGAAATCGTGAGACATTTTGAATATTCGTTCCAATTTATGTTCGAATCTTTCTCAAACTAAAAAGGTACCTTTTTTAAATTAGACCCTCTCCAAAGTTACATGCGTTCCAATTTTATCAAGAATTCCATTACAACGTATTTAGTTCCAAACTGTTGCAAACGCAGATGCGTTCATCTATTGTAAATTAATTATACCATTTCTGAAATCGAGTATTGGTGCATGTCTCGCGTTACATCGTCAGTAGCCCATCGTCAGAGCTTCAGTAACCGATGGGTACCAAAACCAACAGAGGGATGCCCTCAAGTCGCAGGGCACTTGATACGCTGTGAAGTTCGAATGGAAGTCTGAACAATGGAGGGTTAACGAAGGGCCCGGCCAGTGGGTATTATAACTAACCTACTATGATACAGAAACCACGAGGTGATACTAAGGCCCTACGGTCAATCGGCTGCAAAGTACAAGCCACCGTGCCCAGGGCTAAATAGGTGGTGGGTTAATTCAATCTCAAAGGGGTGGCTGCGGAGGACCGTGCCCAAAACACATCCGTATTAGTCAGAGGCAAACACCTCTGAGCCTAGAGTGGAGAGTACAGACAGTAGATCTACTTGTACAGACGTAGTGCCATTTCCAGTTTCTCAAAATAAATCCTAACAACTATTCAACAAATTGTCAAAGTATACATCTAGGGTGCACAGTACTAATCGAAATTCTTGAACGTGACATCGCGACGTTCCTCAGGTGTTTAATACAGCGAGACAAATGTCTCTGTACTTTTGAACGAGGGTGTACACGACGCTTGAATTGCTCGAACGCCATATGGGTGTCTTGGCCAGGACTGTAAGTGGGGTGGCGAAAAATTGGATGGCGGGCAGTTTGTCAGAGTCCATGACCGTGTCCAAGCTCGTGCTAGCTAAGTAACACATTATCTGACCTAGACAGAACACTAATTCCGTTCGTACAATTAACACGATTTAGTCATTTCTACGGAGACGATAAAATTTCTGGTCGAATCGTCAGACGATGTACATTTTCATGTCCCGATAATTCCATTTTCCTCTTCGACGAATGCAAAGAACACCACGGCAGATCTTCGATTTTTCCGAATAATTCAATCGCGAAATTCAACGTCTGCCAGGTTCGCGATCAATTCACACCGCTGGCTGACGTCGAAGATACCAACACAAACGGGTGGAGAGCCTGATAAAAGCCAGAGCGTGGCGAGGATCATTTTTCTTGGCGCGGCCGGTGTTTTAAAATAATTTCTGCCCGAAGCTGGCCAAGTCGGCATTGATTTATCGACGAGCGGACTAATTGGCGTCGTTTCTCTTCGTCTCGCAGGCAAATTTTGTTTTTCATTTTTTTCCCCCTCCTCCTCTCTCTTCTCGCCTAGCCGTCAATTACAAGCGCAGCGGAAAGCGCGCGGTACGCTCGCGGCGAACGCGTCGCTCCTCGGATCCGCGAATTTCAATTAGTCGAATTAATGTTCCCGTTCGTTTAACGGTACAACGTACCAATTGAACTCTACCAGTCGAACAGCGGACTATCGTTTCTGTGGTTCAAGCTGCGGAGAGTGTTCTGAACGCGAGAATTGTGCGTGGAGCGATAAGTTAGCGAGAGATGAATGAATTTCACTTCACTCGACGAACTCATGGACGACGACATTTTTCAAGAGACTTGTACAAATATATCTAATAAATATTTATAGATCCGTTCATCTCTAAAATGTGATGCTATTTTCTTAACGTCTCGATTAATTGTTTATTGTGTACTGAAACGAAATGAATAATTAAAAACGAATTGCTCGATCAATCCGAAATGATTAAAAGTTCAAATCAGATTTCTGCTATAAAACGGAGCAAACTGTTGGGCTAACACCATTTTCAGCGCGATAACAACGTTTCCAAGCCACACATCGCTGCGCGATAAATTGCATCTCCGGCTGTTTGAATGTCCAAACACATTTGCCAGCGTGTAACGCCTTTGTTCGTAGTTTTTCACGGCTTCCACGCCACGCGTCGCGACTACCTCGTCGCAATGAGTTAAATAACGTTGGGAATATTTTTAATTGGTTTCGACCATTCGAAAAGTAATTTCCGGCTGCGCGATTGATCGAGCCTCGTCGCATCGGATGGAAACTTCTCTAAATCCGCCACGAGGAATATTCCTGGTCGTGTCTGGGTGTAAGTGCACGAAATTCAAATTGGTCGATCGCGAAAGAAGGCCTCTGCCTCGTCGAATAAACGCGAACGGGAACCTGATATTGCAACTTTACCCTCGACAGAGTTTGATTAGCTCCGATGATTTACGAGCTAATTAATTACCTCTGGAATAAAAGAAGAAACGGGCCACGAGAGGTACGGTGATGCTATTACGCGGACTATAAATTAAATATCCGGAAGAGACGATTTTCCGAGGAGGGCGCGGTCGTTAAAGTTAAATAAACGCATTATGCGTGTGTATCGGGTGTACGAGATGCGTTCGAGGACTGAGCGAAGTTCCATCTCCAGAATAAAAGCCAAAGAAGATCGCGTTGCGAAATAAAATAAAATGAAATCAGCCATTTCAATCTCTGTAATGTCAAAATTTGATCAATGAGTTTACAAAACGTGAATAAATCTGCGAACAAATGCGAAGAGATGTAACTCTGTAAATAAAATTTCAGCGAGTCCGCATTTTCGTGTCTCGCGAAGGAACGTAGCGAATTTCCATTTTTTCGAGATTTGCAAAGTGGACTTAGTCGCAGATCGTAACTCCTCTGAACACTTTTGTCTATTTCCGTGGATGTGCGAAGGAGAAAGTGCATCTCGTGCACTCGCATCCATTACAGGTAAACGTACGGATAATCGCTTTCGCGGAAGACGGTTTGCGAGCGTGAGAGAGAGAAAAAAATGCAAGTAGAAGCTAAGTAGAATCTGTCGCAGACGGAATATAAAATCTCTCCACGAATGTTGCGATATATAGTGGAGTGTAGGCCATCGTTACTGCATCGCTGATTCGTATTTTTATCGTTTAAAATTTCAATATTAACTAGAATATCTTGCACACTTCAAACGATGTAAACCAGAAAACGAAATGTATATTTCCAGACACCACTGAGCCGTAGAAGCTGAAACGCGAGAGCAGCAATGCGGATTAAACAATAATTAATACGAAGAACGGCAGACTCTTCCTTCGAACGGCGCGAGGGCCGCTGGAATTTCTTGGCTTTGAAGATAATTTCGGTGCAACGAGTCTGCGGCTGAACTAAAAGCAGGCGAAATGTTTGATCCTTGTAAAATAACGGGGATACCTTCGCACTCTGGTATTCGATTCCGTTAATCTACTGCTCGCAGTTTCTACCAGGTTCGCGTTCGAAATTCTCACAAAGGACGAAAAGAGGATCGTTCCCTGTGTTCTCAGCGCGTTAATTCTCATCTCGAATCGTATTAATTTACCGTAAGATTATCGTTCAATATTTACTGAGCCTATTGTAATTACTATTTCCAGATGAGAGAAGACTGGATGTAAAATCTGGGAGCGATGGGGACGCGATTCGTCACGCGTGGACGAACGTGACGCGAGATCAGGATGCAACGGTGGGATGGAACTCCGCGAACGAACCCGATGTGAATTCGAGGTGCCACTGGAATATACGCAAACGAGCCCGATGCAAATCGACAGGCTGCTAGGAGATTGGAAAACTTGAAGGGAGAAAGTACGTTCGAGGGGTGCTATTGGATACGCGCGAACGTAACGCGGAGTTAGAGGGCCGTTGGAGAGTTAAGTTCGCGTGGATAACCGGATGTGAAACTGAACAGCTACCAGCCTGGTGTATTACGGATTGACGCAACTCGCGCGATATGGAACCTTTCTACTTTGATTATATAGATCACTGTTTATATCAGGAGGCATAAACGAGTCAGCATTGACGCAGCGATTAAAGGAGGATAAGAAGAAACGCTGAAAAGAATTTAAATTGAACTCGTAGATCCTGAAGAGGACTCTCACGGCTGCAAAAAGGGAACTAAATATTCGAAAAGGGATTCCAGAAAGGGTCCTGCTCTTAAGAAACGCGGTACTACGAATTTCTCTACGATTCCTCCTGAGAGGATTAAAGCCCCTCTGGGTTTATATTAAAATTAAGTAGGAACGTAGTCAGATTTTCCGTGAGAAGATTAAAAGAAAAATTTCAAAAAACAGCAATTAAATTTGTCATCAACTCTGCTTCGTGACGATTTCAGTAGGGACAATTACGAATGTCTATTAATGTTTGAAACAGAATATAATATTAAACGATAAACGGTAAATTGAATATAAATTCAATTGTGTCTGAATTTTAAAAACAAATTAACGACGACAGGAACGTGGGACACAAATAATGAATACAAAATCTGAGCGTCACGAACAAGGCTGCAGATGTGAAACGTTAATAGACGCGTCGTTTCGAGTGGTACGTTTCAACGGGATACATGACGAACGTTCAACTTCCGCCGGCAGTTGGCAAAACGAATGGAACAGAAAAAAGGGGGAGCGTTATAGTTTTCTCTGTTCCGTTGCAGCCGAACGAAACTTGGCCAAATACTCGCAACGAGCACGTGGCAATTATCTGAAACAGAGGCGCGAGCTAATAATGCGGTTCGCGCTTCCGGTCTCGCGCCCCTCTTTGACAGCTCACCTTGCGGTCAAAGCTCCCCAACAATTTCAGAACGAAGTTCCGGCAAAGTTGCAGCCACGGCTCGGCTTCGAGGCACCTGGGAACTTTGGCTAACTTTATTCGAACTTGTTTAACCCAGAAAACCGTGTTACCCTTTGATCGGAGTGATCACGATAAATGGATAAACGGAGACAAACGAGCAACGGTTTCCACTCGAGAACCGGCTCGAGCGGACGATCCTCCGCGAACACAATTTCCTTTCATTTATCCAACATCTATACTTAAACAGGCTTTAAGAAGATCGATACGTAAATTTTTCAGTAAACTTCGAGCAAATATTAAAAGAAAAAAAAGATCCAAGCGTACAACGAACCGTATCGATCCATTTTTTCTTTTACGTTCTTCGCTACCATTTTGTCCAAACGATGACCTTATCGTACATTTTTATCGCGGTTAATAAACGTCTACACGACATAAGTAATTGTAACGCTGGTAATAACTATTTTATAGCGGCGCTCTATATTCAGGTTTATGTTGGCTACTTTCGGAACAATTTTCTGGATGCACGCGGAATGCAACTTTGGCGAACGTGCCAAGTCGGTTTTGGCGAGTCACGGTGCAATATTCATGTCAGTGGAACAACGTCCACCGACCGCGAACCATGCACGGATGCCATCTAAATCACCATCGAGCGTCGAGTCGGGCCGTGTCTGCTTACGGATGATCAATGAAGAAGAGAAATGGCGCCGCGCCATTTTCGCCATTTTTCTAAAACAATGCACCGTCCTGCGGATCGTAGTCCAACGTATCCACACGGAACCAACTTGTTCCATGCAAAATCAAACATCGCGTTACACACGATTATTGGAAATGTATAATTTTATGGACGAACTGGCGCGCGTGTCGCGATTAACACGGCTAATCGACATTCAACCCCTGCCACGGGACCGAGTACATTAGCCCTCGTGTCCGCGAATTTCTTCCACCGGTTATTTACTCGCGATCCACGATATCGGCAATTATTATCATCGACGCTTCTCGCCATCAATTTATTTCGAATCGCGCGGGCCATACGTCAAATTACCGTGGCGCGATATTGCACGGTAATCGACCACCATCGACGAACGAAGCGGGGCGGAAACGCGCGCGCGTGGACGCGTGTATCGCCGCGCGGGGGTCAAATAAATCAGCAGGGGTTACAAAAGCGGGAGTTACTCAAAGTGTCGCGCGTGCAACCTCTTTGACGGTATTGACACGCAGCCGGCTCCAACGAGAGTCCCCTGTGTGCTCTCGCCTCTCTCCGGAATTCTCAGCGTCAACGTTTCCGCGTGCCAATATTTACCCGCATCGCGTCTCCGCGCGGAGATTTGCAAGTGAAACAGGCAAACGCGCGGCGGCTGGTTTTCCAGGGGATGCGGGGTTCCGGGCACGAAAAACTGCCCGTCCATACGCGGGGCGAGCTCTCTCGGTTCGTCGAGGGTGTAAACGTCCGTTGGACGCGCGGCTGCTCCGCTCGAGGACGTCATTCGCGAGTGTTTTATGAGTCCTGACGGAAGGGACATTGATTCGCAAGCGCCCTCCAGACTTGCAACGGTGTTCGATGGGCCAGCCCAGATTTTTCCAGTGGGCTTCGTGTAAAAATAACGCGAACGTGGAAGATAAAAACGATCAACGAAAAGGGAGTGTTCGGATTTAGCGATCCATTTCCGAGTAGAATTCTCTAAAAGACAAAATGGATAAAAATCTAATGGTGTACGAGAGAATTTATATTAAAAATTCAAAGGACTATTGCGGATATAGGATATAGTGCGTGATAATGGAAATTTATCGCCTTCTATACAAGTGGGATGGGTCAGACGGAAGATACGAGAATATAAAGTACGTGGGACGATATTTTTCTCGATATAAGCATCACGTGGATTTAAACGAAGACGTGCATGCTTCTTTTACGTAAGATTAATGCGATGCGTGCATCGTACGGAATTCAGCTGTTGCGACTTGTGCGGAAAGAAGAACTACTACATTAATCGTAATATAAAGCTTCTCTAGGAAAAAAAGGAATAGGTACGCGTGTGTAACTACCTTCCAACTCTACCCTATACAATCATCGAATACATAGATACAGACTGCGAACCTCATTTTCAATTTCTCCATCTTCGAAGGCGTCTCTAATCGCGCATACTCCTCAGAAGAGCAGCCACGGGAGTCGTAACGCTTCCGTCTTCATATGCAACGCTCGCAATGCGCCTCCGCGGCTGCCTAACCGCAAACCATTCCAATTTACCAGTTGTACCCCCGAGTACACTGTCGGAACACTAGTACCTGCAGAACAGGTACTCCTCAAATCGTAACGCTCGCAACGCCATGTAAACGACTCGTTCGCCTCGTCGCTATTACTCTCGGGTACTTCACAAGCCTCTGCAGTGTAATATCCGCGACACCAAACTGCCGTTTGCCCGCTTCGTCTCGCCATTGTCCTCGATCAAGTTTCGCAAAAACCACGATCGTCTCGCGATCGATTCCTTCCGTGCATCGAAACTTCCCGATGACGACTCTCCGAGTTTACCAAGCACGCGTTCTTACACTGTCGCTGCAATTTTTTCGATCTGCCGTAAATTCAAGGAACGTTCAGTCACGCTTCCTGTATCGCGCGCGAGCAGGAAAGTTCGCGCGGTTTCCCCCCCTCGACTTCCTGATCTTTCTCGTACAATGCGAGTAGAGAACCGTATCATCGTCAAACTCCACTTATCGAGCTCGAGGTATTCTTAGAAGCCGCGGCGTATCGACGCGATCGTTGCCACGCCGCCCCAAACAATACCAACCCCCTAGCAATCAGGGGCGCGAGCTATCGCTCGGATCTGAGAGTACGTGCCGTTTGATTTCCACCTGACGTTCATTGGATAATCCGTTATAGGGGCTGGTTCCACGGGAGAACGATCGCCGGCGTAGATACGACCCTGGCAGGAAATACGCGTTCGGCTAAATGAATCCCTCGGCACATACGTCCTTTCACGCTTCGCACGGCCTTTTCCCGTCACTCTTCCGGGCTAGCCATTTACGAGGAAATGTGCTTATATGCGATCTCTCTTGCCTTCTTGCCACGAAGCTGGTTAAAGTGTTCGCTGCGTTAGTAATTGGTGGATATGTTTCAATATGTGAAATCAAAGTTGTACGTTTCTAATTTCTATCGTTGAGGTCTCGTGTGTTATCAGAAAGGATAACAATTTAACGATAGGATATCTTGCGGATATTCTCTGTTTCTCTTCTTCAATACTTTCCCCAGAAGCTGATCGTAAACCTTTTCCAAGCGATTATCCCTAACAGCCACTCAATGTCCAAAATCAATCGACCCCTTGAAGCCACTTTGCCAACTATAAATGACATTATAACCTACCCTGCATAGTCTCGATAGCTGCTTCCGGTGTTACCTAATACACTTCGAGTTACATAACTTTTTATCGCGTTATAGAAGAAGTGTAAACGAAGGAAGAGATCGTGGCGCAGTCTCGTCTTAATGATCGATGATCTAGAACAGAATCCACGCTATTGTCCTGTCTATTTAGTCGCGTTACAGGAATTTTTCACTCGTGGCGATCGCGCGTCTTCACTCGCGCAACTGTTCCATCTCGCGCGCGCACACAGGTCTCGAACTTGGCTTGAATATCCTCGCGTTTAATGCATCAGTCCGCTAAGTAGACTTAGCGGACTTACTAATGAGTTCGCTAGCAAGCTCAGCATTAAACGCCCTCCCCTGCCCTTTGCCTCGTTTCTTCGTTCCCCGTCCGCCGCGCTACCCTTTACACGTTTCTTTAAATTCCTCATCCACCTCATTCCCGGTATCCGACACTTCTCTCCTCTATTCCACGCTTCTCTTCAACCACTCTGTAGACTGTAGAGTACTTCGAACTCTTCTTTTGAAATACGGCTCGCCAAAATCAGCGGTGGTTCCATCATCTTTATCCTCCGACTCTCGCGGCTTCCTTTCTCGTGTCCGAGCGCTCTCTCGTCGACGGAAATCGATCGTCCGCGTGCTTTTCGAGTTCCACCACTCCGTGGATCCCCGTTGGGTGTATCGTTAAATCCGCAAAGAACGGCTAAATCTTGGTTCTCGCGCGAAAGAAGTAGCCGCGAGGCGTAACGAGCTGACCGAATCAATCTTTTTCCGATTTAACGGGCACCCCCCTGTCCCTCCACGGCTTAAACGAGCGGGCGTTGAAACCGTTAGAGGGAACATTTCGCGCTGCAGTAACGACTTTACGGGTCGTGAGAAATTTAGAGACCGTTTAGTTTCGCGGCGCGTTGCGAGCTGCCCACGGTGGAAAAAATGATACTGTCAAGGGGAAAGCACGACTGAGGACGAAAGAGAGCGATTTTTGGGGTCGCTCGTGTGAACGTTGACTTCTTTACGTGCTCGCGATGCTGCTGAAGTTTCACCAGTGGCCAGATTTCGGATCTTGTAACAGGTTTTTAACAGTGCCAGGAATATGGATGGGATTTGTGCGCGAAACTAAAGCGTGGGAATTCGTTTTGTATGATCGCATCAGCGAAATGGCCCTCGAGAATAAATTACAATACGTTTATCGTCGCAAAGAAGGCTGATTGATTAAATTTAAATGAAATAAGTTTCGATAATCAGCGAATAATATTTTTGTTACAAAGTTAATGGCCACTTTAATGCCACGATTGACCATCGTGGTCATCGAACAACTGATTAGCATCCACAAGCCGCACTAAATAACATCGACCACAGCGAACCTACGAATTGCTTACGAGATATCAAACTCTGTCTACAAAATTCGTGTCACAAGCGACGTATGAGCAATTTATTACTCTAGCAACTTAAGTTAAGTTCCTCAAAGACCATAATAATTTTCATTCGCTCCCACATCGATTAATTCTATCATCATCGCACTCTCATAGCAGATGAAAGGATTAGCCATGCGTAAATCCAAATACCTCGACAAGAATCATAATTCACGACCAATCTGCGACCTCTATGAACTTCCTAAAATGTACAGAATGCAGAGGAACGCGAGACAAAGTCCGTTTTCAGCAACCGTTACGACATTACCCATTTTTATTTCAATGCTACACGCACTTACAGCCGGTGGCAAACTTTCGACCATCGGAATCGCGTCTGTTCAGCAATAACTTGGTATTCAAGGATGCAGCCAGCTACATACGCTATCATGCACGGGGGGAGGCGCGCGTGGACAGAATGCAAAGTCGTGTTTACGCGGGCGAAGCTTCGCTGGAACAGCCGGAACTTCCTCTCCACGAATTCTTCTAGCTCGCGGCGAAGCTGCTCTCTTCGAGCACAGCCAGGAATCCTCTGTCGAATCGTCGCGACCACGAAGATACCGGGATTCAATTAAGTGGAGGAAAAATCGGGGGTTCCAAGCAACGAGGAGGTTCGAGATAAGAACGGGAAAACCGGACGATAATGAGAGCTGCCGCTCTTTGAACCGCGAGCCACGTTCAAGCAGAGAAAGCTGCTCTTTTATCGGCGTTCTATGATAGATTGGGAAGGGTCCGGTAGTTACTGGATCAATAGTCGCCGATAAGTGGAGACGAGTATCTAATTAAGATCGCTCCGACGGATAACCCTATTTTCAACAGCGAATTTTAACGTGACTCGTTTTTCAATATTACCACAAAGCAGATCGAATGTATTGTCATATTTATATAACAATTTCTGAAACTATCGCGAGGCTTCGAGCTTGTATCCCGGGTTGCTAAGAGGGCGATTTATTGCTGGCTCACTCGGTGACAAAGTTGCACCCCAGGCGACGTCGAGTGACATCTGTTTGCCTGCTTTTGCTTGAAACCCTTGTCGCTAGTTTTTCGAATACGAATGAGAGAACGATCCAAAGCCAACGTTGTTCTACGTGTTCGACCTATTTCTGTGTATTCAAGACACAAGAGGGGCGACGATTTGTTGCGCAAAGAATAACGAAAGGACGCGTTAAAACGAGCCATCCGATCTTTCTGGCCAGTACAGACTGTTCGAGATCTGCATAGAAGGGTGACGCTCGACCACAGTCGACCGTATCCCGGTTAACCGATGGATTTCGATCCAACGCGTGCAGGAGAAATTCGCAGGGGATGATTCAGCGAGACAGACGCGCAGGAGTCGCGCGTTTCGTAGCTCGAAATACGCAGGAAGCCGCGTACAAGCATCCGTTATCATGTTCTCGTGCTTTTGACAGTTATAAGCGACGTGCGCGTAACCAGACGGGTTCTAATAATCATCCGTTCTCAGTCTTGTTAATCGCCACCGTTCACGTATCCCGCTTGGTTCAATTCGAACTGCTTATCCTTCGTCATTCAGGGTTCTTATCACTTTAACAGACCGTGCATCGAGATGCTTTTCGAATTTTATATTTTCTACTGCGTGTCGTCATTTTTTTTTTTTTTTGTGTTATATGTAATTTGATTGTACTCAAAGGACGATACGTGTAACGAACAATTATTGTTGTCTTCAAATCTGAGGATGAATGTTAAATAATTGAATTGAATAAAATGTAGAAGAGAAAAATGAAACAATTATTGCGGTTGTTATTCGCAGAGATAGATGGAGGAACTACTTTGCGCGAGTCAGACAGAATGCGTTTTGGGCAACTCGGCGTACAGTTCCGATTCAACCGGCTGGATATACGCCAGGCATTTTGGTTCACGTATTCGAGCTGAATTTTCGAAAGGAAAGGTATCCTCTGTGTATGCATTGCGATTCACACGCGATTCACACGCGCGCGATTTGCTCCGCGAAAATGCACTGTAATTACATTCGAATACAATTTTGGCTGGCACACGCAGAACGGGGAAAATTTCATTAAAGCTCTCACGTTTGAGAGCCATACAAATAATCGATTCTCGTTTTTAATATTCTATTTTTGAATGAACATTAAATATACGTTAAGTAACGTTCGACGTGGTAATAATAACTTTATTTGCTGTATGTATTCCATCGATGTCTGTCGTTAATAATTGCTTAGAAGAACAGAAGAACAGCGTGCAAGAATGTGATGCGCGATTCGAATGCAGTGCAGGCTGCGAATTCTTGGATTTCGTGTGCCTCGCTTAGATTGCGCAGATAGAGGTAATAGCTGAAGCGGAATTACCCCTATGGGACGTATCACAGAAAACGAACCCGTGAGTGTAATTTCCGCGTGTTATCTCTGCTTTCGAACATGGACAGCGCGAGTAGTGAAGTCAGAATTTTCTAATATCCCAAGATGTAATCGCGTACGTGCAATAAACAGGAAATTGTATCGAAATTTACTACAATTTTGTTGGACTTTAAAAATATATTCATCAACGTTATTGACAAATTAACAACAGCAGACTCGCAAAACTATGGAATTCAATGAAATTCCACTGAATGGTAAAATCATAAATGACTGATAGTTGAACCACGTAACCGTTGTATCCCACCAGAAGGACGCTGAATTGAAAATCGCTGAAAATATGAAACCATTTTTCGATACTATTCCGACCGCTGACAAAATTGTCCCAAAATAGAATCGACAACAATAACGTGTTCCGCGCGCTTTGATTCCCTCTGTATATCGAATATTTCCAAATGAGAAAAACAACGCCGACAATAGAATGTATTTTCCTCTCAATTTTTCCCGCTATTTTTTTTCTCCAACGAGAAAAAAGAGCTGCGATTTCTTTTTCAACGACATTAGAATTTTAGAGGAGTCCTTTTTGCACGATAAAAAAAAAAAAAGAATTAGAACGCACGAGCAATACTTTTGGTTTGCGCGTGTTGGTAGCAAAGTAAGTATCGTAAATGACAGCGTATTTGTCACTGGTTAGCTGCGATCGATGCCTCTCTATTGTATCCGACTCTAAAGTGCGAATTGTGTATGCCTTTGGCGCGCCAACTAATGAGGTTGATTGCTTTCAAGTCAGAGACCGTTATCGCAGCCGCTGGTCTCGAGTGTGCATAGAGTACTGAGGATTAATGCGAGCACACCGAGCGGGGACCATTGAGGGTGTAGCAAACGTTAAACAGCTGGCAGCGAATAGAATAATGATGAAAGAGATTAGGAGATTTGACTGTTCGGTAAATACACAAGCAAACCCTACCGAAATGTAGACCCAGGGAACTGGATCACTCGTGGAGTCGAGGAGTAGAATTTGTTCGAGAACTGCCTCTCTCTCTCTCTCTCTCTCTCTCTCTCTCTCTCTCTCTCTCTCTCTCTGTTGCGGAGGTAACCGATTTTGCGGGAGGGTGTTGGACCTGGCATAAAAGGGAAAACTGAGAGATTCACGAGGGATATACTTTAATCCCTCGCGTTTTATCATCTTCTCTTTAAATCCTCGACTCAATGAAATGGCAAGTTTAGAAGAAAAAGGTAGAGGACGAGGTATGAATATATTACACGGTCCGCTAATTAATTCGAGATTATCCAGAGAAATGTGCTTCTTTTTAAACTGAGTTGAGGCACGGTGAAAATTCGAAATCTAAAATAGATGGAACGGACCTTTTTGTTTCGTTATTGTGTCTTATTACTCTTCCCAAGTCAGGACCCATGGGTGGAATGGTTAAAGTTTGGACAATCTTTTCGGCTAACAGGACTGAACACTATCTCATCAAGAAAATGAAGTTGCAAACACGATCGAGAAGTTTCAGAAACTGCTAGGGACACATTTACACTTCTCGAAGCTGAGATAAGCCGAGCTTGCAGAGGGGCAAGCTTCTTTGAAGAATGGAATTTAGATAACGATGCTTTCGTATGGTTTCGAATGGTATGGCCGTTCGTAGATAATAAAATAATATTGTAACATAGGAGAAAAAGGAGGAAGAAAGAAGGAAAAGTGTCATTCGTATACAACTTATGTTTTCCATTAATTGCCGCTGTGCATCACAGCGAGTAACGATTGCGTTTATCCCTGAGGCGTGCAACCTGACCCAAATTATCCTGAAATTGTTCACGCGTTTACTTGAAACGCGAGCTTGACATCCAATACACGAAAGTTTCCCCCGAAGATGGGATCAAATGCGCGCGGCAAGACGGTCGCCCGTGCAGTTGCGACTAAAGTAATTGAATAGTGTTCAGAAACTGGGCGTTTCAATGAAATTTTCTTGCCTCTGACGATACCTCCGGCCATTAGCAGCGTTCAAACTTCCAGCTTTGTCGTATTCTTTCCTTTTACTCCTTGGGAAATTGCGCCGCTTCAAAAAGAGAAACGAGCTCCGCGCTTGCTTTTTATTCCTAACTCCAACTTCGCCTCATTTATCACATCCATTATAGCGATTTATACAGCTGACCGTAGTTTATCTTCAACCGACGATTATAAATACGAGAATGATGTACATCAAAAAGTCTAATCGCGCGTACGTACGAAAAGCCACTCCACTTTTGCACGACTCGAAATCAAAGGAGGGCTAATTTGAAGCCGAAATACCTCCACGATGGACCAAGCTAGAGTAACCAAAGATCATAGACTTGGAACTCAGACGATCCTCTGTCTACTTTAGTAAAATATCATACGAGACCATAATTTTGCTATTCGAGCGAAAATACAGTTCGCAAAGTTGAACAAGACGAGAGGCTTGGACGAATTTAAAACGCTCGAAACTCTCGCAAGCGAAGTCCATTCGCTTGCCAACTGCTCGGCCTATAAAACCTTTGTCTCCCCCGGCACCGCAACAAATGCACAGGGCTGAGTCTCTTCTCTCTCGATCACGAATCGATCGGGAGATATACGACTCCGAGGAACCGTTCCTTCGCTGCTGTCGATGCCAAGTGCACCGATTCGCATCGATAAATCGCGGTGTGAGAATGTAAATTGCGTTAAATGCTCGAGTTCTCGTCGTACGTAAAAGTACAGAGGCAATATCTCGGATATCCTGGCGCCTCTTACGACACAGACGCAACCGTAGGCTGACGATGGCCCAATAGAAAGTAGCTCCATATGCTGGCACTACTTCTCATTGATCAGATGCGTTTGTATGGGTGCCACGATAATCTGCCAGGATCCAAGAGATTGCCTCTGACAAATATCAAAACCCTGGACGCTCCTGCGAAACGTTTGAGCGGTAAGATCGATTGCCCAGATAACATCAGTCACTGTCCGAGTCTGCCCAAAACCAACTAGTCAAACATCGATCCAATTCCTTGAATTAGAATCCAGACAGAGCTTCGAACGTTCCGCGTAAAACGGAGGCCCTTTTCGTCTTCTCCCTTGCTGTAAACGCACGATGCTTACGAGAAAATGTTTAGAACCGACCGAGTAAAACGGTACTAGGAAGGTAAACGTTGTTTAATTAGATTTCGTGTACTAGTCCCTTGATAGCATTTTATGCTTTATAATGTGCCTTCATTCCACTTTACAACGAAAGCAAAACAGAGATGCGTTAGCACATCTTGTGCCCTTTAAAAAGCTAATCCCAACGAGAGCATTATTTTCGCCCCGGAATCCCCCTGCCCCACCTCTTTAACGATGTAGATTTATGCTAAAAGGACTTTTTAGTTTCAGTTTAAATACCTCTATCTCCGCATAGAATTTCCATTTTAACGCGTATAATAATAAACAAAATGTACAGGACCTCCTTCGCGCGAGAGAGAAGGAACATTGTGCACAGTTACATCCAAACGTCGAGTCCTGTAAATAACGTACCACTCTTCTCTTCTATTCTACTCTCGTGCGAAAGCTTTCAGACACGAGCGCGTTATTTGTAACGTATAAAAAACGCTGATATTATTAAAAGAAAAAACCAGCACATCGGAGTAGAACAAAAATGGACGAGGTTGAAGCGAAAAGCAGTAAACGAGTTGATCGTTGGAATAATTACGAGCACTGGGGTCCACGTATGGGTCCCTCGATGCTCCACAGTGACGTAGAAAAGACGGAACAAAGGGGCGCGAGACGATGACGGTTCGCCACGGACGTTAATCGATCATCGAACTCCGTTGGAGGGCAGGAGGACGGGTCAGGTGAATTACGAACGTACGCTCGGTTGATCCGCAGGAAACTTTGAAGCTCTCGTTAATCACGCGTACACATGATCGCGCAATCCCATTTGAGGCCCCGCCAGCCGTTTAACATTTCATAGATCCACTCCTCGGGTCCCTTTATGCCAGCCACCCTATCTTTCAGACTCGGTTTCCTCCCAATGAGACGCGGTACAAAGAAAGCACTGCTCGATCCTCAATTACATTACCGCGGACAAACGGCCAGCCAACGAGGAGCACCGTCGCCGTGTGAAAGGATCAAGCTCCTTCATTAATCTTCCGCAAGGGTCTAATCGATGTAACGTTGCCCACGTTCGAGGCTGCTCCGCGTTTCGCTAGGCGGGTCAGATCACTTTACGCGATCCTTTTAAACGGAATCTCGTGATCCATTTGGGATGCTTATTTCGCGGTCGATCAGCGTGCGACATGCGAGAATTCCTGAGCAACTCTGTGGTTACTTTATTTGCAATTAACGCGGTGCGATGCGATCGTGACGAATACTATTTATTTCATTCGTGTTCACGTTCTACGAAACATCTTTGGATATAAAGAATCATCGATGAGACTCGATTTCCCTATTGCTGTGTCTTATAGGATCGCATGAGCGATGAGAGAAGGAAAAAGAGCTCCCCTTCTTGAATCAATACATTCCTGAATGGTATCCCAAAGGAGCAGCTGCAATAAAACAGCCTCACGCGATTCCGCAGCGAACAATCGTCGCGCCTCTGGCATTTCGCGTTCATAGTTCTGGCGTTGTTTATGGCATTAAAATATAATTGAAAGCAGGCGTTTGCACGTTCGCGTCGCGCGCTGGTTGAAGCAAAATTTCATGAGGGACGGCGGAAACGAGGTTGCAATGGAGCGGAGGTAAGTAAATCCACTGTGAACGCCCGTCCGGAAACGGGTCTCAGCCGGAGCCCATCTGTTCGTTTCTTAAAGCGTCGTTGGTACATACTTTCCATCCGCTAGACACCGTGGCCCATCGAGCCTCACTTTGGATCCCGCTACGAGCTAGCGGCGTTAATGCAGCTCCCAGGGCGTCACTTCGTTACCGTTAAATCGAATCGACACGCAGCAGGTGTCTATCTGACGACGAAGGCTTTGAGAAATTTCCATGGGATCGGTTATACGAGCTGCGACCTTCTTCCCAACCTAGCGTGTCCGCGAATTATCTCCGGCTGAAAATTGGCCTGATCGAATTAATTCGCGTTAACTAAAACTGTGCGAAGCGAGAGTGATAAGGGTATTTCGAATATCGAATTATATGGAATCATATCATTTACTCGTTCCGATGGAGATTAGACATTTTCTTTTCCGTCTGTTCGTTCGAACGATTCGAAGGAGGAAAACTTAAATCTGTATAGACACTTGGAGTAGCAGCGTACAGTGGAAGTTCGCGATGAAGACGTAGCAACGGCGAGAGTTTAGATCCCACAGGTCTGCTGAGAATATGTACAGAGATCGTAACGGAAGCCAAGAAGTTGGATAAGGTTAGAGTTAAATTTAGAGGTCTTAAGGAGCTGGAGAAGGTGTGCGCCACGTAGGCAATCGTCCGCTTCCACGGGGAGGAAAGAAAGGATCGGTAAAGGTGCCGTAAAAACGTCTGCTCTCGCTGCGAGGAGGAAAAGCTCGAAGGAATAGGCGACGGAATTTTGCCAGTCCCGTGTGGACTCGCTGAAAGATTCTTTCTTCGTCTAGAGTACAGTTTAACGAGAACCGATCGTCTCGATCGGCTCGACTAATTACCCTGCGAACCTCAAGGGTGCAATTAAATTTGTACGATTGTTTGTTTAAATACCTTCCAAATTGCACACGATTCACGCTGACTTTCACGTCTATCGTTTCTTCGACACGTCCACGAAAATACTCCTGTCACAGAAGCCAGTTTGTTCGTGGATAAATCGAGCGGCTTCGGAGAGGTCGGCTTCCGAAAATCGAGAAAAATGGAGAAACGAGACTGGCCATTTACCTTGATACTTGTAAAAGTGAATCGAATGAGAAATATCGTTGAAACGGACAGGTTTTTTATTCGAACGCGCATTGCAAATCTAATATTTGTCGTTCGATTTACTTTTTCTTTTTGCACACCGCGTGCTGTAATTAACAGAGACAGAGAGAAAGATACTTAGATCGAGTACATCGAGCAGCCATTCGAGCAGCTTCCGAGGAAGCACTTTTATCGATACGACTCGCAACGTCTCGAGGTGAGTGTAACCTGGTTACACAACTCCCCCATCGTCTGAACGAGACGGTCTCCGGCGATGCCGCGGATCAAGCGGAAACTCTTTAGTTTCCGAGCGTTTAATCCACGATGTTCGCGTCTCGTTTGATTCAACCAGCCGACTAATCGAGATTTCACCTGATATCCTTACACAAGTGGTCGGATCGCGTGCGACGAGTAAATTGTCCGAGGCGAAAGAAATCGCGAGACACTTGTAACCCTGCGATAAGAGTATCGTTTGTACGGTAGAATGAACGACGAGACTATCGCCTGTAATCGAGGCGAGAACCAAGAACTTCTTTCGAGAGCGAACGGAAGATTGCTGAGGCTCAGGTCAAAGGATCTATCGTTTCAAGGACAACCACTCCTCTGCGTCTGTGCGAGTATCACCCGTTGCTGCAATTCGGTGGTAGATGGACACCCTCGAGTCTTCTTTTTTTGAGCGATACTACGCAACCTGTTTCTTTCTTCCCTTTTTTTTTACGGCGATACAGAGTGAAAAGGTTCTTTCACAGAGGTACGCGTATCACGATACATCTATTGTAGCACTGAATGTGCATGCGCATCAATAGAAGCGTTCATGCGGCAATTTTCGTGATATACAATATAGCGGTACCAATTTTCTGTAATTGGAGCTGTACAGTGTCGCTCGATATTCTGGATAAAATACAGGTGACAGCGAGATGAAATGTTGTACGTGTTGCGTGCTGGCATTCTTGTAACATCGGTATCGCGTGATTAAAAGTATAATTAACTTATCGATTAATCGATAGCTCTTATGCTAATTATACAACACCGATATCGCTCAGGCATCGCGCGAAATGGGTCACAGTAAATCGTACGTCTACGAAATATTTCGAGACACTTTCGAACCTGATCAATTAGCCGAACATCGAAATCTATCGGCGATATGTTGATCGTTCCAGCGAGATCGCGGCTCTGGACGCAACTATCGTTATGGAATAACTGTCATTACTCTGGTTACATTCAGGCTGACGACAATGCCGGCTCGTCCTTTGTGTCTGCGCTTGAAGGGTGGACAAAAATTCGTGCCAACAACGATTTGAAAGAGGAGTGACGGCACGCGGTCTAAATTCCACCTGAGAGGAAATGTTTTCACGGCGGTGTCGGCGGTGCTCGAAGCCACTGTGTTACGATACAAATGGAGCAAGCGTAAACAGTCAGACAGGCGGACGAAAATCCTGCTGACGGAGGAAGTTAACAACTCGTTGACAACTCGACAGCAAGAATTTCCCGGGCACCATAAAATCGAGGACGGAAAGACATCGTGGGTGCAATCGCAACTGCGTTCCGCCTCGTTCCAGTTGTCTATACTCGTTTCACTCGCCACGTTCTTCCTGTCGTTTCGTTCACCGTTGTTTAACCAAGTTACAAAATTGCACCAATTATACGACGCGACGTATACTGTAATTAAAGCTGTTTAAACGTTTGGATCTCTTTCGATCACTCGTGTATTCCTTCGTTGAAAAAATTCTTAGCTTCGAATGGAACTGGAGGAAGTTATGCAGTGACTTAAGAACTTATCTGGTCGCATAGAAGAGTTGCAAATTTTGTAATTCGTCTAGTTAAAGTGTAAGGAAAATATCTTAAGTCAGCTAGAATCAATCCGCATTCCGAAACCGTCTTAACTCGCCGCATCAACCCCCACACCTTTCAATCAGGTTACAAAATAGATTTATGAATGTAGGGGTTCGCTTTGTAGCGATTTAAAATTCAAACACGAGCAAGCGATGAAAGGACGTTGGATGTACGCCAGCTGGATACAGTCGAGTTCTCTGTGGCGCGGAACCTAAGCCGATTTCCCGTGTTCCATTATTACTACTGAATCTTTCCGAGGTACACGAAGTTTGCATGTTATCCGCGAGTATAATTGAAAAATCCTTCGTGATATCGTACGACGGGTAATAAAGTGCTTTTCGATTCCCATCATCTCTGTTCTAACATCTATCATGCAGTAGAGTACGAAAGAAAGTGCAGAACATCTAGCTCGATTGACGATTAACCTTGTAACCATGTGTAAACGACGCAAGCGTGATCTTCCTTTCCGTAACAGATCAGAATCTTATTGCAAGATGTGCTAATTAATTTGTGTCAAATTTAAAATGCAATTCTAGAAACAGATAAGTGCAAGATGACGCCAGCGACGAGTAACAAACGTGACGAGAAGCGTGCGAGGGAAAAGTGGAAAATGAACGAGAGCCGATTATCCAATTGGCAATTTAATTGGTCCAGTTTACTTCCGTGGATCGCGTCATGCATATGGACGCCCGTATCCATTGGGCAGGATCGATGCACGGCTGTCGCAAAATCGCATTAACGTCCACGATTTCTCATTCCGAATGCGCCGTTAACAGTAACGGCCGGTTGGCAGATTCACCGATAAGATCATTAGCAGGCCTGGCTTTGATTGTACGTTATCTAACTCGCGTGGTTATCCTGCCCATTTTGCATTCCGATCGCTCTCAGAGCTGACGTGCTCTTTCATGCCTCGACTCGTGTTTCGTCGCTCGACTCGCGGCTAGATACCGCGTTAATTCCACGACAGTGCCTGTGCGTTCGTTCCTGTTGGTTTCTACGTTTGTTTCACCTGCAGTTTTCACGCTCTAGCGGTCTACTTGGCGTGCAAAATTTTTCAAGAACCATCGAACCTTGCACTAATTATTCCGCGTGTCTGCAGTCTCGATCGAACGTTATTAGCGAGGAGAGAAAAATTAATTTCGCTAATGGATCACGGACCGACGTTATATCGCGAACAGAACGCACCTGCGATCGATTCGAACTTCTCCGCGTTTGTTCTGCGTCACGAGAGATTTTTCAATGAAATGCGTTTCCAATGATCGTACGCGTCTCGCCCTAATTTCATTTTGACGGCTATCTATCGCTGCAAATGTCTGTAACACGTAGACTTACAATTTTACCTTCGAATACTTTCCCAGATTTGATTAATGAATATAGATCAACGTTTTTCCCTCGCAAACTATGCGGTATAGCTACGAAATCATCCCCTCCAAGGTATGCGCATTGAAAAATTCCGGGAAATGTTTATGGTTCCTCACACATCTATTGTTCAGGAAGTCGTAAATGTCGCTGGAGAAACCTTGCACGAAATTCCATGCCGTGGAATTTCCCGGCTTCCAAGCTTTACGTTACGTTGTAACAAAATTGTTCAGCTGTAGACACGCGCATATTCTGATCGCACGATATATATACTTGCGTGCATCCGTTCGCGCTCGCAGAGGACGAATCCCATAAATAATTAATCGCAAATTGAAAGCGCGAGTACGAAAGAAAACGTTGGTCGTTATAAGTTAACAACAGCGATAGGAATGGAAGAGGCGCGGGGCTGGTACAAGAAACCGGAAGCGATGAAAAGTTCGCCACGGTTTTCCGCTCGACCGGCGAAGGGTGCTAACGCGCGAATTCGCAAATTATTTCGTAACTTCCCGGCGATGCCCAGAGCCGTGGCCGGGTTTAATTACGTCGCTGAAATATCACATCTGGGTTTTGCCGGTGCGGCCAGCCGCCGCGCCGCCCTTCGAAGGCGTTTATACAACGAAACTATTCGACTTGATATCGCTAATTACGAAGCGGCGACGTCAGTTTTATACGGTTTCCACGTTCCCGCGTGCGGTATTTCGAAATTTCCCAGAGTGCTCGAGGTACGACTGAGAGAGAGTAGTTTAAAACGTGACGTATGAACAGCGAAAAGTTTAACGAACTCCACGCGCTCGTTTCGTCGTTGCGTGCACCTCGAACTTTTTCTCTAAAGTGTCGCAACATTTATTTCCACTTCTAC
This sequence comes from Xylocopa sonorina, assembly GCF_050948175.1. NCBI lineage: Eukaryota > Metazoa > Arthropoda > Insecta > Hymenoptera > Apidae > Xylocopa > Xylocopa sonorina. The sequence continues at coordinate 10,436,874 of NC_135196.1, read as the reverse complement.
GTTTGCATCTCGAACAGAGAAGCGTCGTAGACGGTGATTTTTAACGGAGAATCGTGAAAAATTACAGAGAAGCGTTCTAGGTAACCGAAGTCGCGTGTGCATCGACGGAAAGTGCATCAGAAGAAATTTCCGCTCGGACGGGTTCCGTATAGCTGGCCGAACGAGATAGCTTTCGGCGGTGCAAAAACCTTTACGCGGCGGGCTATCGCCCGGAAATGCACGCACTTAACGTCGTAGCAGCGAGCAAATCACGGCGAATAATTTGCGGATAACATCTAAAGGCAAATTGCAGAGAAAAGTGCTAGCCCCGTATCGTAGGCGCTTGCTGGATCCCCGCGAGAGACATTACCCTGCCTGTATTATGTATACGTGCACACTCAGCAACGCAAACTGCAGCTTTTTTTCCCCCTGATACCGAGCAACGAGCACGCCAGCCTTCCGTTGAATGTTTCAGCATAAGCAGATGCCGCTGGCCGCACGTACTTCGTATGCACACTTTTCTGCAGGAAAATGCTCGCTTCCGACGCGTTACCTTTCTCTGGAGCCGCTTGATTAAATGGATGTTCCTTTAAGTATTGGGAATTAAACAATTCCTTGGAACGGACGACGATAGAGGTTACTTTACTTCGTTAGTTCCTCCAAAGTCTGCGCGAGATGTGCGATCTTTTTTTTTTTATTCGAAGATATATGTCTATAAGGAAGTCGAGCTTTCCACTGCGATGTTTCTGCGATGAACACTTGCACCGCGCCATTTCTGATCAACTCTCGACCAAGAATCCTGTTCTACGTTTCGATTGAGAATTAGGGTCTTACGCTTCCAGCATCTTAACTATTCTACTCAATACCAGTGATGAATCATAAACGTGAAATCACGCCAGTCGATAGACTCGTTAAGAGCGCGAACCTCTTGAGAACCATCCCCACGCGCGATGCGACTGACTGTGATCGCACCCCCGAAATCCAGTTATGAACTCTCTAATCGAGAAACCGAGGCTCTGAGTACGCAATTATGATACATTTGCCACATAACAGTAGCGTTTTACTGTTTTAGAAAATGTATATAACATGTCTGTACACGTCAGAGCTTCGATCGGTTAGGAATACGAAACGATATGGAGAACTGAAGAGAAGACGACGCTTAAAAATAATTTGTTTGCGCTTGAATGAACGGTTTTCATATCAAGAGATTTGTACGGCGAGTGGCGTAAATTCTCTGAGATCGACGGAAGAAAATTGGTCCAGTTAGAAATGGAGTTCCTTGTTCGACCATGGACGACCATTTCAGGAAATGTCTTACGACAGAACACTTGCCTACGTGAACTTTCTTGCTCGGCCCGTCGCGCTTAAAACTTTTAGAAGTAGGAAGGCGAACTCTGCAAGTGTTACAGCAACGTTCCCTGAGAATGGTCAACGGAAACTCGTCTGAACCGAGAACATCCGCTTTTCATACGCTTTGAATATTTTAGCGTCCACGTAATAAAGGCGTCTAAAAAAAGAAATGATCGCCTCGATACTCTATCGAAAGTTTCTATGGGAAATCATTTCTACGGATTCTAGGGAACGAGAAAATAATTTACGAATAATCAATTGAACGAAAATTTCCCATAGACTTTAAATTTTAATCTGAGACGATAATAGCGTCGAAACAAATTTTCATTCATGGATTTAAATTAATTCCGAGAAATTCCAAAAGCACAGACCAGCTACAATCGAAATTCAGTTATCAGCTACTGTACCCTGAATATCAAGGATTTCCGCAGTACTTTGCTTGTCAGTCACATCGAAATTGCTAGTCATTATTATTATAAATTAAATTTCGTTCATCGCCGCACAAACTGGAATCTATTATAAACACAAATTCCATCTCGTCCTTTGAATTAATAAAATTATTACCACGTCGGGTACAAAAAATTTAATTAAAGTTAAAATAATGAGACCTAAAATCTGGAGGATGTGCGTAGACGTACACGTGTGCTCCAGTTTCGCGACACGCTGCACGACAAAAGGAGGCGCCATTAAAGACCGCAAAAAGCTATTCCTCAAATATTAAAAGAATTCCTAGCGTATCGCACGCAAGGATGACGGTTCCATGAATTATTCAACCGAAAAAATAAAAATCTGCGCGGACTTGGACAGGAATTGAAATAAATCCCTATCCTTTATACTCTTACACGTAACACCGTGCAGAGACAGTCAGGAACAGCATGCATGCACCGCCACAATGGTGCATATTTCTTTTCAGCGAAATTGTTGGACAAGAAATACCTTTGTGCAAACAGCGGCGGAAAAATTTTTTGGTAGTTGCTGACCAGGAACTTGCGAATGACGTATTGCGTTTCAACGTGATCGAATATTATCTGAGATCAGGTTTAACGAAATTTTTCAAGGACGAGTATTTTTAACGTGGAAAATTATCGATTCTACGAACTCAACAGCTGCGATCTGGTGAGAAAGTACTTGTTTCACGGAAATCTCAATCTCGATGCAAATTGGAAAACGCGTCACAGTTTTTCCACGGTTCCCTTTATTTTAAGAACTGGAAAAACAGGTTACGCGGGGTTATAACTATTTTAAAAGGAAATATGGACCGATCGATCTATGGGAATGACGTCTGGGAATTGCAAAGTACTCAAGGGGCTTACTTGCCACGTGATGCATTGCGCGAGTATTTCCGTCACAAGTACCTGTTTCCCTACCATTCTCTTAACTCAATCTGCGATTTGCATGCCATCAACTGGCATTCGGAGATAGTTGAAAAATTGCGGGACGTTCGCGTATTTATGTATCATCGCGGTAACATTTAAAAAGTAAACGATAAATATGTAAAACGAGTTTAAATGAAATTTGCGGAGGATTTTAACAGCCACTTCGAAACTCTTTAAAGAATTTAAACTTTGAAATTCAATGGTTGAACTACTTCGAAGCATAAAACAACAACTCGAAGCCGAGGCCGCACGTTGCACGCAAAGTGATACAACGTCGCATTTGAAGAGCGCAACAATGGCGTTTAACTTTTTCCACCGCATACATTTACGCCAAGATTTTTCCTAGAAAATCTGCTTGGCAAAGATGTTCCTATCACCTCCAACTAGCTCGATACGAAGAAACTAAAGATTTATCGCAGTAAAAAATACCAAATCACGAGACAATAGAACAGTGCATCGCACTTCGCTAGGTAGAATCATATCCTCAGGCTCGCGTTGCGCCACGTCAGCCCTGGCAACGCGTTCTTCGGAGCGCGAAAGTGCTCCTCGTTTCTTGTCCTCGAGCTTGCCCGGTGTGTTGTTCAGGCTAGGCAAAACGTTCGCGTGCATAACTAAAACACTCACCTGACTGGGCTCCATGCGCAGGTGCAGCGGGCGCAGGGGGCACCAGGCCGGCGATGCTGTAAAGGGTTTGCCCGCTGCCGTACTTGAGGCCTCCGCAATGGCAGGGCGTCGTGGGAGTGGGAAGGCCCTCGCTACCCCTGATGGCGGCGCCAACCACCGAGATCTCGTCCAGCTCGTGACCGCTATCGTAATGGCACAATCTGGTAGCGCTGGTGCTCGCACCGCCGCCACCGCCGCCGCTGCCTTCCCCGCCGCCAGCATCGCCACGGCCACCGCCACTGCCCCTGCCACCACCGCTGCGGCCACGAAGCGACTGCACCAGCCGCTTGGCGCCTGAAGACATTCCACGGAGGTGATCCAGCCTTCCGGTCTTCTCTACTTCCTGGCCTCGTCGAACCCACCGGTCTACGCGCCTGACGGTATCCGCCTGCGGATTTTAAATCACGCGTTCCAGGTTAGATCTGTCGAGGGTCCAGTCGCAAGACATAGGGTCGAGTATTAACGAAGCGTGATTGTGAAGCGTCATTTTTCAATGGTAATCTTAGGGATTGGCTCGAAACTCGTAAGTGTTGGAATAGAATCTCACCAAATGAGGATATCCGTCGTCCCAATGATAGTCGTCCGCCGACTACGAGTTACCAGCGACGATAGCCACGCACAAGCGATCGCAACCGGTGTCACCGGTTGGTACGCACGATCACGCTCATATTCCCCGTTCGCCCTGGTATCGACTCGTTGGATCGCGTTTCGTGACAGAACTCCTGGAACGGACTTCACTGGAGCCAGAGGGAACCGCGCGACAGGCGAACACTCGCGAGCTGACGAATCGACGGCGATGACCGTGGCAGCATCACACGACGAGGTGGCCCCGCGACGAGTCGCGAGCGATCATCCCTAGCGTCGTCCTAGGACGCGCGATCGACATGCCACGAGTTCGTCGGAGGAACCGCGAGGTTCGGTTGAAACGATCCACGACACGCGCGCGATTCTTTCCTTTTCCCTCCGTTACGTTCTCTGCTGCCCTTTATTTTCGACTTTCTCGTTATTTCGCTAATCCTGCGGCAGACTCCTCGAGATAGAGCAGTCGTGCAACAAGTGTCTCAGGCCACGGCACTCGTGTCACGTGCCTGCCTGCACTTCTCCTTCGACGAGCCGCTGCGACGTACTCGATGGCACCCCCTTCGACTTCTGTCCGCTTGACACCGGTCAAGACGCTTAACTTCCGCCGGAACGGTGTGTCGTACGAGGGCACCTGAAAATAGTGAAGATCGGTCAAGTTCAATCGAATCGAACGGCGAAGGAAATCGTTCGTTTTTGGGAATATTCGTTATTTGATTCACACTCGCAGAGTCATTAAAAGTATACAAGTACAATATTGTACAGCTTGAGGATTTAGGTGGCTGGATTTCAAAGCAATCGCACCAACAAGATACCGATGAGCAAGCAGTTGGCACGGAATTGGAAGAAGCCTTAGGAAAATGACTGGTATCAATTACCCCTGGCCTCGATCTGACAAGAGTAAGGCTCGCGTGTCAGGAACACTCGTAGGTGAATTGGAGCCGGCAGAGGGAATTATGTGATTCGATATTAACAAAACAAAAGCTTCGGTTGCGCTCGTTTAGAGGGGGATGCCGCTCCGGGGGCGGATGAATTCAAGAGTCACCCCCGAACGCATTAATAAGTCGATCAATTAAGTCCGCTCGGAAATTCAGCAATTTCGCCTCTCTCCACGGACTAATTTCGACCGAATTGCTTCATATTTACAGAGGGATTGTAAGCTTGACGTCCCGCCATTAAATTTCCGAGTGTATCCCACACGCTCTTCTAGAAGGACGTAAACATTTTCATTGCTGGCAATCACACTATCGAATCACTCATAATATACGAATTCGCGTTAATCAAGAAAGAAAGATTCATTCTATTCCAATGAAACACGCTCTATGTATATATGGAATGGATTTGTTACCTTTAATACTGGGCAGCGTGAAACAACGATCTCGCACATGGCTACCGTTTGCACGAGTCACAAGTTCGCGCACTTTGCACACACGCACGCAGCAAATAGCGGATGCACTCACGTCCCTCGTAACACCAATCCCAGATAAGCCCTCAAAAATATAGGGATTTGCCTGTTTTAAAATGAAATGCGCTTTATATACGCGTACGAACCACCTTGGTCGGATTCCTCCTTCAGACTGACTGCTGTAAGCGATCGCAGAGCAACTACGTCACGTTCGAAACATCGTTCGCAAAAATTCCAAGAACCTCGTTCGAAGACACAAACGTAAACATAATCGTTCGTCAATTCACGGTAGCAGACATTTCCTACAATAAATATTAAATACTCTCTAAATACTAAATGGTCCTCGAAGGATTTCAACTTTTTCTTTTGAAAAATTTCTCATTTTAGTTTCGCGAAGAAATTATAAAATTCTTAAGATCGCAATGAATAATAAAGAATAAGTGGCTGTGTTGAATTAATACAAAGTTTGGTGATAAATTAGGGTATAGTCGCTCGTTCGATCGAAAATTCAGGTACTTCTTCAAAATTTGTCGCTTAGATCGGAATGTCTCGGTCGTATCGAGTTTTATTTCTCAGTTTAAGATGATCACGTACACTTTATGAAATTTACTCGCTGCACTTCCCTTTACTGCTCTATTCAATTACCTCCGTATCACGGTATCAATGAAAATCGAACAATCTAATGTGTTAAAGCTCCTCGTACCTCGTTCAAGTTCCACGATTCAATTTTGTACTCCTCCGCCTTTAAGGGGGACATTTAACTTTTATTAGGTTCAGAGGTGATACGAAGATGTAAAAAAAAATTCGCGATAAAATTGTTGAAAATAAGTGAGACGTGAAATTGTTGCCACAGAATTCATCTGGTAAGTTTTCATACGAACCTTTTCATCTGAGCCGTACGAGATCCCCCGTCAATATTGGCACGCAATACTTTCACCTTGTGAATAATGTAAAATTTTCAGTCACACGGTGAGATTGCTGACTCGCCTTTCTCAAGCAGTCAGAATTTCGTTACATATTCCGTTGAATTTCATTCAGCAGAATGCAAAGCTTTTCAGATATCGCCCGCACGACCGGGTTATTTACTCGACTTACGTCTGCGTCGTATTATTTATCTCCTTTTTCGTGTACTCCCTTTCATTCACTTACATATGTTAAAAAAAAAATTCTGTCCGTGGGAATGTTTAAATTCTTCATTGAAATAAAAGGTTGAAAATATGATTAAAGTCCACGTAGCGTTGAGTGTCGTGTTTTGTACGAAAAATATCAAAACGAAGTGAAAGTAACACAGGAAAGAGACAAATTTTTCAAGATTAACAATTTAAGTTAATTGCGAAAAGGATTGAAAGCATCCAAATTTCATCAGTGAAACTATTGTATCGGCCATGTTTAAAGTAAATCCACAAACTTGATCAGTAAGCCCAGTTTATTGAATAAAGTTAAGTTGATCAACCAGAAGCAGTCGCTAAATTATTCATGCTCCATTTAACAAATTTCGAACTAACAAGCCAAATGACCCGATTAACGAACTCGAAGTTGCGTACACGCAATATTTATTTAAACGGAATTTTACCGCGTAAATATCACGTTACCCCTTTTCACGGGAATCGTACCAAAAATCCTCGACGGTCAAAACAGCGCTTGTAGAACACCGCGCTGGACTTATTCGCTTTTAACTGCATTTTACACTCAACTGACTAAGCGAAACACAATACATTCAAACGTGAAACCAGTCCCACGGAATAAAACGCATTTATCGTTTATTTTTATTTACTTAAATACAGCGTTGCGAGCACGCAACGTCGGCCGTGAAAGAGATAGGAATGCAGTGTCGCGCGTCACGTACGAATGATATTTATATCGAATAATTTAAAAAATCAGATTCAATTTTAACCCGTTAACCAAGTTTAAATTCGAATATATCATTCGATGCTTCTTTGCATTTCATTTTCTCTCGCGTCGCTTGTGTCGTCTGTCTAACAAAATTTCGATACGCTTAAAAGATCGAACGCTTCCTCGATAGAGAGCAGCAATTTTGAAAATGTGTTGGATACACGTGTATTAGCTATAAGTCTTGAGCTGACAGACCTCTTGTTCTCGTAATCCCCAGCTCTCTACAAAGTGGAACGCTAGTCATCGTGCGTGAAGGTTGCTTGGGGATCACCGTGGTAAAAAGTAGACTTAAGAACAAACTTAAGTGAGAAGAAACAATAGGGACGTCGAGAGTTAAATCGTGTTGCACTTTTTAACCGTGTTACCAGATACATTCGATCCATTTTGAACTGAAAGATGCTTAATAATCATCGCATATCATATTATACTTGAAACAACCATGGATTCAATTATGAAGCGTTTCAACGAGATATTTCCTACGGTTTCCTCGCTATCATTTGAACAATAGACTCAAATAACCACCGTCGAATTGGCTAATGTAACAACAATTATAATTAGACATTCGACTCTGCTATAATTACGATCGAATGAAACAACGGATAATCAGATCCGACGAAATGCCGACTAACAAGCTCAGCGAGCAGCATTGTGTCTCTAACAGGGAAAACCGTGGACAAAAACCCAGTCGATCGTTAGGAAGATCATTCTGAACGAGTTGCCAGCAACAGTCCAGGTGATATCCGAGATAGAAACGAATTCAGACTGAGAACCGGAGCACGATATCACCGTGCGAGCCGAAACCAGGGGAAATCAAATCGAACTAGAACCTGCGGTGGATCACTCAGAACTGGTAGCGGTAAATAGCTCGAAACCCAATAGAATAGACCGACCGCCAACAGGACGCAAAGCGCTTTAGCGTTACCGATACTGACATTCCAAATTAAAAGCCTGAAACTAATTTCACAGAGGATTCCACGCTCAGCTATTTTGCGATTTGGAAATTTGGCTATCCTCGAGACGCGCGCTGGATTATATCCGCGTCGAGCCGTGTTCTCCGATCGCGGAGGAAGTCGCACGTAACGATCGCGCGATGAAACCGTTGCTCGTCGATCGAGGCGTTCATTAAAACGGAATACATTAGACCCGATATATTTTGGGGGCGAAGGTGCGCATTAATATCCTTCAGACGAGCGAATGTATATCGCAAAACTATTCGCAGGCGAACCACGGTACCATTATTCTCGCCTCTCGCGATCGTAAGCGCGGAAACAGAGGACGGACAAGCGCGCTATACATCAGGGCATTCAGCTGTCGCGTTCGGTTCACTTGACGTATTATTTCTACCTATTATTCTCCGATTACCTATAAAAAAAAAAAAGAAATGGAGGAGGGGAGTGGGCACTTTGACAGCCGAGTTGACACTCGACAATCGTGATACGAGCAAAAGCACGCGATATATCGAATTATTCCGCGGACAAAGGGAGGCGAATATCTCGGCGCAGACAGCGGGAAAGCGTCGGGGAACCGCCGCCGCTTTGTCTGAGTTATTTCTCGACGGAAGAACCGGATATTCTCAATCTGCTCGAGACGCGGAAAATGGCTGTCGACTCGCGCGATTCGGAAGAGAGAATTCCGAAAATTTTCACGTCCAATGGAATTTCAGCCGCGTTCGACCGCTCGAGATGTTCGCGGCGATTTTTAAATACGTACGAAAGCTTTGTGTTTCACTTTCTCAGCCCCAGAAGATATCTAAAATCTGCAGTTTGTCAGCTGTTTAGCATTTCTAGCTTGTTCGTTGATTTGTACCTACTGAGAGAGAGGCTTCTCGTTTGTTTTCACAGTTACCATCCATTTGTTACCTGCTACCTACTGGTTACTGTCTTACTATATACACAGACGCTTTTCTTCATTTCTTTCGCGGCTCCATAATAGTAAAACCTCGAAGCGCAAGCCTTAGTAGCCTCGTCACGTGTTCGCCACGATGATCACAGACGTTAGACGACCATCCTTTTACGTTTTTACTTACAAAAAGCCATTGTCCGTGTCAGTCCGAAAACTGGTTTGTCTGGCGTTAATCGCGTCGCACGGTTGTGTACTCGTGTGTAAGTACTTTCGTAACGCGTTCGCTTCCCGCATGAAACTGTTGGCCGACGAAAAGTCGCCGGTTTAAAGGCCATATTTCTCAACTTGTGCACGCATCTTTCACGCCATATATCCTCGCGCCTTCCCCTCTCATGCGTCCTCTTTTCCTTACCTCATATCTGCCAGGCTTACTTTTTCTCGCGCTCATTTCAGGGAAATTCTATGAACATTCTCAGACGACGTTCGCAGCTACGGCTAGCTAAAACCTGGAGCAACCTCGCAGTTCTCCGTCCGCAGCCTAGTTTCCGGAAGTCGGGGTATGCAGTCATCCCTCGCAACTCGAGCGTTCGAAACTCTCTCGGTCGCTGTAAATATTCGCTGTTTGGCGGCATTTTTAATTCCACAATGGAAAGGATCGGTCGATTCGTCGAGGCATTCGATCCAACTTTTATTCGTTTACAAAAGAAACGATGGCTGCGTTACAATTATTGTGGTAGAAGAACGATACCAACCAAACAAACTCTAAAGACATCTATTAGACATACTGGATCCTCGAACATAGTGCTGCACCTGATGCAACGTTGGCAAAAAAGGTGAATCATTTTTCAAAAGGTTTGCAGCTGAACGTTCCTAATAGCTATTGCTAAAAACATGGGTCGCGAAAGCATCGGACGCTTTAATTGCTGCTTTCTATCAAAGTAAGAACGCGTTCGCTAAATGCGGGCAATAGTCGTATTTTTGAACGATGTTCCTCGTTGGTGGTGATACTAATCATCGTTGGATAAAAGTAATAACACGCGACAATTGACATTTGTTAATCTGTCAGAGCTGCAAAATTTTTAAACGCCATTTCTGAATAGAATCGAGATATACGGACATTAACGAACAGCTTTCGCATTGTTCCCTGTATACCGCGTACGCGTTGCGTTTCATTTACAATACTCGACACAGGCGCGCGACTATAATTGGAGCGTGTGCATTCTCTTAATTTTGAAAACAACACGGTTCCATACATCAAGTTTGTTTCGAATTTAATATTCGTGTGAACTCGTAGCGCGTATCGCTCCATTCAGAAACGGACGCGAGCGACGCGAACTTTCAACGCATTAACGCAAATGGTCACGGATATTTGTGAATTTAATACGTATATAGAAACGATAGGATTTATTCGGCTGATGAAAGGAACACGCATTGAAAAACTCGAGAAGAAGCATCTCAAATAGTGCGATCTCAAATCGCGTGGCATTCCTTCGACGTATCAAAACTAGAACTCCACTTTCTCATGTTAAATACCTTTCTCATGTAATTCTATCGTCCCAGTGTTCGCTATTTTATAACTTCAGCGACCCAAATCGACCGTGGACCCGTTTATAAATCTAGCTGCGGTCGTTGAACGCCGTTAGAATATAAACCAGCCGGAACAGTAATCCCGTTGTTAAACCGTAACGGCGGGAAAAATTCGAATCCGAGAGCTGAACGGGGTTAACGCGATCACCGGAAATATCGCGCGCACGGACTCCATGATTGGACGAGATTTTGCTTTTGGCTCGTTCGTCGACCCCGACGAAAGTATAAACATCCATAAAACGTCGCGAACTACCCAAGCTAGTGGTGGATCGGTGCGGTGGTACCGATGCGACGCGGAACGTACTAATGAGCCACGTTCTATGCGAATACGAAAGTTCCCAAGTGAGATCAAATTTATGGGAGACGCTGTTGGTCGCTCGAGCGAAATAAACTTGGCCACTGTTGGCGCAAAGATTCTCAGCTATTAGCGGAACGCCCTACTCTTTGCTCTGTTCGACTAAAGTCACTTTACTCCACTACCACCGTCGCAAGATCGCGTCCAAATATTATTAAAAGAAACACGAACTTAAATTTATGCATCAGACAGCACATCGTCAATGAAATACGTGCTATTCATCGAGAAACGAGACATCGACACTGCGTCTGACTAAATTCACTTCGCACCACTGTCTCCGTGAGAGGATCGCGTTCAACTGCTATCAGAAGAGAAACGAAATTGAAATTTATATCAGATAGCATGTTGCAGATAAAAATACCATTCCACGTTCCAATAAACGATACAATTTCCCATTGGTTAACGCGCGATTAAGAAAGTTCCGGGTTCCCGGATCGCGTTGTCCCAGCAGCAGCCGCCACGAATACCGCGAGCGCAGCTGCGACTCGAGGCAATGGTCTACTTAACTAAACAGGCGGTCGTTTTACCCCGAAATCTCGTACGCGCGATGACAAAGGAGCCAGCGATGCCGGCGTCGTTTATTGGGAGCCGCAATATCGGTCTAACGGGTTCTCGAAACAGATTCATCGGCGTTCGACTCGCCGGGGATCACTCTTCATTGTCGCAAATACAATCACCGTTCCCAGCGGCTCTGACTGCGTGTGCGCCCCGTTGCCATCAAATATGAAGCCGTTCGGGGGATGCTCGTATTCCGATGACACGGGGATTCCCTATTCAACGGCGGCGTGCACACGCGGCCATACAGAAGTTATAGAGAGGACCCGTTCGACGTATCGAGCAGAGGCGATTATGATTCGAGCGCATCGTTTCACGTTCACGGATAGGGACCATCGATTCCGCGCCACTTCGCGAGTCCTGCTCCTCGCAGCACTTTATACCGGAACTCGCGCGAGGAACGTCTCGAGCGGTTTCCGTTCCGAGCACCCGCCGCTTCGAACGATATTGGAGCTCGTAAAGTCCTCCGTGGAACAGGTCGTTGTTCGTTCAACTCTAATTAAACAGGCATCTCGCGAGAGGGTCGTGGTTGCGTTCTGAGACGAATCAGAATGCATGGATCCGCTGTGAATTGAAAATCCTTTGGACGCGTTCCTCGGGGGTTTCGCGGTTCCGCTTCCCCTCGAGGCTGAACTCGATCTCGTAAAACGAGAAATTTGGAAGAATTAGAAACGACATCGTGAAAAGTGGCAGCTGGTGGTAGAGATGTGTATCGTTAGGACATACATTCGCAGGAAAATTCATATCTGCAGAATGGAACTCTCGAACAACGACGCGTGTAACTTCTGTCCGGTAACATTGTTCGAGGCGCTTAGCAACACCCCTGATGGGTCAAGATTCCTCTGAAACTTGCTGAAACTACATGCTCCGCATCGAGAATTCCCACGCTCCCTTTAACAGTCTATATTCCGTTAAATATTCCGTGTCCATGCACTATTGGACAATCCGACTCCACGCTCCATTAAACACACCCTCTCCATTCGGAATCGAGTACAGAAACGCTTCGAACTTCTTTCCAATAGCGAATACTCACTCGAAACATAGTGTATCGCTTCCGTTAAAAACGTGGCCCTTTTTGAACCATTTTTTTCATCTTTTCCAACTTTAATTACATAAAAAAACTATGCACCGCCTAATCTAGTTGCATTCCACTTTTCAGAACTCTTGCGAGCTATTGATTTTAGATTTGCAAGATTGCCAGGCGAACGGAAACGTCCGAAACCGAACGTTCACCGCCACATACGCGTAATATCTGGATCGCAGCCTCGCGCCACGCAACTTCCTGCGCGCGGACAAATCGTATCTGTCCTTGGAACGTTTCGCGTCTGATTTCCGCCTGGCGTTCCGGCTCGCCTCGGAGCGCCGCGCTCGCGAATAAATCGAATCGCATCGCGGCTACACAATAAATCGCAAACAATACATTAAGACAACGATAGCTGGAACGGCACGGGACGTCATATTGTTCGAGACGGGGTTGGTACGCGGGCACAGTCTGTTCCAGAATATATCGGAGCCCAACGGGACTATACGCTCCGGCTGGAGTCGCTATGGCAACCGGAGACGTCGCCGTGCAGGAACAGACGCTTCTGCGACGCCTCGAGAGACGTCGCCGCGTAACACCCGCTCGAAATGCCAGACAATATTGGCCGAATTATTCACTGGACCCCCACCGGAAACCGTCCTATCACCTTGACGCGTCCCACCGACGCCTACGACGCCCGTTGATTCGCGTCTCGCGTATGAATACCTCCATCCGACTTTATGAAGAAAACCCTCCTCCGCCCGTTTGATCGTTGGTGATATTTGTCGGACGAAAAAAAAATGCAATTTAGAATTCCGTCGGAGCTGAGACTCGTACGTCAAGCGACACGTTCCCACGTCTGGGGACATTTTTTGCGATCGTGGCACGCGAGGAAATTTCGCGTGGAAAATTTCTAAAGCGAGAGGTCTGAAGAAATGCGCGTCGGAAATTTGCTCGAGTACAGCCGCACTCGTGTAAGGTTCATCAAAATTGGCCCTCGTGGCGACCTTCCTATTTATACTTGCCCACTAGAGGGATCGCATCACAATAGTTTCCTCGCGAGCCCTCACTTGACCGTTCACTTGCCACGTATCAACGTTCCTCGCTGGCTCCATTATTCTCGCGTCTAAATTACGGACCTGCTACTTAGCTAGCTTTAATGACTCCGCTAGTGGATCCAAGAACGTCCTTCCTTTTCTTCGACCGCCCCTTGTCGCCTACCTCGCAGTCCGCGCGGTTCAAGCTTTCATATTTCGAACCATGCCGCGCATCTCGCAACGCGACAGCAACAGCCTCGAGCTATCGACTGATCACGTGTTACGAAACACGTCCTTTGAAACTTTTCGCCTGGCAATTTCCGGGTCTCCCATATGTATCAAGTTTCCCCTATTTCTGCGTAGTCGGTCCGGCGGCAGTCGGGACGGGTGAAACGGGCGAGGCAGACGCGGAATCGAACGTGGAGATTCGCGTTTCGAGTTCCGCAAGAGTCTCTCGACGTGAATATCGGAAGACACGCCGTTGTCAGCGAATCGCTCGAATCGACGTACCAAGTTTTCCGCGGAAGCGGAAACGCCGCAGCTTCTGTATCGATCGTCGCACGGCAACCGCCGCTACGGAAACGAAGCCAGCGTTCCACTGTTCCTTTTTTCACGGCGAGTTTTCGTTACGGTAACGGCTAATCAGAATTTAATCGGGATAACCGCTCGGTGGTACTGAAATTCTGTCGGCGAAAGGGCACGCGAAACGAAATCGATTAACAGTGGAGGGTAGCTGACGCTGCGAGACCCGTTCAACCCCCTTCGAGAAATTGTAGTAACAGATACTTTGAACGATAATATCATCGACTCTCTGATTCGTATAAAAACAGCGTGACTCGAGTGAAAATAGAAAATATAAAAAGGGATGAAAGTTTGGATAGAACTCGAGAACTTTAGAATGGAGCAATTCGAATCGCGATAGAGGGGCGGCAGATTACTTTAAGTCTTCACTTTCATTAACTTATATCCATTAATCAAATATCCCCGCGAGCTTGACTATTATTCTTTCATCAAGTTATACGAGAATATTCATAGCAAGTTAAATCTCTACCCAACTTCTCAATTTTCTATACGCGCGGGGAATTAATGAAAAAACTTTAATTTTCTTCTATTCGAGCATCGCGTACGGCTTCCTCTCGATGTTTGAACGAAATGTAGCTGGCGAACGTTGCACTGGCACTCTGAAACATACAACGACCGTGCACAGGACGCACGTGCGATGGCGCACGTATACGCAAGGACCAACGGACGATAACAACGTCCAATAGGACGTTATAGGGACAAAACGTGTAACGGGCAACGAGAATGCCAAGTGGAATTCTGTTGAAACAATAATTATTCAAACAAGTTATAAGCAACGAGAAAGTTTAGCAAGCTATAAACACACTACGCGCGGGGGATGCATGGAAATAATATCGTTTCCAGCATATTAACTCTAATGTAACCGAATATACACTGACCGCTGTATTTTATAATCCAAATACTACAAAGCTCGTCCAGTAATTCTCGTCGGTTAATATCGCTGCTGCCATTGCGCCTGAGTACATTGTATCGAATAGATCAAGCCAGTTATCGCGATGGATTACGACGTGAAAGTTAGTTAAAGAGCATTTATTATTTTACGAAATTGTGACAAAATCGCGAAAAATATCTGCGAGCACCTGGAATTTGTTCGTTTTTAACGATCAACTATTCCAGTGCGAGCCCACTTGAATATAGGGTCGCGTGTATCGAAAGTACATGTGGCGCTAGCCGACCAAAGCATAATCCATCGTGTAGTTCACTCAAAGCGGTTAGGGGGTGTAAACTACAAGGGAAACTTGGCAGAGTATTCCAAACGTGACATCAATTTGAGCTACGCCATTATCCAGAGGACAATGCGGGGTTAACGTCGTTCGAGCTGTGCTGGGAAACTGGCGATCGTTTTATAAAAAAATAAATCAATCGCGACGATAAAACCTGAGTTAAATACAGTCTGTACTATCTCGAAACATTGTACAATCTGTTTGCGACGATGATCGCAAGATTTCGGCCGTGGTTGCAGCGTAGCTGCGGTGCAGCGACCACGCTGCATCCGCCACAAATTAATACGATGCAACCGCATCGAAATGTGAGTTACCCAGAGAGGAATATGAAATTTCCAGCTATAAAGTTTGTTAACTGGTAAAGCAAAAATTATAATTCACGAGTCTTCAGATTTTCGATTGACCATTAAATATAATTCCTTGCATATTTCGTTTTGGCACGCTTTATCTAGTTTTGTGGCTGAAGAATTTCTAGAGCTCGAATCTTTTTTGCCATTAAACTTATCCTCGATTAGTTATTACAGCCTTCCTATTACTAATGACGACGACTCTCTGAATTTTCTTAAATAATCTCTCGGATATCCTGAAGAGATTCGTCCGTCTCGTCTCTGGCTTGGTATTTATCCTGTCTCTTTTTTCATTGGTCTCGCTCACTCGCTCGTTAAAGGTAAAAGATGAAGACGGCGTCCTTTGAGTTCCATTCCACGGATGTTTACCTAGCTACGTTTCGCCTCCCGGTTCTATAGGGAGAAGCAGACGCGTCCCTGAAATGGTAACATTATGGAAAGCATACGTAAGTTGGAAACCCCAACGGGAGCTAGAACTGAGAGGGTATCCCGTGGATTTACGTACGAATACGCTGTCGCCCAGCGATGAGTGGTAACGTAACGTGGATCGTTGCGAAATCGAATTCTACTGTCTAGAAATGAAGAAAAATTTGCGATATTCGAGCGATGTAGCAATTAATATTTGCTTTCAACCAGCACCAGTTTAATTTTGGCGCAAGTAAAGGTTTTGGCGAATGTTCTGCGAATATTCCAGGATCTGGTTATCTTCTTAAATGGCGCGCTATACCTCTTTGTCCGCAGCAGAACAACGGATGCTTAAACGCATTCGACTACCTACATATGTTACGAGATTACTCGACATGTTAAATAAAGGAGTGAAACAACGGTTCTTACGTCATAAGGGGCGCTCGAAACGGTGTTCGTTTGCATCGACGTGATGCAACGCTGCCATTATCACCCCTTCGAACATCCTTTCTGACGCAAGAATTGTTTTCCTCCTGCGCCACCAACGGAGAAGTGTGTTGTTTAAGAAAATAGAGACGATCTTGGGATCTCTTCGCGAGAATTCTTTGCTATAAAAATTGTAAAAAGGGTATCCCCTAGAGTTATACGTCCTTCTCTGCAGTATACAGACGCACACGCGCGCGTTCTTTACGAAGTATATTCCTCGTACAGCGTATAGGTTCCTTCATAGGACTGATTTCACCAGAGTGTAATCGAATAAGGGCGGAATATTCTTTAGTTTATGGTCTTATTAAATATTTCACATGACACGTGAACGGTGTAACAAGGAAGCCGCATACTGAAGGGAGGGCGGACACGAAACGTAATAAAGTTCCATGTACGACGGAGGGAAACGCCGATTGGGCGGCAGCTAGTCCCAGGAGTGACATAAAACGACCATTCTTGGGAGAAACAGACAGTTAACTTCGGTTAGCCAAAGAAGCATAGCTTTAGCATCTGAGTCCACGAAATAAGAGGGACTTTTCTTGCGTCGTTTCACCCCCGAATCCCCCAAGATTTCGTCGGATCGCTCTTATTCTCGGATTCCATCGATAAACGAATTTAAAGACGTACAAGCGGTTACATTTTTCTTAAACTGGACCAGTGAAAGTCACTGTCGAATGTACAGTTTTTTTTTTCTTTACGCCACAAATGGCCTCAACGATGTACCATCGCGTTTTACGCGCGGCGACCTGTACAACGTCACGTTCGGTATAATTAAAAGAGGGTATATAAGTATCCGATAAATTTAAACCCTATCGTGCGCGTCGCGTGCAAGAAATTTCAATTTTATAATCGATAACGAGTAACTCGAGCGGTTACAAGGTTACTTTAATCAGGGCCCCCCGTACGAGTATCAGATTTCTCAAAGGCTGTGTAGAAAAATTAAATTGTATAATCCCCTCGCCGATAGCCCTACGAGCTATTTAAAGTCCGGCTGATCGGATTATCCGCTTGAAATAACGATCTGCGCGGCGAAGATTAACTTAAGAACCGAAACTTCCCGGGGCAAAAAATCATTAATCATTAAACCAGCGGATTTTATAATTAAACGCGAGCAGTTAGTAATTATTTCATTAAATGCATAAATCACTCGAGACGCAGGCATTTTTAATAAAATGCTGATCTAGTTAGCCGCTTATTATTTAACATAGCTTTGACGTAAGTGATTAATTAGCGAGTGGTTGTTAACTGTGCGTTGCTTTAAATGCCTGGTACGGATAATAAATGCAGGACGTTATTATGCATCTTGAAGTTAACGGCGAGATGAAAATTTTTATTTTAATGATATGATAATATCTTCGTACAGAGAGGGACGTCGAAAGTGCTTGCCAGTCTCCAATTATTTTCGTTCTGTATTTTTAAGTACAAAAGGAATCGCATTCATTATTTCTACACTTTAGTTACTAACTACGTACACGTTTAATGAACCACCGCGCGGCATTTATTAATAAATAATCAATACGTTCGAGCAAGTACGGAAAATCCAACAATTTAATGTATGTTATTAATCATTGTTTATAAAAAAAAAAGAGTGAACGAAGACACTCGTCGTAGGAGAAGGTATCCTCTCCGTTTTAAACGTTGAATCTTTCGAACTTCCGATCAATAATCGTCCACGGCTCTGCCTGTACCGCTCGACGGTGTGTACATGTTTCCGTATGAAAGTAATTTCCGTAGCAAAGTGTACACCATCGTAAATCCAAGCGAGCGGAACTGTTTTTACGTACTTTAAATAGCAAAAAACGATCGGACTTTATACTTGAACATTCCATCGAAGGCAACGGGGGACGAAATAGCTAATAAAATAATAAAACAACCCGGATATTTTCGCTACGCTCTAATTAGAGCTGCGCGAAATAAACGCGATTATTGGACCGATATCTCACGTTCACCTTCTTGCTCATTATCCACGAAAATAGCCCGCCAGCGTAAAGTGTATAAATCATTTCAAATTTTCGCGATATCGCACGCGAAGATAAACAGAGATTCGTTTCCTTCGAGAATTCAAATACAATTAAGTCCATTTCGATCGACGTCTCGACGTTGGCATCGAAATTTTCGTTTAACCAATTAACGTCTATGATCCGTTAAAACGATGTCGAGTGGACATTAATGATCGGGGCCCTTCAGAGAATATTGTGTGCGATAGCACGTGCCCGCTTTAAAACTCATTACGACGGAAAATCCGCCACTCGAACGGTCAACTCGAATCGCAAAATATCCTCGTTCACGACCAACGTAAATAAGTGCGCTATCGGTACGATTTCAAGTACGATGACACGGTTGACGGGATCTCATTGGGATTACACGATACGTGCCGTCCATGAGGCTACTTGACGCTGGATCGCACTCACCCCAAGTTATCGCTTGTCAGTGACGATGCAAAGGTGCAAAATAGGCATACTATAAACTATAAACGTACGTAAGATACCGTAAGCTTTGTTTGCTCCTCCTTCTACCCTTGCATAGGAAACTCGCACCATTTCAAATGGCCTCGAACGTCGTTTTAAGGAAACGGAAGGTGATAACCGTCTGCGTTACCTGGGTTACAAAACTTGGCAGAAAATACGTAACAGAAAAATAAAAAATAATCACTGTGGTATCTCAAACCTTCTACCATAACACACTCATCCTCTCTAACAAATTGTCCGAGAAAGTACTCGCCAGCCTTTGAACCTGGCTTTCGTCAAACAACCCCTTTCATGGCTTTCTTTACAAATGTACATTCTACTTCGCGAGCCAACCTCTGATACCATATTATTAGCATTTCTTATCGTGCTGTTCGAAAGATTTCACGACGCAACTAATTGGGCCTGGAAAAGTTCGCGTTTCATACAGTTCTTGATAATACTCGCGCATATTCGAAACGGCGATCGTGAAGTGAGAGAATGCCTGGTCGATGGAAGAACCGGAGGCTCCGTCGAACCAATTCGCCGGGCTGAAAAAAACTCGCCTGGGGCCGATAACTTCTATCAGGTCAAGGAGAAGAAGTTTATTCAATTATCTGGCTTGTTAAATTTGACAGGGCATTTAAATCACTGTACCGACAGAATTAAATTAGCGAGGGAACTAGCGTGTCGCGATATAAAATCCAGGAAGGAGTTCCTCGGGAAGTTCGTTAGAGTGGAACGAAAGAAGAAGGCCGGATCGACGATTTTCCATAGCTGCCCAGTCGGGGCTGTTATCGACGAAGGGATCTGTGCGATGTTGTAGCCATTTTACGGATACCTTCGAAACTCTTAGCTACCCGTTGGAAGCAAGCGTAGAGGAAAATGAAAGGAAATGCAAAATCTGCGTAACAACGTCTCTAATTTTTGATCATTTCAGTCGGTTACACTGGATTTCAGCGGCGCAGAGCTTCCTTTAGACGCGCACCAACCGTTACATCACCGGTTTCCCTTTCAATTACAGGTAGAAAGAAAATGAAAGGTCATCCATTTCGTTCTTTAATCATCTAAGTGATCTACCAAGCTCAATAATTACCAAGGAACTACCTGGTGTCGAAGGGAAACCGAAGGATACGTGCAAGGAACGAGGAAGATAAATGACGGGGAAGGAAGGAGGAGAAAAGCGAGGCTGCGGATTGAAGCGAGCGATCGACGGGGGTGGCGGCGACGAGGGATGAAGTTGCAACACGGCTGAACAAAAGTGATCTTTAAATTAGTCTTCGATCCCAAGTAATTTACCGTGAAAAGAGTGGAGCTGATGTTTCAAAGGACACTTAGACTGAATACGAGCCGCGCACCAATGGGGATCGAGTATCTTTATATTAAAAAAAAAGAGGGAATTGAAAGGAAAGATAAAAAAAAACAAAAAAATTAAAAAGAAGAGAAACAGACCATTTTTCATCAGGTTGAGTGGTGCTTCGTGACACAAGTGGCTTGTGAGTTTTTCGAGATTAAACGTGAAGTGTATGCAGCAACAACGACGGTAAATAACGGGGTTTTAAAAAGAGGGTGCCTCTTTGGGGTGACGTTCGCGCGCGCGCGCATGGAGATGGCTAATCAAATAATAAGAATAATAAGTTATCCGTAATTTTAGATGGTAGACATACTACATTGAAAGTAGCCGGTACAAAGTAGAATTGATTTTATAATAAGTTAATCTTAAGTCTCGGATGCAGTGTACCGCGAAACAGCTCCAACGATTCGCAAATTTGAAAGTGGCTGGGACTCGTCTAAAAGGGAATCGTAAAACAAACACTAAACCTACTTAGCCGGTCGACACAGTTCACAAAGACACATCAAGTGGGATTTTCGAGCGAAGAGGATTACCGTTTCTTTCAATGCGCAAGCCTGTCCACGTAAGTAATCCATTAACCCAAACATCGTAAAAATCCGCACGAGCGGCACGAATCTCCATGAAAGGTTTAACGCGTACGAATCTGTACAGATATTCACTGGAGCTGATAAGCATTTCGATTGTCTGCGATACGTCTGTCACGTTCCTTCTTTTTTCCTTCAGATATTCATATTTCTATGATTTATTCTATGAACGTTTCTATATACATATTTTTCCATGAACGTTCCCCCTTCTACGACGGGCGTGAATTTTTCTGAAGCCATTCGCGAGGACGTATACTTTTACGCGGATATTTATAGCACGTGGCAACTTTTTTTATGACCTTTCGCACTATGCGTGAAACTTTTCTATGGATATTTACAGTGTGGCGTTAATGCTTGCAGATTTGTGTATTAGCGAGAGTATTAATCTTCCTCTACTCGAAAGTCTCGCAGGATGACCATCGACGTGCTCTTCGTCCATCAGCTATAGAATGTATAAAAATATTTGAGGATTGTGAAATGTCACGCAGCCTCGCCTGCCCCAATCTCGCTGTCAGGCGCAAATAACTAATAAACGAACCCTTAAATACAATTTCGCTGCTCTTTACTCGCGACAGAGTCAACCCGTTTAACCAGGATCCGAGTGTTCGGTGTGCAGAGGTCCCCAGCGTTATTTACATAAAACGTTATCCAAAGCTTACAATAGAATTTATCCCGGTGAAATATACGGTGGAACCTTAGTCTCTCGAGTAATATTTTTTAGCGGAGCCACGGCGCGTGAAGCCGGACGCCTCTATGCTTGAAAAATATGGAACGCGGCGGTGTCCTCGTGTTACGAATCGCATGGAACAGCGCCGAGCGGGAGCAAGTGCCAGTACACTCCATTAAATTTAAGTCGATCCCCCGGCCACGGTTGCGTTAGAACGCTTTTTCTGTGATTTTCCAGTGTCCCCGGCCACGTTGCTCTTCCCAGCCGCTTACGGGTAAACAGTTCCGCAACGAAAACCGACGCGACCCTTTCCCCGTCGCGTAACCTACCCCTGCGATTCTCATCCGTTTTCTTCTAATTTTTGTAGCACGCCAACGAACGTAACTTTTCGACCCGCTGGATTACCATTTCTCTCAGTGGAATTTTGTAACTTTGTGGCGGACCTCGCGATACGTTTCTTCCGTGGCTGTGCAATGAAAACCCGCGATACGTAATTAGACAAGTGTCCCAAGTGGTTTCGAACGAAGACACGCGAGTGGAAACCGTTTATAGTCGCAGGTTGATGAGGCTTCGTCCACGAGCAGGGCCATCGTGCGTAACATTCATTACGGTTGTAAAATCCGGGGTAAAGGACGCGAGCGGTGGGTTCGAAACCTGATGGGGGCTTTTACGGAAAATTAGCTGGCATTAAATGGGTTTTTCATCGGGCCGCCTTGATCCGACCGTGGCTCTGCTCGGTGCTCCAGCCGGAACAAAAGTTGCGTGTTCTTTACGGCATAATGGCGGCGTCGTTGCGCCGAGAAATTGTATTTCAGTTAACGGGAGAATTAAGGCGACAAAGGGGATCACCGCTTAATAAGTTTTTGATGATTACTCGAAACTGCATTTTAATGGGCTGGTCCGCGTTCCGCGCGTGAACCACGATTAATTCGCTGCGAAACGGCGCAAAAACGTAACCGGTTTCACGTGTAACGTATCCCAGCTCGGTTAAGGGGGTAACGCGAGCGCCTGGTTATACGCGAGACGTTTCAGATCTCGCGCACGTGCTCCAGGGAAATTAATTTTACATACGAAGACCGCAGAGGAACGTGGGCTGGCCCGTGTGCTGTTGATTTTCCGACTTTTGCGTTATTAAATAACCGAAAGGGAGCGGTGTAATACGACGCGCCGCGATAACGGAAAAACTTGTTAAGCGGAAGAATATAGAAAGCACATTTGTTCGTTCCTTGAGCGCTTGGCGCCTCGACGATGGCGCGGTTGCTGTTGTTGCAAAGTCAATACACCCTCTGCGCCAACTACGAAAATAGCGTGGTATATGCAAGCGTGACCGAGGTATAATTCCATTAGTCAACGAAACGCTTAAAACTGTTGAACGCTCAGCTATGCAAATTTGTCATCCGGAAAGGGAAAGAGCGAAGTTAATAAAGAATAACGTTGGGGTATCCAGTGTCTTCTCGGTGCTTAGATACCCTTCGCCACACATATGCTTGCATACCAGTGATTCCGCTCGTATTCGCCATCCCAACACAAACACGAGGCCACGGTCGTCCAATGAAAAATAATGGCAATGGATAGAGCCCACTTCCAATTGAATGGCCACGCCACGTGTTCTGTTAGCCGGGTGGGTAAGTTTGCAGTCGCCATATGCGAGTACACACGTACACGCCCAGTAATACTCTCCAAAATTAGCCTGTCAGGGCATTTTCTTAATTGCGACGGATGCTTGGAGGGAGTCGCGATGTCGGTAATAAATTTCGACGATCGCTGTGTACTCTGAGTTTTTATATCATCGGTGAACACGTTTGGCCAATAATTCAGCAGGTATCTCAACGGTACCACTTGAAAGAGCAATTAGACGTTACTCGCGAAAGTTAGGAAATCGAGTTTCTTCAGGCTTCCATTTTTCGTCATCTTTTCTCGTCGAGGACTGAGAGAAACGAATTATTCTTGGGGATTAAAGATCGCAATTCTAGAGTCGTGGTCAAACCTTAATTTTAAGGCGTTGAAACGAGCGTTTGGGTGTTTGTCGATTCCTGTTCGATAACAACCGTAGTACCGTGATCCTAATCACGGGGCAACTACCGCATGCAAATGACAGTCAGCGAACCAGGAGGTGTCCTGTGTATACTGTTATTCGACACACGCATACCCACGCGAACAGTCAAGCATGCGATACGCGGATGATTCAAATTAACCCCTTCAATCCACTGGACGTACACCGTGATTTCCATTCGCAGCTGGTGCACCGCGCTTCGAACTGAATGGTTCCTCGTTCACATCTTCGCGTTTAAAAGATAAAACGAAAATAATACAATTGACGCTGATGATTGCTGGAGTCTCGACGCCAGACCAGTTAATTTCTCAATTCTCTATGCACTCAGCTTCTATCCTGATTAATCGTATCCTCATCTCTATGTTATACAACTTCTAAACACCGTACGTTCCAGACGTTCAGGATCGTCTGCAACGATTATTTGTTTCCTCAAAGTATACAAATTTGAACGAGCAAATTCGCAGCGACACGATGCTTTCCCTCGCATGATCTACACGGGATCCTTTCGTTTGACCACGTAGCGAAGTTTCCGCAGACTCTCCGCGATGCCTCCAATTCGAAGCGTGAATCGTGAGACACTGTTAACGACCTTTAACGCTAACGTTGGCGAACAGTTCGGCTGAATTGCCTCCAACGTGTCGTGTCCTCTTCCCGAGAAGTCAGTGCTCCATCTCAGGGGGAGATGTTACCCCTTCCTGGACGCGTGTTGTTTGAACTATACACCCCGCGTTTCGGTCTACCGAGTCGCCAGAGTAGCCCAGGCACAAGTTCCCGGATAGAAGATTCTGTTTTCCCAGAGACGTTGCTGCGGTTCCTGGTACACGTACCCGGATACGTGTTGCTTGGCTCGCGCAGGGGCTTAGAAACACCAGGGACTGAAGTAATTAGACACGGTGTGTTGGGAGCCTCGACACCTGCGTAACCTATGGCGCGATTGACCCGCAACCCCCTGAAACATCTTGCTGTAAAGTAGAACGAGGGTAGAAGGACGAAACGGAAGGACTTGGGAATTGCGATCAGCAACAGGGTCTGCGATAAAAAGCGAGATATCCGAACGAACGCGACGGGCAGACTTTCCATGAGAATCGACCTGGTTCTTTCAGAAGAATCCATTTCTGATTACTTTCACTTCGATGTGGAAGATACGGGTATAAGAGGGGAAGTATGAAAGTAATTTTAGCGTAGATATCGTTTTTTAATCGATACAGACGTTGTCGAAGGCAGACGAAATCAGCAGTCTTTTCAGACTGAAGGGTTGCAAATTGCCAACTGGAAGATGGCTCATTGTCTTCGCGAAACAAAACCCGAATGAAATTCAAATTCTCCGATCGGGCGGGCGCCGTTTTGTGCGAGCTTTTCGTGATAAACTAGTTCCACTGCAGCATCACAAAGGCAGTCGATAAACGGTAGGAACAGCAGACAGGTGCAACGTGCGCGCTCGCCCGTGCACTGTTGCTTCGAATAAAAGCGGATGAAAATTCCGATAGGAAACAACGGTCGGAGACGCAAGCTGTGCGTTGGCTCGTTCGTGGCGGCCGCACCGATTTCGGTAAATACCCGCGCGTTATTTGCGAACGCGTCTAGGAACTCTGCTTCGAACAAGCGAGACGCATTCGAATTCGTACGTGACCGCACCGAACGGGAAATCTGAAACGAGTGCGCGAAACCTGGACGAAGCCGCGAGACGTGGTGCAACGTGAAAGCAAATGATTTTTCGCGAAGAGCTTCCTTTTTTTCTTCATGAAAATAGAATTGCATATGGAAGTGCGTTGTACACTGGTAAGGATTTGAATCTATCTGTTCTCTGAATCAATTTTGTGCAACAACTTCAGAATAACCAAGTTGCATTCTTCGTCGATTTTCTCACCGATCTTCGAAAAATCGACAGCTCTGTGCTTGCCTCGTCGTAAATAAAATCGAAGTTCCGCTAAAGGAGTCGCGCAGCTATAAAACGACGCGAAATCAAAATGAAAAAAACGTTACGCGCGCTGATAGCGAGTGCAATGAGCGGTGTGTCTTTTAAATTCGCGATCGAGTCTCGCGGATCGAACGCCTCGCCTCAGCGAGGGGTGAACGGACGCCTGCTGCGACGCGGTGGAAAGAGCGATTTTGTAATTTTGTCGCGCCACTGAAATCAGTGACTGGTTGATTTATCACGCCGTTGGATGACGCGTAAATTCGCCGACGTGATGGTGGAAGAGAAAAAGGGATGAAGCGACGTCGGGGGCATTAAAAGAAAAAAGCGAACGAGGATTCGTGCGGGTTGAAAAAATTGGGGAGGGTAGAAGTTCGAAAAAGCAGAGGTAGAAATAGGAGATTCGTAGAAGAATCGGTTGTTGCAAAAGCTCGATCCTCCTCGTGCTTTACGAGCATCGTATAAAGTGCAGTAAATTTCGATAGAAGTCCAAACGTTTCGCACCCTCATGACCGCCTTCTTTCGTTCATTGCCATCCTCTGCCGGACCAACTTATCATACCGAGGGAAAACGTGGCTGCGCGGACTCGCGTTCGCACTTTTATCGATGCTCAAGAACTGGCAAAGTAGTTGTAAAATTTTCGAATAAAGTTTGAATGCCAGCGGGTTAACTTATAAATAAATCGGTGTAATGGTGTACGGATCGAGTCGAGCGTGCAGGGGATCCAGGTGAGACGGATGGAGCGAAAAAGTGCGGGTGCCATGTGCAACCATATTGAACGAAACGGTGAGAAATATTCCTTTTTTGCTTGAACGGTCTAGGTTCAATGCGATGATAGCTGAGCTTTATTCTTCTCGCCATGGTAGTAAATTTTACCGCTTTTTATATGTGTAGATTTAACGCGGAGGGGACGCAATCGATACCAAGAGCGCAATCGTTACTTCGTGTAGACGATGATCATTTTACATTTCTTACGTTGCAAGTATAATTCAACGCGAAATAAGGAAACGAGGAGCATAAAAATATATTCACAGAAATTATTCTAGTTTCCCGTAACATACCAGCTCGAAATATTTTCGGGTCGTTACTCGTTTCAATATACATATACCAAAATAATGAATCCAACGTTGTTCCCCTTTTTTCACAAAAATGGTCTTCAAATTCCAAGTTAAGATGGAGATTAAATGCGATCACGTTTATTATATTCGCGCGGAATTCTTGAAACCCAGTTATTTATTTCCAGATCCGCGCGACTATTCCGAATTGATTTCGCTCGAATTTTTATCGCGTCCGTTGCCACGTTCCGTCGACGCACGCCATCCGACAGTTTAAGATCTCGCAATAAGCGATTCAGAAGCGATAATCTCGCGATTCTTCACGGATGAAATGCAGCTGGGACTAAAGAGCAGGTTCCACGCCGGGAGCTTCCGCTTCCGTTGATCGAGTTTCCTTCCGGTTGGATCATCGATTCCGCTGCCGCGCCCTATGCGAGATTAACAAGCCACTTGATTTCACTCCACGGGCGCATTCGTTCTCCGATCGTGAGATCCGCGTGAAATTATGCCACGTAAATGATACCTTATGCATCACTGGAACCTACGTAGACGAGGCTTTTCTGTCCGGCATAAAGCTTGCTCGAGAAAAATTGGCTAGACTGAATTCGTTCGTAACTGGGTGAATTCGATCAACGGCGGGATGACGGATACGTCTTACGGATTGCAATAACTCGAGATAATGGTAATTTCACAGTGAAATGTGCGCGATATCAGAGGACTTCGAAATGAGAATTGATGGAGGATATTTGCGAGGCCCCGTTCGATCGATAGGTAAAAAGGCACGGATCCGCGTAGGGATACGCGATCCGGGCGAAATTGAAAATGTAAAATCTATTAAAAGCGGTATCGTGTACCAAGTTTGAAAAATTAAAAGCTTGCAACGTAAGCTTCTTATAAAACAGGGATGAGTTGAATCTCTTAAGCACAATTTACGTAATCCTTAAGTATTTAAGTGGAATATATTGTCTCTGTTATTATACGTGAAATTACATTTACTCAGCTAGAGAGGAAGAAACCTGCACGAGTGTAACCTTCTCTCGAAAATAATAGTTCCCTCGTAAATTCGAGGATATATATTTCAAAGTAACTATTACGAGAGCTAAATAAACCACGCGGTTTTCATTTTTAGCTCGATTCTCATCGATCCTGAAAAATTGCACGCGAGAAAAGGATTACCGGAAGCTGAACAATCGATATAATCATATATCACATAAAACTCTACAAACATCACCACAATTCTAAATACCATGCATCGTGTTTCACATGAAATTCTTCAAGTTCTTATTCATGCTACTTTCACAAGAATACCGAATTTCACGTACCACCAACAGGTACAGCAGTCGTGTGCGCACGTGAGACCTTCTCTCAACACATACAAATTAAACAAAACAAAACAAAAAAATCTACAAATTGCCGATCGTCGCGCGCAATACGATAAAGCAAGGCACTAGTTTTCTAACTCGTAGCAGCATTTCTGCCAAAAGGATTAATTCCACCCCACTACTAGTATATTAATACAGCATCCACTGACGTCATTGGATCACGCTAGCTCGATGACAGTTCGTCGCCCGCGGCAGGGCGAACGAACAACAAGTAAACACACGCGAATGCACACGACTGCACAGTCAGACGCTAGCACCGTGTATCCTGCGATACGTACCAAGGGTGACGTCCGAGCACGTTGCTGATCCCGTCCATCTCGCGTTCAAACGGTGGCCAAAATGCGGACGGTTGAATGCGAGCAGCCCCCTGGACGCATCGTCGCGAGATCGATCGAAAGAAACGGTGGGTGCCGCGTCGTCGATCGATCATCGAAGGGAACGGACGCCGTTCCGGCGTGCAACGACACCCCGTCACGGCATGACACACGCGCGGAAAAGAGTGTATTCCTTGGCGGCTGCGAACGACACAACCGGCAACGACGACAGCAACGACCGACACACATTCACACGGGCGACCCGCGACTGAGGCGAAGACACACTTTGGCGCACCAGTCCCCTCCCTACCCTCGCCCGCTTTGTATACGTGTGTGCTGTCTCGCAACAAGTTGAGTTTACCCTTGAATCGAACTCATCGAGGAACCCAACGAACGTGCGACGCGACGATGGACACCCCAGCTTTTGCCCCTTGTCCGAGGAACGACAGTTGCTGGAGCCGCGAGCTTGTCGATCCTGCGGATGAAGCGGCGAGGGTGGCTTGATTCTCGCTGGTACTTGCACGCGTTTCTACGTGGATACGAACTGTTTCGCACCGTGGCGGCACCCTTTCGATTCAGCCGCGAAATAAGTCGATTGTTGTTTGCGAAGCCTGGACGATCCGGTTTGTCCGCTGGAATCGTTTTTTGTCGCTGGGGAACGTATCCGGCGTAGCCGTTCACGCGTGTGATTGCAGAGCGGCTCGGCTCGACGAGGGAATTACTTGCTGGGCCATGTTTGTACAGTATCGAAAATTTTTGCTAGTCGCATTTGACCGAAGAATGGCTTATTTTTAAATATTCAATAGAAATGCTCGTTCGTACGCGGCGATTCTTCTTAATAAATTCCTTCGATGTTAGTGGTTGACAGCTTACAGTTTAAAAGACACTTGGTAATTGCATTACGATTTGTCGGCGCGTGTGTTGATCGATGAAATTTAAGGTGCTAAACGTACGCGATCGGGGTTAGCGGTCCCGATGGCAAATGTACGCGGAGGTCGTTCACGCAGCAGCCGGACACGAGCGGGCCTCCGTTTTTCTTGTCGCGTCCTCGATCACTTAGTTTTACGAGGTTTCCCGTGCGCGCGTGGGTGAGAGAGCGAGCAGTTATACGTTCAATTATATCCGTCACGTTGTAGGTGGGGGATCCTTTCTCGAACTTTCACACTCGTCCACGCTGGCTGCTTGATATCGAATCCCTCGAAACCAGCTCTTTTTTTCCCTCTGAAATGTGAAAGGTTAAGGTCAGATCATCTAGCGGCGCACCGAACACGTACCAGATCTCCGGCACGCTCTCAGATCCCTTAAATGCTCCCCCGAATAATATCGATTCGCACGTTGCACAATTTTGCGTAACTTTTTAGCGGGCCAGCCGAAAACGGTACGAGACGAGAAAGGGGTCGACGTGTGTAAACGAGTGTTTCACGTTCAAGCAACACGTGTGTGTGTGTGTCTCTGTGTGTGTATGTGTCCCTGCGTGTGTGTGTATACGTGTATCTCCTTCGCAGTTTCTTCAAGGGTTGATATTCGAACACTTCTCCGTTTTAATCCGCGCGACTCCTCGTCGATATCATCCCCTTGACGTCCCTCGCTACGTTACTGAACAGCAGACCGTGACATCCTCGTCCCTAGCCCGTGGCGAGGCTTACGTGCAATGGTAGAAATCGGTAAACTCGTCGGCACGAACGTACGTCTTCGCGTTTCATCCGTTGAAACAGCGGCGAAGCTAACGACCCTCACGA
Organism: Xylocopa sonorina; assembly: GCF_050948175.1. Taxonomy (NCBI): domain Eukaryota; kingdom Metazoa; phylum Arthropoda; class Insecta; order Hymenoptera; family Apidae; genus Xylocopa; species Xylocopa sonorina. Next base: position 10,406,682 of record NC_135196.1, on the reverse strand, counting down.
ACGACGCTCGTCCCGGAATAACGTCACTGGAAGAACCACGAGCAGTGGTAGTTCGCTGGCGACGACACTCGATTCGCTTTAAGTCACTTACACAGAGGTATGCACGTTCGGCAGTGATAATTGATCACCATCGCGGACCACGTTCCGGTCCCCACTTCCGAGCGTTCGAAACGGTTCCGTCAGCCGCTAATCGTCGACTAATGCGAGGCTGTAGTCCCACGACGACGACGAGGACCGGTATCGCTGCACCCGGCCAGCTCTAAAAATTCCTCCCTATTTCTATTCGCCCCGACGCACCACACCGCGACTATCGAGGGCCAACCGGGCACTGGCATCACTAATTAAGATCGCATCGCCGCGGACGCGATCCCGTTAGCTCTCGCTACCGGATGCCACCGTACGAATCGAGGTTAGCCCTCGAGGCATCAACGTCCACCGGCGGTCGTCCACGTTCCACGCAGCGAATCGAAGACGTTGCACGGGCGACGTCGTCGGTAACACCGTTCGTCCGCTGTCATCGAGCACGCGTTAAACGGGAACGTCGAGTGCGCTCCGTTGCTCGGCACACATGATCCGTTGAACGGATGCCCTCGGTTGGCACTTAGAAAACGGCGTTCGTCGAACGGGCGGACGACTCGGTGGCTGGTAGAGGTTAGAACGTCGCCGGGGGAATGCGTATCGGCCGTTTCGCGGATCAAAAGAGAGCGAGAGAGATAGAGAGAGATAGAGACGGAGAGTGAAAAAGCGAGAGTTAGAGCAAGAGAACGAGAGAGAGTAAGAGAGAGAGAGAAACAGCGCGCGCGAGAGAGAGAGAGAGAGAGTGAAAAATAGAAAAAGAGAAAGAAAAAGAGGAAAAGAGAATAGTACACCGGTTTCTCTTCCTTCGTTGCCCGGGGAGCGGCTATGGCGGCGGCCTGGCTCTTACTGCTGCTTCCCTTGGTGCGGGGGTGGCCGAAAGGGGTCGGCTGCTGGCGGGCTGAAGGGGGAACGATTATCTCGCAGCATCCCCATCGCGCAGGACCAGCCGGTGCGACGCAACGGCTACGTGGAACGGAGACGCGAGCAGGGCTAACGGAGTGGATGAAAGAGGGCGCTGGTTAAACAGAGACATCCGCAGCACGCAGCGGGGGTTTGAAAGGGAAGAGGCTGGTTGCGAAAGCGACAGGAGCCAGTCGTAGACGAGAGACAGAGAGAGAGAGAGAGAGAGAGAGAGAGGGGGAGAGAGAAAGAGAGAGAACTGGACAGGGAAACGGGGCGGAAAGTAGAACGGAGACGGGTAAAGAGGGTTGAAACGAGACAGCGGTGGGAGAAGAGGTACGAGGGTTCGGATGGAGCTCGCTGGTTGAAGAAGGATGACGGTTAGGGGTAGGGAAAGAGTGGTATGTAGGTACGCGAGCCGGAGAATGTTGGAATAGACGGGTGTTCGTCGGACTGAGAGAAGGTCGTCGGTGGGATGGAGAGGAGAGGAGGCTGCGGATTGAAGAAGGAGAAATGGCTGGGGGGTAGCTACGATTGAAGAGGGATGACGAGAGGAAGTGTGAGGCGGTAAAAGAAATAGGTGTGGATTAAGGAATGGGAAGAATGAGGTGAAGGACGAAAAACAATGCGGGAAAGGAGGATCGACGATAAGGAGAGACAGAAATAATCGGAACATAAGGTTGGCGGGAGAAGAGGCGAGAAAAGAGAGCGGTGAATTTATTTTTTCTTGCGGCGATGTTAACTGTAGTTCGCGTTAAGCGCACCGTTAACTATGCCACTATAGTGTGATACTGAAATATCACGCTTGTTTAACGCAACAACCGTACCACCTACGATTCCGATTCGCGACGAATAAAATAGTCGTCTCGACACCCGAAGCGACCCTCGGAAAGAAATCGCATCGCCGCGGTGCGCGTAACTCCGCCACACGAGCAAACTTAATTCCGACATCACGTGTGCTTGGCGCGAGGTTCACCTACTGCTCCTTCCAGACCAATTTTCATTCCACGCCTTGCTATTACTAAGTAAACCGAGGGACGTAGGTTACCCGAGTTGTGTACTTAGCGGGGATGGGAGCGCGTAAAAAATGCAAGGCCATTTATCGCATAAAATCCCTTATGCTCGAGATCAAAGCGAGTGGCCCCGCGGGGGTGCGAACGCTCGCGTACCACCGCACCCCGAAACACGCCGGGTCAATAAACCTAATGTTGCATACGTTAAGTCACGCTTATGATCGGTTCCAGGTGCGCCGGGTACACGTGTCTACGTGCGCCTAAACGCGTCGGACTTTAGACGTGTGTGGAAGCAACCTTCCGACACTGTTAACTTCGAACCTCCTGAGCGCGATAGAGGTATAATGAGGGGTATAATAGCGAGCGATCGGCACGATTAATGGCAAGATATGAGATTCGGTTGATGCGCTGGCTAGCTATCAGTTTGTCAGGTGAATCGATTTCTTGGAAATATCGCGAGTAGACGCTCGCGATGGAGGGTTGTTACGGAAAAATTGTTTTTCCCTCTGCATAACTTATAAAATAGGCATTCAACCTTTTCGTTTCTTGCTTCCCTGGGCTCGCGTACCATTCTCTCGTTATTTGACTAAATTGCATCGCGAATCCCAATTAACTGGCGGTAATCAAGGATTCGGGGCAAACTTGGGGAACAACTAATTTCAAGCGCGGCAAGAACAACGCTCGTTTATATGACACAAACGAATCCTGGGTCGCTGACTGGAATCCCCACTTCCTACGTTTCTGTTCTATTCCAGCGAAACGTTTAACGAGCGTCCCGATGCTTTTAAACAGAGGTGCACCTCCGTCGAGCGATAGAGGCGATGTCAAAAATTGTCCCGACGTGAAGCACCCTAGAACGGGATCCGTTACAAATCCGTCCAAGTTCGACAATAATGAACATTGGCGAGAAACGTCACGGTCATACGTCACTTTAGAATCGCACGAATCGAGCAATCTGTAGATATCGACTGGTAAACTCGACTCGATATCGCGCCATGTCGGCTCGATAGCCAGGCTGTCGGGCACTATCAACAGCAACAACAACGATCGAAACAACAACGATGATGAAAACTTGCTTAACTAGAGGGACGGCGGCGCGGATTCTATCTTGTGCAATTAACAAAGTTAGCGGTAATATAATTACAGATATCATGATAGCTGATGGGGAGAGGCGGAATTGTCTTCGACGGGAAATACATGGCTAATTGCAAGTGGTTCCGGGAGTATCCACGCCGTCGTGACTGTGCTCGCGAACTTGTCGTTAACTGGAAAATTTATCAATTATTCGTTCCGAGTTGAAGCTTCGAAAACTCTCGTTCGCCACCGATTACGAGACCGCTTACCGTTGGCTCGATCCGCGAACGGAGGTTTTGTCGACTCTGTGCGTCGCTTCGTGCTTCGATATGCAAGATTTATGTGCGCAAAGTGACCAGAGCCGCGTTGCACTTTCGCGGTATAAATTAATGTAGCGGAAAATTCGCGGTATAAATAAAATCGCGTACCGATTTCGATGCGTTCCAAATTTTATGGTATATTTCGTGGTGGTACGAGAATTTTCGACGCGCGGTTGTCGATCAGCAAGCACGATTGACGATTAACGAAATCGCGAGCGAATACGACTGGTAAGTCAGCAGGTAGTGGAAGATAGACGAAGCGTCCGAGGATCCATTGACTCGCGCTACTTGCGCCTGGCAAATCAGTGGAAAAGCAAACGATTGGACCCTTGCTATTCCGCCCGATACGCTGCGCAACGTCAGTCCCTGATGTCTAACGGACATCAAGGACGTTCCGGACAATCAATAAAAGTGTGCTTCCCACTAATGGATCGAAAGAGAGGCTGGATAGTTGAAAAATTCCGTGGACCGTTTGAACCGAGTTTTCCTCTGGTCATTTTGTCGACAAGTAAAAATATTCCATTGATCGTCCGTTTATAAATACAGTAGTATCTCCTGCCCTTCTATTCGGTACGATTGTGAAAATTTAACGAATGATCAATTGAATAACATCCTCGTTAAGTTTTCTTAAAAGGATAACTGCAATTTAATAAAATACTCGACTAATTTTTCATAGAAGCCTGGCTCCTCATAATGAATACATTGTATGATTCTCCGCGATTTCAACGTTTTATTAATTATACGGTGGAGCATAATTTTTTGTCAATAATTGTTTCATCGTGCATGCGTTTACTTTGTTAATTAATTATCAGTGCTCGGAACATTCTAACTGTACCTTCTATTTCTCTGTAGGAGGGAATAATAGATTTTTTTATTACTTAATGGAAGTTAAATATTGTATTGAAATATAGCTGTATCAGAACGGTGAACATTTTTATTCGTCGAGAGTTTCCCAATGTTTCATTAGCTCAATTATGCGGAAGGAACAATAGAAAATGTTGCTAATTAAACACGAGTTAGTTCGCAGAAAAGTTTTTGCCCGAGTCAGATGGTTATCGGTTGATAACATTTTTTAGCCAGCTGAAATGAAGATGAATTAAACGGACGCGATGAAATGATGTAAATCGTCTGTGAAAAATGGAACGCAAGTTACATGAAACAGAGTTTCGAGGAACGCATTTTCCTTTTTTAAAAAAAATTGAAGCTTCGGATTCGTGTTTTCACTTCCTGCTAAGAAGTGTAATTAAGCTTGAAATGAAGACTTTGCTTTATATCATGTTCTAAGTAAGGCTAATCTTCTTCTCTAGAAAAAGAAACGAGTAAACTAATATTTCCGCAGGAGCAAACGAGAAAGCAGTTGAAACAGCTTAAAGCTTGACCATTTTGTTTTAAATGTATCGATAAGTGGAAATAATCGATCGAAACTTGAGAGGAAAATCTGGAACCTGCTAAATTAAGATGAACGTTTCTTGTTAAGCACATTTCTGCATACACTTTCGTGAAATAAAAAAGAAAACACTGTTATTCAGCCCAAGACGGGCCCTGTTTGTGTATTCGATATCGCATCGCAATCATTCTCCGTTTGAAAATCTCTGACCCGATAAAAGAGCAGGTGGCAACTGAACCGTGGCAAATGGATCTGACAGCAGATTACCGCAGGTGAAAGTGAGATTTCCGAATGTCTTTATCCGAGTTTCCCACCGATCCGCCGTATCATCGGGAAGCTGTCAGGGAAACCTTGATCTGATTATCACGCGAAACGCTTATTTCAACATTTGGTTACGCTTAATCAAAAAACGAGAGAGGAGGAGATCAGGAACGAAGGCAGCTCGATATAATGCAAATAAAATCGAGACATCTAGCGAAGGAAATCTCGTTTGAGAAATTTATCTGTAATGAAAACCGAACTGGTAGCTAAGCTACTGAATCGTGCACCAACCCTTCGCACTGATCGACAAAATAATTTATAGCAACACGATGCAATCTATGATTTATTCGTAAAATTCCTAGAAATAATGTCGAAGGAAGCGCCAACTTCGAGAGCAACTAAAATTCTGAACTGTCCTACCATTTCGTCACAGTGCACAGTAAATATTCGATACAGACTTGCAACTCGGAGCCAATCGCCAACTACTATCCGACAATGTAATCGTGCACTATATATGAATCCTGGTGTACTAATACAAACTCGGAGAACAATCCGAAATTGTCTGCGGCAGTCTGTGGAAGATAGATTGTGCCTGTATCATTTTGACACCAGCCGTCAAACAGTTCACGTCCGAGCAACCACGGCGTTCACCTGTTCAAATGAGAAACGGCAATAAATGAATCTATATTTCGAAATTGAACTATCGTTCTCTTTAAATTCCGGTAGAGACTTCTTCTCAAAATGATGAGCACATTAGCCACGTCAACGCAATACCCGTTCTGTATTCGATTATTCGTGATTTCCATCTCATCCACATCTCGATGAACGCTTTGCAGCTTCGAAGGCGCGACGTTTTACAAGACTCTGAAATTTTTATAAAACCTTTCCACAGTGAACGGGACCGGCTCGCGAAACTTTCGATTAGTCGTGAATACACAATGCGTGGTCCACCCGTTGTAGTTTTAGTTTCGTTCCCCGTAAACTTTTTCAAGTCCCCAGAAATAATGAACGCGCGGAAGAAAATTTTAATGGTCCCTATTAATTTCGACCGTCGAATGATAAAACGATCCGCCGTTACACGTGTCGCTACAAATTAATACCCCTATTTGTATTCGCATTTTATAGCTGCCATTATCATTGCATTTACGTGCTCTGCCATTTCACTTCGCTATTTATTTAAACAAAAACTTTCTCGAACGTCGTATCTCTGTAAGGAAGCATTTAGAGAGACATGTTTACGTTAGAGCTGTTGATGACCCAAAATCCCTGGGCATTCACAGTGAAATAGCGTGGTCGCAAAATTGAGCACTCAGTGGGGACTCCCATTAACGATACCGCGTTTACGAAAGGTAAGAACCGCGTTCACGGTCGTCCTACGTCTACAATCTGGAATTATTTAATTAGAAACTTCACCCACGCGTTGCGACATATTTGACGAATTTTCGGTACACGATTTTGACACGCTCTGGTCGACGATTCGTCAACCGTTCGGTTGCATCTTGCTATACCTGCTCTTGCTGTTACAACGTGCAGTCGCTTTTCTTGGAAATACTCGAAATTATCTTATGAATTTTTAGCGCAATTAATGCACACAAGCGTGCTTAATAAATATTGAAATTCGTTTCCGTGGGATATAAAGCATCTAACAATTTTAATATTCATGATTTGCGTGTTATCTCAACCCCCGGAATATCGCCCCTTTCGTTTCGATCCACCTGTATAAATCTTACAAACAATTCTTATCGTTTCTCGTAACTAAATCGTGGTTCCATTTTTACTTCAAATTTATCTGGAGGCAATAACCTATGGGCGCGCACGATTGTTGAACGAAAAAAAGTAATGAAAAATTCCCTTCCATTTCTGCGCATCTTTCCATACGAAACGTACGCATGGTACGATCGCTGGCAGACATTGGTTTTCTACATTTACATGCGCCGTAGCTCCAACAAATTTTTAAGTAAATGAGGAAATCAGATCGCTGTTACATATTCAAGGGCTGATATTCTCGATATTATTCGCGTTCGTACGTTCTAACGAATTTTCCGCGATGTTTACCTGGAAATTAAAACATAGCAGAGCATACTGGAAAGATAGGTTACATATTAAATAAATAAATGTGCGAATTATTGCACGCGATCGTGTCGATCAGAAAAATCGTAGCAGCGCATTAATGAAACTTTTTTTATCAATAAATTGCTGCCAGCAAAGAAAGTTTCGTCGTTAAGAGTTCCATTGATCAGCGAGATAACAGACGTTTTATCTCTTCGAGCTTCCTTGACTTGTTAGTACCTTCTTCTTTTTTAAATCGTTCTTCTTCTCCGCCATCGTCACTGCCGTTGTATAGGAAGAATGATTTCGATCGTTCACAGCTTGGTCTAGAAAAAGTGTTTCAAATGTCAGACGAGAACTTGCTGCATTTATGACATTTTATGAGACAAGCCAATTCTCTTCTTAGTTTCTCTCGCAATGTCTGGCGTCGCGAAACACTTTATCGCCGCACTTTATTCGTTTCTAATTCACGGTTACGAGCAATTAAGAAGTCCGAAACTGCACCGCTAGCATAAGCATCATATGTACGTGACGAACTCGAACCGCCTTCTGCGTTCAACTCTATCAAAATTTCAATCACGGCAAAACTCCGCGACGAAGCATGGCTCGTGCAGGAGTTTGTCTTTAAAGGTGTTCACGTTCAATCGAACGGCCGCGGAAACCTCGTGGCTGTGGACGTAAACCAAGGTAAACATATCTAAGAGGGACTTGGTACTTTCGAACTTGAAGCCCGCGAGCTTTAAGTTCTTCCATCCCCGTGTTAGAAAAATTGCAACGAGCGGTTCCTTTCGGGAGCATAATCTCGTATCCGAGCTGCGGTGATCAGGCAATACCTGATCCGTGTGTCTGTAAAATGTACAGTTAATAAAAGAACAGCATCGCTGCAATTTGTCGCTCGCGTCTCGACGTCGAACATGCCATCTCAAAAGCGAAGTTCCTGTAAGAGCTGTTGATATCAGGTTTCAGATTTTCGATCGAAATCCCTCTGCATGCACGTAGGATTTTACTTTACCTGTAAAAATTTAGAAAATTTTATTGTAACAATTTAACGCTTAGGCTACTGAATGTTCGAGTCGAGTGTTAGACTCCTGCTGTATCGATGAAGATGTTATTACCAATTAGAAAATCGCAAATGATGAATACGCTGGTTATTTTAATAATACGCTGGGACGAAGTATACTAAAATAACGGAGTGTTTCAACTTAGTTTACGTTTCATAGAATTATTTTGCTTCGATGCAGCCGGTTCATCGCGACGTCGTGTAATCAAAGGAGTAAGCCAACGTCTAGAAATTGTCCCGAAGGATGAAAGAGATTCTGCAGAATAGAAAACGATTGGAGCTCTCCTCTCTATTACCGTTTCGTATCGAGGGAAGGTCAGGATGGAACTTTGTATTTATTAAAACTGTTCTCGAATAAATTGAAAAACTTGAGATGTGACGGCTAGGAAAGAGAGGAGGAACTTTATTTCACCGTTTCGAGATATTATTCTGTAGAAATGAAAAGTTTTGCCTTCTTTCAGTGAAATGATTACCTTGGACATTCGCGATCTCTTATTGCGCCGATTATCGACGCGTTTGAAACATTCGTGCGTATGTTAACCGTGGCCAATTAAATCCCCGTAGACGCGACGAGAGCGCGGTACGTCTCCATCCGGTGGCTCTGGGTCCCCTTACCTTCTCGTATTTCTGTCAATTCCCATGCCAAAGCACTTGAAACATACCTACTTTGGCAGCTGACCCATTTTACGATCACGCTATATCTGGTTCATCGACTGTACATAAATTTCATACGCTCTTCGTATTTTTGTTACCACAAGGCACTCCAGTCTCCCACACTCCGTGGTTGTATCTATAATGCAGCGCGGGGGGTGCAAGAAATTCTTGACAACATTCTGTCACGTATAGGAGGAACAAAAATCCGTGCAATAAAAATCGAAATCGAGGATGCCCGCCTTAATAGCGTGAAATTCGTTCGGATATTCCTCCGCGTATCTGTTGCACAAACGGAAACTGATTGGGAAGACACGAAATATGTTTCGAATGTCAGAGATATCGTACATATACGATTACATTATTATTTCGATCCTCTCGCCAGTAAAAGGCAACGCGAGCGTCAAACGGATTTTATTTCTGCGAGGTCTCTATACTCACGTTTGACTCTCGTCGTGCGCACAGTGATTTTCTCGCGTTCGTCGCAACGCGCAATGGTCATCCGATAAAGGGGGTTGCAGTCTACGTCCTCGCGCGAGGATCATGCTCGATCGAGTTTGAATATCCATTGATAACGCCACCGTCAGAGATCGATTGTCTGGGATACCGTGACAGTTTTATCAGCGCGCAACAAGGGGCCAGTTACTCGTCTTGGTTCGCCATGGTAAAGTGGCTGGATGGCCCTCCCTTTATCCTGGCCCACGGTCTTCCATTGTTGTCAGCAATTTCCTGGCTCGCCCCGCCACTCGTTATCGTGTCATCTGATTTGTGGCTCGCGATGAAAATGAAATTTACCGTCGGTTATTTGCTATTAGCGTAATCTAGTATACCTCGGCTTAATTACAGACAAGATTAGAGAGAAGCGTGTGATAACCTTGAACTCTGCCGGACGTCGTTCGGATGACTTTCTCGACGAGACTAAATTAATCGTCCCCTTCCTCGCTGCGACCTCGGATAACAACGAGCAGAGACGATCGTGGAGAACCTGAAAATAAACGAATGCTGTATCAGAAAATAATTCAGAGCACGGTGAATAGAGCAGGTTGAGAGTATCGAGAGGAGGGATCGAGGAGGAGGATTCGTCGAGAACGCCTTGATCGCATGATCCTCCACTCGAAGAAGCAATCGCGCAGACGATCCCAGTAGGCGAGCCAGGTCACTCGAGTTTCATAACTTGGTTGAAATTAAGGATCCGTCCCGGGTTTAGAGGACGCTTCATCACTCCCGATGCAACATTTATCCAGGTGCCTTCGGCCTCCTTCGTTTCGCCGGAGTCTTTCACCCTCGAACGAGATCCGGGGTAGGAAACAACGTCGCCCGTTGCCGCGAAATCCGGCTGGATCAGTTCGTCCGTCAAGGAAAGATCTCTTCCAAAGTTCCAATTACGGGGACATCCTGGAAGAGTCGCGATGGGCATCAGCCTCTGGCTACGAGGCCGTGGAGCTCCTCCGTGATGATTACTGCCAGAGAAAGAGGCGTCCCTGAGGAACTTTTCGCCAACAATGAATTCGCGGATCCGGCTTCCGTGTATATACACGGACTTATATCACGATACACACACAGACACCCGCGGAGCGTCCCATTTAGAGCTTCACGTGTAATCATCCCCTCCGAATTATTCGTTATTCCGAAAAAATTGTTCGAGCTGAGCTTAGACGCGTTGCCTCCAAGGTAGACTTAGGTGGTTAAGATAGACTAATTATTGTTTTGTACGCGTACGAGGTAGGAAACCAATTTCTCATTTGAAATTTGCGACGTGAATCGGGTCGAGATGATGCGACAAAATCCAGAAAATATCCAGTAATTTTCTTTGCACAACGCATCGTTCTTCGCATAAAGAAATGGTGGCCAATTCATAAATACCGTTTTGAGGTGACACTGAATATCCCCGTATCGAAGAGTGTCGCGCGGTAAACGAATAAAAATAACCATCAACAAGCTGACAGCCGCTGCACGCCATGAATAATCAATAAATTGATAACAGGGATTAAAGTATGAAGCCATGGTGGACGATAGATTTATGTACGTATGCTTATCGGGTGTTTCGACTCCAGATATTACCCTACGCCATATAGTGCCACCAGGTCACTATAACAGATCAATGTTAATAATAATATGGAGTAACATCGATCGATATCGATTAAAAGTAACGGCTTCCGTAATGAAAATTCCATTGAGATGCAATAATGTGAAATCAAGAATGCCCGTGGAAACACCTGGTTGTATGAAATTCGATATTAAATATCGAACGGAATGTCTAGACTTTGAGAACTGCATGGAAACTCTCATATTACAACTGAACGTGTCTTCGAGGGAAGAACTGTTGAGGATCCGAGTCTCCCCGATACACAGCGGATGAAAATGTGCTCGCTCGACACATTTTCCGAATTCAGCACGTACTTAAATCTTCCTATTGTAGGAAATGTTATTCAGGAGAACAAATACTTGCACGTCCAATAATATGTATACTTCTGAATACTTTATTGAACCACAATCGCTACTAAACTCCATCGCTGGTCACTCTGCACTCTCTGGCTGTTCGCTCTTAACTCTCTCGCTGGTCACTGTCGACTGAACTCATTCATCCTGAAGATTCACCCTGTTCCCCGTGCATTCCTCGTGCATCTGTTTCACGAAGCTCGCGGTCACGTCCACGTTACTCTTGTCATTCATTCTCAGTCACAGGATTCTGTCGCTCGGTTCCAAGCACTCTTCTTTCGCAACTCAGCCTCTCGAACTGGTTCGCACACAATCACTCTATTTGTTTTCTTCCAAACATCCCCTCATCCCAAGTTTTCGCGTAAATAAAATCTCCGATAACCTACGTGCACGCAGGATTTGAAAATATGAAGAGAACGAACATTTCTACCAAATATCCTAGTTATAACGCAAAGTTGCGATGGATATTACCTTATCGAACTTCTCGAAACCGTTTAGAACAACTGCCACGTGAGTCCCACGGGCATTCACTTTTGTTTCAACCTCGAATCGATCGTTGCGCTCGAGTTTGCCCGAATCATTCCACTTCCTGCCGATTTCTCGTTCGTTTCATGCGACGGATACGTTGATTCGACGTTAAATGAGTTTTGTAGATTTTATTAACGCGCTCGTAATGGCGCAATGAGGGGTGCGATCGCGGCGTTACGGTTCTACACGGTAATACGACGGTGAATCACCTGCTCGACCAGTGGAAAACGATTTGAATTACAAATACCCGCTCGATAATAGAGTAAACGCTATTTATTCACCCCCATCGATGCGACAAATAAAATGTTTTCGTTTAAATAAGGACACCATTAAAGTGATTTTGCTGTTTTAACTGCGCTATGATAAATTATTATTAGTACGTATTGTCGTTCTTCAATTACTTTGCGCACAATGTACCTGTAAATTAACTGCGCGAATAAATATGACAAAGCCGCGGGAATAGCCGGCGAAAACCCGCTGCGTCGTCGGAAACCAAGACTGTACGGGAGTTAATGTAAAAGCTAATGACCAGCCAGGTTGTAAAAGCACGATTGTAATTCATTAGTAGACGCGACACCGTCTCGTCGGCAAGGGGTAGTGCTCTTTGTAGAAAATGAACGACCAGCACGCACTGACTTCTCGCGAGTCGTTTGCATGCCGGCTGACCCGCGCGATTTTTCTACTGTGCAACACCCAGCTACGGCTGCGCGCGAGGTCTGACCATTTACCACTTTTTCCACTGTCCCGCCGGTATAATTTGTAGGACAAATTTCGTGCCGTTAGGTGCAAGGCGGTGGGCGTCATCAGCACTGCAGAGTTTCAGAAAATCACCCGCGAATATATCGCAGAATTAAATATTCCATTCGTACCTGCTCGGTGATATTAAAAATATTAATAAATTCCCTTTTAAATCGTGCCATCCGACGAACGGCTTCCGACCTCCTCTATGAATAAAATCAACGGTGCAAAATAAAGCCCCTTAATTCTGCTCTTACCTCGTGAATCTTCAATGTTCTTACCGTGTACAAGTTTTCAAAGATTTAAGTGACGTTCGCACGATTTTTCACCGGGAAGAACCGCGGAGCGAACTTCATTTCCGATCGCGTTATGTTGGCAAATATATTTTCGTCCCGTACTCGATTTGATGAATATTCATCGGATACTCGCGTTATTAGATAGCCATGAAAGTCGATAAAGCATCGATAACCGTGCGCAGATATAACTAATATTAACTTTGCAATCGCGAACCACAAAGAGGATTAATATCAATAATTGTTGGAGCTCGTGGGACACGCCGGATGGAAAGAATCCGAGGTATATCGCGTCGTTCTGAATTAGTTAATCATAAAACGGACAATATCTGCTTATCGTTCATCGCGAATGTTATTTATCAGCATAAACGCTAGCATTGGTTATCACGCTCGCCGTCCGCTGTCTGGCCAGGACAACTTGTTCCACTTACTATTCAATATCACTGCAAGTTTCACCCCATCGATTCCGTTATAAGGCTCGTTCTATTCGTAGAACAGAATTTTCCAACGAAAATCGATTCTGTAATATCGATTACGAGCATCTCCGTTATGTTAACGTTTAACAAATTCGACGTTAAAACGTGAAAGCTAGGTCTACCATCGACTTTGGAATTTTTTCGGTTCTAAATTAAACAGCAACGATAGACGAGCAACGTTTAAAAGGTATTTAAAAAAATTGCGATGAAAAATCGTTTCACTCGAGTTATTCGACGAGAATGGTTACTTCTTTTAGGTTTTTTTCGACGTAGTTTGAATGAAAAAGGAATTCGGTACCATCTTAGTACTTTATTATTAATGCCGCGGAATTTTTTATATTCTCTTATATAATAAACCTCGAAACTCTTCCGCCAGTACTTAAAACTGAAATATGTAAAGCCCGCAAATTCTGCTCGGGCAGAATTCATATTTCATAATTACTGGCTTTAAATGTATCGAGACAATACGCTCGCCCTGCTGCCTCTCTTTTGTTTGAATAAAACATAGAGTTACTTAGAGGGTTTCGAACGATCTTAGAGTAACTTTATTTATCTTTCATGGTTCCTTTTAAGCGTTATCATTGCGCAGCAATCGATTGTTCAAAAATAAATAGCAAACCGGAAGAGGCAGGAAATATCGTACTCCCAATATCCTCCAAACGAAAGTGGAGGATCCCTCTCGTCGGAAAGCCAGCACTCGTATTCCTCTGCTCTGATCGTGGTTAAATGCCAATCGATTAACCACGCTCGCGATCCACCGTTTAAAGGGACGTCTGCATAATTATTCGAAAGTTACCGCTGAGAATGATAACGTCGGCGCGATAATGCCTGCAGCGATTATAGGATTAATTTCGCTAAATAGAGGTTACTTGGACGCGAACGTTGGACGAAGGACAATTTGCGCCCGTGTATTAAACGGGGTAATGGATATTGGTTCGAAGGCGACGCACACGTTGCCTCCGCGTCGATTAAATAAAATTCCAACGTCGATGCGTTGCTTTCGGTTTGGGGCAAGTTTAAACTGATTCGATCGTAGCTGTGCTGTGGCCGCCGCGCGGTGAACAATTTCATAACAAGCACGCTTTAGTCTTATTATTAAATAATATATTATTCCGCTTGGTATTCCGAATCCCACTGAGCGCTGTGTTTATGGTTTTCAAAAGATCCTTTGACACGCGACTAAATTATTTATTTAACGTCCGCGGCAACTCTCGAGGTCTTTCGTATAATACGAGCGGTATTGCACGTGTGCGCGTATCGACAGATTTCGAATAAGTTTCGCAAACTATCGAACTAATATAGATATTGGGCGCGATTATTGATCCTCGAAACCGCGGACGTGTTAAGGTACAAGTCAAAACGTATTAACTCCCCTCCCTCCCCTTGGTACTGGCTTCAGTCCGGGGATCGAACGCAAATAAACGTTCTGGCAATAATGGTCCTCGAAAGCAATAAATTAAAGTGCGTTGACGTGTTTCCTCGCGAGAACGTATCGCGCGAAATTCGTAAAACGGGATGATGTAGTTGACGGCCGGATGAACGAGTACAACAGGAGATTCGACGTGCTGTTTGCTAATGGAGCGGACGTGCAGCGTATAAAGAATAGACCTACATTAACGACCTGGGCAAATTAAACGAGCATTAATTTGTGAAATCGGCGTTGCTCGTCGCGTCGACGCGAGCTCAAAAATGTCTTCGCAACGATTAAATAATTCCTTCCACCCAAGCGATGGTTTCGAACAAATTTCAATAGTGTCAATTTTATTAACAGAAATCTCATCGATCTTCTCTCCTGAACACACACGCGTGCACTTATCATATCGTCGATGTTATCCTGCCACGTCTTGCATCCTTTATTCAAGGTATTACAATGCATTACGTATCTTCAGAAAATAGAGCAGACAACGCGCGAAAGAAGAAACGTATCGAGAACTCGTAGAAGCGTACGGTAAATATTTACCAGATCCAAGGAATGATCTTTACAAAGTATGCGAAGTGCGTTTTATCCCCGCTGCTACAAGATTCCACCCTTGGATCCGGCGAGGCGATTAACGTAAGAGCACGTTCGACGCGTGTATGCAACGCGGAACGCAACGTACAATGCAACGCGCACGAACGATCCGTGACGATGCATCGGTTGTCGGCCTTTGCTGCCAGGCACAATGCCATCATTCGATTGATTCACCGTGAGATTCGTCAAACGCTGCTATCACGCGCTCCTGTTACGCTCGTCCGCGGTTCTTGTCAAAAAATTCGGCCATTTCATTGTTCCAACGGTTCCGACGCGAGAATGGCAACGACCAGAGGTGTAAAAGTGGAGACTTCGACCCTTAAAATTAAACGATCCTTCAATTTTGCGAGGCAGGGCTGCTTTGCGAGTTACTACTCGATTCAGGCTCCCCTGCTGATCGAAACCAAATTCTATTTCAACCGAGCGTTTGTTAAAGTTACACCCTTCGCGGCACTTAATGATAAAAGAACTCGAGCAACGCCTCCTGATCACGATTCTTAACTATCGAACCGTATATTTTTATCGCTTGGTGCGTTCGAAAAAACGCGGTCCAATAAAAATATAGATCACTCGCCGCGAGGAGAACCGTCGAGCGGAGGCTCGAGGCAATTCCAACTTACGCCCTCGATATCTATTATATAAAGGGGGACAGAAGGTTTCCGCTCGGCCAATATTTTTCTAATGATAGATCCCGCCGCGTTTTCATTAAAAACTACACGCCTTTTTATCATCGCCGCGACAATACGGAGGATTGATCGCGATGGTGGTAGGGGGTGGTAGAAACGTTGAATGGGGCTCTCTGTTGACACAGTTCGTTGCCCGCGCGAGGGTGAGAGGGCTGGGATGGCGGCTAGAGGGTGGAACACGGGAAACGGCTCGAAGCCAGAATGGAAAGGATCGAAAGGAGTGAATGAGAGGGAATTGAGGGCCGCGGCTTCCATCCCCGAGCCGTGGCCTTCAAAAACCCCCAACCCACCGGTGAAAATCAATGCGAGCCGCTGCGGTTCTGCTACTAACCATTCCGATAACGTGTTTCCTTCTCTTTCGCCGTCTTTCCTCGGTTTTGTTTACCCTCCCTTAGCCGCGTCGCGACGCGTACCGCCAGCAGACAGGTTGCGTCGCGCACCACCAAGCTGTTACATCGCCTCGCGAGAAATCGCAGCATTTAATCAGCACTCGTGAAAAGTGAGAAATCGATCTCGCGGATATTTTAATTCAACGTAGGGAGAAAATAACTGAAGAAACTTCCGCGTTAAATACAATGGCAAAGCGTTCAAGGTAAATGAAAAAGAGTAAAAGTAGGTACACGGGAGAAATCGTTTCTCAAAGACCGCGAGGGAGAAACAAAAATCTAATTCCTAAGGTATACACCGGGGCCTATGAGTAATGTTTGCGCTTCTAAAGCACCGGCGCACCTTCCGCGTTGAGTAAACGAAGGGCAGATAGAAGAACCGGTGATAACGAAAAGGCTGGCTTCGGAAATTAGGAAATTCTATAGAGTAATTTACAAAGTGGCCTCTTGGAGCCAATATTCGGTTCATAAATTTGCTAAAGATGCGCACGAGTTATGCTCCCTCCACTGTTCAACCCCAAAAAACGAAACGTTTCTCTTTTTCTTCGTTTCCACCCTCTCTTCAAGGCTACTCTCGTTTCTACGAAAATTTGATTTCATATCTCAAATAATTCGAATTCTAAAACTGAATTCATATTCAATTTTCAAATAGAGGAGAGCGTTAATAAAAAAGGAATAAGATTTGCGGCTCAAAATGTATCAAGCGTTACGCAGCCATGCTAACACAGTTCCCACTGGTGTTTCGGTAGATTCGTCTACAAGTTTTAACTTCCTAGTGGCTCTCTGCAGGGATGTTCGCGAATATCATTCTTCCTAGTAGCTCCCTATAGTTTACCTGCGGTCTCGTTCACGATAATCACTTTTCTGCGGTTACCAGTATTAACCCTTTGCGCTCGACGACTTTTTCGGTCGAACGACGCTGCAACTCGAGACGATTTCACGCGTAAATGAATTTATATAAAAATTAACATTTCGAAGAACATAATTATCGGAATTCAAGTTCTGTAGACGCGTTTAGTGTGATATTTTACAAAACACTTACCAAAGCATTCTGAATTGCCAGGATCTTGTGGGTCATCGCTGCTACTTCCCGATTCACTGTCTATTACTCTAATATTTCTATTTCTCACACCCGAAAACTTTCAAACAAGTGACGCAAAACGTCACGATACGTGTGTTCACTACGATCGTCGAAGCTGTACTAACGCTGAATATGCGACTACAGTCGTAGAAGACTTTTATCTTAATCCCCATTTTACGTCACAATGTCACTTTCCAATCGAAGACATAAACAGTCTAAGGGACCTATTCACGAACCAATACTTCGCTTCTATCAACTGGAGATAACGAAATTCAGCATAAACAGAGACTGTCACCTCTCGCTCGCCATTCGCCACGAACAGTCGCAATCGTGTAATTTCTGTGTGACGTCGTTCGAAATGTGTAAATATACCCAAACACACGGAGAATAATATCACGAGAGTACTTCTACTGTAAATCTACACCATTTCCGTTCAGATAATAATTTATTACAGGCAATGACATTATTCTTCGCAGCTTTTGCCTGGAACTTATCGAGAGATAAATCCGCGGACAACTCAAAAGCGTTTCCGTGCTTCATAATGTTGTTCCTCCGCGAGTTCCAGCGGCAATTAACAAGATCCATTACCTCGAGATAGAAGCGACAGAAACAATGTTTACAGAACGTAACGTGTAATAAAACTTCACGGCAGAAAGCTGTCCGCCTTTATCGTCACTCAATTAACTCGATCGCAGGGACAATAACGATCGAAAATTGTTGCGCAATTACAAACGAGGATTGCAAATCGTCGCTGTTTCGCTTTCAATCATGCCTCGTTGCGTTTGTTTACCGGCGTTCCCGGTGTAATTTATAGATGGACTTTTGTTAATTGATGCCACCGCGAACACCGTCGGTCTCACTTCGCGAGAACCGCACCGCATAAATTCTCCCCAGCCTGCTTCGAGAATAAGACGTAAACGCGTGACAAATAAACTTGGATAACGAACCTAAAATCCTGACGAAAGAAATCGCGAATCAAATGAAAAAATTTGCTAAGTATTCTAATTTTAAAGCAACGGTAGAGCGAGACATTCCACCCTCGTTCGAGATACGGAACAGAACGATTCGATTACTCACGGCTCAAAGATCAGCTGACTGATCGACGAAACCAGCCTCGAAACGAGACGTTCCTTTATGCCCGATTTCACGAATGCGCAGCGTGTGTTTCGATTCGTGATCTCGTGCGGTGTTCGAGATGAAAAAGAAAAAAGGTCTACCATTGCAGATCGTCGAGGGGTGGGAAGCAGCGTGCGAGAAGTGGCATGAACCCGCGATGCTTTCGCGAACGGTATTAAATTGATGGCAGTTATCCAACGGAATGAAAGGACGCGCACCGTGAAATTCATCGTTCCAGAAAATAACCGACGAGCAGCGGGAGAACAGACTTTACGCAACCGAGGCCGAACAGAACGAGAAGAGTTTGAAGCGCTAGGGTGTACCGGTGATTTCGCGTACAATGGGAGAAATTAAAGCCAATGTCTGCCGGATGAATCCTGTCGACGAATCACCCTGCAGGCTTTATTGTATAATGACACCTTTCGTGCGTTTTTAACGCGCGTCACTGTTCGCAGGGGATAAGGGGGAATATACGAGGCGTTTATTCGCACTATTTAAACGCACGAGATACCCGTCCGTAAAATATCAAACGCGGGTCCACAAGTTTCCTGCAACAGAAATAGGAAATATTAGGATAAGATTTCAGTTAACTGCTCTGTCGGTTTCAAATTAATTTCGCACGTGTTTGATATCGCACCTGGTTCTCGCAGGATACGTATAATTGAAGACATCGGTAAACGTTGGCTCAAAACCAAGTGGTCAGCGTCTGCTGTGCATTCAGAAATAAGTTCCGTTGGTTCTATCCCGCGCAAGACTCGAAGCAGAGATAAACGCGTCGCGATGCACATCGTGGAATCCCCAATAACCGGTGCCGACCGTCAACGAGACGTCGACCGTTCGTCAACCGCAATACGCATCAACCTCGTTACCAGCCAGCGGGACATTCTTGGCACCGCGACAGGGCGCACGTTTCCGGTGACTAAATCAGTTACCGTCGTCGCCAGCGTTTCCCGTCCGGATATACCAGTTCGACGGGGACCAGCGACTGCCTGGCCATTTAAACGCGAGGGGCAACCCTTGTTTCTCGCCCCTCGCTCGTTCAATTTCATCCGCCCACGCGTTACACCGATGACTTCTTGCCATGACTCTCTTCCATTTCATTATTTATCATCGTCGGAAATTCAGATCGTGAATTATTAATGAAACCGTCCCCCGTTCTCGAAGGAAGCCGTTGGGGTCGTTGAGTCGATGGATGAAGACGTTCCCTTGCCTGAAATTTTTCACGCTTGCCTGGTTAATGGAGTATGGACAAATTGTTCGAAGCAAATGGAAATTGTTTAACCTGCTTACCCGTTACTGGACGCGTGCATTTCCATCGGTGACCATCCGCTGGGCTCGTGAACGCGCGTTCAGCCACGTCTGCGTCGCGATTCAAGAGGATTCGGGAAAAATTGGCCGCGTCTTCGTTTTTCCGGCGGCTGGGATGTTAAAATTTTTACGCAGCTCGTAGTTGACATGAATTTTCAATAGCCAGGACGCTAGAACGCCGAGTGGTGCACTTTGCCTGTCACAATAGAGCCAGCCGCGGCGCGACGCGACGTGACTCGAGCATAAAACGTAATATCCGCGTCGGGAGGCGTCGTTGCACTTAATTCTTCTACTTACGTCTGGTTCCGTTTTAGCATACGTTAACGTACACCATTTGCGCGCCACGCGGAGAGACATCGAGCAACAATTGGCGAAAATAGGGGCGATACATGGGGGTACGCTCGAGCGGCTCAAAGTAGCTGCGATGCCACGACGCCTTCCGGGCAGAGTATCGATTAAATGTTTCTCACTGTTTCCTGAAACGAAAATAAACAAAAAATGTTACGAAAGTATTTTGAGAATAAATTGTTGAAAATATGATGGAAAGAATTGTTTATACAATTAGAGGATCGAGAGAGGAATTTTTATATGCATATTTTATTTTCATACTCCACGCATCAGGTAGCTTCTAAATATATTATCGGAACGTAGTAATTGTTGTTGTAAATTGTATTTAATTTATTAATGTTTGCGTTTCTTTTCCTAGCAGCGGTGAATTTTAGTTATGAGAAACCGAAGGAAGTAATTCGCAAAGTTAATAAAGGAATGAATTGTAACAGAGTATGCGAGTATCCGTCGAACAGTTGCAATTTAAACTGTGCCAAGTAATTAGCAGGATCGTATAAGAAGGTTGCCTCAGCTCCTTTTACATCGAAACCATCCAATGGTTTTGCTTAAGCTTTTCTTTCAGCCCTCTTTCTTCCGCTAGCCTGTGGCTATTGATTTTATGTGTCCTCTCAAGTGGCCATTATTGCAAGGTAAAATTAAGTTTGCAATTACCAAACGATGAAATGAAACATTTTATTATTTATTCTTTGTCGTAGTTTCTCAGGTTTCGTTCGCTTTGCACGATCTTTATCGATGAATCGTCTACAACGACCGAAGTTGAAAGGTGTAAAAATCCACTCTTGCGTAGTCTTTCCTCTAAGAAACGAGGGAACGAGCGTTCCGTCGCTTTGGCATTTGTATCGTTAAAAATCGAGAACTTTTAATTGGTTCGTGACGCGACATAGAATAAGGTCAACGACGCGAGGGGATGACGGCGAACGCGGAAACGGAAGAAGCTCGCGAGCTTCGCGAGAAGGCGCGAAGGCAATGGAAATAAAATTGCGAACATAAAATAGTGCGAAATAGCGAGACGGTCGAAACGTTTCGAATGAAGTCCTTAATTAAAGTCGCCGAGAGTCATGCCAGAAGCGTTGATCTTCTACGGAGGAATTTTCGCTGAATGTTGCTGTTAACTCCTTTCGCTTGAAAGGCAAATTAATGTTTCTTGACACGCAGAAGATATAGCCGAGGTGCAAAAGCTAGAAACGAACAGAAAAATGTTATTCTTGTTAAATTAATTCTTGTTACAGGGAATCCTCAATAGCAACGAGACCAGCATTGCATGCGGCTTAATTACCTCAAGTATTTAGGTGGATATTAAAGAAGATACCGGTAGGATAATTCTTTTTATTCTTGGCGTTAGAGTAAGAAAAATTTGATGAACATACTGATAAGATCTCTCATTAATCAACGATGGCAGTCTCGCCAGTAATGATCCAAAGCCGCAATAGATTACGTCGTGTACAGTCAGACACAGGCTGCGTATGCATTATTCAAGACTGACTTCATTTCCTGCGATTAGTTTCGAAAGTAATCAATAAAATCGAATCATTTTAATCAAACAAATGTTAGACAAATGTCAATTCGACTTCTGAAACTCAATGAACATTGTGCAAAAGGGTAAAGATGAGGGAAGAAGGGAAGAAAGGACACGCTGCGATTTTTTGTTTATATAATAAAGAGTAAATTTATACAATCAATTACAGTTATCATATAAATAGTAACGACTATACGCAACATTAAACGTATTACAATATTCTTACAGGTGTAGTAAAAAACACTATCTGCATTATACTACACTTATACGGTACTTATCGGTAATATTTACAATGCTCCGTGATGAGCGGAATTTGCTTCATTCTTATCGGAGGAAACACTGAACATTAACGTTCGCAAGAACACAACGAGCCGAAAATGTTCCATGGAACCATTCTACAACCATAAAGTATCGAGACATTAACTAATTCTATCCGATGTGCGTTAATTAACAAAGGATTAGAATATCCAGCACGGTCCACAGGCATTTATGAAAAATATATCGATAATTAGATCAAATTGATTTGTAGAGTCCCAATGGTCTAATTAAAACTCCTCTTAATTACCTTCCTGTAACGTAATAACGTTTTAATTCATTTGATACTTTGTTTCTTTCATCCGTCCATGTACCATGCTATTAAGAGTTGCTCATCTCGTAGAAAATTTCTTTCATAAAAGTCAAGAATTGAAACGGGCGACGCTAAAATCCTACAAACCTAATATAAATTAAGAATCGACGTACGAAGTGCTACCAGAGCCTTCGTAATTATTCAGCTGAATGCACTTCGAGTGCCTAACGATCAGTTACAAAAATATAATTCATGGATTCTTTTCCTTAGTCCACGCCAAAATATTCGAATATTTGGACTTAGTGGTTCTTTCACCGTGAAGGCACGAATTAACGAGGCACAAAAGTTTGTCAAACAAATCCTTGCAGAGAACTAACGAACTTTCTGTTTCGTTTCCTTGTAACTTTTCACTCCAGATTGGAAGATTTCATTCGTTGATTTATCCTTTAATCGTTGATATATCGTTCGTTTCTGTTTCAACATCGCGAGAAGAAAAATTACAAGGAGTACGGTACATTGTTACAACCACAAGGACATTAAAAATATAATTGACGTTCGTGTTTTGAAACTGTGTTCCACTCTTTAATGTATCAACATGTGGTACAGGTATATTTTTGAAGATGCGAGAACTACATTCCAGTTTATGTTTACTTTTCTTAGTATCAAATGCATATATTTAAACAAATTTTCTTCCACCTTTTTTCTCATCTAATCGAATACATTCTCACAAAGGCACTGTCTGAATTTTAATGTTGGCTTAAAGTAGCAGCAATTTTCAAAAACTGTTTATATCTTTTCAGAAATAAATCGACCAAAGTTCGATTAAAGATATGTACAAGAATTTTAATTGAGTATTTAGCGGCTTAAGGGATGTAAAATTGATTAAAAGCAATATTACGAATCATACAATGCACGGATAATGTATCGATTATATGTAAAAAAAGTGCGAAAATAAAGATTTTTTAAACATATACACTTAGTAGTGAGAAATAGATATATAAATACATAAACGGAAAAGTAGTTAATTTGTGTTTTTATAACTATATCCTTCTCCTTCAGTTCATTGTCTAGATATACAGTTACTTGTTATTATATCTATTTATCGATAATACTTTTTGCGCAAAGTAGGCGTAAAACAGTTGTGTCTCCTAGATTTATGAAATTGAAGTTGCAAAATTTCGTTTCGAGTTCCAGTTGTTTTGTAAGAATATTACAAAGTAATACAAATAATATATCATACCACAATCCTTATTTCTTATTCAATAAGTAATCAAACAGACAAGATCGATTTGTTATTTTTAATTAATACAATAAATATCTTCCTAATCTTGTGATCCGTTCATTCGATAAATTGCGCACAGAGCTGGAATATTTATAAATATATTTAGCATAATATGAATAGTGTCTATAACGCTAGGCATACTATTACCAATACACTTCTTAAACACAACCTAAAGTTCAAGAGATGTAACATAAAAAAGTGATTTTGAATTGAATCAATATACTACTACTCTTTCATAAGATGTACAATAAACCTTATAGACAGTTTATGATATTTAAAAGTTAAGTATTTTTAGAATTTTCCTGTGTGATACAGATCACAATATAAGATTGTCGTAATTGAAAATATGTACAATCGAATATACGAATATCGCTTCACATTTGGAACTAATGCAATAATAAATTTCGCACATGACGAAAATATAAATATTTATGTAGTTCGCATAATAAAATATTCTGTAATCTGAACGGCCAATTATGTGTTTTGAAGCTAATCTTTAGAAGATCAGCAGTTGCATTAAGCGTATAATAGAAGATATAAAAAAGTAATAGTAATGTAATAGTAGCAAATTATGGCTATTTATAGATATACTATCTACTCTACTGTTTTTAAAGAAAAGATATCAATATACATATATAAGTTTCGTTACTTTCCTTTTACCTCATCTTCATCTAATCACGCTTCTTCAATCTCACTAGAATGTTGTTATATCGGTAAAAAAATCAAAACATTACAATGTACCTTCATTTTTAAATCAATCTTCAATTTCCAGTGATATTACATCATGTGTGCAGTTCTATACACTTTCGATATGTTACAAATCATTTTTAGAAAAAGAATCGAAATTACAAGAACCAAAGATGGATAAGAGTAAATACAATAAAATAAAGACACTATGTGGCCATAGTTCACTATTGCAATTCATCTTTATAAGTAAAAAACTGCAATGATATAAAACATGGCAGTTGAGTTAAAGCTTGCATAAGAAATGTGTAGTTAATGTTAATTTAATGAATTAACATTATACAATTGCTGCTCTTTTCATTTATGAGAAGCAAAAGATTATTTCAAGACGCTACAGTAAGTTCTAAATACATTTTATAGGACAGAACTAAATGGCACAAATTTAGTAGTCATACTTTCACCTCTTACAAAATGTATACCATAATATAGCACTGGAAATGTAATGTCCTTTCCCTCACTTTACATCCAATTCTATTTGTCTCCCTGAGACAAGAGCTTGAATTATTTAAGCATTATACATAACAATTGAAGATCGATAGATCGAGACAGTATTAAATACGGTATATCATTAATGTATGGTTGTAAAACCGCTTAAAGAATAACTGGCAATGTACACTTCTTTAATAAAATCCTATATGATTCTATTGGCACATGACAAGACAAATTTTCAATCTGCTTATCGAAATTTGTAGCTATGTATTTCCTACATCTACCCTCTTCACGGTGTGCGAGACAAATTTTTGCATTCGTTTGTTAAATTCTGTAATGTACTTTCTTCCTCCTTTTGCTCTTTACACTAACATTTTACAATTCCTTCAATTTTGAGTATCAATACTTAGATTATATTGCCAAAATATATGGTATAGTTGCGCGCTACTCATGCCTTGCACTTCAAAGATCGGATTTCTCCTGCATGACTTCGTCTGAACAATTTCTGGAGGACAAATAAAGTAATGTCAAGAAAACTATCGAAATATTGAAAATAAAGGCAATTGCACCAACTCTTTCTCGCAAAAAATTCAACATTTTCGATATTCCAAGTAATTTAAAGCAGCAAGTAAAATTATGGATATTTCGAATAACATCAACTGAGTTGATGAAGAAATTTATAAAAAAAAATATTCATAATAAACAATACGTGAAAAAGTAATTTGTTATGTTAAATCAGAAATGGGTAATAAGCAATGTTGTTCAACAGTAAACCATGGAGGATAAAATTCTAAAGTTATTAAATAAATATGCATTAGTCAAGCTAGATATTAAATTAATTGTTATGAATTGTTAATCTCTTAATTATGTTATAGGCACTAAATAGGCACAGTTATTAATATCATTTTAACACAGTATTCTAGAACAAAATTAGGTACATATAAATGATTTTGGCCTTAAGAAGCAAAATAATCGCAAGCAATTGATACAACATAAACTGTATGGAACAATATAAACGAGTTCTTTTCTTAAAAACGTATATACATACAGACACTGGTATTAGCAAAGAACAATACATCTATAACCAAAAGTAATCATGTATACGGCACTAGTTTTGCAATGTGTTATGGTAAGCTCTCTCTTTAACCAACGTGAGTAAGCTGTGAATATTTATGCAAAATCTATATTCTACAGAACATATAACAAATGGAATCTTAATACAGAAATTTGTTTCCTCCATGCATATGTACATTAGTTATGTACATACATGGACTAATGTTTTCAACATATCTTAACTGATCTGAGCATATAATTTAATTGCATTTTGCGTAATTTGAAATATTACATCTGTATGAATATCCGCAGTATAGATATGACTATTTCAATCAAGTATGTAAAGTCTCAAAAAAGTATCAATTCAAAACTTTTTGAAACGAAACAACTTTCTACAACACATTTACATAGATCCTATTTAGTAGTGGATAAACTTTACATTGTTTTAAACATACATACAATTAGAAATTTGAAACCAGTCTTTATATTGATAATTAAAATTTATCTAATTTCACGTATACACATATTAAGACAAATATGAGTATACCAATATATGAAAAAT
This sequence comes from Xylocopa sonorina, assembly GCF_050948175.1. Classification (NCBI taxonomy): domain Eukaryota; kingdom Metazoa; phylum Arthropoda; class Insecta; order Hymenoptera; family Apidae; genus Xylocopa; species Xylocopa sonorina. The sequence goes on along the minus strand of NC_135196.1, from coordinate 10,380,325 downwards.
AGTATTTACGTATATGACTCTCATATATATTTGTAAATATTGTTTTTCACTAGCGAGATAAGCACAACACGAGAAAAGTCTAAGGCACATAAACAATGGACAAATCGACCAAATATAGTTATTTAATAGTAGCAAAACGAAAAATTGCATTGCTTCTGACATACTAATTACAACCTTCTTAAAGAAGCCATACTGAGGGAACTGCATTTGGCCTTTCGCGTCGGCTGAACCGACATAGGTGCTACTAGAACATCATCTCTAGATGGCGAGCCTGAACCACCATTACCCAGCTCCTGGAAAGATACACGAACATCCATTTGTACTATTCATATTCACAACTAGGGAGGAGACACTAGAAGAAATTAAAATAGTACTAATTATGTTAATCAAACTATTTAAACCATAAAATTTATATATATATATATATATATATACATTACACTATAATACAAAATGTGAGTAATAATATATCATGCAAACTCACAAAAATGAAAACACAAATTTTTCCAAAATCAGATCATTTTGGAGGTATATAGTAATTCATTAAAATAAAAAAATAAGCAAGAATTTGCACAAATTGTACAATATAACACAAAACAAGAACAAAATATTAACCCTTGAATAACTCATATGAGACCAACACCAATAGAACAATATAAAAGAGCCAGTTCATCCATTACTTTGTGACTTCAACACAAACAAGCATTCCTATCAGCATTTACATTATTATTCTTAAATCTGTGGATGTCCTGATAACTGGGATAGGAATGCAAGGGTTAAATTCAAATTATTGTCAAGAAAGAAATTTAAGATTAACTGTAATTCTTTTCAAATATGGTTTAGCAAGAAGACAATCTATGTTTCTAGAAAGTTACCAATCCAAAATAATCCAACTTGTATGTGAGACTTGTAACTGGAAGAAAAGTATTTAAATGTCTACTTTTCATAGACAAAATATATTGCATATGTTGTATATTGATTCTATGCAAATGTTGACAGAGAGAGATATGTTCAGCATATCTCTTCAACAGTACACTGCAATCCTGTGACTCCACAGCCACAAAAGTTATACTATGAAATAGGGTGCATGGCTTTCCCTAGCCAAAGGTTTATTTGCTTGCTCATCAGGCATACCCATTGCAAATTTTCGTTTCACTTTCAAAATGTATTTGTTTTTTAAACAAATTTTAAAATTACCCATAAAAAAATACACATATATATATATGATTAAAAAATACCAATTTTTAAGCATTTTGGTTACATACAATTGATATAAATAATTAAAACTTTTTCGTTACTGATAATTATTATCAATAAAGAAAATGAAAAGTTGAATAGATTCAATAGATTTAAATATCAATTCACAGGTGATCTTTACAATTTCAACGTTTATGCGTTTCACGCCCATGGGCGTTTGAATCTACGTGAAAATAGTTCAAGCCCTAATTACGGTTCTATTAAGCTAGGCCCCCGCTGGGTGACCAATTTTATGACCGCATTACTTCATTATATCATGCTATAAAAGTTTCCAAATCCTTACACGCTCCACGTGCCTGAGTTAAAGATCGTCTGTGAAAAGATTTATTGAACATCTAGCATAGATTCTCCCGTGACAGAACGCCTATCTTGACTTTTCTTCCTGATCATTACCCTTTTCTTCTCAGCTATCCCAGATGTTGTATGGGTACAGTGGATATTATAATTACAGTAACGAATAAATATTTTTCTCGCTAATAATGATTATCAGTAACCAAAAAATGAAATCATTTATATTTATTATATGTAAGCAAAAAGATCTAACTTGAGAAAATAATTGTTATACTATAACTTCTTTTGTATTAAGGTTATAACAATTATGGTCTCTGCTTTCAATAAACTGTTTATTGCAAACCATAAAAAATAAAGATAAACTTGTCGATACAAAATGCCTCTATGAGAGCAACTTAACTTCATAAAACTATAAATCTTTAACATCAGTAGAATCCGTTCTGTGAGCCTTAATCGTAAACAAAACAAATTTAAGATTCGTTATTTCGTGACGCGAAGTATTTTGATCCAGTCGAAACACTGTACCACATCACATTCCTAAAACGAATTTCGTCTGTTGAAAAATTGAGTTCTATTAACTCTCCTCTCTACTCCCTTTCACGAGAGGAAATATTAAGTTACATTAATGTTTCCCATAATTAGTTTTCTATAATGTCTAATAACTAGTGATATAACATGAAAGGAGATGATAATTTGAATATCGATGATATCCGTAGATAATATGATACGAGAATACCTAGCAAGTGGATCTACACTGAACATGCAAATTCATCCCTTTTCAGATTATACCACCAATTTAGAAATATCTCATGTATCATACAGAGAATACTATTAGACATTTCTACATTACATTATTTAGTAAATAGTTAATAAGGCAAACGCGCTACAATATACTTACGTGACAAAAAATATAAATTTATTCATTAATATGAGTTATATGATAAATCTTTTAACAGAATAAATAAAGTAAAAAAGACAACCGCTATAGATAAATTAGTGTACTTCATAGAATAGTGAAATTATAACTTAAGAGAATAATATATTATAATATACAATAAATTAATCTTTTTAAACATTTGAAATAAAAAAAATGAAAAGCAAAGAAAAGAAATAACGTTTTTAATATTACAAAGAACTAAATGTTTATATAATGTTATCAAAATATGTACAAGGAAAAAATTATGAGCAGCAGGATAGTTTTTACAGTCATGCACTGAAGCAAGCTTCAACAAAAATTATAGAAATAAGAATTATGTACGCGTGATTCAAATCTATACGAAGATTATAGAAGAAAGAATTCATTAAAAATATTAAATGTCTCATTGTGATCGGTATTACTAAAAATAACAATCTCCTGTCGTGAAATGAAAGTAAGCAAGGAGCAATAAGGAAAAGCATAAGCGTATAGTAAAGAAGAAAGTTACATGCCATAAGAAACTGTCAACTAACGTTAATATTGTTGCAACTAGCGAGCCGCATCTGCGCAAGTTGTTGACTTGCTGGGGTAAGACTGTTGGTTGAACCAAACGGTGACATCATCGTTGACATTGCCCTTTTTAATTTACTCGGAGTTTTATTAAAACTGAACGCTCTCCCGACTTTCATCCTTGTTCGAGACGCAAACCTGAAGAAAACCGATTATTGCAAATTTATTTAAATTAAAGTACCTTGACGAAAAAACGTAAGCAGTATTGAAATTTTATTTTCCTCCAATAATACGATACTATTTACTCTCAAAACACTATGTAAATCGGAATATTTTTTTCAACTATAACAGTTTTGATATGTTATTAAACTGAGGAAAATAAAATTTTGGCAAACAAAGGAATTAGCAAACTTAAATAAAACCCCAAACCTTAATAAACCAGTTCAAGTAAATATTACACCCTAATAATTATCTTTCAATATACATGCAAAAGTCGAGTTATAGTTAATCAGATATCTGAAATTTTGTTCATGCTAGACCGCAAGGAAAAGTTACTCCAGAACTGCAAACCTACATTACAAACATAAGAATGTATAAACAGGGTTTAATTCCGAGATTAAAGATTTTCATAAATTAATTCGTAATACTTTCTTTTATAAAAAAAAATAGTCAAAAATAAAAATACAAGTAATTGAAGTGCATTAGTGATGCATAGTAGTAAGTAGTGCTAGAAAGTTTAACCCTTTGACGATCTAATTAAATGAAAACGGCACTGTACAAACGCAAGTTATTTTGTTTATTACTCGTTGTAAAAAATGATAATCTAGCTAACAATAAAATACTAATGGACGTAAGCAATCCATCACATAAATTAGTGACGGTATAATCGTCAAAGAGTTCAATAGATACATATATTAAATATTTCAATCGCAGAATATCAATGATCTTAAACAGGCTGATATTATCAATATTACGCTTGAACTGGTCAAATTTTTGTTGTAAAACAATTCAATTTTCTATATTTTACCATCAGAAAACGAGACTAATTGATTTAAAACAAGCGGGGAATAAAGGACCAAAGCAAGTAAAAAAAAAAGATAATCAGCCTGGTGCGAAAACTGACGGTAGTGGGACATGTAACGTGGTTTCACACATGCTATTGAGTAGGAACACATACGGGTCCATATACTCCAGGTAAAAATTATGAAATAGGCTCCTGCAACCAAATGAGTCGTCGCCCCATTATTTTTTGTTAACATGCAATACAGGAGAAAAACAGTTTAGAACACCTTTACGAATGTGCATGTTTTTCTTTTCGTAAAAATTTCTACATTGTCGAATTAAAACTCAAAAACACGATGATCTCATTTTTAGTACATTCTAAATATGAATAAACTAAAGAGGCTACAGATCAGCAAAACTTAGTAGTAATGCAGGAAAGTGTATTGTAAGCTAAGTAATTCTAAGAGAATAATACTAATGAACTGTACGTCATCTTTTATGTACAATAAACTTTTCAATTCATTTGTGTTTTTAAGAAGATCGTATTTTAAAGAATGTTTCTCTACAAAACTGTAAGCGTTTTTTTCTAGTTCTGCAACAAAAATAGAGTTATACTTATGAATCACATTTAATATAAAAGGCTAAACTTACAGTTATGTGAGAAATATAATTTTGGGATATAATAAAATTTATACGATAGATACGAATATTAAGTTTCGTTTACTTACTTAAATGCTTTACTTAATGTTCCTAACGCTACATCGCTTGTGTCAATTTCAAGTTGATCCGAATCGAGACTTATCAGGAACGTATCCTACAAATAATAAAAAAGAAAACGGAAATACTATTGCTAACAAGCTGCAAATAATAATAACACATACTAATTAAATAAAAATTAAGGTTTGTCCAGACTAAATTTTTTATGAATAGACTTACTGCATCAGCTTTACACACTGTATTAGCCATTTGTCTGCACAAAGTCCGTAAATAGTTTGTTTTATTTACTTCTTCATCGGTAATTGTAAATGAATATAATTTCTCTTTTAACTCTTGATTACTTCTCACCATTAAAGCAAAAACTTTTTGACATTCTATAAGTATGAAAAAATTGAGAAATAAAGTCATATTTCATTTAACATACGATATAGACGTTAAATCTCGTACATATACAAATTTTTTAGAAATATCTTGAAAATATCTTTCATGGTTAAAATCATTAGATACATTTTGCAATGAAACATGTTGTAACATCGTTGACTTACCATCAGTTTCTCGTATATCCACAACCTTCTTTATCGTGCTAAGTGATAACATTTTGATATGTTTATACGGTTTCCCTTGACTTAATTTAGTCGTATGCAATCCATTTGTCGTATTTGGACTTTTTAACGAGTTGAAAGCCTTCGACCTCTTTTTACATATTTCAAGAGTATCAGTAAATAAAAACAAGACTAAATGATCACCACGTCCACTTAAACCTTCGCTGAGTTCCATCACATCACATTTACCGATAAATGATCGGTGTGAAGAAACTAAATGCGGTGGACAATTGTCAATTTCATTGAAAATATCGAACATAACTAATTGGCCTTCAGTTTTTCTTTTATCCTCATTTATATAAGTCATAACTTCTTTAATACTGCTAATTGACAACTCCAATGCGCTATGATCTGGATTATTTTTATTCGTATGTTTAAGAATATCTAGAATACGTAAATATGTAATAAATATTGGATAATGTTTGTTAATAATGTGCTGATTAATCTTCGATCGGCCGTGCCTAGGTTTACTTTGACCCACGTTCTCAAGAGCCTCGCCCAACTTCTCAACTTACGATGATTAGTTTAAACAGATAATTGCTTATGGATCATTTCATGCTAAATTAATTACTTTATCCACGACGTCCAATGTGTCGTTTAATATAAAATTAAATGTAGTAGTCCACGTGCAATTATGGAGTAGTAGTACTGACCAAATTATTATTTTACTAATTTCGAATATGTTTAAAAAAATACTGAATTTTGAATATCACAATTTCTACGTATTTTCGAAAATATAAATTCTACGTTTGAATTTCTATTTCAGGAATTATTTATTCTACGTGGTTAAATTTTACTTTAATCGAGGATCGATCTTTTTATTTTGCAAAACTCGGCTCGATATATATTACGCGTTTAAAAATCTGAAAAAAATAAATATTATGTTCTTTTTTAATACTTTCTATAAAATAGTTGATTGCTAAGAAGCTAATTAGACCATCGGTACATTCTTGGATCAGTCTTCAGTTTTACATCATAAAAAGAGAAACGCATTCGTTCATTTTGGAAATATAGATGAACTTTCTTCTACTTGTAATAAATTTAATTAATACTTTTTATTCATAGGCTGCGATTATATTCAGTTTGCGTATATTGCAAAGTATGATAGCTTAGACATTCTTTCCCATGATAGAACACATATATTTTATTAACTCTTTCCCAATATTTGTTTCAATCTAAATCGCCCAAAACATTCCACGCATACATAATGTAAATTTAGATTAGCACATGAGCGATATAGTTTTACGATATAAATCATGTACAGATTTATGAATAATTGCACATTAAATATGCCACTATCGCTATCAATTATACATGTGTTATTTCATTCCTTTTATTTGTCATTTTGTTGCGCATTTACATTTCTTTTATAATTTATTATTTACTTACATTATAAAAGAACAAGACGATCTTTAGATTTTGAAAGTATATCTTCTATAGTAAATTACTATAAAAGAAGAGTCATAATTCTATGGGATAGAAATAGAGAAAAAGATGGACGCGTGGATCTAAATTGACCCAGTCACGGCCGTCTTCGGCCGCTAAAAGTGCTGCACGTTAGTGAAAAATATCAAAAGACCCACATAAATATTTTTTTTTGCACAAAAACCTAGTTTTTAAAACCATTTATCTCTAAAACTTTTATCAGTTTTATTGAATTTTTCACGGGTGTGCGTCGGCCGTTTGAGGATTTATTAAGTAGATGTAATGTACTCACCATTCAATAATAAGCTAATACTGGGTAACCTTTGTACTGGTTTAATTAATAGCTCCTTTAAGCTTTGTCTGCCGCATTCAGGTTTCGTCTGACAAACCTTCAGAAAAGCGTGAAACCGTGGTTTATTTTGATCACACTGGTCGAGCATCTCCTTTGTATTTTCGAAGAAGTTGACATACGGTGGATACGCCTTGAGTAGGCTAGGTGCGAACTTCAGAAATATATTACCTATGCTAACGTCCTCCATCCAGTGAGTAGCACTGTATCTCAATTCTTCTAACATTTTTTTATGAACTTCATAAATTGGTGGAAAATTACCAAATATAATTTTAGCTTCTGTACCGTTTAATAATTCGCCGGTTGTATCTATGAGATCTTCTAATGGGGATTTAAACAACTAGAAAGATAAATCATTATAGAAGTATGTTAATTAGCTAGTTTCAACATAAAGTGAAACGTGTCTTACCGTCATAATTGTACTGAGAATACCAACATAATTCGACTCTGTTTGTACTAATTCTAAGAAAACTTGATGACGCGGAGACAAATTTTTCCTAGAGCTGTCCGTATTGACAGCTTCCACTTCTGGAATATCTAATAGTTATTAATAATTCAATTTTAGATTAATCTCCCTTCATATGGTTCATATTAAGCGTTATTAATAATTAACAGCATTAAATTGGAAAATTTTAATTATCTATGCTGTTAGTATGTAACCAAGCTAAATAAAACGAAAAGATATAGTAAAATAAATAAGAAATATACGACACTTTACTCGACAAACAAATGAACCACAAACGAAGGGAAGATGTAGTAGGGTTATTAGAAAGACATTAAAATGTTTTACAAAAGACAATTAAATAATAATTATAAGGTATTCTTAAAGCACAATACGCATAACATAATAATAATTGGAAAGGGAATAAGTAACTAACCATCGAGTAGTGGCTTGTCTGGACTTGTTGTACAGTCAAGGAAACTTCCACTAACACTTAAATGTCCTGCATCACTGATGCTGGATCGTCTCTTATGTAATGCTGGAGAATCTGCACCATTTTGTACCAGACTAGATATAGTATCTGCTAAACGTTTACGTTTTCGTCTAGTAGATGCTGTACTTGGAGTAGCAGCTTGCTGACTGTCACGTCTAGCTGATATGTTTGGTGACAGAACGGATTCTAAATACTACATATAAAATGAATAATTAAACTTATGCTGTAGACTTTACTAAATGATCTTAATAAACTCACATCTTCAAACAGATATTCCTTCTCGTCAGCTGCACCTTCATTTTGCACAGATGTCCAAAACCACTCTGCCTTTACAATATGTGCCCTTACAGAAGCTAAATCTGGTAACGCATTTACATTTGATTCATCGACAACCTAAAACAATAGCAACTTATTATAATTCAGATTCTTTCAACGTTTAAAATTTAGACACAAATAAAGTACATACACATACTGAAATATATAATATACAAATTCTATTGGTACTTTATATATATATATATATATATATAGTTATTTTGTTCATTATTACTACTACAGACATCACGAAAATAATACAAACATAACAATTTCCTAAACATAAATTAACTATGTTCTAAGATTACATAACTAAACAATTTATAATGTCTATATTTATGGTTAAAATATCTTAACATTCTTATCTCTGTACACCATATTTCTACTTCTCTACAATATGTAACATAATAGAGTAAATTATAAATTAATCTTTAATACTCCACAACCTAATATAATAGCCCATTCAAAAGAAAAGAGAAAGTACCAAAGTTAATGCTTTGTCCTTCTGTTTATCCGATTTTGTCTGATCACCTTTGGTTATATAATTTTTAGAAGAAATATTTGAATAACTTTCATTCGATGTAAAAGTACTTCTTGAGTCATGTTCAGAATTTGATAATTTTGCTACCTTGGCAGGAATGGGAAGCGGACTCGGTAAAGGAGTATATTTTTGTCTTTGATATGTTTCTGGAATTTGGTTGCATGGATTGAGAATGTATTGTTTAAATATCGGTGAAAAATGACTAAGTTTTGTTAAAATGGATGAATTTAAACTTTTATTTCTTATCACTGGTGTAGCTGAATCATAAAAAATTGAATCTCTGAGTTCTGGGTCACTCTGTCTTAATAGACTGGGATGTGAACGTACTCTCTTAAATTTAAATTTATGTGGAGAATTAACTTTATGAATTGTGATGCAAGATTTAGCCCTCCGCCATTTAATATATCGTTTAGGAATTACAATTTTTTTGTTAAAAAAGAAAGGATTTTGTGTACACTGTGTGTTTTTGCAAAATTTTAATAAATGAGTTTTTCTATTAGAACACTGTTTATTTACATGTCGTGTAACTTTCTTTTTACATAGTGTAGAGGATTTAAAATTACATAATTCTGAAGTGCACACATTTTCATCATCAGTGTTAAAACTTGAAATAGAATTAAATAGACTAGTACTAATTTTTTTATCATCGTACAGCAATGAAGATGAAGATATAGAATGCATGTTCAACATAGTAGATGTAGCAAGAAAATTACTTTGCTGTACTGCCCTTGCACCGTTTGTTTGTACTATATCAGAAGGCAATTTTGATAAAGACATATCAATACCAGAATCAGTTTGTTCTATAGAAAATTCAGATGTATTGCAAGATTCATCTGGTAAACTTGAAGAATCATACAAATTATCATGCATGCAAATTGCTGAATCTTGACTAATATCATTTAAGACAGAATAATTGCATTTAGTTTCTTTACATTCAAAAGACTGTGGGGCACAGAAACAAAAATAATAGGGAAAGCACTTATTAGCATCTAGTTTCTTTGACAAATTCGTCTGATTAATATTGCAAGTATTAAAAAAATTTTCTTTTTTGGAATTGGGAATAGTGTTAGTGTAGGGGTTGTAAAAAGTAAAGGAAAATGGTTTTACTTTCGTGTAATAACTTGGTATGTAATTAGGATTTTTAGTATGTGGTAGCATGTTAATAGTATTGTTCAATTTCTTGTACTGACGACTTCCTAAATCTGTTACCTAAAGAATCCAGTACAAAAATGTTTATATAGATATGTTTGTGGTTGTATGCTGAATGGTACAGATTAATATTTTATAAAATAATTTTTATTATATGAACTTACCACATGTGTGCAATTTGGATCATCAATTTCTGTAGGTTCTCCACCCTGTTGTTGTAAAACTTCACACATATGACGTTTTTCTTCTTCAGGGAAACCAAAGAAACATACTTTTGCGCCAAAAAATGGTTTTAGTTTATAGGTTGTAATCTGTATAAAAGAACAACTGTCTCAGTATATTAATTGTATATCTTTGTTAACCCATTGCATGCTAAGACTTCATCATTAAGAGAAATTCAAATATCACTGATACTATTAACAATACTACTCTAACCTAACTGTCATGTTAAAGTAAGCAATGTTGGAATATTAACTTGAACAATTTTAATTTATTGATCGTTAGACAAAATTAATTTCTCATGTTCTAAAATCTATTCTTAACTAAATTAATTTCTTTCCACCTTCAGATATCACAATCAATAGCTTATAAAGGGTTTCGCTCAACTATCTTAGTAATAATTGACAATAAAACTTAAGACAATAGAATATTAGAGAACAATTGTTATTAATACAATTATTACCAATTGTTCATTATTTCCATAACTGGAAATATCGTCTTTGGCATTCCACAGAGCTGTCACCCAGTCCATCGACATAATAGGGACCCGAAATGTAACGGCATACCTGTACTTATCTCCGCCGCAACAATTGGCAATAAGATGCGTCACTTTTGCACCCATTTCCTTCCTAATACTTCCACCCATATTGTGAATCATATTGATCAATTTGGTCTATAAATATTAAAAATTAACATTATAAAGTTGCTTCCAATTCATTAATTTTATAATATACATTATACCAATTTGTAAATCAAAACTAACCAATTCATCCTTTTTCCTAAACCCTGTAAACACTACCACTGTCCCTACCATGGCTTGTGTATACATTGGTCTATTAATACTAGGTAGCGAGTCCTTCCTTTCTGCCAACTGCAGAAGTGCAGTCGGTCCCAATATTCTACAATATGTTACATAAAACCAACCAAAAGTCAGGTTCTTTTGAGTAATTTTTTAAGTATTGGAAAATACACAATATCAAATGTGACAAACCTATGTGCAGTTTTATGAAGAGCGTCATATTCAGGTCCCTCAAACTGTTGCAGTATAAAATAAGTACAATAGGTTGTATCCGCAACATATTCTAAACCAGTCTCAGATTTGAGAACAGGTACGCTGAACTGCTGGGCAGCAGCACCAAGTGCAGGATCATCACCAGTTATCCCAACTAAACATATCCTTCTCTTGCGTGGTATGATCACAGCTGAAACTTAAATAAAAAATTACATGTTTTCACTTCTGTATATTAATAACATATAGGACAGAATTGTTATTACATATTTAGCTATGTATATAACAAATGTCCTAAAAATCTCTCCATTTTTTTTAAACATATATAAATTATAAATAAAAAATATGTATAACCAAAAGAAGCACGCAATATGTTAAATAAAAGAAGTAGTCAAACTATTATCAATTTTCAAAATATCTGAAATTCAAGTAGCAAAGATATTTATGAATGACTCAGTTTTGACAGACGAATCACAAACATCGTAAATGCATTGAATTGGCAATAAATATAAGCCCTTTATTAACCATGGACAAAGGGTCAGTAAACACCTATTGTTCCATGTCTAATCTCATTTCATATAATAGATACCAGAGTGCCCCCTCATTTCTTTTATTGCCACATTTCAAATACCTCATAAATAACTATCTACAAACAGTGACTAACACAAAATAAAGATACATGAATGGAAAAAACTGAAATAGAGTTTATTATGTATTTTTTTAACCATTTGTTAAACAAACATTTCATGAAAATAATTCACTAATGAATCTTTTTGGAAACAACCTTCCACATACCATTTTATGTCATCTGGTGGTACATTAGAATTAAAAATTTTATATTTAACAATAGATTTCTTATTGAATAAGAGTAAAATGTTTAATAACTAAACCGTTAATGCAATTATTAATTATTTATTGAATAATAACGAAAACGTTATATTCGTTATTATTGAATAATAACGAATAAAAAAGTGATGTGATCACTTAAAAGTTATATTGCTTTGAAATACTTGTAAAACTATACTATTAATAAACAATGGACGAGCATACTGTTATTGTAAAGAACATATTTAGCAAGTACATAAAATTATAAAATATAAGATTGCGCAACATTTCGTATAAAATAGTGCATAATAAATAATGCTCTCTCGGATGATAATATTTTATTCACACGTGTGATTAACCTTAAAGTGACACGATCATAAATATCGAGGATGCTGTACGTTCAAAACAAGCATGCAACGAAATACAAGAAAGGCATTTCGAGTTAACAAATCGTTGATTTCTGATATAATTCCAATAGATTCGATCAAGGCTAAACTTATGAGAGATCACTAACAACGTGAAACTCTCGGGTGAAACTGAAAAGTACAATAACAAGAATGTAACGTCAAGCAACGAGAACGATATCTTGATTTACCTATGAATGACAGATATAAGACACGAGCATTGTCGCGTGAGTTTTGATAAAGCGTGAGGTAGGGTTAGTCCGTACAGATGCTTACTGTGTACGCAACAATTAATTATGTACGCCAGCAGAAGAACATAATACTAGAACCGATGATATCGCAGGACTTACGTTCACTTTTAACTGCCTCTTCACTATTTATGTCACTGATACTGCTGTGAACGCTTTGCTCTTCCATTTTGGCCGTTAGTTACAACATCGTTCTTCTAGTACGCTCTTCTTCGTACTGATTATTGGGAGCGCCTCCTATGAACGAATCCAGCGAGAGAAAGGACCCGGAAAAATAAGAGAGAACAGTGGGGCTTGATGGCGCAGCGTATGACGCCCTTGAGTTCTACAGAATAGACAAAACCCAAGTTCGAATCCTGAACCAAGTCCCCGAGGTATATTTTTCTTACCGTTTCTACAGTGCATGAGATTCCTCAGATATATATGTGTATACGTACACATGTACACGTCGTCAATGTATCTCTCTGTGTCTCTCTCTTTCTCTCTCCCTCTGTGTGTGTATATATGTGTATATATATGTATATATGTATACTTGGATATTGGCACTAAACGACACTTTTTACCATCGACATTTATTTAAAATCCATTATGAATATGACAGCGACGTGATCCACGATTCTTCTGCTAAATTCGACGCGAGTGTCATGAAGTTGCACTTAAACGCAATCATGAATAGTACTGTGATCTCGATGATACCAGCCTCCTTATGTATCTATCTATTACTCACTGATTGCCGAGAGTCCGCTTCTTTTTTTTTTCTATCTCTAGCGCGCGCACGCACAATGAATTTCACTTACTTCATATCGGTATTGTCAAATTCGCATTATCGTTCACAAAGAGTTCTAATCGGTTGATGTTGAAATTCAATTACACGAGGCAAGAACTTCAGTTTCCGTGGAACTTGAGGGAAAGAGGTGCGCGCAGAGAACAATCGACGAGGGGGGTAATGTGACGTGATAATATTTCTTCGCAGATCTGAAATATTGAAAACTAACAATAAACGACTGGCAAAGGCTACACGCGCCGTTAATACCAGTATTGACGTGAAGTTATCGTTATTTTCGGATGTCTGCATATCACTTTGTATCCCGCAATACCAATTACATATTTTTTTTTCTTGCTGTCACATATTTCGATTCCATATGAACGATAATAGTTTTGCAATGATATCACTCTTGCGAGGGATGAGAGTACAATGTAATCTTCAAATTTATTGAAGCCGAGTAGAGCAATTTTTTCAACATTAAACAACCCAAATTGTCTAAAGTAAAAAATTTCTATTTCAAGATGTGGTAACAGTGACCAATCTACACCATTATTTCGCATGTATGTGCAATTTAAACTTCGGAAACAGTATGATCAACGATCGATGAAGTAAATAATGTTGCGTGTAAAAAAAGTGATACTATTTTTTGTGATCATTCGAGTTTAAATTACAGTATAGTATTGCGTGGCTAAAATAGACGATAACTTTATTAATTTTTATTTTTGTTCTAAATATAAACACATTACGCGTTACAAATACGCGCGTATAGTTGACAATACGATAATTTTTTTTACAAATAGACGTATCAGCAATTATTTATGTAAAGGGAGAGATACAAGTACCGAAAGGACATCAATTTTGTGAACTATACTAGTAATTTATAAATACATACATTAATATAGAAAATTTCAAACTAATATATTATAATTTATCTGATTTAATGCATAAATTTTGAAAAATTTCATTAATCTCGAGCCTTGCTTTACTTTTTTACAAATAACATAGAACATATGGTTTACATCCATATAAAAAACTAATAATTTCTGGTATCAAAGGTTGCTGACCTCTTCTTCTTTAAAACCTAAACCATAATTGTTTCTTCCCTCCAAAAAGCTATGTTAAAGTTACTTAAACTTGTCCTACTACTTATAAGACTGTGCGTGTCTAATCATTATTAGATGCATAAGTTAAAATGATACAAAGTATCATACTTAATCATGTACACCTATTACTTTATATACCACTTGTATTGGAAGCAAACATTAATGTACTTAAAAGGTTGTTTTTGCAAGCTTTAAACAAATATATTATTTTATATATATTAAAACAAACGAATTAAAACTGAGGCACCATTGGTACATCTTAAGAAACTGAAAAACTTACACTTCATTGCGTACAAATTTATATACATTCCTTATTTTCTTTTTTTTACAGATCTTTCATACATGATCAGTCATGGAAATATTCAGAGACCAGTACAATTTTAACATCTGTAGAGCTTAGAAGTTAGAATTATTTTTGTATCTGAATGGTTCCCTGACTGTATCATATATTAAATTTCTAAAATTCATCTAATACATGTTACCTTTGGAACTATATGCTATTAACAGAGTACTAATTGAAGTTAAGAATCATATGATTCTGGATGGTACATATTGAAAGTAAGAATAAATATCTTTATCATACATTTCATTTGGGTATTAAAAAAATATTTCATTCCAATATTTCATAAATACAAGGATATTACAAAACTATGTATAGTTTACCTGTAAAAACGGTTGTACGATTCTAAAGTTATTATTTTGCATATTATTTAAATAAAAGCACCATTTTTAAAACATGTCTTCAATGTAGACATATCTAAATTAAAATTGCCTACATTCATTTTGATTAATTCTTATTTTGAATTTTATCGAATCTTATTTCTAAATAGTAAAAATAAATTGCAAATTTTTTATGAATATTTTTTGATTTTGAAAGAGAAATATTTGTAAAATAATATATATATATAAATTCTTTTAATGCCATTCAAGCTTTTTTAATATTTTTAATACATATCAAATAAAGTTCGTATAATATTCGATAAATTTCACTTTTACTCTAACTAATAAGTTTTTAATAAATTATAAACAAATATTACTTTCTCATAAACACTAGCTTTTCATAAACAACACTGAGTATATTCAATAGTATGTGTGAAGTAGATGATATTGATGTTAAAATAATTTACTTAAAACTGAAATTATAATTTAATATAAATCAGAGTGAAAATATTTATAGCAAATATATATATTATATATATTATTTAAGTAATTAATTATGCGGTAACTAGTAAAAAAGTTATGTAAAATTAATTATAAAAGAATTTGAAAATAATTAAGAATCATTAATTGAACATTTGAACTGCAGATTCTTCTGTATAAGGTAATAACATGTCTTTTTAAACTATTGGAAGTTCATATAGTAAATTATGAAATTTGTAATTAATGAAGTATCATTCAGAACATAGGAACTTATTATTAATAATACCACCATTAGCGAGATGAAACTCTAAAGAATAGTTGCAACGAATGTTTTAAGCAATCTGTACGACTTTAGTACATAATGTTTGTGCACATTTATACTAATTAGTATATAATAATTCATAATTATGTTGAACTTCTATATCATATAACAGATAATTTTCTATATAATTTTAGCAAATCACATAGTTGCATAAAAATATCTCTTAAACATTTTTAAAGAGATTGCACAATATTTTTGGTCAAAACGAAGAAATGATATCTTGAAAAAACGAATTATCATTTAGAATGTAGATGTTCCTCTTCGTCATCACTGTAATCATCGCTTAAATAATAATTACTCTGCGAACACTCAAAACGGCCAGTCTTCTTCGGTGGTGGACTGTAACATAAATCATGTACATTAAATATGCCAATTTGAATGGATGTGAAATAAATAACATATCCACATTTCATAGTTGCAATCTATAAACAAAAATGTTAGTAACAATAGCGTATACAGCTTATACATTATACATATATTATGTACACAAACAAGAAAGAATGAACAGAAAATACAACTTTTACAACAAGCATTAGTTATATTGTGTATTATAGCTTAAAATTTATCTAATGTATTTAACAGTGGAAATGTATACTAACATAACATGCTGCAAATGGATGGTGTGAAGTATTCAAGGTTTTCATATAGAAGCAGTACAGAATGAAGTGGTGTTGCATGTTAGTCAATTGACTCGAATGCTGTGATGTACCTTGTTTGATCTTCATCATTATTGCTGCTATTACTGCCATTCGGACTGCCATCTCTTTTTGGACTTGCGGGAGGAGATAGCGCTTGCATCAAACGACCTTTACTTTCATTCCAAATTGTTGACTGTGAGTACAAACAAGAAATTATTTAAAGTTTAAATTTTAAAGTTATATTTTTATACTTTAATAAAAAATGATAAATGTATTAAAACTATAAAACACTTTGTACCCTTCCCCTACAGATATATGTACATTTACGAGAAAGCCTTAAAATGTTAATGATTCAGGTTAAAAAGAGTATCTATATACTGAATAATTGAAATATATTTATTCTTTTGTAAAGCATATTTTGCAATGCACTATTAATATTGAGTACAAAATAATTAACAAAATAATTCCTCTATAAATTCTACCCACCAATCTGCCTTCTCTGCCAAATAACAATAAGAAAGCATCAATAAAATCTCGAGATTTTTCTTCCCATTTGCTTATCATATCCATACGTTTTTCACCAATATTCTCCATTACTCGTTTGCCCTTGTCTTTTAAATCATCAAATTTATTTTGTAAACGGAACTTCTTTTCCTATAATATCATATTGCATAACATAAAATATCACACTGTTTATACTATATAAAAGAGAAAAGAAAAAAATGAACTTACATTAAGGAAAGAAACATTAAGTTCTTTGGCACTGTAGCCTCGTGCAAGGTTTCTCCGTACATAAATATCATAATCTTTAACTATCCGTGCCACAATATCTGATGTTGATACACCTTCAGTTCTCTGTGTAGCTACAAACATACCTTTAGCTTTTAGGTCTGCATAAACATCTGTACTATCATCAGTCATATAAGGTATATCATCATGCGCAACAAAGTCGATCTGAAAAATTAAACATTAATATAACAATGCATTAAGCGTAAATGAAACAAAATAAATATTTCTAGAATGAGAATAATTTTACTTTATGCTTTGTCAGAAATTCATCATCCAGTTCCCAAGGCGCATCTCTAACTACTTCATCTACATAACGACAATGTCTTACTGCATCATATCTTTCAACATCTGTCATAACAGTTCTTCCCTTTTTACTGTGTGTTAACTCATCATTACAAACTGCAATAATACATAAAAAATACATTTCTTTTATAAAAGATAATTGGTTATTAACATTGCATATATAATAATATTGTTTATCCCTTCTTACCTCCTACAATAAGGTATACATTAGGAAAAATGTTTTTTGCTTGTAAAAGTTGGCGTGCATGCCCTTGATGAAACAAGTCATAAATACCATCTGCATATACTCTGATTTTTCTAGGAGCTGAAATGTTATGTAAGTTATTAACATTATAATTAATATTAACGAATTTTTAGTCGCTATTGGCCAGACAAACAAAGAGTCTAGGAAAAGATACTAAAGTTATTACAGGCTTTGCTACTTTTTGCAAAAAGTAAAAAATATATTATGTTCACACATATGTATATTTAAACAAGTGTCATTCAATTCCAAAACTCTTGTATATGTATATGTGCATTTCACTATAATTAAACAAAAGTTCATATAAAATTGCTTGTTAGCAACATTGTATACATAAGTATTATCTATATGTTAACATTCTTATCTCCTGTTTTACTTATCTCACATATAATAAATTCTAAGGTAAAAACACATTTATTATTGAAATGTGTAAAGAAATAAACTCTCTTATCTTTCCCCATTACTCTTCAAATATTAAATTAATTTGTATTCAAACCAACCTTTGCCAGTTTTTGCCATTTTTAACGTAATGCGAATATTATAATCGCATGCATGTCTTTCAGCGAGTGCTTCTGGATCATCACTAAACGGAGCTTCTTTACAAATTGACTGCACAATGAATTTAATAAATATGAATATGAGCCAGAATATAAGCAAATGACAAGTATTGAATATGATTAATTTGAAAATATTATCTTCAAGAACTTAAACACATATAATGTACAACAATAATTTCTTTGACCATATTCTTTTAACACATTATTAAGTAAAAACACTTGATTGCATAAACATAAATAATAAAAATATTAAAAAAAAAAATCAGACTCACTGGAAGTTCTTTGTGGTAACGCGAAATTTTGCTATTATACATTTTCATTGAAATTTGAGCTGACTCATTTGAATTCCTGTTGGTCCCCCAAGTCATTGTCATTAGCTGTTAATGTTACCAAATTATGTATACTTTTTACTTAAAAAAAAAACATACAAAATTTCTTTTCCAAAAATTTTTTTATCAAATGTCTTTAAATTCAACCTTCTATTAAGCTTTTAAATTTTCTTTTAGTAGAGTTCAATAGATTAAATTATGTCACTTTATTCAAAGCAAACATTTAACTTTCGTTCATGTCCATCCATGAAACATTTCAACACAAGACTATTTAAATAATGAAATGTCTACAATATTATATCAATTTTGATATACTGATGATCTTGCATCATATCATACCATTATCACTAAAAACTTTGCTTTTACATATAGCTATGGAATTAAAGACGCATTATCTCAGAATGATTACAGATAATCTTGTAGTATATTGCAGAATAATTTGTATATGTAAATTTTAATATGACTGGCTAATTAAACTAAATTAGATAATTAAAAAATATTAGTAGATCTTCTAAATATGTATTAGTGTAAAATTTAAAGTACATGGTTATTAAACAACCCTTTATTCTACTTGATATGAAAAGTACAATGAGTTATACTTTTTTCTTTAATAATCATATACAACTCATCACAAATATTTTCACATCAAGCAATAGTACTTACTGGATGTGCCGGTGAGCCTTCCTTAGAACAAGAGGCATTCTCCCCATTCTGAATATTTGAATATGATGTAGAATTCAACATAGTTTCTTCCCTAGCCCGCTTTCTAGACATTTTTTAATGTTTCAATGTTAAGTCCATAAAAGTCCTATCAAACAAAATGTAAAATCAGTTTACCTTTCAGTTTACCTTATTATAATTGCTTATGCTACACGAACGTCTCAACACTAACTCAAATAACGTGAAGTGTAGAAAGTATTTATATATAATGTTTCGGTTCGACTATAAATAATATGTGCAAGCATTAAGAATAGTTGCAATCGTTTGATAGAAATAAAAGTAAGATTACAAATACTTATCAGAGAATTTTATAGAATGACTAATATATAAGATAAGAGTAGCACTATTCAAATAGCTTATCATCGATACTATTTCAATTATTTCTAACAGAACATTGTTCTTTATACAGTTTAATCTATACAGAAATTAACAATAGTTTACCTGGCTTTCATAAGTTATCTTACAATTACTGATCAATGTCATTACTATAGTTTTCGAATTAGAAATCATTGTATTTATATATTATTCACGAATATTCTGATATTATTGTAATCTCCAGGCAACGATTAATGATATTCTAAATTGTTTGCAAACCAGTCACGTTTAGTATTGTTAGACATGATTAGTTGATAAAATTTAATAGATGCGTTTAAATCCATCCGAAGAACACAACACTGATATACGTTGTTAAAATATCATACGTGAATTCTAAAGTTAAAAAAAAGAAAAGAAGAACGTAAGAAACAAAATGTATCGAGAAATCGCAGACCGGAAAGATACAACATTTACAACATTAATAACAATATCAGTATAGAAGAAATTTGTGAAATCTCAAGTATTCGACACCCGGCTTTCTATAATCTGGTGTTACATGCGTTGTCTAACCTTACACGCGTTTTCTTTTCAAACATTAGGAAATTCCAATTGAACTGAACGAACCTTTTCACGCCCTAATTTCTATATGCACGGTGACTGACTACACAGATAAGTAATAGGATATGACGAAAAATCGAAGAGTTCCGTTACAGGTTTATTGAACTCGTCAGGTTTGCCGAACGTTCACACGATACCTTTACAATGGAATTTACGAAACAGATCTGTAGATAGGTTTAATGGAATTTCACATTCCGTGTTAGTGTTACATACTACTAAACGGCTGACACAGCAGACGCCCGCCACAACACTTGTGAATATTCTGCGCACTGCACGCGTTTCAATATGCAGTCAGGGGCGGAATAACAGCACTATGAACCCCAACTAATAAACGGGAAAGTGTGCATGAATGTGTAACGGTATAGGTGAGTCCCATATTAGACGAGCACAGGAATTACGAACGAGGACAAGAAGCCGTACTTAATGCCTTTATTTAAATTTAGTTGATTCCACACAACTACCAAAAATAAAACCACCAAAATATCGTACTCTAGATTATTTTCAAACGGAATTCCTTCGTTTTTTTTTATCTTTATTCTAAATACAAAAGTTTCCACTATCGAATCTACGGAAATTACATACTCTTATTAAATATAATTACTAAGATCGGTTAGTTCGATTAGTTGTTGATAGCATCGTTTAGAAAGGTATGCTGGTTTTTACTTGGATAGTCGATGCTATCGAAAATTTCTTCCGATATTGAATTACCGTGACAAGAAAAAGGTTGATATATGAAGATATTTTTAAATCAAAAGTACCATGGAAAAATTTCGTGTTAATAGAGTGACAATTAAATTGTATGCATTTGCATACAGCACAATTAATTATATATTGACTTCGCGATATAAATATGTATTGCCTCCAGGTATTAATATGTATTAATTTTAGGTAATTTTCCAAAGTAAAAAGTGATTAAAATAACCGGTATACGTGTAGCATATCATTGTGTCACGACAAAATATGAATCGATCGTAAAAGAGGGGGAAAAAGCGATGACGTAATATCGGATGATCAGAAGTGTCAGATACCTACACTACCACGTGAGCGTAAATGTGCTCCCAGCTTCAAAATGTTATCCTTGATAAATTTAACATATAAGATAAAATTATATATCAATACGTGTCCGCTAAGATAAAAATTATGTAGAATTTAAAATATATAAATTGCGTATTATAAAATACCTAAAAAAGTCATGCACCTCTTGTCCCAAGTAATAATGAATGCACTTTCTAATTTACATAATCATATCATCTCGCAGTCACAATATGAAGTAATATGAATTAGAATGACGAAAACTTCCACATTCCAGTACATATGTTTCTTTACAAATTCATTGTAGCCACCTTTATTTCGTTGCTGTATTGGAAAAACAGAGTGAATATTCACATCACAGAAACAAAAAAGGAATCACGCGACTTTTGAAATCATATTTATATGCTATTTTCTTTGTTTAAAGTCGCATGCATATATATATATACCTCATGTGTGGTTATTAGTGACTACTATATTAAGCTGTCTGCATTACATTAGATTTCTTATATAGTACTATTTATATATTATGCTTATAGATATATATTATAAATTAAATATTTGACATACACAATACATTTGCTATACTATAAAATATATACATACATTAAATATAATGATATAATATGTGATTGACCTTTTTGTATGCATTACACTTAGATTTTAATTATAGAAGGCTTATGGTCTTTAGAAACTATATGAGGCTTTCAAGCTCTTTTTGTTGCTCAGGATTAAGAATTCTTTTGATTTTTTATGATATTGTGATTTTTGCTTTCGTTTTTCGTGTGCTGTAATAAGTAAAGAAATGGCTTCAGTTTTCATGATCTTAATTGCCTCAGTTTTGTTACTTGATGATGATCTAACAATGAGCACTTATCAATGTATGTCAGTTAGCACTTATTGGTAAAATATTTGCTTGTACAGTAAAAATGAATTTATAAACGTAACAGTAATATTATTATTGTATTATCAAGTATTGGAATAGGAAAATATTTTAATATATAATTAACGTATCTTCATCACACAAAAATGTTAGTTAAGCAAAAAGCGTAATTATCAGACAAGATTATATAATGAACATTAAATGTACCGATATTTGCTTATATCTATAAATTAAGCTTTCAAACTGTTTAAAATCATTAATTTTGTGACAATAAAGTTATCTATTTTAGGCAGCGATATGCATTATCGCTAGAAACATCTTATTTTTAATATATTTCAATTCACAAACGCGCATCAATTAGATATGTACATGCTGAAGATCCAATATATTCATCATTATCTACAGATATGAAATGTTATAAATAAATCATTCATATAATTACAAAAATAATATCAATAATGAATTGTTGAAGTTTTTGATGAACTAAGTTTCGTTAAATATATGAGAAAAAAATTAGCCAACACTTAAATCACTCGTTTTACTCTTATATAATTTTTCTTACACTTGATAAAATTTATCAAACAGACGTATTATTTAAAGTTCGCACTTAATTTTATATACATGTATTATATTAATTATTATGTACTATGTAACACAATGATTTGTTTAAAAAAAGTTGTTTTCTAATTTATCTATGATATACACATGTAACAAAAAATAAATGTTGAATCCAATGAAATTGTGATTTTTTTAAATGGAAAAATAAACAAACTAATGCTATCACCGCTTTTTGTATTTTCATGACATATCTATACATAGTATATATATATATATATGTGATATATATTGAAATCCCAACTTAATTTTTTGTAATGTAAAATTAGTAACAGAAATCTCATCAATTTGAACATAAATAACATGTATATAAAATGTACTTCATTAACAAAAATACATGCAACATAACGTTAATTATAATTAATCATTCTTCTTCAATAGTATTTTTCAAATTGCAGAAATTTTATTTCCGTCAGGTACAAAATATATGATTTTGAAGGTAATGCAAAACAATCAGTTAAAAAGCTGAGATTTATTTTAATTAATAATAACTTTAAAATAATCTCTATATAGTTATAAGAATTATAATTTTACTTTTCTTATATTGATTTTGTTTCCACATTTTTTTTTCTTTTTTGTCACAATATATCGCACAAACAGTTCTTCGATAATCTGTAATGAAATGTTTACAGTCGCACATGTATTCATTTCACATAATATCTTTATATTGGTCTTCATGGAATAATTAATGAGACAATATATCCTAATGATCAATGATAATTAAATTTATGTAATTCGTCGTTACGTAGTTAGTTTTAATATATACGCATACTAAAACTAATTACATAAATTTACATATAGGTACATAAATAAATATCGGATCATTAGTTTTTAATGCCTTCATATGTTGTAACAAAAAAATTTTTTTGAAGGTTTTTGTTGAAACCAGCCGAAAATCTTACGTGGCATATATTTTCTATTGCAAGTTTTCATGCAATAGGAAATACGACAATCACTGTGTACAAATAAATAGCAACAAGAACAGGAAGTTGTAACGCTACTTCACTCAGTCATTTTCTAACATCACTGTTCTTAATTCATATTGTTATTACATGACAATTGGAAGAAACGTAATGCCCAGCATTGTCATTTTCTCACCATAATTCAGCAATATATATTGATTTTATTGTCATCTTTTAGTTTTAGATGACTCAATACTAAAGTGCAAAATTACAGCTAAATAAGCGTAACAATTTGATGTAAATTAGCTGTAAAATTACAAGATTGTGTATATTTTAGAACCAACTGAACATATACACTTTCAGTTTTAATATAATTCGTTGAATTGGAATTAGCAAAGAATTTAATACATCGCTGTGTTAGATTCCTTAAAATGCACAACGTTCTGGAGCAGTTCATTACGTTTCATTTAAAAGGCATTCGTATACAGTTTCGTCCAACTTCAACGCTGTAATATTATCGATATTATTATTAAATAACATTTACTGTACCTAAATTTAATAATAAAAATACCTAAATCACAATATGTTATGCCATCATCTGATAGCAATGAGTTGATGTTTTTCCAGTCTATTTTTCGCAGTTTTATTATTCTGCCAAAAAGTTTTTTTAAACGCAGATAATTAGGACGAAGAGATCGCAGTGACAAAAGTATAAGATTTTGGATATTCATAAAACAAAGCTACAATTAATATTTAGAAATGCTACGCAATTTACAAAGCTATATTGAAAAAAAATTCAATTTAACATCGTTCGGCTCGCAATGGCGGGAAATGTAGTCTTGTTCTAATTTTGCTACGTTAAGAAGGAATTCATGTATATACATTACTTTATTGTATTATTTTTATCAATAAAAGAAAAACAATGAATTGTACAAATTTCGTCAGTGCGAACTCACAAGATTTTAATTGATTTTATATTGCTAGATTTATGTGTAACATCACGCTTGATCAATTAATGACAAGCACAAGTTTTATCGTATGTAATTTGCAACAATTCCAAATAATAAAAAACGGACGACTATTGCATCTACCGATGAAATACAATCAACAAATATATGAATTATATCAGATAGTTACATACAGCTGTATCTTCCTGCAATTAAGCCTGCGCAAATGTACCATAGGTATAATGTAGCTACCTAAAATCTGATTTCTTCATAAATTTTATTAAAGCAAATGTGTTTTTTTAATTTTATATTAAAGTGTTAAAATTCGAGGGTGTAAAAGCACATGGCTAATTAGTAGGCTGCGCACGAAGTGCCTCATGCAATGCTTGTTGTTGATCCGCTGTTAATGCATTTATGCATGCCTGAAACATAGACTCGTTATTCTGAAACAGAAAAATATATTATCAGTATTATCATTTCCTCAGAATACATGTAGCTATATGTATATTGTATATTCTTTTGTATATCATATTCGCCTGTACCTGTATTTGTCTAACGATGCTAAGAATTCTACCCATGACAGGATTACTTGTGGGTACTGCATCTTTATAAAGAGCTTCTGCAAAGAAACTTATTAACCGAGGTAGGTTTCCATTGTTTGGTCCTAAAACTGCTACATGATTTGCTTCAATCAAATCACACAAATATCCATAAACATAAGGTGCTTCATCTTCATCTTCTACCACTGGTAGCCAAGAGAGCCTATATTTGTATAACGGATTTGTATTAAAATTACTTCTTCAGAATCCTATTTTTATAGTACTAATTCTTAACAATAAACCAAAATGGCGTGTATATATGTATATATACAAGATGTTAATTACGATGCAAGATATTTTGCAAGATTCATTTCATATATTAAAATTAATACAGTTAGTCTTTCTGAACTGTTCTCTATCACATAAAAAAATGATGGATCGTAAACTTACCAATGAGGAAGTATTTCATCAACATTAATTGCTTTGTTGTTATATTTAAGAATTTTTGTTACTGCAGAAATAGCGTTTTCAGTAGGATTGACGTTTTCAGGCGATCTAGATTCGGGATCATTTATAACTTCCATTAACCTAGGTAGAGCTTCGGCGCATGCTTGAGCAAATGCTTCTCCTCCATATTGTCCTAATACCCCGCAACCATACGCTGCCGCTTGTCTAACTTCTGCTGATTTATCTGATACGTACTGTATCATTGGTCGTAAAAAGTATTCTTGATATTGTGCACATTCAGGCCCGCCGAATTCTATTACATCATCAAAAACACATAAAGCCCATTGATGATCCGACCAAGATCTTTCAGGACTTAACAATTTAACAAAATGTCCACAAATTTGATCGAAATAAGGAAAGAACGAAGATTTATGGGTAGTAAATAAAGCATGTAAAATATCTGCTATTTTGCTTAGAGTATATACATCTTCATTGTCTTCATCTGCGAGTTTCTCTTCAACAACCTAAATACGATATTTATTAAAATTAGTAAGTTACCGATATTTGTAACGTGATTTTATAAGAAAGTTTTATGCAAAATTTTACCTCATCATAATCTTCATCTTTACGTTTCTCCAATCTAGCTACGGCCCTTTCAAAGTGTTTAACAAGTAATTTATCTAATATACGTAGCACTTCAGCCATGGATTGCGCTTCTAAACAGCCTGCACCGAGGGTTTCGATGCATTTAGCCAACGAATACAATAATTCTAACAAAACTTCAGACTCTGGTTCTGTATCCATGCCTTTTAACAAATCGGGACAAATGTATGCCCACATACCTTCAAGATATTGTGGACCTGTAATTCAATAATTATTTGTGAATACACTAAGTCAATCATAACGAAATGAAATAATATTCTATGCAAATTTGATAGATAACCTTTTATTTTTGCGCAATCAAGAAGATATGGTAAACTTGCAGCAGCTGCTGTCCTGACACCATCATGGAAGTAAAATTTCAACATAGGAACCATCAGCCGTACTACTTCTTCTGCATAATCTGCGAAACCTTCTTTTAATTCACGCGCGTAGCAAACTAACATTTCACAGGCAGAAGCTTTGTCTTCTAAGCCGGCTGTTTTGATTCCAAAATTCTGTTGTTCCCCGAGAGAAATAAACTCCCAGTCAACGTCTTCTATACCTTCCATGTCTTCGTTATCCAATAAAGCAACTTCAGGTTTCATAGCTGCTGTACGTAAAACTGGACCCATTACCAATGGTAAGTATTGTTCAAATTGTTTACCTAAAAAGTTTAATTATTGCTATTAAAATGTATGTCAATATACAGTGTGAAACATTTAAATGGACATACTTAAATATTTCATCTATATATGGTTGCACAAAACAATTTTAATGAAATTGAAAAAGATGTGTCCTTTTAATTGATATTCCAGTGAAGAACAAACATACCAAGAATTTTGCAAATTCGAGCCCATGCAGATATAAGATAGCTTGTCTGTGGGTCATCATCTGGAAGATCTCCTTCTGAATGAGTTTTTAGTAACATATCCATAACTTCACTTGCATCTGCAATGAACTGTATAACCATAAAAACCTTAGTTGTGTAATATATATATAAGTAAAATATTTAAGTACTTTGCCATTTATTATTATTTGCTAGCTATTTAATATTATTATACCTTTTCTGGCCCTACCGCAAGTCCTATGAGACTCACACATTCAATTGTTTTACCACGTAACATTTTGTGTTCTTCTTGATTAGCATTTAGAATAATATATTTTAAATATGGCATTAATTTATCATAATATCTTACAAATTGTTCTTCGCATGTATCAGCAACAGATGCTATGGTTGTGACAACCTATAAATAAGGTAATAATAGTTTATAACTGAAATTATATTATTTTCAAATGAATAGGTAATCAATGTACTTACTTGTTCAAGAACAAGTTTAGTACCCTTCTCGACCAATTCTTGAAATTTAATTTTCAGTATCATCTCTAGTTTAGCCATAATAGCACCCAAATATGGTGTTAGTATATTTTTCGGGCAATCTTCGCTAAAGTTCACGAGCGCTGCACCAGCGTGAGCTTGAACTCTTGGGTTTGCATTATCATCCAAAACCATAAGTAATCCAGGAATAACTTTGTCATGAAATTTTTTTTCGAATATAGGTGCAAAATCGGTTGACATTTGACCCACTGCATTACAAGCTGCATATCTTACACGAGGATGCTGAAAAAAGTAGATTTTAAATATTGTTAGAGCAATATGAATACATACTAAATCATTATTATTCTCTGTATTTTCTGACTGACTCCATTTATGGCATTTTAGTCAAATTGTAATTGAACTTACAGGGTCTTGTAAATATTGTATAACTCCATCCATAATTTGAGGTAATATTGCTTCCATTTGTTTATGGCAACCTTCACCAACAGCTGATATCGCCATTAGAGCAGCATGTCTATATCACAAATGTTTTAAAAACATTAGATACTAAAGTTGACGGAATGTTAACTTTAATAGTTTTGCAAAAGTATAAATGTTTGTTCTAAAACTATGACAATAAATATTATGATATTTTTGTCAACTCTCTCCATATAGAACATTCATTGAGCATCTCAAATTTCTAACTATCAGAACGATAGGTAGAACAGAGAAAATCTCAATAATTACTCTATCACAGATGTAACGCAGTTATTTGCATAAAACATATAACTGCTGACAACTCTGTGAAAATATATCACTATTATAAAAGGAAAGTATATCAAAATTATTTACCTATATTTCCAATCGCTGTTATTCAACATTGAAGGAATATTCTGAACAATTTGTGGTAACATAGTTTTACCACCTAAACCACATGCTAATCTATCTAAAGCACTTTCAGCCACAACGTTGTTACTGTCATTGTCGTCATCAATAATTTCATCAGAGAAACTCCATTTTTCATCTTCCTCTATGTCTGTCATCATTTTAAGCACCAACGGTACCAAGGATACAATGTATTTGCCACCAACTTTACGTACCATTGCAGGGGCGGTTTCTGCTAGCGTTACTAATACTTCTAATGCTAATTGTCTCCATGAATCAGCCATATCTTCGTTGGAAAATATTTTCATACACATGTCCATTATAGTTTCTAATTGTAACCTCAAAAATTTCGGTGTTGACTCTGCCAGATCAATTAAAACTTTTAAAAGAGCATCATCTTCTTGTTTTTCTACTGATTGAGCAATTACTTGAACAATCGCTGGTAGTAATTCCGAAAAGTGTTTCTGTATATTTTCTTCTTTATCATGTAAAATGATAAAGGCTCCGATTGCTCTTACCGCTTGAAATCTAACCTATAGTAAAAATTGTTACCATTATTTAATTTCATTAAAATATTTATAAGAAGCAAATATGTTTAATTTTATATTAAAATGTAAATTAGTAATAAATAGCAGGTATAAATAGACTTCTGTATGCCCCGTATCTGTCTGTAAATTAAAACTTCACAAGTCACAGTCATCAGAAGGCAGTTCTTTTTTATTATAGGAAGAAATTGTGACGAGAAGTTAAAACTATTTGGATCTCGTGTATCATTCTTCCATATTAACTTTTCAACTGGGACATTTTTCAATCAAACATGTTGCTTGATTAAGTATTATAAAGTAATTAATTATGATTTGATTTATTTAGTTGAAAACAAATGTTATGAAACATTTCTCTAACTAATAAACTGCATATTCATAAAAGAAGACATTGCAATATTTTACATTAACTATATAAAAAGTATATAGATATCTTACATTACCTCATAATTTGCAGAATCCATGACAGATTGTTGCAACATTTGTTTAATAAGATCAAGATAATTTGCTTGCTGATTTCCAAATACACCTGGGACGGATCTATATATTTATATGCAAAATAAAATGTATCATTGTTTGTATTTGTGTTGTATTGTATTGTGAAAAATATGTACAATCAAGATAAAGATGCTCACGTGAACATTTGAAGAGCACTTTCTTTCAATGCTGGTACAGGACTATTTGCACATTGGAATAGGAACTGCAGAAATTCGGGCCACTGATTGTTACCATCTTCATCAATTAAATTTCGTGCGACTTCAGCTGCAACCTCGCAAATCTTACGTCGAATAGTCTGTGTTTGTTCATTTTGAACTGATAATAAAATTTGTTCTTTTAGTTGAGCTTGTGCTTCAGCTGGAATCTAAAGATGCAAATGTATTTTTATTAAAATTTCTAAACTAGTTTACTATTATTTTTATAGTAATATACTACTAATAATTATTTCAACTATATCATATGATGAATGTGTATTACTTCAATAACTTACATTGAAAATATATTACAATAACCAATGGATAGTAGAAAGCCTCAGATATTCAGATAGAGAATGGTTTGTGCTAAAAATAGTATACCAATTCTCTCGTCATTTACAATAAAACCAAGCCAAAATGTTGTTCAAACAAACTTTATTATTTGAATAATTATAAGCAGTATATTTTATATATTAGGTCTACCAGTAAGTTCTATCCAATAATCTCATTTCAAGTTTCAATATATATATGTGTGTGTAATGAAACTAGATTATTATGTAGACTTAATATATATATTTAATTTATGTATGATTTTGTTATCTTTCGATAAATGAATAACATGCTAATACATCTCAAGAACTATTAGAATATACCATTAGCATATTACAAAACTTGGTCAAACTATCATTGTTCTTTTGATTTTTCATAAAAATATATTGGCATAAAAACAAGTATGCATATATGCACAATACTGATTTGACATAGATGTAGATTTATAGACCATGAACTACAATAGATCGTTCAATCATTGGCAACAGTTGTTGGCATAAAGTGCAGAGCATATTAGTACTAAGAGTTGAATGGTATCTCTATTATGTAAACATATAAATTTCATTTTTGTTATTTTGCATGTTTCAAGCTTTTCTTTACTTTTTTACACCTATGGAAATATATGGAATAAATATGATAAAGTTATAATTACTTTAGGATAGAAATCCATGAACTCGGAAGAGAAAAGTCGACGTAGCAAGACGGCAGCTGTAGCTCGCATCTCTTCAGCAAGGGTGGCATTGCATAAAGAAGTTAAAAGGAATGTCACCCTGCTATCCACAGGGAGATTGTTGTATGCCTCCTAAAATATGTCAAATTTTATATATATATATGTTTAATTTGTAACTATGCGTTCTAAGATATGCATTATATGAGAAAATTTATGGTGAACAAACTTATTTGTTTTAAACAAAAGGAATATTCATTATTCTGTAATTATTGCAGTTACACATATATATTTAAAACTTAATCTCGTAAACTGAAGGCAACATGCCAATAAGTAACATGAAATCATAGAAAATGTGACCTATAACTTACATTTCAACCGATGCCACGGCAGAACTGAAAAGAAAAAAGAAGCCACATGGTGCCAGGCAATGACACATGGTCACACGTTTTCGTAGCGTTTCTTCACGCTCGTATCAGAACCGAAATGCGTAAATAACTCGAATATGTACAATTTTAATGACAATGCTAATGCCATAAAAGGAGAAGATACTAAAATATTAAAGAATAAAGTATTAAAAACTTCCACGCGAATGAAGGTATTCAGAAATGCCGAAAACCTTACTGAACAAGGTTGTGTGTAGGCGGGAAAGCGAAATACAGAAACGTTCAATCTTGCTAAGTAGTCAGTCACGCTATATATTACACGTTACTTAATACAAAATTAAACTACTTTGGTCTTCAGTGCAACAATAGAATTACGTAAACGGTGTAAGTAACGGTAGGAAAGATTTGAGTAGAATGCACATTTATCACGTATTAAACGTGATACCGATCACTAGTAAAAGATTGGCGGGGTGCGTGCTACCGCGCGACACCATTTTGGATTTTATTAGGTTGTTCTAAACACTTGTCAGTATTCACTCTAATTACTAATTATATTTACCACGAAATTGCCTGTAGCGACGTTAGATAAAAATATTGAATAGCGAAATTAAAATGAAAACCGTGGTTGTACAGGAATTAACAATGAACGGTACCCACATGCGAATTCTGACAACACGTTGGCAACGTGCTCGGGGAACGGTGTGTCTCGTTTTATACCGTACGCGTTCTTTTATAAAATATTATACATAAGATATGTATGGAAAAATTAGAATATGTATACACACCTCTGCTTGCGTTCTGGCATTATTATCCGTGCTAAGGAGTGTGTTTAAAAGCTGTTGAAACTGATCAAGGTCTGCCGCCATTGTCGCCGAACGAATGAAGCTACAGCGCACACTCCCAAGAGTTGATCGTCAATTGATATTACCAACCTAAATTCCTAAAATATTCTTATATAGTTACCGCCAACTTTACAATCTAGCGTCTAGTTTGTGATAAATCGTCGGGTAATTAAATCTAAATTTATGATTTGTCGAAAACAATTAAAAGCAATTTCGTGGAAACTATCTGTTCTGTTTGAAGAGAGACTTGGAATCGACGAAATATCTACTACAAATTGTTATGTAAAAGTTTTGTCTTCAACATTACGAATGAATAACTTGTGAAACGTATACTTTTACAATGAAGAAGTACAAATTAATGTAAAGAAAATAAGAATAGTGTTAGCTTTTTTTTTATTTTACCTGTTCGTAAAGAGAAAGACCATGAAAAATGAGTATCATAGATGAAATATTTCTAGATGAGGTACAAGCATAGACAAGACATAGAATAGACCACTCACTCGATTCATTTTTATCTCCTTCTACTGAGAGGGTAAAACCCTCGTATCATTTTAATATCACTTGCAATGTTACCGATTCGATGCAGCTTGGTTAATATTAGAAGATATTTAAGCAAAATACTAGATTATATAAGAAATAGTTTTTCCATAGTCATCTGTTCACATAGTAAGTCGAATCGTCGGTAATCCTTTTAAAAAAGTGAGTTACTACAGTTTTTACATAGTCATCTGTTCGCTAGGTAAATAGAATCGTCGGTAAACCTTTTAAAAAAATGATTTCTTCATTAAAAATTTTCGAGCTTTTGATGATATTAACGATGATCGAATAATTATTGAAATTTTTTAATAATTTGGTCGCTACAGATTATTCTTATAAACTAAAATTTACATTAACGATAAATAGCTGCCAGGGGCAGGCAACCCGTTGGACATACGAAGTCGACGGGTGAACATTTAGGCGGAAGAAAGCCTGAGAAGGGTACGAAAACCGTCCACCCACGTGCACCCTACATCATGGTGAAACTTATGGCACTTCCACTGTTGGATGATGGATGATCAGGAACTATATTTCAAAACGAGCTTCGGTCTTTTGTCGAAATAATCGAATTGATTGAATTAATTTCAATGTTTCTTACTAATTTCAGTGAGTGTTAGTTCAAAGTTCTACGTCTATTTCTTGCTCGATCGAACGCAAAACTTCTTCGTTCGAAATATATTTCTTTAGAAACAGCTTTAACTCGTCGCCTATGTTGTCCCGATTCTCTGTACTTACGGTGTATTTTTTCATCTTCCTAATCGCTCTCACGATACACCCTTCGAAACCTACGCTCCTCTCCTTCAGCTCTTGATAATTGTACCGTAATTCGTTCGTTTTGTGTTTCAGATCAGAATTCACTTTCCTCAATGTAGAAAGCTCGTCCTTCAAAGCAGCCTTCTCGGACTCTAACTGATCCAACTTCGTCCCAGCTGTGCCCAATCGGATCCACAGTGATTCCTTCTCGTCTCTCAATTTCGTCAATTCAATCCTCAGTGCTTGAATTTCTTCCGTCGCGTTTCGTAGCTCGTTTCTCCACTTCTCGTCTACCGTGAAATTATCGAACAAGTTGTACCTCAGAGTGTCCATTTCCATCTTCAGTGCAATGTTCTCCAGTTTCAGCTTGTTCATGATATCCAGTAATCTTTCGATTTCTAATCCAGTCCCCTGTTCCACCATCGAATTCACGTAAGGGCGCACACTCGATCGATCGCGACAGGGATCCGAGTAGTTATTAATCTCCTTGCAATAAAGACTCATAATCTCTAGCTTGTTCGAGATGGGTTTAATTGCAACTTCACCTTCCTTGCTCTTTGTTAACTCGCTCTCTCGTCTCCGAAGCTCGTCTTTCACGTGTACCAATTGCATCTTATCATCGAAATTCTGATTCCTCAAGTTTAGTACCTCGAATCTCAACGATTCGTTCTCCATTGTCAGTTTCTTCAGGATTTCCCTCTCCTCCGTTGCTTCCATTCTGCCGTTCGCGCGTTTCCCAGGTTTCCCGTTCCGTTTCGTCCCGCTCATCATCGATTTCTCGATAATTTGAACATTTCCTTCACCGTACGCTACCAGTTCCTTCTCCCCTTTCTTCGTAACTTTCGATCGTAAACTGTTGACATATTCCTGCTCCAACAACTCTTTCTCCTTCTTCAACGTGGCGTTCATCATCTCTAAAATTCTCAGCTGGTTCTCCAATATCCTGTATTCGTTGTAGATTTCATTCAACTTCAGCTTCATCTCATCGCTCGCTTCCCTCAGCGTCTCATTGCTCTTCCTCGCCTCGTCGAGCGCCATCTGCAGAGCGCCGTTCTCCGATTTCGTTTCGTCGCACTCCGTTCTCAATTTCTTCAACTCGACAGAGGAATATTCGTTCGCCGTTTCAATTTTGTTCAGCTGATCCCTCAACGCGACGTTCTTCTCGGCTAGTTCGTTAATACGCCTCACGAGCTCGTTCTTTTCGGACAACAGCGTGCCCACGCGGCCATCGAAGTCGGCATTCTTCGATGCCAATCCGTTCACGTCGTCGCGTAGCCTCGAATTTTCTAATTCCAATTGTTTCACTTTATCCTCAGCACCAAGCAATTCTGTACGCGTTTCCTTCAATCTGTTAATCAAATTTTCCTCGGCCATCTTGTAGTTACTCATCTGGTCGCGTAAACACTCCAACTCAGATTTGTGCTTATCAGTCTCATTTTCAAGCTCGGAGCACTTTGCGTGAGTGTGTTTCAGAGATTTCTCCAGCAGCTCCTTTTCAAATTTCGAATTCGTCAATTCTACCCTTAACTGTTCATTCTCGTTCGTCAACCTCGCTTTCTCGGTATCCGATTCGTCGCGATTCGATTTCAAGTTGGCGAGCTCTTTTAACCTCTCCTCCGCCATGCTCTTCTCGACGTCTAATTGATACGCGAGCATTTCTTTCTGCGATTCCAACTGGAGGATTTTCGCTTCGAGCCTCGCCTTGTCGTCGGCTAAGTGTTTCAGTTGGGCTCCAAGATCGGTTACTTCACGATTCGCTTTATCTAAACTGTCCTCCGCCGCAGCTAACTTCGTTTTCAGTCGCCCAAGCTCGACGCTCGTCCTCTTCGACTCCTCCCGCTTGCGTCTCGCGTTCTCCTTTTCTTTTTCGACACTTATGGTTTCATCCGTTTCGCGTTTAACTCGTTCAGATTCATTAACCTTACTTCGCAGCTTCTCGTTCTCCTTCGAGGCAATCTGAAGGTTCTTTATCAAGTCCGTAATCTTCCCGTTCAATGCCTTCGCCATTGCCTCCCTCTCGGCAAGGACGGTCTTAATTTCTTCGTTCTTCTTTTGAAGCGCGCCGCGAATTTTCCCCGTTTCCTTTAACAACCCTTCCTTATCGGCCTGAACAGTTTGCAATCTCTTTCTCGTTACACTTGCCTCCCGTTTCACCTGTTGCAGTTGCTCCAGCTCGATCCTCGAGCCTTCCTGTTCGCGCTGGATCGCCGACGCCTTCTCCTCCGCCTTCTTAACCCTTCCTCTCAAATCTCTGTTTTCTTCCATTAGCGCGGTAATTTTTCTCTGCGCGTTTTCCACCTCCTTGCCCCTCTGCCCAAGCAAACTTTCCATATCGAGCAATTCCCTGCGAAGCCCGTCCGCGCGTTCATCCTTCTCGTTCGACTCCGATTTCAATCGGACGACCGTCTCCTCCAATTGCTCGATTCTCTCGATCGTCCCAGAACGATCGCCGGATGCGACGATCACTTCCAACTGCTTGATCCCGTAACAGACTTTACCGACGAAACCCTCCAATTTTTCAATGCCCTTCCACTCGCGCGAATCTCCGCCCGTACGACAATTCAATCCATTCATCGTCGCTCGTGCCTCTTCAACGATCGTCCCGAGCTCCTCTATTTTATTCAAGTACTCGAGACCTTCGATGCCGCCGATTCTGCAGTACCTCTTCGCGTGATTGTTTCTTAATCTGTCAATCTCCGCGTCGATCTCCTGCAGCGTGCCGTCTAACATCGGCAGCTGCTTCGAGTACACGCTCGACGCTGCCATTTTGTCCGAACGCGAGAGACGACGGCCACCACCGGTTCTCCCCAGTTCGACCTGCAGCTGTCTCAAACTTGCACGAAGCTCGACGATCTTTCGCAGGTACTTCAAACGACACGGATCACCCGCTGCGAGCAACGCCTCGTGGTCGTTCCTCAGTTTATCCCTCAAGTCGTTCGCCAATCGCTCGACGTTACTGAGATTGCCCTGATAATTCGTATCCGCGCCCCGCGACTCGTAGCTACTCTTCAACTTGCTCAGCTCCAGGTTCAAACGTCTCGTCAGGTTCTCCAATTCGACGATCCTCCTCTGGTAATCCGTAACGTCGCCGTTCTTGAAGCGCAGCATGGCTCTCAGCTGATCGATCTCCACGTACATACTGTCGTTCTTCGCTCGCGCCCTGTGCAACCGTTCGTTCGCGTTCACCAACTCCTCCGACAGATTCGCTATTGTCTCCGCGACTTTGTTAACTATATCGGTAAATATAATCTCCACGGTGTGGTCGACCATCATGAAGTGTTTCAGCTTGCATTTCAAGTGTTCCGATTCGGAGCTGTGCTCGTGGCCATCCTCAGCCTCGCTCAGCCGACTTTTCAGGTACTGAATTTCGTTGTTCAAACGCTCGTTCTCCGCCAAGTACTCCCGCTTAACTTCCTCGAGCTTGTCGTCGGATTTCCAAGAGACTACCCGCGTAACGTAACCCCCGTCGAGGAGGGCGGCTTTAATGTCGGCCATCTCCTTCTTCAGCTCCTTATTACTGGTCTCCAGTCGTTCGACCTCCGCCCTCTGATGCTCGATCAATGGGTCAGCGTTCAGAGCGTCGTCCGTTTCCCTCGCGGCTACGCGTAGCGCCAGTTTCAGCCGCCAAACGTTTGATCGCAATTTCACGCGATCGTCCCGCCAATCCTTCATCTGCCTCATTATACCGTTCAACCTGCACAACGTGGTGGCCGCCGCTTTCGCTATCCTGGTCTTCTCCTTGTACGCGTCGCCGTCGTTCATCTCGATCGACAGCGAGTCCTCGACGTAATCGCTCTCCATTGTCAGATTTTTGGTACGGATCGGGTAAACGGGACCGAACGTTCCGTTAGTTTTACCAGGAATCCTCCGGGTCGGAAAAACTGCTGGATGAGCTTTACTCCTGCCGGTTGAGCTTTTAATTGGTTAAAACTGGCGATGCTGGAAGTTACAGATGTGCGTGCACATTTATGCGCCGTGTGTTCCAGTTATCGCGCGAGTATAGTTTAATTAATTTAATTAAATGCTCCTTGTTTTCTTTTTTAGTAACTTTTGGATTAATTAGCTGGGCTTTTACATTGGTGTATTCAATGTGTTTAAATTGTGTTCTTTCAATTTCTAAGATTTTGTGCTAAGAATTGTAGCTGGATTTAAATGATATTTGGATGTTTATGAATACCTTAGCGTTTCTAATTGCACAATGTATATTCTTCATCTTTTTAAGAGAATGTTTGCACGAATTTCTACTTGTAATTTCATTCTGTAATATAGAATTTCTATTTTTCCGAAACCCATATCTCACATTTCTAGGTTGGTGATTAGTTATGGTTATGCCATTGGTAATTCATTTGACAGATATTCCTGCGCTTGTCATCGAAACGATTGCACTTGTGTGCGTGTTATTTATTTAGAATAAATTAACCTTCCAGATAATAAACTTGACCACAGATGAACTTTCATTTTGCACTATATTTTACTATTATTTTTACTACAGACGCGACGTGAAAATGGAAAATAAACGAAGGCATCGATAAATAGGTACGTCGTCGAGTGAAGGGAAGATTTAATTATTGTCTGAAGTATTATTGGTTCGCGTTGCTGAATTTTCCAGACTCAATTCCCATGAAGATTTAATTGACAAGATGCGATCTCGATAAGTGATCGAGCGCGACTGAACCGAGCATGAAGTCCTCTTGAAGTGTTCCAAGATTTCGGTATCGCTGTACAAGTTTCTTAAAATTGGAGGACTCGATAAAATGTTCCTAACGAGAGCCCGTAATTCAATTATGGCAATTGATTAAAACGGGTCCTGAATCAAAAGTTTTGTACTTGGGCTAACTTTTAACGAAAATCTAACACAGCCCATAGTTCATTTTGGCGAATAGTTCTCCGAGAACTCGTTAACGAACGCTTAACAAAATTAATTTTCGATAAAAGGGAAATTAATGTACGAAACAAGAACACGTAGATTTTTTTACAAATTTATTCATTGGAAATTCTTATTTATTTTCATATTTTCGTACGCGTTATGACGAAAAGCATTCATGCAATATTTAAATTATTTTAATTAATATTAACACACTACAAGTCGATTTCACGTGCTATTCGAAATAGAAATTATTTTGTCCCGCACGCGTGGATCGGCGGTAAAAATCAGTTATTTTCCGCTCACGATCAGAATGCAGAGCCCGCGCAACGCTAATCGTGACAAACAGTATCGTACGTTTCGTTCAGCGCCGAAGTTTTTGCCCGGAAGTTTCGTAATAAATATGTAGAAGTTAATATCGGGGTTCAATAACAAAATTCTAGTGGTAGCCTTCGGGGCCGAGCTACGTGTAATTTAATTACGAGCGTGGAAGAATTCTATGGCCGGGGTATGATTGAAAGTTCTGGCTCAATTGGAAGCTTTTGCCAAATTGGATTGCAAGTGTAGTTCCAAGTAGTCGGAAGAAATACAGTGCGATAAATTAATTAAGAAGTCAAAGTTTATAGGTTCGAGGAGATGGTCGATGAGAGGATCAATATGAGCAGGAGAAAATAAGGAATCAAAACCACTACGAAGGAGAGTTAACCCTTGAAAGAGCACCTCTAAAATAGGGGGGTGGTTTATATGCTTGCGCCCATCAGGATAACCGATGAAGATGAAAAGAGCGTATCGAGGAATTTGATATATTTGTATAAAAAATTTCACCGTGTACGCAAATGTCGAGAAAAAATGTCCTAGTTCCTAGCCTTTTACGAATAACTTTCAATGAATTTTTCGTATATTCAGCGCAGACCGTCGTTGATGAAACGGAAAACGTGTCGAATCTGGTTTCGACGACTGGCATACACCGACCAAGGTTTCATTCAAATTGGAGAGTAAATTCCGGCTAAAAACTGCGAAATTACTCTCTCTTGTTAGTAAGAACGTTAGCAACGTAATTCAAATTAATTTGTCATTCAATGATCAACTGGAAAGACGCTTCCCACATTTGTTCCGCTGATTAGAGCCGCGCGGTCCAACGATCCGCTTTAACGAGTCAATTTCCTCGTTAATTTAGAAAGAAGGCACCGGCACTGTTCCTTTTAATTACACCGGCATTCCGATCCTTTGTGTCGCGCGCAACAGAGCCGCGTTCAGTTTTCGTGTTTCAAAAGACGAGCCCCGTCGACGAGCTGCATCCAAACGCGTATTTTAATAACGCGGTTGTAATTAGATCCCGCGGAAATGTGTGCCACGTTAATGCTACGGTTACCGCAGGATTCGCAGGAATTCCTGAAGCAATCCGCGCAAATTGATTACGCGGGCCAGCACGAATTAATTAAAAAGATATTTCACCGCGCACGAACGACTTGCACCCCTGGAAAGCGTCGCGTTTAGGGGCAAAGGCGAGCCTAGATTTCGCCGAAACGGAAGTACGGTGACGATCCAGTTTCGCGAACAATTCCGATTAAATAGTTTTATACTGAAAATTAATCAATTACGAGGCAGTCACTCGAGTCGTTCCTTTGACACCGTGCACTCGAATTCCAATGTTTTACGGTCGTAACATTTCTAGCACCGACGCGCTCACTTTCTGGTATTCGTTTCAACAACCCCGTCATGCGATCTTGCAGGAAGTAATAAAAAAAAAAAGAAAAATGGATCGTCTGAAATTACGTTTGGCAAATACGAGGGATTCGAATTGATGTATTCTTCGAGATCATCCCCTAAGGTGGAACGCTGTGGATCGCAGACCCTTTAAAACGATCCAGAAGAAAATTACGTATTCACCTTAACGAAATACGAATCTCTCGCTCGACCGGATACCAATTCCGACGTTAAATCAAACAATCGATGACCGGCGGTCGCGCGACAGTAAAACTGTGACCGCCCTCGGTGTAATCCATCATCCTAACCTCGTATATCCGGGGTTAAATGTTCTGTTTTACCTGGCGCACGATGGCAGTTTCGCGCGTAGATGCGCTGAATTGTCTGTAATCGGTTTAGCGGCGTAACTCACTTACATCGGTGATTCGGTGACACTGGAGCTATTTGACGGCGAAAGAATACATAGCTGGAGAGTAATTACGTTCGGATAACCTGTAAAATGTGATCCGATTTATAGCGAGGAGAGGCATCGAGGAGGGCTCGGGAACGGAATAAGGGCGTCGATCGCGAACGCTACGATCGGATGGTATCGGTGGCATTGATATTCCCCTGAAAGTAGCAAGTCTTGTAGTCTCGAGAATGATAATGGCCCTGATGCGGATTCATAGCTTTCTCGGTCGCCGTTATATTCTTCTCTGAATGGCTTTATGAATGATGTATTTTATTCATTGAAATGTTTAGTTTTTCTTCCCCCGCGGCTTTTAACATTGCCTGGCTCTTAGCTTCAGGTGATCGAAGTAACGTTGCCTGCCGCGGGACAATCATTTTCAATTCGACAGGGAGCCCACGGCGTGGTTCGATAATGAAACGCGCGATTCTAAAGCGTTTACGTGTTTATCGGAAATTGAAACGTGCCGGATTCTTATTAGAAACTAAACTGAGTAAATGAAACGCGAGATGAAATAGTT
Source organism: Xylocopa sonorina (assembly GCF_050948175.1). Taxonomy (NCBI): domain Eukaryota; kingdom Metazoa; phylum Arthropoda; class Insecta; order Hymenoptera; family Apidae; genus Xylocopa; species Xylocopa sonorina. The sequence goes on along the minus strand of NC_135196.1, from coordinate 10,339,278 downwards.
AGTTTGATATTTTACGTTTATGAGGAAGAAGTAATCGGTGGAGAAAGAAATGCATAGGTCAAATGCCACGGACACTAGCAATTAAAAAATTTCGTAGCTATTCAGCCTCTCGACATCTTAAGTCGTTCCCCGTCGAACTCAAAGCTCGACTCCTACGTTTCCTTGGTAAAAATGTAGAATACGGCCTTAAAATTCTCGCCTCGCGCAGAGAGGCGAGCGCTTTTTAATTACAGGAAACGTTAAAAGATTACTCGGATAATGGAGGTTTGCCGATGCGGATGCGATGCATCGTCCTCGCGAGAATCGATCAATCCGCCGAACGAGCCGTGCTGTTGCTGCAGTTACAATCCCTTCAGCGACAATTCCAAAGAATCGGAGATCCACGACCTCTCGTTTGCCCTGAGGAAGCTCAGCGTAATGAAGTGTCAGATGAAGAAGTGGCGAATGGAAAGGCTTCAGCTCGAGAGCGAAAATAGGTCTCTGAAACAAGCCCTCCAGTCATTCGGTATCGATGTATGATATTTCGTAGCACCACCCTTCGCGTGCCGCCCCTCTTTCTCGCGTTCACTGTCTCTCCTGTCAATTGGCTCGCGCGAAATTGATTAATTGGAATTCTGCACGGATGACCGTATCGTTCATGCTCTCCTCTGCTTGCGAATTAGCTGTTCGATCGAAGTTAGCAGCATTGCGTACGATTAATACAATCGTTATGGCTTCTGTGATTATGTTATTATAAAATTCATTTGAAATTGAATTACATATTTGTGAACAGAAAAATTTGTATGATATATATATACTCTCTGAACTCTGCGATAATAATGCGCACGGTGAACGCTGTTTTCGAACGTTGACAAGAGTGTTCTCGTTTCAGGGATTTCTCTTTAAAATTTTACAGCGCTTCCTTTGAACCCTTCCGTATCGCGCGCGTGCACCGCCCCGAATGTTTCTAAAGATTAGATGTTTTCGTGTAGGTGTAAATGCGGATGAGATATTGAGGCCCGATCCGCTGCTAGTGCACTCCCGGGAAGAAATCGAAAGGCTGCAAAATGCAAACGCGGCGCTTGAAGATAAAGCGAGGGATCTGGAGGAAACTCTCGCCGAACGAGATTGCTGTGACGATCCTGGTGCCACGATTCACTTCCTCAGAGAGAAGACGAGATATCTCAGAGAGCGTTTCGCGCTTGAAAAGAAAGAGTACTATTCCACTACTTTTCCTACCTCGTAAACCTACACCCTATTTAATTGTTTCGCTTCTTCTCCTCGAGAATGAATCATCGACGGGAGATTCGCGATTCGCGCCTTTCGACGCATTTGAAAAAGGAGACAGGAAATAATTTCGGAAACGAAACAACCATTTAGTTAGAAATAAGAGATGTAGAATGTTTCAAAAATAGATTGCTCGCGTCACGATTAAATCTGCTCTCAGGAGAATCAATCGAACCATTTCCGTTATCGAGATCGCTATAATAATCAGACATTCTCATACGTGAGATCTCTTATTTCATACATATCTCTTCGGAGAGCGCATAAAAGTGTCTCTGTTTTCGCAGATTGCGAGATATAATATCGCATTTGAAGCTGAAGCTGGCGCAGGTCGAGGAGGACGTCAGTTGCCCGGCGATATATCGTCTGAGAGCAAAGTTGCGTGAACTGATGAAAGGGCAACCGGTGGAGCAGCAGCAGGTCGCGAAAGTGGTGGAGAGATCGATCGAGACGTTGGCGGACCTCTCGAAAAGCTGCGAGGATCTACGCTCGGAGAACGAGCGTCTCCTCGCGGAGGTGGCTGAGCTGCGTCGCGCGTTGGCGGACCTCGAGGGCAGGGAAGTAACGGAAACGCCGGTGTCGCCATTGAGGACGGTCGAGACGGTCGAGACAACGCCGGTGTCGCCATTGAGGACCGTCGAGACGGTCGAGACAACGCCGGTGTCGCCATTGAGGACGGTCGAGACGGTCGAGACAACGACGGTGCCGGAGTACGTGGACATTTCGGATCTGTTGCAAAGGTTGAACGACTGCGAGGACGTCGTGGCCGATCTGAGGAGACAGCTGGAGGAGAGGGACAAGATGATCGACGGGCTGAATAAAGAACTGGAGGCGATGGTCAGCCAGAAAGGTCTGCTGGACCAGATAGAAGCCATGAAAACGGAACTTAAACGAAAAGATGACAAGGTATCGGGAGTCCGTTCGGAACTAACCCTGGGAAACTTTTTTAATCCGGTTAATGCTATCGATTTCTTCATCCCTGAACATTTTGGCAAATTGCTTTTCCCCTCGTATAATATAACGAAATGTTCTTTAGAGGATCTGTTAGGATAGAATGTGAGTAGGAACGGAAAAGTAATTGTCGCAGATAAATGTAATGCGAGTAAAGATTTCCCTTACATTTCCGTGGATCGATCGCTGATCTTCATTACAGATCACGGGTCTCCTGAACAGCCTGAGACAATCGGAAATAGATCTGCTTGGGTTAAGCAATCTGAAATCCGAAATGGAAAGTCTGAAGCCGCAATTGCGTGACCTCGAAACGGAGAAGATCGAGTTGATGGACGAGCTGGATAAACTGCGCGAGGCACTGAAGGACAGGAACGATCAGATAATCGACATACTGGAGAAGCAGAGTACGCTGGAGGGAGACTACAAGGACAAGATAGAAGCGTTGCAAGGAGACCTGTACGAGGCGTTAGCTCGGGAAGCGGATTTGAACCGCGAGATTGACGAGCTGCGGGCGCAAATAGCCAATCTAGAGGACGAGTTGGATCGGCGTGACAGGCGAAACGCGGAGCTGGAGGAGTGTTGCCAGGACAAGGACGCGCTCTCGATGGAGTTGCGCGACCTGGAAGGGAAGCTCGCGTCCGCCGAGGCTACAATAGCGGGTCTCGAGAAGGAGCTGGACACGATCAGAGGCGACAAGGAGTGGCTGTTGAGGGAGCTGGACGAGGCGAAGGAACAGATCGAGGCGTTGTCCGAACAATTGGCGAGCGAAAGAGTGGCCAGGGCCGCGTTGGAGGAAGAGCTGGCGAGCAGCCAGAATGAAATAGAAAAGTTGCGGGTGGAGAATCTGAATCTGAAGGATCGGATCGACGCAGTCGAGGAGGAGAATGATAAACTTCGCGACGCGATGGAGACTTCGAAGAAACTGGCCGAGGAGAACGACTGGTTGAAGGCGCAACTCGAGCAGTTAGGGAAGGAGAACAGCCGTCTGATGGAGAGGGCGGACGAGCTGGAGAATTTAAATAAACAGTTAAAGGACGACTGTGACAACATGAGACAAGCGTTGGGTAGCCTGGAGGCAGAGATCGACAGGCTGGAGGATCAGTTGAATAAGATGGCGCGGGAGCGTGACGAGTTGTTGAACGAGAACAACGGCGTCAAGAAGCAGCTCGAACGGGCGCTGACGGAGAACGAGAGCCTGAGAGCGGAGCTGAACGAGGTCGGTGAACAACTCGACAAACTGAAATCGGAGAAGGACGAGCTGCAGAGGAGCCTCGACGCGACGAAGCTGGAGAACGATTCGTTGAAACGGGACGTGAGAGCGTTAAGGGACGACCTTGAGGAATCGAGGAGGCAGGCGGAGGAGCTGAAAGCCGCTGGCGACGCGTTCAAATCAGCGGACGAAGACAGACAACTCGAGGTTCAGCGGCTGGGACAGGTTTTGGAGAATCTGAAGTCCGAAAGAGATCGCTTGGCGAACGAAATCGATGATCTAAACGCCAGGAATTCGGAATTGGAACGGAAACTGCAAGACGCTACGAAGGAGTTGGAAAAAATGAAGTTACAAAACGACGATTTACTAGCCGAGGTGGATCGTTTGGGGCGCGATTTGGAAAATGCTAGAAACGAGATCGATCGATTGAAGTCCGAGATGGGTTCGTTGAGAGACGCACTCGACAACTGCGTGGGCGAGATGGAAAAGTTGCGGACCGAGAACGACGATCTGAAATCGGAGAATCAGACTTTAAAAACAGATATTCAGGGAATTAAAGGCGAAGGGGACAGTTTGACTGTGGAAGTGAGGAATTTGAAGGACGAAAATTCCACCTTGAGAAACGAGAGAGACCACTTGAACAGAGCACTGGGGGAGATGAAGGCGGAGAACGAAAACTTGAGAAGAGAGAAGGATCAACTGGAAGCTGAAGCTAAGACATTAAGAGAGGAAATAAATTCGTGTAAAGAAGAAAACGACAAACTGAGGGCTGATCTTGAAAAACTACGGGGACAATTGCAGTCGTTGAACGACGAATTGGAGAAATTGAGTGCTCAGCTTAACGAAGCTGAGGATAAAATTGGGTCATTCGAATCGTTGGTTGCTCGTTTGCAAAGCGAAAACGACAAGTTGCAAAATGAGAACGATAAGCTGAAACATGATGTAGGAGTTTTGCAAAAAGAGGCAAACGATTTAAAGGCAGAAATGAGTAGAGAGATGGGAGACAATCAAAGGATGCGGAACGACCTGAAAATGTTGGAGGATCAGGTGCAAGGTTTGAGCCAAAAATTGGACAATGTTAGAGCAGAGAACGATGCCTTGAAGCAGGAAAATCAGGACCTGAAAGCAAAGTTATCAGATACGGAGCAAGAGTTATCGAGTTTGAGAGCTGAGTGCGCTGACCAGAAGACGGAGATAGCCGAGTTGAAGAAATCAATCGATGAATTAAAGGCAAAGATAGCCAGACTCGAGGCGGATATAGAGCATTGGAAAATGGAGAATTGCAAGCTGCAAATTGAGATTGACAAATTAAAAGGCGATCTGGAGAAGGCATTGGAGGATTTGAACGAGTGTCAGGTAAAAGAATTCACAATAACAATGCAATGATGCAATGTCTTACGTAAGAAATATTCTTCTGAATTCCAACAGGCTCTAAAAAAGTCACAAGAGGCAGAATTGAACCGTTTGCAGGCTGAGAAAGGAGATCTTGATAAAAAGCTAGCCGCCTTGGCATCAGAGCTTGAGCAGCAGAAGAAAGCTCTCGAAGCAGAGAAATCTGCCAAAGACAAGGGTGACTCAGAAATCGATGGCTTGCATGCGGAACTCGAAGCACTGAAGAAGGAATTGGAAAAACTAAGAGCGGACAATGGCAAATACAGGAACGAAATTGACGAATTGGGGAGGCAACTCTCAACAGTGAAGAATGAGTTAAATGGATGCAAAGAAGAGGTGTCTGCGTTGAGGGAAGCCAACAACGCGTTGAAGTCCGACTTGGACAACTTAAAAAATGTAAAGAATGAATACGATAAGTTGAAGGCTGAGTTGGATGCCGTAAAAACAGAGAACGCAAGCCTCTTAGAAGACAGGGAGAAGCTTGAAGAAGAGTATGGCAAGCTGAGAGGGGAGGGTGATGGACAGAAGGTAGAAATTGACAGACTTAAGTCAGACTTGGCATCCGAGAGAGCAGCAGCTGAAAAATTGCGGACAGTCCTTGAAAAGTGCCAAGCCGAAAGCGACAGATTGCAGACGGAATTGACTGAAATGAAGAGAGAGCTCGACGAATTGAAAACTGAGAATGATCGTTTGAAAAGTCGTATCGATGAATTAGAGAAGGCGCTCGCAGCGGCGGAGGCAAAGGTGAAGTCTCTGGGAGGTGAACTTTCGGATCTGCTGACTGAGAAAGAGGAGTTGGTCAACGAACTCTATCGCCTTCGCGAGGAGCTGAACAATCTCAGAAACGAGCTGGGGAAGCAAAAGTCTGCCAAGGATGCGGCTGTGGAGGAGCTGGCCGACCTGAAGAAGAAATTGACCTCGCTGAGGGCCGCGTTGGAGAAGGCTCGCGTTGAAAACGAAACGTTGTCGACGGAGAACGAGACGCTGAAGGCAGACTGGGCGAATTTGAATAAACAGATGGAGGCATTGAGAATCGAGAACGCTAGCCTGAAGAACGAGAACACGAATCTGAAAATGGAGAACTCGGAATTAAAAGAGGAATTAGCTAGAGCGAAGGATAAACTGATGGAGGCAGAGAAGAGAATGAACGATTTGATGAAAGAAAGCGACGATCTGAAGAGTAGAATCGCTGGTCTTGAGGATGCAGTAAAAGAGCTCGAACCTTTGAGAAAGCAATTGGAAAATGCTAATAAGGAGTTGAATAGGTTAAGGCCAGAATTGGATAAACTGAGATCGGAAAACACGAAGCTGGAAGATGATTTAAACAAGGCGAATAAAGACGCGAATCAGTTGAGGGGTGAATTGGATAAATTGAAGAACGATTATTCCGACTTGATGTCCGACTTGGCCAAAGTCAGGGATGAGAAGGATAAACAGAAAGATCGCGACGCGTCGTTAGAAGAGGAGCTGGATACAGCGAGGAGAGAAAATGGCGAGCTGAAGGATAGGAACGGCAAGCTGAAAAGCGAATTATACGATTGCCAGGCGGAGAACGAAAGGCTGCGCAAGGAATTGGAAAACTTGAAGATGGAAAATACCAAATTGAAGGCGGCTACAGGTCTGCTAATTATCACAGTAGCGTTTCAATTGTTTGAACAATTGGTTATTCAAATGAGAGGGTAAATGACCTCGTCCTTTGTCGAAGTCGCTTTGCAAATTCAAGTAGGGCGACTAATGGACGGCACTTAATATTTGTTTCAAGCTGCATTACTATTTGCCTTAATATCGCAGTGCTGTTCGTTTTAATTTAAACTAGCGTGTTCTCTATTAGCCAGATTAAATCAGATCAAATAATAGCAAAACCGTGAAATACTATTTCATTCAGAATTAATATTTTCAAATTTACAAAATTTTCTTAGTAAAACATATGCGACTACTCTTGAATATCAGTAAATGTGAAAAACACGAAAAAATGTAACATTTTCTGATTACTGCGAGTTCTGAAAAACAATTGTTGCATTAACAAGATTGTTTCGCTCGATCTTTTCACGTACACGCATTAAATCATCGGGGCCTCTCGTTGAAACGCTACTGCACCATTCCCTTTTCACAATAACTTTTCATGATAATTACACATTGTCAACGAAATGAATGCAGTGAGAAGGTTGGAGCCAAAGGAGACGGAAATGGACAAAGATATTCTGGATGAATGCGACGACTTCGTTAAGGCGAACGAATTATTGGGGAAAAGATTTGAAATGCAGAACGAAGGTAAAAATTGTGTAAAGATTTTTTTTCTAATTAAAGTAAAAGGAAGGAAAAACACGTAAACAGTTCCTGCTCGTTTTATTACCCTTCCTAACCGAGAATTGGTAAATGTTGCTTGTGAATAACACTGAATATCAGAACTTTTAATTAGTAATATGTCTTGGAAAATTTCAATGATGCTAAGTGCAAGTAGTGCAAATACCAACGAAGAAAATATGTGGCGATTCGAACGATAAGAATAATTTCCATCAGTTTAACGTTACTGAATGACGTTGATGTGTCACAGAATTGATTATCGTGGTATTTAAATCTTCTCGTATTTTATAAATAGACTTCCTCGTGGTAAATTATATATACGAGATCGTGAAAAGTTCAAAGTTCAATAATTTTATCCCGCGTACCTTTATCAAGTGCTGTTGATTGATTGTAACTATATACTGATTAATTTTACGTAATGTTATACTAATTAAACGATGACATCAACCATGGAGGCTAAGAATGGGAACAAAGTTGAAAAGTTTAACGATGAGAATAGAATTTATGGGCGATTTAAAGAGTAAAGAGTAAGAATTTAAAAAAAAAATAGTAACTGTTTAATTTAGGCGTACAACGCGTTCGAGATTATATCACCTATTTGGAAGGTAAGGCTGAAGAACCCAAAATGGCGGACGAGTTGATAGAAGAGCCAGAGATTGATCCGGAATTAAGAAAGGATATTGCAGATTTGTTTGAGAAATCACAGGCTTTATCTAAAAATCTTCATCGAACAGAAAAGGATATACAAAATCTAGCTGAATTACTGAAGAAGCCTACGGTACGTACAAAGTGTAACACGAACGAATAGATAATACGCGTTAGACACATTCCTCCGAAATACAAGATATAAAAAATGATATTTATACATACTTTTGATTTTATTACATCAGTACGTCGCTTATATTAAATTTGATATGATTCACAGGATTCTGGCAAAGGACCAATCTTCGATCCTGACTCTTGGCTAAGCGTGAGTCCAAAGATAATGTTTATTAAATTCACCAACCGCACGTATAAAACCATCTACGCTGTTAGTATTATAATCCTTATTTTCCTATGTTTTCGTTTGCCAAGAAACGATACGAATCGCTGCAATAATTTACCCGTACCTTACGGTTTATTAACACCAGACAATTTGCACAATAGAAAATTGATCGAAACACGTGGAACATTTTGCTAACAAATGAAGATGTTCGATATCTGGCTTTCAACGAACGCTTTCTATTATGTCTATCGATACGCTATTCACTCATGTATCATCGATGCATTGTATTATGGACGTTGACTATCCCGTATGAACGGCGATGTTTGATGCAGATTAATGATGTAGCTTAATAAGTGAACGAGCCTGATAGATCTAATAAATCATTCTATGCTCCGGGAATTAATAAATGCGTTTACTCGGCTAAATCAGACCTGAATCTGTCTTTTAACTCGGTTGAAATTTTAACAAAACGGGACTTGAAACATAAACGATATTTATGATTTCCTCCAGCTATTAACAAGTGGAATGTTATTATCGATTGTTATCATTCTCACCGCCCCAAAAATTTATCTCTCCCATGAAATACGGTTACAATTTTCTTCTGTTAATATTAGAAGTACGATGTGGGGCAAAGTACATAAATGAAGCGAGTATACCGGCACACGAGTTGAGGCCACTCAAGGCCACCTTCTTTTGTCATGCTTTTGAGAAGTTTGCTCTGACGTGTCATCTACCAGACTGGAGTGTACAACAGGATGGTGTATACAATAGATGTGCGTGTTTGTTTGCACACACACGGTATATTGACGTAGCACACGGCGCCTCAAAAGCCCGTCAAAAGAAGATGGTATTGAGCGGCTTCCATTAGTGGCTCTTACTAAGGGGAAACCTTACCTTATTCAAAGTGTTTCGCGCGTCTCTTATCTCTTCAAGTTCGACGATACCAGAAAAGATTTCGTGAGAAACAAATTTCAGATCAACATGTTCTCTCTCAGATACCATTATTTAACTCGTTCTACGAATCATTCACGTGTCAACGATTTCAGCCAGGTAAAAATGCGACACACCGGAAGCCCTGTTAACCGAAGCAACGCGTTTGTTCGCAGTCGCTGACGTTGACGCAGTTGGCGGAGCTTCACGACAAAATTTGTTCGTTGACGTCGGACATGGTGCAACAGGACACAAGAGCCGTGACATGCGATCGCGTCTATGAGCAAGCGAATCCCTTAACTACGGATTACAATATTTTGAACAGCCGAATAGCTGCTCTGCAGAAACAGATAGCGGAGAAGCAAATGGAGGCAGGGTGGAAACTGCAGGAGCTGAGACAGGCCCTTCGCCAAGAGCAGGCTAACTTAATACGAATCTCCGACCGAATGAATTTAGAGAGAAGACGCAATTTGAACCTTCAGTTCAACATGGACGATTCACTCTAGAGTCTGGCGGATGAGACACGATTCTTGTTACTGTTTGTCCGTGATGAATCGACGCGTTATATAACAAATCAGACGAGGTCACTTACTCTTCCAAGAATGTTCAGTGGTCACCGATGTAAGTGTACGCAAATAATCAATAAATGATGCAATAATCCACTTTTCACTTGTTACTTTTCGTTCGATACACCGTCAAGCTGTGACCGTTGGTAACTGTTTGTAGAATCGAACCGTTAAACATCGTTGATGTTTGCGTTCTTGCGTTCTTATTAGTAAGCAGTACACCATAAAGCAGTTAACAGTAAGCAAGCAAGTGAGAGAGCGTCGAGTAACCAAATTAGATAGAGACGTAACATTTTTTATTACGTCTCTGTTACACTCTGTTCGGCGATTTGATCGCGTCGAAACTGTTCGAACGAAGTACGATACACCGATGCGGACGAGGTTGGAAAGAAAAAAACCGCGGTCGAGCCCAATAGCGGGTAACGTTCTGGAAAACAACTAACGGCTAATAACGGGGAATAGATTCGACGTGGCCGCGTTTGCTCGATTTTGCGTGCGACAACGCTATTTCCTGTTTCGTCCCGGGGCACGATGTTGTTCGATCGAGATTAATTTAATTGTATCGTGGACCGCATCCGCTCCCACGACTTTATCAGAAGCCGTCCGTGTGGCTCGCGTGCGCGCACACCGATGCCACGGCTGCCGGATACCTACGGACAAAGAGTACACATATAATTGAAATGCGCGGCTAGATCAAGTGGTAAATGAATTGACGAAATCCACTTAGCAGTATGTCCATCCAGTCGGAATTGGAATAAGCTCGTAAAGCTTTCACCGTTGCAACGGCACGCGGGTATTATCGAAGCGACGCCATGTTCGACCGCTACCGTTCGCCAAAGTATACACCTGTTCCACTTGGTTCACGTTTACGTTGCGGGGAATAATTATTGTTTACGAATTAAACGCGCGCCCTGCGAAATATTTCGGACGTGTATACCATCGACGGACCAGCTATAAATTTAAATTGCATAAAGGCAACGAATGTTAGATCCGCTATCATTAACGTTGCCTGTTACGATAGAGATACGATCTTCGCTGCTATAGCGTATTTGTGATAATTGTGAATAATTGTGAAACAAGAAAATAAATACGATACGTTCGTGGTGCGCTTCTCTTTTAGTTGTTAATCAATTTCTGTGCATGCAATAGTAAGCAATAACGTGATAGAAATAATTACGAATTTCGTGTCGTGTAAATGCTCGAGATAATTGTTGCACGCGGAAGTTTTCCAACTATAAGAGAGAATGGGTTTTGATAAAATCATACATCCTGCAGGTGCCACGTTACCACGTAGGATTCTTCTTTTCTGGGAGAATAGAAAAATTAATAAAAAGTAACGTTCAATAGTGGTTTACTACGAAATTCGAAAGGGAGCACCTCGCTGCACCTGTCAGGATGCTCTTCTGGTTGTTTACGATTTTTGCGTTACGATTTTGTGCGGTGCAGGTGAGCATAAAGCAATTGAATAACCATTTTTTTCTGTACGAGTTACAAGAGTGTAGAAACATTTAAATGTTCTTCTCGCGTAACGTCACTCGATGAATTGTGCGTAACAATCTTGTATTGTTCTAATCGTTCGTTATTCATACAAGGCAGACTACGATATAGTGCTTGAAGATGTTATATGTTCTGATGTTAACGAGGAATATATAAAAGCATGCGACTTCGAAGTAGAATACGATAGCGAATATGGGAGTAGTCTGAATTCGTATGTGGAGCTCATCAAAACTATACCTGAAAATGCGAAGGTACGTAGAAAAGTATTTTTTAATGTAAAACTTAGGCTTTTATGCTTTATACTAGATCGATCGAATGAAAGATATTAAAAATGAATATTTTCATCGGTAAATTCGTTTGCAGTTAACAGGCGACATATTTACGTCTCGAATGGGCGAATACACGGTTCCTCTCGGACTTCACGCAGATGGATATTTGTGTCAAGTTTTACAGGATAAAGATTCTATCATAGTTCCCATAGCAAGAGCTGTCAATATACATCATGCTGAATGTCCTCTGAAACCGGTGTGTAAGCAGTTTTGTACATAACGCGCGTTAAGATATATCAATCGTATGAAACATTGAATACAGCTTTGAAGAAAGCTAATTAATGTTTTTATTGTTTTTGTACTTAATGCGTTCTTTCTCCAGGGTATCTATCAGCGAGAAAATTATGTACTTGATAGCAAAGAAGGTTTACCAACAACGTTTCCCAGTGGTCATTACTTAATAAGTGTCAAGTTCGAATGCGATAATGTTACGATAATGCACTTTGACGCCTATCTGAGGGTATATTAAACTTGTCTCGATAACAAAGATTTAGAATAGTTGCCAAGTACATGTATAACGCGTTCAATTACGTAAATCACGTGTCGTAATCATTGTACCTGTACATGTACTTCCTTCTGAGCTACGCAGAAATTGCATAAAATAAATTTCACGATGTCATTCTACATGAGAAAAGTGAAATAAAATTTAATAGGGCAATACGTAACGATGTTTTTCTTTATTCCCTGCGATATTATCGCTGGCTATAAAATAGAATATTTAGACAGACCGAAGAGTGATAAATGGTAATGGGGAAGAAAAGGGAGAAGATAAATAAAAGCCATAAAGTAACGGGTTCATCACGCGCGTTCCTTGCTTCGTTCCTCCTAAAATGTTAACGATCGAAGATGAAATAAAATAACAGTGGTTGCGTTGAATAAACTGTGCTCGTATTATTGCACGATTCGACCGCGTAATACAGAATCGGTCACGATAAGTAAAGTTTTAATTTGATCTCGATATTACCTGGCAAATAGCGGGTAAAATGGGTTTTGGGTTATTCAACAATCTTTCATTCAACTTCACATCTCGGTCTGCACCTCATTTCCAGGAGCGATATGAATAAATTTACGCTATTTGAATGTCTGAGCACTTCCTGCACTCGTAATAACGTTATCATGCAGTATTTATAACGCGGAAGGGTGACATTGTTATGGCAATATAAATACTTATTTTATGATACCAAGTTGAATATGTATCGATGATGTTAAAAAAATTTTTAGAGTAATATACATAGTATTTGAATAAGATTTATAATACTAGGTAAAATCGTCTGTTTCGTAAATATTGCATATTTATTTGAAACATAATCATGTATATTTAACTAATTATGTACAAAGTTTGGTTACAAGGTATACAGAATGCTTCATTAAAAATTTATTTGAGAATAAACAAAATGATGGGATAAAGTTATGAGGAGCTACCCGATTTGCGTGCATTTAATATTTGTTCAGCAAAATTATACATACTTACATTTCTTGTACTTATTGCGTGACTACATTGGCGAAGTAACATTAAAAGCTGTTGTAAATGTGCAGAAATTTTCAAGATATGACTTTAACATTGTATCTATTCGCGTGTCGTGTGATTACAAGATTTTTATCTTGTATTTCGGCAATTATCCGATATCCAAACCGTATCGTTTCTTAGAAAATACATTGTGATTACACGGGTGGACGTAAGAAAAATCAGTGATAACCGGAATTGTTCTGGAGGTATCTTTGACCTTAAAAAAATTCGATATTTTTCATTTGTTATTTTCCAGCTGTTCATATTTCAATTATTGGAGAAAATCGATAAACTGTTGACCATTAATTGCTTTTTATGACTGTGAATATCTACACGTAATGTATATTCAACGAGTGCAGTCGTCCGATTACATAAAATGAATCAGCAAGCGCACGAAATCAACGAAACAATGTTACCAAAGATGAAAGAGCTTCCAGCAGCAACAGACCTACGACGTGAAGTACAACGAGGCAGAAAATGGTAAACACGAAGAAGAATATTCTAACCGAAAAGTGTAATTTCCCCTTTTATGAGGACAAGAAGGAAAACGATTTTTCTGCTATTTTCTTCCATCTATTTCTGCACCGGTTGGGAATATTCCCCCTTTGTTCCTTTTTTATTCCAGTTTACATTATACTGGTATAAGCTCTATCAATCGTTAACAATTGTAGTTTCAAAAGTCTAAAGGTGGTCGAAAATTTTAAATTGCTTATAAATTGCAGAAAATGACATGCAGTTGATAATCTATGGAAAGGAAGATAGACGGTAAATGATGCTTTAAAGCCAATTTATATCACGGTTGATATGAAATACTCGCTAAACATGCAGAGTATATATTTTATCCCTACGCGCCGCCCTACGGATTTATTTATTTCGCGCAATTGCAGAAGATTCGATAAAATATTATTTACAGGGGTAACGGGTATAATCTCTACCAAAGTGGCACGGTTTATGCGCAATAAATGATACTTTATTACAACCGGGCGCAATTGGTCGAAATAAATTCTGTGAAATATTTTCTACTTGTTATACGTGCCAGTATTCTACCGAAATAGGGTACTAGCGTTGAAGATGAAGTTCCTTTTCCATTTCTGTCATTTTGTCGGTATCAAATGTATTTCTTATTGCCCAGCGGAACAGCTTGTTAATCGATTTCTAAATAGTTGATGCATTCATAATGCAATATTGTAAACATATTTAAACGATTGTCGTTGTTTAGCAACGACGTACAAGGGCGGTTATTACTTGCTCCACAAACTCCACTCTCAGCCATGATACTTTCGTTTTCTCGTTCTATCCGCGTATCAACAATGAGCACGGATTAAATGACAATGCATATTATATAACCCTCTCCCTCTGCCTATTACAGAGGATTATCCACGGACGTTTCAGGAAGAAGGGATAATTAGAGAAAATTAATGATGTTGCACAACACGTTTGCATGTTGTATTTAATAACGGTGCTTATGTTAAGTCGATTCGCCATTAGCCAGTGTAATGACATTCCCTCGTTTTAATGAGAGTCGACCTCGTTTTAATAATTCTATTATTATTTTTTAGATGAAAGCTGGCTAATTAAACTAGTGCTCATCGAAGCTGCATCTCTAAGCGAATCGATTTACTTTTCGCAGTCGTATACGACGTATCCTTAACTTTAGTTCATTTAGGACCAATTTCCGTTCCTTGCGCTTTCCTGGAAACGTTCGCTTTCCTCGTCCGCGCATCCATCGTCCTTGGCTGTTCCACTCTTTTCTATACGCATTTTTAAAGAACGATATTTTCGCCCTCGCGTCAGTTCGTTTAGAATCTTCAGTCGGTTCGTTTAGAGCTTTGAGTTCGTCTAGAGCCTACGGTGCAGTCAAATAGTAGAGCGGAAGAATTATAGCCGTGGCGCCGCTCCCGTTGATCAGCATTATCACTATTGTCGTTATGGCTATTGTTACTGTCTTCTTTGGATTAAAGTTGAGAGCGAGATTATGCGTGTATTATGCTTGCACCCGCACTTCTGTTCCACCTATAACTGCGTATTTCGCATACACAGCAAAAAATAGATCAGTTTACATGTCTCATCAAAAATTCATATTACAATGCAACATTTTCGAACGTCCAAGAAACGCTATTAAACTATCAAAAAATAGATTCTACGTTCAAGTAATTTTCAATCGCACATTGTTCGATTCTCTCTTTTCACTATACGTCTTCGATCCCGTTGGTTACACGAAAATAGTGCCCATTAAGAATTACTGGTCCGGGTCAACTGGGGGTTGAAATTGAATTCGCGGCACCCGCTGCAGGAATAGCTTGTCTCCCCGAAAATATCTAGTTCCTCTGTCCACAATTTAATACCGTTTTATTGAAATTATACAAAAGCTTGTTCCTACGAGTCATTCTGAGATAAGATAAATTCTTACGTATATATAAGGAGGGAGTTGAATCGACTGATAGAAGCCGTAACAAGCGCAAGTAGGCAAACATTCGGATTACGACTGTGAGCGATAAGTGTGACAGATTTTCTCTATCGAATATTTCGCGGTTTCGTCTAAATTAACGAAGAATTTTTCATTTGAAGATCAAATTTCGCAAACCGCCATGAATTTGTCAGTGATAGAACTATTCGGACTAGTTGTCGGTCTATTATTTTTATGTTATCAATATTCATTGATGAAGTTTAAATTCTGGGAGAAACGAGGTGTCAAATCTCCGAAACCAATTCCGTTTTTCGGCAATTTCAAGGATATGTTTCTGGGACGTGTTTCATTTAGTAACTGCCTCGAAAAGGTATATTACGAGTACAAGGATGAGCCAATGGTTGGTTTATATCAAGGACACCTACCGCTGTTGGTTTTGAGAGACCCGGAATTGCTGAAGTACGTTTTTATTAAAGATTTCCCCATGTTTGCCGACAGAACGATTACTCCTGCAGAAAAGGTACATGGTCCTATAATTATTATTACGCATCACATAACAGGTGTACAACTGTAGATAGTGGGTTCAGACAATTGTTTGGTCCGTTCTAACGTAATAGAATAGTCAACTGACAAAGGATTCTGAATATTCAGAAAGATTAGTTACAAAGTTATTTAGAACGCAAATTCAATTGCTTATATCTGTTCAATTTGTTATATTTACAATCAAGAGTATTACGCTGTTCGTAATGAACTCTGACCTTACTATCGGTTTATTATTCGTGGCCAAAATAAATTCTACCAAATGATAGTAGACACACGAATGCGCACTCGCGTTTCCCACTTTAGAGCAACGACAAACAATCCGAAATTATAAAATTGGCGTTAGAGAAGATGTACGAAACATTGCCTGCTTTAATGTATTTAGCACAATTTTGAAGCAATTCTTAAAATAGATTAAAACTAGAATCGTAAACTTACTTTCGATTCGAGGACGAAGGAGGATGGGACTAAAGGTTCCACGCGTGCAATATGCGACACGCGAGCAACTTGAAGTAACTCCTCGAAAAGGGTTCTGTCGTTAGTTCGCGTGCAACCAAGTAGCAATCTGGCGATGTCAAGTTGTTTCGCGCACCGAGATTACGCTTGCAAGTTTACACCTTAATGTATCGAATGCATACTTCCTCCAGGTCGAGCCGTTGTCGGTGCATCTGTTCAGGCTAGACTCGGAGAGATGGAGGCCCTTGAGGTCGAGACTTACGCCGGTCTTTACCTCTGGCAAGCTGAAAAATATGTTTCACTTGTTGCTGAAGTGTTCGGACAGTTTCGAGGAGTATTTAGGGAAGATGGTGGAGAAGGGCGAGCCGATCGAGTGCCACAACATTGCGGGGCGGTACACCACCGACGTGATAGGCTCTTGCGCTTTTGGTATCGATATGAACACGCTTGGAACCGAGGACAGCGAGTTCCGCACGATGAGCAGACGAGCGCTCGAGACGAACTGGAGGACCGTGATCAGAGACAGGCTAAGGAATTATCCGCGAATCTATAATATTTTTGCACCCTTCGTGCTTGATTACGAAATCGTCGAATACTTCAGGAGAATCGTCAAGGACACTATTGATCATAGAATCGAGCACGATGTGTCTAGACACGATTTTGTCGACGTTCTGGTCGACCTGAAGCAACATCCGGAGAAGCTTGGTACTTTAGGTAATATCACATTTCCTCCTCTTGTTAACAGTTACGTGTTTAAAATAGGGATAGAACAGGCACTTCCTTTTTATGCGTGCAGAAGTCGACGATATGTTTCTAACGGCGCAGGCTTTCGTTTTCTTTATTGCCGGTTTCGAAACGTCCTCGGTGACGATTTGCAACGCTCTATACGAGTTCGCGTTGAATCCATCGATCCAGGAGAAAGCTCGAGCTGATGTTAAGGAAGTCCTGGAAAAGACTAACGGCGTGATCACGTACGACAGCATAAAAGAAATGAAATATCTGGATGCGTGTTTCAACGGTACGATTACTTTATAACCGACTACAATTTTGCTAATTATATATGATATACACCTTTGAAGTATCTAAAAACAACAAACTAGATTTGTTTTCTACTTTTATACAGAAACATTGAGAAAATATCCAGTGTTATTGTGGTTATCCAGAATTGCGTTAGCCGATTACACATTTCCGGGCACAAAAGTTAGCATCCCAAAGGGTCAACCTGTTTTCTGTCCACTTTTCGCCATTCATAGAGACCCAGAAATTTATCCAAACCCAGACGTATTCGATCCTGAAAGGTTCAACGAGGATAATGCCAAAACTAGACATCCGATGCACTTTTTACCATTTGGAGACGGCCCCAGAAATTGTATCGGTAAGATATTCTTCTACAGAAGAAGACACTGTAAAATGACTTTTAAATATTTCAATTACTTCTTTAGGTGCCAGATTTGCTAAAATACAGTCGAAGGTAGCACTTATCAAGGTCCTGAACAATTTTAAAGTTGAAGTGTGCGAGAAAACTTGTAAAGACTATATTATAGACAAGAAGGCACTGTTTCTGTTGCAACCTTCGCACGGTGTATATGTGAAGTTGACAAAGCTTGCGGCGTAAAAGCATTTATATGCGTTGAAGTTTTTCCAATTATAAGATTGTAGATATATGTATATATATAAATTTTTATCGAGAGAGTGAGAGGAAGAGAGATTCTGTGATTTTTCTTCTTTAAAGTCCACTTTTTAGTACCTAAAATGCTCTGAAGTTACGGTCAGGAGCTGGTAATCGTAAGTAGATTGATACAGACGCCCTGACTGGCTGAAAGTTATCTTCATAATTTCTATGATTGGTGTTAGCAAGCGATCTTTAAGTACATACGTAGGCTCGTATATCTTTCTGATGTTGCGCTGTTTAGTTATTCCCCAGCTGTGCAACGGTGTACTTATCATTTCGCAAAGCGTATTTCTTACTTCTTGTGTACGACATTTAAGAGGCAGAACCAAAAAGGACACTCGCAGCACGTGATATCACGCTGCTTTAAGAAAAGGAGCCACGCTGAGGGGTGTACCGGTGAAATTTGTGACGCGCTCATACTGTTCATACTCAGACAGTTCGCGAGTGGTGCAGAAAGTTTAAAGTCGGAGATTTTAGTCTAGATGGATAAAGAGAGCGTAAAAGTCGGTCGTACGGTAGTGATACGGATGTTATCAAGAATTACATCTACGCACTTACATCTACGCGCCGTCCTATGGATTTGTTTACTTTATTACGTGTATGATACTTTATTACAACCCGGTGCAATTGGCTGAAATAAATTCTGTGAAATATTTTCTACTTGTTATACGTGCCAGTATTTTGCCCAAATAGGGTACTAGCGTTGAAGATTCCTTTTCCATTTCTGTCACTTTGTCGGTATCAAATATATTTCTTATTGTCTAGCGGAACAGCTTGTCAATCGATTTCAGGATAGTCGATGCAGTCGATGTTAATGTATTCGTAATGCAATATTGTAAATATATTTAAACAATTAACGTTCTTCAGCAACAACGTACAAGGACGGTTATCACTTGCTCCACAAACTCCACTCTCAGCCATGATACTCATCTCATCTTCTTCAGTGGAACAGCTCAGGTTTTTCCTTTTCGTTTCCTTGTTCTATCCGCGAACCAACAGTAAGCACGGATTAAATGACAATGCATATTATATAACCCTCTCCCTCTGCCTATTACAGAGGATTATCCACGGATGTTTCAGGAACAAGGGATAATTAGAGAAAATCAATGTTGCACAATACGTTTGCACGTTGCATTTAATAATGGTGCTTAAGTTAAGTCGATTCATCATTAGCCGGTATAACGACATAAATTATTCCCTCGTTTCAGTGAGACGAAAGACGTAACAACGCGAAGCGAACGCGTTCTTTTATTATTCTTTAAAAGACGTTGATCCATTTGGTTGAAAAGTAATCCACTTAGCGTAGTTATAGTATTTAACGCAGAATCAGTGGTAAATGAAGTTTTGTAAACTGAAGCCTGTCGCAATCGCGTCGGTTTCTGTTCGAGGAACTAATCTCGGAGCAGTGAAGCATCATAGCAGGTTACTTTTATTCCACACATAAATCGGCCAAGTCCATGGCGCGCGATACCACTTCAGACTAAATCGCTTTTAAATCGCTGTACTTTTACAAGAACAATGATCGTGGCAGGAAGAGGTTAGACGAGCGGAACGGGATCTACACGATTCATCGTGATCCCAATATTTACTCTGAGTCCAGTCCGCTCGATCTGAAGAGGTTCAGTTCAAGAACGAGGATTTCAAGTCAGCGAATCCGATGCCCCACTTAACTGCTTTGGAAACAGTTCTAAGAACTGAATTGGTAACGTCGTGAAATATTTCTTATTGCGTCTATAGAGAAATCTTCGTGGTTCTATATTGAAATATTAATTTAATTAACTGAGACGGTATAAATAAACGTACACCCCTCTACGATACGATTTAATTATGATTGTTTTTGCGACTGAAATGCTACAAACATCTGTAATGGCATGAAGAGTAACTTAACGAGTAGTATGCCATTATGAGCAACATGTAAACAATATACTGTAATCGTATGATTACGCGTAAGGAAGAACGCAAGTACTTAACTCCTCAATCGGTACTGTGTCCTATAACAGCTGAAGCAATGAATCTCACGTGGTTCGGTAGTTTCAATCGTTCAAATTGAACGAAAATATAATCGTTTTAACGTTGAACGGTGATCAGATCGCAGGAAATGATGGAAAGGGCAGCAATAACCGTATTACATGTATCGCGAAGACATTTTCGAATTCCAAGCATCGTCTTGGCACTGTGTATTTTGAACTTAACCCCTTTCTTAGGGTGCGCCCCAGAAACTTATTGCGGAAGCAATAAACTTCCTCCTCGAGCAGCCCATTGTCGACCTTCCCAGGCTTTTAGTAACCCCGTCGTAATTGTGACGAACGTGCCACCTCCTATCTCATTCACCGAACCCTTTTGTAACCGACTCGAGAGATCATAATCGGGGGATAAGGAGCCCTTCGCGATCGATAGTCGTGTCTCCCACTTTTCGAGCTTCCGAGCGATACGTTCTCAGGTTGCGTTTTCTAAACGATAAAAGCTTTCGCAGGGGCCGAGTGTATTTGGCCAATCGAACGTTTCCGATCTGTTTTAATTTAATTAGCGCGATTAACATATCCTTCTCGTATTTCACATTAGGGACACGGGGTGTGCTAATAATTTAATTCGCTCGAGGAGAGAGATTGGGTACCGTAAATTGAAGTTTACCGTCGTAGCTGGTACGCCACTTTGTATTATTAAAGTAGTATCATACTTGAAGTATGGCATTTAACAATGTTAAACACGTAGTGGAACTAACTAATTGTAAGTAAAAGCTCTTACGCGGTTGGCTAGCCGTTACACTTCGGTCAGTTCGACCTCTTAACTCGGTTGGTACGTTCGAAAAGCTCGTTTCATGTTTGAATTAATGGCTCGCTAAACATTAATGCGCTCTGGAACTAGGTTTTTCTTACTCTTTTAACCGAAACAGCTTTCCAGTTAAACGAGAATTCATGTTGACGTGTTCAGTTTCCAAAATTAGTAAGTTAGACAATCTTCTTGTCTCATATTTCATTAATCATTCGTTTAAAAATTATGTCAGGATCAATACCTGAAACTCCTGTCAATGATATTTCAAAGTATTAATCGCCCTCCCATGCGACGAGATACGACATTTCACGCCAGCATACGCTTTCGCGATGGTGGCGAGTGGAGGTGCGAGTGGACGCTACGATCGATTTTCTTAATCGAGACAAACGGGAAATAAAGTGTCCTGCCTGAGTAATTAAGTAATCGAGTTTTAACGGTCCTCTCGAGCTGCATGCCGTTTACTTCGGTTTCAGCGCGAGGAAATAAGAGAAACGGGAAGTAAGGGAAAGGAACGTCGCCCCCGTTTGTCGGGTTCGCGTTCTCCGGAAGCGACAAAGGGCGCGGCGGCACCAGCCCGCGATATATATTTATGAAAATGTACACTCGGAAGTTCGACATTCAAATGGAACGGTTTTCAATTGCAAGCGGGGAAAGTTGTTTCGTCGGTGCCGCGCATCGCCTGGAAAAAGCCGGTCGCTGTTCGTACAACGGCTGGGTCGACTATTCCTACGGAAATATTGCAACATTTTCGGTACGTACGAAACCATTTTTGTCCTTTCCAGCGCGCTTTAATAGGTTCCGCGGGCCGTGTTTGCGTTCCAACGGGGATGAAAATTTAGTAAAAATCGGTCGAGCGCCTCGAGTGGCTGTTTAAGTTCGTCGCCATGCCGATGGAGGGTAGTAGGGTAGCCATTTCCGGCCGTTTCAGATACTGCGAACATTTTCCAGCTACATCTGTTAATTAATTCGATCGATAAATTAATTAACAAGTAATGTTCACTGCAGTAAATCGTATACCAAACGAGAGAAAATATAAGTAACAAGGAGTGATCGAAGTTTCATTTCCTGTTTTGACAGACGTTTGCTTTAAATAGGATTAGTCAGTAACGTAATCTATAAAAGTATTTCTAGTAAAATACTGTCATTCGTGTAAATTTTTCTCCCTCCATATAAATACAAAACATGTTCTTTAATATATCGCGCATAAATTTACCGCTACAACTCTCCGTCACATGAACCATCAAGTTGAAAAATGGCATCATAAAATTAGCCGTTATTTAGTAACTTAGGCGATGTAGTTTAATATATTTTAGAAGCCCCTTTATATACTAATTAAATGATTAGCATAATGAACAAGATTCCCGGGACTCTGCTAAAGATTCCGATGCTAATTTTAATTAGATCACGATCACTATTAACTGTACGAGGATTAAAAGATCGACGATAGCGTCGCTATTAAAATTAATATTTAAAACCATCGGAAGTTCGAACGAAATTAATAATTCAACCGGGTATCGTTATCTGCGCCATCCATACCGTCCTACTGTTATTTTTACACCCAGATCCGCCAATACGAGCGCGCGCAGGGTATCGGCGCAGCATCTAAATAATCTGTAATCGAGTTTAAACGTTTCTCGTTAATCCGTCGGATAACGAACGAATAGCAAATACGACGTTCGACCTCGTCTCGGGCCGTTTTCTAACATTTATCTGTCCAACGGGGGTTGAACAAGGGGAGTAGCCTGTAGTGATCACAGCGCGGCGGGAGGGGGTATGAAAAGTGGTAGGAGAATGCTTTAAGCTGCCGCCAGAGGGTGGCGAAATCGCACGAATCGTACCGAGCCGAACTGAAAGCTCGGTTGCCCCTGTCAGTAGGCCTGCCGCAACGCAGCAGTAAGCGCGCCTTCTATCACGCGTGGAGATTACGCGACTTTCCCTCAGGATATTCACCATTCGCACCATTCCCCTCTGTGTTCTCGAGTGAACCTATCGTAACGCGGACAGTTTTCGCCTTCGACCTCGTGACTCACCGTTTCCGCTACCATCGTTGACACTTTGTGAATGCTCTCGACGCGGTTACGAACGGTTCGCGTTTGCAAGAAGATAGTTGCTGTGCATCGAACGACAACAAGTGGCCAAGTAAACATAAATAAATCGGATGGAGCTGTCTACGTTTCTACAAGTTCGTCCTCGTTTCTGCGACGTGTCCTCGAGACGTTGGAGACAAGCCCACCGTCTCCATCAATTGAAATTCGTCGACTCTGACAATGAGTAAGCGATCCTGAAGCTTCCAATTTCCTACCCCTCCTAAGAGTTACCGACGTTCCCAACGCTGGTGGCTGTCAAATCGTATCGTGCACGAAGATGGGACTTCAACCGGTTGTTTGAACAGAACCGAGTGCTCCGTTTATTGGTCCTGGTGATCGCGGTCGATCGAGGTGCCGCTCGAATCACAATTTTCGCCGGTTGCGCCCCGATATGCCGCGCGTCATGAAACGACTCTGACGACAAACACCCGACGGCCTTCAACGCGATAACATCCGATGTACCCTAATGACCGTTAATGACCTACTGGACCGTAATAACACCGGTTCGGTGTTATCGTCATCGCCGCCGAGGGCGACTATTTCCATCGCCCCCGAGTTCCACGTCCCACGCTGAACGAGTGGCGTTAAAAACGGGCACCGTTATGTCATTATCGACGAACGATGACGGAATGCTGCGTGAAGTGTATAGCCGCGTATGAAGCGGCCGTTTAATGGACCGTGCGCGAAGCGTAATACTAGCCGATCGAGTAGCTCCATTAATAACCGCGAAGACGCTTTTATAGGGGAGTCCACGCAATAGCTTGCGGGGGGCATGACCGAGCTACTTTAAAAAAGGACGAGCACCCTCGCCGCGGCTCATTCTCGCCCGACCGTTTCGTGAATGGACTCCGCGTTCTATGGTACCGTTCGGACGCGTATCGCGTGTACGCGCGTGTGTGTACGCGATCGTTCGCGGTCACCCCGTAACCCGATTGACGACCCGCTCGTTTACGAAATTAATCGGCATCGAGTCGATTAGCTGTTAACAGTTCCGTCGCCAGTGTCGTACGTTACAGCTTGTAATCAGGTGGACCAAAAGAGGTGGAGGTATAGCTCGTTCGGCCAGAAGAGGGCCAGGGAAAGCGCGTTCGTTCTCGCTCTGTTAGCTTCCTAGCTTCCTGTTGGAGTTATCAACCAGCGACGAGGATCACGAATGAAATTACCGAAGAAACCGATCAGCCATCGGTTCTCCAATAGCTGTGGCGTTTAGAGCGAGAACGTAAACACTTTGCTTGGCCGTGCTCTCGTGGACGAGTCGCTGGAACGGGTACGAATCCGCGGTGTGAAGTTCCAGAGAAAGGAGTGCGCCGTGAAGTTCGCGCGACGACGTGCCACGACGGATAGCTGTTGGATTCCCAGAAGACGCGGCGAATCGGTTCGGAAACGGAGTTCCGAGCCATCAGAGGACTAGATTCATTGAAACTTATCAGCTATCTCGGGCAACTTCCTATCTCCCGGAGTTAAGGAGGTGGATATCCGGAGGAGAGCCGCTCGGACGCACAAACTCCCAGGATGAAGGGGATGCTTTTGCTGATGAGCACGATGGCTTGGTTTGTCACGGCGGAAGTTTTCCTCGGCGACGTTGACGAGCCGAGTAAGTGATCGAAACTTCTGATTCCACGTTCAACCACGCTCACAGAGACGTTCAATTAAGACGTAAGAGTAATTCTATTTGCGATTAAACGGCGTCGCTAAACGGCACCATCCGCAGTCATCCTCGGCTGGTTCGTCTCCACCGTTCGAAAATAATTCCACGAGATTTTTGCTTGAGAACTCTTTCCAGTTTCTACTGGTATTCGTTAAGGTATCTTGGGAAATGTTCCAAGTGAATGTCTACGTCACGTTGCATGCATCTGCCACGCTTTCAGAGCAAAAATTCGGTAACATCAGTAAGACGCAAATATATTTAGGGATCGCGATCAGTTTCGAGAGGAATTCTAAAGTGGTTCGTGCTCATTTACGTCGATACGTACATTAAATACCGTAACAAAGTCATTTTGCGCGACTGCATTTCACCTCTAGTTATTCTATTCCAATATTATCTGTATTACTGTTATATTTTATGATCACGGGTCATAAAATCATGCATAATGTAGAGGCGCACTAATTGCAGTCATAGAAAATATTATCGATCGGGTGAATTATTCACGCGCGGTATAAAGTTGGTATGTACGGGTAAAAGTTTTATCACCGCGCAGGACTCTCTCCTGCCAGAAGAGTAAATGCGTTTCTATAATGAATTACCCGGGTATGACAGAGTGGTGATTTATTATATACGCGGGGAACGCGATATCGCGGATCGACGAACGGTTGAACGTTACATCGGTCGCTAAAGAATATATAAAACCGGTGACACGCGTTATTCATTCTGAAACAATGTATCCACCGGTTCGCAAGGATCCTTAGGTGGGCTCTGTGGAATCGCTGCGAAAACCCGTACACTCGACATTAATCGTCTCGACGATGGTAGACGAGGGTCCAGCTGTACGGAATTAAAATTCATCCGGGGCGTTGAACGGGAACAATGCACGGTTACTTTGCTGGTAATCGCCACCCCGTTGGCGAACGTGGCCGCCGGAATTCTCATTGAACGTGACGGGTAAACGCGGCCCGTCAAAACGTTACGCGGAACGCACCGATCGTTGCAATTACGCATCCAATTAATGCCGAAAGACAACTGGCCGCCGCGTCAGTTATCCGTAATAACGCTGTCGACAGGCTCATAATCGTTGTGAAGCATTTATGGGCCGCGACGAGGGCGCGCGTGCCTAGAAATCGTTGCCTGGCCGGATGGGCAAAGGGTGGAAAAGAAGACGGGAGGGGGGCGGCCGCGCATTAATTTCAACGTGTCCCGTGTTTGGACGATATACGTGGACAGTGTGGAGAATTTGGCTGTCAATAGTTGTTTTGCGGCCGCGGCAGCCTCGGTTTCCGTGCTCTACGACATTGGACGGGACCGCAACCCGTTTATTTAATCGATGCATTATGCAAATTGACATAACGGCTCCACTTCGGATGCAGTAATCGACCACCATCTCCCGACTGATTCTCAATGGGACAATGTGTACGTTGAATAATTGGCAATAGCGTGCTGCGGCTACAAAATCAAAGCTACTGAACTTCCCGTTCGTACCTCAGGACACGCAAACGCAGCGGCAGTACACGCGGCCATTACGCTTGATGGGGATGCGGTGGGTAAGTTACAACGCCCCGGGGCGATTGTTTCTTTTAGATAAAGTCTCCGATGGTTTCCATTCGCTTGTCGAATCGCCGCTGCCGAGGGGAAATTGTTTAACGTTATCGTTTGTATCTTTCGAGAAGAAATCTAGGAAACGCAGACGGGAAAAGCAGGCCTCACGCACGGGTCAAGGCGGTCGCGAACCCTCCATATCGGCGTGTCCTAGAAAGTATCGCGCATTTTGAAACTTTCGTTTGTGAAGGTGAAACGGAGAATGGAAAACAAACGAATGACAAATGCGGCGGCTGGCATAGAAATGCATTTCAAAGGATGTTTTCGTGGCTACAGCTAGCCGCAAATGTGAACGTACCTACGCCTACGTGAACGTGAAATGATACTTCGCCGATAGTATTGACGATACGAATGTTTTTTACGATATTCTTCATTTAGTAGCGATTATAAGGATATGAATATGAGAGGATAAATATCAACGTTATACATGATCCTGCGTGTACGCCCTGTAGAATAATTACGGCTCCTGAGATACGAAGAGGTTTCAATATTATGGGAAAGCAAGGGAACTAAGTACAATAAGACTGTAAAAGTTGACAGTGATATGTAATAAAAGACTGGGAAAATAATAGAAAATCTTTATCTTTGCTTTCTGATACTTTCGTTTGTATTTCCGTATGATATCTGAGGTACTTATATTACTGATATTACTATCTATAGATCTACCGACATTCTATAGGTGGTTATCTATGAGTGGATGATGTAAAAAAGATAAATATTGCTGTCAATTGCGTTTCTTCTGTTAGTAAACGTTTCGATAATGTAAGAGCGATGACAACACCCGATGATAATCGTGTACAAGAAAAAGATTACGCGAGAAAGTTTCATCATTTTCGTCGAAAATTAATCGGCGTGTCGGAAATGTTTAATTAGCCCAGATAATGAAGACGCATAACAAGTGAACTAGATATTGCACTTACGGCATAAGTGATTATTATTTAATGTTATGCATACGCAGTCATTAAACTGCACACGTGATAAACGTAATAATTAGTGCCTCGTACGTTGAGGGATTTTGAGCCTACTATTATGCAAGCATTCCAACATAAATTGTAGGTAAATTGATGTATTACGCGGTGGATAATCTTGTTAATAATTGAATGCACATGGCAATTCATGCCTGTAATTGTGTCTAACATATTGCTTATTTACTAATCTCCCGTGTACAGTTTCTGGTAAAATACGTATCGTGTGCTTGTTATTTAGTCAAACAATTGTCGGATATACTTCGTTCATAAATCAAATTACTACACGTTCTGGACCAGCATTTCCATAGATATCATTACCGCCTTTATACCGAGTTAAGTATGAAAGATGGTATTACAAGTTTTAATTATGCATCAAAGTTTCAAACTATTTTTATCCGATTTATTGGTAATATTATAAAGTGGAATTAAGTTCCACAGCGCCAAGTAATTTTTAACTCACCTCCTCTCGTCTGTAATTAGTACGCCTTCAGCATATTTTGTTGCATTTTTTTAAAGCATAATTTTATGAAACTGGAGATTCATTAAATAACCTGTATAATTCGTAGTATATACATATGCTTCTGTTATATCCTGTAGCAGCATAAGACCCGTGAGGCTAAGACTCCTGTTTGCCTTTTCTACCTGTGGACGCAAGATCGCGATAAATCCACGATATTACGACACCGTGGGTCTTCGTAAATAAGGCATAATCGCGCAAAAATTCGCTGTTAATACACTTTGATCGCGCGATATAGTCGAGAAGGTCAGTGTACGTATTCCACGAAATATTCCGCGGCCCGTTCTTTTCCCTGAGAACCTCGATATCGAATAATTTTCGGCACGCGAGCCTCGTATACGCGGCTCATTAGAATATTTCGTTTTAATAATGACACGTTTGCTGAAATCATTACACGTCAGTTCAGTTTTGAAGGTGACAGTCCTACGATCCTTTCAACCATTTCATTTCTACGCATATTTATACGCTTTTTGACACGAGAATGTTAAAATTAAACATTTGTATGGAGGTACATGGCTCTTGAATAATTTGACAGGGGTAGTTGCCAGAGGGACGTTACAATTAATCGTATCGGTCAGTGCAACATAGTAAAATGCATTTTTAGCCGAGAGTTAACCAGGAACTATGATACATTATTTTCAAATAAAAACAGGAAAGTTTTCGAACGAAACTCATTTTCGATGGAAACTCTCCTGCGTTTTGTAAATAAATGACGTTCTGGATGACCGTAAAGAGGAATTTAATAAAATCGTAATGAAGATTTTTATTTTCGTCGCTGGTATTATTCGGTAAATTGTACATTGAAAAACATCGCCGATATTGATTTCGCTTTTTTCATTTCGGAAGAATTATATTTAACGTTTTACCAGCGTAGTACGTAACAAGTGTAGCTCGTAAAAAAGTCTTGGACAAAATTAATTTTCTGATACCAATGTCGCTCCACTCAAAGCTGCACAAGCTTCGTTAGCCTCGTTCTTTTTTCCCAGAAAATAATACCAATGCATACGAAAACGGTGCTCTTAAGTAATTCATCGCGCACGATCTATTTCGAGGACACGCTACGTGCCTGCAATTTTGGCACGGTAGTCATACGCGCAAAAGGGGACATTTCGCCTAGCGTCGCTTGATTTTTCGAGCTACCACGGTTATCTGATTCGTGAAATTCAGGGGATGCGCGAATGGTGTGGTCGATCGTCGTTACGTGATTTATGGGATTCGTCTTCACCCGATCGTTTCGTATACTATCTTCCAAATTTACCTTCGTATTTGTCCACTGTCATATTACAGTTCTCAGGAATTTAGAAAATGTGTTGAACAGAGTCGCAACATTCTCGATAATCAGTGATCGTAGTCCAGCGTATTTTATTTTCTAATCGTCTAGATATAAGAGTCTTGTAACAGCACCCATCGTTGTCGGCGTTATTAATTCGCTGTGCGCGGCGGGGGTGTCGGAAACGCGTGGCTCTGGGGTGCGCTTCGTAAATCACTCGGCAGGATTTATTATCGGGCATCTTCACGGGAATAGTCGGTGGCCTCGCGACCGGGAAAAAGTGCGACGGGATAAAATAAAAGCGGGAAACGACGGGAAACGCGGGGAAGGTACGGGATCCGTTTAAGAGGAACAGAGCGATCCGGGTAAACGAGTATGACCGGTCAGAAAGCGACGAAAAAATGGCGAAACTATTCGCCGGAAAGCGATGAGAGGCGCGAGAAAAACACGAAACTCGGCCAGTTCGAAAGTTCAGCGCGGTTTAAACGAACGGGGCAAGTGCTGCTGCCGAACTCTTTCGAGTAAACCACCGGCTGAAAATTTCCCGCAAACTGCCGCTGAATTGTGAGTAATGTGTCGGTTCAGCTGGTCCGTAGGATTTTCACCGGTCGTACGTCACTCCATGACCGTTCCCAACGATGTTTCCGCCTCGATTAGCAATCCCGTTCCACCCGGATTTATAATTAACCCGTGCAGCTAACGGGTTCAGACTAATTTATACGTATCACTCAGTCTCGTTAAAGTAAACGACTATATACTGCTATTCGTATCGACTTCGATCTATTCTTTCCTTAATGGACGCCTCTCAAGTCAACCGTCTTGATACGTATCGTTAGTAAAAGATGGTTATGAGATTCGAGCCTGGATTAAACAATTAAAGCTATCCAGGACGGATCGACGACTCTAATTCTCCTGTGACACATAAAGAAGCGTGTGGCGATACTACATTCGCATAAATTTACCCTCGCCACTATTAGAATCACCCAGTTGTCTTTCACCATTTCTCCCTCATGGATTGTATTCCACCCTTGGTGTATCTACGAATGGCGCACAATTCGTACTTGATATATACATATATATGAGGTAAAGGAAGTCGTTCGTACAGCCACAACCTGTGCATCATCTTTTAGAGTGGTTCTGGTGTACGTAGCTCAGTCGTTTATTCTGAAACGGTGGTTCAAACGAAATGTAGATTCGCGCAGGTAGCCATGGATCGATCTTTGCAGCTGTTGGCGGTCTGGTCTAACCAGTAATGGATTTAGATGAACTACAGAGCAACCATCTCGAGTTTCATTATCAATGGCACCCATGGAAAATGGGAACTGAAAGGTAGCTAGCGCGTTCGTGCGGTGGTACCTTTAAAAATGGCGGCCCATTAGCCGCAACGGGAATCCGCTATACTCTTATGTGGCGTGAGAAATGTTATATGCAATGTATCGTGGTTTCGAGTGATTAGGTTGGTAATGCGAGCATTAACTCCATTACGTTTAACTACCGCCGTAGGTAGCGCGATGGTAATCTTCGAGAATTTTGTTTCACACTATTCCTCATCATTAAGTGCGAACGCGGTTTCAGGTATAAACTGTTTTAAAATAAACTTTTTTACTGTTTTCACGTAAACATATCGGCTGGCACGGTGCATGGGAGGTGAAATAAAATTCGTACAACAAACGTGCGTAACCTGTAGGCGATGGTACGGTAACTTTTAATGAAAACGATTTGTTTCGCCGTGCAAATAAAGTCCAAAGGTTTTTTTTAATCGGAGCGAGAACTTTCTATTAAATCCAGTCTTATTTAATCCGACAACGCGTTAGTTTACGTATCAACAGAATTACTTTCATCCGCGTAACTGACCGCCGCTGCAACGACAAAAGTACGGCGTCTCCCTTTACAGGCTTTAAGATACCTCAAACAAAAACCGTATCAGCTGAACGTACACACGCTTTGATAATCGCCAGCTCCTTTGCCGTTCCTCCCTGTCCCGTCTTTCGTAAACATGTGTACACCCTTCTGGAGACACAGTGTACATACACGAGGTCAGTCGAGACTTTATACGTGCTCTTACCCTTAACGTCCCCCTAACAAGTCGGTATCTTTTCTGCTCCATATCCTCGGAAAGTCGTCACACGTTGTCTTGGACGCGGCGCGTTACCGATCGCTGGCTAATTAAACTCTTTGATCACTTTGCCCTCTGTAACCGTGCGAACATATTATACAAATTACTCTTCACGCGTGTACACACGTCGTGGCGAGCTACAACTTTCGATCCAATTCTTAGATTTGAATGCTTCAATTGGGAAAAAATACTACGGAGGAGAGAAACAAAAAATGATCGGAGAATTGAACTTTGACGAATTGCTGCAAAAACATCGAGAACACGCGGGTACACGCGCAGCACACCCCTTTCGAAACGGCGCGACACGTTCAGCGCTCGTCTCGCCCAGTGATCGGTGCTGGGTGCCGATTATCGGACGGATTACTGGGGGGGTGTGTTTATCGCGTGGCTATAATTCCGTCCACGGCGAAGAGAGTAAAGAGATTTGCATATAAAACAAGCAATTTACTCCGTTACCATGGCACGCGAGTGGAGAGCCATTACTCCTGCTTTGAAGGATAATGGAATAAAGCGGTCGCCTTGTGTTCGTTTTACATCGTTATACCGGTTATCGGGAATTTGCTTTGATTATACGGTGGAAACGCATGGCAATTCCGGGCGCGGCTATTAACCGTTGGGGCTAATGGATGGGACACTGTACGCCGTACGATGTGTCGCCCTCGATATTTAATTTCATATCGCGATATCGCCGCGATTAATACTTCGTTCGGATTAATCGCGCCACTTGAATTTTCCGGCCCCTTTCAAAGTCGAGATTGGCTTCGAGCCGGATCCAGTTGAACGCGTGTCTGTCAGTCATTACGATTGTAGTCTGTTACGCTGGTCGAATCTACTTAGAGTTAGCTGATTTACGTCGATCTGCTCTCTGTTTACAGTTTCAGAACTTTCGCCAAGTAAAAAGATACGAAAGGCGAGCTTTCGCAGGAGGGATTGAGAAACTGACCAGAATTCATGAGAGAAAAGTACTTTTAATACTTGTCGTGTTGTGTGCGCAGAAAGTAAGCTAACAAATCGATGATTTACATCTTGCTTTTATAAGGATTGGAATACATTTCGATTTCAATGGAGTTCCAGATATCGAGTTCAAAAGTGATTCGCTCGGGGAACGGCACGACTAAATGGGTCAAGATCTTGTTCCATCTAGGATCCGATGTTGAAAAAATTTGTAGAATTTAATGCTTCTCCCGTCTTCGATGCGTATCGAAAAAGATGGGATGCGCTTCTAATCGAATTCGGAAATATATTACTAAAATAAGCTACGTTGTTAGGCTGAAATGCAAACATTTACCAGAAAATGCTAGAAACGAATGAAAATACAAATTCTCATTAATTCGGGGCGCTTGTTGTAACACAACTGTGCCGTTCCCGTGTTGCTGTAAAATGTGCGATTCGTGCACGCCGCGGTAAAAAGAAGGAAACGAAACGTAACATTTTACTTGCTTTTAATATCCGTGAAGCTAGAATAGAAATTTCGCGAGGGAAAAAAAGGCGACATTCTTAACACGCAGAAATATTATTTAAGAGCAGTGGTATTCGTATAAAGCAACGTAAAAATAAAAATTCCCGTCAAGATTATTACCATTACGTTGGCTGAAGGACGACGCAGAAATTTTTTATCAAAAAGTTGAAATTCTACGCAAATCACCCTTCGAATCACATGGATCGTTACAAGGTATAACATTTCCCTGTCCAGTTAACGATATATTTGATCAAATGTATCCATTGTCTCGACAGCGAATGTAATTCGTAGGGCGAGCGTCTGGCGGTTTTTCTCGCGCAATTTTCTCGAGTGATTTTTTGGTATCGACGAAAATTTATAGCCGTTGAATGAACGTTCGTTGAAAAGGGATTGGCCAGGGCAACGAGACCGTAGAAATGGAATGTATCAGGAACGTTCCGCGCTCGCCCTTTACTCTCGCTCGTGGCTGCAACAAACTGTGAAACACGGTTCTCCTCATTCTTAATCTGCTTTCTGCTTATTCCACTTTTACGGGCCAGGCCCGCTGAAAGCCAGACTTAACTTCGACACCCCATCCCACGGAACCAATTCGTTTCGTTTCGTTTCAAGAGATCCGATTCATCCCCCACGGTAAAAGTATCCGTTCGCAACTTCCGGCCGAATCCCGATTTCGAGTTATGCACTCGATCCACGTACTATTTTCCCGCGGCCAGCTTAATTCCCCGTTTCCATTCGTTGCGTTCGAACCCGTTATTAATCTCAATAATCCGTGCTAGAGGGAATAGTCGCGCGCTATTCGTTTTTGCCGATGCCCAAATAAGGATTTAAACCGGAGGGAGGGCTGCTAACGAATCTACAATACACGTCGATTACGTGTACGAAGAAGTATAACGAAGAAGATCTTGCATGATAATAGGAACTCTAAGTAACGATCGTCGAATATTACTTATGAAACGTCGATCGCATGGGATTGAACCAGTGCAAATTAGCTGGTGGTAGTAATCGAGGCGGCAAATTTGTCCCGTTTCCGTCGAATAAAGCTGCTGCACCCTGGCAGCCGTATTACCTTGAATAACAAAATTAGTTTTCCATCAAACGCAAGCGTCGCACGGAAATGTGTTTATCGTCCGCGCGCGCCGCGGGAGGCGAAAAATTTCATCCCCCGGATCCAGCGCGGGGAACCGACGCGAGACTCGACGAGGCGACTACCACGGGGACGTTGTACGTGGTACGTAAAAGCTGCGTCCCGTACCACCGGGGAAAAGTAGGTCGTTGAATGTTTCTCGCGAATATGGAAAATCGCGCATCCAAATATCGCACGCGGTCGACTATTGTGCGTGCGCCAGGAGCGAGAGGAGGCGCGAGCAAAATGGATCGCGACAAAAGGAGCCGTGGGATACCCGGGTTTCTGGTAGACGGGATGGAAAAATGCAATATGGACGGCGCAGGGTAAAAGATAGCGCGCAGCCAGGAATGCCGTGCTCAAGACGAGCGGCTCGACAATCACGGGTGGAAGATGGAATGCGGAAAGTCCTTCAACCGGTAAACGTCCTCCTCCGATGCTCGGCTCCGTCAGAAAGTCCCGGCTGAGCGTCATTATTGCTTTGCATTTATAGCGTCGCTCTTCTGGGGTTTCTTTTTCCCACCCCCCATCCGCTCTTGTTCTCTTGGCAGGCGAGCGTCGCCTGCAGGACGAACAGTGTTGACGGGAATCTGGGTCGTTCTCTTTGAATGCACATTTAGGGTCTTGGCCACGCGAATGTGGATTAAGCGTGCCGGCTGTTTTTGGGAATTAAGAGTCTTCTGGTAAATAGTCGGAATTTTCGGTGAACGCAAGAGAATCTTTTGTTGAAAGGGATGAACGACGTAATGGTCAGCACCAAAAATTGTTACCGGTGCTCTCGAATTCATACGCTGTTGTTGTACGCTTGTGTAAGCGACACTGGTTTATAAAAGCATCGTGCATTTAACTTTTGTGATTTTTGAAGTCGATTCCGAAAATGAGAAAACACGGCATGAATTTACGAGCGACGTCTCTATCCAATATTTTTATTATCCTCTGTTATTTCAATATTTTCTTGTATAAAATGTCAAGCCTTTTATGATGCGCTACGAGCACGCGAAGTTTGTAGAAAAATTCATAAACCATAACGTTGTGGTCCCGTAAAATCCATAAAAAAATACAAGGGCGACAGTGGAAAGCAAAATTGAAAAATACAAGCAGCGAAAATTGTCTCCAACAAGTAAGCTGTTATGGAAATAGGATTTACGTGTAGTATGTGTACAGCTGGTCAAAGAGAATATTAGTTTCGAAGTAACAGTGGGTAGAAATACAACTTACAAAAAGATGCATGAATTTTTTAAAATAACGACATCCATATCTTAATATCTGTAATGGTTCATAAAATGTGCACAGATATTAATGAATTGGGTTCTATATGAGAATGAATTCGTCTTGTAAAATCTGCTTTTCACTCGAATAAAAATAACTTTCCCTGAAAACATAGAAATTTTACTAAAATTGTAATTTACAACATTGATGCAAAATGTGGAAAAAATTAATTTGAAAATTTATGTCCTTACACGAATGTATTTTGGTGAATGGGTATATCAATTACACTTTTGTGTCTCTTCTAGGTTTCTGGTTTTGCAAACTGGTCAAGTAGATTTCAACAAATTAACAAATTTTTCTTGCACTTCGTCTATTTCTTTTTATTTTCCTAAGCAATTTTGTTACGTGTCGACACTTCTTCAATCGCGGGACTGAATTTTCCAGAAATTCCGAACGCTTTCTAAAACCAGTTAGAGTTTGGCCGCAGAGTTTTTTGGGAAGATGAATCCTGGGAGATAGGATTGTTAAACGATCGCCGTGAGTGGACTCGTGGACGGCACGTTTTTCCTTTATCTTTTTTTATGGGTCAGTTATATTTCAGTGTCCGAACTATCGGAAAAGCGATCTTAGATATCGAGATCGTTCCTCATGGTTCGCTTTTGGTCTCTGACTGTTCTATCTCTGACACACTGTGTTTCTCTTTCAGCTTCCTATCGCTTCGTCATCGTTAAATCGCCCGGCAGAATAGTTTCCATGCGCGATAAAATCGTGATCGAACCTCTGCTATTTCGAGCTGTTAATGTAATTTCGATTTATTTTTTTTCCTTCTTCTCTCGATTCGACTTTTGCTGACTGCGCAATCTCATTCGAGATGGGTGTTCTCGTTTAACTTATTTTATGAGACTTTGAAGATGCGGTCACAAAAATTTCGCTCGCTCTTCCACTGGAATTAAGTAAATTTCAATTAAACGAATATACATTAATTAATGGCGTATCACATGAGGTTTCCGATGTACCATGTGTCGATAGTATGTTAACGGCGTGTCGATCAGTCACCGCCACACGTTCGCTGATCTCGACATCAAAGGCAGTAACATTAACGCCATTGCGTTATCGGTGGCTATAATTTCGAGTATTCCGTCACACGCGTAAATGGTTTGCGTATGCCATGAACCGATCGCATCGCATCCTCGACACAACGAGCACGTTAATCTTTCGTGTCTTTCGACTGCTGTCTATTCTTGTGACCATTGATACCATCGTTCCTCGCTCTATCCTATGAGTTAAAGAACAAGCTCTCAGACGGCGAACGTCAAACGATGATTTGCTGATCAACTCAATTGACAGATCGTTATTCGTCTCCCTTTTCGGCGTCAACTCGTAATACATGTGCATATTGATGGGCTCGAGCTTATCGAGGGGACGTGGTCGCGTGCGAGTGGCCGCGATGTATCAGTGAAAGAACGATTTTAATGAAATGCAATCATGCACGTGGCAAGAACAACCACCGGCGATTTAGCAATTATTGTGCGAGTAGATTAATGGTTCGACCTGAGAACGTCCCACTTCTACGGCATGAAAACCCGTGTAAGTGGAAAGTTGCGAGCCACGGAGCTATTTCGAGGGTAGATTCCTCCGAGGGTTGCCGATTGCCACGTGCGCGCAGCGTCTCGGTGTGTCGATCGCCACACACGCGAGAGGTCTCGCTGTAATCTCACGTGTCCGGTTCGACGGTTATCGCGAGGAGTATCTGCAGATGCGAATAATTTCCCGGCCGATCTCCGTAAATGGCGGAGATCTGACGGTATCCTCGATTCGTATAGGAACCGTTGCGAGAAGTCCGTGGATAATTCGTGTGCGTCACGGATCGCAGCGCCCTGATACTCAGTGACCGACGAAAGTGATCAGGACTCAAAGTCTAACCGCGAATAGAAACAACGTCCTCAAAGAGGAAGAGAGAGAGAGAGAGAGAGAGAGAGAGAGAGAGAGAGAGAGAGAGAGAGGAAAGTTCAAAGCCAGGATTGCTGGCGACGTATCTCTGTGTATGAGCCATTTGGCGGTTAACAGATAACTTC
Organism: Xylocopa sonorina; assembly: GCF_050948175.1. Lineage (NCBI taxonomy): Eukaryota > Metazoa > Arthropoda > Insecta > Hymenoptera > Apidae > Xylocopa > Xylocopa sonorina. Next base: position 10,302,423 of record NC_135196.1, on the reverse strand, counting down.
TGTACTTGAAGTTGACGAATTAAGCGAATGAAATTTGAAGAAGGATAGTCACTGAACGTGTATAATAGAATAGGTCATCAAAATTGAGATTGGAGATGATCAAAGTTTGTCAATAATTTTTGTTACTAGCTAAGGAATGAGCTAAGAGAGTTAGATGCTCGTTTATTTATGTCTGTGAATACAGGAGGAAAATTTGATAGTTATCATTGATAATTCAGAGGGACAATGCAATTTGAATAAATTTTCGGCGGGTAGAATGACACCGCGTTACCAGGTTCGTTAATATTCGATTAGCCAGCGACTTTCGTCGCCTCGCGAAGCTCGGCTCATGTGCAGAGCATCGTGAGACACTCGCGAAAACGTGGGGTCCGTCGCCGATGAAATCAACCCCGGTGGAATTCGTAATTTGTCCTCGTTAAATAATTCGTTAACTTGATCTGTGGTCGACGGCGAAAGGAGAACAGCGCTCGATGGAATTTACATTTCATTTGAACGTTATACGCGGGTGAACGTGGCCGAGCGGTAACACAAATATACGAATGGAAAACAGCCTGGAGTGTCCGCGAATTCTGTCTCTCGCGTTTGGTAGACGGATTTCCGGGAGTCGCCGACTGGTTTTCAAGTACCTCCACGGTTAAGCCGACATTAGGACAGCGAACGAGTCGTTCGCGAACGAGATACCGTGAATGCAACGATGGCGTGATTGGCGTGGATAAATGGTACGAATGAAAAATGTTGGCGTGCGGCGATATTAATGCCGCGGTTTAAATGAACGCAGTTCGGAATAAACGCGACAATTTTCAGAAGAATAGTTGACGCGTATTCACGAGAAGGATGATTTGCCAGGACACGCGTCAAACTGAAACCGCAACCTAACAAGTGGGTGGGGTGCTTCCTATTTGTTAGGCAGCATACGCCGTAACCTTAATGATCGCCGTAGTGACACTCACAATTACCCTAATTATTTATACATTCCACGCGACTCTGACCAGTAATGTGTTTTGTTCTCGTTTCAACCGGACGTCGCACGTGAAAATTCTGCCTTCTGAATAATGTTTAGCGGTTGTTAAGCTCCTCCAGGTATCGCATGCTTTCTTCCGCGGTAATTGTGGCGAATAATACGAGGGAGTATCTCGGGGAAAGGAATTCGGCATTTTAAAAGCGAATAATGTTCGGGACGATAAACTGACCGCGTCGGATTCAAGTCGCTACTTTGCGTGCGTTTGAGTAGAATGCGATAAATATTCAGCTGGCTGGAAGAGAAAATAGCGAAGACTGCATATATTCGAACATTTAATATTGCCGTTAAAACCGATATAAAAGTGAACGCTTAAATACATATTTTCATACGATATTGATGAATAACGCGAGTATGAAAATTTCTATTTAGTTAACAGCTAAACTGAAAAGTGATCTTTCCAATTCGAATCGCCTAAAATTAATATTATATTACGTTGGCTGCCTCAATAGAAAAAAAACAAGCGCGAGCTGCTATAGTTCACTGAATATTGATAAATCATATAAAAACGGACCCTTTAAATTAACTCTCTAGAATGACAACGAGTTTCGTCGTTCCTAATCCCCTTTCGTTTACGGCAACAACAGCCAAACACCCCTTTACACTCCTCTACCTACCCCCTGGTACCGCGACGCAGCGCAAGCTTTACCTTCGTTACCAAGGTACAATAACCAGAATCGATTCAACAATTTCGATAGATTCCGATAGATCCACCGGAAGTACTCGCCATAACTCAGGTACCACCGGCAATTTGCCTTAATCATCAATTCCATCTACCCCTAATCTAGGACTCTCCTTTCTCACGGCCATTATTTATACATCCCCCCGCTTAATCCCGGTCCCTTTTTATTAGCCGTATATACGATCGTGGCACAGTTGCTCGCTTAAGCCGTTTATGGTTAAACCGTGGCCAGGACCCGTCGTCCGATCGGAACGGGCAGATTTCCACCGGAGCGCGTCAGCCGTGACCCGATAAAGCTGATTTTCGGTCGCCGCACGAGGATCGTCCTGCGCCGCCCTCGTTCCACCCCGTTTTTCTGCCCCTCTTTCTTTCCCCCCTGCGCTAGGTGCGCTCCTTCTTATCCGCAGCCACGATCGGACCGTTCGTCCTGTTCCAACCAAGGCGAACGAGGAGGACCACCGAGCTCAATACGCGACTGATTGGTTTGCGCGATTGTTCGTGGCCCGCGATTGTCTCCGGGGCACCGAGGGACCAGGCAAAGAAATTCGCCGGGGAGGGACGTCAAAGAGCGCGTTTCTTAAAAAAGAAGGGAGCAGCGGACGGGAAAAGGACGTAGCTGGAAAAAAAAGGAACGGTCGTCGATGGTGGATGTCGAACGGACGGGGCAGGGGGACGTGGAAGACCGCTTCTTTTCTACGTCCCGTCCCTCGTAGCCGGATTCATTCGAACGCATCTGACGCCCCGGATCTTCGCGCGTTTCCCCTGGGGTCAACGCTCGGTAAAAGCGCTGTCGATATCAATCGCGTGACTCGATTCACCGGCTGAATCCGTGGGCTTCTTGAAACAATTACGCTGCGATCGTGCACTTTTGAGCTATCGATCGCTGACGCTGTCCGCGACGAACGGAACGGCTGGCTCGGGGTTCTCCGGGGGAATTAGCTTTTTGGTATTTCCTCGACGTGCCCTGCGAGCGATTCGCGATTTCTATTTTCTGTCACTCTATTTAACGGACGACCTTATTACGCATACTTCGGTGTATTCGTTTATTCTTCTATCAGGTAGCTTCGACGAGTACCAAAAATTATTTAATAGCAATTTCTGTTAAATTTTCATGAACCAAAGCTTTGCTTCCCGGAAAAGGGAACGGATCGAATGACAATACATTTGGTTGAAATTTTACACAATAGATTTCCGTGAAATCGTAGTTCCGTTATCACTTCTGTTTTTGTTTTTACGCAACACAGCATTGTGCAGCTTGCAAATAAATAAAAAGAATTATTTACTCTAATAAATCCCTTGTTTACAGTAAAAGTAAACGTAGATAAAACTCAGACCAAAGGATCTACCGTTTCGTAGCGAACGGAAATTCTGTTTTTCCAATCTGTATTAATTACAAGTCGGGAACGTGACAGTGATCATTTTATCCCGTGGCTCTCGTGTAACGAATGCAATAAAGATCGGCCACAATGAAGGATAAAAGCAAGAAGGGTGCGTGACGCGGGGGAAATGGTAAATTGGAAGGAAGAGGAAAATCTCTTTCTTCGTTTTATCCTTTAGACCCGGATTCATTCTGCTGGTCAGACGGCTAGCCATCGACTTCCTATAACGTTCGGACTTTTATACGCTTCTTGGCCTCGAACGTTCAGGAAGAAACATGGCCGGCATCAATCCTGAAGAACGAGTGTGATTTTCCCCGATGAAACGGCTGACCAAACCACGGGGCCCGTGAGATCTTCGAAACAATGATCTACGGTGTGGCCCTTTGTCGTGGTGTCTACCGTGAAAAGGGAGCCGCCATTCGTAAAGTCCGTTCGATCTTGCGAAATTTCTTTTCTATTATATATTAAAGGCACCGGATTGCATCGCCACGAACGTATTCGTTATTTCATCTGGAATTACTTTTTTTCTTCGCGCGTCTTCCCTTTTGGGAAATTCTGGTTTCTACCTTCAACTTCCTTATGGCTACGGTTCCGTGGTATATCTCTAGTGTGCGATCATTTAATTTATTAACGCGATAATTTTACATCCAGGAAAAAGTTTCGCACGGGAAGCACTGCGTTGAAGATGATTTAATTCATTTTGCGCACAAAGGATATGAATTTGATTTACACTGTCGGAATGAGTGATGTATGAATGATCGGAAATTAAATTCGTCTTTTCTATAAAGTGACTCGTTTCGTATTTACATCGTCCATTTTGCTCTTCGAATTAACTGTAAAATTGTAATATATTTTTACAATTAAGTGTAGAGTATGATAGGGAATACGGGAATAACACGTAGAGTTCTAAGTAGCCATCATAATGGAGCACCTATTTGTTCTGTTTCTTATCTTCCTATATAACATCCTTATTCTAGTTTACGTCGTGAACCCTATTTCGTTTTTGTTTCGCGTTTATTGCTTATTTTTACCGCTATCCTATCAGCTTTTCTCCGGCTTGCTGCTCACATAATTCCTCCTTTTCATCACTCTCTTCCCTTCCTTTTGCTTTTTACTTCTTTCCATTTTCGGCAAACATTTTTTATTCCTGCGATTTTCTCACTTTTCTTATTCGTGCCTCACTCCCTTCGCACCGCTTTCTCCTTTCTTCTTTTATTTCCCTTTATTGTCCTTTCGCTTCCACTCTGTTTCCCTCCGGTTATTTCATTTCCCCCGTCCGATATCCCTTTTTTACTTCTCAACTTTTCTCCGCAATCTCTCACTTTCCCTCACGCTTGCTTTCTCCCCTTACAATATATATCTCATATTTCTCTTCATATTTGCCATTATTTTTTATTTCTTTCCCTTATTCTTCCCCACCAGCTGTTCTCTACAACCCCTTCATCTTTCACTCGAATTAAACAAATTTCTCTCTCAATTTTCCCATTTTTTTTGCGTATCTCTGTTCTTCCCCTTCTTTTATTCTCCTTTTTACCGCCTATTCGTAACATTTTACCATTTTGATCCGACTCGTTCGTTCCTTCTATCCATGCGCATCAACACCACCCTCTCCGTTTCGTCTGCCTTACGTGTTGCCCATTCCCCATCCCCCATCCCCCGTTCGCCACGCTGCCACCGGCGTTTGTTACCCGGTCTCGTGAACTGGCGCATATTCCAGTGGTATAGCCGAGCATTGGCGCGACCCGCCAGTGGGTGTAGCGTATGCACGGGCAAACATGGTTTCACGTATCGTAAGTACTATGGCTATTGCATTAGACAAACGGGCGCAAATACGTGCAACGTGTAATGTCCCGGAATAAGGGGGACCGTATGGCTCAAATTGACAATTCGAGCCCCTTATATCATCCCCCGTAGCTTTAGCACGGGAACACGCGACGTTTATCCGCGACAAAGGGGATACCGGTTATTTACTTAGGCGTAATTTCACCAGGACCGCAACGAGGGCGGGGTCCTTGGTGCCTGGACATTCGAGTGCATCGCATATCAAAGCAATCGAGAAATTCGAACGCTTAAAAATGGTTTAGAAGAAGCTGATTGATCGATGTAGAACGTGGGATGAGTTTAAGAGTCGAGGAGATTCGATGGATTCGAACGAAATATAATTGAATGCAGTTTTTTACGATGTAGGTATTGTTCGTACTATTCTAACTCACGTGAACAATATTTCTCACGCTTGTTTCACGGGCAGTGGTCACTTACCGCTAAATTGAATTGGTCACTACACATTATACACTATCCTCTTGGTCTTTGGTCACGCGTTGTTTACCGAGCAACCACCATCGCGTTCATCCCTTAGGGTTCCCTCGATTGTAGACACTGTTGTATAGTACAGCCAATCGTAGACGTATCCAGGTACACAGTAGGAGCGTTTACACGCAGGGACGTGGTCGTCCTGCGTTTACGCGTCATTTGTCTGTCGCATTAGGGTGGCGTGTCTACACGTTATCGACTTTCTTTTGGCGCCTCGTGAACATTTCACAAACTAACGGAAAGTTTCTCACGTGTTTCTTACTCGGCTAATTCTAACCCGTGACCAGGACCAGCTCGACAGCGTTTAATACGCAACCCTAACGAACCCAGAGCAAATAGCCGGAAACATTCCATCTCGACGATGAAGTCAGGTCACTTCCAAGTGTGCGTTAACCGATCCCCAAAGAAATCGACTAATTTTACGCGCGATCAAACACGAAGAAGCTGGCTCACGCTGCCCCATAAAGTTGTATCGCTCTACATGACAGGCGAGCGTAATGGGGTAGTTTGCGACATTTAGACTCGAAGTAGGGTCCCAGTCTTGCTCACTCATTCGACACGTATGCGGATCGGTCGACTGGGGGCCCGTGGGATTCTACAAGGGATAATATTTCCAAGTGATCATGATCTGAAAGAGGCAGGTCGTCTTCGCCACCCTTATCCGGTTTCTCCCCTAGCAGCCAATTGTCTCGTAGTCTACGTCGTAACGTTGTTTATTACACGTGTAACGCCTAAACCTCTTTTATCCGATTACTTGTTCGATAAGTTTCGTTTCGAAAGTCCTGTCGCGTATGTTTAGCGATTCTCGCTGATATTTAAATTCCGATTTTCACAACGTTACTCATTTAAAATTATTATAATTGCAACTTTAGCAATAAAGCACCCACTGCTATTTAATTCAGTTTCATAATCATCTTCGTATATCACATAACGCGTTATAGTTTCTTGCACTATCTTCTACGCTATTTGCACGGGAGGAATTCCAATTAATTCCTGCCAAACAGTTTCCAAAACGTGACTCGCATAAAATTAATTAAATACGTCTTAAAATTCGACGTTATAATTAATATTATCTTACATAGCACGTTACCATAGACTCTATTTCAAATACGCCCTACAACGGAATTCAATTTACTTCGAATTCAATCATACATTAAATCAACGTATCCAGCCCTCCTCTCTACGACTCTCGCCAAACTATACATTATCAGTTTCTACGTTCTACCCTATACATAAACAATTTCTCGCATCGAGAATCGTTCTGGAACGATTGAGTTTTATTCCACGTTAGCTCCTCTCGTAACGTTTTACGAAGAGCCGCGGAATTTTTTACAAGCCGAACTCGAACTCGGGCGCGGAACACGCGCTGCTGAAAAATCCCCGGGAACAACATGGCAACAGCACGACGGTTCTTCGTATTTTTCTCCCATCAACGTTTTATGCATGTTTATACTTCCTTCGGGCTAGGTGGAACGTACGGGCGAAAGTCGAGGAGGGTAAAATTGCCCTGGTCGGTAAGAGGGTAATATGAAATTGTGTATCGCGATACCCTATAAAGACGCACGGCAAGTCCCTCGACCGAAAGTTGGAAACGGTGTACACGGCACGCGCATAACGGCCGCGTGTAACGCGAGAAAGAACCGATGCGCTTGATACGCCGTAAAATCCAATTGCGACGCCCGGGACCGGAAGAACGGGCTGCCCAGGCGTTATCCGCGGAACGTACGCGTCGATAAAAAAAATGTTTCATACCTCGGGGCGCGGGCTGACCAGGTCCCACCCTCCCATCTCCTTTTCTTTTTTACCGTCTCCCATGCCTTAAAATTAAGCTACGAAATTTATTTGTTCGCTTTCGCCATCGAGGGATATTGACCAACGGTGGTTATTCGTTCGTGCACTTCGCTGCAACGGCTCCTACTTTCAGGCATTGCCTCTTCTTGCGCTTCCGGTGCGGGGTTCGCTCTTAAAATTTTCGAATCCATTTTATTATTATCCGATATTCCACGTTAAGTCCGTCACTCTGAACGAAGCTTTTAAGGTGAGAAGGTGGGGACATGTTTCTGGAGTGAACGCTGCATCTACTGTAATAATTAAGGAACAGAAAGGCGAGAAAAAGAAGATTTCTTGTTGTTTGCGAAGATGTGTTTTTCGTTGTATCGAGGTGGTAGAAATTTTGAGGATACGATATGGGATTTTCTAGATGTTATCTTGAGATATTACAGTGGAAGTATCTTTTGAACTCGTGGAATCTTATTTGGATTCTCAATAACCGAACCATTTATATATTCTGGACATAGCTTTTCTTTTAATGATCCGTATTCAGAGTGCACTGCTAAGAACGCCTGGCTCTCCTTTAGCTTGAATTTTCGTTCGTATCACACACGCGATATTGCAAGTTTTATGAGAAAGTATGTCATGAAGCTGTAGCTTTAAACGCGATCCATTTATATAATGCAGGTTACGTACAAAATAACTGGCAACTCTACTTCGAAGGAAATTCGTGCGAGAAAGTCTGTAAAATTCAATTTTTTATTTAAAATTCCTCTTATAGTAGCCAGACGCATAAACGATATCAGTATCTATCATCGAAGTTACTTTGCCCTGCCTTGTTAAATTAATCTTTGAAGCGTAGCAGAAAATTCCATACTAATCTACGTGAAACTAAGAAAGACTAACAATTTCGAAACAGAATGTTAAGAAATAATAATTCAAGAGAGGTTTGAGTCGAGCACCGCTGCAACCCCTAAAATTCTCTTCAACCTCAGGGGTTGTTCAAATTTCGCTTATATATCGCGGCAATGACAAGGCTGCTTTTTAATTAATTATCGACTGAAACAGAGTGCATCGATATAATGATCGAATAAACATAACTTCTCGTCAGGAACTAATCAGCGCGCATCCGTGCTGTCCACGGAGTAGCCTCGAGAAGTTTCGACAGGAGCCTCGCCAAATCGAAGCCAGCGTTCGAGAGGATCACGCGGAACGTCCATCGTTCGGAACAACATATTTTATCGTTCAATTCGAGACGGTCGGAGGAAGGGTCCACCGTTCGTGGCCGCTATCCTCTATTCAGTCATTTCCATTGCCCAGGATTAGTTTGGCGGGGAAAGTTCGCGTCAGAATCGCGCACTACGATAGTGCACTCAGGATTTACGACCCTGAGGAGGAATAAATCCGCGCGGTTCAAATGGGGAGGAATAAATAACGCGGCGCTACAAATGGCCACATGCGCCGCATCCGCTGAATTTGATGCCTGTCTAACTTCGCCGGCAGATGACAAACCTGATAATGTATGACAAGCGACGTCAACGTTCTAGTAATGTCTTACTAACCTATGGATTAGTACTGATTTACCAAACGCGGAGCGTCTTAACATTCGCTGGAAAACGTAATCAAAAGTAATGTCGAAATTCGCATAAAAACGGTTCCATCACCAATGTTGCTTGGAAATATTAATAAAGGATGAACCTTTGTTTTCGAAGTAAAAGTACATTAACGTTCAACTGGATGAAAACGTTATTTACAGCGATTCTGTTCGAGCACAGACGAGATACGCAGTATAGAACGTGCTTTATACTTTTGCTCTACTTACAGCGTGCACGCTCTGCTACCGTATCTTACGTTTCATCTTATATACCCTCGATACAGTATAAATGATTCATAAGCGATTACCATATTATCGCGGCGTTTCTACGTTATTCGCATTAAAAGTAATTTGTATGTGACCAAAGTAATAGCGTTCGTCATGTGAGAGGAGCCTGAACACGAGCAATCCGCTTCGAGTTCTTCGAACGTCTACCACCGGGTAACCGCCGTCGTAGCTGCCGCTGGTTTCGACCGCAGCCAGGGGGTACGGTGTTTCTCGCGTCTACGTTGTTTTCCGCTGTATCCCCGGGATTGGGGTGTCACTATTTTGCGCGAATCGCGCTGTTTACGCGACCAAGTCTCGGAATAGGTGTTGTCGGGTGAACGATAACAATCGCGAGAGTACAGGAGAGTCGGGGCTTGGCTCGCGGAAACGTGGTTACGGGAATTCTCGCGAGAACCGCTCGTTACCAGCTGGATACGAGGGGCTCTTGTTCCTGAGGTATCGTTCGATGTGGCCTATTACGCGAACGCCTTCGAATATAGCAACGCGAAGCGTGACAGTTATTGCGATCTCGATTTTTAGAAGCTCCCGTGGAGACAGTTTCTCTTCCTGTCAAATTACCGGTTTTTCGCCAACGGCAACCCCCATTCCGGAGAACTCCTGCCGTTCGAATAAATGGTTAATGTCTGGTAAATCAGCGGCTCGACGATCGAGTTATCGATGTGACAAACGCACGAGCGCAGGCAAACGCGCCGACCGAGCGTTTACGAATTCGTCATGCGTATTTGGTTGGGTAGCAACGTTTACTTAAGGGGGTTGCGCAGAGTCGTTCCCTGATGGCGGAGCAGTATCCGACCGCGCGTCGATCCCCGGGTAATTCCCCGGGTAAAATTATTCAATGCAAACGCGAGCTCGCGTCGCGGATCGACAATGCATCGCGTTACCAGCCTCCTTGCGTGCCTGTATTAACGCGTGCATAAACAAGCCGACGTGTATGGATATGAACGGGTCGCTCGCGAGATATGCGCGAAAACGCGAACAGTCAATGCGGGTGGATCTTATGCAAATGCTAATCAATCTTATTGGAACCATGGAAACGTTGAGCGGAATTAGTTAAGTTATTCAGAATGATATACACTTGTCGTTTCACTGTCTACGTACAACATATCTACGAATGGTTTTGAAATTTCCGAAAATTCTCTATTCTAAAGTTAGCGCGGAAGAAAGAAAGTTGAAATAGTTTCTATGTTACTTTGTACAGGTTTACACGTTCCTGCGTGATCGAACCCCTTTTTGGCATCGAGTATCCTTCAGTTTACACTTCTTCGAAGAAGCCTCGCACATTTTTCATCCCTCTTTGAACGAATTACGAGTAAATTGATTGATAAAAAGCAATCTCGGCACGATGATTATTTTTGAACATAGATAATTTAGTTTATCGATCCGATTGGATTGGTCGACAGCGTTAGGAATTATTTAGCATTCGGCGATGTTATATATTCGAGCAGACAATATTACGCGGTAGCGTGGCTAACAGGTGTTTGTTTTGTTCGAGCGAGGATTATACTGGATCCAATAATTGGATATCTTGCGTTCCGTGTTGTCTGCAGATGATATTCTAGTTTGCCGAGTTTGTTAAAGGCCGATTCGAGATATAAATGTAACAAGCTGTAATTCATAAGCGGCCGTGACAGTTCGCCGGTAATAAACGGTTCTAATCATTCAGAGGGGCGCATTATAGTGACGCTTGATTCAAAGGCTGGTATTCGAGAGGCTCGTGGAACAATTGGCATGACGTTTGATTAATGTTCGAGTATTTCGACGCGATGCTTATTGTCCGCGTGATAAATTAATTTCAAGACATAAACTAGAAAGTTAATTAGCAAAAGAGTTCATTCATATCTTCCCCATCGAAGGTGGAACGGTCTAAACAAGATTTACAAATTCCAATCGATTTCCTACGGTTTTTACGCCCCTCAAGAGGGAAGTTTAATCGAACTCGAGTAATTGATTACGCGTTAAAAGCCATTTAACAAGTGATAACTGTCTGACAATATCGTCAAGGAAGAGGCTATCGCGTAGTATCGCAATTTGGTTGACGAGACGATCCCGTTTCCCGTAGCGCGGTCCTTTATGACGCGATTTTTGATCGAAACCGATGCCTACCGTTTAAATTCTCGCCAGAGGGCTCCCATGGTACGCGTTCCAACGTTTCATCGTCCGTAAATTTGATGACTTCCGGGGCACGTCCCGCGATACGCGGTATTCCGGTGGCCGGTGAATTTTTGCGAAACTTTTATCGTTTACGCTATGCCCGCGGGAATCCTTGCCCGGGAACGGAATACGGGATGGCCTGGTGTTTGTCGAGGGGAGATTGGAATTCCAATCGATCGTGAAGCTTTATAGACCTCCTTATAGTTAGTCCGGGAATAATTCGAGCTGTATATCGATCAGTTCGATTCGTCGAAGCTCCTCCTGTGTCTTTACACGCGAGATTCGCTTCGTTTCATCGTTCTATTCTTCCCAGCAGCGAATCCAGGGTATACTCCGTCTATGCCATAAGTTCAACTCCACCTCGAGTATCACTCGACGATGTCCGCTTTCTTACTCTATCCCCGGGTGTCGCGCATCGTGCTCGGTTCCGCGAATCGGAGTAAACGAGTAACGAGAAAAAGCGACGGACATTCATGCGGCAAATCGATAGGGTCGCGCGTGATTAATCTCCGGCGCGAGCAGCGAAGGGCAATTTCCCGAGCTGCCGTTGTATCTAAGGTCGAGGAGAAAAAGGATAACGAGGTTAGAGTGCGGCTGGTCGCGAGGGGGGCACGGGCGGTCAGGTGGCAGGACGATTGATGAGGTGGCTATGAAAGCCAATAAAATCGCGACGCCGCGCGGCTACTGGCCGTGGACCATGGTCATAAATCGGCAAGTAGACCGATTAATTGACCACCGCCTTGCTTCTGCGCCCGTCCCATCGTCGGACCGTTGCGCCATCGTACGCGTCGCTGCTACGAACTTTTGTTCCCTGCGCTTCGGCCAATTTGCAGTAACTCGGCTACCACGGCCAGTGACTGACTAAACTGGAAATTTGCGGTTGCGGGAAAGAAAATATACGGGATCCGGGCGAGTTGCGGTGGCCCGGGCCTCAGGTACACCGCGCCTCCTGTTCGGGACCGGAATTAGGAAGAAAATCTATGTAGCGGTAATGGCTGGCGCGCTACCACCGGACGCGACCGGAAGATAGCTTCAATTGCTCGTCTGTTTTTCCTCCGTCGGAGGTAAAGTGGGTTACGTGGGTCGTGATACGTCACGTCTCGATATCGCATGATCCAAGCGTAAAAAGAATTTTAATTGTAACGAGAAACGTCGTCCCTTTCCGTATCCCTCTTGGTGTAACGGACGATAAACGAGAAAAGTCAAATTGTCTTTTAATTTCGGTAAGAACAATATTATGAGAAGATCCCTTGTTGAAGCCCCTCGCGGTGTCAAGTAGAAAATTGCCGGCAGACAGAGAACGATGGAAGGAAAGGGAATGAATGAAAGAGGGTCGCGAAAATCTGATAGTGTACCAAGGCAGGGATTAAAGTAAACCAGAAAGAACCGTGGCTGGTCTGAACGCGTGGTCATAGCGCGGAGGCGTTGAGACGGTGCCGTCGCAAAGGATCCGTCAGACATTCAGACGGCGCTCGAGGCCTTTGAAGTGGCCATTCTCCATGTGCACTCCGTGGGGTGGCTGATAACCCTGTTGTTTCACGGCATTTTTCAGTCCCGATGCTGAAAGTGTCGGCGGTGGCCGGTTTCAAAGCTCAAATACCTTGCGACATCGATCCAGCGAACGCCGGCGAGGTGGTGAGCATGGTTTTTTGGTACAAAGGCGAGAAGGACGGCGAGCCGATATATAGCCTGGACGCTCGCGGGAAATCGATAGCCGAGGCGTCCCTTTGGTCAGATCCGTACGTATTCGGGAAAAGGGCGACTATGAGGATAAACGTGGAACCCGCGAAATTGGTGATCGATCCCTTGGAGGCGGCCGACGCGGGGGTGTACAGGTGCAGGGTGGATTACAGGAATAGCCCGACAAGGAATCAGAAGGTTAACCTCACGGTGATAGGTGAGTGTGTGTATCTTCGTTTTCTTCCTCTTCCTCTTCCTCTTTCTCGCTGCGATGATCAACTGCGGTGATTAATTGCTTTCCCTCATTCTTATTCGATTTCGTACTGTGTTCATTGAGATATTCACAATTGGAGATCTGTAAACGCACGTCAGCGAAATTATTGAATAGATTTGAAAAAGAACGCGTCCACCTTGCACGATTTACATGTACGAATCCACTGTTACGGCAGTGCCACCGAACAAGCCAGTGATTTACACCAGCGACGGCAGGAGTTTGGAGAAGGTGTCGCAGCCTTTCAACGAGGGCAGCCAGTTGTCCTTATTATGCGAGGTGATCGGTGGTTCGCCACCGCCGAGGGTCACGTGGCATTTCGAGGGGAAATTGTTAGACGACACGTACACGCTGGAGCACGGGGACATCACGATAAATCGTCTCGATATTTCGAACGTCACCAGGGAGTTCCTCCGCGCCAGGCTAATTTGCCGGGCGAAGAACACGCATCTTGTGCCTCCTCTCGGCTCCGACATTATTTTGGATGTTAATCGTAAGTAAGAAACTGTTCACGAACTTGTTAATTGCCGCGCCGAATGTTTGCTTCTCGTTAAGGACTATATGTTCATTTTGCGAAGCCGTTGGTCGTTTTCACCGGGCATTAATAAACTGACACGTTTACGTAAACATGGCGATACGGAAAGACAAATATATCGGGTGCGCGCGTGGTAAAGTCGAGGTTGCTAGCGCCGCGGACGGTCTTCCCAACAGCTCGGGTGAGATGTTCCGAATTAGGGTAGTCGCGTAACGATGCGCTGAGAAATTTATTCGAACGAGAACGAATCGGTTGTTTTATGAGGAGGAAAAAATCGTTTCCGAAGATAAGGTCCTTGGTTAGATGATTCTGGGTAAAGTTTTCGGGAGGAAAGTTGCAACGAAGTTTATGTAGCGTGAGATTAAAAGACGATGGCGCTGGGGCAATGAATATTCGCATACGTAAACATTATTTCATTTCGGAGAATCGAGTGTATGTGACCTCTCTCGTTTAAATAACGAGGACAATTTAATTATTCAGAAATACTGTTACAGCGTAGCACGTTTATACTTAGATAAATACACCGATGCCGTAACATTTTATTGCTCGCGAGACTGTTTCGAAATAAGCTATACAGCTTATCGAAACGGCAATTCCATCGGAATCGAATAAGAAGCATATTCTTCGGCCGAAATTGAACTGTGATAAACATCGTTTCCGTATCGATTGAACGACTTCCTCCGGGTTTCAGTGAAACCGTTGGTGGTGAACGTAACGAACAAACGGTCGCACTTGTCGGCGCTAAGGACGTACGAGATCGAGTGCGTCAGTTCTGGCTCGAGACCGGAAGCTGTGATCACCTGGTGGAAGGGGAGCCACCAGGTCATACACATGGCTAGAAATGTGAGTATAACATTTTTGAATGTACGCTCGTCACGTTCGTTCGCGACTGGCACGCGGTGGGCAAACGCGAGTTTCGATTTTGAGTTCTTCGTAGTTTGTAGATAGTCCAAACATCACAAGAAGCGTGCTTAGTTACGTGGCGATCATGGAGGACAACGGGAAGAGTCTGACCTGCCGGGCGGAGAACCCAGTGGTGCGCGATAGCGCTCTGGAGGACAGATGGCAGCTTCTGATTTACTGTGAGCGAAGTGAAATTTTTCTTCGAATAGATTTCACGTTCTTTTCCTGTTAATTCTGCTTACAAAATGTAAAAAGAAATTATCCGTCAACTGGAAGCTTCAAAATTGTTTACGGATAATTTTAGGTGATAAACGCTTCTCGCTTGCTTTCGAATCGGGCGTCTTTTAAAATATCTTTTAAAATATATAGAGAAATGAATCAGAGGGAGAGTGGAAGTTAAATTATTCAAATATTGGTGGTAGCTCTGCCTCTCTAATGGCGGTAATACCGAGTCTATTGCATTCGCTTAAATTATTTCTACATTTTATCGGCGTTCCCATCCCCGTTCTCCAATAATGGCGGCAATACCGATTCCGGCGCATTCGCTTAAATTACTTCCACGGTTAGCCTCGCATTGATTTATCGGACGTAAAATTCGCAGACGCGCCTATAGTGAGCATCAAGCTAGGCTCGAGTCTGAAAGCGGACGACATAAACGAGGGCGACGACGTCTATTTCGAATGCAACGTTCATGCGAATCCGGAGGCGTACAAACTGGTATGGTACAAAGACGGCAAGGAGCTGCATCAGAACGCGACTGCTCGAATTTTTCTCCCAAGCGGGCAATCTCTGGTTTTGCGAAGCGTGACCAGAAATTCTGCGGGCGAATATTCTTGCATGGCAGCCAATGTCGAGGGGAAATCCACCAGTAGACCGGTAATGTTGGATATAATGTGTGAGTAAAATTATACGCAATTTTTAACCTACCGCGTTCGGTTGTAAAGCTGGAAGGACTGAATTGATACCCGTGGCGAACGACAAATTCGAATGTTTCACGAGAATTTCCTATTCCTCTCGCGGAATCGCAAGATCGCACTCATAATCGAAAAGAAAAGGGGTCGCGTTTAGATGGGACGCTCGAGCCGTGCCTTGTCGCACTTTCAGACGCGCCGATCTGCAAGGACGGCTCCTCCACCCAAGTGGTAGGCGCCTTGAAGCACGAGACGATCTCGCTGGTCTGCGGTGTACAATCGAAACCGCCGCCCATCACTTTCCACTGGACGTTCAACAATTCCGGCGAGCTGATGAACGTGCCTGCTGACAGATTCACGCAGGTGAAGCCCCTCAGCCTGATCACCAATCATTGGCACGGGTCCAGGCTGAATTACACGCCTGCGACCGATATGGACTACGGGACGGTCGCCTGCTGGGCGAAGAACCGGATAGGCGTCCAGAAGACGCCGTGCCTCTTCCAGATCATCATCGCCGGGAAACCGTATCCCCTGCAGAACTGCACGGCCGTCCAATCGACTGGCCCGTACGCGTATCGATTGGGTAAGTGAGATCGGCACGCCCACCTTCGCATTTAAATACCGGCGGCTGCGCCATCACGATCGGCTGTCGCGTACGAACGATACCGGATCACGTTCGACAGCCTCGCGGCGAGTTCAACAGCTTCTTTCCCAGCGTCCTCCCTCGGCGGCAGACAAGGCGTTCGCTCGTGCGTGAAAACGATCGTGAAATTACGCGACCCCTTTGGGGATCGATCGTCGCACGCTTCGAGGAGCCCCCGGTTTTTCGTTACCGAAAAGCGACACCGGAGATGGGATGTTCGACGCTGTTTCCTCGCCGTTCACCCGCTCGATGCGCGTCGAACGTTGTTAACCTGCTGTCCGTTAAATTACGTTCTCTAGCGTTTCTCTGTCCGTGTATTTTCGTCCCTCTTTTCTTTCGTCACGAACGTTCTCTTTCTATGAAATTCCATCCGTTCCTCCGTGAAATGGACAGCGTCATCCAATAATTTGTCCCCGCGTTCTGCCACGAAACAGGTCACGAGGACTTTAAAGCCACCGACTCGAGGGACGCGGACTGGCTGATCGTCAGATGCGCCGAAGGATTTGACGGCGGTTTGCCCTTAACTAATTACGAACTCGAGGTGTATAGCGAGGAGAATGTTTATCACGTCAATACCATCTACCTGAACCACACAGAGAGATCCAGTTCGTTCGGCCCGGTTTTTGAGGTTCCCGGTTTGGAGCCGGGTCGTAAATACAGGCTCCATTTGTACGCTGTCAATGCTAAGGGACGGAGCGATCCTGTCGTCCTTGAACCGGTCACGCTCAAAGCAGTCGCTATGTATACCACCGGTGAGTTCTACGAATATACTTCGTACCTATCGACGGGGATATCGTCGAGTTCTTGAAGCATGGGAACTTGTTCGTTGCACGCTTTACTTTGCATACAATTAGCACACCTTTCGAAACA
The DNA here is from genome assembly GCF_050948175.1 of Xylocopa sonorina. Taxonomy (NCBI): domain Eukaryota; kingdom Metazoa; phylum Arthropoda; class Insecta; order Hymenoptera; family Apidae; genus Xylocopa; species Xylocopa sonorina. The sequence goes on along the minus strand of NC_135196.1, from coordinate 10,285,418 downwards.
TTTAGACGCACGCTAATTAATAATTTACAATTCGCAACTAGTCAGATAGAGCAACGTTTGGTGTCTAATTATTTCGTTTCTCGTCAATTCGAGAGTAATACTCTCTCTCTCTCTCGGTCGTTAAAGCGATCGCAAAGCCCCAAAGAACCGACGCCACAGTCATACTCGAGGCGGAAACGGGGCGGCTGGGCATGATCGAGGTCCTTTGGCCAAAGGGTAACGCGTTCTCGACATTCGTTACGCGTCTCGATTACCCGGAATTGTATCGCGAGTTCAACGACCCATGACACAGCGCCTTGGTGCCCGCGTTCATGGACGCAATTATACCCGTATTCGCGATAATTTCAAGCTCTCTTTCCCCGTGCCGCTTTACTCCTTCGGTTGGGCACGTTTCTTCGTATCCTCCTTTTCCGCGGAGGCTGAATTAAAATCCCATAAAGAGCGAGTCCCTTTCCTCGCTGCTGTCTCATTCGGGGCGCATTTATCGCCTTTAATTTCCATCCTCATGCTTTATTCATGCCGGTCTGTGGACGATTTCGCCTCTGTGTGGGAACGTTCGCGCGCCACCACCGCCTGGCTCGCGTGCACGTACACGCGCCCTTGTCCCGGGCACGTTCGCAACACGGGCTCATCTTGGATCTCGGTTGTATACGTTCCACTGATAATGCGGAGCTGTCCTGGACCACCTCCAACCCTCCCAACCCCAACCTACGCGAACCTCTTCGAATCCGTTTCAACCGGTTCCTCCGAGTCCCTGTCATTTCCTGCTAACGCGTCCCTATAAGGACCGTGGGATTACAATTTTATAAACGATTGCCTTCGATCAACTAAATTTATCCCATTACTTCGTTTCAATTCTTTTTCTTTTATTTTTTCATTAGAAAGGCGTCGTCGAAATTGGATTTAATCGTCCGGTTTTCAGGATTTTTATAAATTCAGCTTTTCATTGATAAGGTTGTGCCCGCGAGGAACTGTACGTGGTACGCGTGGGTACACGTTCTGAAACAATTCCTCTGGAGGAACGTAGAAACGATCTTATCCTCCAACGTCGCCCGTTTCTTCCATAATTATGTTTAAAGTTGGTCCGTTGTATCAGGAAGTATTTACCCTGATTACAAATTGGCTGTAAACGTAAGCTGTAGAGGAATCGAATTATCCAGGTATATGTTTGCCTCGGAATGGATACGTAGCCATCCGCGTCGGTGTAGACCGAAGGAGCGGGGCGTGTACATGCGAAACGTTCGTTGGCTAACGAACCAAAGCGCTTTCTGAATGCCAAAGAGCTTGGCCATCGTCGTCAGTGGTCTGCTCTAGCCCCTTTCGTTCTTAATCTTTGCTGCCGGAAGTTCTTTACGTTTCCTTCGTGATCCAATAAATAGAGGCAGACGAGGATCTCGTTTGCCGGACACGTCTGGAACGCCTTCCTCCAGACGACGTTATCGTTCCCGATTCGAATGTTCGCCTCGAATCAAGACTGGCCGAGACGCAGACAAATTGGCATGTTGCTATTTTTACCGCAAAGACGCGAAGGTATGCGATGCGCTTAATACAGCGACAGATTAAATAGCATGCATGATTTCCGTGTACTTTGTCGTTGCAAGTTCATTTCTATTATTTCCATGGATATCATTTTATCAACATTACAGATAACACACTAGTAGAGACGAGATCAATTAGAATACGTAGATCTATTCAATAAATTTCGTATCCATTTGCAATATACTTTCTTCTATCGCTACAAACTATCATCGAAAAAAAGAAAAAAAAAAAAATAAAGACAATCCTCGTATCGTTTCAATTCGAATCGACGAGCCCTTCGGACGAGCTCCACGGTTAATTAAATCATCGTGGTTCCATTACAAAATTCACCGGGGGCCGGTGAAACGAGTCTTAATTACGTTTCTAATTGCGCGAGCGTAGCCGCGGCACGTCGCGATGAAATTTCGCGACTGTTCAATAACGAAAATTCAATTACCGCGCGAACTTAAAAGCCACGGTTATACGCGGGGCCAGCGATCGGGCAGCGAAAACGGGGACACCGGGGACAGCCCCGTCGGTTCCACGCGGCGCACGTTAACGGCCGTCAGCAATTTTAAAAGGCTCGTTAGAACCGAGCCGCTGATAACGAGTGCCAGCACGTGGCCCCTCGAACGGGGGAAAACCTCGGACCGTCGAGATCCCGGTAACGATTGTCTTCGCGTCGGTCACGTTTCCTTTTGTCCTTAGATCGCGGTACGTCCGACGACGGCATGGACTACAGCCTGCTGGTCGCCTGTTTCGCCGGCAGCGTCACGGCCGTCTGCATTCTGATATTCGGGATAACGGTGACCCTCTACCGTCGCAGCCATCCGATGCAACCGTTGAAGGCGCACACGAAAGTGGTCCAGTACGGGAACAAAGACGACAGAGTGGCGATAGCGCCGTTGAACAAAGAGTCGAGGGCCGAGATCAAGGGACAAATGGCGAACGATACGGCGGACGACGACCCGGACGTGATCCCAAGCAAGATGGAGAACAGGCCGGATATCTTCGAGCCGAAATACGAGACCGTCAAGTCCGAGAGGACGAAGGATCTCAGTCATCTCGAGGAACTCGATTATCCGTCACCGTCTCCGAAGCTGCACACAAAGGACTCGTGGATCTATCCGAACGGCTACGTCGAGAAGGTGGAGAAAAGCCTGAGCCCGCTAAGACCTAGCACGCTTCCGGTCCACCGTAGCCACGATATTTACACGAGAAGTTCGCGCGTCCAAGAAAGCTGTATATAGACGCTCGTGGTGGTCCCCTGGCGACCAGTGCTACGGCGATTCACCTTGGTTAAAGTCGATCCTCGGCTACTCGTTCATCGGAACTGGTCGCGCGAACGTGTTAGATTTAACGCCGATTGGATGATGGTCGGTTGGTGGTTGTTTGTTGGATCCTGATTGTTCAGCTAGCTTCTCGAATCGTTTTCGATGCGTTTGGTAACGATTCGGGAGGTGATCATGATGTGTCTGAGATTTCGAAGAGTACAATGCGAACTGTTGGATGAGATCTTGTTGGTTCTCCGTTCCAGTAACGGTGTTAACGGATGGATGCGCCTCGGTTTAGCGTGCCATCGCGAAACTACTGTCGATTCATGCCAAAAGCGTCGGAATATGATAAATGACGTTTGTAAATAGACAATAAGTATCGTTAAGATTCCTGCCCTAACAGTCGAAGTCTTGCTCTTATTTTTCACCTAGACTATAATTAATCGTAAATATGAATGTGAAAAGGGATGGATAGGGACGATGCGGAGCGTTCACGGTCGCCGTGGCAATTGTACATAGACAATAAATGTCCTTCCTTGAATGTTCGTCTCCCAGCCGGAAGCTTCCTGTACTCCCGATCACATCGTCGGTACTGTGGTTTCGTGTTGAACATTGTTTCGTCGGAATACTTGGTGTAACTGTGAGAGGATGACCGCGTCTCGTTTACGGCCGCGTAGACGCTTGTTCGATCGATCGATCGAACCTTTTAACGAGCATGTAAACGTTTGTATATATGGATAATAAACTTCGTTGTTTAATAACTTGGAACGAAATTTGCTGGTTCCTTAGGTGCGCGACGATGGAATATAGGTGAGTAATAGCGTCTGTACGGTTTGATATCTTCTTTTCCCCAGAAATTTAGCAATTCCACGATTGGCGAAGTTTATATTTCTGACGAGTACTAAAATATGCGTTGAATGGAAAAAAAAAGAAGAGAAACACTGTACGCAAACGCATGTCCCTTATTACAATTTAAAAAAGTAGTTTCCCTTTTTCAGGTTTTCGATTATCCCCCTGCCAAATCGTATTCATGTAAAAGTATATGAGGCGCTACCGAAAAGTTCGTGAAATTCATGAATAAATAAAATTGCATCTTATTCACCGCTGTTACCTTCGCGGTTCTCTTGGAAGCGAACGTACCGATCCCAACGTTTCTGCCACAAATGAAATGCATCCCGGTACTCCATTTCACCGGATACGTTTAGCACAGCCGCGATGCAGCTTCAGCCGCCTCTGTTGTGCGAAATTTTCGCCGTTTCGGCTTGATTTTCATCCCACGAAGGAGAAAGAAGTCGCGTGAAACTAAGTCGGGCGAGGGTGATGGATAAGGAGCAGCTGTCGTGTTGTTTCTGCTCCAAAAATGCTGCGCGACGAAGGCGACGTGTGCTTTCGCGTTACGTATCACGATGAAACATCCAATTGGAGATGTGCTCTTTCTTTCGACAATATACATTCACAGTCATCGCGAGATAATCCCATAAGATTAGACGATTTGTCAAAATAGCATTTGAGGAATTAGTGACATCTCACATCATTTGAGACGATTTGTCGATCGATTTTCAATCGATTCTAGAACATTTCGAAACCAGTTCAAGTATTATTACTAGCCTTCCTTATCATTTTGAATGTTTCACGGCGAACGATGCCAACCTTCCATATCGATCGCCGCGAAATTCCAACATACAGTTGCGTCAACATTTGAGTTCTCGCGTTCGTGCTCGAAGAAACGCAGCTGAATTTTCGAACACCCCTATATATAACTGATCATTTAACTTCATCATACTCCTAATTTCCTATCTAAACGAAGCTCGAGTATCGTCGGCAAAATCTTGTGTAAAATACCGATATATTGTTAAACTACCCTTGAAAAAGAACACGTCTCGAGGGGCAATATTTAAAATCCTGTCCGTAAGCCTCTTAACGCCAAAGACACTGAAGTCCTCCGGGTGATCACTGTAAACAGGACTTTACATAAATTTCAATTGCAGCCACCGCTTGACAGGGGACTGTTTCTCTTCCATTAACTCTTCGACGTTTCGGGGCGTTGTTGACTGATTCTGGACGCATCGACGGCGATTTGCCGGACCGATAGATATTTCAGTAAGCCGCTTATCCCTCGCCGCGGATCTACAGATTTCTGTGCGATGGATGTGGCCGTCTGTGTGTGCAGTGCGTTCAACGGACAGCGGCGACGCGTATGCACCCACCGCGTCGGCCAGATTTCAGTCTGCACGCGGTTTGACGTTCCAGCAGAGACCCAGAAGGTGATGGCCGACGATAAATCATGTCGTTGGAACAACGTTCGTACAGTGAATCTCGTTTCGACCAACGGTGGAAATAAACTACCAGCGATCTATTCTCTTCGTCGAGTGGAAGTCGGCGCGCTGAATTTGCCGGTTCGTTCGTCGTAGGGGTAGTTTTCCGCCGTTACGCCGCGTTTGAGGTAATTAAAGATGAAATTTATCGTAATTGCAACGATTACAACTTAGAAATTGAAGTATCAATTTACAGGTGTAACGTCTAGAGGGGTTGTAAAATATTTTCCAGCCAGTTCGAAGTGTAATGAATGAAAACTTTCATAATTACAATATGAGAGAGGGATAGGAGTTACAGCGGATTAGTTTTAATCTTCCGTTTTACTTTTACTTAACTCGTTTGTTCGTTCAGAATTCAAAACACATTTCTACCATTAATCTCACAAGCGCGGATTAGCAAGGCGGGTTTTATGTTTAATATTGATGGTAACATCCGGTAGAAGCTTTTTCTTTTCCCGTGTCCTGAAATTCTTCCGGGAGTTTTCTGATTATGATAATATCGAAGAGGTAATTATTGGAGGAAAGTAGTCAAATATGGAATACCATTTTGTTTCTTGAATATCATTATTATTCAGATGTGCTTGAATGAAGAAACGTAACTTCTTTAAAACTTTTAATACACCTGCAAACCTCCATTTTACGAAGTCAAGCAGTGATCAACGGAACTGGAATGTTATTTAGCAACTTCATTGTTTGATCCGAGATGTTATCAATTCAGACTGTTGCGAAAACTTTATTACAAACTCATTCAGCGTTGTAATTAAAAGTTTTGTTGACGTTTCAAGTGCAGTGGAAGAGCACTGTTTACGTAAAGGGGATGGTATTAATTAATTTCATAAAACAGTGGATACACAATAATTTTACAGCGATGTAGTCGTGCGTAGAATCGGCACAGTCTACGTTTCCCCTCGAGGATGTTTGTCATTATTCCCCTTCATTTTGTTCACTTCGTTCGTGCCTCTTCTGGTAGAAAAATAATTGTCTCCAATTTTCTCTCCTCTTAGCTTCTAAATTATATTAAAAATCATGATCGCGCGTTGTTTATACCTCAACTTCTAAAGAATAATTCGCGTTAAATTATCTTCGATACTTGCGTTGCTTTAAACAATGCGCCAAGCCGAAGAATTTCATCCGATGGAATGTTAACTCTCGATCAATAGAGGTATTCCCGTTAGCCAATAAAATTCTTCGTAAATGTTAAATTCTTCGCCACCCATAAAATCTAGTTCAAAGGTCTCGCTACTTTTTCGAAACTAAAGTATAATAACTGGTAACTTCAGTTACGAACTATCATCAACACATGTAGCAAAAAAGTAAAAGTTTAAGTAACGTAATAAAGAAGTCGGACATTTACAATTAGTATGAACACGAACTGAACGATTGAGGAACTCAATACTGTGCGAAACTGATGTATTTTTACAGGATTTTAAAATAAAAATTTAATCACTTATGATGTTATTATCTTTTACATCGATTTTCTATTCGTTCTTTTCATCCAAAGGACGCTACCCACCATTTTGGTTACGGTGAACAGTTTCCTCCGGCGGAATATTACCGGATCTGGGCGAGTAACCCAGCCAACTATAACCTATAGGCGTATCATCGCCTCGAGACAGTATTTTCGTCGGGAACCGAGACGCTGATATAGCGGGCCGGCTCTTTCGTGCTTGTTCCAAAATTTATGACAGACGCCCTAACGTTTTGGGGCCTCGTAAATTCAGCTCGCTCACGCCAGGGACGGCGGACGTGTGTTTTCCTTTCCAGGGAACGATTTTCACGATTAGTCGCTGGAACTCCGTGGAACTTTCCTTTTCGCGGCAATCGTTATTTCGCGCCATATACACGGGCCAGGAAGTGGTTTCACGAGTTCGAAATATTACACGTATATGCTTTTACCATATTTTAGGCGCGCGCCACGGAGTTCCGTTGGATCCTTGCGTTCCACGCTAATTGAAAGCCCCAAGTTTTCTTGTTAAATGCCTGGAATTAATAAATTGCATTAATTGCGGTGTCAGACGTGAAGCCCGCGGTCGGGTTTCAGATACGAAGAATAGAGGTAACGAATTTAGCTTCAGGATCGCGCGACGTTCACTCGGAATTGTTACAAGTTTGATACACACTGCTTGATATCAAATTATGTCGATTAAATTAAATCGCAGCAACGGTGTCCGACAGAATCACTGGTCGTGGCCGCAGAAAACTGATTATGGATATAAATATCGCTATTTCATTTTGTTCGTCGTCCACTTTTAACGCTAAACTAGTAACGTACATATAGACGACGAGTCGAGAGATGAACGCAGATAAATGGTGGATTTGGCTAAGCTAATTACGATATTTCGCGGTCGCTGATTTGAAAATTTAATAAAAGGGAGTGGAAGAAATGAAACTAAATCACCGCATTGTTCCATTCGTTTTATCGCCATTTTCATTTGGCCAGCCTCCTTCTCTTCTGCGCCTTGTGGATCCAAGCGTCATCCATCGTGGCGGAAGACTAATATCCGCATTAAAAATTTAATTAAAAACCTGTACCAAGTGATTCGTTTCTGCCGCTGTGGTAGATCGGGTTGGAGATGACGTCTTAATGATACTCATTAAGCTGTAATGAGTTGTGCTCGCGAAGATACGTCTGCGTGTTTGGCGATCTGAAAAAGTGGCGCAAGAGGAAGCTTATTTTCGGTTGTACTTATCGGTTGTGTCTGCAGTTGATCGTGCGGTTAATCAAATTTATTTTTACGAACGACAGATGTATATGCAAAAATATGCACGAGTTAAACAATATTACATATGGAAACTAACAAAAGATAGTAATCTGTACTTCAATATTCTTCAATGAGTTCACTACGTGTCCAGCCAACAAATTCGTGTAACGTGACAGAGGGAGAAGCTGCCATCAACCGTAGTCAGTGTCCATGACCACGAAACGAGAGCAACCTTGACAAAACTACAGGTAAACCTCGCAAATTAGATGCATCAAGATATTATTAAAAGCTAAATATAGATGGCCACGGTGCGATAATGTGATGTGAAAATTGACTTTAGTCCCATCGTGACATTTTTGCACAGTGTTCAGTTGTCTCGAATTGTTCGACGTTATTCCAAGTGAGCAGCAATACATTTTTTCTCACGAGTCAAAGTGCATCCTGTACATCCATCCTTCAATCTCATTTCGGTCTGACAAACTGCTCGCGGCTTCCCAAGCAACAGAGATCTACCAATTCGATCCTCGTAAAAGTTTCAAAGGGTAACGCTTTCGTGCCGCCACGACCGTAAATCCCACAGGGCGCGTAGTTACATCGCAGCTAAACGAAATATATCTCTTCATTGACACGGTTCGTTTCGAAATATCTCTCGACTCTATCCGCGAAGATTTGTATTATTCCTGAAAGAAAAGGCCGCGGGAGGAGAGGGCAAAGGTGCACACCAGGGAAAGCTATCTCTCTCTACTTCTTGTTCCAATCGATCTCTGGGCGTTGGTGATGGACAAAAAGGCGAGGGTGCTGTTGAGATCGAGTGATCCGCGAAATTTGTGGTTGCAGTTGTTGCATACAAATTTCTAGTGCGAAGGATATCGTACAATTTTAGATCGAAAATAAAAGTTGAAAATGTGGAACATTTTAACGTGTTTTAATTATTTTTTTTGTATGTATTCCTTTTAATACTGTTACCATAGCACGGTCGTGTAGCTACTGATACACTTAAATATTTGAATACATTTGATATTTACATTTTGATGACAGTGAACCAAAAATAGGTGTATTACCATTCTTATCTGGCGTGTTTCGACCCAGGACCACTGAATTTTGAATAATATCTTCACTGTGGGAGCATACTACATATATTTTTACGAGAATAGTATATTAAAATTTACCATTTTTTCAAGGTCTCCATTCTTAATAAGTTTCCTGAAGTTACCTCTCCAAAAGTAGTCTTCAGCGTAGAAGGTAAAATTTCAAAACATTTTATGTAACAAGAAATGGCTCAATCTAGCGAGAAAAAGAAGAAAAAGATTCACTGCAAACGTGCGACTAAATAAAACAACACAAAGAATATATATTGGATAAAAATATGAACGATTATACCTTCTTCTAATTTGTAGCGTATTCTATTATATACGTATATCTTGTTTGAGATAGATTTCGTAAACTGTTATCAAACACAGCGCCACACCCTCTCTTTCAAGGAATGGAAACGAAAATATTGTTGCTCGACGTCGTTTCGCAGCCAAAATTCAATTCTTTCCGGCGAGAGCATCCTCTCCTTTGATACCTCCGCTTTTCCGAAGTTGAAGCGAAATAAGGGACGCGCGCGAAACTCGAGCGGGTGTCTTACATTTTCGCGTTGGCGGATGGGGAGGTCTTCTCTTCCGGCCTGTCACAGGTACCAGAGCCCTACTAAATATTCATCCATTTACATACCGATGCATAATAATTACAACGGATTCAAAGTGTACGACAGAGTGGCTGTCTTGTCTCTGCCATGTTTCGCATTACCTCCATCGTCGAAAGCACGATTCAAAGAGTACCAGATACTAGTTGCTAGTTTCAAAAGGTAAGTATTCGCTTTCAGATAATTAGATTTACAGTCAAGATCGGAGGCTTTCGCGATATATTTCGATATAGCTAATCGCAGCTGCTCGATACAATTAATTTTGTACCTTGCCATCGTACCTCACGTGTGTTATATTGGTTATCAAAATATAACACTTTCCACTTTGCTTTTGACACTTTACCGTGCTACAATAATCAAAGTATGGATATAAACTCGAGAAGGAGACGAAGAAAAACTCACGCGATATGTATGTACAATCTGCAATAGACATGCTACTAACCGTATCCTTGAATGTATCGCATCCATGCATTTTCCATTTATTTTACTGGAACGTAATCCTCCTACTCTCGAGACTTTAGCTGCGTATATGCGAATGCTTGTAGGAAAAATTGTATCTCCTTAGCTTCCACTAAGATGCAACCTCACGTCGACGAATAGGAACGTTTTACGTGACTACGATTTTAATACCACACATATATGATGACACGCAATAAACATTCTCTGCTCTGTGCTTTCTATTAAAACAAATTCCACTTTCTTCGTTGCCTGATATTTGCGATTTCGATTCAGGTGGCATCAAGTCGCGCGCGTTTCCAATTTGTTGAACTTTATTCCAGTAGTTGTCAAGTAACGTTAAATTTACAGTACAGCTTCCGTTTTCAAAAGTTCATGCGGCAATTGAAAATTCTTGCGTGTTGCCAGATATTCTCGAAACAATGTCTCGATGTACTCGGCTCATATCGTAACTTTTGAAGTCGATTTAACGCTTAAGCTTTGCTGTTCTCTCCGCTTTGCGAAGAATTAGTTACAAAAATTTGTATTCACAGCAAAATTCTTTCCATCGGTTCAAACCCTGTTTCTATCTTTTGGCTTCTCTCTTTTATTTGCCATTATTGATCGTTTACTTTTCATGCACTACGATATTAGTTGCGAATGAACAGCTGTTTGGAGACACATGTGAGAATCTAAAATTTCGCGCAATATCCAAATTATTCCTCGCGATATGTTTTGACGCCAAACGACTACAGTTCTTCTTCGAAATAAACTATGCGACGAAAGGATCCTCCGAGACGCAGAAAAACTGGACACTGGGGAATAAGAAGGAGCGCAAGTAAGCCAATACATTATCGCAAATGTCTTAACCTTATGAAATTAATAAACTTTCCAAGTAACTAAATATGTGGCTTAAAAATATGCAAATGTGACGTTAAGCTTTCCGACAATTAATCGACTTCTATTTTTAAGCAAGATCGATTCATATATTTTTAATACGTGTCTATTCCTGTGCAATATAAATATGTTCATAAAGGTTAATTCATGTTATAAATGATATTTTACGTACATTTTATTTCTGTTCTATCAGTAGGATATAAATTAACTTAGTAAGTTAAAATTTGCTCTTAGCCGTCTAATAAAATGAATTCAGAAATAAATTACAAAAAAGAATAGTAAGTAATGTAAATTTCTTAGAGATAATTTCCAGATGCTTTGTGAAAACCTGCGAAATGTATAAAAGTATTCGACTTTCAGAGTACCATTACTAGCCTATACGTATATCTGTTCTCGCCAACGCTAACGCTTAGCGCGAGCATTCGTATCGACGCACATTTATATCCAGCTATCCTCGAAATCCTCGAGCGTCCTTTTCCCTTCTTCCACGGACACGTAAAACGTCCGTTCACGCACAACCATTAAGCCTGACGAAATTGTCGCGAGAATCGTCGTAAACGACGAGTGTATTGGGTGTTCTTCCGTTGGAAGCGCAACGTCGAGGCATCCGACGAAAAATGCAGCGCACGGCGCGGCTGGAACGCGAAGGGGCTGGCGGGGGTGGCTAGAAATCACGGTAAAAGGAGAGGCAGAAGGGTGTAGACGCTGATGGAAGGGTGCCAGGCCGAAGTGGTCTCGCACTTTACGAGATGAGATACACCCACGCCTATAAAAAGGCAACCGCACCTATATGTACGCGATATGCCGCCCCCGCGAGTCGTCGCTCAAGGCTACCGCCGCGATTGCGATTGAAAATCGTCGAGGGGCTCTCGATTCGTCGCCCGTACGGAATCCCTTCGTCGTTCCGTCCATTTTCTTCGCGAATCGACGTTTTTACGCGCGCGCCCCTGGAAGAGAAGCGAAAAGACGTTCGAATGAAAAATTGTCGAAAATTTGCGCGAGGGATTGTCTCGCGATGCACCCTCGCGCAACGAAACGCTACGAAAGAAACTTCTTTGTGATTCTAGATAACTGTGTGAAATCTATACCTCATTTTGAATCACGTGATCACAATTGTCTTCTCGTTACATTTGTGACCACAATATACAGATCAGACGTACGTGATCTCAAAGAAAGCGGAGGCGATCCTTTCGACCGTCTTAGCAGACATCCTCGAGGGATCTTTGGAGGATGCGAGGAACCTAGCAGTGAGCGCTGGCAAAACTAGTCTGACCCAAGAAGACATGGAAAGATCGTTGAGGAACCTCTGCCTACGTTTGAGCACGGTGCCCGCGCACAATATACGATTCCCTGGACCTAACCCGTGGGGTGACGACTGTTGCGAGGACAGGAGAGGCTCCGTAGCCTTGTCCAAGGTTGGTCGCGCGAAGAAAGACGGATAGAACGAGGGACCATCCCTCGTCGATAAACAAAATAGGTTGTTTCAGAGGGCTCGCAGCGTCACTGCGGAAGCTCATCGCGCTGTCACGGAGACTGCAGCCGCAAAATAGTAACGATCTATCGAAATCTACGTTTCTTTCGGTAATTGTGTGCCATGGTTGACGGTACTCGTGAATTTCTTCCCTTAAGTGAGTCTCCGTCCGTGGAATTCCTGCGAGTCTATGTCTCGTGAAAAATAAAAAATGTTTCCACCTGAGAGACGTTTTTATTTTCGTGTAGCTCGAACTGTGGGGGTGTCATTTGTTTGAGAAGTAATATTGCGCTGATTTTCATAATTTTTTTAGTTACTACATCTCTGAGGAATGTATGGATACCTTTAAAACGTTTGAAGGTACACTTTCAGCGATGGTTGCGGATCACGTTTGAATCTCGTTACTATATCAGAGATTGTGTCTGGGAATTTGGAGCGCGGCGGAAATTGTACGGTAATAAATAGATTTCATCGTCTAAATAAGGACCGCGGAACCTATAAATAGTATCATCGATCGGATACAATATGGCACCACGTGTAAACAATTATTGATAAATGCCAGTTAACGGAACCCGATAGCATTTAATATCAATAACGTAACGCAAATAGCCAAGTGCGGTGAATAATAACGGCACGTATTTCAGCACTTAAAATTTTCCAATTTGACGATACCTCAAACAGCTGTTTATCAGAGATTGTTTGGTAATTTACAATATCGCCAGGCTTAATACACATCGTGAATTGTAAAACGTGCTGAATATTAATCAAACGGCATTGGAGAGCTTTATCTACTTCGCGCTTTAATCCTATTCCGAATACCTTTTCTGATATATTCACTGGATGAATTTTAGCACCCGTGTAAGCTGATTCACCGTTTAATTTATAGGTTTTTACGAAAATGCTGAAATAACCAATGCAAAGTTGCATTTATTGGTGAAGTCGTATCGATGGTTTGATTGACATTTAGATATTTATAATTTAAATTGAATTTCTGATATAGTTTTCTTATTTTGCTTTTCCTGCTCTGAGCAGGGCATTATCAAAATTACCCTTTAATTTAAACGCTGTCGTTAAATATATCCTATTTCAACTAATTACCTTAATAAATCGCTTTTCAACGTCGTTTAAGGGTATATCTAAACATAACTCGCCACATTTTCATTTATAATTTTAATTTGAGCCTTAAAAACTTGAATTTCTTAATACGAAAGAATTTCAATAGAGGGTAGTCTCTAAGAACTAACTTTAACTTTAGCAAGATTTTATCAGCTTATTGATCCATCGAAGCGATTAAAATAAAAACCCAAATAGTTTCGTTACTTGTAATTATAACATTTGGTTTACTCGAGATTTAAGGAAACTCGAAACACGTATGTAATACGATATTGTTAATGCAGATATTTTTCGAAAATTACAGCGAGGCGTTCTAATTAACGTTACGCGTCACGGTATATTTTTGGCATGTTTTCTGACTGTTCCAGTGTCCACCAACGAAGCAGTCGATTTTTACGCATCAGGTCGGATCGTTAGGCACCGTCAATGAAGCACAATGGAAGGTCCATTAGAAAGAGATAAAACTGTATCACACTTTGCACATAGTAGATAGGCATGGCGGCGTCCGAATTTAAAGGGTTGCGCGCGGTAATCGACTCGTTATCGCGTCGGAGATTAATGATAAAGCGTTGACATAATACAGTACGGATTGTAGTAATCGGTTTACCTTTGGTATCTGAATATTTTCCGCGGTAAAATTCGAGTTTTTATCAAATTTGTCGCAGATTTTCTGCAACCACCCCATCCTAACAGAGTGATTGAAATTCGTTGCAATTTTTACAAATAGAAATGATTTAATTTCGTTCGAATTTTGTTCCAATCGTTATAGAACGAGGTGTACTATTTTTTAGAATGCTTATGCCTTTACGCTTGAAGGTATAACCAATATAACTCGTGCTGGTTCCTACTCCACTGATACGATCGCATTCCTTTTTTACAATAATTCTCCTGGCTTCAGTGATTTAGAAAAAAAAAAGCAGTCGAACCGAATCGCCACGCGATCGCTGTAAATTAATTAGAACCTCGATAACTACGGGGCAGCGACCATCCCCCTGGCGCACGGTCGCGTTGCAGTGAGGACAGGATGCGGTCATTCGCTGCGGCACTTTTTGCTCGGCCATTTTTTGTTCCTTCTCTTCCTCTTTTTTTTTCCCACGATTTTTACCAGGAACCGAAAATTCAGTGTTTTCTATAACGCGATAGAAAATACAGATACCGCGGGTCAGTCGGTCGTGAAACATTTTTCGTCGACGGTTCGGCCGCGAGGAAAGATCGGGGAAAGAGGGCAGACACCGATAATCAATCGAAAAATGATTTCGTACAGCGGGACGAGTCGGTCGTGGCGCTGATAAATCTTTAAAACTAGCGATTAGGCAGATACGTCGCGCCGTCGAAACGAATGTCCACAATTTTCGGGATCCCGGCTGCGGAGCGGCCCCGAAATATATCGCGCTTATACATACACCCGGATCGTACCCAGCCGAAATTTCGACGGTCGAATCTGATTTCGTTCGTGCGCCCGCATGTGTAGATCCCAGATAATGTTGCTTTTGCATAAACATTTACTCTCGCGTGGAACGTTTGACTGGTGTTCTCGTTGTGACTCTAGCTCCCAGCGATTTGCTCGTTCGACCCCCTCCGGTATGTAAGGCAGCCATCGCTCAACCGTCGCCATTTTAATCATCGCAAATATTCACGAATATACCTGCGTATCAGTACCGTAAGAATAATATCAACGATCAAATAATTATTGTAGGTTTGTGTAGTATTTTGTTAATATTCTCTGATATTTCAGAAAGGAAGGTGAATCAGTATAATCGAGATATGTCGATTTTATGTTAGGCTATTGGTAGAGTTTACTAAGTTCTCAACTAATTTCATCTTGAAAGGCATAGAATTGTGTTTAATCAACGAACTTTGATAAGACAAATTTAAATTGACGTAAAATTTATAATGCTACGAGATATCCCTGAAAAAGATTGCAATTTACTCCGAGCAGCGTTGAAAGGGGAACGTATCGTTGAATCGAGCCGCGGTATCTAATTGAATATCGTACTTTTTCCCCCTGCGAATGCCTCGCGACGTTTTGATCGAGTCGTTCCGTTTAACCTTCCACGCTGTCGTAATTAGTAGCAATCGCGTTCGAGTTAATAACCGCATTACAGAAACGTCTATTTATGTAAGGCCGTGCAGGGTGCGCGGCGTCAAACTAAACAATCTTCGAAGCAATCAAGGTGGTCCGGCTAAACCCGAAATTAACTGAAAACAAATTAATTTCAGTCTCGCGCCGGCCTGGCTTCGGGATCCCTTTCATACCTGAGGACTATGTGAAACCCTGTAGCCACGCCCCCTTGGCTTTCTCTGAAATAATTACGCTAACTTGATCAGATGCTAATTAAATAGTAAACTTCTCACGCTCGTTTATCAAACGTGCCCCCACCAACAGGAATATCGTTCGTCCTCTATTAAGAATCCTTCAACCCAGCGGGTAGCGCATCAAAAGATATGCCCCGCGCGGTGCGAGCGTATCTTACAAGTGTATTCCGGAATTCGTTCAACATCCGCTCCTAATTACCTTTGCCTCGAGTGGTTCGTGATTAAATTACGATCGAGTTTCTTCGTACACAAAAGTCGAACGGTAACTTTCGTTCGAAAACATTAGCGCTCGAGCAATTGTCGCGCGAATCAACGTTTATCGTCGTGCGAATGGAACAATTCGCTGCGCCGAGATGAACTCGTCTGTGGCACCCCGGACGCAAACTTTCCCATTCGTCAGTTGTTCCGGGGATGCAGCACGCCAGCGGTGGTCCCGCGTCGAAAAGTTCGCGTTCCCGAAATTCTTCAAATTCGCCAAGGCGGCCCCGGCCAGCCGGAAACGAATTAATTTCGGCGCCGCGCGCGCGGCACATTCGAAATGAGTTTTCAGGTGGGTCCTCGGGTTCTGCCCTCCCAGCCCTTCGAACCCTCAAGGCTTCGTAAAATAATAACTTTATGGAGGCGGCACACAGCACGAAGCCATGAATGAGACGCTTCGAGGCGAAGAAAAGGTCTCCGTAAGGCAGAGCGAGAGAGAGAGAGAGAGAGATGGGGATGGAGAGGGTGAGTTAGATATGAAGAGAGAGAAAGAGAGAGAGAGAGAGAGAGCGGGAAGAACGTGTCGTGCGGCGAAAGAATAGGAACTAAAATAGTCTTCTCGGCAGCAAACGGAGAAAAACTCATTCCGTCTGCTCGCCCGCAGCCCGGAGCTGCTCCATTGTGAAACGGCCAACTATTGTGTAGTTCGTGGTAACCGTGGACCACTGTCGTTCTCTGCTCTTTCTCCACGCTCCTCGTTCCCTCCCTGCTCCTCTTTCTTTGTCTCTCTGTTCTTCACCGTGTCGAACGTTTCGTTCCTTTCCAGCGTCGCGGTGCGTCCGTTTCTCGACCCTTTTGCTTCTTCGTGGAATCTCTCTGGCTCTACACGGTGGCCCTTGTCCGTCGTTGTTTCCTTTTCATCGCGGTCACGATGTGGTATTCCTCTCTTTTCTCTTTTACGAATCGTTGATAACTAAGGCGAACGTATGGTTTGAACAGGAAATTGGTCGATTTGACTGGTATCAGCTGTGAGAATCCATCTCGTGCGAATGAATTCTTATTCATTTGTCGAATTTATCGATGGACGAGAATCGTTGTTAGATGATTTGGGGGCGTGGGAATGGATTTCGGGAGTGTTTGCCCAGAAACTAAGCCTATCGTGGAGCATAAAGCACGTAGTGCCAGACACGAAGTACGGTCATGAAGCACGAAACGCGAGTCATGAAGCATGAAACACGAAGCACGATGCGCGAAGCATGAAGCCTAAATGCAGCATGAACCACGACGCCTGTCATACAATATTGTACTACTCCTAGTCCCACTGACAATGTGTCTGATTAATTGAGATTTCGAACATCAATTTTGCACAGATTTTTCTCGAATCTACAACTTTTCGACTAGACATTTTACGCTTCGTTCGCTGTAGCTTTTACAAAATAAAATTGGTCGCCTAATGGATAGTAATTGTTAACATCATACATCCGTTTTTTGATGCCGCATATAGCTGACGTTGACGGAATATATTGTATGAATTTTGTTTCATCTCCGTAAGAGAAAAGCTATTCAGTTTTTGACAGATTCGCAGAACGCTTCCATACGATTTGATTAAATTCTAATTTTTTCCTGCTCGAACTTTTTACAACAATAAGCTATATATCAGAAAAATTCGACGAAAATTCAGATGAAAATGTACAACGAAAACTAATTATGTATTATATTTGTTTAATTGTTCGTTATAGGTAATTAAAAATAATTAGAGCATCCAAATACTTCGCTATTGAATGATACGGACAACGCTGGGGTATCGACATGCGAACTAAATTAAATTTTTCGCGAGTATTACTGCACATAATGAAATTGCATTGGTAATAAAACGTCAAAGATCTTTAATTCGTGAAAGTATAGATTTATTAAAAAATTCTGCAGAAAGATGTCACGATATATGAAACAGACAGAAAATTTCCAACCCCCGAGCCCATTTTTCCAAAACCTGTGCAATACTTGAAAAATCGATCTCGATTCCACTCTCACTTATTAGTTCTCCACCTACATCGTTCCCGTGTCAAATAATTCCTCTCTTTTCGTCATTAACGACATTCGTTCCCCTCCCCTTCGATTCCCCTTTCACGTTTCGCTCTATCGTGCGGAATTTCTTTCATCCCCCTTTAACAAACTCTGATTCTTCTGTTCAATTTTAAGGGATCGTTCGACGATTCGGTTCACTGGCGAGGAGAAGGATCAGGAACGTAGAAATCAGCGAGGACGAAACAGAGGGCGGGTCAAAGCGCAAGGTTCACGGAAAAAATCCGGGTGATCGGAATATTTCAGATAGTAACACGACCCCGATTTTCTGTCTTACGTAACAATTTTTATTCGACGTTCCTGGATTTTTTTTTTATTGTCACCTCGAGTATTGCGTTGTAAAATCGAGTATTTCCGATCGGACAAGGAGCTGTAAATTCTCGCGAGAACCTAAGTAAACGATCCCAATCTGAGATCCAAGCGCAACTTCCAGCTGCCCAGGAAAAGGTAAAGAAGATTTATCTTGCTGGCTTGTCTGCTCGATCGTTTTTAATTCACGAATTAAGGGCTACGCTTTCTACGGTTTCTCATCTTCTCGTTTCTTCTTGTTGTTTATAATTGAGTCCGGATAGAGTGGTTCCTCGTGCGTTTTAAATAATTTAGTATTTCCATGATATCGTGAGGGGGATGAACTCGTTCAGTGGAAGAAAACCTGCGCGCGTGTACACGTGCGTATCTATTCATATTTTATTAGCTTTTGTTCCGCCTTCTCCATCGTACAGCTGTAAGAAAGCACACTGTGTTATCTCCAGGAATCAATAATTTGTTATTGAAAATTTTCGTCCGCAGTTACATCTTCCTTTCGTATTCCCTCTTAAATCGCTGTCACATTCTATCAGCTTCGTAGTAGAATTGTATCATATATTCGTGGAGTATCTCAAATTAAATACCTGATACACATTAACGTCGTCTCAACATTCGTTACTCCATAGATAAACAATTACCCAGTGAACTTGTTAATGCTCGTCCTCAAGGAGTTAGGTAATATTCAAGGTGCGCGTGACACGAATGAACGGGGACATCGTCCTAGGGCTTGGAGACAATAAAACGAACTACACATAATACAAACATTCCACAAGACATTAAACAACAATACGTAATCCGATGACCAAAAATGAGCCGCAATATTCAAGACCAACATCATAAACATTATTAAAAAAGTGGTTCTTAAGTATCGATTAATCGATAACCAATCGCCCCATCGGAGGATCGCGTAGTTGTAAATAATTTCTCGATATCAATTAATCATCCGGCAGTGTTTAGCCGTTGGCCATCGAGGGTAGCTGGGGGAACCAATAGGGGGTGGAGCCCTCGTTTCCTCCTACGACCCAGTTCGATCCTATAAAAGTTTCATTGTCAATGAAATATTCCAATTGCTTGGCCTTGCATTAACGAAGGGCTTGCGAGCACAATAGGCGATAGGATCGCCGCGAGAACCAGCGAGAAGCAGAGGGGGTTGAAGGGGTCGTGGCGGGGAATGATGACTGTCATCGACTCCGAGTGACTCGTTGGACTTTTAATTTCCCGGCGGAATTCTAAAAAACTTCTCCCCGACGGCGACGTCGAAAGCGTTCCTCGAGACGATCGCGAGGGGGTTGTCGCGAAGCGGGCAACCGGCGGACGAGCGGCTGCGTGAAACGGGAAGACGGGACGATCGGGGGTTGGGCGGCCGGCACGAGGGAATGGGTGGGACCCGCGATAAAAGCGAACCTCGATATTTCGTGGAAAATAATCTCAGCGTGGATGACGGTGGTAGAATTTAACCGGATAATTCATCGCATCCGTCGAGAACGGCGTATTCGGGAATGGATGCACCGTAATGCGACCCTTATGCCTGGTGCATAATGCAATGGATCGCGTGGAAATGCTCGTGAGAATTCGTCAAAACGAGGAAGGGCGACAACGCGTTCGGATCCATAGCTTCCGTTTCGAGTGGAAATTAATACGGGGGCGCGTGTGTACGCGTACGTACACGTGGTTCCGGCTGTCAAGTAAGACGTTTGGGTAATTAAGTGGAGTTTGTCGAAGAATAGTACTAATTTATAAGCCATAGAAGCCAGTTTTTTTTAATGATTCAGACGACAGAGAAATATATATTTCCGAGAGCGATATAAACTGCTCCTCTGGAATGATGGCATCGGTAAACCGGCCACATTTTACAGTGGCAGAACGTGCCAGGAGCGGTCCACTTCGTGCAGCCACGTATTATTGATAGCTCACGTGCACAGTTTTCACGCGATCAACGGGACGCTCTAAGCCACGATTGTTCTCTATTTTCGTATCGAAGACGACCATTGGTCTGGCCACTGGTGGTATATATCCGCTGACACTTAATATCTCTTTTAAAATTTCAACTCGTTCCCTTCACCTTCGCTCGTTTGACTTTAAAAATGCTTCGCTTCATCATCTTGTGTACACGTTTACTTAGAAATTCCATTAAAGTTATAATTAAGTATAAACCGTACTTAGCTGAATCTCTATATAATTTGATTTTATATCGCGCAACTTCGCTGTAGATTTCTGGGAAAAGTGTTCGGAATTTTTTGCAAACTGCTTTAACTTTTAAAATTGAGTAGACCGGGTGTTTCTTCCTTTTAATTTGCTTATGGCGTTATCGGCTCAGCGAGGCACATGATCCGGACTTTGAGACACGAAGGAAGTAGTCGGAATGCCAATTAAGAATCCGCGAGACTACTTTGGATTCGTGCTCGGTTCCCGTTCTGGATTTAAATTGTACAAAAAATTCACCCTACGTTTAAATACGAGAAGCCGCGGGTTTGGTAAATTCGCTCGAGTGAAGTTGAAAATTAAACGATCTCTTTGGCGGCGCAGGTCATCTTTACATGGATGGAATTCAAACCAGGCTTCTTTCGCTTTTTACCGAAAATTTGTATAAAATGTTCCTTTCAGAGGGCAGAGCAACGCGTTAATTTTCATATTAACCTACAAAAGTACAATGTAACACTCGTTTCAACGACTCGATCTTCATCGCTAACATGTTAAAAAGATTAGCTTATTACGAGCTCGATGTACCTTTAGCCGCAACGAATGTAGGAAATTTCATTCGATATTTAACACTCCACCCGATACAAGTTCCCTCGCAGAACGCACGCACAATAGCCAATAAACGTAATTGGTAGTTAAAACAAACATATAAACGAAAATATTATTTTACGCTAATTAAGCAACGAACAAGCGGCATTAATCATCGAACGGCTGGAACAACGTATCAATTAACTATCCGTCGCAGCTTTCTACCCTCTCGCGCAGGTCGGTGGTTATATACGGGCTCTCTCGATTACACGCGCGACCCCCTATATGGTATACACTGAAACGGCGAGGAGATTGGCTCCGAAATTCGCAACGGCGCAATTGCGATCGCGTCTTTTGCCAGGCCAGCTATATACACTCTCGCCCCGTACCCTGCGCGATTTCCTCCTGGCACGTCACAGGATAATGCTTTTAGCTACGGCCGGTAAACTCTTTATTTCCACGTGATCTACGAGTAGATTCCACTGTGCTCCGTGCGGATTAAACGAGCCGGATCGGCCGGCGTCGTCAATGGACTTCGTTTCGAGGGTCCTTTCATTATCCCAGGAACACGGACCTGGCCGCCCGAGAAGCTATTCGTACGGACGAATAGAAGGCGGCGAGGCTGGGGGTAGGCGGATGTGGATGGAGGCTAGGAAGGGCGCGAGCATCGAAAGAAACGAACGCGACCAGGGGATGAAACGGGCGGGAGCGTTCGAAGAAACAAAAGGGGTACTTCCGTCGCGATGAAATGGAGAGGACCGGACTTCCTTGCTCTCGTGCGAGAGCACGCGGACCACTTCGGCACAACCGCGAAGGGATTCGAGCGGGCGGAACATTATGCGAATAAGTAACCAGCTAGTTTTAACAATCGCGCAGTGTAAACGTACGAACGAGCGGACGAGAGGTGGGCGATTCGTTTCGATTACTTTCCTTCTGTTAGCCCCCTCTGTTCGCGGGAGAAGAGTTGCTATTCGACGAGTGGGAAATTGAAAAATTCTCCAGCACGTATCCGGATCATCGTTCGAGCCGTGCGATGTTTCTGAGGTCGCACGAGGGGAACCACTGAAAGTGACGTTGTATTTTTGCGTTCGTGGAATATCCTGTTCTCTCTATTATTTTATATCGAAGAAAATAGCGGCGCAGAGAGAGAGAGAAAGAGGGAGGAGTGGTAGTTTACAGGAAGAATGACAATTTGGTGAAAATTTTACGAAATGTTCTATCGAAAGGATATCGTTTCACGCATAAACGATGGAGAGAGAATTGGACGCTCGTCGCCATTTTAGCGGAGAAACCCGTAGCATCTTTCGTAGCAATATTTCTCTCGGACTGCGACGGGAAGGACGAGGTAATCGTTTTCGAAACGCGATAAAATACGAGGGAAAAAGGAGGCGAACGTCTTCCTTATTTGTTTCAGAAACCGTTTGTAGACTACCAGGTTCCTGGGAAATATAGGTGAAGCTGGGATCAAAGGGCCGCGTGAATCTCGCTTTCATGGAGTCACGTTCTCCCTATGGTCGAACGAGCGCGTTTTGCGTCCCAGCACAAAAGGGCAGGAGAAGGAACGGGGCACGAAGCCAGTGTTTCCTCCGTCTAAAAAATTTATTCGACTTCGCCTTCCTCTGCGGCCGTCGTTCGTCCGGTAATTCACGTCACTGATTTCAAAATGCAAACGAACTTACAATGTTGATATGAAAAGGCGGACGAATTGATTTCCTCCAGCGGCGAGGGAGGAACGTGAAAAGGGAAGACGCTTTAAAGCGGAGAGAGAGATGCTTTTTATTTTTCGTTCGCTCGAGCAAATTTTTATTCACGTCTTACGTTTGGATATGTAGACAATGGGGCTGGAAATTTTTCAAATGGCACCCGCTGGAAATGTTAAGCTTGATTCGCAGAATTGCTATTGACTTTACATGGCTATTTTTGATGGAACAATTTCGCACTTAAATTATTACTATCATCGGTAAAAAGAATAATAAAATATTCCAACTTTACGCGGCTATCAAATCCTGCTATATTTTTATACGAGGCTCGTGGCGAACGTGCGATCGTCGCATTACGCTCTGCGTTTGAAACGTTATAATCGATGCACGGTTAAAGTTTCCGCTGACGAGGGAATCACGGACAGCATCGAATGAAAAACAGCTTCGCGCGATCTTTCATTTCACAAGTGTCGCGAGCATCCGGTGAAATAAATGGTACCACGACCGTGACAATGCAGCAGCGGAAGAAACGGCGGAGGAAAAGCGTACGCACGGTGCACTCGTGCAATTAATTTTTCAGCTAGTCCACGAAACCGGTCAGGTTCCGCAGTGCCAGGAAAATGCATCGTTTTGAGATGGGGCGTGACGACACGCCATCGTGCGTACCTTACTCGTTAGCCTGCAATTGCAACCACGTGCGGAACAGCTGTTTCGAAAGGAGCAGCCAGATTACCGTGGAAATGTCGCATATGCGACAAAGTGGAAAGGAGAAAAAAAAAAGAAAGGAACATTTTTAATGCAATGACACGCGCAAGTGGTGGCTCGCCACGAATTTTCGGGTGTAACATTAAAACACAATTTTATGAGTTATGCGCGGCGATGTGTGGATCTTGACAAACGCGCGGAACTATGGGGCCGACAGATGCAAATGAATATTGAAAAAAGCGGAATTGAAAAATATGGGAAAAGCGGAACCGACTGCTGGATTCAGGACACGTGACACAGAGAGATTTCAGTGGATAAGTGGAAATATAAATATCTTTGTAACTTTGTTATAACAATTGAAGCTTCTGTACCATTTTCTCTAAAAATTTATTCTACCCAGACTTTCATTATTTCTTCTATTCCGTTTCAATCAGTTGTGAATATTTAGTTGTATCTTAGTTTCCTTCGAATTTTTCTTTTCTTCTGGCCGTTTCTTCAGTTCGTGTCGTTAATGTTTCTTCCAAGGCTTCGTTCAGCCTGAGTCGCCATTCATTCCTGTTTGTTGACCAGGTCGTATCGAGCCTTCGAACTTTCACCCGTTTATTGCCTCCTTCTGTTCTCTCTTTTTCATCGTTTTCCCATCTCCGTTGAGTTTCTTCACCTCCCACGATCTTTTCTCTACGTATTCTTGCTTTTCTCTTCCATCCTACCACTTTTTTTTTTAATTCCTCCCTTTCTACGGTTTTCTGCGAACCAATTGACTGATTACCCATTTTCTATTACTAAATCAGAATTGAATATTTTTAGTAATAAAGCAATCGAGTGTGTACATCGTCGTTTCGAAAGAAAATGATGATAAATTTATAGTCTTCGCGCTTTTAAACGTCAGCTCAGCTACGGAATCCACGACATGAACGTAACTAGTGGCGGCTGAAATAAAGCGTGGTCAATGTATGTCTCGACGTGCAAATATTTCGAGACAATTTTCCCGCCGAGAAGTGAGAGGAATAGAAGAAAGTGGACTGAAATGGCAGAACAAGATTAGGGGGATGCCGAGTCGATGGAAAAGGGCTGCTAGGGAAGGTTGAAATTACAGAATAAAAGCTCTTTCCAGCTCGTACCAGAACCGACAGAATACGAGAAACGGACAAACATTGCGCAGAAATTGTATGAAAAAAATGTGACCATAGTATTCACAAGATTTGACTTGATTACTATTAACTTTACGGGTTACTATCACAAAATTTAATTATTACGCGTCATATCAGTAATACCTGAAATTTCATCACTCTCAGAACAGCCCTGCCTATTCAGCTCCGACCAATTAGACTCGCATTCCTTTCTGGTGCCAATTTGCCAGCCACGCATGGTATAAATGCGAGCGGTGATTCTAGCCCTAGCGATCTGACCAACATCATGCCGTGGTCCTACTGAAATTGGATCTATCCACTGCTTTGGCTGGCCGATTGGAAGCGACTGTATCTACTACTTCTCGCTGAATCGCTTACACGCGTAAGACTTAAGCCTGTTTCGCACTGGGAACGGTACGCTGTCATAATTTCTGCACTTCACTGTGCACACCGTCGTGCACATTCGTGGCTTTGCTGCATACATGAATTTCAAAGTGGTATCCTTTTGCTATCCACGCGTCAAGACTGAGAAACTTATGCAACAGCTAAAGTATACACATATTTCACATCGTGTTATCATCGACGATCATTGCATAGAGAATTTAATACATAGCAACAAGCAACGTGCAAGGCATGTGCTCGTGCAGCTAATCGAGCATGGGTTAGCGCCACGTGCGACGCTGACTCGAGGCCAGCAAGCTCGTAATCACTGATCCCATTTGTACATATTAGATGCATACGTAATACGCAGTGTACACACGTCGAGCAGACCAAACAGGGGTTAACAAGTACAAGAGCCGCTTCTTCGGGGATCAACGGCTGCTCCGTTGATTACAGGGAAAACAGCGTGTCCGAAACGAGCGGAACACGAGCGGCCAGCATTCGAATGGCTTCGTGGCCGAATGCGTGTCGCATCGAACCGTTCGTGGCAGGCTCGCTGTCGCTGCAAGTTGACCCTTGTCAACGGAGGAGATAAAGGGAATGCCAGCGAAGTCCGTGGGCGTGAGAATGTGGGCGCGAAGGGTGCTGCAACGACGGTGGAAGGGGATGAACAACGCGATGCAGGTTAGCACTTCCACAGACGAGGTCCTCTCACCTTCCGTGTAATTCGATACAAGGAGTGCTCGTGTTTCGGACAATTTGCCACTTAGACCTCTATTCGTGTTGTCTGCGTCTTAATCTCTCGTTGCGAAGCTAACTCTGTCAAATTGGCAACGAAGAAGTTGCTACAGAAGACCACAAATCGCTGACTTGGGAAACAATAGTTAAGAGAAAAGATTCTGCAAATATTTGCAACTGAAATTGGAACAGTAGTAAGTGGAATGAAGGCGTAACAGCTCTTCTCGTTTCAAGTGTTATACGTTGCCACCAATGGCTTCGATTCTCTCACCGATCTTCGAATAGCCCGGCAACATATCGAAATTTCCATCAGCAGAGGAAATACGCGTACTCCCGTGACGGATCTTTTGAATTTCAAGCATAACACGAACGGATGGTGGTAATTAATATATTCTGCGGTGCAGGACGAACTCCATTGCGGTCTGGCACGATACCCCGACAAGGAGTCTTGATTACAGCAACTCACTTTAACTTCTATCCAAACTTATTACTACATCCATAACTTTGCATTTATTATGCAATAATTAGCAGGCTAACCGCGACCCTTCAACTTTTCTCATCGATTTTGCACGCGTCCAGGAATTACCTGGAAATTAATCGTTCGATTGCATCATATCAATCAGCTGAAATTACGTTCGAAATTCGCACGAAGATAAATATTACGAGTAAATCGCTGAGTGAAATATAAATATTTCTCTCGACATCTAGAGTGAAGAGAATCGAAAGAATGAACTAAAATTCATACGAACGAAATCATATTTGATTTCAGTTCTACTGGAAAATTTGTCAGAAATAATAATTCGATGAAAGTTCAATGACAAACATAGAAATTGCATATAATTTTCAGTGTATGTCATGCGCAACGTATTTCTCCACTTGTCTTCTGCTGTAATAAAAAACAATACTTTCTGATTAATCGAGCGAAGAGTACGCACGATTAATCTTCATTCACGAATCGCAGGCCCTCATGAATTTCGAATGGCACGAAAAAAAAGAACAGCACAGGGCATTTAAATTGCGTATCGCATTGTAATTAACCGTATACGTTTTAATTACACTCAGCTTGTTGGCCGTGACAGCGGCCCGCTGACCACGTGGAGTGGCTGCAGCCCGGCGGAAAAGGAGGAGCGAGCGGCCCGCAGGACATTTAAAAAATATTATCTCCTCGTCGAAAATTGTACCAGAAAGCATAACCGTGACACGGTTTGGCCGTCCCAAATATTCCCTCAAAAAAGGTAATATTTTTTGCCAATTACATGCTTTTCATTTCGGCGATCGTTAGGACCCTTCCTCGTTCAAGTATTTCCACCGATATTCTGTGTACTTCACTTGACCAATCAATTTTTTCGCTAATACGTTTGGGACCAAAAAAAGAGAAAAAAATCATACAACTCAGACGAGATCGTATTGCGAAACGCGTACTGATCTGCGACGAAATACATTTCCTAATAAAAATACGTATTCCTAGGTCGACTCGAAAAAATTTAATCGACGGATCTGTATCTAAAATCTCTATTCGAATGGTATTTGCGAAATAAATATAAATAACTAATTTCTAGCCTACAATATGCTCCTACAACCCCAGGTTGTTCGTCGCGCGCGTCGATTCTTCGGGGGTGGTTGAAAACCGCGCAAACAACCCCTCTTAGGCCGGCGACATTTCCAGCATCCCTGCGAATGGTTTTCATTTGGATCCTCCCAGCCCCGATCCCATCCGCGACACGGCGTCGACGTTGCTTTGCCCGTCGTTTTCCGACCGCACGTTGCATCGGTGCAGGGGTAGGAACGGTGGAAAAGCATCGGGCCCGTGACGATCCGGACGCGTCCTCTATGGCCGATTCAAATTATGCGACGGTCATTATGGTAATAACCGTTCGCGTATCTCACCGGCTATTAATTCCAACTACGGTATAAGCCGCGTATTTACGGGCCTGGCTGCGATGCTGCAACGACAACGGCGGGCACGCTGGGAAACCAGCGACAGCGACCGCCGTATTAAAGGCTGGCAAAGTTGAAAGCGGGACGCCGTCGTTCGGGGATGCTCGTTCAATTGGGACGAGACAACGGGGCTGAAAAATTTACAGGAAAAGGGGGTAGAGATGTGTAGGAAACGGGAACGAATAAAAAATAATCAACAGGAGAGAGAGAGAGAGGGGTGAAGAAAGGCGCGGACAGAGAAGGGGGTGAAATAAGGGTTGCGCGAAAGGTTGACGATAACGAGGTGGGCAAGCGGCGATTTCGCGATCTCTGTGCCTCGTAAACTTTCATCAAGACTTTTTTCAGTTTACACGCGAAAGGTCCGGGCTGATATTTGCTCGGGCAGATATCGGGTATACGCAGCCAATAGCTGGATTACTATCGGCCGATGCTGGGCGTTTGCTCGATGCGGTTACTCGGAACGTGGAAAGGCATCGAGGAAATCCAGTATTTTTCTTCGTTCACGGCGCAGGAAACGAGGCAAAGGGTTGTCTATTTGTATGCTCGCCGGGAACGAATATTCGCGGCGGTTTTAATTCGTGAATGGGCCGCTGCGGTCTCGTTGCTTTCCTTTGGAAGCCCGGTTTTGTTGGCAGACGTTGACGATCACTCGCGAAACGATCTCTCTGTTTTCGGCCTGAGTGCTATCCGGGTTCCGTTGAGTTTTCAATATCGAGACTGTTTTATTGCCTCGAGGATAATTTCAGCGGCGCTGAATATATCCGCCGAGTATGCGCTGCGATTCTCAACGATCACAAAAATATTATACATTGTCCCGACCACCTTTGTCAAATCGAACTCGTTTCGCGCATGAAATCGTAGACGCTAATTTATACACGCTGAAAGTGTAACTAACCAAATCTTGTTTCAGATACGTGCGCCACATCGGTTAGAGAAGACCTCAGACGGCTCTGTACGATGGAACAACGAATACAAGAAACACAACGAGTCAAACCAAATAACCCGTTATCTATTATATCCTCGATACCGACCCGCGTCACGTGTTCGAGCAACTTCTTGCGCGTGTACCACATAACAAGTTCAATCAGCCCACAGCGAAATAAGAACCGGGCGAACCTGTCCGAGGCGACAATAAAATCTGGCTCGGGGATCAGAAATCCAGCCTTGGCACGGGGACGGTGTGTCCGGAAATTTGGAGGATCGAATTTCTCGGTTTCCAGGGGCTGCACGCTCGGGGCCACCCCGTCGCGCAAATAGGCTCGCGCGCGCGCGCGTAAACCGACGGCGATGGAAAAACCTGTTCCATGTACGAAAGCAATGGTGCAGCTGGAAAACCGTTTGAGGGGATAACGAGAGTAAAAAAGGGTCTGCCTGGCAGCCTCTCCAACAGTATCACTGGTTCACGGTACGATGGACACGAACCGAAGATACGAGGGGGGTGAAAGCGCGCCGGGTAGCGCGGGTGGTGGGTGAAGGAGACAGACGCAGAGGGGAATCCCAGGGTTGTTTCGCGATCTACAGGACTCCCTGCCGCTTTCTCTCGATTCGTTCACCGAGGACTCTTCTGCTTCCGCTCACGGATCGATCCGTGAATCTATGAGAACTCGCGACTCTTGTGCGTGAAAAATGAAAAAAGTACGCCTCGAAATGGTTGGAAATCAATTTTTTAGAAGAATCGCGAACGTACATCGAGATGCTTCAAGTGGGAAATATTTTTTATAGATCCATAAATCCAGCACAATTTTCTTTAGACGAACATTTGGGGATTCCACAAAGTCCAACAAGCGCGACTGTTACATACGAACGATCCAGCGTCGCGCGCGTACGCGCGAAGCGTTCAGTCGAGGAAACGCGTCTATGCGAGGTATACGCGGTGCGCGTAAATGGGGAACGGTCCTCTTTTCTCGGAAACGCGTCGTCGCTGCGTTAGGCGCGCGTCTTGGGCGTCGGTTTTCCGCGTGTCGCATAAAGGGAAGTGTCTTCATCCGGCGAAAGCTTTTCCAGGGTCGCGGCGCGGTTTTCCTCGCGGGGCCAGGAGAAAGGTAGCGTGAAAAGAGAGGATTTCTACCGCGAACGAACGCGGCAAAGTCTCTCCCGCCTGTCATCATCCTGCGCCGTTTCCCCTTTGCTGCGCCCACGCTCTTCTCTTTCCTCTGTATTTTTCGTCTTTCTTACGTCGCGTTTCACTAATCGCCCTCCCCGCCGCCGACTCCTATTTACATTTAAAGCGCAGGCACTCTGGCTGCGAACATATTTTTATAGAATTCCAGGGGAAAAAATGAAGGAAGATGTTTGAAAGCTCCTTAACGCTTGGGGTGAACGTTTTAATTGATGTAAGTTGCGTCGGATACAACTTCCTACTTCCTTTACATTTCCCTCTTTCTCTCTTGTGACTTCGGAGGAATGTGAATTCTCATTCTAACGATTTACAATGAAATCCGACGCTTCACTTAAATCTACAGAGCTAAAAGAATCATGCATCAAATTACTTGTGCATTGCTTTCTGCATCAGAAAGAATGGATAATTTTATGAAAGATATCCTCATCTTTTTTTTATTCCACATCCAGACTGGCCACAGCGTTACTATTATTAAAAGAGCCCAACGTCGGGTTGCGTGCCATCGGTAAATTTTCTCGTGTCCTCTTTCAAACAATCAATTCCTCGACGTGCGATAGCTACGTGACTTCGAGCCACTAGCCATCCTTAGATACGAAGATCGTCCATTTTCGCAAGCACTCCTTCTCTTTTTCTAACCGTATGCAACAAGCCTCTGTCATAAATCGTGCGAAAATCAAACAGGGACCAGCTAATTGATTCTGACCACGTTCTTCAAATATATATTACGTGTCATCTTTAACGCGTGCATTCCAAATTAATTTCTGCGATAATTACGTTCAACAAAGTTAAACACTTTGACTTTTCACCTTGATCAAAGCTCTCTTCATCCTCTACCTTTAATATCGCATTTAATTGGTAACTAATTAATCATTCCGCTTACGTCTCGCAGGCAACTATGTCAAACAGTTTCGTTGTCGAAGTTAATTTCATTCAGCAGCAATTGCCCGTGATTAAACTGGCGATTGTTGTTACCGTCGGTGAATTTCAGTTCTTTCCCCCAGTCCCGGTTCTCGCTGCTCGAAGGAAACTCGGCGTAAACAGCAGCGGAACGATCACTCTTCTGGTTACAAATTAAAATTACGCGGTAATTAGAGAGGCTCGTTACGCAATTAAAACGCGCTTGGCGAGCGGCGTTCCTCTTCCTTCTGTCCGGACGGCGTTCCTTCCAATTACGCGCGAAGACACGAGCGGTTCGTGCGTGAAACTTTGATAATAAATTCGCGACGTCCACCGCACGCAATTCTCCGGCTAACGCGAACGGGTGCATTTTAAAATCCACCAGAGAGTTTAATTTCGTTGCCACGTGGTCGCGAAATGTACCATCGTTCCTGGTTTCTCGTCGAATGGAAATTCTTTAACGTACCCATACGAACGTATTAAGAAAGTGTACGGCGAATAGAAATTAATAGGAGCAGAACGAGGTACAAAAGTTCTGTAAGTGATTAGTAAGTAGCAGAGACAGCGGGGACGCTCGGAGATCAAAGAGCCAGCCAACCAAAGGGGAAAGAAGTTAGCGCACAATGCGTTCTCCCTGTGTTCATGCAAGGCACACCCGGTCTCCTTCGTTCGCCTCTTCCCCGCGTCTCTGATTCGACAACTTTTCTCATTAAAGCGATCGATGTCGACCCAATTAAAGTTAACTTTCCATCGGAATAAAGGAAGTCGAAGGAAAGGGGCTGAAAACGCCCCAGGGGTGGTCCGCGAATTCCTCTCTCTCTCTATCTTTCTCTCTCGATGCGAATTGTTCTGGTTAGCTTCGAGAATATGGAAAGAAACGTAATCGTATTCGCTCCTTGTGACAGAAACACCCCGACACCTGCAACAACAATCGTCTCAGGCTAATCCATTTTAATTAACACCCCCGTAGCTGTCGCCAACGCGGCCGTTAGGACTGTAATGAGCGCGTAGATCTTTTTCTCAATAAAACACGTTCTTCGTTTGCAACTACGAATGTTTTCGGCTGGTCACTCGATGTTATGGAAGATCTCAAGTGATTATACGCCAGTGGTTGGAGCCTAAGCGTCACGTCGTTTAAACCGATCGTAGGTTAGTTAACAAAGGTGTGTCTGTCTCAAAGACGTCTT
This sequence comes from Xylocopa sonorina, assembly GCF_050948175.1. Classification (NCBI taxonomy): domain Eukaryota; kingdom Metazoa; phylum Arthropoda; class Insecta; order Hymenoptera; family Apidae; genus Xylocopa; species Xylocopa sonorina. The sequence goes on along the minus strand of NC_135196.1, from coordinate 10,253,582 downwards.
CCACGAGAACGAAGTCCTCGAACACAATCTCGATATTCTTGATTTATTCTCGTTTCGCCCCTTTCATTTTGGCTACAATCAAACAGTCGGAACATGTAAAGAGCACGGAACGACGTTGACTTAATCTCCGCGCTGCACGAACCGTCCGCGTAACAGAACTTTCTATTTTCGCTGTCTAAGAGCCCTGACTGGAGGTTCGCGTGCGCGTTGATTCCTATCGAGCCGCGGAGATCGAGCAAGTTCCGAGATGTATCCGTGAAACCGGTAAAATTTGCATCGTCGCCTCGAAGTTCGCCGAAGCGCGATGATTCGAGCACGCGAAACCGTACGCCCCGCCAGTACCAGCTTAAATCGCTGGATACTGTGCTCGTTCGCCGCCAAATATTTGAAGATACGATCGTTGCAACCAATCTTATTTAACGCGTGTACACCTGTCGCATTTGCATAGACGGCGTGGCAGGGGTGGGTGCGTCTGTGCGCGCACGCACGGCCACCAACGGGGTCGCATACTCGAGCAACGACGCAAACCGTACATCCTTGCTCATTATTCATGGCCAACTGTGTACATACTGAAGCGTAGATACGTACGAGCCATTCCGCCAGCTCTGTTAGATCCTATCGGGGATTCGTAACGTCGACGCGTCACTTTTGTTGGAATTCCGCGAAAGCAAACCGATTCCTCGTGGTCCGTCGGTTACGATGAACATATTTCATCGTTCTGAATTATATCGAATCATTTCGAGTCCACGAGGGATCCGCGTGGAATCGATGAACATTGGAAAATGATAATTATGAGCAGAGAAAAGAAGATAAACGCGAAATTGTTGTACGCTCAGAGAACAAGTGAATGTGGACCATCGATTGTCAGACAGCGAGCATCAGCGTCTCGCACTACAGAAACTCGTTCAACTTTCTACGCTTGTGTACGTTGGTTTTAACATTGTTCCAAGAATAGGCTACACAGAGCGCCAACGATTCCTCAAACTCTGGTAACACGAATGAAAACATTTATACCTCGATCCCTCGCTTCGGATAAACAACTGCATATTGAATTTTACATTGAAACTTCCATACAGTTTTCGTGAATATTATATAGATATCTAAAAGTTCGAACACGCGTGAATACACGGTGAAATAATTGCGAACTGGAAAGTGCAATCTGACGCCAATCCACGAAATAATCATTTCATTCTCTATCAAAAAGTACCGCAGTTTAATTAGTCAGACTAGAAGTAACATCTCTCGTTTCGCGCACAGATTTTCAGCTCTAGCCAATTATTGGCCGAAGTGGTCATACATGCCATGCAGCGTATAACGTCAAAGAGAATCCTCTTACCCCTCTGTCATCCCTCGAGACACTTCTCAGCAGCGCGCAGCGCATAACCGCCGCTGAAAAATGTTGACGCACGTATAAACTGCACGTAACGAGGGTGACTCTCTCGCTGCATGCACGACTCTATTCCATGGCTGCCTATTAGAGCACGATATCCTTACACCTCGAGCGCCAGCCACGGAACGCATCTGTTTTTGTCGAGCCTGATTGCAGCAGTGTCCACGGCGTTATTGAATATTCGTATTCAGAAATCGCAGCCTGGAACGCAATTGCGCCCGCCAAGCGCAATCGTGCGGTGCATTGTTGTTTTAGCGGTTGATAACGGTGATTGATTGACCGTTCGGGCGCATAGTGGAAACTATATTTGTAATTTGTTTGCCCGTTACAATTCCCGGGAGTTCCCTATATAATCGATTGCGGTCCGCTCGGTTCAACGTTGCAACTGCGGTTCGACTGTTGTTAACGGCGAGCCCAGATTTTTTCGGGACCGTGATCGGTATTTTGGGTGAGTTTTAATTTAGCGTCCGGATAAATACGATCTTCAACATTAGCTGTGACGCAACATCGTTCGAAAATACAATTTTCTGAAAAAAAGCAACAGTATAGTTCATTTGCGGTTATTCTGGAAGAGGTGAAAGCGAAAACTGGACACGAAAATGATTATTTTCAGAATAAAAAGTGGCACCAGCAGTTATGTTTAAATGGCAGGAAGTGCATAGTGCACCTGTAGTGGATGTTTAGAGACGAGCATCAATCCCTCGTTGCCTTATCATTTCTTGGCATCGTCCTTGCATACTGATGCACCGCCGCATTAACTCTCGCGGGATATCGTCGCGCCAAAGCTGTCGATGTACATCTCAATGCATCTAATGCCATAAGAGGTTTCTCCATCTGGTAGTCTTGGTTCCTGTGTATCCCATTAATGTTCGATGCGATTCAGATTCCTACTCATGAGCATATCTGCGTGATTAAGGATTATGGTTACGTTCGATTAGGACTTTGTCCATTATGTAGTGCAACGTCGCATTCGATCCAATAAAATTTGGTAGCGGTTCAGTTCTCATTCAGGTTAATTTCTTGTGAGACATAACGAAGCGGTACGATCGAACAAAGGCTTGATAATTATTACCAAAACTATTTCAATCAAATTTGAAAATTCTTTTCATTTGAATTAAACTAATATCATTTACTCTGGACAGAAATGGAACATGTACTGATGTATCTAACGTGAAGTATAACATATCAAGTTTAATATAAAATGTGAGAAGGTAGAACACCATAAAGACCCAAGGGAAATAGTCTCGTATATAGTCAGCCACGAATCACAAGTAATAAAACGAGATGTCTCTATACAGTAATTTATATCTACATAATCCATTACAAACAGAACATTGCGATACTTCATGTATAAGCCACATAACGTATACTAATTGCGTACTAATTACAACACACAGTAATTTGTTACTGAATCGAGCTTAGTATTTATCAAATTCGTCTCTCTGGTAGCTACGCGAGCGATCCAACGTTTCACGAATTCAGTTGTCTACGGCGTAGCTATTAATTTCGCAAGCAGCGGCCGTTAAGTGTTCGAAATGGGATTTGTGTATCCATTTGGGAGGAAGAGCGCATCCACGGGTGTGCGTCGATGAAAGTCGCCTGTGTGATCAGTTTTCCTCGTAATTAGATCGGGATTGAATTCAGACTGTTCGACCGAGAACGATAAAGCCGAGGCTAATCGACGAGCGCGAGCGCAAAAAAAAAAAAGAGAAAAAAAAGGAACGACGCCAGTGGCAAGGGTGCTCTGGGACGGGAGGGGTGGAAAAGAGAAAAAAAGGATGGCTACGTCGACGGAGGCCATTTTGCAAGCGTCTCTGATCGACGGGCCAGCAATCGGCGGGATCCATCGTAACCGAATAAACTTAACGAGCGCCGATCCCGTGACCGCGGTGGTCGCTCCCAAAACCAATTAGTCCTCGATATTTGATAGCGACGGATGATCGGTTAGTTAGCTAGACGACGCGTTCCGCTGCATTCCCGGCCCCGTACACAAGAGAAGACACAGGATCAGGAGACAATTTGTACCCGCGAGCGAACCGGATTATACCTCGTGCTATCGATTTCCCTCCCGCGGTTTAATTTTATTTCGCCCGGAAATGCCCGCTACTCTACAGATTCAATAACCGTGCTCCTTTTCGGATTGGTTATTTCTGCGTTTAAACCTGACTGTGGGTAAACCATTTGGAAATGATTCCCCTCAACCTGTAGTATTTATATTCGCACCTCAGGCAAGGCTACGTTTCTTCTCTCTGTTTCGAAAACGAGGCAACTATAACCTAACGACGATTAATAGTAAAGCAGGAGGATCGTTCTGTGAACAGTCGAAGTGCGTTCGAGATTGATTAGCATGAATTTCGAAAGCCGTCGCAACATCCACGCGAGACTGTTCCCACGATCGGATGAAATGGCGGCTGGTAAACGAAAGTCAGAGTAACACGGGAGGGCGATGCGTTGGAATCAGCCCGGAAGACGTACGTATCTCGTTCGATCATTCTTATCAGAGGCGCGGATGCGGAACGGGGGTTGATGGGGTGGTAACAAATGAAGAAGGGCGCGGGTGACGAGGGAACGCGTGAAGATCGAAGACGAGGGACGGGGTTGCCAGCTACTGCCCTGAGTCGTAGTCGGTTACAGGCAATAAAAAGAGATTAAGAAACTCTATTCCGCTCGTACCCCTGTACTCCGGGGAGTAATAGCGACGGAGAACCGTTTCGACGTCCCTTCTTCGTGAGAGAACCGATCGTCATCCGTGATTTTGTCGACGAATGACAGGCTCGGTTTGACGCGTCGTTTCCCATGACCAACAGTAGCCGAGATATTCAGTTTTAAGTGTCACGGTTCGTATAGTATGCATACGTACGAGAATAATGGCGATACTTTGCGTGGACAGTGCGAAGTACGCGTGCATGCGAATCGGGGGCACTCTGGAACAAAGACCCCATTGGTCCAGTTGGCGAATGCGATTTATTCCCGAAAATTGGACGCCACAATTGGCTTTTCGTATCTAGTTACAGAGATCAGTGGTCCAGGCTCGATTCTACCGAACGGTGGCGCAAGCAATAATTCGCGTTCCTCATGAATCTAGCTCGGATGTAGCTCGAATCGTGGCTTCCGGATAGCGGCTCGAATAATAGCGTATTCTTGCCAAATTGAGACTTCCTCGAAACGGTCGGACAAGATTGGTCTGATTGAAACTTGGCCACGCGAGTACGTATGTATAGAGAGAGAGAGAGAGAGAGAGAGAGAGAGAGAGAGAGAGAGAGAGAGAGAGAGAGAGAGAGAGAGGGGGGGGGGGGGAGAGATGCAGCGGGAATTCTGTCCTAAACAAGCAAGAAGGCGCGTGTCGAGGTTAACCGACGCGACCGATCGGGCGTAATCCCAAACTGTGACAGCGAGCGTGTTCGCCCGCCTGTTGGAATGTTATGCTGATTGTAAAAATGAGCAAACCGAACGAAGCCACGGGGATTTCTCGGCATCGTTGGTGTCGGTTACGGAATCCGTAATATCGAGGAAAGACTTACCAGGGCGGATTTGACAGACGCAATTTAGCCAGGCGTCGGGGACGGGGACGCAAACCCATTCGACGTATCATCGAGCAACGCCCGCCTTCGAAATGGAGAATCTGTTCCGGCGTAATCCGTGAACGGATGAATCCCGATCTCCCAGAATGCGCTTATTGGCACATACCCTTGATTTCGTTTCCAACTAGTTTCCTTATCCAATTTTTCGACGCTTCATCGTTCCCAGCCCGTTCGAGGAGGGGTGAGACTTCGTTTAAGCCGGCGATCGCTGCGCCGATTACGCGGAATGAATGGGAAGAAAGATGCCGTAGGTGGATGGGCCGCCGTGGAATTTTGGCCACCCTTTCGGTGCTGTAGGTCACCTCGAGATTGTTACCCATGCACGCTGGAGGATACTTTTAATACATTTCTTCTTGGCCATTTTTCGAAATTATTCCTATTAAAAGGAAACTTGAGTATTACTTGGGTTTTGAATATGTCTCGATTGTGAAAAATGCAGCAGTAATTTGTATAACAGGTTAATAATAAATTGTTACACGGGGGTGAAATTTATCATTACACAATACCAACATAATTATTGAAAAATTTCTTGAAAAATCGTAACTCTACAAAAATCGTTCACCAGTAATAAATCCCAAGATGCTTCAAGATTAAAGAAGTTATCAACCAGACACTCGATAGCTTCGCTGCAACGAAATCACATCTGCGACGTGCCATTCCGGCTCATAAAACCTGCATAATGTGTTCTCCAATGAACATCCGCGTAGTTTATTCAACGAGCGGAAAAGCGTGCCCGACAACAGTAAGCGTAAAATTCATGGACAGTTTCTCTTTCGCATCGAATAAGATCGAAATCGCGACAGCCAGGGGCACCCGGCCGATCTCAATAATCCATGACCGGATGTACCCCTCCGTTCCGCCCTGGCGAAGATGTAGTCTTGTCCTGGTTGGCTCTATCCGGTTTTTCGTTCGTCTCCATTTCGAGTCTTTCGCCTGTATTCTTATCTCCAGCCGTAAACCATCGAGAACCGGGACAGGGCGGGCGGAAAGGTATCGAGCGGGCAATGTTTTCGTTCCTGTCAATCGACGGGGAGGAAGGAAGCCACGGTTTCACACGTGACGCCTCCAGATTTATTGGTACCGCCGGTATATACCCAATAAATCGTCCGTTCGCGACGTAAACGTTCGCGATCTGTAAATATGATTCCGCGGCCCCGTAGAATCAGATCGAATACGGCGAGCGTTTTATTCAATAGGGAAAATCGATGGACGACACGGGTAATCGCGGCGGGCATCGCCGGCCAACCCCTATTCCTAAATCGGAAACGGCGTGCCCCGCGATTGAGTTCCTCGAACTCGTTGCCTTTCGCCCGGTATTTTCCATTATTACATTGGATACGGAACGATATTGTCGAACAGATACCGAGGAGGGAAAATTATGTGGCAACGGCTCGCTGGGGGGATGAACTTGGATACGGGCGACGGGTAACGAGATACTTCGCCCCGGCGATGTGTGACCGTCATTAATGAATTCGGATTAATCGAAATGAAACGGGGTTACGAGGAAAGGGGATCAGTACGCGAGTAACTAACACTTATCGATCGTTATTTCTATCGACGATGAAGTGGTACGATTATCGATTCGTTTGGGATGAAGGAAGAAGTTATACATACCTGAAACTAGAAGAGAAAATTGTGATATTTTTAAATATAAACAACTATTCTATTATATTATCCATCTAGTATCTTTGATGCTGGTTAAACTTTTCCTGGTGAACGCTCCAAAAAACTCACCCCTGAAGACAGGGCCTATCCGTAACATGTGAACCAAATCCGATTTTCAAACTAAGTTACGAACAAAAAAGGTAACATCGTACTGAAGTGACATGGACGTATTACACGCGACTGCGAGATCGTCTTTTCGAATGTAGACGAAATTGTGCGCGTTCCTCCTCGCGCCGCGATCTTGGTACAAACTCGTTAGTCGCGTAGTCTGAAACTTGCGGGAATTAATCCTATTGTACCGCAAACGGCAGTGCCCGGCGTTAATTCGAACGTTTTAACGTAGACGGTGGCTGCGTGTGTGCGTGCGTGGCTGCTCGCGTTTTCTATGCTCCGTTAATTCGTCTCTGGAGGACTTAATTCGGTTTCGCATCGGCGCCCAAGGAATGGCTCTTCGGGGCGTTGTCTGAGGGGATGAAAGGCCGATTGTAAATCGCGGCGAAGTTCGCTGGTATAATCCCGTGGCGAGATTAATGATTACTGCTGGCTGGACGGCCGAATAATTTTCGCCGATTGGATCCCGTTCAATGGAAATAGCGCGATAACGCTGATGATCTATTAATACCGCGCGGGTACCAAAATGTCGCCCGGCCTGCGCTGCACCAATTGCGTAGATAGCGGATCGCGCGTCTAATTACTTCTGTACAATTTCAGCCTCCACTTCTTCCGCTACTTTTTACGAATCACAGTGCTCTCGCGTTAGATTGGAAATAAGGAGTCTAATAAATTATTTCCACTCGAACTTGAACCAGGTTTATCGATCGTTCGAACGACAAGTGAGAACAATATACCATTAGATACAACGTTGCCCGATTCGTGGCCACATTTAGAAGCGTTTCTCACGCGTAAGCAATGTTCCAGCGTAATTACTCCATCTCTTCAGCCCGGGCTTCAAATATTTGTCATTCATATTACGTTCGTGGGTAATTTACTTCGCCTCGCGCAGCCCGCGAGGCACTTTAATTTACACGCGTGCATACTTTATCACGTACCACATAATCGTGCAATGTTCATTACGACGCACCGAATAAATTTCCCGCGATAAAGTTGACAAACGTACGTTTCTAGAAAGTTATTCACCGGTTTGTTTGGTATATCGCGTGTAACGTACATTTCGATAGAATTATTTCGTCCCTTTGAGGAGGAGCTTCTTTTGCCGGTTATCTAGAGACATGAAAGAAGTTAAGAGCACAAAGGCACGCATAGTATATTGGTAATTGCAACTAATTATACTAATACACAAGGAAAAGCAACATAAGCTCCTTATCCATGATATTTATGTAAAATCATAAGCTTTCATAAGCATTCATGGTCCAAGAAATCATTTTCACCCTGTTTTACAGGCTTGTAGATATTACAATCCCCAAAAAGGATGAAAATTAATATCGTGGCTCAGCATGAAAGCACGAGGACTTAAAAATGGTATGATTCGTTTGTAGTACGGGTTTTTAAACAAAAATCCTCCAAGTATCAACATTCTCGTATTCAATCCGTACAGATGCGCGCAGTATAGAAATATAGACAGGTACCAAAGGAAGAGTTGCTTCAAAAGAACCGTATTACACATTTTCCCGTAAAAGGGACACAGAATGCACTCTAGGTTTGATAAATAAAGCTACAGTTTCTGAAATTGTAAAATATTATACGGGGTGTCTGCAACTGGAACACGCCATATCTCTTCTCTCATTATAATTAGGAAGAAATGTTGGGGGAAAAAGATGAATGTTTTAAAGGATAGTACATTTTCGCAGCCGTATTTTTTCACAAGTGCGACGATGCGTTTGCATTTTACCATTGCATCTTTCTTTTTTATGGTGAAGTACATTTTGTACGCATGAATCGAATTAATTGGGCAGTTTCTACTTTTCGCGACCTATTCTATAACGATCGAATATCTGATAACGAAGAATCTTTATTCTTCGCGAACTCTGCGAATTATTTCTTCAGTTTTCCATGGCATCTGATTTCCATCATTGTATCGCATTAAAGTACTCCACTTCAGTTACTTCGTGGCATCGAAATCAGTCAATTTACCACATTTGTCAGCTGCACGCCCCAATTATAATCGAACACGCAATATTCTGTCGACGTTGGCAGGGCAATGAAATTAGGATATGTTAATGAACTACATACCAACATTCTCCAACACCTGCTTGCTTCGTCACCGCAACATCGAGTCCAGCTAAAAGTTGCACTCGTCTCGTTCAATATTATCCACCACTTTAACGAGCAGAACGTCGTACAGGCGAAACGTTTTTGCCAGCTACTTCGTGGCCGTACGATAATTGTCAAAACAGAAGTTTCACTGTTCCGTACGTCCGCCGGACGGGGCAGGTTCACCTCACGGTGTACGGAATGCGGGAGGAGTCATCCATCATTTAGTTGCGTATAATTTGGGCTTGCGGGAAGTCGAAACTACTGGCGGAAGGGTAACGCGCGGTCGCTGGTTAGCCGGTGGTGCGAGTGAGACTTTATCTGGCCGGCATCCATTACTTAGCCGCGAGAGATTACGAGAAGGAACGTTCCTCGAGAATGTTATCGCCCTTAGTCGCTTGTTTCACCGGAAGATTACGGGGCCTTGTTTTTCATTCACCGTGAAAATGCTCGGTCATCGGGCGTGCGTGGAAGTTCCACTATCGCTGCGTTTGCACACACTAGTGCGAAACTTTTGCGTTGAGTTTAGTGACTTTAGAAATTCTGGTGAAATTCCAGGAAACGCGATACCACGAATTGACGAACGTTTATGTTTATATCCTTGAACCGTGCTTCTGGAATGTTTCTCTGGTATATGGAATAATCTCTGGCAGTAGATTTACCTTCATTTGACAAGTGCGGATTTTTGTGCAAGTTTTCAAGGATATTGACGTGAGCTAAGGGGTGGTCGTAAGTTGGGGTTGCTCTTTTTAACCCGTGTTTGTGTAATCTTATGCGATGTAGACTTGGAATTTGTGAAGTGCGTGAAATTTGCATGCGAATGAAAAATATATTCAACTTGTTAAGTCGAAGGAACAGCGGAAAGGGGATGATCCTGCCGAATCGTTCCTCAAGAAAGGCACGGATCGAAAAGTTTCAACGATTTGTTTTCGAGTTTGTTCCATTCCAGATTCTTCGAGACATGAGGATGCCGGAATCTTCGTGGAAAAGTTTGGTATTATTTCCTGAAAAAGTTCACTCTTCTGCAGAATCCAATCAGGTTACTCAAACCAACTAATAACAACATGGTAACCACGTAAGTTCTGTTGCAACAATTTGTTCTACTTTCAGTTTTCTCTATCCGTCGTACATTTAAGATTTGCATTATACCACCTTTATGAAAAGAAGGAACTAAATCAAGCGAATATACTGCATGTTACACGTTAATAACATATTAGTTGTTGTTTGTCAACGTCTGCTTCTTCGATTCACGTAGAGCTTCTTCTTTTTCCAGCTAGCGATTGTGCAAGTTGATCCGTTTGTCATTGCGTAACGAACCCCTGGTAACTAACGTAATTACCTTGAATAATGTCGCGTTTTATCGTTCGAGATGTTGGTGCTCCCTCGAAACAAGTAATTTCGTTTATGTTTATACGACTTGCGTAATATTCCATCCGTGTCACGTACCACGAATTTTTCCGCCAAGAGGAGACGTAACAACAGAGAGGAACAATCGAATCGACGTTGAAAAATCCCACCCTCTCGCTCGAGCAGCGCGTCTCCACTAATTGATATCGTATTGTTGCGCGAAATGTTCATCCGTTACATAATTACTTCCTGCGCTTTTGGATTAATCAACGAAAGATTTGCAGCCGCCGCTGGGCGTGGAAACACGTTTTGTCAGAACGTTGAAAGGAAATCCGTGAATTGAAATGGACGTTGAATTGGCGGGGAATTGTAACGAGTTTAACAATGATTATGAAAAAGGAGGGAAGCTGAAACGTGGTGTCGCGTGGAGAAATGAACGTGGGCACAATTACTGGTATTAATTTCTATATTTTTTTCTCGAGCACGAATTAACGAGTCATTTTGTTTATTTGCTTCATTCTATTTGCTGGAATGCTACTTTCTATTTGCTGTTTTCTGTGGCGACAATCTTAACGGCGGAAACTGTGAGGGATGAACTTAAAAACTAAAATATGGCGAAAAGAACGAGGATTGATAAAATTGCGTTTGAGGATCCGTTTTCGAGATAAATGACTGTGAAAAGCCATCAAGTATGCATGCACTAACAGTCAAAGCCCGTTAACAGTGTGACGTGTGATGAAAATCTTGCGTGGCATCCAGGCGGGCACTAGCGCTCGTAATGGGCTTTTACTATTAGTGCACGCATATACACGACGGATTTTCAAAGACGTTTATATAGGACACGAACCCTCGAGAACCTGATTATTTTGTTCATAATTTTTTAGCTATTTTCGAGATTATTTATTCTGAAAGGAATATTGGAATTAGATTTCTAATTGATTTTATTCCCCTCGTAAGAAATGATTCAATCGTACTCGTTCTCTCCGCTAATTTAATATCGACCTGAACTTCGTTCCTTTAAAAAAAGATCTCCACCCAATTTCCCCATTTTCCAGATATCTGATATGCAACCTGAAATTAAAATTAAACACGAACACTCGCGGCGGCGAATTTTAATCGGAATTGAAAATAAATAGAGCCAGAGTTTCCTTTTGTTGGATATCTCTTCCATCTCCGATACTTTCTTCTAACAAACATTTTTAAACTACTCTTGCATTGTAAATGAACTACTTTTATTAGAAATTTCTCATTTCATAATTTATCTCGATACGTCGCCAAGCATTTTTAAGTGCAATCTATCGCAATGGAAATATCGTTACACCGTTCTATCTTCAGGTGCGAGCTTAGAAAGCCCGATATACGTCAACGACGCTCTACGCGAACAAGTACTGAAAATATGGTAGCTTCTAAGTATATTTTCGACAAAATTGTGTGCGAGAGATACCGTTTTTAGTAAGTTATTACAATCGCCATCTTACGATTGGATCGAGAGTGTACTGTTCGAGAAAACGCACCTGGGAACCGACGCATGCCTCCGTCTTTCCTGATATCACATTAATCCCATATTATATAGCCGAGCGGAAGACGTACGGACACATCTATGACCTCGTGAAAGCTCGATTTTTCGCCTTGATGGCTACGCATCTTTTTCACTGTTTCGCGTAGACTTGTTCCTATTTACTCGTGTTTCTATCAGTTCTTCTGATAGTGCAATCCTAATAAGACCAATTGCAATTTATGAAACATTCCTATTTAATGACGGCGTAAAAAAAAAATAATTTTTAAATCACTTCGTGGCCAATCGTGTCCGCAACACTGTTTTTTCTTGTACTAACGTATCATTTGGGTAGTCCAATAAAATTCAAATGAATGTTCGTAAGACCAGAACGAAGTGTTCGAAGCTGTTCGGTGTGATTCGGTTACAGAAGCATCGAGTGCGTTCGCAGAATGAAATACAAGATGCATGTAAACCGGGGCATTCAATAAGTGCACTTTCTGCAGATGTCTGAGCGGTGGGGGCGGGAAAGATTGTTTGTCGTTCGGAAGAGGTATACGAAATCGTTTGGCCGTATATTTTTATGAAGGGACGTGTAATATCGCGGAAGGGTCCCAGTCCGTGGAACTCCATTACGAGCAACTTGAATAAATATTTTACGATCCCCTTTCTCGTCGAGGCGAGCCGATTGCTTGTGCAACGGGACCCCGAAGAACTTGAAAGCAGCGTCATTAATTCCTAAATTTACCGGTATTTGTACGTATCGCATTATTTACTTCCGCGAACCGGTACCGGTCGCGCTAAATAATTCAACGGTCTCATACGCGTTAGCGAGCCGAGCGAGACACGTTGCGAGAAGGTGGAACATTGTGTGCACGTGTACGCGTGCTCGTTGGGCGTTAACGAAAATACGTTGTAAATCAAAAAGAATTCATTATACGAGCCAGGTATCATTATCTCCGTGAACGTTAATCGCGCGGTTCTTGTATATGCAGATAAGATGTTGTTGCAGTGTATTACCGCTCGCGTAGGGTAACGCGAAGTTTGTCCGATTAAAACATAGAGATTGGGGGGTTCGCTAATTACCTACAATCTTTTTATCGTATACTCTACCTTTATTGGCAGCGGGCTGATTCTAGGAATTATTTGCACATCAGACGTCCGACCGTCCGCGACCAAACACGTTCAACCCTCTTGCAACGCTGAAAGGAAAAGATTTCGCTAAACACAGTTTCGATGCATCGCGGAACAAATTCTGCCCCTGCTGTACAAAGATTGAGTGTGCTTAATTATCACGAAAAGGTACAGTGCATTTATTAAGAAGCGCGACGACGTAGTCGGAGGGCACGATCCACTCGTTTCACCCCCGAGTAAACCCGGAAGCCGCGCTGCTGGTCGAACCGCGGGCCACGCGACGGAGGACGTCACGTCGATGACACCGGCTCGGCACAAAGCAAACAGAATAGACGGGAAAACAGAATAAAACTTGTTTCGTTCATTACAACGTTCCTCGGGCTGCTCGTGCGCTCTCTAATTTGTCGCTCCACCCCAGCTCATCCCCTGAGAGGCCTTCCGCGGTACGAGCGAGCCCCTCGCGTCCGTTACCATCGCGTTAAACTGAATCTACATCTGTGTACGGTCGTGGCACGGGTATCTGTGAAACGCGATTCTTTCTGGTTTCGCGTCGAAGTGAATCAAAGAGGGCGCGCACCGGATGCTGAAAGGCTAAATCTACCACGGAGGGGCTGACGTTATGTTTCAGAGAGAAACGCGAATACGACGAGCACGCGCGGATGATGGTTCCAAAATAATTGAAGGGTTGTGGCGTTCTTTATCGAACGAGTAACATTGACTCTTCGCTCTCCTTCTTGTGCGAGAGATTCTCTGTAACCGAGCTACACGATTGTTTTGGTCAAAAATTCGACCAGATGGAGTCGCAGAGAAGGATTAAATATAAGAAATTAAGAGAAAAGGTGGAAAAAATAACTGAAGTTAGACAGTGAATATTGTATTCGAAATGATAAATATAGTAAACGGTATTTAATTCAGCTTACTTTTATGATACGAATTTGTGGTCTCGATTAAAACGCAAAATTTGTCCAGGCTATTCCAACGTTTATCCATTTCATTACTGGCTAAGAGGTAAAACTTTCGAAAGCGTTTAAAACGAGGCGCTTACTTTTATCCATTCTTATGAATTTCATTTTGGTTTATACCTACAGTCTTCCAGGGAATTGTACTAAACTTAAATGTATTTCGCGAGAAGCAATCGATTCTATATGGAACGTTAAAAGGAAACGAGAAATGTTATGACTATAATCTTCGAGCGGCCACGGCCGAGCCAGGCGTAAAAAAAGAGAAGCTGATACCCCACGTAAGACCCCACTTTCAGTTTCCGAACTTTCGAGATCTTCCGCGGATGGACCAATAAATTTAGCCCCGTGAAACCAGCACCGTCGTTACCCTGACCAATTCTGAACACTGAGCCAACGTTATTGTTACCTACGACTCTCGTATTTTTCGTGGCACGCTATCAAACTAAATTAAGCGATTCTTCGATGAAAACAAATCTATTCCACAGCATCCCAGACAATACTTAAAATTCATCTAATCAACCATCAACATCTTCAATTACAAAATTTCGCCTCACCAAACTTTCAGCCATTTCCTTGAGAGCCGCGATTCCATCTACAGCAAAAAAAAAAAAAAACGAGAGAAAGTGCAGACGCGACGATCGAACCATCCGATCCCATTTTCGACCGGGGGGGTGGAAGCGTGTTCCCATTTAATCCTCTCGCAGAGAAGTGTATTACGCAATTACGAAACAACCGAATTTCCGGTGGGGAACAAGTCGAGCCTCCAGACCGGCTCCCTATACAGATAAGCTCGGTTCGCCTTGCATCTTATCGACGTCGATTCGACGGCACCACCCTCCGGCCCTCGCAGCCGTTGCCGGAAGGTGCGAACAGCAGGGGCAGAGAAAAGTTTTCAGCTAGGATAAACGGAGGATTTCGCGATAGGACGTGTGCGCGCCGTCTTACAAGCGCCGAAGGGGTGAAACGGGCGTCGAAGAACTACTCGCAGATATAAGGGCACATGTTCGAGGCGTTGTTGTCGCGACACTCGAACTTTTACCTAACCGGGGCAAATGTCGGGGGTGGGTGAAACATTTTCCGCGAATGGGCAGGGTATTTGGCGCATTTGGTCCCTTGCTCGCTGTAACCTTCAACGTGTAACTCTCACGGAAAGCTATGGGTTTGCGTAAAATCGTCCATTTCGATTAGTCGTGTCACAAATGCCTGATGTGTTATGTATATATCGCTGCGTTGGGTGTCGATGGAACAAGTTGAAATTATGAAAACCGCGAATTCGAGTGGCAGTTCGCTGCGAGAGCGTCCTATAAGTGCGTTTACCATTTTGCAAATGTCATTATCGGTGGGGAATAGATTAGCACGCGATTTAAATTCGAGCGACCGCGGAACAGAAATTGCGTCCACTTTGTTATCTGTATAAAACGTTTGCTGGAGGTCGAAGATATCGATGAACGGTGATGGACAGGGGCTGCGTGTCGATGGATTATGCTAGGGTACTCGACGAACGTGTACGAACCGTTATTTGATGTGGTTCATACGGGATATGACGAGAGCACTGTTCCCGTGGATAAACCGTATCTTACTGAATGTCGACCAGATGAATGTGGATCACCGGAAACAATATCGATCGAATAATGCGGATATTCTATGGGCAATAGAAACGTTTGTAGTAATTATTGTAATAATATTGCGATTAACTGACGGGAGTTCACTTCGCTAATTGAACGGCTTTATGCGTTTGGAAACTTTGGGTTGGATCATCTCTTGAGAGGGTTTTAAACAATTTATGATATTCATTGAACATTCATCGAGATATTCTCGAAATACTCTTCTGTCGTGTATAATAAATTATCACTGCTTTCTTTGTATATATGAAGGTAATGGTATTTACCAGCGGTGGTTAACACATCCTTGTCGTATATCAAACTACGTTCTACAAGTTGATTCACGCAACTGGAATAACTCATGTCTGTTTTCTGGTTGCAATTAAGAAGGAAATGTTAGAGGGAAAAACGAATGGTTGAAAGGGGATCGTAATTTTACATTAGTAGGAATATATTTTTCCGCAAGTGGTGCAATGCGTTTCACGGTAACGCTATTTTTTAAATGGGAAGGCATACCTTTTTTTCACATAGATCAAGCCCGTTTGCAATTTTGAGTAAAAATATGTTGGATGAAATTGTTGCGAAGAAAACTAATTTGCTAGCTCTATTTTTTCGGAAGAATAAACTAAACTTATGATTTTTTTTAATGTTGCAAATGGCCTGAAAGGACGAAAAATAATGAAGAAGAGAGAATAGATTAATTCATGCTGTGTTAAAGGATCTCGTCCCCATTTATCCGTCTGTAACGAAACGATAAGTAACAATTGATTGTAACAGCCATTCCTCTCCCTCCACAGATTCCAACAACCATTATGTATCAGAATTCCTCGCCGGAAGATCCGTTCGATTCTACTTCCGTTCTCGACCATGTAAGTTTCTTCTCGAAGCAAGGGTGGCTGTCGCAGGAAATAAAAAATCTTCAGCGATCAATAATAAGCTGTATGCGCTTAGTTATTTTAAATAAACATATATCGACTCTGATTTCTCTTATTCCTGCTGTTAATTCAATTTATCTCAGCACACTTGCACCTTTCCCTTCTCTTCTCGGTTGGTCCTTTCACCCATCGCTCTGTCCCGCCTGCCTCGAACGAATATTCCAACTGAGTCGCGGCGCGTTTCCTTCTTTTGCTTTATCATTGAATTACGACGCGCCGGGCATTAACATTTTCCCGTGATTATTTAAATTCAAGACAATCGCGGCCACGACTGGCTACCCCTAACGCAGAAGAACTCCCGTTCTCCGTCTGCTCCCTTTTTTCCCCGTTACAAAAACACATCCGCTCTGCAAAATAATGCGACGGCTCGTTTCTTACATTCCGGTTGACAAAGCGCACCCCGAACTGTCGCTACCGAATTTCTATAATTCCCATCCCTTCCGCTACCCCAATCCTCTCCTACATCGCCCTTCGTAATCTCGCGCTGTATCTTCTTTCGTGGTTCCTTCGCGAATTCGTTCAACGGAATACCGTTTCGAAACGATTTATTGGAAATTAAAACGGCGGTTTCTTACCCTCCGCCGAAAGCAGGGTAAACGCGGGCCAAATGATGCGTCGGAGGAGCCATTTAAAGTAATATATCGAGCTATCTCTGCTACTTATAATTATTCGAAATGCGGTGGCAAAGATATTTAATGGTCTGGACTGTGATCACTGTTCTTCCGTTGGCGAAACAACGAGATGGAGTAGTTTTAGTGGGTTCGTCTGATGGAATGAAAGGGGAGGCAAAGCGGCAGCACACATAAATTCCAAGTTCATACGCCTAAACAAACGTGCACGTTGATATCATTACGGATTACAGTATCGTTTAGTTTTGTCAACAGTTCCGCGTTGGCTGCGCTTGTAAGTGCGCTTTGTACCGCCAATACTAACTTCGTAATTCTACGCTGCAGCCCGTTTACGATCTACGTATGTATCCGTCCCCGAGGGAAACGCGTTGCGTTACCCTCTCGGGCAACGTGACGCGAATCCCACCCTTTGACTCGCGTCTGCCAGGAGCGATATTAGGTAACGGAATGGCCTCAGGAACGAGCGAAAAACCGTACGCTTAGTCGCTCGAAATCTAATTAATTAAACGCATCATCAGTCGCAACGTGTCATTAGCTACGCGAATAAAGCTCCCATTAAATTAACGAGATTTCACTTGTTCCAGACTTCGAAGCGCAATTTTTTTCATCCCTTAGATTACGTTCGCGTATTGACTCGTGTGAACCATCAAATTATGCGTAAACAAGATATCTACCGCGTGGGTTACTCTCGAAATTAATGCCAGACAACTCGTTATAAACAGTGACTAAGTGTATGATATAATTAGTATCCTCTCGCGTGATAGACGTTCAACATGATCTAATCTTGCAGAAATTTGTGATATTAAATTTCGCGTTGCTTACCGTGTTCCATTAGGGAATACTATCAAAAATACACGACGTGTCCTTGCACGTTATCCTAAGTAGTAGTTTCGTTGGATTTCCCTTCTCACCGATCGACACTGGCAGGTAGCCGCGTGAAAATTTCGAGGACACTCCCGAGGAATTGACAGTTTATAGCGTCGTATCAGTTCCGCTGGTCGATGGCAATTAACAATACGCACGTACGATCGCTTGGCATATCGACCGACCGTGGAATAACCTGGAAGTTAATTTAGAAAATTGAATGCCTTCTGGCTGCGTCCGAGAATTGAATTCCAATTACGATTTTATGATGAGAATCGTTGTTCCGCGGGCTGGAACGGATTTCACTTTAATTCCGCTATGTTTTCCATTGAATCGGTATGCATTCACTCCTTCGTAACGAAAAAAAAAGAGAAAATTGGAACACCACAAATTAGTTCTCCCGTGGTAACTATAAAAAGGATTGAATTATTCATACTCGCATCGGAACGATCTCGTTCGCAATTGTTCGATGATCGAGAGAGCAGTTGGACTTGTAGAAAATCCGAAGCCGTCGTTAAATTTTGCCAACTTAACCCGGCTGGCGCTAAGGGGTGCGCTGGAAGGGTGCTTGTTACGCTCACCAGACACCTTGATTTATTACTCGAATTTCTAGCTACAACGAACCCGCGTGCATCTAACTAGACTCACCGCAACGAGGTATTAGAATTTTCGAGCATCGAAAGTGTCGTCTAACGTTCTAACTAGATGTGTCATATAATTCGCGCCTAGCTACAACCTGTCTGTCAGTCGCTAGCCCAGTTCAGAACACACAGATTACGTCCTTAATCAACGGGTGTACGTGTAAATTAGCGATATCGAGGAAACATCGCGTCGTCTTCACTGAGATATCCTCTCGCGAACGGTTCACGAAGTTCTCGTTGAGAAAAGAAAAGTATTTTCTAGGGGTTGGTGCATCGTGTCCATCGCCGTTGATGCAATTCCCAACGCGGCTGCATCAATATCGTTGATAAAGTTTCAGGAGTGCACTCCAGAATTTCGCTGTAGCTCCTGGTTGCTGATTTTTTTCAAGTACTCCTTCAACGAAATTGTATTTACCCGATGGTATACCTTATATTCAGTGCTCCTATTCCGAACACAGTTTTCTTTCGTACTAAATTCTTGACCCGGCTACGAACACCGTTACCAGCAAGTGATTTCAGCAACAATTTCTTTTTTCCCCTCTTTTTACAGGATTTCAATCGTACCATTGGAATAAATACAAGGGTTGCTCGAGGTTGGAGAATTTATTTTACGCGCGAAATTAAATGGAAAACGTTGGGATATTTTTTCGTCTGAGATCTGGTTTTTAAAAAATGCTTTGCGTGAGAACGCGTGGTGGTTTTAAGCGGTGGTGGTAACTGAACGCGAATGGTGGGTACAGGCGCCGGGAACGTGGTTATCGTACGTGCGAAGATAACTCGAAAACGTACGAATAAACTTTTTCGTCTGGAACGTTGTTTTGGTGAAAATTAAGTTTGAACGTTTGTCGCTAGTTAGAGCGGCAGATGTAAGCGTGCTCGACGAATTTTCAAACTCAACTTGCTCGAAAGCGAGGCCTGGAAACGGAAGCATTTTATTCTACAGTTTCGACTCGTTTCGGTATGCAGATTAACTTCCTGTTCTACGGAAAAATTTTGCAAATTCTGTTTCTTTAAAACCGCGACTTTACGTAGAACATTTTAGTCTGAATTTTTCACTTGTTCTCGATGGTACAAAAGATTGTGGTATTTAAATTAACATTGAAAATCGCCGTATCAGAAGGTAGTATAATTATTTGGTGATCAGATTTTCAATATAAATGCATCGCTTCCAAAATTTTAATCAATACATCGATCTTCAGTTCGAGGCTATTAAATACCTATAGCGAAGCAATGGAAAGTATATAAATTTACAAATTCGAAAGCTGAAGCCTCGTATTACATTTACATTGCCTGTTCAGCGTGCATCGCAAGTATGTATTTCGTTTGATGCGCCCGATAACTGCAATTAATTCCAAGCGTTCAGAGTCTCGTGTACGCAGCGGGGCCATTTTTTCGAAAATCCAAATCGGTTCGTATTACACCGATTAATTATACACCGTATCGTCGCGAGTGCGTGTAAGCCCATAGATTTTATAATTGTGTACGAATCTATGGGATATCTGATGTGAAGGACGAGCAACAGCAATGGTCAACGTGAAATATTAATATATTCGCAATGTCTGTTGCTATTAATGCGATAATTAAAATCTGCAGATATTACGGGGCATTGTAATTGCATCCTCGTTTCCTGTGATTCGTCGTTGAATACGACAGCCTCATCAAGGACAAAACGGCTCGCAAACGAGACTTCTTTTCAAACATCGTTAATCTGGATTTTAGTCAAGATGTGATTTAATTAAATTGAACCACGACATAAAAGCGAACGAGATAACGTAACATATGAAACATCCTTGGAACATACGAAGGAACACGCACAATTGCATATCATAAAATGAACAAAAAATTAAGTGATCTACTAACTGAGATTCAATAATTGAAAATTTTATTGTACTCGTTATTCTCTCCTGAAACTCGTCCCCATTCAAATTCTAACCGCGCCCCGTTAGTATAAAACAGAAGCGTCGCTAATTAAACCGTTGGTATCAATTAAGTCCCGGGGAGTAGCGCGCGTAGCAATAATTCCTACGATATCCCGCGGCAAATATTATAAACAATGCAACCTGAGCCACCCCCTAAATTCCATCGCGATCCTCGGCCCGCGGTCGAGTGTCGCGCTGTGGTGATATTAAAATATGTGGAAAGTTTCCCCGGGGCGAGGCGCGGCGGCAGTTGAAAAAGATCGTGGATCTTTAAGATTACCAACACGCTCGCGCGGCGGGCATTGTTCCGACGAGGGCCAAGAGAACGGCCACTAAGTCACTCTTGACCCGTGTAGCACCGCCGGATGATGTACGAGCATAGTTCTCGCCCCGCGACCATCCGTGCCAACCCCCTATTCTTTCTCTGGTCCCACCGACACGGCGTTGCACCTGAGAAAACAAGAGGGGCAGAGGCAAAGAGCAACGCGCCTTCTAATTGCCGTATCGTCGACAGAAGGGGTGGCGCGAGTAAAGCGCGCTCGTTCCCGGCTACGGTAAAAACCGCGAGCGCGGATCGCGGCGCACGCAATCACGGCGCCCCGCGTACGTGCCCACCCCCGGATGCGCGTTTCTTTTGATGTTGCCGAACAATCACCGTAAATCCATCGTCGGGAATCGAACGTTCGCGTCTCGTAATTTCTCCCTGTCCGTTTAAATAACTGCCCCGATCCCTTCCCGACAGCGCATCGGCCGTTTAATTGGCCGCTGGTGAAATCGATTCGTTACAGCGACGAGTACCACCCTCCTTCGTCTCTCTCTTCGTCTCTTTCCCTCTCCCTTCTTCCTCTCTCCGTGACCGTCGAGTTTCATTTCACGATTTCTTGATTCAATAACGCGGCGAGAATCCGCCGCGGAATTCGTCGAGCCGATCGACGAAATTAAAACATTATTAGCTATCGACAGCGTTCGGTGTTACGGCGTGCTTATCCGATCACCCCCCCTTTTTTTTTTCCTTCCCCTTTCGCGTTGCTTCTCGCGGAAACGTTTTATTGAATTCATTAATGCGCGTCTCGCGCGTTACGTTTCAACGAGCTTTCGATGCGATACCGTTCGCGGAGGATCGCACGGTTTTATTTACGCCGTAAAAGATTATCACTGTTATTGTTATTGTTGTTGTTGCCGCCATTGTCGTTCTCGTTTTCACTGTCGTTGTTATCGTTATTGTGACGGCCTTCCTGTACCGCCACTTGGGGGATTCCGGCATAACAGTTCTTCACTGATAATCCCGCTATCACTTATCTGTATAGTTGGTACATAGTAATATTCTGACCTGACTCCATTATCCATGCATCTAACAATAAGGCACTGGCCTCCTATTGTGGGTTTAGGTAGCTTACTGATGGTTCCACTAACTGGTACAGGATCAAGTACCATTGAATTGGAACAAGTACCGTTTCAAAGACTTTGATACTAACCTTTCGAATGTTCAAGCAGTGTAGTATTAATGTAACATCGCGTTCAATGCTCGAAATTGTTGCGCGAGCCTAAATTATTGAAGCGACGTCCGTTTCTCGAGTAGTGGTCGTTTCGAATAATAATTGCGGACGCTCGCGCGGACTTTTAACATATTCATGAGGAAGTAAATATTTATTAAGAGTCAGAGAGGAGATCCTTGTTACGTATCTATACGAAAGTGGCGCGAGCGCATCGCATTGGCACCTGGTGCAGAGTCGGGTATCCAGGAATCACATTCCGAGCGGGAATGCGTGCGAGCGTTCCGAGGATTATTACACAATTGTACGTACACCAGATGTTTTGGATCCGTTCTCGTTATCTTGAGGATCGCAGTGTTGTACGCGCGTATAATAAATTGTCGATAATGGCGGTCCGAAAAAAAAGCAATTCCGTAGAATCTCGTGTGATTCTCCTACGGTTCTGATCGGTTACAAGTGCGCGCGTACGTAATAAATATATCCGCGTACCAACGTTATACAATGAATCGATAAAAATGCAAAAATATAGCGCGCGAGGTATAAAATAAAATGCAGCATCGGCAACGAAACTCCACCCACCCCGTTCGAACGTAAATTGACGCGCGGTGACATTTATCGTTCATCACCAATTTTCACGCGGCCTAAATCTGCCTAAATCTAATACCACGCGTTGACCACGTATCGCAGCTCGTATCTCACAGCAATGGTGGTTAATATATACACGACTCGACCCGTTTACCCAGTTCCACCCGAAATTTCCTCCAATTAAAATTATCACGCAAATCGATCGAAGTGTTCCGATATTTATAAACGCCAGCTGTGCACCCCGATGCAGGAAGTGATCCAGGAAGACAAACAATCGATGGTCCCACGATATTAAGAAAACTGGAAATTGCGCAACGTTCACGGATGGCGGTCGCCCGTTTTATTTAAGACAAATAACTGAAAGTTCGTCGATACGTGAGATCGTTCCGTTCGAGTGACATTAACGAGCGTCTCTCGTCCAACGCGTGCGTGGTTGACGAAGAAAAGCGGTCGACAGTTGTTGAGGAGTAAAGGAGTGGTGTTATTCACGATCCAAGCCATCCCTTTTCGAGTGGCCCGCCAGGCTTTTTGTACTGGGGAACTATTTTGGTATCGTTCGGTAGCAGCTGGCGTTCGACGTCGACGACCTCGTTAGACGCGGCTAGACGTAATCCAGATTTCGTCCACGGAATTAACAGCGAGTTGAAAAGATGCGAGCGAGTTTAACACTCTGAGGGCCGCCTCCTGTCAGCCATGTTCGCTTCAGTTGAGCGAAGCTTTTATTTAAAATATGATAATCGAAATACAAAGGAAAGTTGCAAGTAATTGCATTTAGTTGCACGGTGAATCTAATCGATTGTTTTATTTGTAACTCTTCGTCATTGAAATATTTAAAGAATTACATTAAGTTACAATTGAAACGGTCATTGTTTCGCGGAAGTGCGTTGGAAGAGTCGTCGATAACGGAAACAACGATCTACCCTTGTTCCAACAATTCTCATAGACCACTCCAATTTTCTAATTACGCACAAACAACGAATGCTCGCTAATGAACTCGTTCCAAATACATAATTGTTCCATTGCTCGCAGCCGTGTTTCGTATTACACAGCGCTTATTCACGTATACACTGTTGCACCAGAAGCACCAATTACTGTACACTCGAATGAGAACTAAAGAAACAAAGTTACACTTCCACGCACGTATGGTATCACTTTAATCATTTCTAATCGTCGGTACCGTTCTTATAAAATTCGATCACTTAACCACTGATGATGTGATCAAATACCACTTCAAACACCAATCTTGTAGCTCCATAAAAAAAGCTGGTGAAACAGTTTGGTCGTTCGATAACTGCTTCCACTGAAATCATGGTACACATAATTAGTTTCCTCGCAGTTCAATGTCTTCGCTCGCGAAGACATTCGTTCGCAAATCGTCGATGAGAGAAAAAGAGGCGTAGAGAGAGAGGCGTTCACGTCCGATCGTTATGGAGGCAGACAGGCTCGCTACGGTCGACCGATAACGATCCAATGAATTCGACGAAACCGGCGGATCTCGAGTTAATTAGCGATTAAACGAAGCCTCCGCGTGCCTAATTGAGAATCGATGTGGATTGTACAGGCGTTATTAACGAGCTTGTGTGCTCGTGGTTGATCAGTCACCGTGAATCAGGCCGGCGTCCAACACGTCGTTCCGTGGGTATCTCTCCCTGTGTCCCCAGTTTGTCTGATTCACGCACGTCTGTCAAAGCGAATCAGGAAGTTGACGCGTATCGTGACCACGGCCCCCATTGAAGAGGGGACACGCTAATGGACGCGCATTTACCGAAGATCGAAACACCGTACGTCGACGATGAAACCGGTTCGCTTCCTGTGGCGGATTTTCGAGAATGTACCGTGCCCACCCCTCTCATCCTCGGCTCTCCGTTCCGTTCTGATTGAACACGCTCAAGCTCGCCTACTCGTCGATGTTATGCCATTGCTGGCGAACCGGTAAATCTGAATCGGCGTACATGCTCGAGGATCGTTTCGTGTACCACTGTCCATTTGATGATCGCTTCAACGAGCGGATTCGAAAAGTGTGCCGGGTTTCCTCCTCGTGAATGCCGCGTATACCTGCGCTTACCAATATGGCTGCCAGTCGTGACGCAAGCTGATTATCCTTCGAGCAGAGGTAGAACGATTCGACGCGATCTGACTCGAAGTTAGGAATACTGATAACTCCAAGTGGTTAACAATTTTTTATCATTTTCCGTGGCGTATGTAAAGTGACATAAATTGAACGCGTAGCAGGCATAATTGTTTGTGTACTTACACGGGAAACTATCGCGGCGAATTAATCATACAAAATTCTAACGAAATATCGTGTTTAGAATCTTAATAGCGTGTTATCAGTACGCTCGAGTTGGAAAAAGAAGGTGTAAGCATCGCGTGTTGATTTTCACTGGAATAATAAAGCGTACACGCGCCCCCTCGCGAGGGCTATCATCGGTTGGATAAAATTTCAATTAATTTCGCAAGACCAGCAGAGGAGGGCTATTTATACAGCTATCAATCTATCGTGCGATGAGTTTGTAGTACAAGCTGTTGGAACAACTTCATCGATTTATCGTACGAAGTTGTGACAACGCTTCTAATAGCGTGCTGTACAATATGTTATACAAAATGTCGCGGTGTTTGAGGCGTGTTGCCCCCGGACCGAGAATAACGTTGTTAAATCCTCATAATCAGTGTCACAGAATGTGGATATAGTTAATAGTCGAAGAAATTAGTATACTTCCTTAGCATAAGAATTACGCCACTGTTTAAAGATTACGAATAGCCTTTTATACATCGCTTTTAATTGTTTACTAAATTAATCGCGTATTGTGTGCCGGATTAACAATATGTGTTCAATTTAACAAGCTTTCTTTATGAAGTTGTTTTAATGCGAACTGCTTTACGCTCCCGTTATAAAGACATTATTAGCAGATGAATTATTGTTCAGCGGAATAACAGGCCATTGTACCAAAACGATTGTTATTTGCGATGAATGTTCATAATGGTAGCTTTCTGCACTTGTTTGCCCAGGACTCGCGAGCATCATTAATGCCTTGTAACTGTTCGAATCGCGCATCATTACCAAGGCAATCGTAAAAGGCAAATTATGCACATTCTATAACTTCTTCATATAAATCAAACTTTATAATATGACAAAGTAAATTTTTATTTACTACGGAAAAGGTAGATTCTCTGCAGAATGCTGTTCGGAGCAACGAGCAAACGATGGCCCCAAAGAAACGGTCGGTAATAATATTTACGGACGTATACTTACGGATGTACGAATAATTAAGGGAATTAACCTTTTATCAACGGAACAGCAGCTCGTTTGACGCAGTAGATAGGGACTCTTTAAATGTTGCCGCTAAAGTTTGATGAACTGAAGCGCGCGCATGAACTACGCTACAATTGGAAGTTTTCTCGTCTATCAACATCCGGATAGTAATTAGAATTGCCTTCTCGACAAATCGCGCAGCACAGAGATCGTCAGTTTAATTACTTCCTCTGGCCGACGTCAAAGTGTATTCGAAACCAGCCAGTCGGGAGAGTCGGTGGTTGCAAAAATACAGGAAATTTCCAAGCGCGAGGTGGATGGATGATAGAAAATCACGAGGGACAGTCGAACAATTATGTTAACGACCGACGACAATTGCCTGTAATCATCATTTTCAAAGTATCGATCGACGTACAATTATTGGGAGCTTGCAGCGAAAGTATTCTCGTCTAATTAAATTACGGATACAATTACTTGCACCACTCGTCCCTATTGGAAACAGAGAAGGGATACAAGGAATGGCGCTCTGGTTAATCAGTCGAACGATCGATATTAATAGGAGATGACAAAGGGCTCGTATAAATGAACAGAGATTCCAGCGGACGCGGCGAGATGGCCGGATAAACTTTTGGAGGGGTCGCAAAAAGGAATATAAATTGGCATTTAGACAGGTTCGTGAAAGTCACGTGGCAAGGGATAACGACTGCGGTTGACACATAACGAAGTAGCCGGACCGCAAGATTAACCCCCTGCCACGGTTTCAATCACCCCGCCGAGTAAACTGTCCGCCGTTTTATCGGCTGACATTACCGTGTTTTATTAACTCGAGGGAAGGGCGAAAGTGAAGTAATCGGACGAGGTACGTTCCGATTCGCAGCCACCGGAGAGAGGAGAGGAGGAGGTCCGCGAGGGATGGAAACGAAAATAGGACTTCCGAATGTTACAGCCAAGATGGATGCTCGCAATAAAGTAAAGTACACGATAATAACAACGGCTGGAGAGTGTACGCGTGCGTGGATGTAATGGAAACAGGGATTAGAACCGGCTGTGTCGATGCTAGCTTTCGTTTAATCCGAAACGAGCCTCTCTGTATTACTTTAAGGCATCGAATTTATATTTTAATGGGAAGTGTTGGCAAAGAAGAGTTATAAGTCCTCAAGAATTTCACAGAGTTTGGAGCGAACGAGAAACTGAACTGATTTTAAAGGAAGTATATGTTTGTGTGTCTCGTGAAAACGACAGTACTCGACGAAGAAAACAACGTCCTTTTGCAACGTTTTTTTAACACGTGAAAAAGAAATTCTGTTCTCATTTTGATTCGCACTAGTACGTAGAGAAATATTTGCGGCGAGAAGGGAAGCGAACGTTTCCAAAGGGGATGCTTATTGTTAGACGCCAGATGTAATCTTCCGTGTTCCGGTTTTACGGTTGGCAAAATTTGCGAAAGGACCCGTCCCTTTCTTAGTCTTACTACGACGAGGGCACTTCTCCAGCTCGTTCTTATCGGAACGACGGAAATCTTTGCACCGTGCTCTTATTACAGCGTAGGTGCGATACGCGTTATCGTACACACGGCAGCGATATCGGCTCGCGATCCACCTCGGTGCACCGCGCGGCAATATCTACTTTGCGATTCGAATCGAACCAAAATCTGACTAACTTTATGCGCGACTGCATCGAACTTTGTTCGCGTCTGATGGAAAAAAGTTACAGTGGGTCGCAGCTTTTTTTCTGTTCATTAAAATAATTTAGTTTATCGCCAAGCATTCTGATAATCTGGGAGTACTTTGGTGCCCGTTCTGCGAATCACGAACCATTTTCAATATCACATGGTTCTGAGTTCCATCTACCCTCCGCCGTATCTACCAACGCACGCACATACACGATTGTATGCGTCAAATTAATTGCATTCATGTACATCTACTACATGAACATAGACAACCTGGGTATATGAACAGCAGGAAGGGATCAAAGCCTCGATTTATGACACGTCAATTGATTTTATTCAAGATTGATCAAGCTAAAAGATTGCAAATTTTTATAATTGTACCTGTCGAAGTCTAGACTCGAACATTAATTAACAACGACTGATCAGAAATAAAGAACGAATTTTAAAATACTAAAAACAGGCTATGAAACAATGCACTCTTGGTCACGATATACGCGAACACGTGGCGAATAACTTGAGTAACGGGATACAATATATTAAAGTCAAAACCAAAGTGAAAAATAATATTTAGAGCGCATTGTATTTTCGATATTGCCTAACTCTGTACCATTAAATGCAGACAATATCCAATTAATGGCTCAGCGTTACAATATATAATCGCAAGTGAATGGAGAAAAGAACCCCGATCGTACGCGTTCTGAAATTCGGCTAATTGTTCGCCGCTAGTTCGATAGAGGCTCGATACCACCGCCTAGAGCCAATTGCAACTGCGACTTTTAATCCCGACGCTTGCACGCGAGAGCGTAATGCCTCTCGAACACGATCGAATATCAATGCGAAATGGGCGCAGTTTGCTTCCTCCTCGAGCTGTTCATTATAATAAAGTTGTCAAAGGTTGCGTGTCGGGCCGCAATACGGGTAGGCACGATATTTCTCGATTCGACGATCGTTCCTCTATCTTTCTTTCTCCCGGGCGGGGCGCGATAAACAATTTGCTGGTATCCGATCGAAAATCGAGGAGAGACGCGTGACGTGTATGTACGTCTGGTTCGAGTAATTTACAGCAGTCGAGTCAAAGTGATGGGAGGCCTGAGGTGTTCGGAATGTTCAACTATTCGATTTACTGTGCGACCGGAAGGGATGCATGTTAAATGAGCGAAATCCGTCACCGAAAGGGCGAGGGAGGGTGGACCTCTGCCAGAGCAGAAATTGAATTGTAATGGAACTGCAGGAGTTGTTGTCGCTACTTTATTGTTAGCTTCGTTTCTTGTTCGTTCAGTATTGCAGAAATATCGTCCGCGTGGATAAATAAACGATGTATCTTTAGTAATAAATTAAGGTCTAAATAAAATAGAGTTTTTTGGGGAATTACGAAAGCACAAGGCGCGCGGATTATTTTTCCGCGCTACGTAAATCGAAACTGCAGTATAAATCGATTGGGAACCTCGCGTTCCCGTCGACTGCGTTGTGTCAAACATGCTACATCGCACCAATCGCCTTGTCAATCAGTGTTCGTTTCTTGCCACTCGCAAAGTAGCAGACTTTCGCGACATTTATCGAGAAACGAT
The DNA here is from genome assembly GCF_050948175.1 of Xylocopa sonorina. Taxonomy (NCBI): domain Eukaryota; kingdom Metazoa; phylum Arthropoda; class Insecta; order Hymenoptera; family Apidae; genus Xylocopa; species Xylocopa sonorina. The sequence goes on along the minus strand of NC_135196.1, from coordinate 10,224,640 downwards.
CGAGATTGATTACCCTGAATATATACGGCACGTACGAAATGCATATTCGAATACTTTGAAGTGATTTTTAAGGTAGCTCCGAAAATGTTTTCCAACAAATTTCGCGATCGTCCCCAACGTAGCAGAAATAAAACGAAACTTACAAATTGCACGGCGCAGTTTACCCCGAAACTAATATATAAAAGACGAAGAGCAAGGCTACCCTTTCGCTTCGCCAATCATTATCAACGACAGTCCCCCAAATCAGAAGCGGACAAATAACTGGAAAAGCGCAGAAGAATAGCAGACGACATTACGAGAATTGGCTGTCGCGAACCATAAACGCCACAGTCCGCGAAAACTCAAGTGCCGCTATCCTGGCTCCTCCGTGGAGAACCCTGGGACTGTTATTCGCGTGGCATCGGGGAACACGCGAGGGTGGCGTTGGGTGTCGGTCGATGGCGGGAGACGACGAGGAGATGTTCCTTTCAGAGAAAGGGACAAAAAGAGAAAGAAGGAAAATAAGAAAAAAAGAAAAAAAAAGCAGAAATGGAGAACGAAGCGAACGATACGCGTCGAGTTGTAGGTGGGTAGCAGCGGGTGCGTGGTAAACGAGAATGGGTGTATAACGTCGAAAGTGTGGTGGAAACTGTGGAGACACGAAGAGAGAATGAGCGCAAAGCGACGAGATGGCGCGGGGCAGAGACGGCGGATGGGTCGGAGGCTGGCAGAGTACACCTAATTAGTGCCATTACGGACCTACTGTTTTGCCAAATCGGCGCGGACTTAATATTGTCCGCGTTGGCAGGGAGCGGGGCCGCGCGGCGGTCGGACGACAGTTCTCCCGGTAATTGGCGCATTGTACGTAACGGGGGACTGCATTCAATTAGTTTCGTAAAAAAGCGGAGCAGTCAGTCGCGGTAACGCCGCGGCAAATGAATGGAGCCTCGAGCGAACGAGGGAGAGGAGCGAGCCTGCCCACCCCTCGAGTTCCTCTTCCGTGCTCGGCCCACCCTTAGCGGGTAGAGCGCGCGCGATCAATCCCCTACTCGCGCGGTGGTTGCGCGACGACCACGGCCACGACGACGGGAAACGACCGTGAGGACTACTTAAAAATCGTTCTTTTCATCCCGCCACCAGCGTGCACAATGAGCCCCGCTCGTACCCTTCCCGAGACGGTCGACTGATTAACGCGGATACGCGAAACCGGGGACGCCAGTTAATACGTTACCATGAATCGTTCGCTTGTCATTTTTACGAGGGCGCCGTGCACTCGACTGTACACGCGGTTTCCGTCGCTGCGCGTTCCCGTCGAGAGAGAAGTGGCTCTCGTGGCTTGTCGATCGTTTACTTTGTCGTTGGTGTATACGCTGGATCGTGCACGGCGACGTGGCTGTCGCTGTTTTATGGTTATCGAAGCCGGATCGCTTCTGGGCTCGAATTGTACGCCGCGGTGAAAGGTGTTTGGTAATTAAGAATTTGATTCGACGCGAGATACGTGTTAGCGGTAGCAATATATACGATTACACTGCGAAGAAATGATGCTCGTACGTAGACTGCTGCGAGTTTCGAAATAAATGTCGTTCGCTTAGGAGGATTTGCAATAAAGCTGCGCGTAATCAGCGATTTCCAGAAACGGGCGATGTTTTATCCTAAGCATCCAATTGCAGCCGAGAATACACGGATGAACGCTGGGAAGGAAGGTTGACGCAAATTCTTTCTCATCAAGGCCTACAGCCGCGGAGAATAAAGAAACAATCCCGAAATGGAAGACGCTGAATACATCCGCGAGTAATAATAATGCACGTGTGCTGTTCCTTAAAAACTCTAGTATATGCTTAGCAAGTTCACAATGCCTTGAAGACAGACGCATTTCAGCCCTTTTGTTCTCGCGGTCTGATAACACTGCCGGCCATTAAATCGTACGATCTGAGGCCCGCGCAACCCTTTCGGTTTCTTGACGTAGACAAATTCTGTACTTAGGAAGAGACACGTTTCGTCGAAAAATTCGTTTCACACGTAGACATTTTTACATAAACTACAGAAGAGGAAGATCATTCGCTTCCAGATCTAACTCGAAGATCAGCTATCGAATGCGTTCGAGTCCCGAAAATCCAACCACCCCCGTACACTTATCCCATTCGCGACGTTCCACGAAACGGAACGAGACCCGTTCTCCCTTCACCGATACAGCGACACGGTTGGATCCCGTCCCGTAACGACGCGCACGGGCGCGAATTTAATAAAATAACTTAGAGGAACGTCTCTCGGAGCATTTCTGAGTCCCAGTTACCGAAGGAACGGGAGAGTAACGGGGGCACCTTACTTTCCGCGCTGCAACTGATAGCAGAACGAACTTTTAGTCCCCGCGCTTACCACGGTTCAACTCCGTGGAAGTACAGGTCTTATCTCTCGCCGGTCCGCGGGAGACCGGTTTCCTTCATCGCCTCCGTTTTCCACCATCCGCGGCGCCATCCCCGGCACCGACGTTTTTCTGCCTCCACCTCTCTCGCCCCCGTCTTCCGTCCCGCCGCGAATCGTCTCGCGCTTGTTACGTCGGCGTCACGTACGACACGCTTTCTTGCCCCCCTGTTCCCGGGGTAATTGCGCTTGATTCCTACGGGAAACCGTTCCTTCGCCCCGGAAAAGGAGCTGTAACAAATGTGACGATGGACGAGGGCGATACAGAATACGATAGGAAACTGGGAACCTGGCTTTTTAACTCGTTGGCTGTCTCTCTCTCTCTCTCTCTCTGTCTGGGATGATAGACACTCTGTTGTGCAAGGGTTGTGAAAGCTTTGATAGTCTGGTTTTTTTGTTTGGTAATTTTGAGATGTTTCGAATTGAGAAATTAGAGGATTATTGTATGGACATGTGATAAATGTGTTGGAATGGAATTGTTTGGGTACTATGTGAACCATGCAGCATTATGGTGGCAGATACGGCGTCGCGAGACTGGTATATAATTGTTGATGACCGCTGAGGGCTCGCGGGTGTCAATTGCTTTGGCGCCACATTTGTATCAATTTATGTAATGCTAATTATTCGCTGCGATGCACGTTTTTAAGGCTCGCTGCGTGATACGGCAAACGGTTCTTCTGTTAAGAGTTCGTGGTTTTTCGATGATTACTATTTCTAATATTGTTGGAATTCGCTAGCCCTTAAAGCGATATAAAATATTCTCGTGAAATTCAATTCGTTGTAGTATACGTAAATGATTGTTTTATTAACACCTGCCATTGTATTCCGTTTGTCGTTCATCGCCGCAATATAACTATTAATAAATATTTTCAACAGGAAACTAGTTGAATATTGGAAATTATTATAATTTTATCGCGTCACATTGAAATTTCAAATTCGCGCAATACCATATCGAATTGGGACAGGGGTGTGTTATGATATCGCCATTCAGTGCTACGCAATTTAGAATTATATCGTTATCGCGACAAATGGACAGAATTACGTATGAAATCATTGTGAATGCAAATAATATACGGAACAACACGATACTCTTTTTCGTGTAATTCGTAACACGACGACGAGGAATGTTCGCGAGCGAAAAAAATTATTTTTGCTCCCAAAACTGTGTTTCGAAGCGAGAAAGAAATGCGCGAACCGTTTACGGGGGAAGAATCGATAATTCCCACCGACAATCTCCGGCACATGGGAACACAAGCACGCCGACAAGCGGCCGCCAAAAATGTTCGCCGGAAGTCTCGGTTGTCGGCACGGCCTGGCAGCTGTTTTTTCTAAAAGCCCCGCTTCGAAACCGGGAACAATTCCGGGTTGGATGCGCGATTCATCTTTGAAGGACGACTCTTCAGCCGAATTTATATCGCGCGGGCGTGCTTTCGACAGTCGACGACACCTGCGCGACATTTTTTCGTCTTTTTATTATTTCCTCGCTTTTTCCTCTCTGTCCCATCGCAGAGGCAGGGATTCGCGGGCATCGCGTCGACCCACCGTCACATCGCGACCGGAACAACGCTTTAAAATAATTTAAGGGTGGGGTAGAAGAGGAGAACTGCAGGAGGGTGCAACGGGTATCGCGACTGTTCTGTTTCTCGCGTCGATGTTCTCGCGATTCTGTACTCGAGAAAATAATCGAGGAGGAGGAACATAAAGTTACATCATAGAGGGTTACATCAGCCCTTAAATTGGTTACCACTGCCATTCCTAAAATCTGTTGTAACTATTTTCATTTACAATTCTACTTAAGGATAAGTTAGCGTGTGAATGTTATGATGTGATTGAATAATTAAATGTTTGAGCAGTTTGTATCTCAACATTTTTCTTCGAATTACACGTAAATGCCTCTTCAAAATTGAACGTCGGTGTAGAAAGGCAGGTTGTTAAGTTTAGGACGATTTAATACTTTGTTGATCTGTATATGTTTAATATTGGAAGAGGAAAGAGAAGAAAATCGTATCTTATATAGCAACGCGTGTATTAAAATTGCTTGATTACTCGGAGAAACTGTTTGATTACTTCGTCGTGCTGGAGATTTATTTTTGCGTGAACGAACTCGCACTGGTAAAAAGTATCTCGCTACTTTAACCGTGATATCCGACCTGCAAAGAAGAATTATATTATATAACATTTTTAATGCCACAATGAAGAGAAGCAAAGTAACAAGTTACTTTAGAATAACAAAGTAATTAACATAATAAACGTGAAGCGAAATATTTCACGACTGTATTTTCGTTTATTCACCTGTTCCCGCGCGCTTGAAGCATTTAAATGTCGCCATTTATTTATTTTATAATTTATCATAATTTCCACGCAAAGCGGGAAACATTTAATATTTACGGGAAGTTATGAGAAAGCAAATCTAGGCTATTTACATATTCGGAACAGAAAATGTATAAATCGCATTTAAATATTTCTGTACAAACCAACGGTCATTGTTTTCAAAAAAGTTCGTAAGATCGAATCGAACAAATAAATCTTCCTATTGTTTTCGCAAACAAAATATTGCATTTGCATTTTTGCAACTCTTCTTTCACGCGTGCTATATCGTAGTGTTAATTATTATACTAATAAATCATCGGGTGTATTTTAATCACGATTTTTCCGAACAGCAACGTCTATCACGATCTCGACTAAAATATTCTTAATTCGTAGTAAAATGAATATTCGTACTTCGACTAATTTACCGTATCGAATTGCAGCTCTCTCATCGACGGGTATGAGTTTCGAGTGGCGTAAATTTCCGTTCTGGAAATCGATCGATATCTCGAGCGAGTAATACGGTACCGGTAGTGCGTTCCCTAAAATGGCGCCGTTTACGGACTACTTTGCGGCGCAGTACGGCGCAGTTTGCCCGATAAACAGATGTCATTCGACAATTTATCCATATTAACCGTTGAACGCGATCGCATCGCGGCCGCGCAACGAACGCACGCGTCGGAGACCTCATTTTTCAGGATGCACCAAAGCATTAGTTCTCTGGCAAGATGATTAATACGCTATCCTCTAGCGCAAGCGCGATCCTCGATTTCGAACTCGATATCTCCACATTTACGCTCAATTTAATTTCTACCCCCAACGTTGGTCTGGTACTTAACGATATGCGCGCAAACGGGTTAAATCTGCGTGGTAAGTCAAACCAGAGGGTACTCTGCTTACATATTTTCATGCGTTTCATGTACCTCGTACATGGAATTTCCAAAGATGCCACGAAACAGACCAATACACAGAAGTGGTTAATCTTTCATCTGGATCTTCGAAATCTGCTTTCCATCCGACCATCCGCTTTGCGTTTCTTTCACCGGAGGTAAAGCTAACCGTACCGCCGATCCGATGTCACGTCGTCGTGTTTGTTCTCACCCTCCCGGTGTATATCCCTGTGCAGGGCTTTACATCGATCCCAGGGTCGCCGCGACTCTTTGCTGACTGAATCGGAACAAGACTAACAGCATTTCAAACAATGTATCCCGGGTGTCGGGGGTCCGTAGCTGGAGGCACGGGTTTACCTAACCCGTCTACCTCGAATAGGTGTATCGATTGTCGCTCAGGCGACACGCTAACCTCGGTGTTAACCGCGTTGTTTCGCTGAACCGTCTTTTGCCCTCGTTCGAAGCGTGAACGCGAGACACTGCCTGAGCATCTCAGAGAACAGACGGGACTAAGTGAGACAGCGGATGAACAGCAACCCCTGACTGGACGAAGAAAGCGCTGGAATGCAAGTGAAAAATAGCGTTCCATGAAAAGTAAATAAGATTGCAATCGCTGCTGCATCTGCAGCTGTAAGAAAAATCCAAACACCAATACGGAATCGTCACTCGAAGTGAGATGAAATCTCTGACGCTGTGAAACGCGTTAAAGAACGCTACCCGTCGTTAATTACGCTCGTGAAGGGGCGAAGGTGGCTTTTCTTCCGAGTCGTTAACCAACCCTCATTTTCGAATGGCATGGCGGATTTGTAGCGCGATCGGGCACGACTCGACTGGGGGATTCTCGATGGATAAGGGATTCTCGTCGGTTGTTGTTATTTGTCGGTAGGAAATTCCATATCCGATCGCGCGTGTATCCCGCCATCCGCGACCGCTCATTGACCGACGCGTTCCATTTCAACTGATACTTCAATAAATGTACACTGAGCTCCGTGCTAATTGGCCAGGCGAAACGAGTAAATTGTCGGGAGGGACGCAGTTCCCGTGGCATTAGCTACGGTTAACGTCCCTTTTTTCCCCTGCGCGACTAACGAATGTGGGTCGTTAACGAAGAATAGAGCATTGATTCGAATCGCGCGGATGCTATTCCTCCGATTCTTCGAGGATGCGAGCCATCGAAAACGTAAAAAAAAAACAGGATCCGAGAGCGGAACAAAAAATATTCGCTTAGCAACCCGTCGTGGATCTCTGTTCTGAAATGAAAACTCGCGCGCATTCGAGATAATTGATGCGTTTACGATACTTGCACGGTGCAACGATAAGCAGAGATTAATTGGAACGGTGGGGATCGCTCGTTCAGCGGACGGAAAGGGTTGTAAGATTCGATTGATTGGCGAAACATTATTCAGACGATGGCGCGAGCGCGTTTTCATCTCGACTATTGTTTTGTAATCGCGGAGCTCTCTCGCAGGGGGTTAATTTCTAACACATTTTAACGCGAGCATTCTTGTGCAATGAAAATATTATTTATGGAACGATGTACCGTTTGTCCGTTTTATTTGGCTAATTATATGGTCGAGACTTTTAGCGATATATCTCGCGTTTGAGAGATACGAGCAATTTAATCGAACGTGAAGGGATGTAATGGAGGTACGGCCATCAATGGGAATAAATGGATGGTATACGTGATGCGAAAAAATTCTAACGCACGTGGTAAGCTGAAATAGAAATTACTTACATTTTGAATGCGTTACAATTAGCACTATTGATCTAAACATTGATTATGCAAAGTATCAGTTCAAATTCAAATGTATCAAACACTTCCGTTTCTTCTTCTCAATATAAATTTCCATATTTCCATTATTCCAACCAGTTGCTATAATTACTATAATCGCAACCAAATCATTACTATAGCTACGTTCATTCGAATCGTACGATCGTATACACGAAGATCGAAATTGGAGAAGCTTAACGAGCTGGATGAGACCCAGAGTATCGGCTACGGCTGGCGAAATTAAAAGCTCCTACGGAACCGTGTCGGAACCGTAATCCAGATAGGCAACGTTTACTTCCACGGTGGAAAAGAAAGGAGCAGAGGCGGTAACGTACACACCGTCCACCTGTACTGTTTTAGAAAACAGCGCAACAGCCGTAAACCGCAGAGGGAACGTCTGCCTCCGGCTGGGAAAAATGTACGAGCAGGATGGCGGAGGAGGGCCTGCTGCCACCCTTGTACAGTCATTACCGTGGCCGTTTCCGGTCTACCGAGGGCAATAGCCACCGCGGAAGTGAACGTCTGCTCGGCTGGCGGCCGCTCGAGGAGACGGGGCATAGAATATTGATACACAGAGAAGTTCCAGTTCAAGGTAAACCGTTGTTCCCCGGGTGATGCACTGGTCGTGTTTTGTTTATGCAAATGCGCACTTCGAGCGACGTATGGCGGGCATTTAGCCACGTTCCATTGGACCGTTGCTGTATCGCGTTGTTTGGATTAGTAAGACGGAATAATCGCTTCCGTGTATTTAGATAGTCCACCGGAGTGACTAAACCAATACGTACCTCGTCGTGTGCACACGAACGTGGGGGATAACGAGATTTTTGCATACCGCGCGACGTGAAATTGTTTTCTGAGCGAAGTGTTACCGATTCCTCGGTTTGTTTCGATGCCGTTTCGTCCACCACGATGGAGAAACGTTGGGGATATTATAAGAATTTGTTACAAAAGAAAATGCAGCCGCGAAGGTGTTGGAATTTCATACATCGTTAAGATAAAGGCGGCGCACCGAGGTAAGGGTGGGAACAATAGGGTGTCGCAGTAAGTACACCAGGTTTCCCCTCGAAAAACGTGGAACGTCCTAATTGGCGGTGTTTAGCCACGTGAAGGCATGCATTTCCCGCTGGCATTCATAGCCTCGTACCCATGCGAATTATAGCGGTCGCCTCGTTATCTAAGGGTGCCCCAGATTAATAATACCGTAACGCCGACCGTCTACCGACATCAAGTCTTTTAAATAGCCTGCTCCTCCGTATTATTCGAGTCGGTACCAAAAACGTTTTACGGACGATATTCGTGGAAATTCTGAGTTAAGTTTAACTCGACGCTATCGAATCAATGACGTATCATTTCTCAAAGATACCGTGAAATATGCAACGCTGGGACGTTTTAAGTATGGGACGAAGAAATACGATTTCAACTGTAATGTTGTACATTGTCGCGGAATACGCATTCGGCGCTGGATCGATTGAAATCTTTCTATTTCGCGCTGATCGCGGTTTAATGTAATGGAATTATAATTAATTACCCGGTTAATCCATTATCGTGGTGATATTCGAAGCGCGTCCGCGCTAGCTGCTTTTAAAGTCGGAGGATATCGTCGTCGCCCATCAGCAATAATTAGCAGCCAGCATCATTCGAATTTTCCATTAAGAGGTGCCGCGAACTCAATTTGCGAATGTAATAAATGATACGCTTTTATCTGGAGCCATCACGATAAAGTCATTATAAATGACCGGGGGGGTCCTGGGAAACACCCGGCGGCCGGGTTATTTTTCATTAACAGCCTGTCGGTATATTTTAGTAGGCGAAGTCGCGGAAGAGGAATTTTTCACAATTTTTCACCGAATTCATCGAGCAATGGGATCACATGCATTCGCTTACGCGCGTTACTCGGATTAAACGATAATTGGGAATTGTTGCGCGGCCACCTCGCGCTCGTGCAGTTCACAGACTTGGCTTTGCGTCGGCCATTAGCCTCAGATAGGAAGCTAGCTTCTCGCGTAATCTGTATAGCACTCCTTAATACTTACTAATACCTCGTAATAATTTTAATTATTCGTTCTCGACTGGACGGACTCGGATAATCGTAGATACATTCTCGTTATAATAAAGATTAATTGCGAGCGGTAACGAGGAGAGGGCGGTTCGAAAGGTGTTCTAATGAACGTTTTACGTTGTCCGCGCGTAACTATGGGAGAAATTTTCTTAATGCACCTTTTCTGTCGGACCTACCCGGCTCGAATAACACCGGATAGCAACGCGGTCGACACTTCCGCGGTTTTTCCGAGTTAACAAATTTTTCCACCGCCATCCCCGTGTTTCTCGCCAGTTAGCGAGCTGAAAAACTTTCGCAATTACACCGAATCTCAAACATTTCCCCGGGAATTGAACAAAAAGTGACGGGGGCGCTACCGCGAGCAGCCGTTCTCGTTTCTTTTTCAGCCCTCGAATGCAGAAGTCCGCGAAACTGAAAACCAATGTCGCGCGCGGCAACGTCGGCCAGCTACTACCCCTACGCGACGAGGATGAACGTTCATCGTTCGCTCGGGCCACCGATAGAATCCAGAACGTGTTGGAAATAAAATTTTACTCGACGCCATAAACGGTGAACGGAAATCCGAGGAGAGACATTGCCTATTTCCGTCGCATCTAATTTTCACTTTCAACCCTCGAAAGAACGAGCTACGGGATGGGTAACGTCGAAGCTAATCTTGAAAAAGCTAGGAAAAATTTGGATTTATTATTCGGAAAAGGCAAGGATGAAGTTGCGTTAAAAAATTAATCGAAAGAATGGCATGGACGGTAAAAACAAGATTCGTGCGAAAGTAATTCGGTCCACCATTGTTTCTCGTTTCGTTTAACTCGCGAAGAGTAAAGAAGGGAGAGTAAATAATATAATATAAAAAAAAGTCTATAATTCAATTCGTTCGGATTCAACGGAAATTTCGACCGTGCGAAACTACAAATCATCGAAGGGTAGCTACAGGAGGATAAAACATTTTTTACTGATTTTATTTGCATAGCAGAGGGGCTGCCTGTCAATTTTAGATAACGAATTGCGTAATTCCAAATATTGTAAACTGAGAAGCATCGAATCGCAAACGAGTTCGGATGTTTGATTGATCTCGACCGACTTGACAAAATCGAAATGGCTAAACGAGTGTTTCCCGCTAACAAATAACACGTGTTAGCAGGGATCCGCGCCGAGTGGAAAAAAATTGATTTCTGACGGGGAAACGCTATTTGTCAAACTAAAAACCATCCCAGGAGCAATTGTATCTTCGACTGATGAATGGATGGTGACATACAATGACTGGTTCGCGTAGGAAATTGTCAAAATTGTTCTAGCGAGAAAAATACGTGTGAGCATTGATTCTCGATAATAATACAACAATTTAATATACAATAGGTGGTAATGATCGTACTCTTACACATTCCTAGTCGTTCTATACTTTAATTTAATCTTCCAAACTGATTCAGTTGACACGAATGTTCGTTTAACTTTCTACTTGGATATTTCAAAGGAAAACACCACTGTTCCACTCAATGCTTGACTTGTACTACTTGCGAACTCTTTCTCGCGTAATTGCATCGTATCATCGCGATGAAATATAAGATTAAACTGAAAAGATTTCACAATTTGAAAAGCTCTTTCCAGGATAATCATTCGTACAATTTTTCCAAACGTAACTTTACGCGTACAATTATTCCTACGCGAAATAAAAAATAATTCGATTGCCATCGATCGTTGAACTAACAAATTGGTCTGTTGAAATTTCAACAAATTTCAAAAAAATTTATCGTTACTCCAATTCAAACGGCGATTAATGAAATTTGATTAACGATGTTGTTTGCGCTAAGGGATCAAGTGTTTCCGGGTAAAAACGCATATTTCATATGTTGCAGCCCGATACAAATTTCAGTACAGCTATTAGTTTAGAGCTGGCCGGGGTAGGCGTGTTTCCACAATGCATTACACACGGCAATAATTATTCATCGTTACTGCAAATGTTCATTTGCGCGCATATGCGGTCACATGATCGACGTTCAACCTCATTGAAACACTTCGACGAGTTACGGTTACCTCGTCCCCGCGCTTCGTATTCGACCCGTGTATATTCGTCAGCGTCTACGTTTCATGAATTTCTACGTAACCAGCTCGCATCAAACGTTACGATAATGACAATTTTCTACGTACAAATAAAACGACACCACGTGCAACATAATTGTCCGATCGAACAGCTGCTCTTCTGTGCCTCGCGATTTAATTAAAAATCTGTTTCCCTCTAACAATATTTTCACATTATTGCCTTCGTTAAATGCCACGGCTTGTAATCCACAGGAATCGAAGGCTAAAAAATCGCATTTCTCCGCACGAAGGAGGCACACAGATCCGATACTGGCTGTTCATTTTAACCAGGGAGTTTCGGACACTTTGACCCGCCGTCCAGTTTCACAGCTCGTTCCAGCAGTACGTGGCCACGAAATTCAGCGTTACGTGACCGAGATGTAACTGGAAACAGTAGCATCTGGATATACTTCTACGGCATTTATCTCTTCATTACTTCCGCTCTATTGCATCCATGATTTGTCGGAGTTCAAAAATAATTTCATTACATCGCCCACGGAATCTTGTTCTCCCTTTTAATTTTCAAGATCGTACGACCTTTGAATAAAGATGAAACGGTCCTGATATACGCGTCCCACATACGATCGCAGTGTTCAGTTTTGTCAAATTTTTAGAACGTAGCATTTCTTCGTGATTTGTTCCATCAAGTTGATTTCACGAGAGGGGGCCTGAATAGTTGCAGAGGAAATACTGAAAAAAAAAAGAACGATCCGCCATTACGGAAGTTTCATTTAGCCGTGGGTTAATCACCATTGAACACGTGCGACCGTGGATTCGATATACTGGCAACACGGTTAATGCACGCGCTTAAGGTCCAGTGAACGGAATACGCGTCCGGTGAAAATTGTTACGCATTAATTACAGTGTCGACGATTGCGTGCGCCAAGTGCACAACTCGATAATTATTTTAGAGCAGAAAAACTGTGCCGATGACTCTCCGAACGCGCAATTATGCAGCCACGCGTGCCTGGTAATTCAGAACGGGCGAAACGATTAAAAATTTTGGGGCGAACGCGTGCTTTGCCGGTTCACGACTTAACATTGCCGGGTTTAATGTTATTTTCTTTATACGTTTCATTCTGAACGAAAGAATAATCTCGATTAAATATATTTCGCGCAATTTCGCGTTCTATTCTTTTCTTCGATACTTGGAGAAGCAGAAGTGTCTTCGGAAAAGTATAGTAGCAGATTTATTTTTACGTTGAAAGGTTCGCAGTGGCTTTAAAAGCTTCCCTATTTGTCCTCGAAATTATTTTATGGAAGCCGTGTTTCGCTTTTGCTGCTCCTAAATAATTTACGAAGAGTTCTTCCGAAGGCTGGTCAAAATCTAGAAAATATCGCGGTTGGAACAGAAAGTTCGTTTGTAATATTTCTTTTTTTGAAGAATATTTCAGTTCGATTGAGTGAATAGAAAACTGCAAATTCGAGGCATATCACCGTTCGGAAGTCTATGCGAGATCGATCACCGAGTTCGTTAGACATCGCTTATCGAGGATCGTGGATTGCGCGTAACGAGGTGGACTCGCGTGTTTCTAGGCGCGTTTACACGTAGACGATCGATCGATCCATCGGGTCGCTTCGTGACGAGCGCGCGACACGCGTTACGAGCGCCGTTAAATCTTGCAAGGGTGCCCGAATTTCCGGGTTTGCACGGAAACCACCGCTACAACTTACGGCTGATGCGCGTCCTCCGTGACAAGCGAACGAATTCCCTCGAATTGACGGATATTTCGTGTGAAGTGACGCGCGTGATAGAAAGGAATGCGATTCTCTCGCTAGTGTTCCACTTCGCTTACTTCTCAACTCTGTGCCGTTGAAAATTACACCTACAGCGATCATACACGTGGAATTAGAACATCTGTCGAGCAAATTGCCTACCTTCCTGTGTATTTGCAGCCAAATGACTCTATATGGAAGACGACATATCAGTTGAGAGTATCAGAAGAACAATCGATTCATAGTCGGACAAGTGGAATCAAGAGATGCGCGTGTATTCGATAAAATTTTTCATTTCTTTCTCTATGTGGAGATCCCTATGATATTAATAGTTTTGTCATTATTAATACGTTACTTCTAGTGAAAAGTGATTCATCCAAAAGCGTTTCAAACATTCGACGCAATCTGTTATTCTGCATCGTGGATCAGGAACAACCAGACATGGTGGCAAGAAAACCAAGCAACGATCCTGTCGATCGATCGTTCGAAGCCATCGACGAATGCGCTTCCATTACCCGCTATCATTCGACGGACCAACACCCTCAACCCTTTACTGGTCGTAAAGGAGGACGCGCGTTGTGTAGTTTAAAAAGACTACGATCTAAAGGTATTTGAAACAGACATTTATGCGTTTATACGCGGTGCAGAGGGGAACACGCGTGTACACGCGAGCTTCGTACAATAACAGCGAACATCCGCGCGTGTACGTATGTGCTTACGCGCTAATAGGGCGCGGTACTGCACAATAAACTGAGATATTAACACAGCGTTGGACACACATCCGTGCGACGTAGCTATTACCAGCACCATTAGAGACGACTTAATGAGAATTTCGAACAGCATCGCCTGGGAATGCCCGATCGCTTTTCATTTGTTCCCTAATTTCCATAACAAAAGAGGCAAAAATTAGTCAGCCTCTGGCGAAGTGGCGGTTCAATGGTTTTATTTTATTGTCGACGGCCATTGGTATTGCTCGAACAGACTGTTATGTGGCTAAACCAGTGTTATATATGTCTCGAGGGCGAAGTAGCAACTGAATTCGGTTTAAAAATGCATCGACTCCATTCGCTATTAATCCCGTCGTACGTTAAAAACTTCTACCTCAAACACCCGCCTGGCAGTTCTCAGCTAGCGCGCCAAGAAACGTTCAACAACTCGTGCATTATAAAACCATGACACAACACATATTACGCTTCCTCTAAATACCCATTAATCGCCATATTCGTTAGTCGACAGAAAACACGATAAACGACGTGAAAGCTAATTTTCTGCGAGTAAACACAGCCGAACGAATCAGACTAAAGCATCAAGCCGCCATTTCACCCCTTCGTCGCAGCGAATACGTACATCGCAAATAATAAACTGTATACTGTGCAGCTTTTTTAGCAGATTGTCCGCAACGATAATCCTTTAATCCTCGTACTCCTGGCCCGTTTACTTCAACAGCGGTACCTCTTAAATACACCAGAAGATTCGCCAACAGGAAGAAGACATCGAGGACGACGAAAAAGGGCTCCACGAATTATCACGCATCGTCCATTGCGCGTTCGAATCACTCTCAAATTCTTCGAACACGACCAATGTTCCATCGATCGATTTTTCAGCGACGATTACTCGCAGTGGGAGTCACGAAAGGGTGGTGGCGCGATACAAAACTCCGGCGCCGTATAACCGTCCGCGCCATTACTATTCATTAGGACTTTTCCAGCTATGCGTCTTCCTTAAGCTTTTTTGTTTTTTGCCCTCCCAGCGAGGCCACCGCATTACCAAGCGAGCGTGGATTTATCACGAGCTCGTACTTTATTAAATTCGTACCAAGTGCCTGTCGTCCTCGCTGTCGCGTGTCCTCCTCCTCGTCGACGGCGTTGAACGACCTCCCTTCTGGCAATAAGTATTCTTATTCGCGAAGATATTCAGCGACCAGGGCCTCGTTAAACCGCGTTTCACAGTGAATGTTAATCACAATGCTCATTGCAAATAGTTGGATTACCAGCGAGCGAAATTGATTTTTGTAATTGGTATTTGGAGAGCATGCAGGGGATGATTATATGCCTTGGATGACATTTGCGGATGTATAATCAGCGTGCTCTGTTCTGGACAATTCTGGGCTGTTCTGATGTTTAAAATAGAATTCTGTTCCCGTAATCCTTTCGCGACTAGCTTGGCCCATATGTCCCACTTCGGTATTTAAACTGCGAGTGATATATACCAGATTGTCCTCTCCAAAACCAGTCCCTCACGTACGTTCCATACGAGTACTCGAACTGCGTGCGATATGCTAAATCGTATATTTTTTTCCGCGTAAAACCGCCGCTAGCGGAGATTTTCGTGTCTACGTAGGTTTTGCTCTTCCTGTTGGACAGTTCTCTTTTTCTCTGTGTTTTTGTCAGAGATAGAGCATGCGAGGAGCAGGATGTGTAAACTCTTCCTCGTTTGGACGGCACATTCGCGTTACTTTGCATACCTATTGTCAAAGATCGCTTCCGGTTAGTTTACAATTGCGCTGAAACCTTCCATAAAACTGTAATCCTTAGCGTGTACGAGAAATACGTTCGGGAAACACTTGTTTCTTTTAAAAGTCCGATAAAACAAGCACACTGCGGAGATAGAGCACCGATAAAAATGTATCCTAGCTATAGTAGTCGCTACAAAAGAATGCTTTACGAAACCAGAAGATCGATGCTGTATAATGTAGAATCACCGGCTACCCCGCTAAAACCAGTGACTCTTCTACCAGAATTAAAGGAAGCCAGTGGTAAGGTCGACCTCAAAGGAGACGTGTAACCGTTGAAAAAACTAGTTCGATCGATCTCAGCCGGTGGCGCGGATGAAGCAAAACGATCCATCGGCTAAGATCAATCGAGGGGGCGAGAAGGGAGATGAGAAAAGGGTGGAAAAGTAGGTAGGAAAGGAAGGAAGGAAGGAAGGAAGCGAGGAAGGGGGTAGCTGCTTGTCGGATCAGCAGCTCGACCGGTTCAATTAACTATCAGGGGGGGGAGTCCTGATTTACGGGGATGAGGCGAAGGGGACAGAGTACAGGGTGGCTGCGAGGCGGGGTGGGTGACAAATCGACCAATCAGTCGCGATGATGAAGTCCTCCGTCTTATTCGTTTCTCCTTAAAAGTCCCTTTGCGATTTCATTCACCGCGTACTCGAGCCTGTTCCAGACGGTTCGTGGAGACCCCGAAAGTTTTCGGAACAATCAACCCTGCCCCCCCTCAAAAATCATTCGCTCGATTAGGCCGGCTCGGAATTAAGGCAAAAAGTACCCAGCGATCTATTTCTAAGTACTTGAGACCGGCGGCGAAGTCGCGGGGTGAAACGGGGTAAAGTAAACGGGGGAAACTTGGGTAAATGTATGGTTTGCCCGTTCCGCGAGCTCGTCGGATGGAACATTTTACACGTACGATGGCTCTTGGTCGATGGATGCCAACGTTATCCGTTCAGGCAGCTAATGAAACAACCGTTTCTTTAGAAATACGTTCGTTTACCTAGCGGATAATGCGCGGCACGAAATTGTTGGAAGTTTTTAGCAATAATAAACTGATCTCTGAAGTTATTCCGGTGAAACTCGAGGTGGAAGTTACGCGCGAGAGCATCCCTTTTCCCTGGTTGCATTACAATCACGTACAGTTCGAATGAACTAGTTCCACCGTTTCGGACTCTATTTAACATACATTAACCCGGGTTTCTTCCCGCGACAACGAGTTTCAGATCCACGCGAGTGTGCGGGCGAAAGCTCGGCTCGTGGTTTGTCGGCCACGTTTCAACGGCACGTGATAGAAGTCGGGCGATAAAGTCCGGATCGTAAAGCGGAAACGAGCCGGGGTCGCAGTTCTGCTCGAACGAAGAAAGTTAATGATCGCTGTACAACCGTCCGTGACGGTCGTTGTTAGTCGCGCTCGCGCCAACAATCGACACCGGTGCGTTTGGCTGAGACGAATCGTCGAATATCCCCGCGAATACCATTCCGGACGGGTTCGTACGGAAGATGTAGATAAGAAAGGGCGACGGGAAGAAAGGCGGCGGGGATGGCTCCTTATTTTATCGCGAGCCTGTTATTTGGGGCATAAATCATATTCGGTGGGTCGAGTCCTTCGTCTTCGCCCTCGCCACTCCTGCAGGAAATGATTCCCCGGCCACGGCGCGCTTTATCACGATGTGGGTTCCGGCCTCGACTTTTTACCCCGCGCCAACCGACTGGTTTTCCGCTCGCTTTTTTGTCACCCGGGGCCGCCGCAAAACTTCGCCTGTGACGCGCGATAAGCGCGACGTCCGAGGAAACGTCGTGTAAAATCGACGTAACAAAGCGTCGGACTCGCGCTCGATGAACACGTTCCTCGCTCGCCGGCCCCCTCGCATATTCCATCAAACTTTTTGTATCGAAAAACTGACGCCGAAATTGCCGCGTTCGCGTTCAGTTATGAATTAATTATGTCCCAGTTTGTCCAAAGTATACGGCATCCGTGTCCTTAGGTCCGGATGGTAAATCATCAGTTTTTGCGCGCCGTTTAAAAACCCCGAACGCTTCGTCAAGGTCCGTTGTAACTAGCAAACTTGAACCACCGGAAGTTTGAGGCGCACAAATTGCAAGTTCGCAAGAAGCGAATTTTAAAATGCACCTCTTCCTTCTTCGCAAGAATAACTTTCCTCCAGCACATTGTGTGTCGTGCGTTTCATATACACACGCGCGACACTGTATTCTTTTCAATATGTGTATGGCAAGTAGATCGAGTTAAGCGTATACTTATTAACAGTACCAGGTGCGAACTGAAAGTCTGAAACACCGTCGCAAACACTTCACCAGCTACAAATTTATCAGCCATTATCGATATCGAACCCCAGCGAAGTTCCATCAAGTTCTTAACCCGTGGCGATTCATCTCGAGACAACGGATCATCGATACCAGCCATCCTCCCAGATTTTAAACGATCCACGAAGTAGTAAATAGCGCGACGATTCGCTTTAGGCGGCGCGAGCGCCTCTAGCCTCCCTTTCAGGTATTCCGAACTTTTTAATAGAGCGACTCGTCGAGGGAACCGGGACTCGCGGGATGGTACAACGACCCTATCCTCTTCCTCCCTTCGCGTTCATCCCTTTTCCACTCTTTCGCTCCACCACCGCCACCTCTTACTCTTCGTTCTCCCCGTCGCTAGAAACTTCCTTTCTTCCTCTAGCTCGCCTCCCCCACTGGTCGCCGCGGCTCTTCTCTTCTCGCGACTGGTCTTCCACCAGATTTTTCCTGCATAAACAGCAGGTCATTAACCAGCACTATGGCGGAAGATCGTATCTACCTTATCTCCTCGAGACTCTACTATTCTCGTCGGCGCGAGTACTCGAGCGAGATGATTTCTCCCCTGATCTTTGCCCCGCGTCCCACTCTTCGGATAACGCCACCCTCGAACGCGTTATTAGTTTGTTGCGGGGCGTCGTGGCTGGGCAATGATGGGCAATAATGCCGTTCGCGTAGGGTCGAGGCTAGGAATTCGCCGCTCTGTAGGCTGACGTGTACAGGCTTTGACTGTTTGAACCGATTTTCGGGACCGATAGGAATGCAGCTGTACGATTTCACCTTCAATAATAGGCGCAGGCTGATTTTTTAGAATATTCAGAGGTGGATCTCTGAATATGCGTACAATGGGTTTGTATTACTAAAAAAGGTGGAAGTCTTTTAGTAAGACCAGAAATCTACGAACCAAGTGTATGAATTACTAGTCAGAAGAGACTAGTATGTTCTTCATCTTTCTACTTCCTTCTCTCGACTTACTTCTCTTTTTATCCTGAGTTTCTTCCTCCGTCATTCCGGAACGGAACATCGATAAATTATCCTTTGTCCACGGAATTACTAATTCCCCGATAGGTCAGGTCCAGGAACGTCCTCCAGAGAATCAAGAACACCCTCTGAAGATGGTAGCTTTTGTACGTAACGATGTCTGTGCGCATTCATCATACCAGCCGGTCGATTTGCTGGTACATCGAACGATTAAAATCAGTCGCCATCGCGATCTTGGTTCCCCGGGTCCTTACTCGTCGACGAGGTCCTTACGATTCTACCGATTGGAATTGAAATCGCGTCGCTTTCGATAGCTTTGCCCGTGGATCGCGGCGTTTCTTTCCGAATCGTTACAATGGAATTACCTTCAGTGGTGAATTAGCATAAATATTGTTTACGGAATTAGGTATGCATAACACGCGAAGGATTAGGTCGTCGAGCCTCCTGTATGCAAATCACAGGCCCGTCTTCTGATGTACAAATTTTCGTGGAACACGCTTTGGGCTTTGGCGGCGGACGATCTAAATCACCGGCTGCCAATACTGAACAGCCCTTTGTCCCCCATCAGAGCCCGCCGACAAAGTAGAAGTTGCCCTACTGGAATACCGGTATAGATTTTATGGAAGTAGCTGTGTGTAGTACGTACGAAGTTCGCCTTCGCAGGCGACCGCCCCCATCCTTTCACCGCCTTCCGTCATCCCTTTGTTCACCGCGGAAAATGGGCCGCAAGAATTTTTCACGCGGTTCCACCTCACGTATTCCGCGAAAAGTTCCCTCCCCACCGCGAAAGTTATCGAGGTCGATCCGGGCTCTTGGCGGGCGTCGTTGCTTCCATACTTTCCCGATCCGGCTGAAAATTAATAGCCCCTCCAATCGGTAAATTTCCGCGGAACATCCGAAACAAACTTGCCCCCGCATACGTCCGCGTTGCGTACGAGGGTTGGCGTCGATCTCTGGCTTGCGCGAGGGGTGAGTCTCTCGGTTTACGTAAGTTCGAAGCGCTCGAAGCTTTAGTAATATTTTATTCAGCGTGGAAATTAAGTGTGCCTCGCGAGACGCGAAGAAGAAGTCGTTTCGCGCGAAGCTCACCAGTCGTGTAACCGAAGTATTGCGTAAACGATCGAGGGCGTAAAAGAGATCGTTGCGACGACGGGAGTCGATCAAGACGGGGAGCAGTAATTATACCGCGCGACCTACACCAATAATAGTTGGCGAGCGGTTTTCAATGGTTACAACTTCGGGAACGGTTTAGCTCCAATTGAACTTGGAGCAACTTGCCGCGCTCGAGGAAGATGAAACGAGCGTGGAGGCACGGGAGAAGGTCTCGCGCTCGTAATTCTGAAATCGGGGGCCATGCTCTACGCCCAATTCGATTACACAGTGGCGACGATCTTTTGTGGTCAGATGTGGGCCAAGAAATTCTTAAGGTATTTCCACGTATAATTCGTACTCTGTTCGAACATCCCAGAAGATGATAATCAAATTATTAAATTCGACATTTATGAATGACCATCCCTGTAACATGTTAATCGTTTGTAATTATTTTCCCAGTATCTCATCAATATCTATTCCTATAGATTCTTTATTATATACCTCGTACATCGATTGGAACTAAATTAAAAGATTAAACGTAGACAAGAAATTTTCTCAAAGCGCGATCGTGCCATTTGTTGGTCCCAGAGTTAACGAGTAATCCTGCGGATAATTCGCCCTCGTTTCGTTCCATCGAATCGTCCAGCTCGTAATCAGACGTCGCGAAATCGAAATCGTTGCACGCGAATTTGATCAACGAACGATTCGACAGTTAATTTAAACATCTCGCGGTTTCTTCGACGGCCTTGTTCGTCGGCCGTTGTAGCACCGGTGTCGGTGGGATAATGGACAATTAGAAGTAACGGAAGCGTGATGCCTCGGCCGATTACGACGCGACGACAGTTAATTATCGTAATTAGATCGCGGCCGTGGTTACGTCGAGCGTTACGCGTATGAGCTACGAGCACCACGCGATTGCACGTCGCGCTGTGCACCACCGACGACACACGGTGTAATATATTATGACAAATGCAAGTTTGCCCGACAGCTTTACACGCGACGCGTTCTGTCCACCCTTATTTTACCGCCGCGCTGACAGTCCTCTCAGAGACGTCGATGGAAAAACTCTCGAGTAGATATCATTGCAGACGTAACCACGATCCATGATTTTTAATGGAAATGGACTTTATCGTTTAACCGCTGAATTTTTCATGCGACACGTCGTGCACTTATAAATGGGAATATCAAACGGGTGTATCGACGTGATTTTACGGAGAATTTAACAAAAGTGAGAATCACTGGTATATTCCTAGCAAAAGTAGATACTCTCGATCCCTTTTTCCGTCAGTCCACACGCGTTCCCTCCATGTACTCCGTTTTAAAAGCACTATCACACGAGATATCGATCAATTGATTACGATAGATAACGTCGTTTCGTCTAACCAGCCGATTGTTCGTCGCTTTGATCCCGCTAACGAGAAATTAACACGCTCGACCCCGTGAACTATTAACGACGCTGGGACGATTCGTCGCAATGGTGCCGGGCGGACATATCGAGCAAGCGTGTCTGTAGCTGGCTGGCGATAATGGATGCCGTCTTTGACACCGTGACAGCCACGGGCCGAATTTTTAAAGGTGTTCTCGCGCTTTCAGCATCGATCCATTCACGGATGGATACGCCATTAGTCAAGCCGCACGAACCTTTTGAGGACGCAGTTGGATAAGGATTTGTTAGCGGAGAATGATCCCACGCGTGAATGTCGCCGATGACTCGAATCTCTATTCGTTGTCGAGCGGGATTCGTTTTTGTAGCTAGCGATTTGATAAATTTGTGGCGTAGCCTAGCGACCTTGTCGAGGAATTTATTCATGTTTTTTTTTATTAAAGAAGAAGTAGCCAGTGAGTTAACCTGCGAGCTGGAAAATATCGTTCGCACCTTAAATAGCTTCGGTTTTCCATCGCGCTTCGTCGTTAGTTTCGACAACGTGAACATTAATTCCAACTCGTATTATGAAATAATGAATCGCGCATAAATAAAACGAAATTACTCGTACTAATTGCGCGTAAATAATACATGAGATCACCCGTGCAATTACAAATGAAATTGTACGAATAAATAAATTAGACGCGCTGTAAACGGACAGGACATTTCGTAACGTGTTGCAACCTCAAGTATTAACAAATTACAGAGAGTAAGAGAGAGAAATGGAGTCTAATCAAAACGGTACCATTTCGAATTACATTTTCCCCAGACGAGTTCATCGGGGCGTAGGAAATTTATCAGAGAAGTTTGGCATGTTTAACGGGAGTCCGAGGTGAAATGGCGGCCGGTAGTCGAGGAGCGTGCATAAGTCAGTCCACGTTCAATTTCGGTGGCCCGCGATTAACCGTGAAATCTTTTCTATATGCAGTTTCTCATATCCAGGTCGGCGCAGCCGTAGAGACGCTGTAAATCAGCGGATAAAGGTATAATCCGGATGCCTGGCGATGGTACAGAGGGGTACGGCGCGAGGACCAGCGACAACGTCCTACGCGCAATATCCCCCTAGTTTTTCGGCCGCCATCTCTATTCACGGGGGTGACAATGTGCGCCGTCTAATAAATTAGATATAAGCCACTTTCCTCGGGCTCCTTTCTCTGCCAGCCGCATTCGTTCCGTCCCGTAAAGACAAGCCTCATTGTTATTTATACCGTAATTATACCACCGCGATTTCTCCTTGACCCTTTTATTCACTCTACCGTGACGCAATTCGTCAGCGACGGAGACACGTCGTTGTTCGACGTAACCTTTTGCACTTGTTAAAGGAGAAAAAAATAGACGTGGTTTGTTGGTGTCGTTAAGTTTTCTTCTTTTTCAAGGAGAACACTTTAATGGCTATTGTGGCAGTAATTAAACTAAATTATTGCGTTGGACTCTTTAAGTCTGTATGTGGTTGTTAATTCAAATGATTTTTTACGAATGAAAGTACAAGTGTCGACGGATGTACGCCTCGAGGGTTCATTGCTCGAGTGTAAGGTAACCAGGTCTGAAGGCAGCGTATCAACCCTAGCACGCTAAACGGGTGCAAACGATCGTGCAACCGGCAATAACCATGACCAGGCTGGTGCAACTGTTTATGCAGCGGCGACATTTTATTGGACAAGAGTGTCCTCGTCAGCGCCATATTAGATTCCAAAGTGTACCGCAGTTCCGCATACCAGCCGACGCGGAACTGCTCGCCAAAGCGTCGACGAGATATTGCGATTGGCGGTGAAGACGGCTGCTACACTCCACGATCGCGCCCGGATACAGGATCAAAATTTCGTCTTGGAATTTCGTTCCTCTTCGGGCGAGGCACGAGTTTCTATTATATCGCGGGACCTCATTTTGTCCCCCGTAATAAACGCTCAGAGCTTGTCGTTCTCGGAAATATGGACTTCTCCGTGAACAGTTGCTACTCCGTTCAATTTCATCGCGAAGGGGAGAGGTGTCTTCAAAAATTCAACAGAGGATTACTTAGAACAGTCAATCGTTGGTCGCTTATCAACGATGAACAAATAACCGATGCTTCGAACGCCAGTAATTTCTGTAATCGCGATACACATTCACCTTCGAAACTCGAAATTGAAGCTCGAAGATGTTCGAATTGGAGTCGCATCTGAAACCACGCGATTCATTCGTTATCGGACTGCTGATTAAACCGATGCTCCATTTCGACAACACGCTGCCAGCGTAATCATAAATACTAATTACGTTATACGAAACGCGAGCACGCCTTCGCGTCTCGTTTCCAATAGCAAAACAACGCGAATATCAATATCCTGGGATACGCGGGGGAACCGCCGACCGTACGATATTATCCACTCTCTAATTATGCTCGCAGCGTTAATTGGAGACACCGATCAGGACCAGTCTCGAACTTACGAACACCCATCCGTGTTTCCATTCGCCGGAACACGGTCCATCGAGGACGGAAGTAACGAAACGTAACGGATGCGAGTACGCGTAAGTGAAATTACACAGCGTATTTTAATTGCGTCGTTATGGCCGCGGCGAAGTGGCTTGGGGGGTTTCCGTAATCACCATCCACGCGTCTCCACCCCTCGAGGCCTCTTTTGTGGAGCAGCCCGATGCGCGGCAGGAGTACAGACGATTCTTCCTCGTCTTCTATCCGTGTATCCGATCCCGGGGCAACGCGAGCCGGAGAAGAAAAGCTTTTTGACCAGTTGAAATGGCAACGAGCCAACGCCAGCCTAACGTGTTTGCCGAAATAACAAAGACGGTTATTCCAGCCGCGGGGGCGGGACAGAAGCCACCCCCGTTATCGGCTTATCGGGTTACACAGAGTCCCTCTACTAATTACATACCGTTTTACATACGACGTCGCTTTCACCGGTGATAATCGAAAACGCAGGGAATTCCGCGTCCACCGGCTGACCATCGCGGTTTTTCTCTGCGGTTCGTCGAGTACACGGGATCTTTGATACGTAACGATGATTAAAGCGTTTTAGACATTTTTGCAACGACCACGTCGAGGTGGAACCTTTGACACGACGGTCTTCAGGCGGCTTTGATCCAACTCCACGTGAAATGTTATTTTACATTTTAATTTTAATGCGATTTTTAATACGACAGTTGGAGTCCAAAGGATTCTAGTCTGCGTCCGGTATTATTGTAGCTGTGCACGATCTGCGCATCGTCTCGGATGTAACGTTTTTCTGAAATAATATAAAGTGTTGCTATAATTTTTTAAAGCTTCGTGAAAGAGAAATATGTCAAAGTGAAACGTGAGAACACTGATTTGTTATATTCCATTAATCAGAAAAGTAGATTCGTAGTTTTCAGAATTGTACGTAGTTATCGACTCTAGAAAAGTCTAGCACCTATTGTTATTATTTCGAAAATTTAGACGAAGCAATTTCGAGAAATTAATTGGCTATCCAACGGAAGTTCGAGCTACATTGTAACGGTATAGAAACTGAAATCACGAGAGCCTGAAAAATCACAGAATTCGGTATCGAATAGGCGTTCCCGTTCACGATCATATTTATATCCTATCTCGGGAAACTTATCGTGATTTCGGTGATTGCATTTCAAGACGCTTATGTGGTTTTCAGAATTTTATGCCGGTTAAGGCGTTTTGTCTCTCCCTGCTCTGCCAACGAAGCCTGAATACCGCGAGGAAAATCGAACATCTATATATCCGACGAGGTTATTCTAAGAAATATGCAAATCTAACGCAACCGAAATTCTCGGATTCGATAAGAATATGTTTCGCCGGCAGACGTTTATACGTCTTGAAATCCCCGAATCTGAAGAGCGACGACCGAGTTTTCCTCCACCACGATTTGAGAATCGCGATTCACCTTCAGGTAGTAGGACGGACGAGCTTTCTATCGATGAGCAGTTGGCAATCGCATCGAAAGCACTTTTATTTCTAATCTTGCGCGACAAGGGTTAAGAAAATCGAACCACCGCCATCTTTAACACCTTCGCTTAAATTAGCAAGTACCCTTCTCTATCATCGCGGACGCTTGTACTCGATTCGACGACTATTTTCCAATTATTTCGTCCAATAATCTCTGCCATCTCAAAAGAAAATCGAATATTATTAAATACAAAGAATAAGAAATGATTCTTAGAAAAGAGAGTCGAAGGATTGCCAATTTTCTATTGAGGTAGAAATTTTTTGTTCGAATTTCATAAAGTGTCGTTGGCTGGTCGATCACGGGGAGAGAATTGAATCGAAACGGAATCCTCGAGGACCGTGCAACCTGAGTGTTACGGTTTCAGATATAGTAGGAACAAGCAAAGCGTATTCGTGGCTCGCTATCACCAAGAGGACAGGACCGAAACAAACGACTGTCACATAAATTACACCCCTATCTTGATGCTCGTTGCTGCAATGGATCCTGCACAAGGAAGACACTTCTCTCGAGGTGTTCGAGAAGCGATCGCCGCGATTACGGAGCGCTCGTATGTACGAGCTGGAATCTGATTGACAGAAACGAATTACTTCTTATTTATTTAATAATACATTTAGAAGAGCATTCCTCGGTCGCTGACGAAGATCGCTAATTAATTTTCAGTTGAGTATACATATACATATTGAATACTTACGAGCTGACATCAATTAGCAAACGATATTGCCTTATGACATAAAATCGTAGCTTCGTCCATGTATTTGAAGGAAATGATACAAAGTATTATATTTGTACGTGAATGGTAGAAAATTTGACGAAGAATCGATGTTATAATTGCCATGAATATCCTCACAGAATTTCTTTCGTGTAGAGAGAGAAAGAGAGAGAGAGACATATTTGTTTTTTATTTATAATATAATAGTGTTTATACCATCTGATACAGTAGATAATATTTGTGCAATATATTAGCTCGCTCTTGCAATCTCGAAAAACATGAGTCCCACTCACCCCCCTCGCGATATACCGAAATCTCGTCAGTTTATCGTGTTTTCATTTCGCATTAATGTCGCCCGTAAAGGGTTAATTTTCAGCAGCGAAGTTCAGCTCGTAAATATCATTTAAAGCTAGCCAAACGGCCGGCGCGATATGAAAGGAAATACGGAGAATTCGGTAGTAGATGGGGTTGGGGCTGTGGGTGGTTGCGGAGGTCTGGTTTACAGGCGGGCGGTCGAGACGAAGAAGAGTTGGGAAGGGGTAGAGTAATCAAGCGCCTCTGCTACTCTATTGCAAGACAACAGATCTGAAACAAACGACCGTTTCATAAATCATTCCCGCTATATTTCTAGCATATTTTGAAACGCGCACGGGAAGCAACGCTGGCTGCAGCCGACAACCTGCTGGAAATCAAAGAAGCATTTCATGAATTTTGCACAACAAAAAGTAATCTTCAAAGGCAGCGCGCAGTCGGAAGTTTAATTAATCCATTGCCATACATACATCGTTCGCGTGTACCCCGCTACGTGTCTCTACTCAAAGATAAATCTTCCAAGTGTTCCCGGCTGAACGAGCACCGGTATTATAGAGAAGAGATACGGGGTTATGTATTAACAAAAAAAAAAAAATACAGGAAACTACGATTGATACATTTACCAATGCCGTTGCGAATACGCTGCTCGCTAATACCGTACGAACAGAAAGAATGAATGGCGATAACAAGGAAACGAAACGTCGATCGGTGACAACAAGTAGAACGCCCATGGTCGACTCGATTGCCCTCGATCGCGGCAATACGACGAGACAATAGTCGAAGTTCGATTCCGCGAGTGTCCTCGAGATGCGTCTGAAGTGTTCGATAATATGAAAGTTAAAGGAACGGGGCCTCGTCGGGGCTGGTCCACGGCGATGACAAGAGGGGGTGGGCGAGGAATAATCAAGCCGCACTTGTGCGTTCCGCTATCGTAAGCCAGCGGATTCGAAACAAACGACTGTCGTATAAATTACGATGATATCTGCCGGTGAACAGTGTGCCACTCGAGTCCTTGAGAAGTAGTCAAGGGACGGACGCGAACCGGCGGCGAACCGGTGGGGTGAAAAAGGGGTTGAAGATGGGCGCTCGCCTAGGGTTGCCACTCGTTAACGCGTCCTTTGACCGAGCCGAGTATTTCCCCGATGGAACGAAGCCAGACACCGGTCCAAGGCGATTTACTTAATGAGCCTGCCCGGATATCTTCGGAGCCCCTGACTTTATCGCTCGGACGGAATCGTTGACAGTGAAAGGGAGTTGCCGCCAAGCGGACGACTTTATTAATCGTAGAGGGGTTTTTAAGCGGCGCCCGCGGAGAAGGAATGTTATCGGTCCCCTTGCTCGGAACCGGTCCGCGTTTCTTCGTTGGAATCGAGTAGCAAAAACCTGGACCTGGTGAGGCCTGGAAGGGAATTTATAAGATTCTGCGCCGGGTTCTACGGCGAATTTCGCGCCACGCTTATTTGAATTTTATGCCGTGATTGATCGCGCGGACCTTTTCTCTCGTAAAAGTAAACGCGGAGCTAATCACGCAATCTGCAGTTCACAAGAGAAATTGCTGTTGATCGCAGTTTCTCGAATTAATATTTACCGTGAGATACTATTAGATAGATTCAATATTTCATTACCCTCGAATATATTAATGGACGGCCGGATGAAACAGCACCATGCTTCATTAGATATGTAAATGTAATTTTATCGAATACTTCTCTAAACATGTAATTTATCTGTTCGAAATTGCATTTGCACTTTTACCGCGATGGTGAAAATAAATTCAGCGCGAGATCCTAGTGTCTAAATGATATCTTAATTGGAGAACGTTGACGAAATGTAGCTGCCGTTGTACTTTCTTAAAAGGTTTAAAGTATTCAATAGCCATTTCGAATGCTCAATTTCTGTCAGCGTCGATGGTTACTACACATAGTCTCCGCGACGTTGCGAGCAACAGGTAATCAATTTTAATTATGAATAAATCACGACAGCGGATTTAATCATTCGCAAAACCCACCCTCTGCTCTCCTTTAAAGAATACAATTCCGCGATCTAGTTAGCTCTAGCAACGTTGCTCGCATGTTGTGTCTGCTCGCGTTCCCGCCGTTCGCCATGAAACTTCACCGAATATCGTATACGTGTGTACACAGCTGAGAAGTTTTGATATCAATTTCAACTCTCTCCTTTATGACAGTTGCAAAGATTAAAACGCTTACGGTTGCAAATTGTTTAACATAAATTGACAAAGTTTTTCGGTTACGCGCAATACATTTCGCTATTACGAAGAACTGACAGGCGACGAATTCTGAGAGTTGCTGCGCGCTATAGCGCATCTCAGTATTAATAAAAATGACGAGTACACTCTAAATAATGTTCAACTGTTCCGCGGTGCTCGCACTCTCGCGCGGCTACATCAGCAGCGAGGGTGTGAAAAATGAAACTGATCAGAGCCCGGCTCTATCCGAAAAACGATCATCGATCGGCACTGGAACGAGAGTGGGGGCTCGATACCACACCCACGGTGAAAATTACCGGCGACCAGCAATGGGACCGCGTTTTTATCAATCACGCAATGGAAATGTCGCGATTGCGGGGCCGCGAAAAGGCCGTCCGAGCCGGCGAATGGATCCGCCGGTTTTTTAAGTGACGTGGGAAAGGAGGAATGCGAAATGTTTGCCGCGCATCCATCATTCGATTCTCGCGTCCATCGTATCGTTCGGCGCTGCCCCGCCCAGCTCTTCCGGTTGCTTTCATTGATAAGCGAGATAAGTGTGCCCATCGCGGCCGTGTTCCACGCCGCGAGAAGAAGACGAATGACTTTCGATGATGGTCGATCGGCGCGCGAGTGCGCGCGCGCTACCATCGATTCGAGCCGATCTCAATTTTCGAGATGATTTATCTGCCCTGGCCTGACGAAAACTGGTTCCCTGCTGCTGGGGACTCCTTTCACCCAGGGATGGTTTATTTAATATCGAACCGGTTCGGAATCCCGGATGAAAAGTTGCCCATTCGGGGTATCTGATTGAATCGTAACATTTCGGGAATTTTTTCGAGTGTCGTGAGAAAAATACGAGTTACTCTAGCCTGCGGTCGTCCCCTCCAAATTGCAGCCCTCCGTTTGGCACGTGATACGGCACAACGATAATCCAAGAAGCGTTTGTGATATCATTCATAAAACACGCGTAGAGGTATTAGTTGCAACATCACGCGAAACTCGAGCAGGGGGAGCTCCGCCTCGAATAAATTCCAGATTCCAGCGATTCGAGTAACTCGAACCCGGACAACTTGTCCACGACAAACGAACGCGAACAACTGGCAAAGCCCAGGATAAACTAGCTCCGAATTATTTCACGCGAAACAAGTTGAGTTCAAGTAACCGAACTAATCTCCGCGGAGCTTTTCACCTTACGCGAAACGAGATAACCCCTCGACTGTGTTAGCCCCGGTCGGTTCGAAGGGGTGCGTCGGAGTGCGTCTCTGTTCAACGAACCGAGGACGGCAGTTCGCGTTAACGCGATCTTAAGCGAAAATAAATCTCGCTCGTATGTAGATACAGGGAAGGCGGTTTTCGCGATACACCCTCGTAGAAACCTGCGGCGAGAGTGTACCAGCCGCGGACCTACTTTTTACACCCCCGTAAACGGCCTCAACACCGTTCGCGCGGCGAGCCATTAAAGACGTCCCGGCTGTCTTCTTACGGTGCGTGAAATGCACGCGAACGCGTAACCTGTAACGTTGCAACTTTACGTCCAGTTTAGTGGCAGCCGCGAAAGCTGAAACTATCCGTGCACCGTTTCCGGCGATAGTATCCGGACGATGGCTGTCGGATTAAGGGAGAACCGCCATGATGTTAGTCGCGCGGTAACGCAACGCGAGAG
Source organism: Xylocopa sonorina (assembly GCF_050948175.1). Classification (NCBI taxonomy): domain Eukaryota; kingdom Metazoa; phylum Arthropoda; class Insecta; order Hymenoptera; family Apidae; genus Xylocopa; species Xylocopa sonorina. The sequence goes on along the minus strand of NC_135196.1, from coordinate 10,194,323 downwards.
AAACAACGAATCACAACCACCGTCGTAGGGGAAACGATAACTTTCCACGTTTTACGATATCGCACGGTTAAAGGACTGCTCTTCCAACGCTCTTAGCTTTTGATTAAACAAGTTGATTATCTGGGAAGATTTAATAGTTCGAGCTTAAAAATTTTCTGGATGGTCGACTTCATTATAGACAGTAAATATTCTGTTTTTAGTTAATTTGAAGATTATCGTACGTACTGTATAATTCTCGACTGCGTGATAACATCGTTTTGTAGCTATCACGTGTAATCGAAGGTTATGTAAGTAATTAATCGGAAGTATCGATTGGTAATGGGCGCGTATTAACGGCGACGTAATCTGATGCCGATTGTATTAATTAATTGTTTCACACGCGAAACACTGATCGTTGCGCAACAGCCTCTGAATACTTGAGATCAAACCAGCCTCGTTACCTTCAGAAATGTCACGTTCTCCAGAGGTACTCTCGCGAAATGTATACGTGTATATCTAATATAATGTATTTAAACCGTCCTGGAGCACGTCTTGTAGAATTCGTATTAATACCAGTTTTTAGCATCAAATAGGCGCTCTAAAACGTGCTCTAGCGGGAGTACGGCTCGCAAGGTGTTAAGTGAGATACGAGAATTTCCAGAAAGAGGCGAGAACGATTCAACCGCGCCATCGTGAACGCGATTCTTCGCAAACGTATCCACCACCGTTCTCCCCGTGCGCAACGTTAAGATGATGATACTCGAGAGGTGATGATAGTAATTGAATCTCTTCCGCTTCGAGTCAAAGCTGCTATTTGAACACTACCTGCTTTTTTTTTCTCCCACCCTTGTAATTCGGAATGTCTGTTTAAAGTGGATCACACGCTCATCGCATAATTCAACGTCTATAGGTTTGCAGAGCGTTAAAAGCATCGTGGCCAGTGTTCGCGTTATTAAAAATTTGCCAGCCGCTTCAGTTTGCTCGTTTCGAAATGATTTTCGATTCGAAACATTCCGTTCTGGCATCGCGGCAATTTGTTGGGCACAATTTTTCCATAGAACTGGAGTGGAAAACTGGGTCTCGATTCTTTCGGTACGGCGAATTTTTTTGCGCGAAATTAAAAAGCACTCCGGGAAAAGAGGGCTCTCGAGACTTTAGAAATTTACGGATCTATGCGATTTAAAAAATGGGTAAAAACGACGCTCTATTATTCAGAGACGGCTTCAGAGATACTTATCTCGTTGCCGTACTTTCCAATGTTAATTAACGCTTTTTTAACGTTCCATCAAGCATCGTATAACATGCAAACTATTCCACGGATGAAATCCTTAATGAAATCCAGTTACTTCTTTTCATCGTACACAAAGTGCCCCCAGACTTTTATACGAAATAAAAAGATCCAAAATATCGTTTAAAAAAGGGGCACAAATATAATTCCCCAAATAACATACAGTTAAAACAACTCTTCCCACACCGTATGACAGGATTTCCCATCACAGCTCCCATCAATCATTCCCTAACGAAGCAGCGGCCAAAAAGGAACGAATCAACTAATTAATACCGCGGTATCATTAGGAATCTCCATCGTAGGAACCAGTCCTTTGCATAAGCAGCCAAAGGGGCGCAAGGGCCGGTGAATAAATCAGGAGTGGTCTCGACGGACAAGAACCAGCTCTCTGTTTGTCGAACAGAAAATCGTCCCTTGGCTCTCGCGGTCTGCCAGCTCTGGTCGAGGGACCCGAAGGAAAAAGAAGAGAACGTGGATCCCAGGTGCACGAAAATCCGTGCAATAATCCCGTATTAACGATTGCCTGGCCGTTCGTGGCCGCAACTTCTGATCGAAGGTGGAATCCGGAACCGGCGACCCGGGACAGGCCGCAATTATTCGTAATTCAACTCGGTCCGATTCGCGCGCCCTGCCACCTCCGTCGACCGGTTAATAGCCGTGAAATTAGCATAATGTCACGTTACATGACGGAACGACCGACCCGTGCCTCGGATCGAGGCACGTTCGAAGGGTTAGGACGCGGTAACGAAGATTTCGAGGTCGACGACGGACGTTAGGTCCGGCAGCGACCGCGATCTTTCGAACCGTGCGATCGTCGCGTGAAATTCCAACGGGAGTAACGAGAAAAATCGTCGATCGTCTGACCGCGTACCGCGCGAGAGAGAACCGAACGATGGGTCGGCGTTAAGGGAGACGGAAAGATGGGTAATCCTGTCGTTGGAGACTAAACCACGGCTCGTTTGGGCTGAGAGGATCGACCGCGATCGATCGGGACACGAGGGTGCGGTGTTTGGGTCGCGTTGGACGAGGGTCGGGGCTTTTTTTAGCCAACTTCTCCTTTCTTTTTGTAGTGTAAATAGAATCGGGTTGATTTTTAGCCGTCCGGATTGTAATTTTAGGGCTTGTTAGTGGGTTCTGGTAATCTTGCGAGCTGATCTCACGCTCGGTTGGAAAACAAACTGTATTACGTGTGTTTCTGGGTTTCTATGCTTCTGTAGTTGTCGAAAGGAAAACGACGATGAGCTCGTAATGAAAATTGACAGAGTTATATAGTTTATATAGAAACGAGGAGTAATTTCGCTGAATAATTCATGGTAATCGATAAATGGTGCAATCATTAGATGCTTTTAGGTTCGATGATAAGAATATAAAAAAGGGATGTACCAGACACTCTGAGACATTCTTACGAAAAATAACCTCCGTACGTCTGCTAAACTTTCACAATCCATCATTCACTGTGCGATATATCAAATTTTCCTCTTCGCATTACTACCTCGAATCATCTAAGGGTGTGCACGAATTTACCCCGCTATCGATCGACGCATCGAATCGCGGCCGATCGATACCCTCGGTGCACGTAACTCCTTCGTGAATCATCAATTTCACTCTTTGGTACACTCGTACCGATACAATCGGAATTGAAAAATCGCGCGTAATAATTGAGCAGGGCATAAATTCAGAGCAGCGCGGTTACTTGTTGATAAAAGAGGGTGGGCGCGAGCGTTGGATGGAAGAAGAGGAAACGTAGAGCGTGAACATTAAACCGGGGCAACAGGGGTGCCCCCGCCTAATCAGATCGCATTCTTTTTCACTCCACGACATAGGTCCCGATACAGGCTATATATTATCCCTCGACCGCGAAATGGCTGATCTCAAAGAAACCACTGGCGAATAATTCCCAGGCTCGTTATCGATTCCCAGCCAGAGATATACCGTCCACTTTCAGCTGGCTCTGCTTGCTCTCTCCTAATCCCCATTTCGTGGCAGGATTTAGTACGTGTCCGTGTAAACACGCGACGCCTGGGATGCGTCTGGAATAAACTATCTTCTAATCATCCTCTCGCGATTCAGAAAAATCTCATCTTTCGCATCAAGGAGAAGTCGAAATGGAAAAGATTGAATATTATCACTCGAAAGAAATGGAATCCTTTAAAAGAAGGACACCAAACAGCTGCCCTAATTCGAGCTTCCCGTATATAATATTTTTAATATCAAAGCTGGGCTCTCTCTGTGTTATTCGAGAACGGAATCCACAAAGGGAGGGAATAAACGATATCACCGGCTGCTCACGAATTCCAGTTTCGAATCCGCTATGAAAATAAAGGAACAGCCGAATTTTTTCTTAAACGCTTCTCGGGGATCCCCGTATTTCCATCGAACGATCCCAAAACACGAAAGTTGTTTTAGGAACGCTAAACGTTTCAACAGGCTATCCCATCTCCAGCGTTTCCGCATCGATTCGATCGGCGTGAACTCGCGAGGCCACGTGTACTCCAAGGCAGTTCTGTCGCGACTCCGCTTCAGACGAGCTGGCAAATAATTTTCGCGGTGCGATTGTACGGCAGGAATGGGCGACTGGAGGAAAAGGAGCAGGGACCAATGGCGAAGGGGACGTCGGAATTGAGAAACAAAGAGGAGAGCCTGGCTGAACTGAAGCAACGGGGATGATATAGACGCTCGATATCACCCGGGAAAAAATTCTCCGAGTGTTTGGTATGCAAACATCCCGTTGGTCCGTGGCTATGGGTCCCAGCCGGTTAAATCCGCCTCACAAAAGAGCCGTGATAAAAAAAAGTACTCGACCCGTTGATATCGGCAGCCGGCGTGTTTCTATTAAAATAATATCGAGATTCGCTGGCCGTATAATTAAAGGATCGTACCCTCTGGCTGTCGCGCCGAATCACCTCCAATTTCGAGGTTGCATGGATTCGTGAACGAGGCTCGGGGAACGGGATCCTCGATCTTCGTTATTGCTTGGACCCGTGCCGGGGCTTCGAGGAATTCTTGACCCGTTGTCTTTTCTATTGCCTCTCGTTCCTCTCTGGGACCCTGTGGATGATTCGTTTCGCGTAAGATATGCAGAGTGCCGCATTAAACTTTCCGATGGTATTATAATTAGCTTTGGTTACCTATTTTATCGTTCCTCTTGGGCTTTGTTTAATCAGTTCTGAAAAATTAATCGTATTTTATTTGAGATATTTGAAACACAGCGAAGTGGAGACACACTTTTGCTTTGCTTGAGGAGTAGTTCGAATGAAATTAAAGGATCAAAAACGCGAGATAGTTGAAGGATAGGATGTCGATACTCGATCAACCGTCGACTTCTGCTCGGATAATGGATTCTTCTCATTCTGCGGTTCGCATAAAGTTTCATTTTACTTGGCCCTGTTTCGAAGTTAGACGCTCTTAAAACCCCTGGGAACCAGCGTTCCAATGTAATTGAATTACGTTCTAATAAATATTGAAATTAATAATCGTGTTAACGATACAATTAGTGTAAAGTTCGAACGGATCTGGGACGTTGATAATACCCTCCCTTAGAGTTGAATCGAAGTATGCCAAAGTTGCAGCGGATAATTCAACACTACTCTAGATAAAATACTTCCCGTTTCGGTTGATGTTTCCCTAACAAAGATCCATTACCAACTCCTCTCCATTACCCGTGACACTGATTCGACTACATTATCTATAACGCGTTAACGTAGGAACGCTTCCATCTTGGACCGAAGATTACATCGCGATACAAAGCTTATCGACTCTTCCGTGTAAAATATTCGTCGAAACTTGTAAGAATCTCTTGTTTACATCTCTAATTACATTTCTAATTACATTTGACATATAGTGGACTGTATCACGGCTTTCTTGTACGCTATCGTCAGAAATGCATGTCAAGTAATCGTCCACCGTGTTCTTCTCGCTCGTCCGAAATAATATTAATTATCTCGGGAACGATTGCAATCTCGCGTGTCTAATTTGCGTTTGAATAGAATCCCCTCGATCGTCGCGCCCACTTGTTGAGACAGAGGGTTACGTTCACGTGGCGCGCTTTACGGAGGATATCAGGATTTGCTGGATCATCCAGGAACGTTATCGCCGCCACGTACCAGCCTCGTTACGCCCTGCTTGTCACGTGCACACCTTTCCATCCGCCGAGCGTAATGGCGCGGGGGAAAAAAAAGGCCACCGAGCCGCAGAGATTCGTTTTAATTAACCTGCTCAAGTGTGCCGACTATTCCTATAGTGTCTGCTCGTGTAGCCAATCGAGTGGCTGTGTTCCGGCCATTGTGGAGCTGTCCCAGGGAAGATGGATCGAGATGGCGGAGACTATCGATGCTTCTTTCTCGAATTAGGACGCAATGGATTTCTCCTTCGAGGGATAAGAAGTGACAGCGCGGAATCGCGTTTCTTGCTCGAGTTTCTTCCTGGCTAACATTTTTACTTCTCTTTTTTTCGCCTGCGTGGGTGGTCAGGGATGTTCGTGATTCTTAAAATTGTGTCAGGAAGTTTTAATTCAAACAGAAATTCGTTGAAAACATCGAATTGAATATTTTCAACGTTCGATTGGTATTTAATTTAGCACAGTGTCGGACTTCGTAACATATAAAATATAGAGTTTTAGTTGCGCATGTCTAAGGGTAGATATCTAATGTCGTAAAGGCTTAATGCATTTACATGCCATACATAAATTTTCTCGAAACTTGTTCGCATCGAACACTCAGTTTATCATACAACAACAGTGGGCGGTCGGAGGTGAAGAAGGAGCACAAACTTCCAAGTCTGGATAACTTGTGTTGGAAAGCAAAGTTAAATACGAGCTATGAGGTGTTCGACAATTTAAGCAATCTTCCATGAACAGGACAAGAATTACAAGCTCTCCTGCACAGTTAAATTTCCACTCGCATCCCTAGATTTTTTTCACAATTCGTAATACAACCCTCCAGTACAGAAAATTGCTTCTCACTTAACTCCATTGACATTTTTAGTTCAGTGACAGATTTCAAAGAGACATTATTCTTTTTTATATTATCTCTCCAAGTATCCGCAACAATAAGTTCCAACCATCGACATCAAAGGTAGATGATTAAACCTACGAGCGAGCCCTCGCCCTGATACCTCTTTTTTGCCCCCCTAATCACCTATCAAAGTTACCTAGCGCGATTTTATCCGTCCTCGCTAAGCGTAACGAACTTTCTTCCGGCGAAGTTCGACGGCTTGGAGAGCCGCGTTGCCACTCTCAGAATATTTCAATGATCCCATTAACCTGGTCGGCTGACGGTGTCCCAACGGGGGATCGTTCCGTGCGCGACGTAAAGGTGCCGTTGCAACGACGCCTCAAAGAATACACGAGCGCGTATTAGATTTACATGTAGATAGTGTTCAAGCAACCGGCTACGAGACGGAGTACGCGCGAGGGTTGACGCGCGTCAAACACTTTGCATCGTAAGAGTGATAGGCCTCCAGGCACGAAGTGAAAATCAGAGCCAACGGTAAGATGGAATAAATTAGGGGGTGCGCTTAATTGAATCTGCGACTACAATTCGAGAGCGAGAGACATCGATATACGGGTTCAAACGGACGCAATGGATGCCGGCTATTTGTATTTTAATTGCTAGTGAGACTGACGAACGAAATCTTCTTTTAGTTGCATATCGCTCTTTCAACCCCCTTCAGTTCGTTCCTCTCTCTTATCTTCGATTCACTCAGACCGTCTGTTTCCAGATTAACCGCCTTAGTCGAGGTTCTACTGTATTAGAATAATTAGTTATCAACGATTCGATAACGCAAAGCGCTATGGAAACTGTTTAATAGATATTACACTTAGCCTTTGACGTTCAGTTTGACGGATTTCATCGTCGAAGCAAACGTTGTTCAACAACAAAGTGATCTCCATACACGTCGTATCGGTGCCCGAGTTTCCCATCGAACGCCCATAATCTGTAACTAATAATTCCAATTAGTACCGACTTAAACTTAGCTCCGATGCAATCAAGCATATCGAAATAGAGGGAGCATCGCGAGGGTTCTGTACGCGGTCTTAACAGTCGTAACGCCGGCAGAGTTTTCGGACCATTGTTCCCATTACGCTGGGCGATCAATTTCGTTTGAAAATTTCATCGCTTTCTGCCGGGAACGAGCAGGATCGTAAAAGGGAAAAGGAATTCGTACAAATACGTCCGCTGATCGCGAAACGAAAAGAGATACGAACGTAAAAAGCGGAAACACAGTTGACGCGTGTTTCCGCGAGTGTATCAACCCTCGGCGAGCGAAAAAGGGGGAAACGTCCTCATCGTCCGCGCGTAATTCATTTTACGCGAGCGAAACCGGGCGTTGAGGGGAGGGGGGGAGCAAAAAAAATGCTCGCATCGCGCGTCCCCTGTCCTTTCGTCACAGTTAAAAATCAGTTACGGGGACGCGCGGAGGGTGTTGGTAGCTGGACGACGAGAGGCGGGAAGAGCCGAAACACGCGGAGGCGGCGAGTCGTAAAACGTTTAATAAAATCTAAATAGCGGTAAAACGGAACGGGCACTGTTCGACGTGGATGTACGCGCGTTTGTCTCACCCTCGCGGGCGTACGCTCCGTTGGATTTGATTTCATATTGTTTGCCGTTTAATTAAATTATACACACGCTCCCCATTCCGGTTTCACGCGGCCCGTTAATGGTCGCGGGCATCGGCCGTGGTCAATTATACTCCGTCGTGATGTAGCTAAAAACGCGGTGTCGAGGCCGCGCAGAAAACCATCCACCGGAAATTGACGCCTGCGAACCGGCTGTTTTATGGACCCGTTGACGAATCTGATAGCGACCGCCGGTATCCGATTAAACGGCAACAAAAACGGTCATGTGCATGCGTAAAAACGAGCCTGCCTCCCTTTTTTTTCCCCCTTTCATTGCCGGGAAACGATTTATTGATCCCTATTGACGATGAAATTCTGATGAACAACGGGATTAACACTCGATCAGGGGCGCGGGGTTGTCAGCTGTTCGAGTATTTGGGCGATTTTTCAAAACCCATTTCCGGTACAGCTTTTACGGTTTGAAGTGCGTGGTATTACACGAATTTTGCGGGCTAAATTAGTTTAAGAATTTCAATTTTAACTGTGGGATTTATAAAGTTGTCAACAATGATTCGTAGTCGAATTAATAATCTTGAACTTAATTAATTTAGAAGTTACTAGAGTGTTAACGTATCTTGCTTCATAAATGAACGATTTGAGTAATGGTGAGTGCTTGAACCAACCCCTTCGGAACCGCGATTCGCGTGCCCTATTTCGTTCGCAAAGAACGATCGCGTAGCAACGTTTGTTTCCAAACAGCTGTCAAGATAATCCATGCAGATTTCCCTTGGAAGTGCGGTCTACTTCGATACGCATAAGCCACGCTGTTAACCGCGTTAAAATATTCAGCAGAACGTTGGAATTTAGCTTGTATAATTAACCGGCGAGTGTTTAATCTGCCTGCTCCTCGGGATAACGTTACTTATAATTTTCCCTCGTCAAACTCGCCGCGGATAATAAATCTATGCTGGATTAAGGTGATAAAAAATTCATACACTTATGTTAGGAATTATCTAGGTGCGCGTGCATATGTGCTTCGAGGGCACTTAGCGTACATTAATTGTTTATACACTTGTGAAATAGGATGCCTGCAATTTGCGTCACTATATGTAGAGCAGAAAATTAATTAATATGGTAAACGGTAGTGTGAACTTTGAATGTACTGAAACTATGCTCATTTACTGTAATTTAGTATAATAGAACGTTCAATTTTGGTAATCAGGTTTGTTCAATGCTGTTCAAATTTCTCGAGAATTATATAAATTCTCTATTCGATGAATAAAGAGTTCTTTTTACATTATCGCGCGTTTAAACCCAAGCTTGTAATACGAAGTTCTCAAACTCTAATTCAAATCAGATTACACAGAGGGTGAGTTCTCAGTTGCTCGTTCTTTCGCGGCTACAGCGATCATGGAGAGCGATCGAGGCAGGGGGTAGGAAGTGGTAACAGGATACGCGGCTAAGACGAAACTTGATTGTCATATCAAACAACTTTTAATCAAGTTGAAGAAATTAGGGGGAAGCTCGACAGGCATCGAACTCTCCCTCCGTTTCCACCCTTCGCCTGTGCCTCTCTCACTTCCGTCTTCGTCTCGCGCCCTCCGCCACCCTCTGCCTTTTTCACGTCTCCCTTTTTCCTCCCAGGTATCTTCTCGGTTTCTTCCCCCTTCGCTGCTTCGAAACAGGCTGTCAGGCGAACTCGATAAGTACGAGATGGGCAAGTTGGCACGTTGGCTAACTTCATATGTCCACGCCCGGTGAGATATCGAGAGTTCGACGAAAAAACCTCCCTCTGCGGTTGCGTCCTTCTTTCGCGGCGCTTCGTTGCTCCTCGCTTCTAGATTTCGCCTCTGCGTCACCTTTTCCACTCTTCTTCTCTCTCCTTCCTTGGTCAAAATGTTTGTTCCTATATAAGTAACTAATTACGAAAGAATCGAGGATTCGAAATAAAAATTAGCAATCTCTGAAGAAATTGAAGGGAATCTCCCTTAAGCAGTTCAGTTAGATAACGTCGCAGGCGTGCTGTACCCTGGATTTAATCCGTCTCCGCAATTTTACACTTGGAGCATTTGAAAAAGCCACTGGGGAGAACGAGGCGGACGTCGGAGGGGTTCGAGAATAAGAAAACGGTTGAAAAGGCATGTAAATCCGGTCGACGTCGTTTTCTCTCTCCGGAATGTTGTAAACTCCGATGAATGAGCTCTTTGAAGTCGTTTCCAATCGGAATACGACAGGATTCGAATCTTCATCCCGTAATTACGAGTGCTCCGGGGCGGAAAATTGACATCGGCTCGCGTACGCTCGGCCTCTGTCATCGAGCCGTGGAAAAACGCGTGCGTGTCCGTATCGACGCGGAGCGGACCTGGTAATTTCCGATCCGCGTGCATCATAAATTCTCGCCGGGACGGCCGGAACACGTAAAACCGCCGACGGAGAAAGCGCGGGAATAATGCAATTTGTTCATTATCCGTGTGTTTAGCCGGTGCGACGATAATATCGAGCGAAAGCCTCTCACGGCCGCGACAAGCCCGGCAGAGCGAAACGTTTCCACCGTTCCCCCCTATTTTCCAGCGTCGATAACAATTATATACACGGATCACTGGGCAAACGTAACAAATCCCGAAAGCTGATGCCCCGCCCGCAGCCCCCTTTTACACGGATTACCGTTTACGAAAAACGGTGACCGCCAATTATCGCCGCGGCAATCAAAATGTAAATGAGCATTAATCGAGTCCCGCTCGCGGGCTGATCGCTGGTGTCCGCTTTTTTTTCCCTCCCCCTCTCGATCCCCGTGTTATCCTTTGATTCCACTTTTCTACTCCCTCGTCGTTACCCCTGTTATCCCCCCCCCGTTTTTCTTTCTCCACGTACCGGCTATTTTCGCTGGCTCGTTTTATAGCGCGGATCGCTGTGTTTGCTGTTTTGCGGTGATCGCTGGATTTGCGTGTAATTCGCCTGGCAAAGGTTCGAGGATTTTTTTTCCACCCCCGAGGTGTTAGCTTCGTTGACAGAGATTTCCGCGGTTTAGAGTTAACGCGATCGATCTCCGAGCGGACAGAATTTTCTCACCCCCCTCGTAATAACTCGCAGATTCGACGCGATGCTAATAAATTTATAGCCGTTCCACGAGATCAATTTTTGCGGTACTATTGTAATAACAATTATACGAAAAGCCATAGAATTCCTAATTAATTCGAACGATCGCTTTCTTTGCTTTAAGTATTCTCGAAAGTCGTACGTCGTCCGCATCAGGTCGAAGCGTTTCCAGCAGCCGGCTTTTTCCAAACAATTCCGCCCCTGTTTTTCTTTCGTATACGAAAAGCAACGGAACGCTCGTGTACGGGTCCACCATGGAACGAGGCATGTACCGCACGGCGCACATGTGGCACCGCAGCTGCCGTTGCCGGCGTACAAGCGCGGTAATTTACCGCCGGTACAATTAGTTTGCGTATATGAACCAGAGGCCGTTCGATGTAAACTATGAATTCGTATCTGCTCGGTACACACGCCGTCGTGTACGCAGCAAGTGGATTGCGATTAAATGCAAATCGTCGCGTAGGCCCTCTTCGGAGGATCCCACGGGAGATCCCCGCGCGGCAGCTACTGAAGAAGATACTCGGTTTGCCTCCATTCCGGAATTAATGAAAATCCACGTCTACGCCATCAGTGTCGAGCACACGACAGTGCGTGTAAGAATAAAAAATATATAATTCTACGCATTTATGATAGTAGTTGGTAGCTTTCTCGATCGAAACGGTTGCGTTACCTGCCTCTTCAGCTTTCCATTCGACAAGTCGAAGAACGTCTTCTTGAAAGACACTTTTCATGATTTAGAGAAGAAAAACAATCCGAGATAGTTTCAGTCTGGACTCGTAAGGCGGGTGGTTTCAATTGTTCGAGCTCAGTGTCCCGAATGGCAGCTTGAGGAACAGTCGTGGTATGGACGGATGTATTGTCGCGAACGGGTTGAAAAGTTTCTGCGTTTATGGTAGTAATTGTCTATTCGAAGTGAGAAGAAGAATATCTACAATTGATTGCCCTTTTCCATTCAATTTATCAGTCAATTTTCATTTTGTAATATTTTATTCAATATTCTACGAATAAATTACTAACTTGCAATTATTTTAAATTACAGGTTGATCTTCGATAAATCCAACAATAAGAAAATTGGTAAGAATGATAGAAAAGCGAAAGCGACACGGTGCTACGATTAATGAGGTCTAATGAAATCGATTCAGGGAGTTAGACGATGGCGGATGGCCCCACTTGCAGCGAGCCAACTTCCGTTGTTAACTGAGAAACGATCGATAAAGGTTCTCCAGTGGTACCAGCGGGAGATCTTTGAACGCGGAGGATTTTTCGCCGCGAATTTACGCGTTCATCTTGAGTAATTTCGTTAAATTGTTCGGATGAAAACCGGCCGGTGTTACAGTCGCGGATGTCTCGCGGGACGAAGTACTCAGGAATGAAAATGCGGTTCCAGAGCATGTACAATTCAGAATCAGCAGAGGAGAGTGGAGATAATAAGATAACCAACGTGGCTGGAATAGAATCGTCGTTTGGGAACGGACCGCGACGCTTTCATCCCTCGGAGGTATCTTCTGAAGGTATTTTCTGCATCAAATAGAATTACCATTACGACTAGTTGGATGAACTTTCAAAATGTTACCCGCGTTATAGAATCGCGCCATGATTCGATTCGTTTAGAGGAAACGCGACGAATTTTTCAAACGACTATTCGAAAATATTAAATATCGATTCATTTGCCCTTCTATACTCTGCATTTCGTTTCTTCGATGCTCGTTGAAATCTTCAGAGATCTAACAAGTACTTCTGGCTCTAATTAAATATGTAAATGTTAAAGCAGCTATCGTTGTTGCTCGTATGAAGCAAAATGAACGTTTAACCGGTTCTTCCTCGTCCAAACGCGTATCGTTATTTTAAGCACGCCTTATCGGTAACTCGCTATGAAAACGTAGCTCCGTTCAAAAGAACACATTCCACATAGTTACGCGAGAGGCTAGTTTCAGCGAGGTTCTGGGGATATATTTGAAAAATTCAGCGCCTAAAAACGATGCGATTCAACACGGTCGGCAGTTTTTCACGCCTGGTTCGCGGTTCGGCGTGGTTCAAAGGGTGGCGAACGAAATTTCGTGACCGGTCAGCGGGCTGGCGCGCCCTTCGGAATGAACGGTGCGAACCAAAAAAGCAGACGCTTGGCCGGGGTTAATTAGCCTGACGTGGAGGGAAACGTTACGCGGAAGTAACGTTGACAAATACACCGGCAGCCGTCGCGATGTGGTTACAGGAAACGGTAACTGGATTAGCCTGGTAACTTAGTAATGCACCCGCGATACCCGTGCTGAGAGTCGAGAAATTAAGAAATTAAGACCTTAAAAGCATTAGCCCGCCGGAGGGCGGTTAGTACGTGGTGTTCTCTCGCGTGGAGTGGCGCTCCATTTGAAAGGGAGGGAGGGGAGGAAAAAAAGTTGGATTAAAATTTAATCCAATCTGCTCCTCTCTTTCTTGTTATTCTCGAATGTTCGTTCACCTTCGTAGCGTTCCTATCACTCTCCCGTTCCACCACTTTGTCCGATTCGTGCGAACTTCGTGTTGCACTGTTGTACTTTGCTCGTCTTCAGTCGCGCTTCTTCAACGTCGCTTAAGAGAACGAATCTGAAGGTACACAGTGAAATTCAGTTGTCAATTACTCCTCGTTACCCTTTAATTATTATAGCTACGAAAAACCACCGAGAAACGATCGCTTCGATTGATTGTCGCATCGATTCCAGTGGCCCAGTTTCGGGAAAGTATCGTCGCGAGAAGGGGAACGGGTCATCAAATATTGATTATCAGAGTCCACAGTTTCCACGATACCGGTGAAATATTCGATTCCACGATAGACGACGACTCTGTGAGAACGGAAACGATTGGCTCGACTGGAGGACCAGCTTTCGCTCGTGGACACCGTGGTTCGTATCGTGGAATTCATTAATCGACGGTCGCGTGCTTGGCGAAGAGAAATCGGAAGTTGTTCGATGCGATGCGTCGTGATTCGTAGCGGCTCGTAATTCAACTGTGGCCAATTTTTCGAGCTGTGAAGGAGAGTTGAATCTTCCTATGCCGCGCTTTCACTAATCGAAAATGGGGTAAATAAGGGAGAAGGACGATTCCACGATGAGGACGCGCGGCTCGGCGATTGTCGCAGCCACAAAAGGCGACTGTATTTTAGGGGTTGTATGGAGTGTATTTCGGGGACACAATGGTTCTTGGGAATCTTGTACAATGGAATTCATGGCAGGAAAGAAAAGCTGAGCGTACCAGGATTATGTTTGGATAGATGGAAGTCAGGCGGGGATGCGTGTTTCAAAGAAATGCTGAATATATGAGGGAAAGTAATTTTCTACTTTTTGTTTCTTTCTGTTCGCGGGTGCGCGCGGTGAGCAGGTAATTATGGTGGGATAGATGAGAAAATTATGCGAGCTTGTTATGAACTACGGGTCCGCGTGTCAAATTTGAAAATGTCGTCGGGCAATTGGACGTATCGGATCGATATATTTTTTTGTTCTTAGAAAGATGAATCCGCGCGTGATAACGTCTTACTTCATTTTATTCCATCTTAAATAATTCTATAGGCATCCAGATATAGAAACGAAATTTTTATGACGCTCTTGACCCCTTTCAGTCGTGTATTCCACTTTCTTCGAAACGACAACTGAAACAAATATTTGGAGGCAACAAGTTGGTTGCATACTTTACAACCCTTTCGTCGTTCGAATCCCTGGTATGCTGCTCGGATGGGAACGCGAATCAATTATTTTTAATTAGAATCACTCGATTACGTATGGCTGTCATGGCTTAACCGGTAGTTATGTCGTTTAGAAAGTTAACAAGCACGCGATGATTAATAAGTGAAAGGGTAGGCGGTTCGACATGGCGCACCATGAATATTATTGCCGGTGCATGTTACGCCCCGTGTTTGGTCCAACATCGGTGTTGTCCTAATTATCGTATCCGCGCTAATCCTTGACGGAAATACCAAGACTAATCGTACCATACACGAGATAAGATAATGGTTTCTGAGTTACAATGTGATCGGAGTGCATTGGATTACGTGGAAACGCGGCTGGTTCTAACCGAGCTTTAATGACTTGATCGGCCGCTTGATCGTCTTCGAGCTGCTTACGATTTATCGCCATTGAAAATTGAAGTTCGCGGGGGGATACGATGGAAATCCATTTGGATATATTTCGAATCGACGTTTCCATCGCTTTTCACCTGTCATATTAAAACATGTACACGTTCCGTTTTCTGTTACCTGATATGAAATGAGCATCGAATAATTAACAAAAATGCACTTGTCGCGTTTCTCATATGAGATTACCACGTGCTGACCTCTCGTCTTACGATTACGAAATTAATTGATCTCACGAATTCGTGTTTTTATTTAGAAACTTTGTCAAGTTTCGTTCTGGTGCATCGTGAATTGAAACTTTGTTCCCTGTTCTGAAAATGCGTGCGCGTGTGTTTCGACTCGGTTAAAAAACTTCTTCTCATTCGTGGCCATCGATGTTTTATTCCAGTCGGGATCTCCGTCGAACGAAATGGACGATAAATTTGATCGCGGAGGGACGTAACAAAAACTTGAAACGTCGCGAAACGGGACGATGACTTCGTGCCGCGTATCATTTTAAATCGCTCGAAACTCGACGTTAATCCTATTATGCAAATAGCCACGAAACGAGGACAACGGGATACTTGTTGTTCTTTATCGAGCACGTGCATTGGGAAACGTGAACGTGTACGTAGATATGCCGATATTTCCTTCCATCAGATACGTTCATACATATTTAAAGCGTAGCGCAGCATCGTGACGAACGAGTACGCCACGATGTTCCTTCATAATCGGTCATTGGTGTTGTTTTAAGAATTTCATCGAACATTACCAATTACAGATTTCACAGCAATAATTCTCAAACACAGTATCGAATGAGACGTGAAATTATGCAAACCGTGCAAATTTAAGAAAAGCTTATTCGCACAGCACCATCCTCGCATATTAACACGTTCACGCCGGGGCGAAAATCTACGTTTCTCCGCGTGAGGCGGGACTGTCTCATCGCGTTAAGCTTCGTGGGGCGGGGCAATATCGTTGCGAATTTGAACTCGCTTATTGCGAAGGTAAAATTATCTTTTCTTCTACAGAGGCGGTTAGAATATATTTGAATTTTTGCCCTTATAAATAATAAATAAAATGGATCTGGAGGAAAGTGGTTCGTCTGAAGAAACGACTAATTTTCTAAAAACGCGTGACCCACCGGTGGGTCACGCCGCCCCACGGAGCAGTCAAGTGTGACCCACCGGTGGGTCACGCCGCCCCACGGAACAGTCAAGTGTGACCCACCGGTGGGTCACGCCGGCGTGAACGTGTTAAACTGCGAAGTCTATCAGATAGAAATCTCTATAGAGTTTCAGTATTTACGTCGACTCCAGCAGATCTAATCGTCCAGGTCGTTCGCTTCTGTTAAACAATTTCACAGGCACGATTACACGATCTTCCGCTGTCAGAATCGTATCGCCAAGAGCAGTTCGAACGCGTGGCTTTACGAGGACATAAACGATTACGGCGGCGCGGACACTGTCTGAATATATAAGGGACACGATGAACTTTGTCGCTGAAACTCATTACACACTTACAAAGACTTCTAACGAGCTGTAAGCTCGAAGTTACCGCGAGCGAGCACGTCGCAGTCGTCTACGATTTTTAATTTAGATCTTGTTTCCCGCGTTAGCGGCCTGCCCGTATTTCTTCCGCCGCTCCGCCTCGCCGGATGTAGGATAATTTCGTTATTAGCTTCCCGCCGTTAACGAGAACGTTTCTTCGTCTGGTCGATCCGCTCGTTTTATCCCGCGTCCCGTTTCGAGTGACGCTCGAAAGTCGCGGCGCGCTCGGATAGGCCGTTTCTTCGTGAATCGTTTAAACACGGCTCCGGCTCGATCGTATATCATCGGGGCTGACACGCAGGAAGCGCGGAAAGCGGAAGGGCTGTTACGTTGATTTGAAAGAAACAGAGATCGCGGAAAATTGCGCCACGGGAAACACGTAACGCGCTCGCGAGATGTGTTCCTCGCTGGCCCATCCGGCCGCGAGCGCAGTTCATTGCCAACAAATCATGCGGCGGGGAAAAAATTTTATTACCAAGCCGGCTATCTGACCCGTTGCTGACGAGTTTTTGTCCTTTTTTGCCGTCGCGTTCCCCATCGATTTTCCTTTCAACTAGCTGTAACAAGGATCCGCGAGCGTGTACAGTACCATTCGGCTGCCCCCTCCCTTGCTGACAACTGAATAATTATTACTACTTATTACTCGATACGGTCATTAATCACGACGATTACTCACGCTCGTTTCGAAGGCATTCTTTGGATCGGGACTCGCAGCTAGCGGAACTTGGAAAATTGATTCGCGATGCGTCAGCTGCTGTTTCTTATTGAATTTTAGTTGTTCATAGAACAAAGATAGGATATTTCTGTTGGAAAAAGTGGTACATTTTTATGAGTAATAATGCGATTGAAAAATTAGAAAGGAATCGAGGGTACTACGTATTGTAAAATATTCGTGGAGAAAAATTGAGGAGGGGGTGAAATTGAAATTTCACCAGCCGCGTTCGAAACATTAAACGTGATCGTAATGTTAAATCATGGAACTTAATATTCGATTCTAGTACCAATTTCCAATAGTAATGATTAGAGTCCTGATGTTTATGCACGTCACATATGCAAGAAGCATACGACAGTAATGCGCATAAAGTATGCGTCTATGCAGGAAAACTATGCAAAATGTGTCATCAACGTGTACGGTGCCAGTTTAACGTGTAAAATGTTATATTCGTTCGATCCAACGTTTTACGTGTTAATAAAGTACAATGAACGGTCTCCAAATTTGTAAATATGATACGTTCATTTGTGGAAATTAATATATGCAGCCAGAAAACGACCATTCCATACTCATTACCGTAAATCTGAAGTTTGTCTTCAAAATCTCGTTCATCATCGCAATTACGATGAATCTTTTATCGATGCGCAACATATTTCAAAAATAGTTATACGGAAAATGAATTTAAGCAAAGTATTCACTTCATTTCGTATTCATCGCTAATATATTCCCATTGTAACGTGAAATTTAGTGAAATCGAGCTATCTGAATTCAAAGAGCAAACTGTCGCATTTAATGTTTAGCTTTCATTTCGAAATCATAAGTATACTGATTGATATGATACGTAAGTGACGTTAATACAACATATTGTCGTATGCACAGTTGTGACATCAGAATTTGCTAATAATCTGAATGAATTAAATCAAACAAATATGCTGCGCAAACATCAAATATGCAATGTATTGTCAAATAATACAGATATTCGTAAACGTAAAACATAAAATGAACAATAGATTTCTATGACAATTCTAAAATCATTTAATAAATAGTTACTGTTTGAACCATACGATTTCTATTTCACGTTCAGCTTCACTTACCAACTGTACAAAGGAAAATAATACGTATCGACATTTTCATCATTCGCGATTACACTTCACCTATTCCGCCGTAATCATAATCCACCCTCCATTCCTGTACAGTCTTCGATACGATCCCCCTTTGTAAGGATGCCAGTAGAATGCGTTTCTATTCGAGACAATGCGGCTTTGACAAAAGACAGTCCGCAGCATCGGTACCCACGTCTCTAGGACGCAATAACGGGACCGCTTTCTATTCATTAAACGTTCGCGACTGCTCGTTAAAAGTAGTTAGCCATCTCGAAAGTCGTAATTCAAGCGGGGCCGCTTCGTCGTTGCCTTGGCCGTTTCGCCCGTAAGAAAACTCCCCTTTTCTTTTTCGCGCTTCCCTCGCCGGAATACTTGTAATTCCTTTTTATAATTAGCCGCCTCGTTACCATAGTTACGATCGAAAGTGATTATCAAACCGCCTCGGGCGCTCTCGCCCCGCCGTCTCGCAGCCATCGCGTAATTTCATGGAAATTCGCCTGACAGAGGACAGGAACAGTGGAGGTACTGGCGAGATGGAAAAAGATAAGCAAGAAACGAGGAACGAGAGAGGGACGTCGTGCTTGAAATCACCACGCAGTTGGCGAGGAAAGTGTACGTTGCGTTTTAAAAATCTTCCGACGTCGGTGTTTAAGGACGTTCAACCTGTCGAGCTTGGTTTTTCAACCTCCTATGTTTACCCCGGAAAATACATTATTGCAATTTCCACGCTGACTGACCCAGTTCGCAATTGTGACATCCCTAGACGCGTTGTGTCCGCAGGCACTCGTGGCTCTCGAATTTTAGCCACCCCTAGGGTTTCAGCGTCTACCAACAGATGTCTCTCGGAGATTCTTTCTCGTAAATCCACCCTTCTACCTTCAATTTCTATATACATAAGTTAACAATTCTACCACCACAAGAGAAGTATAATATATCACGTAACACCAGTAAAGCAAAGTGAGATTTGCTTAATAGTAGTGTCAGTAATGAAGAGTGATGCGCACCCCAGTCGATGGTCACAACCAAGGGGTAAGAACGAATAGTTTCACTTTCCCAATTTCTAATCACTATGAGTTGCAAAGTGTTTAAAGTTACGCAAGAAGTAAGAAAAACTCCGTCCAAGTGACCTATGATCCCTGAGATCTGTTTGATCGGAGTAGCCACTGACACCAAACGATGCTATTTAATTTGCGAGTGTACATTTGAGCTTGCAGCCTCCAGAGTCGACGTGAAGCGTAACTTTCAAAGGAGCTATCCGGATTTTACCTTCTGCCAAAATGTTCATCATCTCGGAGCAGCACTTTATCTACCCTCTACAAACCCCTGCTAAGGTCGGTTGGCCGGACCATTTCGAGTGACCGGTTAACTGGTCTCAAAGCCATTTCCCACTTCAAAGCTAACCCGAGGAGATAGACCGAGGGAGGGACTGGTAACCCTAAAAAGCGAGTGCACGCAGCCAAATCGTGCAAAGCCCTTCGAGGAAAAAAGCAATTTGAATTAGGCGATGTGAAACGGTATTAATCGAGACGCGAACAGTTTAGCGTTTCTTTAATCGCTTCTTTGCTTTCTCTTGGACGCTCCCTCCATTAGGGGCGAGGCTGAAGTTCCAGTGGGTTAACCTGAGCCAAGTGGCGACAGCGCCCTTGTAATCTGTCTCCTAATGTTCTTACACAGAAACCTCCGTGTTTCCAACGCTGCAAGTTCCAATCCGGATAGAGTTTGAGCTGGTGCACACACGAAGGTCCGTGTCTCCTTTCGGTGTGTTAAGTACTCCTCCAGGCGTGCAATTGCTGAGGATGGTTTCGGTTGGTCCGCGTTGCTGCTCACGGTGTCGCGTTGATCCTGGTCCGGTTGCCACTCATTCTTCCGTCCTCTTCTTTCGATTTCTCCTCCACGGACAGATAGAAGCATCGCGTGAAGATTAGGTGAGCGGTCCTGGGCACCGCCAAATTCCACTGCGGGCTAAGCACGTAAGAGATTAATATAAAGATTAGAACCATTGGAGACGCGTCGGTTCTCAACCGGCTCTTTCGAGTTGAAACGCAACAGTCGAGTATGGTTTCGCGAAAAAAGCTTTACGAATCGACTGACAGGGTTATCAAAATATTTACGCACAACGTAAAGGATCGCGGTTCGATGTCGAATGGAATATTTCCCGTGCAAGCAAATGTCCCTTCCGCGAGACGATCAAGGAAGCGCGCGAAACGGTTTTACTATACTGGTAGAGAGGTAGCGCAGTATATTCCATCGTATACCCGGTGCCGAGTAGAATCGTATTTAAGTGCATGCCGACGTGTGAAGAGTGGATGCGGTTCAAGCAAACCGCTAGGAATTTACCGGACATCTTGCAGTATGGCTTCGAGCCCTCTTCGTCCCATTGTTGTCTCGAGCTATCCACACTTTCGCGGCAGCTCATCTTACAGGAACGCAATGCTACAACCGATGTTGCAGTGTTTCCATGCGGGAATTTACTTGAAACCTACTTCTATTGTACGCTGTACACATCGTCGTACACTGCAGCGTATAATTGAATTGGGATGTTTCGCGAGGAAAATGGTTCTCCCAGCCTCTCGCGGAATCCTACTATAAAACTGTCCACGACACTTTCTGTGTTCATAAATTTGTTCGATTCTGCATTCTCGATGGTAATCGCCGTGATTCTCTGAAATACAATCGAAGAAAATCGTTCTACACGAGACACAGAGATATCCCATTGTCCACTTGTGCGTTTTACCCTGCGCAAGAACGCGAGCATATAACTAATAAGCGATGGCTATCGCGTAATGCGCCACCACTCGAGACTTACCACTCGACATGTAATATATTAATTACAAACAATTAACCATTCTTTGCTCCGAGGCTACAGCCTGACTGCACCCTTCCCGAAACTCGTTTCACCCTCTTTCCCTGTGGCACCCCATTCACGCGGTTTTTCTCCGTTGGCATGCCCAGTCGTTTTACCACGGGAGCTCGAGGTGGCGCGTACCGAGGTTGATGAGGAGCCGAGGTAGGAGGCGGCGCGAGGCGGTTAGGTGGAGCGTAATGGTTGGTATATACGCGATTCTCGCGTGCCAAGGGGTAGTTTCCCTCGTAGCTGCGGCAGCCAGCCGAGTCCTACGGTTTATGTGCGGCTCGATCTGCGTTCAAGCGACGCAACGGAGTAGAGGAACGCGGTGGGACGTTTCCAGTAAGGTATAAGTACATGCGTCATCCTCAACTCACTCTCCTCCGTCGTTCTTGCTCCTCGACTCCCACCCCTCCCGTTTCGTTTACGTATCTCTATCCCCGTCCTCGTCGCTTCTTTTCACCTCCTATTCGTAATTACACACTTAATTGCACGTGCCTTGTTCCACCCCCCCGTAATTGTTCGTTAAACCCTTCGCCGCGGCAATTTCGCCGGGGTCGGCTGGCTGGAAATTTCAATGGAACTTTGGGGTGGCTGGCCGCGTTGCTGGACCCATAACTATCCCCGTAGCAATCTCAGAGACATCGAGAGACGAAGGTATACAGACCATTGTGACGGTGGATTTAATAACTCGACAGCTACGGGGATGGTTTTTCAACAAATTGGCCCTCGAAGACAACGCGCGTCGACACGCGTTTCCCTCGTTGAGCGTTGTCAACGGCGGCGAGCGGCTCCTTTTAAATTCCTGATTCGATCCCAGGACGGCTGACCCAATCATGCAAATTAGACGTTATCTTATTAGTTGCTTTATCTCCCATCCGTAACAGCTTGCACATTTTACTCCTCGAATTTCACCTCCGCCGGGAAACCGGTCCCGGGGGTCGATAAACCATATCTGTTTTTATTCTCCTTTTTTCGCTCCTTTCCTTTTCTCTGGCAAAACCGGGGGTCTCCGCAACGTAGCCTTATTGCTGGCTTAACCAGCGGCGGAGGAGCTTCGATTCTACATGGAAATGCGCTCGCGAGCGCGCACCGCTATGGTAGCGTGCGAGCCAGACTTTTATGCACGCGCGTTACCCACACAGCCCCGATCAATTCACAAAAGCGCTGCGTTCTGCACTCGTATCACGATTCGGTGTTTCCCCGGGGAAAAACCGAGCGCCCCCGCGCGGCCTTTTCTTCCAGCCCCTTCCTCCGCAGCCGATCGTCGATGAGGACGGAAAGGGAGAAGCCGAAGGAAGCTGGCGGGAATATGTATTGGCTGGGGATAAACGATCTCGAATCGCGACGAGGAAACAACGCGAGACCCTGCTAATGATTCAACTGCTAGTTGTCAGTGAACAGGAGATAGCAACGCGGTGGCGTTCATCGATTCACCCCCGCGTGGCGTTAATTTGTTTCATCACCGGCTGGCTACGGTCTAACTATCGCCACGAAAGTTCCTCGCGCGCCCTGGCAACCGGCCAGTTATTTACCAACGAAACACGAAGAACGCGGCACTTATTATGCGGAACGAAACGAGGAAGACGCTAATCATCGACTTAACTATGGGACGAACGTTTTCTGGCGACGTTCGATAATCATCGGACAGTAATACGAAACTGTTCCGACAGCAATTCGCGAAAGAATCGAAACAACTCGTACAAGTTCCACGACGTAAATATTCCTCGCGCGCTTCGTATCGATCGGCTGCTTCCGTTATTAAAATAACCACGAACCAGCAATGGATCGTCGTAAAGTTCTTCATTTTTCCGCACGCTCCATACGTAGAAAAGGGGGCGTAACAATTTCCCGGGGTAACGGGGAATAAAAAGTTTAAGGCGCGCGAATGCGTTAACCGAAACCACCGCCGAAACTTTCAGTCCCCGAACAAACGAGATCACGTTCGCCTAATATATATACATACATATATATATATAAACCCAATTCCCGCGACTGTCCTTAAGACCTCCCGCGATTGCATCAACGCGGGAATGCCGGCGTGCCCGAATAAACTAATTCTCGTTCGCAATAAAAGAGGGTAGGGGCGGAAGCGTCGCATCCGGTGGCGCGATTCGCGCAATAAGGATCGGCCGCAACGGTCCGCGCGGATGCGTCTCACGGACCACCCCCTCGCGCGAGATTAGAGACGGTTTCATATCGGGACCGGTAAAGTTATTTGGAACGATGCAAATAAGAGGCATTTGTCGTTGCCAGCGAGAAGCATAAACGGTGGAGTGAAGATCGTACGGAAACTGGAGGCACGAGCGAAAGAGAGAGAGAGAGAGAGAGAGAGAGAGATAGAGAGGTGGATAGATGAACGAGGGCGAGGGTGGTGACTTTACGCGATCGTCGGAAACGGACGTGGGTGGACGGTAAACGCGGGACACGGCGGCAATACGATGGTGGAAGCTGATTCCAGCGGGGGTCGCACGGGTATCGAGGGCCAATAAATTCCGACAAATTGTATTACCCGCGTTATATACTGTCGCGCATGAAGTCAAACGGCCCGTATTCTCCACCCGCCAGCCACGAGGATCTCCTTCCTTCCGTATACCTACGTAAACCCCACGACGATGTCATTGATTACTGCGACCGAAATACAACGCGCGTGCTGGAACGGAAACGTTGCAATTCCTCCCCTGGTTTCGATCTCCTTAGAGTTGTCCTTTTCCGTGCTTTATGGTGCCCGTTGTACCCGGTTTCTTTACCTTTTGCTATCCGCTAAGTCGTACGTATCTCTATTGCGTTGAACGGTATAATTGTCTGCAGTTTCTCTTCCGTCTGGACATTTTCTTCTTCCCGGGGAGCTGCACCCGGCTGTCTCGAACGTTATGCGAGACAGTACTGTGCGTAGAATTGCTCTACGCTACGATACACAGGATATCAAAGAATTTAATTTATCTCGCGATAAAAGTGTCCAAGGTTTTTTTAGAATTCGTTGAGACAGTAGTTGCTCCATTAAAATTGCACGGAATACCGTGCAGCGTTCTACCGCGTGTTTCGTTGAAACAATTTTAAGAATTATTCTAATTACATATAGAAACCTCGTTCGTATCATATCTCGTATTATTCGCGGTCCACCGGAGTTCCGTGCTACCGTTGCAAAAATTCTTCTCAGATTTTCCCGGGATACGTATATATATATATATATATATACACGAGACGACGGGCGTTCATTGTTTCCCGCTGAGTTGTTCGAGAAATTTATTCCGCTCCTACCACGGAAATCAACGGCACATACCCGTGTAACCTCCTATCCACTTCGGGGTCCTTCACTTTTAAATTTCCTTCGGTTACCATCCACTTGTCCTTTTCGAAGTTCGAGCGTATTTCTTCCCTGCAACCGATGCCAGGCTAGCAGGTACGTATAACTTCCTTACAAGCGCTGCCTCCGCGCGTTCACCAATAAGCTCGACCATCGATTTCCCTTCCATTTTCTATTGCCCGTGTGCCTCTTTTTACTTCTCCTCCCCCCCCCCCCCCCCCCCCACGCGAACGCGTACGTACACTCGCTGCTCCCACCTCCCCTCGTCCGCCCTCTTCCTCCCCGTTATTTATTCCCTGTTTCTTGTTTTCTTTTCTCCCTTTTTTTTTTTTTTTTACTACCCCCGCCGAGCGGAGATCGACGATCACGTAATCGTTCGCCATTCACCCCGCTGCTTTGCCCGTTTTCTTCCTGTTTTAATTTCCGTACTCTGTTCCCATTGTTTCGGCTGTTTCCCGGCATCGTTCGAGCACCCGCGCCGCCATCTCTCTCCGCGTACGTATACATCGAAATTTTTCCCCCGCTGTTTTTATTTTCGATCGCATTGTCGCATTGTTCCCCGTGTTGTCCTTTCCGCGTCTGTCTCCCTCGTCGCTCTTCTCCTGTCCATTGTCGATTTTCCAGTTCCGATAGGTATTCGTTTACTTCGAACAGCCCCGTCGCGCTTTCACGTCCTCCACTCGCTCGTGCTCGCTCGCTTTTAAAACCGTGCCTCGCCCTCTGCGTTCTCCACTGCGTTCTCCACTGCGTTCCGACTTCGCCGATCTCGACGGCGCGCGCGCTCGCTCGTTTCAACGTGCGTGGAACCTGCGCACGGGAAATTGTATTACGAGGGCATCAGCGTTGAAAACAATAAGGTACGTATCATCATAGATTCCAGCGAACACCCTCGATCGTACGCGTAGGAGTCTCGAGTACCCGGGCCCCTTCTCAACGAATACAAATTGTCTCGGTCTAGCGGCTTGGCAAACCTCTACCCTGCTGAATAACGCATCCGCCTATTTGCATCGCGGGAGCCTCCCGTTGTCAGTCAGATTTTCTAGGCCACCGCCAAACGACGTGGCTTCCTCTGTGCGTCGAAAGTATCGAACGATCGCGAAATTGAACCGCGTCGCCGTTGGTCACGTTTCGATGCGATCAGCATAATGAAATTCCTTGCTAAGCGCGACATTATTTCTTCCCTTTTGGCAACCTTATTCTTCGATGATTAAATAAATGGCGCAGCGGATGGTATTTGAAGTGTAATTCTCAGCGTTAAAATATGTATTTTAATATCGAGGCCGTTTGAAATGTACGAAAACTAAAAATTGCTCCATATCGGAGCAGCCGCCTTTAACATATTCAGCGAGATGTTGCGGCCATTAGTGGTAAGTGCATGCATGTCCCGGGGCAAAGGCAATGCGGTCCTTCCTCTCAAGACTCGAGGCGCGAGCTAGCTTTGCGAAAACGATAGCGTGGGTCGAGGGAGCTTTAAGCTTGAGACACGGCATCTGGACCACTTTAACGACCCCGTCTTGTATCAGTTCGCCCCTGCGATATAATTAACGACCGCTAAGTGGACGCGGTAATTGCAAAGGGAATGGACGATCGGGAGGAACGGCCACCGATGAAGTGTCTGCCGCCGGTTTTGCCTCGCTCGACTCTGTTTTTGACTAATCGCGTCACCGGGAGAAGGCTGGAACTCGATGGGGAAGCTTCGCGAGCTTTTTCGTTCGAGTAATTAGAAAGTTCCGCTGCGAACTGTACTCCCGCGTGGAATTAAATATTAAAGTTTATTTTATTTAAATTCCCGCGTTCAAATTGAATACAGCGCGCTGGCAAATGGGAAATCGAATGCGAAAGGAGGGAATACGGTGTCGCGAGGGCACGCGTACTCTACCAACGCTTACGGAAGTTCGTCTATGCTGTTTACACTTCATTAAGGAAGGGTAGACACACTGGCAGTTCGTAGCAAACTCGTAGCGAGTGTTTTGGCACAATGCGCACACGTCAGTACACAGTTAGCCGGAATACGGCAGACAAAATGGATATCCATCTTCCAGGGAACTCGTATAATTGTTTCTGTCCACCAGACACTCGCTACGGGGTGCCTGAAAGGCTCCCTGTTTTTCAACCCCTGGCAAGGGTGCCTCTGTGATTTCGACGCTTCTGAAAAGAAACTATTCGTCAAGTTTCCTCGTGGAAGAACGATACGTCGAAATGGGAACGAGCTTATCTCTCTGAGGCGTACATATGTAGACACATATGTGGATCGGTGTACGTGTCGAAGTTTCATATGGATCAACAGGAAAATGGAACAGCGGCTAGGTACGGAAATATTTCAGAGTCGTCGTGATAATATTGATTTACACGCGTAAGTGTAATGTGAGAAGTTATATGGAGAAACGTGCGATTGAATGACGTGAATGGCGGGTTATTGCAGGAATAATGGAATTAATTTCGAGCGCCGCTCGGTTAAGATATTGAAAGCTCCCTGAAAAGCCCTCCTGACACTGTTAAAATGATTTATTGGCTGTAATTATGAGCGTCGAAAGCGTACGCGAAAGTATAAGTGACATCGAGTCACTTATAAATAATGTTCGATCTGTAACATATTTCATTAGCTTCCTCTAAATCGTCTGAAACTAATCTAGAATCAATAATATTCTTTTCTACAAATAATAAGCTACTCGATAAAATAATCTACCTGCTCGCAGCATGATAATATAGATAATTAAAAATTGTAATAAATTCTTCAATTTCCTCCCGGATTATTGCTCGATAAATGCAAGATGGATTGTTTGGTACTCAAGATTCAGGCGGCCAGTGAGAATCCCACCAGGGTTCGACGATATTAATTGGTCAAACAGATAATTACCCGGTGCAACGTGGCCTGTTTGTTATCGTGATGTGCATTCACCTCGGCGCGTGTTTTCGTGCAATCCGCGCGTTCCTCTGGGATAATACCAGAGAGCCGACTGACTGGCCGAATTCTCGCGTTTACTTAACGAGCAGAAAATCGCACGGTTAACGAGCGAACGTTTTCGCGATCGCCCGCCTTGTTCCTTTTCGAGCCCGCGGTTCTACACCTCTCCGCGGCGGATGGAACGACCGAATCGTTCTCATATCCGGAATAGTTGCTTCCGCGGCGCTAATTGCAATAGAATCGCTGTAATACAGCTGACCCGGCGATGGTTTCTTTTGATTGCCTCCCAGATTATCTTCGCTGGAGTTGCAATCTTCTCAAGTACCGATAAGGTGATTAGGGTGGATATGATGAAAGTGCACGTTGCGGTGCACGTTTTATCAGCGTTACGATAAAACTGCAGATACGAACGGATAATGTATTTAACGGTACGCGCGGAATCAAACGGGTATTTCGTGGAATTAATTATATTTAGGGGAATAACGAGTTCTGGCTGTTAAACTGATTATGATCTGCTCGACGAATGGTATCGCGAACTATTCGTCGCGTTAATTACATTAGAAACACACCATAAATGTACGAATATATACGAAAAAATTGAATAACCAGCTAAAAAGAGCAACGGAATGTAAATATAGAACGTGCCGCGAAACGAATTGTTTCACAGCGGTAGAGTACAGTGCTCTAGGCAAGGTACACGCGAACGAACCCTTAAATAGTACTGACAGCTGCCTATACGTAATGCACCAGCTGTATGTGATTGCGAATAATTATTTAATCCGAGTCAGTTCCCCAAACGCCATTTCTCTTGGCCTGTGCATCGAGCCAGGGATTCATACTGTCCACCCGTAAATCACGCTCCTCGATGCACGGGCTGTATGTATAAAGCTATCGAGACTGCATATTGGCCGTGTTAGCAAGCCCTTCTGACCTCCGCTTCCGGCTCGTTTCATTAAACACGTTGGTCGGAGTGTATAAGCCGTAATATTTAACGCGGGATTAAAATTTCATCCGTTGTTGCGTTTGCGCAGTTAATTAAGAAATTATAATTACGCGAGCATGAATAAACAATCGTATCGCCGGTGTGTTCGGCCGTCGCGGCCATTTATTTCGTATACGTCGCGTAAATGGACGCACGTTCAAGAGTAGCGACAGAATTTTAAAACGTTTGCTCCCGCGTGCATATAAACTGGACTACATAAATCAGTATTACAGTATTTCGACTGCTGATTTCTCTCGATGTGGCACTCGCGCGTCGACTCCTCTCTTTTAATCGCGGACACGCACCTTCCGACGCGTACCATCCTGGTCGTGTTCCTTCGTTCTCAAGGCGACAAGCGGACGATGACGACGATTAAAGCTCGAATCGAGGGCGAGAGAAAAAAAAAAGAAGAAACTGAAATCGTCAGCATTGGCGGACAAGCGACGGGGCGTTAAATGTGGTCAGGCGAACGGCGCGTGGTTTTTCCCGCGGCGCGGTGCAAGCAGCGTACGAGACGTTTATTCCTGCCACGTATATAAACTGCGACGTAGCGAGCAAAACAGCCGAAAAACGACTGTGGCCGCATTCGAGCACGTAGGCAAATTCGTTGCAAACATCGAGACAATGGGGTATGACCCGTCGTGGGCGGCATTTTAAATCGGCGCGCTCCTTTTCGTCCTCGCGGCGAGTCGCGTTATACCTTTTGCTCTTTGTTCTACCGGGTTATCCAGGCCCAACCCTGCCACCGTCCCTACTTTTTTTTCTTCCCTCTCATTCCTCTCTCTCTCTCTCTCTCTCTCTCTCTCTCTCTCTCTCTCTCTTCCTTTCCACTCGTTGCGCCACCGCGAGGGGCGCAAAATTTGCCCATCGCCAGCTTCGAAGGGGCCAAGAGGGAAACGGTAATGTATTTCCAGCTGATACAGACTGCTGCATATAAATATACCACCGTTGCATACGGGATAAATGCCCTCCCCTGCGGCGATAGCGAGTGCACGTGACAGCAATATTAGTAACTACCGAAACATTTTGGGATTCGCCAAGTTTTGCGCTCTCCTTTCTTCATAGCCTTCTGGTAAAGTGGATTAGGAATTAGGGTTTGCGGAAACGGGTCACGGATTCGGGGTGAATGTGACGCAGTCGCCGGGGAACGTGTGAAGGTGTTTGGCAGCGGGTACCACCTACTGCTCGCCTGTGTCTTACTCAGATTAAGTGACCTCTTCTTTCGTGAATATTTTAGAGAATTCGAGGGATGGAAGAGGATATGGGGACGCGTATGCGATGCGAGCCACGAATAAACGGAGCGAGCTGGATTCTGTGGCTCGAGATACGACGAAATGATGAGAGTTCGAGGCTTCGTTTTTCAGAGAACCAACGGCTTTGAGAATCGATACGGCGGATACACGCGAACCTGACAGACGTCTCTTTCGTTACAGACCATTGTAATACCGGTTTTTATATTATATTTGGAAAATCGGAGAAATACGCGGTGGTCTTGCCTTTGAAAAGGTAGAAAGTAATACGTAACCTAATATTCGCAGAACGCAGCTTCGTAGAACATGTTGAACGATACATTGTGCGCGGAGGCAGCGGTAGTAGTTTGTTGCGAGGGCCGTTACGCAAAGTGTCCGTCAGATGCACGCGTACTTTATTGATTTTCAAACTCATTTTTCTAGGGAACGATGCCCTGCACGACAAAACGTTATTCTATCGTCCCGTCTTATTTTGGACCGTCGAAGCCTGCCTCGCTCCACTTGTACCACGATTTACGGCCCACGGTCTATTTATTATGCTCTCGAAAGGAATTCGTTCCCATTCAGCAGGAACGTCATTTATTACCAGCCTTTAAATAGAATCTGCTATACGTTTAATCGTATCGAACGATCGTCTCGAGCAACGCGAAACAAAATATTGTTATACGCGTATCACCGATAAAACTTTACCATCGATTTATCACCACCTCTTCCACGAAACTCGCAAGAATGCGGCGAAAGAAAATTCAGTGAATTAAAGCTACCTTCGTCTCTACCATCGCATACGGAACAATCTGAAAGTAACTAAATCTCGCGTGCTTCGATTCTCAAAATTCCAAATAACATCCCTCAAAATCGCCACTAATGGTACATAAAACGCGTGGTCCCGTGGAGTAAGACGCACGGGGTTAATGCTCGTTAGTCAATGCTCGAGCGTTATTATTGTGGGCGTGATGCTCGTGACTTACGTGACTCGTGTCGTGGTCGCAGATCTGAACGTAATGCCACTGGTTTCGCACTCTCGTAAGAGTAGCCGATCGAATTGTTACCAAGAGCAGGCGACGCTTTTCTGGAGAACGCCGCGAGAAAATGAACCCCTCTGGCTAACTACAGCGTGACACGAGCAGCTCGAGGCCCGCGTCCAGCCGCGAGAGGCTCGTAAGCGGAAGCTGCGGTTAGGTGATCGACGAAATTTTGCCCGTGCAAAATTATTACACAGCAGGCGGTGATTAATCTTCGTGGGACACGCCGCAACGTGTTACGCTAGTAGGATCGGGGCTGTTTTTCGCGGTTTCGTTTTCTACAACTAAATGTTCGCACGCGTTGGGGGTAGTTTGGACTGTTTTAACTGTTTCACGTGATGGATGAAGTGTATTCGTCTTGAATTATATTCTTTTTCTTCGAACACGTGTAGTCTATACGAAATTAATTTGAATTCTGTATCAAACAGTGTTCCTTTACGTCGCCGCACCTTGAACTTTGTAAATGAATATGAAACATTGAAATTCCATGAGTGGAATACGCTCAACCCAATTAAATTACGCTTAAACGAGTTCCTCTCGAGTCCCAATCGTGCACTTGACTGTGTCGATATGTATTCGGTATTTAATTTCCCCGTTTAAAAGCGTTTAAACGTTTCATTATGCGACGTCCCCATGTGGATTTTTCGTGTGAGTATTTACATCGATTTAGGTTGGTACACACCTGTACACCTTCGAGAGTGCTCGTCTCCCTGTGTAAACGGCATTCCAATCGTGCTGATGGTATCGCGCTTTAAAGAAGTATCGGTATTTGTGATTAGCGCGAGGATTTCCAGCGAAGCATCTCGAATCAGAGGATCGTATCTCTGAATCGATCTACCGAAATATGTACCATTTATAAATGGACAAGTAATAAAAGTGTTCATTATACCAATCGAATTAAACTGTTGATCAATATCAACAGAGATCATTTAAATTGAAAAATAATTAAATTTGGGGACCGCTATACAATTCATTCGAACGATTAACTTTTGTACTCGTTAACATTCAGACTGTTACGCTTCTGTACGTCAAATGAAAGCCAAACGGACGCTCAAGGGATCAATTAAACTCGCCAGGTTTACGTATATTACGTTTAGCTTAATAGCGGAATTCGCTTGAAGATAAACTAGCTTAACTGTAAATTCTGTTGAAGATAAACTGGCTGAAATATGGTACAATAGCGAAACTAATTTTCAAAACCTGCTGACAACGAGTGTAACCTCCAACCGAATGTATGTATATGTTAATACGTGTTTTACTATCATCACGCACCTTGCTTTTCAGATAGAGCTTCTAGAAATTTGAATAAAACATTACTTCGTAGGGTATTCGCAATACGTCGAACGGTCGATGTCTTTTTTTTTGTCAATCGCATGGTTTTGTTAATCGGCTAGGAAAGGTACTCGATGCTGGCCTACATTTTTTATAGGAATGGAACGAGAATCGTTCCCACGGAGACCGTATCGGCGCTGTCCCTCTTGGCAAGTGCCGTGGAAAAAAGTTTCATTGATCATGAGTTGCATCTGGGTTCCCATTATTTCTTTCGAGGGCAATATCGTGATGAAGAAATTTTACGTATTGCCAATATAAACAGGAAAAATACGAACTTTACTCGCTCTCAATTAAAAATAAATATCCACGTCTTTTCAATATAAAAAAAAAAAATAGTAATCGAAAAAAGTTTGACAGTTTCTAATGCGAAGAATGTTTAGTAAAATCCCGAGGGGTCGAAGGGGAAAATGAAATCGTAGGCGCGCTGGAAACACACGGTACCCACGTTTTGCGTATTTTTTGGTGTGGGCGCAAAGTAAACAGAGAGGAATTAGAATAACCGGGAGTAAAATAAGGGAGATGAAACACGGGGATTTAATTAGCATCGAGAAGGATGCGTTCCGCGAGTATTCGCGAGGATCTACGAAAGGGAGGGCTGGAACCACCGTTCTTCTCCCTTCATCGAGGGCGAGCCTCATATCCGTGTCCCTTTCCTCCGACATTTTCGCCCGCTCGTCGAATCGAGTACATAACTGCCGCGAAACCGCGAGTTTGCATTGCAGATTGGTAACTACATTCCGATTTTTTCGTGGGCCATTTTTTTCTATAGCCGCATCCAGCTCAATTCTCTGGCTCTGCGTTGATCTTCATCCGTGCGTTCCTTTCAATTCGAATTCCTCGAACAAAAAATATATAAAACGTTCGGCTAGCTTTTGTTACTCGGTATAGAACGCAAAGAAACAACGCAAGAAATTCAAATATACCGGATCGATCGATGGGAAAGAGAAAATAGAGTGAAATATTTGGAGTATCTATTCTCACTGAGCGAAGTAAAAATAAACTGTAGATATTCTTTATTTGTTCTGCTCGTGGACTTAATTGTTAGGCGATATGAAGAATGTGTACCAAATATTAAGTATATAATATTTTACAATACACACCTTCATACTAAACCACCCCTGTTTCTATAAAAATTTATAAGGTTGAGTAAAGACTGTCACACGTACGTCAGAGACGTTGGAACATCCTTTTCATCCACTGTGTATGTACTCAAAAATTTACATAATTCTAACCAGATGTATCACGTGGCTTACAGACACGCAGAGAAAGCTACGTAACCGCAAACAGCCAGTCAGACGTGCCTGGGTATGACTCACGGCCGAGGATTAATTAAAACAGAGAAGAAATAACGGAATTAAAATGGCAGGAAAAGTTCGCGGCGGGCGGACAATGGCAGGCGAACGTGGATACAACGGAAACAATGAGTAAACAGGGTGGAACGATGGAAAGGTAGACGGGCGGTGAAAATCAAGGCGCGGGTAGGACAGGCTGCGGAATAACCAAGTGTAGGGTGCGTGGAAACAGAAAAAGTCAGGGGAGAGCAGAACACGGGGGAGAAAGGGAAAGAGAGGAATAAAAATCACGAGAAGAACAATGGATAAGGTGGAAACGGGAATGACAGCGAGATAAATGAGAATGTACGAGAGGGAACGGAACGACCGATGTCGAAACCGAGACAAAGGGTGAGAAACTAACCGAGGGTGCGAAAGGACGAGATGGAAAGGGGAAGAAAACGAAGGCGAAGGTAAAGCGAGGTACGAAGAAGAGGAGCGCGTATAAACGTTAAAAATGCCCGAGGTATGTCGCGTGGTGTGCACGTCGTCCGCTATTGACCGGCTGCGAAGGGGGTTGAAGGGGGTGGCTAGGATAACGTTGCCGCTGTTGGCGGTGGTTGGTCGCCGCGCTATTTTCTCCGCCATTGAAACTGGAACGGGGTTGGAGGGACAACGGGCAGTTGACGGTGGTTTTCGGGCACGGGCAGGAAATCCAAACGACGTCCCTAACGAAGCGCGCACCGCTGTTCAACCGCGTGTTCTTTGAACCGGCCTGTACGCGCGGACCGCTCGACGCGAGGTCCGCGCTTGATAGACGCGCCCCGCGAACCGGTGCTGGCGTTTCGCCGCCGCCGGCTCGCTTCGAATCATTTTTCGCGGCTTTGTTTCGAATTGATTATACACGCGCGACCTGCCCGCGGCTCGTTTTCTACCGTTCTGACTCCGTGCAGCCCCGCTAACAGAGTTTCGGCCAGCAAACGCGCGGCGAAAAGGAGCACGCGAATTGAAAAATAGCCATTAGAGCCTGGATGATGCGCGAGCGGATTAACCGAGACAAAAATAGAGGGAAGCTGTGACGCTGAATGAAAGAAATATTTTAATTGCCACTTCCGCGCTACGCGTCTTTTTCCCTTCTTTTTCCTTCCCGTTTGCAGTCCGCTTAGTTTCGTCGCTTCGCGCGGGTACACGTACGAGTTTCTCGAGGTGCATGCGATCAATGTATTTTTATTGATACTGAAGGAGAAATAGCGAAAGGTTCATTAGACATTTCGAACGTTACGTCTTGATGAAAGCGTACAAGCAAGCGTTAATTTTTGAGGATTCAATTAATCGCGATAGAATTCTCGACCGCGCGTATCGGGCGAAGTTAAACCCCCTGAAACGGCAGTTTATAAGTTGCGCGGCGAAATCCGCCCGCTTCGTTCCATTAAATGACTGAAGCGCGGTTTGCGTAAATTGCGCCGGCTTAAATTTCTCAAATCTTCAATATGAAATTACAACGGAACACAAGAACGAATTATCCGTGAATTCAGCCCCGGCTGCGAGGGAAAGCGGTAAGCACCGCGATGGAACGAGGATGGGGTGCTAGCTATCCGGGCTGGATGCAAGAAAGGGGCGAAAGGAGGCACGAAAGTCACGCGCAAGCCGGCCTCGCCGGTTGCGCGAACTCCTCCACAACAGAATTGTTGCGTTTTCAACGCGGAAAGTTTAAATTAACAACTTACACCGCCGGGGTGAGATTCAGTCCGCATGGCTCGCCGCAATCCACGCTCTACTTTCTGTTTGGGCTGGTGAATATTGCGCGAATTGTACACGCGGAACGTTTTCGTTGCCGGGGATCTCGCGTAACTGTTTCAACGGCCGGCAACGAAAACGATTTGCGCGGACGTAACGCGACCCTGCACGATTCACGTGTTGCTTTTAGCTTGTAAACGTTGCCAATTGGATAACGATGTTATTAAATATCTATGCGGGAGTTTGCAGTAGATCGCGCCCCTTTTTTCCTCTCAACCCACTCGCTCTACTCCCGCGGCTTGTTTGCGCGAAACATTTTTTGGCTGATGATCAATTTTAGTTGCGTTACTTGTGCTTGTTAGTTCTATTATGTTCTTGTTAGAATCGAGGAAATTACTGGGGAAGCAAATTATCTACTTTTTGTAATTATTTTCAGAGTCATGCAACGAACACTGATCCCAATAGTGATAAATAGATTGCCATTTCTCGTGAGTTACACTTTTATTTCCTTCGATCTCTCAGCAACCCGTTTCATGCCCGCGAACATTACAAGTCGCAATGATAAAAAAAAGGCGTCGCCTTAATCCCAAGCGAAACTAATTTCCTCGCTTTCGACAAGCCATAAACCGTTCTCCGAAAAGTGAGCAGCGCGCGAGGAGCGTAACAAATCGCGGCGCGCGTACCGAGATTTATCATCAGTGATTACGATCGAATGTCTGCGTTCCGCTGACGTCGGTATCGTTCTTCCCGCGCGGCGGCTCTGTGACTTATCATTAAACGGTCGCAGATAAATCCCATAACTTATCGGGGTGTCCGGGGGCTGAAAAATTATTCAATCTCGCCGGGGCGTTGTCAAGCGTCGCCGCGGACGAACGGGCGTGCATGACGAGCGCTGACAATCGGTTCCGCCGAGATAAATTCGAATTCCGCGCGGCACAACCGGTTTTAATACGCGGCTGAACGGAAACAAAAATCGTGTCAGGTAAATAGCGAGAATCGACCTGCGCGCTGCGGGACGAAACGTGTCATTTGTCATGGTGGCTCGTGAAAGCCGCGAGCCTCGCGCTGGACTTCCGTGTGCAAGGGTTTGCCGCTTTTCGCTTTGACCAGGCGTTTTCAGATTTCCCACTGAAGCGCGTTCGATCTTCAGGCGAACAAAAATTGTAGATTTTGCGAGCAGCTGATCTGATCGTGCGTTTGTATGTATGTAACGGAATCGAATGGTACAGCGTTTGTTCGAATTTACAGGTGGGCACACGCGTGGCAAGATTTCTTATTAACTACGTTCCTTTTTTAAGGAAAAGGTCTGTCTCCAAATTTAAATATCTGCGTGTCTGGTTAGACGTCCACTTCCTCTGCCTTTCATCGCGATAACGCGAGCGTCAGTGACCATTCATCTGGAATTAAATCCATCTCAACCCCTATTATGTTCTCGCTCGAGTAACTCACGTTGAATTACATTAAAGGTAATTGATTAAGAATAAAATTATAGAGTAAGTTGTAACAGAAGAAAGTAATACGGTTATACGTACAACTTGATTATCGTACACTTCGAATAAGTTATTGTGCGTAACAAAGTTCCAGCGAAATTTAATTTAAATTTATAACGTCATCAGGCGAGTTTAGTGAACATTGGTAATAAGAGTAACGCGATAAAAATTTTCTGCTGTACATAAAGCACGAAAATGTTAGATGAAATTTTTACTATGCTCTCTTTTATGTACTCGCTTCTTAGAAGTTTGATACGTCGATTTATATTCCATTTCGAAGATTGAAAATTATATTAGAGAAAGGAGAAACTGCTACAAAACACCGCAAAATAATCAGTCTTACCTTCGCATTTTTTAAAACTGCGAATACTTTGAAACCGATGTTGTCCTTTATTACAATAAACATACAAGTGTTTCGCCTGCGATGTAGGAGGGGTCGAAACGAACGTATCGAAACACGTTGAACGATCGATCAACTTTTAAAGTATCCGCGTAACACGTCAAACGTAAACTTCTCTAGTCACCCAACGTAGCTTTCAATTGGGACAGCGGCCAAGAACCCGTAGAGTCGACTAGACACAAATTCAACCCCTTCGAGCCTCTGGGTTGCGGAAGTGCCCTCCGCCGTTGAAATTGGAATTTGATCCGCGCCCATGATATCTAATAACCCCAGCGTCTTATTTATCGATGAACTGAAATTCCAAATGGAACAGCAAGATTTAACTCGGAGAATTCACCCGGCATGACCTCTCTGGTTTCCTCTCTTCCGTGCACTTCCACCACCCCATAGAGGCGAAGAATGCACGACTTACAACCAGTACCGCAAGATATTGACCGGTTTGTTACTCAACGCAACAATAAGCGGAGCACCTCTAAACCAGAATATTGAATAAACGAGAGAGTACGTGGACGACATCTTGAACAGGTTTGTTTCTTCTGGAACTGTACAGAGCGCTTCACGCAATCTGGACAAGCAACACCCCTTTTGCTGTACCGACGGTCCGTTGTTTCATTCTTTACAGACTTTAAAATATACAAATATACCGTGTGTAATGTAGTTCGTAAAAAATGGTCGTGTTATTCTCAACGGCGGGGCAAATTATTCTACACCCAGTTGGTATCTATGGACACAACGTGCTGCAGACTCCGATCGAAGGATCAACTCGCTGGTCATAAAAGTGTGGTTTCCCGACAGTGGCGTTGAATTTTTTAATAATAAATATACGCATAGGTGGACGCCACGGTGACAACAATTTTCGAGTAGCCCAAGGTGCCGCGTTAAGCAGCCGCTAGATACCGCCGAGTCACGCTCCTAATCAATCACCCGTGGCTCGTTTTCCATTACCGAACAAAGTATTACGTTATATTGCGTATGCACACCCGATGAACCATAATATAGGTATCACGCGAAACTTCGTCGACGTGTATTCGCCAGAAGGTCCGTGTATGCGCAACGATTTGAGGAAGAGCACAACGACGGGAATGGCGAGACACGGGCCAACGGGACGGAGGGGTGGACCATCCATCATACGGCGGAAACCAGCCGGCACATTGCCGGAAGTGACGTCATGCTTGAAATATCGACTAATAATTTATACGCAGACGTTAGCGCCCGCTCGCGTTTTGCAGGGTTACCTATCCGTAATAACAAACTAACGCCTCCCCTGTATTCGTGGCCGTCGAGTGTGCACACGACGCGCTACCGCGCATATTCAAGGGCCGCAGCTTTCGACCACAGAGGAAAATTCGATCGTTTACCTTCCGATTACGGATCAACGTGATTATCAGGATATTATTTGCGAGCTTTTTAAGCAGACTTCAAATGTTTAAGTAATGTTACGTGTGTGCACTTTACTTCAAGTATAGTCGCACCCTCTCGTCTTAAGTTGGGGTGCTCGACTTGGATCAGTGGAGAACGGAAACGCGTTAACGATCGAACCGTTTATGATGATACAGCGTTTACAGCGGTCCACGCATTACATAGCGGGGGGACATCGTTTTTGTCTGGCAATAGATCGACGTATCCGACATGGCTTCACTTGCATCGTCTGTTCACTTATTTGATATTCAAAACTGTCTGTCTATCCGTACGGTTTAGAGGAGACACGGTACGGATCCAGGCTCATCATCCGGTTGCCGATGCAAAAAGCGTCGTTGACATTCCTTCAGTCAAAAGCATTCCCGGCGTTATCGGCATTCAATCACGAAATCTGCAATCAGACAGCTGCCACTCTTCGCGTACGTGCGCTACAATTGACGCGATAAATGGTAGCTCGTACTTAACTTACACGGAAGAGAAAATGCCAACGAGCGTTGCTCGCTCGGATCTTTGACAGCGGGTTTTTCATTCAGCTTACCGAACTCGTTAATTCTCGAGACTATACATACATCGTTATTATTTCTAAGAAAGATTCGACTGTTTTAAGTAAGAGCGACACGCGCATAACACTGCGAAAGACTTTTCATTACGAATTGCTTGGAAAGGGTCAAAAGGCCTGCGCGCAAAACGGTTCAAAGGTGAACAATCGTAGGCACGGAGCGGATAAAAACGAAGTTTCGTGTGTAACACACGGAACAGAGCCGTTGCTGCTCGAATAAATAAAGAGCAATCGAGCAAAGTTCGACAAGCGTTCTCGAGCGCTCGTTTGTTTCGATGGCTAACGTAACGAGCATCGTTTCGAAAAATTACGTCCCGAATACCATCAGTTAATCGAACGATTAAGCACCCTCCACGCTTCAAGCGTTTCACTTTTGCCCCGCGAGGTCCACATTTTAATCGCCTTTGGCGAATACAGCGGAACGCGTAACTCTTCGGATTAACCGCCCTTATTCGGAGCATCGTTGTTGCCCGAAGATCGTCCGCCGGTTTTGATCGGTACTCGAAATCACGTTGCTCGAAACGGAACGACTTTAAACTCACTCGACGAGCGCAAACTCGAGAACGAGTTACTCGAATTCCAGTAACATAACTAATTTCAACGATCCTTCGTCGTCCGTGATATTCGAAGAGCGAAAAATAAAAGCGACGGAAAAGAGGAAAGAAACGGCGGTGCTCGCGACTGGCTGGAACCGTTCCGCTCCCCAGGCGAGAATGGCGAGGACTGCGTGAACCGGTGTTTTCACGACCGGCAAATTTCTTCTCCTTTTACTGCAGCTGACGTCGGTTGAAAGACGAAGAGGCCCTCTCGTACTCAATATTCCATATTTTTCGTGACAATTTCTCCTGGTAAATTTATAGACTTCCCTTTGGTCGATGTGCCGGCGAGAAAAGGGCGAAGCGTTGGTACGGGGGCAGGAAATCAAGAGAAAGAGGTTGAGCGCGAGCCGAGGGTAGAGAACGAGGGCTGAGAATGACGATCGCGCGAAGAATGGGGGTCGGTATTGGCGCTGGCAAAGGAGGAAAAGGGTACGAGACGCGGAGGAAGGAAGGAAGGAAGGCGATCGAACGAAAAGCTTCTGCCACCTTCACCAGCTACTGCTCCGTTGCAATCAGTTATAAAGAGACACGTCGATGCGCACGCATACGTACGCGATTGTATCTGTGTACGGGTGGCGAGGTGCGCGGGTGTATTTACGTAAGTTCGCGTTTCGCGTTGCAACGTAGATGGCAGTAGTCGACGGTGGCTGCGGTCGCGCTTAGCCGAGCGAAAGGGTTGCTTCGCGGGGGGTGGCTCGTTCGAACGCCTTCGCCATTGCCGCGGATTTTTATACTCGTTTCCAAGCGAGGACGCCGCGGTATTCAGGAAAAAGCGGCGTGAATATTTTGCGTTTCCTCGAATGTAAATTCACGACACGGCGTCGCGAAGTTTGCTCGGGGACGGAGAAAATGGCCGGTACTCCTTCTGTAAGAAATCTGAAAATGATTGAAGGCACGAGCGGCTGGTAATGAATCGTTGCGTTTATGAAAATTCTTTTCCGATACTCGCAAAGTGCTTGGCCATTACAGTATCGTTAGGGTTTTCTCCGAGCATATTGAATTAGTTTTAGGATATAGGATACTGTAGAATTTCTCAGACTCTTCTTTTAACTAAATGATTCCATTTTTACGCGAGACGATTAACTTTTAAGGGCTGAGGGCAGTGGAGAGCACGGATGGGAAGTTGGACGAACGCCCACCGCGTTCGAACGTCGATCGCAGGTGCGTAACAACACAATGTGTCGCCGCAAACGGGCACAAATCGACTTATCTCCACTCGGACACAAGAGCGCCGGCGAACAGACGCTTTAGAACGCGCTAATTGCGCGAACAGGCGCGACTGATAGGTTAGGCCGTAATGCAACCCAGTCCCCAAGGGTACAGTTTGACAGGTTTGCCGTCCCGACGATCGATCTGCCACGAGAGCCCGATGCGAATCGATTCATGGCCCCTCTCGAAACTCCGCCGTCTCACCGTCAATCTTGCCTTTCACCGCGTTAATTGGATTACGGAGTTTGCGTCGTGCCTTCGCCGCCGAATATAGAGACCACCCTTCTTTTCGCCGCGCGGCGCAACTCGATCGGCGTGCATATCTGTTCGCAAATTAAATAATCGAATTCCCCGCGTCCCGGATAATTCACCAGCCACCCTCTCGCGACGCCACCCTCGGCTGCCGCCGCCCGGTTGTTTCGCGGCTGCTTTTCCTTCCTCTTTGTGCGCACTGTAATTGTGGACCGCGTTAATGAAAATTCAAACGGGCGATAATTGCTATCCGTTCGGCGTCGAAATTAATTGTGGAAATTCAACGGTCCCCTCGTTCGAGCGATAACTTGAAGGGTGGAGATTGGAAAAATCGATGATGGAAACGAATAACCTTTCACGATGGCAAGAGGAAGTAAATACTACGAAATTTGTGAAAATTCACGCAGGTTCGTCGAATACTTTCGAAGACGTTGCTCGAACGAGAGTGTGACGTGAGAAACGAATGGTGCGAAGGGGTATTTTGGAAGAAAGATAATCAACAACCGCGTTAAGAGCGAAAGACGAGACGCTGCCGATGAAGAGGGCAAACAGCGGTGCTCGGTAGACGGGGTCAATCCAATTTTGGCCTTTGTCGGCACTCGAATCGGCGTGAACGTACCGAAAATGCGATGCATTCATGCGAGCTCGTCATTATGCGTGGCGACATAATGCACGACTACACTGCGACTCGGCAATCATTGTCGCCGCGCATCCCAGCCGCGTCCTCCTGTTCTCCGTCCGAATTTGCGAGTACGCGCGTCATAACACGCACGCCACCACCGGAACAGGACTTGCACCCGTCCAAATTTAAAGCAGAGACCACCTAACCGCGCACGCCCTAAGCATTCGCGGTCGAGAATGTTTGTTGTCATCAACGAGGCTAATTAATCCGGCACCCCTCGCTGACATCTCTGTTCGGGTGTCTAGGATCGAGCTCGATGACGTTCAACCCCCGAGTTTGACTTAAATGGACAATTCTTCCCTCGTTTAAATAATCACGATCCTCATGTATCAAAAAAATTATTCAATTATTTACGCA
Source organism: Xylocopa sonorina (assembly GCF_050948175.1). Classification (NCBI taxonomy): domain Eukaryota; kingdom Metazoa; phylum Arthropoda; class Insecta; order Hymenoptera; family Apidae; genus Xylocopa; species Xylocopa sonorina. Next base: position 10,152,343 of record NC_135196.1, on the reverse strand, counting down.
CGTGTATTTGTTGTCGAAAAACATGGAAACGTGGAATGTTACTCGGTAGAAAAGATTTTCGTGGAAGCATTTATCGGAATATGAAAATATTCCTCCGCGTGTGCGGTGCCAGGCGCTCTTTTGAGCCGAGAAAAGGAGGAAGGTAAAAATCACGTTTCATCTCGCCGCGGTGAAAGTATAAAATCGGGAACGAGCCTCATTTCCGAAGCAAAAGAAACCGTCCAGTCGTTCCACCTTATCTCCGCGCGGCTTGTTATAATTAAATATTCATCGACGACATCTTATACGAAAGTCCCGCCGCGTCACTATCCGAATAGAGGTTGGTTAATTGCTACTTTACATAATAATTCAATGAGAGCGAAACGTTCACCGCGGTTGTCTCTTTTTCGTCGAAGATCCCCGCGTCAAATCGGCCGGAAGACTCGAATATCGGGAGGGAGATAATTTTGTCAGAAAAATAGAGAGGATTGAGTTCACTTCCCGAGATTATAGGATCGCTCCTATCCGGATTAAAGCTCGCCTAGTCGACCGCATTTCAGATACGCTTCTTTCCCCCGCGACGCACTGAAATCAATCGTCCCGTGCAACCTGCAGCGTTCCAAAGCCCGGTATTTCATTGGTAAATTCGTCGAGAGATTGAAGACAATTTTTCATTCAAAACTTTCAATTAGAATTAATTCCTCTCTAAATCCTACGGGTTGTAGTATCATACGTAATAATCGTTACCATTCCCTTATCGATCGAGGAGAAACGGAAATCGCGATACTTAACGAGCTACAAAGTTAAATAATAGACGGTCGCCCCTAATTTACTCTGAAGCCCACTCTCTTCGATTACTGCGGTCGACACGAACGAATCCCTTTCTCATTTCCCGCCTCCTCGCCCCTCCGACGTGGCGCCCCTCCGGAGAGGCCACTAAATCTCTGAAAGTGTGAAAGCGAGATGACAGAAATTGCCTTTCAGACCGCGGTTTACAACTCATTTGGTCTAGTCGATCTCTCGCCACTTTGGCCGACCGTAACGGTTCGACGAGATTTTATAATGGATACCCGATGCCGCGCGTAAATGACGTTCGATGGCCGCGTTTACGAGAATTCATTAAGGGCTGTTAGCGTGTAGGAAACACCAGGCGTAGCGTAGATACTTCGAAAACGATCGCGCGTGAATCGTATTGTCAGGATTGTGAAACGTTGAATCGCTTCTGACGCCGATGCAGATTGTTAGAGGCGTATGAAAAGATCGATCAGACGGTGTTTGGAAGAATCGTCTGACGAATTGTCAATATTTCAAAGGGCCTCGCCGACGGCGTCAAGATTCAATCTAAAAGCGAAATTACACGGTTTACTTTGGTCGAACGGCGCGGTTGATTCAACAAAATTGGAAGCAAGGTAAACTGTGTAAATTATCATTGAAAGTGTTTAACCAAATTGTAATCTTCATGGTTTACTTTGCTTTCAGCGCCGTTGAATCGACCGTGTCGTTCAAACCAAAGTGAACCGTGCAATTTCGCTTTAAGTGACTATAATAAAGAGAACCGGCGCAGCGCCCTCGAACGCTCGATCCGCCTTCGTTCTTTTGAGCCGCCGTTTCGTCCACGACACGGATCTTCTACGCGCGATACAGACCTGCAAAACGTAACAGACCCTCGAAATAAGGAGAAATTTCATCACAATTTATTGTTCCACTTCGATTATTTAATAATTTCAATTGATATCCTCTTTGCGGCGCGAGTTACACGTCGCACGGTAACACTTTACTACCGAACCGCCGAACGTATCGTTAAATATAAAACCGGTGAACACTTTCTGGGGCCGTAGCAGCGGCAAAGCGTGAATGGAGATGTGAAAATTTCAAGTAACTCCAGAATAGTTTTATCAAACGAAATTCCCTCAACTGTTAACTGGAATTTTATGTTTGAATGAAACGGACGGAGCTTTGTTCGAATTGTAGGCCAAATAAAAGTATATTGTTCGCTCACGTTGCTTTTAACGCGATGGGTTCTATAGGCGGATGGTACTAAAATCGACGCTCCACAATTCTGTATAATTTTTTAAACGTTACCTGTAAGTTGTTTGTAAACTGACTAAAAGATAACCATTCGTCGTTAAAACCGTGTACAAAATTGCAGCGAAGTTATATACGAGCAAACTAGTACGATGAAGCGATAAATATTGGATGATAGGGTACGATTAGGTTTTCCCTCATTTTCGAGCGCTTGGATTACGTCAAACAAGGAGAGAAATACCTTTATGCTCAACGGCACTTGAGGCGAATGGCTAATGGCGAAACGAGTGGAAAATATCGCAGTAGGGGTGCCTTAATGATTGGAGTTACCCTAATAGCGAGTCCATAAGAACTCGTGGCAAACACCTTCCCTCCTTCTTTATCAGCTCGCTATCTTTCGCGTTAAAACTGGAATCTAAAGCATTCCATTCGCTATCGAGCCATTTCCTTTAAATCCTCGATCGAGGATGCTTTTATCACCATCAGTTTTTAAACGTTACCAAGACGCCCAGTCCACCCCCTCGATACCAAATTTCTGCGAACTTAACTTGAATTTAAGTACTCCATTGTCTTTATCATATAATTTGATGCACTAGTTACTATTTGCGTTGTAAAAGTGAAAAATCACAATAATTTGCAAGAAATCGATTTCCATCCTTTTAACAATTCTAATACAGCTCGCTCGTGCGAGGGGCTTGAAACTCGAAAATAACCGTTTTTCTCTTATGAAAACACTGTCGATGCAAAAAATGCGTGCGTACACGTGTACCATTTGGATGAAGCGTTGTTCTGCAACGTAGCTATTTTATTGCAAACATTTCTAACAAGATTCAAGATACAGCATCCACCATGCGACTCTTAATTCCCTGTACGCGAACAAAACATATTTTTGTATCGCCTTTATGGATACCTGTTTGAGAAATCGTCGGAACAAATTATTATTTCTATCCGGTGGTATTTTCCCTGGCCGGTGGCCGGCGTCGCCCGCTGCAACCCCTCGTTCCATGTATTTGTCTTCCCTTTTGTCCGGACCGTGCGGCCGTTTCATCATCGTGCAGATACGAACTAACGGGCTCGAACATAACGCTTCGCATATCTTTGAATAATATTTAACAATGTTCGATGGGCAACTATATTTGCACGGGCGAAATATTTTTTCGCTATTTGCGAGGGAACCAGACAGCCTTGTTTCGCCACGCGGGACACGTATTTGTATGAAACGAAACAAAACAGAGGAGGTTGAGAAAGGGAGAGAAAGAGAGAAAGGGGGAGAGAGAAAGGGAGGTAGGAAGGAAAAATGTGGGAGGAAATGGGAGGGAAATAGGGAATAAAAAAGTTGCGAAGAATCGTAGCCAGGGAAATAAAATATCATACGGCGCGATACGATATATTTTAAATCTCGCAGTACAAATATAATTTCAAGTAAATGCGATTGGACTAACGTGGAATTCCATTCGCGTTGGTAAACACAGAGGAGAGCGATTCTGCGCGCCTTGCTTTGACTCCTATCTCGTCACCTTCTAGAATCGTCATTTAATTATTGTATGGAATGCGATGCCACATTTGGACGAGGTGTAGTTGCTCGGCGATCGCTTACAGCAGTCAGTCTCAAGGAGAAATCCGGTCGAGGTGGTTCGTAGATGTGTCTAGTGCGCGTTTCAATTGAACAAAGTAAATCTTCTGTCTTTTAATGCTTATTTCCATATTGTAATCTATATTTCGTCGCAGTTCGAATCGAGTTTGTTATTAATTTTATAGCGTTTAGGGTAGCGTTTAGGTTTCCAGCTGACTCACGTTTTGGAACTACACGCCATTATGGTACCTTACTTCTTTTCTCGTGTTAGGAACTGTGTATACTTTGTGTGCGATGTGAAAGTGCTTTTATGTGTTCCATATTTTACTCACAAGATACTACTGCAATTAAATTGTACATCACTATGACTAAATGCCTAATTGAAGATATGAAGACATCAATAATCTTACTCGCGCACATTTCTTATGAAGAGGTACACATCTCGAAAGATGAAACAACGAGAGAAATGCGAATTTCCGTACAGAAATGAAGTCATACGTTTGTGACAACCCGACGACACCATTGTCCACCGAGTTCGCAACAGTTACGAACATTGTCGAGTCGCAGGGTCGTCGAGTGATCGTAAAAAGGAAACGGGGCACTAGCTGTTGTCGAGGAGTAAAAGAAGACTGGTGATAACAGTAATTTTTGTCACAACAGGAACGAAATTGCGACTAAGAAAGCGTGGATACGTGCGGTCAGCGAATAACAGATATAGGACTACGTGGAAGAAGTTAAAGACAAAAAAGAAAACAGAAAGAACGAAAGATGAAAGCCAAGAAATCAGCGCAATATATTTCAGTGTAAATAATCATGGAATAAAGTAAAAGTTATGAAGTGTAGAGTGGAAAGTAAAGGCAGAAGGAAGTAGAGAAAGTACCGTGAAGATTGAGTGACAACTAGGGGATGAAGATTCGGAAGGGGAGAGGGCGAAAGCGAGAAGTGAAAAGAAAAGGGGAACTACAGCCCCCGAACCGAAACTTTTCCTCGGTCGACTGTTAACGCGATACACGTGACCAGCGGAGCGTTTATTTGCAGACGAGAAAAATGGAATTACGATAAAGTGAAATGGAGTTCTAACGATCCGGCTGGCTTTGCACACCCTCGATTACGGCGAGCTCTCCGTCTTTCCACCTCCGAAACTACGAAATTCCTTCGTTAAATTTTGTTCCCCGCAATATTATTACTCCGTGGACGTTCCCCCTTTTTTCCCATCCCTTTTCTGATATTCCCCTGCTTTTATACAACAATCAGCGGATGTTTCAGTTGAAAGAAAAAAATTGTAAGAAGATTTCTTCCTATCTTTTTTTCTCCACGGAATTTAATTCTGACAAACTGTATTTCTGCGTGTGAAGAGTACATTTTGCATAATTGTACCATCACAGCGTAGAACCAGTCTTGTTATCTTTTTTTAATTCACTGATTCGTTGTCTAAATCAATTTTTAAGATGTTGCAGAGGATGACTCGACACGCGCAGGGTGAGAAAACAAAGTGAGCTGTAATTAACCGTTCGAGCGTCTTCAGTTAACCCCTATTGTCCGTGTTATCAGCCGTGTGTAATGCAAATTGGTGAAACCTACGCGGCGTATCAATTCAAGATCGAATTCACCCCTCGCTTCGTGTTCCAGTAGGTCGATACAGCCGGAGCATTACTCGCAAAGTGATCGCGTCTCCTTAGGAACGTTTCTTACGTCTGTTCACGGTACGTTTGTCCCTATTTTAAAACATTCTTACTCCACCGTTCGCGGTATTGGCTCGAACACACCCGCGGTAAGTATATCAGTGTTTCACGGAGAAGAGGAACGCTTGTATCAGCGTGCAGTAACGTATGCAGCCAGGTGTTATCATTCCCTCTCAACGATAATATTGCTCTTACCGCCGTATGCGTTTCTTCCGCCCTCGCGTTTACCTTAGCCTCTACGACACCGACCTCTTCTTCTCGAGGCAGTGGAAATGCTAAAATAAGTCGTAACGCTGTAAATCTTCCGTAAGAGGAGTCGACCGTTCACTGGATGGTCGCAATTAACGTGGTCAAAGGTCGCGAACTTTATTTCTAATTACACGTTTGGTAATTAAGGTGTTACTGAAAAAATAATTAAAAAATTGAACGTACCATCGCGCGGCTGTTTTAAGTATTATCGGATAACGTTTGATTACAACGGATTGTTTTTTAATTCCATTATCCTTGTGCCAATAATTTTTGAATAAACCACGCAAAACAATTACTGGCTCGAGGAAACAAATATCCACTGTTACCGTTACGAGTTATATATACGCAGGGATTAATTCAAAATCGATTAAAACATCTATTAATTGAATTTCGTATCCAGATATCCGCGTCACGCTCTATCGATTTCTTGTTATTATTAAATCGGGAAGTCTCTCATCGATCCATCCGTAGTTTTACTACGAAACGATGAAAACCGAGTATGTTATTTACATTCGAAAGTCCTATAATTTAATTATCGATCTGCATAATTAATTCAAGTGTCATAATGAAATTTACACTCCGCTCATCAGATGAACCACCCCACGTACATACGAATTCACTAACAACATCAATATCATCGTCTTCCGACTACTGTACTCTAAAACACGTGCAAAATAATCAATTTTGTGACGCGAAAACGTTTTCTCCATGCAGCAATCTCCATGCGCGTCTACGCAACTCTTACTTAGGAAGCGTTTAATGCGACTGGCGCGAACAAGTCGCTCGAAACATCGGTTATCCCGTGTTGAACGTGCGAGCATGCAATTATTTCGGGTGGTGTATTAAAATCAACAAAAGCTTGGGCACTCGTTACGCGGTTCCTCGGCAAGACTCGCGCGGTTCGCGTGCAACGTCGTAATGCATCGACGAAACGACCGCGGCCATCATAATGGCGTTTCGCTCGCAGGAAGAATGAAGCGGACGCTTCCTCGTTTGCACCCACTTTCGTTTAGTCGCCGAGGATGATTTCGCTGCTGGCGGGCCGAGGAAACATGCGCGTACGTTAAACGTGCAACTAATGGGTTAGCTCAGGGTGCAGCGACGCGAACCTGAGAATAACCGGGTCACCCTGACACGCGAGTTGTCATAACCGTACAGGGAGTAGTAGGAGGAACAGGAAAAGAAGAACAGTATGACGGTCCAGTTGGATTAAGTGGTATCACCGTTCGTCTCGTAGCTGCGAGGAAGCTTTCGAAAACACGGCGCGTTACAAACAAAATTTAATCTTCTGCTGAAAGAACGGTCCCAAGCGTAGAAATATTAATTCGACTAATAAAAATGATTGCTTCTCTCTCTTTTATGAGAGAAAGAAATTTAAGCGAGTAGTAATCTTCAGTTGTAAATTTATATACAAATTATAGATTATTTTAAGTGGCGTAATTGAAATAATTCTACGTCTATTCTAGGAAAATGATCTGGCGAATGATAAATTTCCTTCGCACTTTCCCTGTCTTTCTTGCTAGTACTCTGTTCTGTCGTTAAAGAAATGTGACAGAGTGACGTTCCTCGCTGTTAGGCAAACGCGAATGTTTCCGTCATAACGTTGGTGACGTTACGAGGACTTCCTTTAATAAAAGCTCTAGAGAAAGATTACATTCATCGAGGAAGTTACAATTACCAGTGCAAATGTAAGAGAGTTCCGTAAGAAGACTGCTGACGAAAAGAAAATGGACGCTGGGTGAATACAGTTGCACTGGTTCGTTTTAGATTCTAATCTATGGAAGAGCGACTTAATTTTTTTATGTTTCTTGCTATTAACCCTTTCGTTACTTCTGACCAGATATCTCGCGATCCTGATAAACGGATAGAAAAAAGCGATTCTCGTTGGATTTTCATTTTCATTTCGTCAAGTTCAAGAAATCGTTCATAATCCTTCTTCATCTTTACAAGAAGAAAAGTAAGTCGAAAGTAACAGATCTCGAATTCGAACATTCCGAATTCAAATCGACGAATCTATTTCTGTCGAACAACGGGGCTAAGAAAAGTAGCAGCGTGTTTGAGATTCATCAAAATCCAATGCGAAGAAGGAGAAGCAATGGTCGCTCGTTCCATACAACTGTGCCGCCTGCCGGAACTCCCTCTAAAGTGAGTCACTTCCTACCCTCGTTCCGAATCTCCATCGTGGAGGGTTGCAGGGCGCTCTGTGACCGTTGTGCAGCCGGGTGAATCTGGGAGGGAAAAAAGGGAAACACGAGGTGGTTTATTGAAATACGACGAAAATACGCATCGCTGTAAAAATATCGCTTCTTATGTTCCCGTCGACGCGTTTCAAATATCAGAGATCGGCTTCGAACGAAATCCAAAGTGAATCGTTTCGATGTTCACTTGTCGATTCTGCATTGGTTGTTCAGCGAGTGCTCGTACAATATTTGTCAGAATTTGTGATTAGAACAGAACTCGTTGAATTAGAGATTGTCAATGATTCTCTTCAGCGATTCTGGCAGCTTCAGCGCCATTTTTGTACTCGTTCTCCACAGTTCAGTACATCGAATTTCGTTGTCGTTCAGCATTGGATCCCAAGTTTATAAGAGGATTACCAGGGGATCTATCATGGTGGATAACGAAGTCGAGCCAGGAAGGGCACGAATGCGAGCACGTGAACGTGATTAATGACACCAATAGGCATATAAATGCGCACTGATAGCGTGTAAAGTAAACAGCAGTTGTCACAATCGCAAGAGCGCATAATTTGTTACGAGCGAACGTTTCCAGCAATTACACGCCGCTGTTGCAACGGGCGCGTTCACCAGTGTTGCTCGTGTGCATGAACTAACTTGTCACGTGATTAAATATATACACCGATCGGTTAGATATAACCGATGACATAGAGGGCCAGCAATAATTCCGTTGTCCAACGAAATGTTATTAGAAATCAATGTACCGTGTAATATCGTTCCGTTCACTTAATTTGAAAATGTGCTTCTTCTTTCAATAACGTGTGCGCGCACAAGTTGGAACAACGGATTAGGAATTAGTATAAAGGGAGAACGGAAACGAGAAATAGCTGAAAATGACGGTGGTATTGGTGTTGTGAAATGCACGAACAATGCTCGAGCCGAATGTGAATAGAAGGGTGACGCAAAATAATACACGGTGAAATGTTGGAATGACGTTTTGAAAGAAGTCCCGTGCCCGCCCTTGACGTATTTTTTCGCACGTGAGCGCATACGCGGGCATACGTGCGTCAGAAAAAAGAAGGGTTTCCTTCGTAGGAACACGTGTTACGGGCTACGCATGCATTATTCATCGACAATGGCGCGGAGTCGTATCCACCTGGACAGGTGGCGAAGATACGGTTCCAACGATTCAACCATTCAAATATCCTGCCATCATTTTGGCGAGCTACTCTGATAGAGAAGAAAGTTCACTCGAAGCGGATCAATTGGTAAAATGTAATCTTTACTCGCAGTGAATCGGTGCACGCTGGATTCAAGGGAAATGTGCGACAGAGAAATTGAAATGTACGAGATGTAGTGCACCCAATTTAAGTTTTGTTGATCGAGAAAATTTTTGGTAGACTAGCATTCAACTTTTACAGAGAAGATTAGAAAGTAATACGACTCTCGTGAGTCACAGGTACGTAGCCGTGGCGACTGCTCCGCGTCTGCATAATAGAACCCTAATTAATCAAAGGGTTCGAGGCTGTGCAATTCTCGAAATTGGTAGTTGAAATCGGTAAAAAGCGTAATGCTGGTTGCGGCACGGGCGATTTGCAAAATCGTGCACGTCATACGGTCGTTTTGCGCGGCTGGTAAAACCCTTAACGCGACCAGCCCTCTTAACGACTCCTAACATCGTCCTTTGACCCTTCTGGCGAAGATCGAACACGCTTCGAGTAGGTATAGAGACGTAAAATTTGCATACTAATTGATCCAAAATGCCCCAACTTGTTACACAAGTTGTGGCTTCTTCCACGTAATCGACCCATCGCATTTCTGACAGTCTGAAATGGATAACAGCTTTTCGGTGTTACGACCTGTACGAAAATCGTGACAAGAGATCGTGCGAACGCTTCAGACATGAATTGTTACTTGATAATGCCAAGTATTTATAAATTATACTATCTTGAGTTAGAGAATAATTATTTATAGACGAAAAAAATATATCGCGATGTAATTTTCGTGTAAAATTCATATATCAGGTAAAAATGTGTTCTCGTTGAATCAGAAGACAGCGTAAAAAAAGACTTCTGTTTTCCAAACAGAGAATAAACATCTAGCTATCATAAAGGTATCAGAAAGTGGATGCTATTATTAAAAACTCAGTTGAATCGTATCAAGTAGATAATAGATAAGTTTATAGCATTACTTCTTTCGCAATTAGCAATTTCCGAGACTGTTTTCGGCCTGTATTTTATCCACGTACAGACGAATAAAGCATCAATTCATGGTAGCAGTGTTCGTGGTAAGAAACTGGTAAATATATGTACATCTGCGGCCGGGTTCAACGCTCTATTTCCCACGGCAGATGCAAAGCGCTGCTGGAATCGGCCTGTACAAATAATCATTGTAATCCTTTTCTTAGCCTCGCGTCGGCGTATCGGCTTCAGTAAACCCGGGAATTCATGAGAAAGGGCAGGTTGAAATTAAGAAAAGATACCGACGCGTTCTCAGTTGGAACCGGCATCAATCTAAATATTATGCTCGAACTTTCCTCGGAAACAATCGGCCATTGTTTATCGTCTTCAGTCGCCGAGGAAGCTTCTGAATTATCTTTCGCTCCGAAAAAAGACAATTTTTTTAAAGAAGGCCCTTTTCAATTCAATATCGTTTAGATTTAACGAGGTAAAGTGCACAAGTGAAAAATTATCTAAAAGCACAGCAGGCTCTTCGACAAAAACTTCCTAGAAATTATTCAATAAATTGCTTTTTTTACGACCCTTTGTATCATATCAACATAGCGGAGACGCTGTAATAACGCGTATGGCAGGCCCGTACGACCGCCTGACTAATTTAGAATGCTTGGCGAGCCCAAGTATTCACCGTCTAGATATTTTACCACGTGGCCATAGCGCCCGTACCGCTCCACTTATAAACGATCTTGATATTTCCATGGAATGCGCGCACATATTGTCCCATCTTGGTATCCCTACACTCTTCGTGTACACTGAAGATCCGCGAGCAAAAATATCTCTGTACCCAATAAAATATTCGCCTGTACCGATCATAGCGTATCTGACATTAACTATTTCAATCGCAGTTGCGAATGAAGCAAGGCTGCGCGGTCCTCGCAAGCAAATTCGACACGATTCTGCATTTACACGGAGAAAACGTTGGATACTGTGCTTCACAGTCCATAGACGCGGGATTCAAATCGATCGAAATGGTTCGGAAACGACTAACAGATGGAACGGGGGGGTGTTCGCGTTGCCACGATGCATCGGGGAGCAGGAATGACCCCGTGACTTCCGACGGAACAGTCCTACTTCAAGCTGGGGAAACAGTTTACCTCGTGCTTGAACGCCCCGAAGCAGATAATGGTTTTGTTGTCCCACGGATCGATCGATCGGTCCCGTCTTCACGGAGCTCGCGTGTCCCTCCGTTTCTCCTCGTCGACGGCCGTAATTCCCGTCGACAGGGACGATAAGTCAGCCGAAAGGCAGCGGGGACTCGCCGTGGTTCGATCCGAAGGGACACTCCGTAATTCGTCGGGTAAAACTGCAGGAACTCGCCGTTTTACCCGGTTCTCGATACTCGCCGTGCCACGAGGAGCTCGCGATTCCTCCGTGGGATCGTCGAGCGGAAGCGTGGCTCGATTCGACGCGGCGTTCGTGACGATGTCCCGTCTTTGTTAAGGGAATTTATACGGGATCGGTGGTTAAGGGATCGATAATTAACGTGGAACGGGAACGAGTTCGTAAATTGGCCGGCGGCGGTTATATTACGGCCTGTTTCGAATCGTGGCGACCCCTCGACTCGTTTATCAACAGAGCGGAGCATAAACCGTCTGAAAGCTGCGGAGGACTGTCTCGTTGCAAGAGACATTGCACTTCTCCCGTGTACCCGACGTAATTCGCAAATTAAGCCCGCTCTAGGAGAGTCCTACCCTGTTCTTGACGTAATTCACGAGATGCAACTCTCGCGAGTGGGCCCCTCCGCCTTGAAAATGCTCGACTTCGAGTGAATTTTTACGTACGACTGGCTAAGCGCCGCACGCCCGGATTTCCCGGTGAATTTAACAAACCAGCCAGAACCGGGCGAAGTTAACTCGTTTTGATACGGTCCGCGAGGAAAGGTGTAATTTCATTTCCTTCTGCGTAATTAGCTACGCGTTATTCGAGTAAACGAGTAAATAGTTTCAAAACTCCGCACACAAGCATTCACGAGTAACTAATAAAATACTGGAAACACAAACGAAAAAATCGACGCGAGTTAACGACGCTGTCTCAATTAGAACCTCGATCCTCGAAAGGCAAGTCGATCGCTGACATCCGACAGTTTCGAGTGTGGCTGCCTATCCTTAACAAAAACCGTGTCTGTGTCAAGAGAGTATCTCACATTTCAGATCGAGAACGCGGAGTTTCCGAACGTAGCCTCAAAGCCCCGGGACCACTTGTCATTCCGCGTGCATCGAGCGCGTAGCGCGGGCCCACCCGCGTATCCGTTCTCCAGCGGCGGCGAAGGCCGCGGGAGGGGTCGCGCGCAAGCCAGCTCGCGTACGCGCGAGCAGGATAACGGCGAGCACTAACTCCCTAACCAGCAACGCCTGTACCTCAAACGGGTTAGTTCCAAAGTGGCGGTTTCATACGCGCTATATCCTCGATACGAGCAGTTCCCGAGCGGGTGGCTGGCGCTAACTGCGAAACCGCCCGCGTAAGACGGGTTAGACGTAGACCCCGGATAAGTTCGGTTCCAGGTAGCGAACAGGCGGGCGGAAGAAAGAGGACGCTCGATGGATGATAAAGGTGAGCGAGACAGGGGGCCTCATTGAAATGCGAACTCGCGCCACGCCGGGGGAATGTGCGGGAGTATCTCCGCCTAGCCGGATTAGAATACATATCCTATCTCCCGTTGTCATCCACGTCGCCCGATTCCTTCCAACGGCCGCCGCCTACAGCTTTCCGGGGGGTGGATCTAATTAATTAGTCTATCGCGACGCGCACGCGAACCGCTGGGCTATCCACGATGCTCTCCGCGATCCCCTAAAAACGACAAATGCGCTGGGATATCTGTCAGCTTGCGTATCGAGCCGCGACGGTCGAAAAGTTTCCCGTTGCGGTCGACTGGATCGAAAGAGAGAAATTTAGGGACTTGGAGCTGTTTGATGTGTTACCTTGTGAATGGTGGAACGTGTAGCCTTATCGTAGATTTAAATCGGGAATCGCGATAGGAGAAGGATCGATTTTGGGAAATGAAGAGGGATGCTTGTGGAGGTATGCATATGAGAATGAAATTGCGATGATAATATTTTGGATACGATACAGTAAAAATGTTATTAATCGCATAGAACAAAATACCTGTTCTGGCATTTTCCTACCACACTCTGTATGTAATCTGCAAATTACAGGGAGATCTAAAGCCAATTTGATCCGCGTCGATGAAAAAGGACCGCTACGAATTCGTAAATCCACGGTTGTGTGAAACTATCGCGCTTTAAAGCGCCTATCGTCCCTGAAATAACATCACCATCGATTATCACGGGGCGTAATAAGGTAGGTCAACCCGATTTACGTTAAGTATTGAATCGACCCGATAGTTAAAAGGGGTCGAAAAAGGTAATTCTGATCGACCGTGAGATAGAACCGTGAAATTTCGTGATCGTTCAGGTATTTGGACAGCGAACGATCTTCGCAAAAAATGGTGAAATAGAAGCTGGTCGAAAGTAAGATCGGTTCTTTTCAGATTTTATTACACGATTGAATTTTCTTACCTAAGATTGAACGCGCGCTCAATTAAAAGTGCGCGCACTGAATGTTGACCACTATCACGGATTTGCAGCGCTTCGCACTCTGTTTTGATAGAAAAATGTGCACAGAGTTGTAAATTTGAATGTCGCCGAATTATTAAACTTTCCTCGGCGCACCGTCCATCACTTTATTATCACTTTACGAGGATGTAACGGTGTACAAGTGCAATATTTCGATAAAATAAATATTGATATACGTTACACTAGCGCTATGGAGTACAGATGTTACAATCGATTATCCATAAATAATGGCCAAAGTATCGGGAGCCATAAAACGGTTTTTATATCCTTAAAATATCGATAATCCTGATAAATCGAGGCAGTTACTGTGTAACTTTAAGCGGTTCTAAATTTGCTTTAAGACGGACGTTAATAGGGAGTAAAGGAACTGTTCCTCGGAATTGAATCTCCGTCGATTCGTCACCGAAACCGTACACCGAAAAAATTGTCGAAATTTACGATTAGTGCAAGAACATCTCTCAAATACGCCAACGCACATACATAAAACACACCACGATAACAATTAATAATTGAATACTAACTCGTACGAAGTACAGTCCATCGACGCATCGACGCACGCAGACCCAGAAATGATACAAACTCGATTCGCGTCCCGGTTCTACTTCCGCCCCCAAAGGGATCTCGAACGGCACTGTTTCAAATCCATCTCGTAAAAGCTGGGCACCGTAAATCGTCCCGGCTCTCTCGTAGAAGTCAGCGAGGCGCAGTTCGCGTCTCGTATAAATTCCATGGGTCACGAATAAATGATGTCGTAACCGCGAACATATCGCGAACGGAAGAATCGAGGGCAGATGTCGCGCGAGGACAGGTGGACCGTCGCGAAGGCGCGTTCCCATCCCTTTCGCGGGTGAGCCAAGAACCACCCTTCGTCTCGGTTTCTCATCACGTCCACGGTAAGTGGAAGGCACGAGCGTACAAGTTTTGAGCGGAAATGATAAGACCGAGGCGGCGTACTTTTACTGGGTAATCTCGTCCTTGGTCGCGACTACCCTTCGACGACCGGGAACGCGTCGTCCTCGTGGGTGATATTACCCCCCCGCGCCCGCTTAACAACGTTGAGTACGCTCGAACAAGTTTGCCAGGGGGGCTGGATGGAAAATTCAAACCAGTCGAAACTGATTCTGAATATTTCATCGGCGTGCCAACCATTTCCGTGTTGCGCCCAAACACTTGCGCCACACACGTTCGTTGTTGTTAATTATTTGCCTGGGTTAACGTGCTTCTTATATGATTAGCGGGACAGAATTATGAGCTTAACAAGGTGGATGTACCATTGTACATCCTAAACATCCTAAACTACGTGTACTTTGTAATAGGAACAGAGGTTGCAGACGAACTATGCGGTTGTGCTTAGATTATGCAAGCGATTCAGTGATATTTCACAAGTAAATTTGTAAACAACAATTTATGTAAAATCGACGGATCTACTAGGAACGATACCAAAATAACGAATACTACACTTTTTCTCGTTATATGCTTTAAAAAATATAGATTCCTACGTTTCTCCATGGCATTAACAAATCTCATACTATTTTACACGCGTCGGATTATTTTCCTACCAAATCGTTCAACATCCAATTTTAATTCCCAGTTAAATTAACCCAAACACAGTGCAGGGAGATTTAGATAAATCCTCGCACAAAGATCAGATTACTTGCAAGCTCACGTTTAAACAAATTTTTCAGCAAAACTGATTGTATCAAAGGAGGTATCCTGCCTTACCCGAATACGTTAAACCGCTTACACATTCCCCTTCCAAACGAATAGCGTATAACATAATACCATCGTGGAACAATATGTTTCCGCTGGAGTTCGCGCACCATCCCCCGATAGAAATGCTTCGCGTGGATCGCTGATCTGTAAAATATCGCGCGATATTTGCACTTGCGACTATCTCGTGGAATTCGAAAACGGGCGGTCTAAGCAACGCTTTCGTTACCAAGACGAAATGATCGTTCGCGATAGAGGCGGAAATCTTTTTTGCGTCCACGCTCGAACGTGGGGGGTGCGTTATTGCGTTCGCGATGGGCGCGCTGCTTGTACACGTGTTTCCACTCTTTCTCCGTGGCCACGGAGGCCCGAGGCCAGGCGTTTAACGCGATAGAAATCGGTCTGCGAAGTGAACGGCTCGCCGAGGGACGACGGAAAAATTTCCGCGTCCCACTTGCCCACTCGGTCATCGTCAACGTCGCGATTAACTGCACCGACTGACTGGCACGGCTGTCGCACTGGCACTTGGCTGGAATGCGAAGGTGCGGGGTAATAATTCATTAACAAAGACCGACGATTAACGTGCTGGACATACAACATTAGTTCCTCCCGGGGACGTTCGTTCGCGTCGTGGATTTCTTTGACAACGCGAGGGGGATAACTGAACGCGCGAAGATGCGTTAAGCTCATTTACGCCGTGATTAATGGTCCCATTTAATTACGCCACCGCAACGGTTCTCCGTTATGGGGTATTACGTATCTCTGGTTGTCGCCGCGAACGGTTTTTACCGTCGACGATGAATCCCTTCGTGTACGCGAATATCCGTTTTTAATATTTCACTGCGATAGAAGATTTGCTACTTCGTTTGCTAATTTATTCATGAGACAGCGTAATATAAGTTTGTATTGAAATTAATTATGATTTGGGATAAGCTCCCTAGAAATTCTTGTTGTTATTGGAAATGTTAAGGTGTTTAGGCGAGCCTGTTGTGGTTAATTTAAGCGTTGACTGTGTTTATTATTAAGAGAAATCTGGCTTATGTTCGTGTTTGTGAGTAAGGAGATGGCGAGAGAGCCTAGATACAATTAGGGCGCAACGGATGATTCTCTACACATTGCGACATCAGAATTCTCGAATATATGTGTATGTACTCGTGTAGATATACAACGCGTGTCGACTAATTGGCAAACATTGCTGTCGAACGATCAGGTCAGGAAGGAAATACGCCTGGTTGTACTAAAATTTTGGATGTTAGAATATATGCTACAGAATTCGGTATTCTGGTAGTCACAGCAATTTCTGCCTCGTCATGGCACATTAATCTTCCTGTCATGTTAATCAGTGAAATTAATTAAGATCGTATAAATCACATTTCGAAGGCGCATAAAAATCGCTCATAATAATACACGCTATTGAATTAATTAGATTCGCGTTCCATAAATTAGCATGAGTCAACCCCCACCGCGCGAATAAAAATCCTTGAGGCGACGAAGTGTTCGATCGCGAAGAAATTCGTGTCGCTCGTTTTTGCGAAACATTTTTTCCCCCATTTTTTTCTGTTCTCGAATTAAAAAATAATTTGCGGACGGTACGATCGATTAACAATTGTTGTTTCGAAGCATCCGGAGCGTGTTCACAGATCACCGCGTCGACGTGCCGGAGTCGCGTCGCGGCGGACGATATTCCGGCGAATTCGTTCATTTGAACTTGTTTTCCCGCACACGGTGGGTCGAGGATAAAGTGAAACGTGCGTTCAATTATTTCCTGTACTCGTGTCAATTCGTGCCAGCCGGAGTGACAATCGCCGAGTTTAAAGCTGCGACGGCGTCCTTGTTAACCGTGCTGCGCATCAATATTAAGCGGAAAAAGCGTTTTCCATACCGGCGAATTTCCAGAAGCACCCAGAAAAAAATTCGCGAAAGCGTCGTGACACTTGAAGAATTCAAGACACGAAGAGATTTATCGCACAGCCATCTCTCTTTACGAGTAAACCGTCTTGCAAAGCACATTGACGAAAACAGGCATTACTTCGTTTATCAATTATTAATATCCAACAGACACAGGAACCTTTCGATCGAATAACACCCTAATCGACATGAATAGAACATAATTTATTGCAGACACAAAATTTGTAACGCAACCCCTTCGTCAACCCCCAAGTCATCGAAGATCGTCACTGTCCTCGAGATGCGACGAAAAATCGACGAACGTAATGGAACACAGGGTCAGCTGTACGAAACGGTCGATGAATTTTTAAGCGTCAACGAAAGGGACAATATTTGCACCCTTCATCGCTGGCATCTACATGGCCAGGAGCATTATCGCGTGGGCGTTGTTAAAGGATAAAACAGTGGTGGCGGTGTCGGACGTTACGGTACGGAGCGGTGTGTACGTTCGACGACGGGCATGCATTATTAAAGAAACCTTCTGCTCGCGAAACAGGGAGACACGCGCGGCCGCGTAGTATTCTATTTGTTGCAAATTCACCATGACGGCGACGTTGACACGCTCCGCCGCGTAAAACTGCCGAGCGTTTATGAGCCGTGGAAGTGTTCACGATCGGCCGCGACACAGGGTCCCATCCGGGTGCCTCATTAGCGGTGGCACCCTTCGAAAAACAAATGGCCGCCCGCGCCGTTGCGGGACGCTTCCCATCGCCAGTAAATATCTTGTAAACTCGAGCGAGGAATCCGTAAATTTCGCTCAGTCCCTTGCTCGAACTGGGAAGGGCGTGAACCGTTCGCGCTTCAACGCTTTGCGACACTCGTTCGTTATCCAATAAACACCTGATATATCGAACGTAAAATTGCTTGTTAGCGCTGCGCCCGATCGAGGAATAAAACCAGGCGGTGGATCTTCAAATTGCGATGTCTGATACGATTCGCGAGGCACTGCCATTCATCCAAATTCAATTTCGAAAGAATCTTCCATAAGATACTTCACATGTTTATCCACCTAATTTAAAGACCAAGAATTCTACAAATAAAAGGACCAACGCGAGAAAGTCCCACTGCAGAATAAGTACCCGAAACCCACTTTATACCGAGATAAGTGTATCGTATCCGTAGCGGATTGAATTTATCAAGTAAATCGAACGAGAAACGAAGAAGGCGGCGGTTTATCGAGCAGTTAAATTCAATCATCCGACAGCAGCGCATTACGTGCGATTTCTGCAACCTGGATGGTACGTATCAGGGTAACCGTGAGGGGGTCCCATTAACCACGGGCGCGCGCTTCAAACTACCATCGAAGGAGGAGACGCGAGATTCCATTTTCCTGCGGCGTATCGAGGGGCGATCTTGAAACGGGGTGAATCCAGTTCTCCAAGGGGGGTGTGCAGGCAAGCAGGGTTGGTCTCGCGGCCAGGGAGAGGCATCCGCGTGGCCGTTGCTCGGTGGGAATCGTAACTCACCGGCGCGGTTCAGGAAGCCAGCTGTTATACGTATACGCGTCGCGTCCCGGCGACTGCATCAGCGCTTGAAATTGGAAACCATATCGCGGGATATACAGATTATTATGCCATTAGGGTATAATGGGTAGGAGCGTTCGAGTCCGCCGGGGAAACGACCGACCGGATTTCGTAGCGGAGCGTCCTGGAGTGGCGCGGCAATTAAACCAGTCGCCGCTCGGGGACGGTGACGCGAGGGTGGAAATTATTTTCCCGAAGAGTGGAACCGTCGACTGGGATACCCGCGGCCGGGCACAAAAAGCCAAAGTAATTAATGGAGCAAGATAGATTGGAGGAGTACACTTGAATGATGCATCGCGGGAGGACCAGGATGTGGAATATTAATGCATCGCGATCATTAGTCTAATGCGGCCTGATGCGGCGCGCCAGGATGAAGAGCCGCGCGGGCGTCTATTTCTCGAAGGCAAAAGGTAGGAAAAGAAAAAAAGTGGAGAGGCAGAAGCGAAAGAAAGAATCGGGTAGACTCGCGGCATTAGGACGCGACGTGGAGGAGACGCGATACGTTTCGCTCGAGAGGCGAGATCCCGGTACGGGTATCATATTCTCGTCCGATCGACGGGCATCGTCGCATCGCGGGCCAGTTTTAATTAGAAAATCTCAGCGAACAAAAGGGAACTCCGTGCGAATAATGCCGTTTGCGTGGCCGAGTAATTTCGGGGCCATTATGAGACTGAGTTGTTGTAGAGCGACTCGATAAATTTCCGGACAGTTGGCACCCTATATCGGCCCTAATGAACTTCTAATTAAACTTTAATTAACCACTGTAACGCGTACCAATTTAAATTTCGCAGTGAACACCGCGCGAGCCAGCGGCGGAGGCTGTGCCTCGACTGTGGCCCGTTATATCGGACTGCGATACTCTCTCAGCTGCTCTTAAAAACAATATCGCAGTTGGCTGCAGTTGGCGTCCTTAGAATAAAAAGTGGCGCGAGCCGTCCCGGGTCCACCCAGCTGGATGCTTCCTCTCGCTAAAGGCTCAGGCGATCATTATTCACTCCAGCCGGACCGAAAGAAAGAGCACGAAATAAAGGAAGCCGGCGCGGATGGACGAAAGGTAGACCAGAGGCTTGCTGTTTGTTTAAAGAAAAAGGCCAGTTGAAAAAGAACCGCGCGACGGGATTCCCATAGTGCATATGCTCGCCAGCTACGTTCGAGGTGCGAATAAGCCGTAAATCGCGCGGCGACGAATGCGACAGATGAAGAGATCCGCCGCGCTGTTGAAACAATGCGTTAGCGCGTCCGCGAATTTCACGCGAAGCTGTTCACCGAGGGCTTCCTCTAATTAAAAATAGGAATCTTTGCGCGATCCTGCGCCGCGTATTATTCAGAGTATTCAAAGGAAACCTGCACCTCGTCACACTTTAATTTCGAGCGATTAATTTCGCCGGTCCCTTGCATTAATTTGTTTGAAAAAGAGTGCTCGCGTCTACCGTCGTTCAAAGAGTGTTTGATGTTCTTTTACGCTGGAACATATGCTCGCGTTTATCTTAATCTCTGATACAAATCTGGGGAGGACTATGAAAAGAACGTCGCGCCGTTTATAACGTGAGGTTTATTAGAGAAACAGGAACAGTTTTTTTCATTGTCCGCCTGTTGTGACAGCTGCGACCACTTGGTACCGTCGTACCAGTCATCATTGATCGTCATAACAGTTATATTCGTGGCCGGCTTCCGGTTTCTAACCGTACAGCTCAACCTGCGTTCTCGTTTATTCAGCGGTCACGGATCAATTTTTTGATTAACGACGCGGTACAATAAACCGTGAGCGTCCGTATGCGTCGCGTATGATGCGCATAAAATATGCAACTTTGCGCGAGAAATATGCGGAATGTGTCAACAACACGCGTACGTCTATATAGAACGTTGATTACAACAGAATAATTAATAATAATTTTACGATTATCCGAATGTATTATGTTTTGCAGTATAATAATTTAGACGCAATTTCTCGGAATTTGCAATTGTTTATCGCTGACGTATGTCCGTGAAAATTAATTTCTATGCGTCAGGGAAATTATGTAACAAATATGTTACACAACAGAGTTGCATAATTGGTACGTACTTAAATTTAGCTCCGTTTTGACGCAAATTCGATGTACTGAACATTCCAGCGGCCATTTTTGCCGGAATCATTTCACCGCGATTACCGTGGATACGATTCGGAATGAATAATACGACTCGCAAATATCCTCGTCGAATTCGTTCGCTGTAAACGAATTCGCGTCGCTCGTTTCTTATTCGATACACAACGCACGTTGCGATGATAAATTTAGTCGAGCTGAACTAGCCGGATATGAAACAGAAACTGCCACGCCAGCGATTCAACATTTTTAATTCATCATTCGACGTGACAGAGAACGCGTACTCGGCGCAATGAATTAAAAGTAGATAAATCGCTCACGGACACTCGTCGAGATGCTAATTTTTCCTCCATCAGGTTGCCTGCCATCGCATCCTTCGCGTCTTCCTTAAGAAACAATGACAAAAACTGTTTCACGTACGTTCACGCAAGCTACGGTTGTTCGCACGATTACTTGTTCTCGCGGTTACACGATTTACTTAACTACCGTAATTACACGTTAGGCAACAGCTCGAACATGGTAATAAAATTCCGTTCCCATTACTTGGCGAGATGTAACTGACTGAAGAAACCGTGGCGTTTAATCACGTTATTGCAATTTCATCGCTTAAACACAGGATGCAAATAGAGAATTAATGACGGCCCGTGCAAAGCCTCGTGTACGGTTAGACCGTTGTTGCAAACTGGCGACCGAGTGCCACTTCTGAACGCGCTTCACCCGTCGGAATGCGTCGGATTATGCCCCTGCGCTCCCTCCTTGATGACTATTTCCAAATTACACTGGAAGTCTGTAATTTGTTCAACAGGTCTCGCATTAAATTCGGAAATTAATGATCACGCGCTTCTGTTTCGCAGCCGATTCGATTGGCTGCTTTCGAATGCTTGATCTCACTGAGAACGATTAAGTAACCCGACATGCATACCCTTTGTCCGGTGTTTGGAGTTTGAAAAAAAGTACACGGCTTTCTTGTTCGCAAAGATCATTTTAAAACTCATCGGGAATGCATTCTCAATTTACACGTTTTCACTGAAAAACAAATCAGAAGATTAAATAAAATCGTAACAAGGGGTGAATATCGAAAGCTCCCCTAATGAATCTCGATTACAGGTCTCGTGAATGATCCCGGCGCCATTATCCATTTTATTGAAAATCCTCGATCCGATCGTTAAATTATCCAAATATAAACCGTTAAGGGCGCAATTTTAATCAATCGCCAGGCTGGCGAACCCTTTCCGCGGAGGCGAAAGCAAAAAAAAGTGGAAAGGCGAACAGCTTCCTCTCCACGGAATTCGACCATTAAAAAAGGGTTAACCGCTTGTGTGGCGAGATAATAACACCGCATTATTTGATCGAGGCCTCGATTTTACGCCTGCGGCGAAAATAAACAGCGGGAACGCATCCGTGGAGAGAGGCATGGTCCATCCGGCGGTGTGAGACGCGTCAGATGGACCCGACAGCTCGGTCAGCGCTGGCGATGATACCGCAGGTAGACAGTCACGAGCTCGCTAACAATATAAATACCTGCCTGGCGAACTAATCGGTTGCTGGATCCATTTAGGTTGCTCCTTTTGCCGGCACGACACCCTTAAGTTACGAACGCACACGTTCGCGTTCGACGCCCATTTCATCTGCACAATGGACCAGGCGCTTCTCACCCTTTCGCGCCACCATTCTTCTTTTTTTCGTTCTTCCTCTCGCTCCCTTTGTTGTTACAGCGACCACACAGTTTTAGGAACCGTCCGCGTGATCGTCGAGGTTGAGGTGCGACTGGATGATTAGTCGGTGAGGAAACGGTGCAAAGGGAGTTGAATGTTTGGTAATTGGAAAACTATCGAAATATCTTGAGGGTTTCGTGTTAAATGTCTCGAGCGTTTCGTGAGAAGAAATTGGAGACTCGAGGGTACAAGAAATGATTTCTGTTTCGGTGTTTAACGTGCCTCGTGCGGAGTTGTTAATGGCATCGATCATGATTTTCCGTTTCGTAACTGTGCTTTGATGTTAGACGACCCTGGCCTCGAACGGGTGCTATTACAGTCGTTACGTCTCGCCGTGTAACGCAGCCTTCATAAAATATAATTAGTCTGCTCGAAGCAGCTTCATAACGCATGTATGATTTGACGATGAGTCGATAATACGATACTATTACATACTTCTCTGTCATCCGTTAACAGATGGTAACATAACTTCCATTAAGTACGTCGATCGTGTCTCATTAGCTGGTAATAAATTCGTCTAATCGAAATACGAGAAGCTTGTAATTTTAATTAACGAAAAAGTAAATGTAACCGAAAGTAGCTGCATATTTCTTGCATTCGAGCAAACATCGGAACAAAAATGGTGGGTACGTGTAAAAAAGGGGAACGGGGAGTAGCTGGAACAAAAAAACGCGATGCAGTTAATCAATCAGCCGAGTGCAGTACCTCGCGAAATAACTTTGGCGATTTTTCACGAATATCAATCCGTGCGATCTAATCGCGATCACAGGGGAAAATATACAATTCGCGCAATACCCGGTGAACGTACCGCTGAACATTTTCGGACGGTCGAGATAGCACCCTCGCGCGGGGGTGAAAAAAAAATCTAATACTTGGGGCACTAGGCGGCGTACGGATCAGGGAGTGTTGACTTCAACGAGCTTGACCCAAATACGCAACTCACGGATTGGGCATATATTCCTTTCTATTTATTTTCATGGCTCCCAATGCTCGACCGATATCACGTTTCCCTCTGTCGTTTCGTCCCCGTTGCGTCACGTACAGCGCGGCGCCTTCTCTTTTTCCCGACCTTTTTCCTACGCCACCGTACAGGCTGTCCCAACAATCGTGACGCAATTGAAAAGGGAGTGATTTCGCCGGCAAGAAATACGTCGAACCTGTGGGGGCGACGTTTTTACGTTTGAATCTTCTCGAGGAAATCGACTACGAAAGTTCCCAAGGGGGTAGTTTCGGAGCCGGTTGAATTAAAAATCGTGGATGTTAATTCTTAATAACCGAACGCGTGATTTCCACTGGTTCGCTCGGAAAGAAGTCAGCCCCTCGATTCCACGTACTTCGATCGCAGGTACATCCTGTACCTCCTGTCGTTTTTATTTCTCCCTTTTTCCCTCGATCTCTCGTGTCCCATGGTCGAGGTAACCGCGAGCATCGGCCCGTCTCCCGTGATCAAGGCCATTTTTTCTTGCCAGTGATCATCAAGATATCGTATGGGGTCTGGTTCCCCGCGTGCGGTGTGAATTTCGCTCCCAGAACCGATCCGCGTGTCGATCGTAACCGATAGCTTTGAACGCGGTCACCTGAATATCCAATCGCCTCTGCGCGGATTCCCGAGGATCCAGGAATTCGCCGCTACCTCTTCGTAATTATATCGATGACAAAGTGTCATCGATAACGTTGCACCGTTCGTATGTATATAACGCGAGATTTTCCTTGATTAGATTATCGATCGAAGTGGCCGCGGGTCGTCGCGGCCACGGGCGACCGGGACTACCCTCGTTAATCCGCCATTGTTCGTGCCAGACGCAACCCTCCATTCCCGCGCGGCCACGTAGATTTCAGATCGCTTCGCGTTTGATGGAAGTGATTACGAGCTGCGCGGTAATAAGCAACGATGTGACAGCCGGTAGTAATTAGACGAAATCATTCTTGCGATTGCGTCAGGCTGAATTAAAGGGAATCAAACTGGCGAACGGTTGACGGTTATAGAATAGCGTATCGGTAGGAGCGCATATTTACGTGTAAACGCTGGAAACACCCTATTCAGACGGACAGGTGAATAATGTTGACTTGTGCGAGGCTCTGGTAAATAATTAATGCCAATTATGCTCGGTATGCTTTGGTTATTTCCGTCTGAATGTAGTGGATCGTCTAAGATAACAGTCAGATTGTGGCTATCGATCGTGCGGTTAAAATTTTTATTGGAAAATGACGATGCACTCTCGACTCTAGTGACATGTAGAATTTTGTTGGAACGAGCAATTTTTTCAGTATACGTGTATAAACGAAGGTATGGCTTCGAGGATTCAGCCTACCAGCTTCTCTCGAGGACAAGAAGTCCTACGTTTAATGGACCTTTGACTTAATAAAAATGATTACAGTTTAATCTCTTATGAAATTCAATATGTGCTTACGCAAGTTTAATGCCCACGTTTTTACTACCACCGAACGAATAACGAAGCATTAAAACTTTAATCCAGCCCTTAATCCGGAACTCAGCTCGATGTTATTTACACGCCGACTTCTTAAGTGTTCAGAAGTAGACCACTGGCTATAAATTTCCTCAAATTTCTCGTACAACTTAAAACCAGCAAAATTTACTACGTAATGCCCACTATTTACGAGTGATTAACATAATCTTAATCTCGTAGCGGGAGACATTATGTTTCTTGTTGAAAAGTTGCTGGATCTTTGCTGTTGGCTAACGCGATGCTTAAGGAGCCTTGATTTGCGTAAAATTATGTAAAATGATCGAAAAAATTCTATCCACCGTATCGTCCGAGGGTGCGTTAACCGGCAACAGAACTCGTGTTATCATTCCTCGCGCTGCGTATAAACGAGATGTTCTACCAGCTCGCGTCTCTGCTAAAATAAGACGATGTACTTTTTCAGTCGACACGGAAACGCAGCGGCGATCGATACGTTTGTCGCTGTTTCCAGCATCGAGG
Organism: Xylocopa sonorina; assembly: GCF_050948175.1. Classification (NCBI taxonomy): domain Eukaryota; kingdom Metazoa; phylum Arthropoda; class Insecta; order Hymenoptera; family Apidae; genus Xylocopa; species Xylocopa sonorina. The sequence goes on along the minus strand of NC_135196.1, from coordinate 10,126,928 downwards.
AGAAACGCGTCTGATCTATCCATACATTGTTTTCACAACTTCGCCGGCACAGAACTGCCGGGATTAACTGCGTTTCTTTGTCAGTCGAGACCACCGTGAAGTGTTTACCATCTTGGGCCGAACATGCCCCGCGTTTCAAACGGTCTAAGAGAAATAGAATCGGCTACAATTGACAGAAGAATGGAAAGCGCCGCTGTTCGCTACGTCGTATCGAGGAGACACCGTTTCTGCGTTTTACTTTACCTTAGATTGTATTGCGCCCTGAAATGGAGCTCGGTCTTTACGCTCCATTCACATTTATTCTGCGAAGAACCATACGATCTTCGAGACAGCGACTTGATCGATTGAAAATGCAGAGTTTGGAATTTTCTTCGTTTCCGTATAATACGGAATTTTCAAACGTAAAGATTATAAAACGGAAATACTTCCATTTAAGAAGCGTGGAATATGTTAATAGTTTTAAAATTATTGTTAACAATTCTCTAGTCTCTGAAAGAAAATCGTAAGCGACGACGTTGGTATACATTGAGTACAGAAATGGATCGTGACGCAGAGAAATTACGTACAAGCCGTATTCTACGCAAAGTAGAACGCAATATGAACATTTTATGCATGTATTTACGTCTACTATATCGTTACCAGGAACAAATTCTGCAAATTGTTACCAGCAACTTTCATTTCATAGAATGTCCAAAGGTAAAGGAGAATTTTGTTAGACGATTCTGAAAGAAACCGCACGGATTCTATTTACCATTGACAAGTAATACATATTTCCTGCTTTAAGAAGTACGAGTTTAATTGAAATTATAAAATTACTTCGGTAAACGATACGAACTTCGCCGGATGGTTAAATTGCAAGCATAGCAGCAGTACTTGCTCGTGACAGATAACTAACCACGCAGACAACGAAACAACGAACTAACTACTGTTTCAAAAACAGCCGACGACACGAACTTCATTATAACAATATTAACATCAACGTTAAAATTCTGGGTCATAAATTATGAGGCTATCAACCGGATCCAGTTCTCAAGTTTTAATTGAAACGCTCTGAACCGAAATTTCAACTTTCCGCGAAATACGATACACTAATGCGATCCAGCGAGCCTGATTCGTATTTTAGGGGTTTCATAAGCCTCGGATGTTTCGAAAGACTAATTTCTCTAGACTCGAGACTCCCTATATAGAAAATCGATAATAATTTACTCGAAGTGCTCAAACTTGCGTCGCTCGTACAATCATCGAACCAAAATCATTGATACCTTTTATTCGATACAATTCCCAGAGCCGCTACCGTAATCATAAATTTAATCCATCCAGACTTTATCAGATGCACCCTCGTTACCTGCATTCGTTCGCCATTTTTCATCCCCTACCGCTGCTATATAATTCAAACGGTCAGATTCCTTCTGACCCAGTCGCATTCTGTTCGCCGCAGACGCAGCGTCTAATCTCAGGATCCACGATACCGGTTTCCTGGTCTTCGACGTGGCTACCCTCTCGATCTAGATCTCCTTCCCTCGTTTCACGTCAGAACTCATACAACCCCGTCGGACGTCTCGCGAGATACCGCAAATTGTGTAGCGCGACCCTTTCGCGGTGGCCCTGCCACCCCCCCTCAATAATTACGCGATAACGTCCCGTCGAAATCAGAGATCAGAGATCCGTGACAGCGTGCACATCGGTTACTACGTAGCGACACACTCGAACGGTTACCTCAGGGACGATAAAGAGTTCCCTGTCGCGAGGGCTGATTAAACGCGGGGTTTGGCCAGGATCAGGCTGAAATCTTCGTTAGACGGAACTGGAGGCGTTCCCAGGACGCGGCGCGGCGAGCAAAATTACGAAATCGTATATACCTGTCCGAGAGCCTGTCCAGGAATTAATCCAACGTTTGCTACCGTTAATTGGCTCTCGTTCTCGAGATCGGTACGTCGAATTCGACCGGTCTCCCGAACCAGGACCACCCTGGATCACCTTACGCGCGGTACCACCGTCGAGCCAGCCGCGATGCAAAACGAGCAAAGCGCGAAAGAAGAGGCGAAGAGGCAGCTCCGTTTTCAAGCTATGCAATATCTTTTCGGCTGCGACGACGCAGCTCGACACGGTTCTCTTCCCTTTTTTTTTCCCGGGGAGAAATTCCTGGCCACGTCGATCTTCTCGATCGCGAGGGAGGGGACGAGAGAGAGACAGGGGGCGAGGTCGACGCGCAAGAAATCGAGCGTCGCATGGCTCTCTCGAGCGGGAAAAAATGCTCGTTTCTGGGAAGGGAAAAAGGGGATGTATACACTCGCTCGCTCGCGAGTGGATGCCACTTGTCCACGGCGTCCATCACGACCGCGGCGTCCGAACGGAACTGCATTCCTCCGCGCGTATGGTGTGGCAAGCTAGACCGGAGGAATGTTAAAGGCTTAATTATGCGGAGTGGTCCCGAGCACACGAGTGGACGTGCCTCAAGAGTTGTTTTCGTCGATCTCGATGCAATTCCCGGCAGCGAGGTGCTTAATTACACCCGCGCGGGAATCTGTTTAACTGAACGGCGCGCGTCTCGTTGCTGGAGGATCCACGTGGACCCGTCGTCGTCCGTCTTCTCTGTATTTACGTGATAATCGCTGCTGGACGTTCGCCACGGATTGCTTTGGAAATGTTTGCTCGCGTTTTGCGACGAGAACCATGGTGGTCGTCGCTTTCGAATCGATGCGCGACTGATCTCTTTTCTATCGTTACAAAATGGATCGCGTAAATCGTCCAGGATTCACTTTTAAATAGAGTTGCGCGACGGTTTGGTAGACGGTGGCGGTTGAGCATTCTGCTAAGTCGTTCGGAAAAGTTAGATTTATGAACGTTTGTTGTTAGCACACGGAAGACTGGTCGCGTGGTTTATGCATGCTTCAGGAAGATTCATACTTGACGTCGAATGAATCTTTGTTTGGATGAATTTAACGCTGCTCGTAATTACGCTATGATTGTTAGCGCGAATATTTGAAGAAACATTTAGAACAATTCAGTTTTGAATCCAAGGAATTGTTTACAATTAGCTTATAATAACTGATGCTGGAAAGTATTGGATTTAACTCTGACACTTTGATGCAATTAGAAAATCGTTTAATTTAGAGTAAGTACTCCAAGATGAAGGAAGATTCAGCTATTTCTTTTGACGTCACATAATAAGACAAACCTGCTTCGACTGTGCTGGTGAATGGGACAGAAAAACTGTCTGGTAATTAGAAATGAAAGGAACGCTTATATAATAATAGAAGAATCGTCGTCGTTTCAGCGGGAATGTCGATTCGCGGAAAGTTGCTTGAAACTAGTAGACGTTTCAACGTGGCCAAGACCACAGTTGAAATGCGGTGCTAATTAAAGCAATTAAATTAAGAAGCCATCTGAATAATTAAGGCCCCCAACGAAGTTGGTTGCCGTGTCCTAATGACAAAGTGTACGCGACGTATGCATACGGCGAAACGATTTTCAACCCCTTCGTTACTTCGTCGATATTTTTCTTCGAATGAAATTACAAGTTTCTTTCACTGTATTTCCATTATTTGTCATTTACGACCATTAGCTCATTTGCGAGATATCTCGTCAGAAATAGCGAACGAGTTAAACGATACAGGACATTACCACGCGTTACCCTCCTCGCCCCTAAAATCCTTTTCAAAATTACAACAGGGCGGCGGCGAAATTGAAAATTAAACGTTCCTGTTCCTCGTTTCGAAGCAGTTATACGAATGAATTTATTGTTGCGCGGAATATCGGTCGCGCGATCTGCAATATGCAAAAGCGTTGCGCAAAATGAAACAAATTCGTTTAAAATTGATCATCTGTATGGAGTGTACTAATTGATATTCGATATTCGTTAGTAACGTCAACATCGGTTTCGTAGAATTAGCGAATTATAGGGCAGCATTGAAACGGGCACTTCCAATCGCAAGGAGTCCAACGTTCAACTATAAAAGATCACTTTGAATCGACTTAAACCCACCGGACATTTTCAGATTTCATTCCGTACGTAGGCACGAATATATTCGAAGCATACTGAAATGAATAGATTTTCATACATTATCGATGCTCGACTTTTAATGCGAAACGGAACGCTTGCTGGGAAATGTTCAGTCGTCCCGTTATCGACATTATATCAGCCGCAATATTGGGGGAAATTTAAATAAAGATAAATTTCATACATAATTGAATAAAGGAATTTCCAATTTTTATTTAGAATCTTTTTAAATTCACGTTACTATATTACGGATAGTATAATTTGCTTCATATACTTATGTCATCGAATCTGAACACTTGTCATCATTTTTTACGATGAGAAATACATAAATTTCGTATTTGGTGGCATTAAGCGCTCGCGTGGTTTAATCGTTGGCTCGAAAAACAGGGTGAACATGGAGGGATCATAGTTTAATCAGTGAAATTCTGTGATTCGAGCAATTAAAGTTGGGAAGCTTTTATCGTTGTACAACGCTATCGATTTTAGTTTCAAGGCTGCACATGGTGCTCGTTATACATTCCCGTGCACATCTCGATCATGCTCAATCAACGAGAACGTTGAACAACGATAACGATCATTCGCTTTGACATTAAATTAATCATTTAACGATACGTTTTACTCGGTCCCCGCATTGCTGGCGTTTAGCTATTCACTGTTTCACCACTGCATCGAACTCAAAACCAATAAAAACGTATCGATTAATACTTTATTTCATAAGTTACCGCTTCAAAGTGCACAACAAGTATTTTGCACTGAATATTCTAAATGCAAACGTATCTCTCGCCTTGATTATTGCAATTTCCTTGTCGATATAGTATTATTACAGCAACTGGTATCGATCCAATGAAAGATCCGACTTTTTTACTCCACCCTAAACTTCTACCTGCAACGATTAACCTTTTCTTATCTGGAATCGAACCTATGTTAATTATACCCGAAGATTGACCCTCGTGGTCCCTGCAGATAAGAATGATCGAGGCACTGGTAGCCAAAGATAGAGCCCCAAAGGATATTTATTTAGGATCTTCTTCAAGGGAAATTGACACATCCAGAAACCATGTTTCTTTCTATGGTTCGAAATCAGTGTGGCGAATCTCTTCCTTATTCTGCAATTAAATATCGAAATTAATCGGCTTCGTCGATTACAGAAAATGGTATCGCAAAAGGAATTGGATAAGTCACTGAAAAATTTCAAATACAGTAAACCATGCGACTAAAATACGAGGAGTAACGTCGAAAGTAAACGGGGAACGAGTTAGAAGATGGCTGAACGCAATCGTGCGGTTTCGAGAGATCAGCCAAGACGCGAACGCGGGCGAATCGTCACTTCGAGCACGTACTTTTTCATCTTCCGGTGCATTCTCTTCCCCGGCATGGCAAATGCTTTTCTTATGGTGAATTTACTTGGTTATGCCTCCAGCGACCATGGAAAATGTAATAAATGGGTAGAACGATAAATCGAGTGGGAGTTATTTCACTCGATAACGCGAATCCACCGTGTAACGTCGGTGTCGAGTTAACACGTCATTATGGTTTAGGGGCTCTTCTGGTTTCACGTTTCCTTCAGGTGTCAGTGTACAGTTCGAACATATACAAATCCGATCGGAAGACGTAAAGCAGCGAGGCATCTGAAAAATGTTGCAAATAAATAGAATAATAATTAATTTAAAGGAAAACATCATTCTACATTTCTCTACACACAGAGAAATATTATTTTTACATATAATTATTCTTTGAATGGTATCGTGGATTTTGTAGAATTTGATAAATTTTGCATTTGCGAGAGGAAACCTTTGACAACCGGATATAATCACGCTACATGCAGGGAACGATGGGTTCGATGATTTTTCTCGACGGGTATTATGAGAATACGGTTGGATTATTAAAAATAACGAAGGCAGTTTACAGACATCCGGCCGGTGTTTCTAAAAGGATAGAGACAGGCCAGAATTCTATTGATCTAGTGCGCGTAAGGTATATCTGCATACTCGTTTATTCGTTCACTCGTGTATTTTTTAAAGAGCTTCGCACAGGCTGTATTTAAATATCACTCTGATAATCAAACAGATACGAGTTACACGTATTCCACTGTGCGACGTCGAAAGATTACAATCAGACGTCGCGTCGATACCAATCATTATATAAAATTTAGCGGCAGTTTTACAAAATTATATTCACAAAGAATTCCTTTACATTATTACTACTATCATTCTAAAAACGACTATATACTTTATTACGAAAATAAATGTTGTTCTTGTAAGATATTCTTTAAGTGGAACGTACGCATCGGAGAAGCTACACGTAACGAGCTGGCGAGGAAATTAGCAAATCGTCGAAACCCCAACGGATGGCCACAGCATTCTGGAATGTCTTTCCACGAATGGTAACTTCTCTGTCAGCGTAATTCCGTGAACGATCGTATCTGTTCCGGAGAATCTTCGAAAACCGTCCACGAGTCATATATTACGGTTATGCCCAATTAATGCCCGCGCAGTACTCGATACAATGAAATCGATTGAGGAGGCACCAACTGGCGTGGCCAGCGCGCGACGATGAGAAAGTTCGTAGGACCACGAGCGTCCATGCCGGAGGTCCACGGTCGCACCCTATTTATATTGTTACCCCGCGTGACAGATTTATTAAACCAGGACGGATTTTTATACGCCCTGCCTGAAAAGACTGGCCGGCGAACAGACTTTTATTGCCACGTGTCGACGACTATTCTTCTTCGTGTTCGATGCCCGATCTTATCGATTCAGTGGAGTCCAGGGCCGTTACGGCCGATCTTTTTATAAGGATTTCATTACCTGCTTCTGCCTGCCTTGCCTCGACTGTCCTCTGTGACTGACACTCTGAGATACTCGAAGAAGACGGGGTTTTATTGCTTTCTTCGTGTACACGCGTCGTTGTCTTCTTACGACTCCGAGATTTAGTCATCTTGTAACCAAGCTGCGCGCTGTTAACTTGAGAATTAATCGAGCGAGCTTCGAATGACACCCTCTGTGTTTCGTAAAGCAGTTTGAGAAAGGCTTCAATTTTGTTTCAAAATTTAAGAGTACGTTAAGCTTGAAATGTTTCAAGGTAGGATGTACACACGTATAATAATTTTCCTACGAAAAAAAGAAAATGAGAATTGCAATCTAAGGCCAGATCGAACGATGGTAATCGGCGATTGAACGATCTGCGGTGAAGATATTTTAAACGCTTTCCCGTTCGTCGTGTGCTCGTTTCACAGAGGCTGCAGCGCAGATTTTAGTCCGCGTTTCATGACTCCACGGCTTCCTGCAGTAATGGACTTTCATACACCCAGGCGCAGCCAGGTCAAACTAGTTCCAGCCAAGTAGGCCAATATACATAATTGTCGATAGAAACGGGCACGGGTCGCCTCGCTGGCCTTCTATTGATTAATTCGCGTTGCGTATAAAAAAAATTGGACCGAGTTTGATTTACCATCGTTGGCGAGAAGGAACGAGAGAACCGTACGAAAGCTCGTGTTCTTTTTTTACACGCTTTTCGTTCGCAGTAAATCTTCGTCGTAGCCGATGTAACATAGTGTGGTCGGTCACGAAACGTGTTCGATCATTCTGTGAAAATGTCGTTTTGCTTCAAATAAAGAAGCGTTGATTGGAGAACTGATCTCTCGCGTGGAAATCTGTATTATTGTCTTTTTGATATTCAGGAAAATTAGTTAGTCATATTTAATAGAAAAAATATTGTTGTTCTACGTTTGAACGTTTTACATAAATTTGTGTACTATAATCTCAGCTTTGAGTTCCAGCAAATGCACGTCGACATCTATAAAAACTGCTACAAACTTTCCCTCCAACCTCCAGTGCTCCAACAAAGGGTGCTAAATCATAGTTGTCATCTAGTTCAGACCCTAAAAGAACAGCTGCAATAAGATTCGCGTTAGCGTGCCATGTTCGCGCGAAATTCAATACAATTTCATATCATTTACACCGTGACGAATTCAAATTTCACTTTGGCGGTCAATTTAACTAAAACCCTCGCGGCGAACGATCACTGACACCGTCTAATAAAACATAGTAAAAAATTAGGCGCAAAGATCTACGATGGTCATAAAGATAATTCTGAATACGAATATTAATCGAAGCCAATGCATCATCCGTACCCCGATTTTAAATGTTCTTCCCGATTACCCTCGCGAACGGGGTAACGCTTCAACCTGCCACGAAGCCTCGGCTGTTTGGCGGTGGCGTTAAATTATTGATGACCCGGCCGAGGATATTTAACGCGTGCACATCGAGCAAATAATACGCGGATCGGTCGTGTACCGAATAATTTTCAATGAACGCCAGATAAATCCGCGAGATTGATCATACATTTTTCCGGGCATTATTAGGGCTCGTATATTCACGTGCACGTAAGTGCTGGCAAAACGGGCATCCATCCGTGGCTCTATGCGCGCCGCGGAGTGATGTATGATGGGAGTAACATATACGTGCATTTAGGTTGCCCAGCGACGTGTTAGGCGTGATGTCGATGTGCTCGCCGGCGATGCATAAATCTTCCCGGAAGAAGCTGCTCGCAGCCGGAACTATCGAGCGTAGGCTTAAATCGTGCCCGTCAAAAAGTTTCCACGGTGAAGTTCGCCGCAGCTGCCGCGTTGTATAAACTACGCTTCGAGCAATACATCTCAATTCCACGATTCCCAGCCCCGTCGCGCCCTGTACGCGATTCCGTGCACCCCTAATGATACGTAATAACTTATCACCATGGATATCGAGGCGCTGACGTTGCCTGCCAGGTACGCCCGTGTTGCTGAACACGGGTGTTGTACGAATTCCATGCTTCCATCCTGTAATGATAGCGGAGAACCTAAGGAGCGTGTATTTCTCGCGACCTTTGGTCTACGATTAGTTCTAGCAGTGGATACTAAGGATTGCAAAGTGGAGTTGCATATTTGGTTGAAAGTAAGAGAAACATTTCCAATGCCATGGAAAACTACCCCTCGCGGCTGCTGTTGAAACGCCAATTGGATGGAAAACAATTTAGGAGAAGAACCAGGTCCACTCCATCGTTCGTCCTGCGTCAGCGTGTTCGCTGCCATGTCCGTTTGACATTTAAATTCTCATCCGACGCGTGAAATTACTCCGCGCAGAATGCTGTCTGCGGTTTCTCGGGGTGATGTACGACGCCGATAGTGCATTCCCGCGTTGCAACGACCTCGTCAGTCGTAATAAGGAGACGCGAGCGAGCGATGCATAAGTTAACGCGGAAGTTCGCGCAAGATTCGAGGGACAGCCTGCCCGGTAGGGGTTTTAAGCGGGAATCCGACGAGGACATCCGGTGACGAGACAGTAGCTTCGCGACACGCGAATAGTTGCGCGGCGAAACAGCAACTTCAACATTCGAAATAATGCATCGAACTTGCGAATCGAACGCGTCGACTATTATACGTGGGTCCGCGAACCTGTTAGAAACAGTGACGACGTTACCCTCGTTACGACATAAATCTACCAGAAGACACACTGTCGAGGGCTGTTTCTGTACGTTCGCCTGAAAATTACCAAGGAAGTTGCGATCGTTGTTACTCTCTGAACCCTCGTTCAGATCAGTCGACCGTAATCGTTCGAAAGTTTAAACTCGATGCCACGGAAATGTCCTCTGATGCGATCGGCGCGACTAAACCGCCCAGGTATTTTCAGGAATTTCGAAACGTGATATTATTCTCGATTCAAGTGTCTCGCGTCTTTTACAAACGATGTCCCGGGAAGTATTTAGATTCGGTGGGTGACGACACGGCGATAAATGTCAGAGTTGGGCGATCTCTACGATCGACGATCTCCGTTTTAACATCGTCGACTCGACAAAAGGAGCCAAAATAATCGTCCCACGAACGAACGGCTCTTCACGCGATCACGCAACGATTTTATCGCGTACTCATTGCTCGTTGTACGAATGTCACGTATTCGTTCTTGTCCTTTCGTGCCACGATTGCACCACCACTTGCACCGACCGTGGCTTTTTGCGGTTTCGTACAAACGAGCCGGATCGTGTATTGGTATCAAGGATATTCGAAGTTGCACCAAACGAAGTCCAACCATCCTTCTGGATGACTGTTACGATGCCAACAATGAGGTTCTTTCGTGTTGCACGCGAGAGGATACTTAAATACATACCTCAAACGCGGACGAGACTTCTTTACTGCGTCTGTGGAAGGCAACACTTCACTGCAGACGTTGCGCTTTGTTTCCCGTGGATACTTCGCCGTTTGTACACGGTGACGACAAGGCTGTTGGGAATTTTAACCGTGTAATAGAAATGCCGTTGGTTACCGAACCAACAATTCACGTAACACAATTGTACGTTCTTACGTTCTCTTGCGCTGAACGAGTAGTATGCGCATTTCAGATTTCGTTAACACTCTGCAGATTCCATGTCTGATGTGGTCATAAAAAAGTTTTTACGACACCTTTCATAGACATCGATTCGAGTTCTAGATAGCAGACGGTTCTTTTTATTGCGTCAATAGTAGGTGTCGCTTTATTACATTGTACATTTTAACGCTTCATAAATTTCACCGCGTATCAATCTCGATCGTGGTTACAAATAAACGAACGATTTAATTCCTCGATAGCGGATCGATGATTGCAGCCGGTCGAGGAGCGTCCCGTGAAGACAACGGACAACTTCCGTGTCTGTAATTCTCATCCCTCATTACGATGCCCGTCTCGTCTTGTAATACGACTGCACACCGACTGCGGAATCGGGCGAGCAGCGGGTTTCAACGGGAGAGTGCTCTCCTCGTAATCCTGAAATGAAACTTCTCGCAGTTCCTGGCACTGCGGGTTATCGTGACGCGGCGCCTCGAAGCGGAAGAGATACACGGCGAGACGGCAAGAACCTAAGACCTTGAGAGGGATGTCCGACTAAATGACATCTCGAGTACTCAGCTTTTAACCCGTTGCGGACCCGCCTCCGACCAACGACCGCCCGGCTCCACCTTTTACTCGGACTTGGTGTGCTGTTGCGCCCTGTTACGTGCCGATAGCGTCGCCTCCGTCGAACTTCCGACGATCAACTTCCGATACGTGTGTCTCTCGGTTACCTTTCCCCGGCTCATAAATTCGGAACACCCTCGCCAGCCTGTACGAGCTTACCGTCCGCGACATTATTGGCTGGATTACTGTTCCACGATGTTTGCTAAGTGCTCGCCAGCACGTTCGCCGGTGTTTACTGATTTCTACGGTTCGCGCAGGCTTTGATGCCGAACTTTCAAATCAAACGAGGCGAGCCATTAAATATTTAAATGACACTTCGTCGCTGAAAGAGTATATCGATACGTCGAATGGTCCATGAAATTGGACATCCCGCAAAATTGACGAGAAGGTTGCGATCACTCGCAGAAGGGTACACTCGTCCTCTCGCGCGGAAAATCCTTGCCAGTGCTTATTAAATGTTTCATATTGCAACAAATCCGACGCCCTTCCGAATCTTCGCACAATATCTCTCGCCGCGAGCAAATACCCAGGCAGGCATCCGGGGCAAGGGGGGTTTGATGAAAAAGAAGGGCGAGTCGAGCGGTAATCCGTTGGAAATTAACCTTAAATCATTCCTACCCTTTAATCCCGCACGAATGGAGTGTCCCGTGAAAAGGTCAATCGGACCCAATCGTGAGATCGTAATATCTTTTCCTGATATCTGTAGAGAAAGCCACCAGTCATTCGGGGGTGGCGGTTCGACGTCCGCCGTTTTTCTCAGCGTGGAGCCGGACCAAAGGTCACCGGGATCGATCGGTCTTCCCTTTGAAACGGTCGAATCGTCAGGGTCCTCCACAGCGCCGTCCCTTCCCTCGGCTTGTTCCCCTTCAATTTCACCCGGGGATAATGGATGTTTACTCATCACGGCGGCGGCGGTGGCCCCACGAGCTCGGTTGAAACGAATGTCATCGTTTCTTAGACCAGTCGAGAGGAAGAAACGGTTTTCTTAGTAAAAAGGGTTCCGAGTTTCGGAGGCATTCCGGGGTGGAGAGCCTCGTGTAATTACCAGCCAACGAACTGTAACTGATTGCGCTAAAACAATTAAGGAACGTGACTCAGGGGTTGAAATCACGGTGGCGCTGGCTTGTACACGGTGGCCGTTAACGGATGCCCAACCGATCTTCCACATTAGCGATCCTTGTTTCGTTACGTTTAGAGCGAGGGTCTAACGGTGTACACGCGAGCCTGATACCGAAGGCTGACGCATAAACGTCGGTCTTTGGTGTCGGATAATTTGGTGGGGCTCTGGTTCCATAGAAACGAGCGCGATCTTCGAAACGATAAATCGCCTCCACTGATCAATATGGCCGCGTCCGACTGCCATTAAATAGCGATATTTACGATCAGGTGTTCCGACGACAATAAAGATTAAACAATCGGGAATCGGTAGTTCGAGGAGGACTTTTATCGCGTTCGAATTTCAAAAGCCGGAATACAGGGCCGCAGACGGAGGTTATTAATGCGCCCTAGGTATATAATCTATAAATCCCGGTGTGTTTAATGAATTTTTCGTTAATATCAGTAATTCAATCTACAAATGGCGCGCGGCCTGTTTTGTCGCGCGCCACCAGATTCAAATTTATAACTCGCACGCCGGTTTGACGCATCGTTCGTACGCGCATTGGTTATTTGCACGCGTTGGTGAACGCGTGCCCGAACGCGCCCACGGCCGCCTGGCCGGCCGTTCACCGTCCCTTTTATCACGCTACAATTATCGTCATAACCGGCGGAAACTTCCCGTCAAACCTTTCACGGCCGGTTCTAATTGCATATTCGATCGTTTAACGACCGTTTAATTGCTTGACAATAAGTTTGTTGCCAAGTGCCGATTGATTTCATTTTATTACCGATTAATATACAGCCGTTATAATTGGGCGGATTTAAATATCGACGGGTTCACACCGTGGTATACGACTACACTCGTTGAAAAGCGGTACTTGTTGCAAGGGACGGACGTCGATTTTTGCATTGGTGCAAACGACGTCTGCGCATTTTCAAGCTCTCCTTCGGCATACCTCCGTCGTACATTTCCCGACTGAGAATTATAGACCCGCGATGTTTTATCGCGTCGAATCGTTCACCTCGAGCAGGCTGCTATTTACATAACGCATTGTTTCACAAGTTTGACCGGGCAAAAAAAATCGTTAGCCAGCGACAGCGTCCGGAATCGCCTCTATCGTTGCCAGTGTTCCCAGTCGCGTTAATACAGGCGGAGAAACGTGGCGAAGATTTTTCTACGCGGCGCGACATCCATCAACGTCCTAATAATGTTTTCAAATTCTCACCGCCCCTAATTCGAGCTGCCTCGGCCTCGCTTTACAGCCCCATCCCGCGCGGCCGTTGTTGCGCGCGTGACAAATGCCAGCGCGTTTCGAACCAGGCAAAGCGTCGTACGTAATAAACATTACGACGACCTTCCCGCGGGTGCGGGAAATTCGTGGCGAACCAGAAGGGGTTGGGACGTGCCCCGGGGATTACAAGAAATAAAGTATGCTGGTGCCGCGATACCACGCGCGCCGGTGGCAATCAGCCCGGCATTAAATCCGTTCCCGTTCTTCTAGCGTTTTCGCGCGCGGCTCTCGAGCGCCACCGCGAGCAGGGCTGAAGCGTTCCCCGGATGCGAGGGCGAACGGATGACGCGAGCGTCGCGCGACACGTTTCCACGGTCCGCGTTTTATGCGGGCAAACGGTGCGCAGCAGCGGAATCGCCGACGAATTTGCAACCCCGTTCGACCACCTCGCGACCGACAGTGTTTAACGTCGAGCCACGTCGATGATAATTTATTGTTACAACCGACGCTGGCTATTGCGCGTAATCTGCGTCACGTTTTACAATTTCCCGGCTACCGCGTCCACACTGCGCCCTCGCGTCACCCTTTCAGCTTCTATCTGTTCGCCACCACCCTGTGGAGGCTAACGTCTCTTTCTCTCTGTCTCTTGCGAGCCATCACCCTCTTCTCCTAACGCGAGGCTCGCTACCACTTATAGTATGCCTAGCTTCGCTGTGAACCAGTATGGCAGCCGCACAAATGCGCGAACCCTTTAATTACGCTTTTATCTGATGCGCGAGCGTAACGATGTTGCAAGTGCTTCGAATCGCGACGCTACGTACGCGCAGGACGATGCGCCGTGTCGGTTTTGGGGGGTGTGGAGAGGCGTTCGATGCACGCGTGTGCTGTTACCGCGAATACGTGCGCCACGATGATGCCGCGATGCATCGAGATTGATCGACGGTGCTCGGGATTAAATAAGAAAAGGCTCGATGGCGATAATGCGCCGGAGTACAAGGGGTGATTCAGATCCCGGCCGGGAGATTATCGTCATCGAAGGGAGGCTGGCGTTGAATACATTCTGAATAGATTGAACGTGTGCGCGGTAGGTGAGCGCGAAGAGAGATTATGTTGCGGTTCCTGGATACGATCGAGATTCCCGTTGATACATCGTATCCTGGAATTAAATCTGTTTTGGGATACCTTCCTCGATGGGCTCGTTGGTGCCGCGATTACTACCCAATTGGGATTGATAGCGGGGTTAATACGTTCGCGAAAATTGATCGACCGAATCGGGTTGCGTTTGGAAATCCGGGTGAAAATATTTCGCTGAATAATGCGATGTGTCGTAGGTATTTGTTTTTAGTTTTCGGTGCTCGATTCGCCACGAGTTCGGTAAAATTAGTTTCCTTACAACGACACGTGTGGGAGCATTGATATTTTAGTCACGATATCATTAATACACTTGTGTAAATTATACATAACATTTCTTACAGGTCACGAAGAAGTTAAAGTACACTCTACATTTGTGATAATTTTATTTCTAGCCGCCTTGTTATTACAGTTCCAGACTAATTAATATTTGATAATTCATTTATTAGCAATAATAATGAAGAATTGATTTACACGAGGCATATTGGGTATTCGTTGAACGCAGCTGGGTATATTTAGAAAAATTATGCATCGTTTTAACCATTGGTTGCGGCAAAATGGCAGCCAGCTGCGTTGCTTATTGCTTTCACGTAGCTGCTGTCACGATGTGTATCAATTCCCGCTTAAAATTCAGCGGAATATTTCACGGCGTCCCATCAAATGTTCGGTGAAAATCTTCGTTCCAGTGTACCAAACTGATCCCAGGAAGAATTTGGCATAAACATGGAATTTCAGCGAACCGTTCATTTGGTATTCCACTCGTAAAAATCCCGCCGGACGCCTTCTTGCTTTTTAAACGGGCGCCGCCGCGGCGGGCGCGTGAATCGCAACCAACTGGGAAGAAGCCCGCGTGAAATTATACCCGGTACGTGTGTGTTGTGTCACGCTTACGTAACGAGATGGACGATTTTACTACCGCCGGTTTTTAATAACCACCGGTGTCCTCCTCTTTCCGAACTCATTTCTCTCCGCGCCGCTCGTTTCATCCCCCTCGTTCCGAGTTTTGCGCCTCCGCCAGGTGTAACTCATGTGTTGCATTATCGTTGCCCCTATCACGCACAGACCCGGTCAAACTTTTTCGCCAAGCGCCCTACGACTCGCCTCACACTTCGAACTTCTCTACCTTTCTTTTTTTTTTTTTTTTTTGCACGCGCCTTCCCTCTTCGTTACCTTTTTTTTTTTTATACACGCGTTTCATCGTCGCGAAGCAACTTCGACGATAACTCGTCGCAGGCTAGTCGGATTTTATTTTTGAAAATTGATTTCGGTATATTTGCCATTCGCGGTTTTCGCTTCGTTCGGTTCGAGATGAGCGCTCGAAGTTTTTGGGTTGTTCGTATATTCTGACTGTGACGGTTTAGCGATTGCAATTAATATTTGGGGTGCGAGATTTGCCGGGACACTGTTGGCATATTCATTAAACGTTGACATATTGGCGCCTGAGCACGTAGCTCTACGTGATTCCTCTGTCACCCAAACCATGCCCCCAAATTGCATTGAATATGAATCGCGCAAATTCATCTTTTTCTTGTCGTCAATAGAATCGTTCGAGCGGACGATACTAGAATCTAGATCGATATACTAGTTTTACAAAATACCACAAGAAACCATGTGTTGGTAGAAGCTATGAATCGTATCGATACGAATCTATAAAAAATGCTAATAATAAAAAGACCATTTTTGTTCGAAGAATAAATTTCAATAATATAACAACTCTTTCACGAACGCGTGGAAGAAAAGTCGCCAAGAGGTTAAGCGTTCCCAGATCGTCGAACATCCGAAGGTTTCTGAAGCTTCAGCGGCCACCCGATAGTTCATCACCCCCGAAGGATGGAAATTTGCTGGGAGCGGTGTTCGCCAGGCATCGTATTATACGATACTAATCTTCTCTAGGGCTCCAGGGATCCTTCGGTTCAAAAGAAACATCTTTCTCCCTTTCCTTTCTCTTGATCTATGTTTTCTGAGCGTGGTAACGAGGACAAGTCGTTCCTCGTTAAGGGGAAAGCCTCGAGAAAAGAGGGAGCGCTGGAAGCAACCGGTGAACCACCGTATCCACGGGCAAATCCACACCGAAAGATCCACCGTCCTCGTCTCTATCCCTTTTCCAGCTCCGTTTCCACTCCTTGCCTTTCCCGTTACTCTCTTCTGCCCTTTATTATGTTGATCCACCGGATGTTGTCTACTTTACAAGTATATTGCGGTCTCTCCTATTCTTGCCGCGAAAGAACGCGCCCGCTCACGCATCCTCTCGCTCGCCGCCCCATTCAAGATCCGCGGCTTTCATTATGGATGTATACGTCGTCGATAAGATACCGTCGACTTACGTGGCTCCTCTCGATACGAGAGCTTGAGCGATGCATCTTGGATGCAGCCACCGTGCGAAGATGATTCTGACGAATAATACGAGTTTATGCACCGCGGATGGTCTAATATCGACGAGTTCCTTTGGTTTGCCGCTTGACTAATTCAGAGAGGCTTCAATCTCGTCTCTCTTCGAATGTTTCGTATCCTGATGAAATCTGTGCGAAATGTATGACAGAACCGGGGTGGGAGAAATTATTGTCAACTGTAACCGTAGACTTGCGCTCGTGCAAGCCGAGTTGATGAAGCGTATATTATTCATTGTTACATTGGAATAGAATTTGACTTCGTATTAATAGTGAACGCTTCGAATCCAGTATGATACGAGCGACCGTTGCGGCGACAATTGACGCTGTTCAAAGTGAATTTCGAATCGCGGGACAATTGAAGAGATCTCGATTCCATTGAAAATATCAGAGCGCATTCTAAATCACGTTGGCCAAGCGAAAGATTATCCTTTGTAAAAGTTCGCTCGGGAGATATCGTCTGGATCGTTGAAACTAATAGGGGAGGAAGAAAAAAATTGGGAGATTTGGCAAACAAATTTGTCCACACGTTCCACCTTTAATTAAATCCCTCGCGCTGCAGCGCGCGCGGAATTCGAACGGTCCCGCGAATAATTTTTCCGACTCGTTTGTCCCTGCGCTCGTAACAGCAAATTTACGACACTACCGCGGAGCCCAGTATCGCGAAGAAGCTTTTGTTGGCCACGCGGCTCGAATTTATCGAAGCATACGAGCGTCTATTCCGATGTGTTCCCGGTTACGCGAATTCGTGCCTCGCGAGTTCGATAAAAATGATACAATTTCCACCTGGAATTGCAGGCGGCTGCATCGAAACGTGTGCACGATACCAGCAAGCATTGGCGGTGTTCGCGTGTTTTCTTTTTTTTTCTTTTATTTCCTCGCCGTCGTTCGACGTAAAGATCAGCGAACGAGGGACCGCGCGCGAGGTAAAAAGAAGAAGGCGAAGCAGAAGAAATGAGGAACGTGGCGCTCGCGCTCGCGTCACTTTCATTTCTCGGAGGCATCTGCATAATACGTGGCCTGTTCATGGCTTCCCATGGTTCTCTGCAGGTGCGAGGAGGACGCGACGATTCGCGCGAACGGTTGTGATATTCGCGGCACGGCCTGTCGACCATTATCGTTGCTCGGACACGTTTTTCAACCGACGATCGCGTTGCTCGCGTCCGACTCTCTTCTTATTTGCACGTCGGATCTCTCTGCCCGCACGTTTCATTCCCGTCGATAAAACGAGCAAGAACGTCCTCGCGCCCTACAGATATTTCGCGCATTCATTATCGCGGAGATGGCTCGATAGTGACTTGTGTACGGGCATTGTGTTTGCCTTTCTTCCTTTTAGCCGAAGCTCCGTTGTGTTTAATGGACGAGAGTGATAAATGGTAGCATACTGTAACGATTTTTGGTACACGCGCGCGTTGCTTTGCATGTACACGTCATTTACAATCGCGTTCGTTCCGTTTCCAATGGTCCAAACTGTGACAGTAGATTATGACGTGTTTAGTCAGACAGCTTGCTTAGTGCCGCGTCATTCGTTGGAAATAGGTTAGAAAGGTGAAGAAATAGTTCCACGGATCCGTTATTTAAAGGGGTAAAGAGGAGTAAAAGTAAAGATCGGAAAAACTGATAAAACGCTTGGACTTTCGAATGCAAGAAATATTAAAATTCAGAACCGAGTCGAATCGACTTCGCGGAACTTTCATACTTTCTTCTCATTAAGACGAAAATTCATGGTTGCCAGTTCCCATGAAAAGTGCTAGTTAAGATGACAGATGTAAGCGGAGTTAAAACTTGGAAGGATTTAAGTGGCAAATTGAAAAACTTTCGGATTCGAAAAGGAAGGACTCGTCAAATTTCATTAGAAGTAGCCGGTTCGTTCCTCCTATTCTTTAGTTGTTTCCAAATCAGGTAATGGCGTTTCGAAGAAAAGCACGGTCTCGACCGTTGCGAATAATTCTTCTGCCCTGGAATGGAATTTTATACGGGGTCAATGTATCGACCATTAGCGGCTAGCGCAGCGGCGAGAAAGGCAGCGCATAATTTATGTTAACATTGTAAATAGGGGGTGAACAGGCGTACCTGCATTCCTCTATTTTTGCGCCGCGAAATTATACGTCAGATTGGCCGCGCAGCCCTGCGATCTCGCGAGATTGTTCCCTGCGAATTTACCTGAGAACTCTCGCGGGGGTAGTTAACGGGCGAGAAACAAAATTGAACGCTCGGAAAGAGTGAAACAAAGGTGCGATGGAAAGGAATGGAACGGAGTGAAAGGGTTGAGTCGAGAGGGGATGCAGGAGAACGAACGATGGCAGTGGACAGGGTAAAGCTCATTGCTCGATACGTTAATTATTATAGTTGAAATTTTGATGACATCAAATTGACGTCGAATTCCTCCATACCGTTCAATTTGTAATTATAATATGCTGACATTTAGATGGCATATTTAATGGTCAGCAGGTTTACCTAACGCAAGCCACCTTGATTTCTTCGTCGAATCTGCGATGTTTCACAGCCGATACATTCTAAAATATCTTCCGGCGAATTCAAGTACCACTCGTGTGTAAAGCACGCCCATGAATATTATAATTAGCCGTTGACATTTACTTGACAATGTGTCCCTCGATATTCACGCACAAGCCACCATACGAGTCAGCATTAGAAACGCAAAACGAGAATATTAAGTATGGGATTATGCAACGTATGAAAAAGAAAAAGAACACTTTTCAGCATTCCTTTACATACTTGCGCATAATGAAAAGCACGCGACCAATTGACCCTGTTTACAAACGCTTGGCATACTCTGATTGCACTCAATTACACACGATGGCTTGATGAACATTTAACAAGAATTTACTTGGCTATCGCAATTGCCGTTAACATTGTTCCCTAATGCAGGTTAAAAAATCGTTAAGTAGCTCTTCAATTCGGATGACGTCTTTGGTAAGTCGTCTAACGCTGGTAACAACGGCAACCGTGTGAAATCTCCTTCCGCGATTTTCGTGAAGGAATCCTAAAATATAGAGGAAAGTAAGCGCTCACGCGGATGTGTCACTTCCGAGTCACGTAACGTTATAGAGGAATAACTACCCCTTTGGAGCTTCACCAAGTACGCCGTCCACTCCGCGTAAACACCAACATAAATATCCGCGCGGTCCTCTTTCACTCCCTTTTACGTTACATCCTGACCATCCTGAACCACCGTTAACCGTTACGGGCCATCCAGTATTTCTCACCCTCCACTTAGCGCGCTACCCCTCTCGTTCGACCGGAACGAACTTACGAGCCGACGGTTCTCCATTTGTCTCGTCGATGTTTCGGTGATAACGACGATAACGATGACGGCGTCGCTAGCCTCCGTTAACTGATTAATATAACGCGTTTGTGACGAGATCGAGAGAGGGGTGGAGATCGTTTCCGGCGCGCCACGCCTCGGACCGTGGATGCTGGTCCATAGCTGGCTCTCTACGAGCGAGATTTTCTTTTATTTGCCAGGAGAAGGGTATTATTGTGATTCAGTGCTGGGCTGGTTCGAGAAGAAACGGAAGCCATTATTCACACGGGTATCTTCGCGGAAATCTAATTCGTGAATGCGAGAGCAGGAGGCGCTGCGCCGCGCTGCCGAAGGATATGGCGGTCGTTAATTAAGTAATGAGAAAAAGAACGACAGGCGTATTATATATCTTGATCGCGGATGATTTGTTGAAGACGAGGAACGCGAGATTGCATGTATTATTCGCACGTTGATTCGATAGGCCCGTGAATTAATTTGGTCAATGGATATTTAAGTACAGACCCGCCCTTATCAGGGACGTTTATTCTGGACCAGAATTATTGGAAATATTTATATCGCCGCGCAAATTTAAATTATATTTTTATGAAAATAAATTCGTGCGTACCAGGCGATTTCGCGCTGAAATTTGCGTATTTCATTTCATTTAATGCAGTCATATTTATGCTCGCGAGCGAAATGCGTTTGGACACGGGCGAAGGTTCGCTCTTGAAAATCGGAACTCCAATCTGGCCAGAGGACATCGCGTTGATGAAAAAGCGCTAAACGAAACTTCATCCCTCCATCGAGCGAATAACCGTTTCAGCTTTTAAACTTGAAACGCGTTGGGACGCGGAACGCTTGATGCGTTCATTGACAGCGAGTTACGCCCGTAGCCGAGCGTAGCGGGAAAAGCGTCGTAAGAAAATGTTTGATCCGCGGTCTTCGCGGGGGGGAATCGAGGACGTAGCGATCGTGATAGAAGGAAATTGTGTGACTGACAGGCCCCTCGTAGTTTATTCGACAAGTTGGAGAACAGGCCGCGGAAACCTATAACATCGTATCGAACTTGTGCCTCGGGTTAACAGCCTGGGTGTTCGACGGTGTACCATGATGTATGACGCGGTGTCAGGTTCCAATCCTCTGGGAATGCCATGAAAGCGGGTTCTGTGCTCGATGTAAAATATCGTTGATCCGGCACGCGGTCTGGGGCTGGGTACCAGACACACTCTGATCACCAGCAGCAGCAGGCTCTCTCTGAATGGCGGACGCCGATTACCAACGCATCCGAGCCTTTCGAATCCGCGTTCAAGTGGGTTTAACCCTGATAATTGGAACCGTGCATATCTTCCACGATTTTTTCTGTGTTTTTCTCGAAACGAGTCGCGCGGTTCGTTCGCGGGGAGATGATTACAGCTTCGGTAGTTCGCCAGGAATGCCGTGTACGCTTGTCGATGAGAAAAACTTCACCTGTGGATTATATTTCACGTTTAATCACATTTTATACGCGTATCTCGTGGGGTTTCTCGTTGATTTTTACATCGCGTTTCCAGTCTTGTTTCTTTATACTTTACGCAGGAATTAAGTCAATGTTTATTGCGAATCGCATTACTCGAAATTTATGAACAATAAGGTCTGTCTATATGGATATCTTAGCTCGCTTTAATGATCTCTATCCGTATTAAATAACGAAACGAATTGCTTCGGAATATTTTGCATACATTAATACCACGACCTCCAAAGTATAATACACGAATTTCGTAATGAAGATATACTTATGATGGCAATTTAAAGAAGGGCATTTGTCATGATTTTATAGCTACACGCCATCTAAATAATGCATATTCATAGGATATTAAAAATGGTAGGTCTTCTGAATACCTCCTGTTTTTTTAATAGTGACATTTATCTTCGTGCGTTCTGTCGTCATGTTAACTCTCGCACTGTATCAGCAATATATGAATATATTACAACGTGTATGGGATTAAACTATCTTCGATTTTAGGGAAATTATCTCGATAGAAGTACAAACGCTCGTACGAACGCAGGTACAATTTCTACGATTAAAATTGACCCCGTTTCTAATTCTAAGAAAATATTTTAACCACATTAATTTCGATATTTCTTCGAATACGAATTGAACCGAACAAGTGAAACAACACGCGATACGGGTATCGGATTATGGGTAAATTAATTGTTGATTCTAACAAGCACGACCGATACGCAGATCACTTGGCGCCAGCGTGATCGATCGTGATCTCTGATTACAATTCGATCTTGACAGGTATCGAGGTTATTTTTATTAAATGCAGGTTAAATCCGACACCGCGCGGGTCGCTTGATTCATTTTTATCGCGGTTTACGAGATTCGAAGTCGTATGACTTTTCTCACATTCTGATACGTTGCAGAGTTAACGATACATGCGCTGCATACGATGAGAAGAAGGAAACGCGAACATTTCTGGTGGATACGCGATCGAAGCCTTCGGTTCTTGATAAATTATTATATAAATTCGATTGTTCGATCCATAATTCCACTAAGCTCCACAATTTTGGTTAGTAAATTTCATAAATTAATTATATCCATTACCCTGGATTAATTTGGGGAACAAATCAAATGACGTTTTCGAATTTCAAAATGTTAATGGAAACATACTTAATTTTTGGAAATGCGTACACTAAATGATTGATCTACGCTGCACAGTGGATTGTTAATTATCAAATTCGATTCGTCGGTCGTTTATTACAGGTGCAGTTCATTCGTACGGTATAATTATGAAGAGGCGAGGTGCATTACCAACGCGAAATTATAATAATTCGTTCACGTCTTTCGTGAGAGTGGAAACCTGTTCCCGGGATGAATCTCTCGAAGGTGTATTCGCGTAACCTCGGGCGAATGTATTAAGGCACAATACTCGCAACAAAACTTTAATTGATGTAGATTCATTTCAACTGATTAGATTGAATTACAGTTCAATTTGTTCCGCCAGCTTGAGCGTTTACTATTAATCTTTATTTTCATCGGTTCTTAATTGGCTATAAATCGCGACAACGCGCGTACCATCTTTAAATCTTGTTTGTAACGCCACGGCTTCTCTTTTGTTACACGCGTCCGGGAATTTATGTTCAATCGTTACGTTGAACGATACCCCACAGCATTATTAACGTGTTTCGTTTCAATTATGAATGGTATTAAAAAATAATCGAGAATGGTCACCGTTCGGGTGCCATTTTATTGTAAGAGGCTAATAACGATTTCCTTGATTACTTTTCTAAAATTGCGTAATTATCTTACAAAAAAAAGTAACGAAGAATATTCGAATTAAATGTAAAAATTACAGAGAATGTGATAAGAGTTGATTGAAATATGTTGGAAACGCGAGGAGCTAAATTATTTCAGCGGATGGTACCAAAATTAAAAACGAACGATAACATTTGCAAAATTAAACTTGGATATATAATAAAAATATATATTTTCACCGTAGCCCTTTAATTACATATTTTCTGCGAGTATTATCGTCGCGTAAAGTTCCGTTTTATTTTTCACGCCGAGAATAGCAGAATGCTTGCCCCAGGTTTGATAACGTGGCCTCTATACACGCCAATAGACGCTGATTAAATTCTTTCACAGTTTTATCGAAGGAACGACGGAAGAGTATCAGAGGGAACACTCTCGAGGGCGAAAAAGCTTGGCCCCCGTCGACCGTTCGAGGCATCGAACGGCAGGAAAACAACGTTACACATAACTAAGCCGGGAATGTTCTCGAACGTTCAAAGGGGATTTAGGAAAGGTACCTTTGCAGATACCTACTCGATGAGGATTAGGAAGTGATTTGCAGGCGATTCCCGATAGCGACGGAAACACGAAAGCCGGAATTTATCGAGATCGCAGAGAGTTCTCGTAGTCATGAAGTTTCGAGGGGTGTTATCTCGCGCGTGCACTACCTATGCACGAACTATCAGTTTTCATGAACATGTTTATGACGCAAATAAGCGTCCCGCCCTCCCTGAACCGCTTTCGAATGTTCAAATCGGAACATATGTTTCGTGATGCTCATTAACCTCGTTCCCGACTTGACTGTAAACGGGCCGAAGTTACCACCAGTCCGCGGATCGTGAAATGTATTTTCTGTACATCGAACGCAACTTCCTTGCGGAACGGTAAACCAGGAGATAACGCTTATCACGGAATTATAAAGGTTAAACGACACGTTCGATCGCATCGGTTAATTCTCGACTGTGATTTTAAAAGCGGACGCCCGTTGATCACCCCTTGGCTGAGCATTTATGGGGGACGGTGCAGGCGGCCGCCATTTTATGTACAACTCCTCGTCGTGCGCTTAAATTTGATATGTACTGAATATACAGTAAGAATTGAAAATAATACTGGAATTATTCGTACAATCGGAATGTAATTAATGCTTTGAGAGTTTTATGCTGATTTTAGGAAATGGTCCTACATACTGACTCCTTCTCTCTTAGTATTTGTACAATGCAGTTGGAAAGATTGCGCAGATCAATTGCTACGATGTGAAAATATTGTCTCATTGTATCGCATTTTTTTCATGTTCATATCTTAATGAAGAAAATGTATCGCGCTCTCACATTTGACTTAAGTGCAATTTTGCTTATTGTACATTGTGCTAGTTAAATTGTATGCAGAGAATTCGGGGAAAGCACTTACTTAGAGATCGATGTACGTAAGTGGTGGTGGCGTGTACGTCTCTGCGCTCGAGCGTATGTGTGGGGGTGAATTTTTTTACAGCAGAGCGCTGTGTGATGAATGAGAATTTTAGAGAGAGAGTAGGAGGTTTTATAGAGCGTGCCGAGTGGAGTGTATATTCCGAGGGAGTGAATTTCACTACGAACAAAGTGTTCGACTTTATTTTACAGCTAATATATATTTAACACAAATTATATTGAAACGCTGCATTAAGCCACTTTATAAATTTCCACTGGAAGTAATTCGTTTTCGAATTTTTAATGTAACGCTATATTAATCCTTGGTACTATTCCGCACAATTTCACAGAATTTTAAATGTATCATCGACTGGATACTGACAAAATTAATTTTAAAATGGCGAGTTCGAAATGAAATTCTAACTATTTATCGTGGAATGAGAAACAATTTTGATAAAGCTAAAGACACTGTCGGATTCAGGAGTATTTAATAACTACGACGGTATGAATAATCGTTGATTTGTACCACCACTGACAGCCCAACTGTGAGCTGCATCACTGCATGATTATTGCATAATATCTTCCCGTTGCAGCTACTTCATGGAGACTGGCAGAGATTAATGGGAACTAATAATTCTCCACTTCGCATTTATAAAGACAAACATGAATAACAGCGCGAGGGCATAATAAGATTTATATATTCGTGATACTTTATGATTTTTGTCATTGCCTTACATGGAAACGCAAGATTTTCTGGCACGAGATTTGTTTAGTCTCTGATTTCTATTCTTTTCTTTCTATGAAAGCAGTGTCACCTCGTATGATTTATGCATTTACTATTCTGTACGTAGTTTTCATGGTCTCTTCGTACAGATTGTCATTTAGCTAATAAATTCGTTGCCTCTAATAGCTTGTCACAGTTAAGGAAATAAGTTACGAGGTGCATGGACAGATTTCATTATTTTAGTATTTCTACTTAAAGATTATTAATATTTCACAATGGTCGAACGTAAATCACTACACGAAATTACAGTTCGGCATACAAGCTTCGATGAATTAAACAAATTGGATACAAATAAGAAACGTTTCAGCTAAATCAGATTTGTTTGTCTAAAAGTATTATCGAAGTTATTCTCCGCCACAAACAGGCCTCTGTAATCAAGAACTTCATTTCAAGCTGTGTAACTTTCCGCTGAAGGAACTTGCCGGTCCGCGGAACAATCTTAAACAAAAGTATTCTCAAAAGCACATTTCCCGATTTAAGATAACCGCGCAGAACTCTGCCAATGTTTTCACATTCCCCGTCTCTACGAAGCAAACAGAGAAATTAGAATCGCCAAATTGCATTAGTTTCATCTGCAATACAAATATAATATAATCAAGCATCGATTTGTTCCAGCTGCCTCCTATAATAGAATACATTTGAAAAATAAAAAAAAAAAAAAGAAAGAAAAACAATCGCACAGTTCGAAATTTTACCGAGAGGAGACCACGCGTTCCCGATAAATAAAATGGCTGGCTTCCTCACGAGCACACTTCCCGCTATACTTAATATTTTATGGCGGATAATCCGCCTCGCCGAGAGCCATTCGAAGCGATCCGATCCAAGACACCGCGAATATTAACCAATTCGCACGATATTGCGAAACGAGAGAATTACGGTCGACGGCAGCTCATAAAAACCTATTAATTTCGCAAGCAGTTAGAGTCGAATAAGCGGGGCGAGGCAGGCCCGCGCGTCCGGATCTTATATAACGCGGCAATTTTCAAGAATTTCAGCTCGTCGCGTTCGAACGTTCGTTCCTCTAATAAAAACCGTGAACCCGCCTCGAATATGATTCAGCCGGAACGGCGCGGCGATCCCGTGTATATTGGTCGCTTTATTAAACGTAGCGGGGAACACCCTCCGGTGTGTACGGTATGGTCCATAAATATTTGGACGTTCGCGAGAGATACATATCGTTTAAGTCTGACGCGGTGATCTTTACGGAGCATCGCAGACATTCTGGCCAGCCAAAAATATTCGACTTGTATCTCCTCCTGCCGATCATCGTCCGCGCGGGATTAAAACAGACCCCGGCGTCGGAGGGTGGCGAACGTCTCGAAAGCTGTCGCGAATACGAATATCGTCCGAACCTGTTTCTCGATTACTAAATTATCCTCGCGAGCAAAACGAAATTCTCATAGAATTTCAAGAACCACCATCTCGCACATTCCGCGCACGCGATTCCAATAACACTCTGGCGTCTAGACGCTTATGGCTGACACAAGCACGCGCGTACGCGCATGTATCGGGTTCGCTGTTCATTCGTTGCGAACTAGCCACCCCCGGTCGCAACCCCTCGAAAGGTGTTTCACGGCCGGCGAAACGGCTGTGTGCCGCGATTATGGCGGCTCATTAACAGCGGCGCTAAATCATAGAGAGGCGGTCGAACGGGAGCTGGTCCGTGGAGTGTGCGTGTCGGGGAAAACTCGTGGAGGAAGAGGCGAGAAGAAGCCCCCGTGCTCCGGTGGGAAACGGAGGGAAAAGCGAAGGTGGTCGTGGTGGCTCTAGCGCCACCGAGTGACGGGAACGAGTAGAGCGAGCGTGCCCGATGCCAGACGACCGGCCGCGAGAATGCCCGAGCCGGCTCGCGGCGGTCCTTCGCGCTACTCAATGGCTTCAGTACCGAGCCGCCACGGGCCAGGACTCGACGTGGTTCTGTCGTACAGAGAGGAAGTCTGTCGTCGAGTCGCCTTCGACCGCGATCACGGTGTTCCGTGTGATCGATGAATTAAAAAATCGCCCTGGCGAGACGCGTTCACGGTTCCCGCGCGTTCCGCACTGCTCATTGCTGTTCGAACGATCGAGGATCCGTCCGGTGGGGTTCGATGTCAAGAGTGTTGGACTGACAGGGGGTTGTCCACCCGTGGAAGATGTGCACGACTCTTTCTGGCAATTGTGATCAGGTTCGACGACGGTGCTACGAGAAGCTGTTCAAGCGTGGAGCGTCGTAGGTGCGTGACTCTCCCTCGACACACGTGCGTCGATCGCGGCACGCGAACGCTTTCGAGCTCGCGATTGGGGGTGAAAAAACGAGGCGGAGTGGCCGTGTCGCGGTTCACGGGGCGCACGTGAATTCCCTGGGACGGTGCTGGCAATCGAGCAATTAAATTGTTAACGGGCCCAATTTTGCGGGGGCGAGTAATATCGATACGCGGGGATTTAATTACTGCGAGCGCACCCCGGGGCCCCAGCGCGGACGCCCTTCCGTGTACGCACCCCCTCGAGTACCGGCGAGAGTAACGAGCCGTGAGATCGGGGCAAACCGACGAGTTCATTCGGAGCCAGCGGTGCAGTAAACTGGACCCGTGCCCGGAGCGTTACTTGCGGGCTCGGTTCGATTCGGAGCCATTCGATTCCATCGTCGATCGGTGACACCGCCGTTGAGTTTTCTATTTGCGTATTTTGCTCGCAGTCCCCGTCGAAGGACAAAGCTTGTTTGGAACTTCGACATAATCTCGCTGGGATAATACGTGCGACGTATTCCAGGAAGTCGATGTTATCGTAAACGCGTAACACCGTTCGCCTGGTCGAGTCGAAGGTGTCCTCTCAGTTCCGCGTTCGCCGCGATACAGCGCGCATCGCGCTCCCGTCATTTTCTACGCGACCACCGAGTCGAGATCGGGGGTGTCTTTCCAGCGATTAACAATCAAATTGATGGTGACATCTGTATTTTCGAAAGTGCGTACAAATCTCGTCGTTTATTATAACAATTCGTGGTCGTGTCTACCCTCTGAACTGGCTCTTCTTTCCACTACTGCGTGCACATCAACGGAGTCGTAGCGTTCGATCGTTCAAACTGCCATTCGAACCGTGCCGTATATACTTTTTCTACCGAACCATATACAAGAAGATCGCTACCAATCACGATAACTCGAACAAGATACTCGAGGTACCCAACGGGAGAAGCCTGAGGTACCGGATTAGCAGTTGCAAAGGAATCAGTAAGCGTTCTCCAGCGCCACTCGTTCAATTACCCTTCCACAAGGGGATCAATCGAGACTCCCTTGGAAAAGGTGGCTTCGCCACGCAATTAGAACGAGTGTCTGGCTGAGGTTGCTCTCGGGCGAGCCTGTTCAGCGAATCATCGAACGAAAGAAAGGGAGTGAAGTCTCCGGGAATAGAAACGCTTCTGTCTGCAGCTGGTAACGCCGAAGTAAATTGTCGAACGGAGCCGTTGATCGCGCGGTCGAAGCCTCTCCCGATCGGGTGACAAAAGTGGTGATCGTCGTGAACGGGTAGCGTCGAAGGCGAGAAAGGGTGAGACACAGAGATAGAGATAGAGAGAGAGAGAGATAGAGATAGATAGATAGATAGAGAAAGAGAGAGAGAGAGAGAGAGAGAAGAGCGCGGAAAAGGCGTCGAGAGGATGTCGACGACGGCGGCGCAATGCAGCAGCGGCAGCAACATCGGCAACAAGAAGGAGAACACCGACTGCACAGGCGGCAGCAACACCGGGTGCAATTAGTGCCGGTTCACGGCGGTCGCGGGACTAGGTAACCGGTGAAAAGGGTGGCGCGCGGAGAGGGCGGGTTAGCCAGGAGCACGGTCTCGCGGTGTTGCACGTTCGAGGGTGTGCGTGTGTGCCAGGGAGGTGCGCGAAAGGGAGAGACAAAATGTGGTGGTGGAGGTGCCGGTGGAGTGTCGCGACTACGACCACGGTGTTCGTGCTGGGGATTGCCACTGTGTACTCGCAGCTGGAGATATCTGATCTGGATAAGCCAAGTGAGTTGTACACAGTTATTATTATTTATATCTGATCCCACGGTGCCGGAGTGTGGCGGCCGACCGCGTTCACCTCCGCCCGTGGCCCAGCAATTTTTACGCCAACTTTTTCTCAAAATACCACGCACGGGAAGAGGTAATTTATGGGAGAAGTGTCCGGTTAATATCGGTGGTATACGTCGTTCGCTTTCGTTCGTTCAGTTTTCAACTGAGATCTTGTTTAGCGAGTGATAGAATTTCGATTTATGGGGGTGAATTCTATGGAAGTGTTATTACACGTTTTGTAATGGCAACGAATATCTTTCGAAGGTTCTCTACGATCGTTTCTTTCATTTTAGTATTCTTGGTACAAGGGTTGAAGGGGGGGGGGGGTGTACTCGTTACTATGCTGGACTTCAAAGCAATTTGTAATTATAAGTTGATAAGATATTTTTCACTGAATTATGTTAGTATAAGCGCAATAGAATGTCTACGAAATGATAGATATTGTGAACGCAAAAGATCAGCCAACAATAATATTATATCGCTGAATGATTGGACAACTAGTAACTTAAAATTTCCGCCAGCGGATCCGAAAGTGTACTTCGCAACACATTTACCGTGCGACGCCTTAATGCAAACGTCGATACTGATTACGAAGTTATGTCGAGCATCAAGAAACGCATAATTGACGCAGTTAATACAACTCGTCGTCTGTAAAGTTTGAAAGTTTCCGGAGCCTCCGGTGCTTTGGAAATGTCCACGTTAATCATCCTACGGAATTCCTCCTCTTAAGCGAAACGCAATTGGGAACAACGAAAATGCACTTTCTTAACGTCGAACCTTATTTACATGGAGAGTGCAATAACCGCACTCTCCATTTGCCTGCGTTTCTGCCGCAGTTTGAATTCCTCCAGCATTAAACGTCGACCGCTACGCTACTTCCTGCGTATTCATACTTTCGATTAAAACTTCAATCGCCAATTGTTTCACTTCGATTATTATTCACCGTTTTAATTCAACGTTAAATCAATTTTTCCATTTTTACGAGTGATGTGCGATTACCTTCGAATAACATTAATCAAATATTTCCTGAATTATCATAGTCGAGCGTGTTCTTTGAAAGCAGCGCGGAGTTCATAAAATTCAGTAAAACTTCTAATTGATACAACTACGTTCGGACGTTGATTACAATTAAACGAGTATTACGACACATTCGAACGATGGTAGCATAAATTTTCAAGCCGCGTAAAATCGCGGCTCATCGACCAGCGGATTGTCCTTGCTTGCGTTCTATCAAGAAACGCTCGCGTATTCGTTCGAGCGAATCTCTCGTCGCGTGGAAAGGCACGACAGCCAGGACGATTTTTAATTAACGCATCACGCGCGTCTCTACGTAACGACGAGCGGAGTTACGATGCAAAGCGAGGCGTTGCGCAACCAGCGAGCGGATCGTCGCAGCTCGACGGTGGCACTGGGAAAATCGAGGCAAGGAACGCTTCGCGGCAACACCCGGACAGGTTCTTGCTCGATACCGTTCCCTCCTCGTCGGTTACTCACTCGCGATCGCGGCAAAATAAATTACCCTCCGCGTGGACCGCGCGCGTGGATCCCGTAAATGTCAGGACCTTTAAACGATCGAGCTAAACCGTGGATTTCGCGTATCGCGAGCGCCGATCGAGGGGCGTGTTTAACGACAATATGTGTACGCGTCGCGTTTTCACGTCGTCGATCACGACGAAGATTCTGGTCGAAACGTGACTCGCAAGCTGAGGACGAGGCGTGTTTTCTTTTTTTTTGCTTCAGTGCGTTTTTAAATACAAGCGTGCGACTCTTGGCTCGCGTAATGAGACTCGCAATAAGAAGCTTCTTTTTGAGATTGTGCAACATCAAGATGTACACTTTGGCTCTGTTAACATCCTAAAGTTATTTCCCTGTCGGACAGCTTGAAACGTTGACTCGTGTGAGTTGTTCCTTTCAACAGTGCAAAACAGGCACTCGGATTAAGGACGTGTCAGAGTTGCTCGGTATAAAAAGTGGTTGCTTGTAGAAAATCGGTTATCTTCGATCAAATTGCTTTTTGCCTGATACAGAAAGTTAGGATTTAAACCCGAACAGAGATTTCTTGGGAACTGGTTTTGTGTAGAACCTGAATTGATCCTAATCTGGTACGACTGTGATGTGCGCTGGCTTTCTTATTAGCGAGTGAGTGGTTGGTTCAATTTGTTCGAGAGCAAGTATCGTTAAACGTATGAAATAGGACTTGATGACTATATACGAATGAATATGGCGAGTATTTAAGCTAATAGGTATCTAAATGCTGATCGAACGTGTAGTAACGTATCGCTTAATTACTTGTAGTAGATAGTTAATTGTGACGTGTCAGACGAATATTTCTGTCGACGGTTCTACGTAAGAAATACAGGGTGTATCCATTTCCAAGCTCCGTTACTACATTTTGGTTATTAAAACGACTGTGATAATTTCGCCGAAAAGACAGTGGGCCGTCATAGAGGCATTAAATAATCAATTCCAGCGTGAATGTAGGTTAATGACTATGGCCATAAAAAGGAGCAGGTAGCTACGTAATAAATTGCTTGAGATTGATAGTGGCGCTGGTTTATTAGCATAGCTCTTAATTGATATTTCGAAAGTGTGATTCAATTTAAAAGCTATTAATGGATCATAGCGACAACGTATTTACACGATGAAACTCGACGGAATAACAACGCGAAGATGATCTATTTGTTAATTAAATTTCCGCTGAAGGTAACAGAACGTTTCGATGTAGATGGAATATTTTAATTTAGACGATGCTGAATGAAATGTAACTGTTGTGCGTATCCCACAGCTATGAACACAATTGCAGGTGTAATATATTATCGAGCCCGACAATCACCATAAATATTTGTGGAGTGCTAAACTTTAGGGTAGACGTTTAACAGACACGAATAAATTGATTAACCGTTTAATCCTTAAAACGTGTAACTGCGAACTCCACCAGCGTTCCCCGACAAATATCAAGAGCGACCCAAAGCGTTAAATATCGCAGTAGAATAGTCTCGTTCGGAACGGGCCGTCTCGTTGAAGAGAGGGTGGGAACGTCGGATAAGAATTTCTAATAAAGTAGGATACTTGGCCGTTTCCCGTACGTAATGGAGCAGGCCCTCCTTTGTCACTGCGAAATTAATATTAAAGCCTACAATCCGTACGTAAAGGTAATAAAAATGTAGAACGGAACCAGCGTTATCGATCCCGCGGCTCGCCGCGCGGTTAAGTTGAAGGAACGAAATGACAGTTAAACTAGTTTAATTAAACCTGCTGCTCTAAGCCCCCTTTGAATTTATCGCGCGAACGACAAAGGGAAAGAAATTCTCGGCCCACCGCGAGCACGGGCGGAGGGAGAGGAGGAACGAAAAAGAAAAAAAAAAAAAATTGGAATTTCAATAGCGAAGTTCAGCTTTCTGGGCCGTAAGACGGGAAAAGAATGTGGCGCCGGTTTCGCAACTTCCGGAACTCCGTTGTAAAACTTCTCTATTTATTAAAACGGCTCTTTCCTTCGTGAATCTTTTGCTCATCGAGCGGCTCCATCCTTTCGGCGTCTTAGAAAGAATCGTCGATGTACAACGGAAACTTCGATCGGGCACTTGGTTTATCATTATTCTTTGCAATTTCTATGGAAATTTTCAAGGTATTTGGGAGGAACGGGAATCGAGAAATATCAGAGTTGCTTTTGCGGTTTTCTTTTCGAGAGAGAGACGACTTGAAAAGTTTGCCAAGCACCAGCGCATTAATTGCAAGAGCCAATTTCCGGTGCAACACGTGACGAAAACTCTATGTGACTACGTACAGTCACTCGTACGGTGTAATTGCGTTTCAGTATTAACGCGTAACCATATGAGACGTACTTTTAATCGTTTTTCTTGAAATTTTAACTTCAAACCTAATTTTGTTTATACAAATTTTACCATTTTTGATAGCAACGATCATTCGTTAAAATTTCTGGTCGAACTTGCGTGTTGTCTCATCGATTGTAATCATGTTATCCAATTTTCTTTCATATTATATTCTTATTTTATTTTATTGTATCTTATCTTCCTGTCGCAACTAAAAATTCATCGAAAGAGTGCGCGATAAAGTTGAAAATATATTACATCGAGAAGTTCTCTTTTAGTTAACAGGAAGTGGAGAACAGGTTTCGAACCAAAATGCGGGACCAAATGTTGCTCGAAACAAAATAATACTGCACGGGGTTCGCAACGAATTCGAAAGCGGTTAATTGCGATTGCAATTGCCCGTTCCAGTTACAAAACTGCGCCGCGACCGTGTGATCGAACGTTATCCTCGTGGATCGGTCAGGTTCGTCGAACATTCGTTTCAACAGGTGCTGACGGGGATGAAAAACAGAACCCGTCGAAGATTTTTCGTGCTTTGTCACGCTAATTAATAGTTACGTGTACGCGAGGACGTGAACGATATCCGGTCAGGTAGCATTTTTTTGTTTTGTTTTTTCGGAACGTCGATATTTCGTATCCTTTCGTACATACCTGGCTACGTAATTAATGGCTACGGTGTACGTCAATTATTCGAACGTTTGGCATGATTACTGCTGGCTTGTATTAGAATAATGATGACGACCCCGTTGAAAAGGAAGGTACGTATTACGAGTTTTTGTGGTAATCAAAAACGATACCGTTGGGACCCACTCACGCGCTCTGAAATTTCAGCGGTGTAATTAAAGCGGTCCACTAATTTCGTGACATTTTGGAGTTACAGTTATGTTAAGTACTTTATCGCTGGAAATACTTGCAAAAAATTAGAACCTCGTAATTTAACAATAATTTATTGTATTATTATTTGGAATTTTAAATTAATTATCTCTCTAAAAAAAAAATGATAAAGATTTAAATTGTTCAAAATTTACCTAGTATACGGCAAAAAATGTTCAGTCGCTACTTACATTACTTTGAATGTACAAGCAATAATATGTGCGCTGAAGGGTTGAAAAGTGGAGTTAGTAGGCAACTTGCTGGTGGAATTTTTGTTATGTATGCAAGAAGGAAAGGTCGCTCCCGTCTCGATACATTTCCATTTAAAGGTTCTTCGACGTCGACCGAGTTTCACCGCACGATATTCGCCCGCGATTTTCAAAGATACACCGCTTTTCAGCCCGAGGCTTTTGCATGACTGCTGCGCGGCAAAACGCGCGGAAGTCTCTGTTCGGAACGGTGTATCATGGAAAACCGCGGCGTAGCCACCTGAACGCCTCCATTGAGGGCTATCTAACGTTGAAAACCACCAAAAGAAAACGTATCTGTGGTTCCTTTACCGTTAGCTAACGGTTTCACCGGCCTAAATGAAGGATTCAAAGTGCAGATGGTTTTCCTTTCGTAGAATGCGCTACGTCTGTTTCCTTTTTTTTTCTTCGTCCCCCTTATACATTCCTGCGCGGCGTGATCGAGTGGTGAACAAGTTTGGATACACACACACCGTTGAAATGTATGTACACGTTTCGAACTGCATATTCAACTCGTGGCCCCGTCTTTTTTGGAAAGTTCCAGTCGGATGAAAATTTCGAGAAACGTTTAGCTACGATGAATACCATATTTAGTCATTTGTTTCTTGGTAATCAGGCTCAAATGTTCGCGACAGTGAAGAATATTTATTTATGATCGCGTATTAAATTAATGGAACATTTCTACGTGGATATAAATTAAGATAATCTAAATGATTGCTTAAAGAACCGGCTTCTTCTCTCAGCTTTCTACAAATTGATCTATGGTATTATATCTTCTATTTCAACGTAAATTTCAGGTTCTCCTAGCATAAATTTGCATACGTTATGGAATCCCTGATTCATACTTGTTCTACTAATGTGCTTCATTTGCCATTACAAATTAGACTGTGTCGAAACGGGTCGTTAATTATACGAAACTTTTCGAAATAACTCAAATTTTCTAAAGTTTCATCCAGTCGATTATAAGCTTGTGTTATAACTGAACGACGTGTTTGTTATTTTTGTCTATTCAGATGCGCGGTGTCTGTATTCGAAAATGTTAAATCGCGCGTTCATTTATTCATTTTTTATCCAGTTTAATTAGCTTTTCTTTCCGCCCGCAACTCTTCTCTGTTATATCTATTATGCCCGGGAAAAAATTACCAATTTAATTGGCAAAATAAAAGTTTCGAAAGATAAATTACTCCGCTGCCATTACCATAACCGTAACTTCTTTCGTTACTTTGATGCGCATACTCGATTAATCCTGAAAAAAGTATCGCACGTTTTCCTCGCCACTTGGGTCGCAACGTCAATAGATATAAATATTTAATGAAACGTCAAGTGAGTATTAGTATCGTTTGGTATCGAACGAACCTCGATATAGTATTTATATCAGTTTGAAATCAATGGATTTTCAGTCGCTATCAAAAAGGGCTACCAAGTATAGCAAGTACTATACAGAAACGCATGTCAATCTCATTTATTTCCCTTCGCAATTCTATTTTAATACTTCGAACTCTAATCACTTGCAAAATTGATGTAACCTGGAAGTACCAGCCTGAATCGAGCATGTTCTTTGGCCGTAAGACCTACTTCCAACCCCTGGCGTAGGGTTAATACTAAAATTACCTAGTACTAAAGTTTAGCGAGGACAAAATTAGTTAGCCAATAGTTGGATCGAAATATTTTAGTTTTCCATCGAATCCGGTTCGTCGCGACAGCTGCCAAACGAGCGATCAATCGGAGTCTATCTTGAAGTTGGCGAGCGTTATTTATTAAAAACCCTAACCGTGATGACAGAGCCATCGTCCTCTTGCGTTCTATATAGAAATCACGCGGTGATAAATCTCGGTTGAACAATCACGTAAGTGTGGAGGTAGCGGTTTCTAAGTGTCTGGTCAGTCGAAGTAGCCGACGACACTTGAAAGCGGCAATTGCAGCATCGCGGGGACGAACGGCGATGGTAATTAATTTTTTGCGTGCGCCTCTCGGAAGCTTTGGAACCGCGGAATGACCACGAAATCGGCCTAATGGCCGACCATTTGTCATGGCACGTTGAGCGGAAGGCGGGCACCCTCGGGTGAACTCTGCGGGGCGAGACCCTCGCGCGTCCCCGCCGAAAGACGATAATTTGCACGCGACCCCGTCCACCTTCCTCTCTGTATACACGTCCGCGTAGCTGTACGACTTAATGGAAACACGAGTAGCGTCGTCGCCGAAACCAGACGTTCCCTCGAACCCGTCGACCGACACGGCCCTTTCAGCCACCCCCTCATGACTTAACCCCTTAAAACAGGCGCCACTTGAAACGGTTTTATCTGGAATCTAACGGTGATAGATGCGAGTGGCTGAGCTCAAACGTCGTCGTCGTCGTCGTAGTCGTCTTCGTTGTCGTTGATCGAGGTGGATCGAAGACGAAGTGGATGCTTGAGATTTGTTTGGTTTTGTCCTGCTTAGGTTAGCGTCGTGTAAAACATCGTTTCCGATGGTTCAGAGACACTTGAGACAGGTGGTAGTTTGTTTAATCGAAGCACAAAAATTAATATGTATTTGTACATAGCGAGAGTCAAATGTGAGTGTGTTTTGTTTTATGCGTTTCCTAAAATTCACAGAAAGCCACTAATGCAATCGAGTAAATAATATTTAACGAAAAGAGCGGCGCGAACGCTCGACTGAACGCTCTGACAATTCTCTGTGGCGTGTTTTCGCAATTTAATAGACAGTTAATTCGATTAAGTCGTGAACGCGTCTATCCAAAAGCGTTTGCCTAATTAAGGGAATTATACGTAATTGTGGTATCTCCATCGTCCGTGACGAACGTCTGTTTCGACGCAGCCCTCTGTCAAGGATCGAGTTGTCTCCCTCTCTCTCTCTCTCTCTCTGTCTGCGTTATTATAATTCATTATCCACCCTCCAATTACGTCGCCAGCGGTCGACAAACGTGTCTCGCGGGCATGTTCGCGTCGTCGATCGCGAAAACACGGAGTAACGCGAACACCCGAGGGTCTCGTTCCGCAAAACTCTGATACCAGTAACAAGTGGATGTGCTTCGGTCACTCGATAGCGTCAACTGAACTTGTGATACGACGCGTTAGAATTTTTCGCGAATTCTTTCGGAGTCGTGGTTGATGGAACGCTTCCGCGTTTATGCGACAATAATTAATTTTGTATAAAATTGTGAAAAATTTTTTAATTCAACCATTACCATCCTTTTCGCGAACGTTAATTCCCCTGTCACTGCGAATCCTTTGTACGACAAATTTCATTCTTTCAATGTGTCATGGTATACTCGTAATTCATAGATTTAATTAATCTGCGCGAGTCGGCAGCTATAATTTTCAACGCAATGCCCGACAGTCAAAGCTGTATTAGCGGCGGCTTAGCAAACGCGATTACGCTAACTTTTAATTGGATTTTAATTCGAATCTCATTTACACATCCGTGTGAAAGGTACGTGCGTGTGTATACAGAGCTGTCGCTTTGTATTCGCGAAATCCACTCCTGCGATTTCAATATCAGTCGCAGGATCGAACGTATTGCCACCTTAAGGCGCGATCGAACGACTCCCCCTCTCCTAAACAAATAAGACACCAGGTTCATCCCCCGTTTCATTACCCTCGTTTAACTGTAATTAGTTTTTACGATCGAATCGATACTCTTCCGTTCGCCGTTCCATTCGATTCGCTCGTTCGTTCGTTCGGCTCGAGTTCCATCTCACTTAATGGAAACAGGAGTTCCGTAAAAATTTGCCTGCCGGCTGTTTCCATGCGGTGAGTTAAATTTATTCCACGGAACGAGAAATTCTCGAGCTGTTGGATGGAGGAAAGCCAGAGCGGCTGTCTGCCTAATCAATAACTTAAGATACCTTGGCGGCAAACGAAGATAAGACAAGAAATAAATAACATTTAACGAAAATGAAACGATGCTGATTAAAAAATTAGTCGAGAAGACTTCGACCCACAAAAACGTTGGATCGGCATTGGCAATGCGATGTCTGTGCAACTAAAATCTAACACTTCTGACAGTGATTTCCGTTTTACCTGTCTTTCTACTTCAATTTTGTTACTCAAATTTCATTCATTCTAATTAATACTCTCCACCTTTAAATAGTATACATAAAAGTACAAACTGCGCGATACAATCTTCCAGAGCATCGAAGTAGTTGGAGAGCTGCGAACTAGTTGTCGACAATTTGCATCCCCTATCAGCCGAGCCGTCAACTTTCCATCCCTCCCCGGTATTTTGAAACGCGAGTCGGAACATCGCGGCTCGATGACAAGCCGCGACCAGGCTGAGACAGCGCTCAGTTCGAGTGAAACGAACAAACGAAAGCCCATTGGAAATGTTCGCCCGTGGGGGGGCGTGTGATTTAGCATGGTAAACGCAATAACCGGTTCCCAGTGACGCGTCGTCGCGAGTCGAACGCCGTCCTTTTCCCGGGCAGTCGCGCGTTAATTCGCGGCGAAACTATTATCATAGCAATTGCCGTTCTCCCGTGGACACGGGCGAACAGTCGGTAACAGGCACGGACAGAGAGACGCGGTGCTTTGGTCCGCGGCAGATGCATCCCGTGGAATGGCCAGGAGTAAGGCTGGGACTGTCTCGAGTTCGAACGATTCGACGAAATGGCTGCCGGCTACTCGTAACAATATCCGAAACAGGTTGCCTGCTACCTGTTCGCGTAGCTTAGCTTACCGCAGATTACCGGTAATCCCTCGGGTTCCGGTAACAGTTACACGTTTTCAACCGTGAGACGGGGGAGGAGTTGATTCGACCACGGTCTGTGCGCCGGCCCGCGGGCGGAACGAACTTCAATTCGCAGTGACGACGTCGTTGGGTCTCACCGCGGTGTCCGTAGGCCGCTGGGACAGGTTTGGGGATGAACTTACTCGCTTGATGCACACTAACGCCCGCTCGGATACCCCGTTCGCTGGTTATCTAGTTTCCCTCTGGAGATTACGCGCGATCTACGATTTATCGCGGTGCACACTCAATCTTTGCGAAGCGTGTAAAAATTGTGACAGCGGCCTGTTAGACCAAGGTCTTCGTTCTTCATCGCTAAGTTCAATCTGTAATGTAAACTCTTGTGCGAAACGCGAACAATTGCCGCGTCCCAATTATACGATCTATGCTTCGCCACTTGACGAGCAACAGACGTTTAATGGGGTTATTTCGTTTTGCTCGGTGCCCGTGTTGAATTACCAGTGGCGCGTTGTAAAGGAACGGCAGACGGGGGTGAATTGGCTACCAGCTGGATTAGAGACCGCCTACGGAAGTCTCGTATTTCCAGTTAATGGTAGATAAACTCGATCGAAATTCGCGGTGATATTTTTGCTCGACGTGAAACCTCGCTGCCCCCGCGAACGACAAGATTCGTATCTCCGTCCATCTCTTTAAATCCGATCGGTTTCCCTGTAAAATGCCACGGGTCCTGAGTCAGCGATGCGAGACGTGTGAAAACAGACGTGAAACGATTACGAATAAGCAGCCGTGGAACGAAGACAAAGAAACCACCTTGACGACTTCTGGGAATGTTAAGAAGCTTCTAATTGAATCAAACTGACAGAAAAATAGTCGTAGATGGGAAGTATTCCAATGCAGATACCAAAGCGAACGAGGGTAACCTCGGACACGATTCGATTCCAGAAACTTTGCCGTACATCCGTTAACAAGAAACATTTGCATGTAGACGTAACTTTACACGTTCCTAATAAAAGGAGAGATCGTTATTTCTTCAAGGTCCTCGCAAAAAAAAAGAAAATGTAATTCACTTAGCGACTGATCCTACCACTGTTCCATAAATCAGCACAAAAGGGGGAGGACACGGTGACGGAGGAAGAAAATGCGAAGTTATTTCAACTAACTTCATCAAAGCAGGTACTCGCGTCGTTTCGCAGCCGTCGCTGGATGTTGCATTCACGCTGCGCTCGTCAGCAGAGGTGCATCAATACCGGTTAGATAAATAGACGCAGATACGAAACAATGTGTCGCGTTGAATCTCGCGACCCGACATCCAGCACGCGGTGTCGTCGCTCGGTAAAGTTTACGGCGTGCAATATGCGCGTCGCGAACTTACATAAACCAGCACGTCCCCGGCAGAGATAGGTGCGAGGACACACGGCTACCAAAGACAGCACCAACCGCGGGACAATGAGCCGGTGACGAGTACCAATCGCTTCTAACAGCGGAGTATCTTTTATTAAAATAATAAAGGAATTTCATTAAAGGAGACGTCGTCGAAATGTCCCGGGTGGACGAGTACGCGGTACGAGGGTGGTCGCGCGGCGGAGGTCGATATTCCCAGGGGAAAAAGAACAGCGGGAAAGAAGAGATGCTCGAGCTGGGGAAAAAGAATATGACACGGTAACTGGTAGCGGGCAGGGAAACCCAGCCGCGAGTATCTTTTCACCCTCCCCCTCGTCGACCACCCCTTAGACCCGTCGCGTGCATTTTTCTCCTCGAGCACTCCCGCCAGCTTTCTTCCTCGTCTCACGATTACGCGTTTAATCCCGGTGACACGGATTAACGAGGATTCTTGACCGTTGTGCATCAATGCCCATTTTGTTCTATGGTAAATTAATGGATGTCGCGCCTCGAATTCCTTCCGGCCGGAGGCGGGGGTGCGTCGCGTCGCGTTAACGGCCGTTGTCGCTGCCCAGGTCGCCATCCGCCTCCTTTATCAAACGCGCGAACGTTCTCCGCGCTGGTCCTCCGAAGTGTCACGCGTTACGCTCTTTTTTTTTTTCCACGCACCTGCGCGGCGTGTGAAATATGAACGGACGGTCGAACAGGGGGCCGAATTAATTCGGCTGGTGACGGTAGTCTGGAAATGTCCGCGGGGTAGGTATATTCCAGCGGGTCGTGCTGGTAATTCCGCGGAGGAGCTGCCTTGTAACGTCGAGACGGGTAAAAAATGTAATTCCATATATTAATCTGCGAAACAGCGATCTAGAATTTTTTAATCTTTCGGTTTCGAGCAGGATGACGTTGGAAAAAGAAACCCAGACCGCGTTCTCCTTGCGATCGATGAAAATTAAAGTTTGCATACATGAATAAGAAACGTGCAACGTATTGGTAGTTTGAGATAGGACTGTTTTATGCTCGTTTTTTAGTGCTCGTAGAAACGAACGATTTTTATTATACTTTCACCGCGAAGTACTCGAAACTTGTCGATAAAATATTGCGATATTTGTAATTGATTGCAGAGGAGAGATTCGAACATATTATACTTCGTATCGACACTTTGCAAAGGAAAGGGGTTTTGTATTTTAATGATTCTCCTTTCAGAGAGGCCGAGGAATGCCTCTCCTCGATAGCTCCCGACCGTAACACTCGAGCAATTTATTCCAATGCTTCTACCCGCTTGTTTGCTGGCGACACCTTGGAAAGCAGTCAAAGGAGTTGATTATCTCGCTGATGAGTGAATATTCAAATCAGTGGATGCACACCTGCGTACGCCTTGATCACTTTTAATTCTCTCGCGCGCTGTGCGTGAACGATACCACTGATTAAAGGTGTTATTCGGATTGTGTTTGCCAGCATACTTTCCCACGTTAACATTACGCATGGTAATTCGACGACGTGATTTGATTGATGCTCATTTGTTGGCTCCCCGATGATGAGAGCTGCTACTGCGACAACTTGATGAACTTCGGGTGATATATTGGACGGGTTTACGTTCTAATTTAGAAAAATTTATGGGGCCACTGCGTCCACAAATATTCGATTTATGCGCGTACACAAAGGAGAAGATTTCTTATAACGAAATACAAGAAAACACGTGCGACGTTTCACATTCGCATTCACAATTTTTCCATCAACTTAAAACACTATTTTCGTGTTTGATTTTTCAATCGAAGCAACAGTGTATATTAAAAGAAGAAGGTTCGCCACGACGCGCCATTATGGTTCACGCCAACATAGTCGCGAGCAGTGAAAAGTACGCGCAGCGAGTTCCAAACTTTTCCAACAGCACCGACGATCCCGTCGTGACTTCCCTACGCCGGTTTTCACTTACACCTGGTAATCTTATCGTTAAACAAGGATTATAACGTCGTTTTCAGTGTCCCCGGTATTAGGCGGAAACTAGTCCAGTTTAAGGGGCTATTACACTAGTTTAACCAGCAGGTTCGCCTTCCGAGCGCGGCCCACTTTCATAAACCTGCCATACAGATATCAGCTACAAATTTTCGTTCAAGTGATACGAAAGAAATAACGAAAGAAGATGGAAAACATTGTATTAAACTTTCCCAGAAATACTTACGCCCTTCGAAACCAGTCTTCTTCTCCGCGTAAATCGAGATTCGAATAAGATAGGAATAATACGCAAAAATGAATCCTAATTAACAAATTCTTGTAACGTACTCTCTCTGAGCTTCGTTAAAAAAAATTAAATAACTTTCAACCTTCGACACCTATCGATACAACAGGTTTGTTAAAGGCAAAAAGGTAAACAAGTATCGGTTACAGGGCGAAGGGAAATATCGGTATTCGTTTTCCGTATAGCCGTAATAAATTCTATATATAGAAGCATACGCGATGGCGGAACAGATACGCTGGCATCGAAACCTTTAATTCTCGATTCATGAAAAAAAAAAGAAGAAAAAAATAGAAGAGAGAAAAAAACTACCAAAGCATTACTCACCTGACAACGAATAAACCACAATTTGCTCCGGCTGGCTACGGAACGCGGTGTTATTTTACTCGTGCGCGTGAAAGACGCCAGTTCACCAGTAGTTTATCGCCGTCAGGATGAATGGTCAAACGGTCGGCTCGCGCCGCCAGACGCGGAAACGTTTCAAGCGGCGAGTGTCGTTCCGTTCCGGATTAAGACGATGGAAATCGCGGATAGAGCGATTCACAGGAAGAAGCCGGGCGATGGGTTACGCGATCGTGCCACGGGAATCAGCCGCGCAGGAGGATGGCGGCGGGCATATAAAGTGGAGCCAACAGGCGTGGCGAACGCGTATCCCCGGCACAAAAGGATTTCGGTATACCTGTCTTCGGTCCAATCTGCGGGAACGTCAATAAAACGTTCGCTCCCCGTTCGCCGGGTACGTTCAGCGACGTCGCGAGATCCTTTGTCGAAGATGAGAAGACGTAAAATCACGAGATCGCTTCTAAGAAGCCGGCCAGGCGCGCTACGTTTCCCGTCTGGCCCAC
The DNA here is from genome assembly GCF_050948175.1 of Xylocopa sonorina. NCBI lineage: Eukaryota > Metazoa > Arthropoda > Insecta > Hymenoptera > Apidae > Xylocopa > Xylocopa sonorina. The sequence continues at coordinate 10,083,265 of NC_135196.1, read as the reverse complement.
TGTTTAGATTTTTATGGAGTTCCGCCGGATAATCTCCCAGCGAAACATCCCCTATCGTCGAGCAACGGCCCCGCATAAACTGGTAAACACCGATGGCCCTTTTTAAATTGGATTTCGATTCTTAAGCTGAAAGCGGGCCGCTCGCCGCGGGGATTATCCGGGCGCGTCCGCGCCTCCTGCTCCCACCTGATCGGGGGTAACGCGCGGTTTTATCGCCGCTCGCGAACAGAGAACCGGCGGGGCCGCGGTTAAATTATCCGGGAAAGAAATTGAAAAGTTGCTCGAACGCCGGCGGTCGTCCTTTCGAAAGTTGTACGTTCCTCGCGCAGTTAAACGCTGCTCGGAACGACCCGCCCGAACTGTGAAATAATGGAGCGAAAGAACGGGAGGAAAAGAACGATTCTTCTTTTAGTTAACCAGTCGATGATCGTGGATCTTATTTTCGCATTGCTCTCTCGATGCCAACTTACGATGAAATTCGTGTCGCGCACATCGGATTATACATCGACGCAGCAAATAATCGTTCGTATTCGTTATTGTATCTATCAAAATCAGTAACTCTAAGCGCATCCTTCGAACGCGACTCTGAATTAGTAAAATAAATTCGTTAACTCCAGATATACAGTGCTAGAGAAATCCTGAAACCATCTATCGAGAGATATATCGAAATGAAAGAAATGTACGCGGGCGAAGGAGAAAAAGGCACGGTCGAGCGAGTAATAACGAACGGGGTGTCCTCGTAAGCGACACGAGAGCTGAAGGATCGCCGCGATATCACCGTAATCCTCGCTCAGGTTCTCCAGGGGATTGTGACAGTCGCGTTAGTTAACGCTGGTAGCCGTTCGCCAGGTATCCGCTATCCGATCTTAGCTTAGCGGAGACTCGTGGGACGGACGGGCGTCGCGGGCTGGCCAACGGCGTGACGAATCGCACGGGCCGGATAGCACGACCCAATTTTCCAATGTCATAATCCAACGTCAGATAATCCATCGGCGGGGACGTCGACGATCGAGCAGGACAGTTCTTTCCGGCGATCGGCTCGCGCGCGCTCCACTTTCAACGCTTTTCGCTGGACGCGCAGGACACGCTGCAAAGGCGACTTTGATTTACCTCCTCATCGAGATTTATCCGTTCGTTCCGCTTAATGAGAGCGGAGAGCTTCGAAGGCGTTGAGGGAATTCATCCAACGGCCGTGAACAGCCGCGAAATTGGATGAGTATGAAGAACATTGTTCGATGATGATCTAACCAGCGCGCGAAGAGAGTGTAAAAACGTTAAGATGCTCGATTATCAGCTTTTTTCTGACGTTTTTACGGAATTCAATTTTCATACCTTTGGTCATGCTTGTGTTTTCTGTTTTACGTTTCACAATTTAATATTTAAGACAGTAACGTTTTCGTAGGCTCGTAAGATTTGGTAGTACTCGAGCACCGCGTCTCGGACATTCCTTCGCTCGAGGGAATACGATACAATTTTCAGTCGTGATACAGCTATTTACGCAACCGCATACCGTTGCAATGAACCGTAGTATTACGGGATACCGTAGTTCCTTTTTCAGTCTCTTTTGTGCACGTACATGTGCTCCTGCGTGTATTCGAGGCGTTTCAAATGTCAACTGCCTGGGAATTATGACATCAAAGCATTATGGTATCTAGTATAATAGCAACGTTAGTAACATGCAGCAGAAATCGATTCCATCGTCGGAATACTGAAAAACACTTAATCTAATAAACGAAACGAAACGATCGTTCGCGTGCCTGTCCCACGTAGACGTGAAAATTATGAATTCGTGCATCCCTTAAATCTGGCGAACATGCTGATCGACTTAGAAAATTATATCGTAGCGGCATACTTTCATGGCGTGGGTACATAAACGAAAATTGCTGATTCTGAAGTGTGAACAGCCTGGGAGCGACAATTTTTTAGGGCGATACCTGTCCGTGATGTTTGCAGAGCAAGAATCGCAGCGTTGTGTCGGTGTAACTGACGCGTCTGAGTACGTCCGCTTTCGTTTACGTTCGTGTATATAGGGGATGAATCTTCTTAAGCGTGAACAGTGCTTGATGAAAGGGAGAGTTTCGCTGTGGCGGCGGTTCGCAGAGCGTCTGGAAGGAAGATTTTTCCGCGCGAACTACAAACGTTTCAAACGTTGCCTCTAATTACGCTCGCAACGATCGTTTTGTTAATGCGTACGCGTTTAATGAAGCGTGTTAAATCGTGCGTGGTACACATTAAGGTTTCCAGTGATTCAACGAACGGAGTGGATACGTTACACGTCGAGAAAGTTTATATGTATTTTGCACCAACGCAGCTTCCCAATCTACTTGTAAAAACATCGAAGCTATTATACCGTGTATCGATTACTTGTTGAAAGTTATGCTCAGCTCGTGAATGATCGTATCCCTCGAACGATATTAATTTTGACGTGATGGTATCTTAGATACTTTTTAAATCGAGAACTCGTTGAACTTGATAAGGAAAGGAATAATGTTCAGAAGAAACGCGAGTGAATTTCCAATTATCCGATACGAGGTGAACGAATTTACCTAGGTGCACTTGTCAATTATCGCTAACGGCAATTATTTTAATTATCGCCTATAAAAATGATGCAATATCGTAGCGTCAACCAAAAATATACCGACTGGAACGTAGATATTCGTGATTCAGCACGAACCTGGCTATTATAAGAAACAGCGAGACACTCATTAGGAATTGAGTAACGAAAGAAAATGGAATTACACGCATCCTGTTTAAAGCGAAACATTTAAAACGGCTCCCGAGAAATCGGATGAAATTATAAGTCCCTACAGTCGGACGTCTGAATGGATTTCTCCGTATTACACGCGATCGCGGAACTCGTGTTAATTATTTGCCGTTGGGAGTTGTCGGAAGGACAGGAAACGTTAGTACGATGAACAGGGACGACAAAAACAGGCGAACGTCGGGAATAAGCAAACAGCGAGAGGGTGAGAGAAAGAGGGAGAGAGAGAGAGAGAGAGAGAAGGGAAGGGAACGAGTTGGAGGGTAAATTATACGCCGAAGCTTATTAAAGGTCGGCGTTATTAGCTTTTTATCGGCCCCGAAGTTATCCCTGGACCAGTTCAGGGAGCACGTTAACGAGTTACTTGCGATTACTGCTGGACCTCGGGAATAGCATAAACGAGCGATATACCATGGCAAGAAAAAGAAGAGCCGAGCGTGCTCGCCGAGGAAGCGACGCGACTCGACGTCCCGTTTCTCCGTTTCGCCCGTTTCTTTCCCGTCTTTTCTTCGATTTATTCCTACGAGAAAGCATGTAGCACTTAATCAGTGAAAAATTCCTTGCGTTCACCGGCATTCGATAATTGCCAGCGCGGCGGACGTGATTTATTTAAACGGCGATAATATGTACATACATCTGCCCGGGAACGGCGCGAATCGACCACTCCGATCGGTGTTGGACATTCCTTTCAACGCATGTGCAGTGCCACCAGCGGTGGTCAGAAATGGGAGAGTTGAATCTAGGTTTTTTTTAGGCGTTTCGGTTCTTTTCATGCAGCTCGATCGGAGGAGGCGTTTTGTGGAATCTAAAGATATGGAGGATGTAATACTCGAGTTCACAGTTAAATGGGAATCGAACAGGTTTGTACGGGACGCGGGTAGTTCGTAGTATATTTCAATGGAACTCGAAATTAGATAGCATCCCGGTTTCCCTCGCGATTTGAAAAACAAGAATTCTTCGTGCTAATAAAGAAGGTTGGCGAAGAACTGTTAATCCGGCGGTGTGAAACGTAAATTCAAAATTTCTGTATACTCGCGTGGTCGTAGGTGCGTATTTGTTGCTGAACGGGGGTGAGAGGGTTCTTAAGTGTGGTCAGTGCGTGGCGAGAGCGGAGTTTAGTGAATGCAACGAGCGAGCCGTAGCATCTCGTAGAAGCTTTTACAGAAAATAACAAGTAAAGCGAGTGTTTAGAGAGCTTTAGAGCAAATGTTGAGAGAGTGTTATTCAAGAGAGTTTAACGACCGAAACTGTACTTATGTCGTTAACACCGTGTTGCTGAAAAAACTTTCAGCGATCGTACGTACCGCTGTTTACGTAAAACATGTTGAAACTAACGCCACGCAAGGAAAACGGGAAAACTGTTAATAGCTGTTACGGGGGGGTCCAGTAGTAAAAAATACGACATTTTCAATCACGTGGAAACCCTTTGATGGTACGAGAACCGGTTTCGATGAAATGCATCGAGCTGTACAAAAATCGATACCTTTGAAATTTATTACCCATGTATCGAGCTAATAATTCGTATTCCTCTATTGGACGGTCGCGCGTGTGACAATACCACTGTGCAAATATTCCTCGATAAACAAGAAGAAATATTAGGTACATCGTTAATAAAATTTACCTTCTGTTTCGAAGGTAAATAGATCGGCCAAGGGGTGGAGGAAACGGGAACACGATAACCAATGAACGAGTACACGTCGTCATTTATACAGTTTCACGCTGTATTATATCGTCGAGTAATTATACTAAAAATTGAGTAAGCATTTTAGGGGTTGGTTTTACTAGTTCCACTCTTTTTTAGAATTTTTTACTTTTAAAATCGAAGGAACGAAGTGTTCGTTCTTTCGATAAATAATTTCATGCAAACAGACGTTCTGTTTACTAATTTCCAATGAAAATAGACTGAAATATCTTTAAACGCTGGTCCTCTAAGGCTACTCCTCGGAACCAGTTCTCCGCAACGTGTACCCTCCATCCTTGAAAAGAGTTGTGTCCCCACATTACACACTCAGACCCGCCACTTACCGCGCATTTCTAAACTCTTTACTTTCCAAACACGGGAGTCACATTTTCCTTGTAAAAATTGTGTTATTCCTGGGGCAATGTTTCCCGAGTCATCCAACGCGACGACCGCGCGTTACACGGTGCTTTCATTAATAACAACAAGGGTATTTTTTCACCTGTTACAAGTAGACTCTGTCGTACGAGTTTACGTTACGCATAACTATTAATTTCGTCGCGCGAGTAAAGTATCACGGGGATACGGAAGAATTTTTCATCGTTTGCCCTCGTGTCTACGCTAATGCTCCACTCTCGAGATAATTTATCAGGAAGAACGTAACGAGCACGGTCGTACATTACCGCATCAATTCCAGGTAATACATTTTCCAGGTGCTTATAACCACGCCTTACAAATCAACGTCCGTTTGTTTCCTCTCGCATACTTAGTTTCTCGTTCGTGCAAGCGATAGCAATTATACCTGCCCATATTTCATGCCGAATATCAATGAATTCTAGCGTAGCGAGATGTCAATTCGAATGATCGCGAAACGATGAGAGAATTCGAGCTTAAGTATTCTTCGACAAACGAAAAACAGATTTTCGTATTTCCCACGGTCAACATCGCACAGTCCGTAATCTCAGGATTTTGCAGGATTACCATTGTATTATTCAACGTTCTTCACCATCGAATTAATTGGTACCATATTACGAGAGCCATAACAAAGTACCATTAGCGCCAGATCCACCGTGCAAAAACGAATTCTCGTCTTCTGTTTAACCACTCATTCGTTTCGACGCGTAATTCAGTGTTTCGTGTAAATACTTCCCAAGCTTTCCGGTTATTCGATAACAAAAACCGTCGCTTCGGTTCGCCGCAACAAACTCGATGCAGCGAGTTTATTTACGGACACCTGCACGTTCAGTTCGTGTTCAGATTTTGCCCGTCGGCCACATCCACCCGTTGCGCATCCGGCTACTCCGCGGACATGGCGCTCACGCGCATCTGTGATAAACAGGAGGGAAGGAGAGGGTCACAAAGGGTGGATGGAGGAAAGGGTCACAAAGGATGGGTGGAGGAGAGGGTCACAAAGGATTGGAGGAGGAGAGGGTCACAAAAGGTGGGAGGGGGGAGGTTCACAAAGGGTGGGAGGAGGGGAGGGTCACAAAGGGTGGGAGAAGGAGAGGGTGATAAACAGTGGGAGAAGGAGAGGGTAATAAACGGTGGGAGGAAGAGATGGTGATAAAGGGTGGGTTACACCATCAGTTAACCGTGAAATAATCTGTTTTAAAAGGATGACGAGTACCGATTCTCTAGGGATTGTAGAAAAAAGTGCAGTTCGGTGAAAGAGTGTGTGTGTGTGAAAGAGAGAGAGAGAGGGGCGAGAGAGGGAGACAGGTTATTTTGCAGCCAGAGAGAGAAAGATCCCTCGTGAATATTGTACAATATAAAGTGGCGGAGGAGCCATGCGGTCGCTTGAAAAATGCAGCGTATCTGTCAATAACCGCGCGACCCAGGCGAATTTTACGGCGGCGGGCTGTTCTAAATTGAAATTCATTGAAAAATTATTAGCCAGCGAGACACGCGGCTTGAAGCGAACCGGATGGCCGCCTTTTCGATCGGTTAAAGTATCAGTTCGACCAGTGAAATCATTGCATTACCTGGATTCTGCTTTCTCATTTTCCTTCTCTTCGAATCGTATCGAAGCAGTTCTACCTTTTCGCGAACATTGTTGCAAAAAATTCAGTAGCTCGAAGGGGATGGCTACATTTTTAGAACGGTATTTTTTCCAACGATGCATGTACATTTGATGCAACTGCGTTTCGTATGCAGCGTGACGTTTCGTGTAATGCCTCATTTACGAGGGACGACGAGAGGATTTGTTAAACGTATATACGAAAGGACATAAATCCACATCGTAAAAACCGATGTACTCATAAAAGATATTACGGTGTTCTCCAAAAGAAAAAAAGTTTAGAAAATCTGCAAATGCAACTTCTCTGTGTACGTAATTGCAACCAAAATGGTGATAGACGCGAACCACTCCGTTCGTCTTGACAGCGAGTGGATACGAAAACAATTCGACGGAAATTTTACGAGGAGAAGACGGGTACGCTCTTCCCCTGTGTATGCACTGCGACTGGTTGACCGGGAACGGTCGCGATCAAGAGGAATAACAACGGGGAAGTAGATGCCGGCGTAGACGTCGTTCGGTTTATGGCGCAAACATCGGCTGGCCTCCGAGTGTATTTCGCCGGGAGATACCCTCCGTACGATCGATCTTTCCTCGCCGAATAAACATCGACCGATTGATATAAAACCGTCCAGGGTCCGGGTATGTTCACCTGTGAAAATATTTCCGCTTCCACCGCGGTACCACCGAGTGTTTGCAAATAGGTCGTAATTGCTGAAACGTGTTCGCGTCTGGTACACCCGGCCCTCAGCTGTCCTCCTGTTGACTGTGATTCTTTGCAGGTCTGAGAGTCGTGGAAAATAAGTTTAGCGACGATTCGCGGTTGCGTACCGTCTTCAGCGCGGACGACGCGGACTTGTGTGTAAAGGGGTTGCAAGGGGTGGCGTGTACGCTGCGCGCGTTCCTCTCGTGTAGGATAGTTGGAGGGAAAATTGCGAGTTTCCGCTTTCGAGAGTGTCTCTGGGTTACGAGTGTCCATCTGACGTCTTTGAGATGCTCGAAGTTTGTGAAATTTGAAAGAGGGAGGGAAGAGAGAGGATGGGTCGAGAGAGGAACCAGGTTAGCTTCTAAAAATATTTTGTCTCGTGAACTGTTAATTGTTTAGATGCTCGTTCGAATCCGTGGTTAGCACATACATTCGCCTGAGAAAACGTGCAGCTTTATGTATAATAAAACAAATAATTACAGTTTGAAGAAAAACTAGAGAGCACTTATTGGATTTACGAGAGGAAAACGAGGTTATACGTTCTGTAATATAAGGGGATAAACTTTGTTAACACTCGGCTGTGTTCCCTGCAATTTTCTTCTACCTGTAACGCAACAGTAAACGTAACCGTGCTACGTAACAGTTTATACTCCACGAAGTCTGTGCATATACTGCATTCTAGGGTTCAGATAAGAATTATAATAATTTATGGATCGCTTATAACAGTTCGCGTAATGCACTTCTTATTCAATTTTTTCTTATTTATTTTAAACGAGAAATTATAGGACTTTTGTATGTTGCATAAGCTACACACGTAGGTAGATGTAATGCAACTTCGTTTACTATTTCAATATCTTCCTATAGTTCGTCAGTTTCCAGCATGAGACTATAAGTTACTTACGTACCAATTACCTAAACTTTTAATCGGTTCCTGCTAATTATTCCATTATACATTAAAATTGAATTTTAAGTATAGTATCAGATGGTCCCACTAAAAGCCGTAAAATGATACGAAAAGATGGTCGCAGCAAATTCGCTGTCTTTTTAATATTTTACCTATCAATTACGATCCCTTTTTATTTGATGCTTGTTTTTAGTTTGAGATGGTACTAAAAATTACACAAAAATTAATTGTGAAACATTTCGTCTGGTTTATCTATTAAATATCAGTCTTTCTGACGTGCAGACGATAATATTTTTTTAGTAAAATGTAATTTAAACGAGAAATCAATAAAAGATATGTTTTCCAATTTTATGAAATTCAGAAGTATGTTAAAATAAGATTAAAAATGTTCTATATTCTATTATTTAGTTTGTTACCTCGCTGCGATAATATAACGAAATTACATTTGGATAATCAAATGAATAATTCGTTCCACGTGCAAAATATCGTGATTTATTGACCAATACAACGCCAGATGTAATAAAACAATATTTCATGTTACAATCTAATATTTATTACGACAAACCGCGTATGTAAATTTAACCAGTATCTAAATGGAATCAAGAATAGCGCAGATTAGCGGTATCCATTAATCTGTTCACTTGTTATCTGGCAAGATTTCTCGGTGCGTCGAATTGCTAGCATTTATGAAATAGGTCGAACAAATTATAAGAATGATAATCGTCGTTCGAAGACTGCAAAAAACGGATTGCCTTTGATGACAGAGATAACATTGAGCCTCGCTTTATCTATACTCGATCGGATCCTCCAGCTTCTTACTCTTCGACTTATTCGCATTGCGATCTCCAGCGTGCTCACCTCATTCTTTGGATGGAATTTCATTAACTCTCTTCTCACGATTATTTGTGATTCTTACTCCAAGAGTGACGACTCGTGGACAACGTCACTACTTTGATATTTAAACCGTAAATATGTAAATTCACTCGCTTGCGAGAAAGTTTCTTCGAAATTCCTTATTTCCCACTGTAGCGACGGAATAATGCCTGTTTGAAGAAACTTAATCCGAGGAACTGTTTCATTGCGTTGCGCATTTAATCATGGGCTCCCATAAATTTACGAATCGCGCATTTATAGCACTGGCATAAGGAGGGCAATGCTCAAAGAATGATTAATTTTACACATCTGCATTGTAATCTTCTACCTGCAATGCAGATGATGGAGAGATTAGTCTCACGGTGTTCCACTTTTTTCTAATATTAAAACGACAATATCCATTTTGTCCCTGAAAATAAAATTTTCACGAGTTTAATCAATATCCGTTCGACGTACTTCTAAAAGTGGTTTACATCAATTTCCAACAAAGTTCAAAGAACGTTCCAGCTTTATACATATAGAGGAGCAAAAATTGTTAAATCTGTTCATTTCTAAATCGATACCAGACTAATTTTTTATTCATACATAGATGACACGGGGCATGTTTAAATTTACACAACAACTATTGTGCTTCAGCGGGTGACGTGTTTTTATGAAGAAACACGTTTTTAGGAAGAAACAGAACAGTGTATTCTGCTTAAAATTGGTCTCTCAACCTGAATTATTTCACCGCCCACTTTTTCTTCATTCTCGTACGATAAAAATATAAGGAGCTTTCTGAGAGTTAAAACTAATTCGCATCAAAGATCTCCTAAGAAAATTCCCACCAATCGTGGTCAACTAGCGTGCTGTACCTTTGCGCGATCTTTGGACAAAAATATACATCAATACTAAAAATATTCGACATCGCGAAACGAAAGCATCTCGAATGTACACTGGTATCTACTTGGATCAGAACACCCTTAACGCGGACAGGCGCCTAGGGCATAGCAACCACCCTAGTACACAACTACAGCTGAAAATCGCGAATCGTACCCCATAAAGTTAATTTCTTGGCCGCTAGAGGTCTACGGTAATGAACTCTTTCTCGCAAGCGACAGTTGACACGACAGTATTAATAAGGCGGGCCGTCAATCAATGAATTCGTCGATGCGAAATCGCAACAGCGAAGAACATCGACCCCCAATTCTTGGGTATACGCGTCTTGGACGCAGCTTCACTTCGGTGTAAGCCAATTGATGACGATGTCCCTTCCTGCCCGGACATCATTGCGACCCTGCCCCAACCGTGCCCTGCCCCAACCCCTGAACCCTCCAGCCCTGATCTTGCGACCCCTGCGCTGCGAGCCTTGGCCAGGCTAACCCAACCAAGCGACCCCTTCCCTTGCGACCCCACCCCAAAAAGTAATCAAATCTCCGAAAAAGGAGAAACCCCTACCCCCACAAGAAACCAACACTCCTGAAAAGGAGAGGATCCCCACCCCCACAAGAAATCAACACTCCTAGAAAGGAGAAACCCCCACCCCACAAGAAACCAACACTCCTGAGAAGGAGAATCCCCCATCCCCACAAAAAACCAACACTCCTAGGAAGGAGAAGCCTCCCAACCCCATAAGAAATCAGCATCTTTTTAAAAGGAGGACCCCACCCCCACAAGGAACCACCAACACTTCTAGAAAGGAGACCCCAACCTCCATAAGAAAGCAGCATTTTCTCAAAAGATGAACTCCCACCCTCACGAAAAGGCAAAATCCCTCAGAAGACGAAGTGCACCCAAAAATGTAAAGTCAGCGGTGGATATTTTGCAGTGGACGTTGCAATATTAACGGAGCTTGGATTTCTATTTTGTTTACTATCGTTCTTTCTAGATGGTCTGATCAATCCAATCGCACTGCTAATCGCGCTGATTCCGACTTGATGGCGCGTCGAAGTTCTGCAGCTAAATAGAAATGTGGTCGAACGATCGGCATAAAGTGGAGCATCACGTAGACGTCATATTTTTAACTCCACGGTATTATCGTGTTTGTTATGGTAAAGTGAAGGAGGTGCCACGCTAAGCCATCCTGTTTCATGAAAGATCATAAACTGACGCACGCTTCAATATGGCCCTCGTCAGGTCATAGGAGTACGACGTACGTTGACCCAAATCCCCACGATTTTATAATAACGACATAAAGCGAAATGGCTTACCGTTATTCTGACGCTTGCTTGAATTCATCTGAACAAACGCCGTCGAATTTTGCATTAAAAAATATAGCGTTCTATTAAAAAAAAAAAAAAAATAAAATGAACTTTTGAATCTTCCTCAAAATAACTTTCGTAAAAACATATTTTTTTTATAAGTCCAATTTTTACGAGATAGTCTCATCGTATGTAGCTAGAGCAGGCATTCTGCATATATATAGCAACAGCACGAGAATAGCACCAAGGGTGGTTCTTGCATACCGATCGGCAGCGTTCGTTTCGTTTTCGAGCTGTAATTACTCACTTCGTCGGTATTCGACGTGCAACGCTCGAGCTTTGTTCATTCTCTCGTGTCGAGCAGCTCGATAAGATCTCCAGCATTTTTTCTCCCTACTTCTCTCCCTTTTCCCTGGTTTTTGTAATTAGCCCAGGAGACCACCTCCGCTGGAGGTGGCTAATAATAGGCACGCGTCGGTGTAAGTCAACCGCGTTTAGATCGATATCATTCCTTGTGGGTCAATGGGGCGCCTCTACCACCGCGCGAATCGATTGTGTGCATATGAGCCTCTAATAGGGATCAATATACCTTTCCGCGATACATCCACGGTTTCTCATTTGCGTCCCGTTAATATCAATAGCGTCTCAGGGGACGAGGGTTCGTTTAATAATTTAACCAGCTCCATAAACGTGTCTTCTTACTTATTCACAAATCTATCCGTAAAGTAATTAAATAACAAATACAATTTCGTTTCTCGAAAGTCTCGCACGTTTCGTAACGAAACAAAAATTGCACCTCGCGCGGAGAAAATTACCTGTAAGAACCAGCGGGACGCGCGTCAAAATACCACAGGCGACGGCAGCAAACCTGCCACCCCCGTAGAACCAAACGTATCGCACCGCCTGGTTCCTGGTCGCACGTTTCACACCACCACGTTCCCCCTGTCGTACGTTTCACGAGCACGACCGGTTAAATGCAGACGCCTCGTCAGATGTCGCGTGCAATTTCAACGGTACCCAGGCGCGAGGACCTGAAGCTCGTTAACCGTGGCGCGACGAGACGAATTAAAAATGGAATCGGTTATAACTCGAACGCAACTAATTATCCCGACGCTGGACTTAATCTCATTGCCGGAGGAGAGCCGCCTGGTCTGCCGCGAGACGGTCAGAAATATAAAACTCGTTACTCGTCGGAGAACGATGGTTCTACGGTTTCATTGTAGGCTCCCTTTTGACTCCCTCCTCGTCTCAGCGTGGTCGAGAAAATGGCGCAGCAGCTGCGGGATGTATCTGAACGGCGTATCGCGATCAAGAGTTGAAAGTCGCGGGATGTGGAGAAATAGGGACGCGAATCAGAGTCTGGATAAGAGACACGTCTGTCTGGTGTATATATATGTATATATATATAGATATATACCTTTGTGGGTACCCACGATACGTATCGGGGACGTCAGTCGCGGGTTCTCGCAGCGGGCGGTTTTCCCTCGAGCGTTGCGCGGCGAAGAAAAGCACTGCGATAGATTTTAATCGGTTCGCTGCGGCTTCTCCAGCTAGGATTAATATTCGCCTGCGAATCGATCCAATTTGTATAGCCAGCTCGTGTTGCTCGTAGACAGTGATCGTGCATGGTGGTTCTGCGTTGTATTAAGTTTCTATGACTGCTTGAGGCGGCAAATGTATAGGAACCGTCGTTCAGATCTCTTAGCTGGAGACGAATTACTTTCACCATTAAATGAGCAGTTAGATGATTCACAAATTTCATTGCTTCTTGTACGCTTCGCGATTTCTTTCTATGCCCTATTAAGAAGTGATTATTCAAATATCACGTGGATGCTTTACGCAGAGTACGAATAAACAAATGAAGGAGAATGAAAATTCTCCTGGCAAAAGTTCACCGTCTCCGAAAGATCACGGTTGAACGAGTCGAGATTTCTATTCAACTATTCCCATTCAACTATGTCACGGTTAGCGAGAATCACGATCGCAGAATGCGGCAGGTAAATTGAGAGCAACCCTTAAGCGGGGAAGCGCCACGCGAGGCGCGGCAGGTATCAATGCAAACTTGTTTTGCAGGTAGCTGGCTGCGTGATGAATATACAAACGAGCCGGTTGTTTCGCGAAAACCACGGCTTCCGTTAAATTTGATCGTTAATCTCGAAGCCTCGGGTGTCCTCGAGCCGGGGCATTCGTGCCGGGGGGTCGTTGCCATCTTTTCACCGGGAACGGCGTTGTTCGCCGTCGCTCATTGTCACTCGGGCGGCAACAACCTCTCGCGAAAGAGGTCGAAGAAAAAAGGAGGAGTCGCGGATTGTTAATAAACGCGGCGGGTGGCTGCTGCGACCCTCGACGAGGCAGCCGCCGGCCGGCGAGTCGTCGCTGCGATTTGCGTTTCACGTCCGCTACACGGCTCCCTCGCAACCCTCCGCAATTCCGTTTGTCTATTAACGAACGGCCGCACTAGTCGCTAATTAATAGCGGATCTGTGTGAACACGCATCGCACGAGTTCTGATCCAAGGAGCTGGTTCGTTGAAATTTTAAACACGACTACTGTGCACCACCCGCCTAATTAGAGCCTTGCCTATCATCGTGTTTGCCGTATGGAACGAAACCGATACTTGTCGGGTAATATCGTTCATCTGCTGCAATAACAACGTGACACGAAGCTTTCGTTGCGTTCGAGTTGCTTCGCGTGAAAGAAAAAGCAACATCGTTACACTTTCGATTCGATTCCGGGTACTTTTTAACATAATTCTTAAATAATTCGACCGATACACATATCTATATTAAATAGACATGATAATCTACATTCAGGTTAAAGTGTTCTAAACAAGGGCGAGGGGAGACGGAAAATTTGAAATTCGTCTCGCCCGCCTGGGTCCCGTCGAAGTGTAAACACGATGAAACTGTCATTTGGGTTTTGCTAAGCGGATTTATCGCGCGAGGCGGCTGACCGAACCGGCACGAAAACGAAAAGTTCGCGTGTCGCCGGTGGGTCAAGCCCGTTGGCAGCGAGCTCGAGGCAACGTATATTAAGCCGAAGCTGGAAGTTCGAGAGCAGTCTGTTCCTGCGCGGCCCTCGCCACTCCTGGCCTGGTCAGGCGGGAAACGCCGCGGCGGGGTCAAAAGTTCATGGAACTTGAGCGTTTTCGACTTTGGAAAGTTTCGCCAGACCTACCCTTCCCTCCTCCCGTCGTTCATCCGGAAACGATTACAGCGGCCAGGATTATTGCTAGCTCTGTTTGCAGCTCTCTCGCGACATTTGCAGCGATTCGAAGGATCAAGCGAGTTGATTAAGGGATGAAACTGTCTTAGTCCGCGTGGCTCCCTCCGGCAATTATCCCCGCCGGGATTCCTAAGTATTTGCCGATCGGTTTTATCGTGTACTTTGTTCAGCTTCTTTGGTAAGAGGATTGATACAACCAGTGCCGCAGTGTATTTGGTTTTTATGCGAAATTTCAGAAATCCTTACTTGGTGGAAAGGGTTGCGAGTTGTTCAGAATATCTCGATACATTAATCGTATCCCATTATTTCGCGTTGCATTGTATTAAGTAGGGAATTTTGTTTGGAATTATACAGCGAGACATTGTTATTTTCAGCGTTTTCAGGTATACGTGAAATTAGTACGTCTACGTGTTCGTAACAACGATAATTTTATTCGTTAGCGTGCAGTAATTGTGAGTGTGTTACTGTATGTATGATTAAATAGATTTAATTGATTGTAACCAAATCGGAAACCATAGAACAATAATTAATCTGTATATTTTACTTCATTGGCTCGACAACTGTAACATTTTGGGTAACACGGAATTTAGTTCGACCTTTGAATTTAATTAAGCAAGGTATATCGCAACGCTCGTCATAATTTGTTCATCGTTTCGTTTATAACAGCAGACTTGAGAAATCGCTGTTATAAATAAAAAGTAGTAGTCGAAAATATTTTATACGTAGCCGTATATGCTTTCAAAGTATCCTTGTTCTATTATTTTCTTAGTTCCTGGTAATCTAGGGAATGTACAAGTTCGAAACACCCCAGAGTACTGATACCTGGTCTCCTATCACAACTGTGATCAGATCAGCTTGCGAACTCAAAGTTTGCCAACTTTAGATCGCAATCGCGAGTTCTTGTACTTCCCGGAGCACGCATGTTGGTACTCGCGTAAATCGTTTCTTCGCCAAGAAAATAGAGACGGAAGACGACGGAGTTGCTCGAGAGCAAATGAAAAATTGGTTTGCTCGAGGTACGAAACGACGTTTCGAATAAATACGATTGCGCGAGTAATCGCGATAGCGCGTCGCCAGAGAACGTTGATAGAGTTATATCACGGAACAAACATGATAATAAAAGCAGGACTCGTCATTGTTCCCGTTTCTGCATGAAAGGGGGGGAAAGGACTCGATAAATATTGGAATCAACTGATACGAACGAGACGCGGTACAGATATTTCTTTCGCTAATCTGCTGGTTTACGCGCGTACACACGGGTGGTAGTGAATTATGTAAAGTCTAGAAGCCGCGTGTGTGACTCAGACGTACCGATTCGAATGTCCCGATATTCCTGGGAGGATAAAAGCGGCTGGTATGTAAGATAACAGCGGCCAAAGTACCAGCAATAATACATTACGGTAACATTGGCATTAAGTCTGAAATAATAGCAGGCAATCCTCGAGTACAACGCGTACACCGCCATACTTATCCCTATATAACTACTTAACGCTCTGGAAGAGTAGGTATTAAACGTTTGAATACAACCAGCTTTCGCAATACCGGGCTCGAAGGGAGCTTCCGTATAACAGAACCAGACGAATTTTATTTTTAGTTAGCTCTTTTTTTCTCTTACGTGATTTATGTCTGTTTAATAATAGGGAGACTCGAAGCAGGAAGTACGATACGGCTGTATAGACGAGTGCACGGTCGAGCGTGATATAAATGACGTGATATATTGTAACTATGGATTACTTTTAAAATATGAGACATTTTAAGATATGATTAAATGTACGATTTCAAGCGGAGGATCGATCTCCTTTTAATTCTCGAATTTATCAATTGGAATTAGGTCGTCTGTTCTGACGTTAGTCACATTCAATATTAGCACACTTTTTTAATAATACTATACCGACGTTTGGTGATGTAGAGGGTAGTAAATATTACTTAGTCTAGTTCGACGAGATTGTCCAAGATTGCTTTCGATATCGCGACAAATATTTACTTGGTGCTCTCTATTTCGTGGCAATCCGAGTAATTGCACGTACACCCTTTAAAGTCTCTTACAGTTATCGCTCGAACCTTTCAGCGTACCTAAAAATTAATTAAGACATCGGTTTATATTTGATGTGACATATTAATGAACCAGTAGCACGGAGAACGTAAGGAAGAGTATCGAATTGGAAACGAAACGAGCCTTCTCACCCTGGACGTCCACGCGCTCTAATAAACATAAACTAAATGCATCCTTCGGAGGAGTAGTTAATAAATAATTGGATTACCCGAGACTCGGTGGCCGAGGCTTTAATATAGGGGGCCACCCGGCACGATACTTGATAGTAATTTCCCTCGCTAACACTCGAGCGAAATCGTTGTGTGCCTCGTGTTAAAAGGGTGCGCGTTGGTTATAAAGTGTATTGCACCAAGCCAACCTAATAGGTAATTACTACACAACGCGGACGCGCCACTGCAACGCACACACCCTCGTTCTTACCTGGTCTCCAAACGCTTTCGCGTCCATCCGTGTACACGGCTGCGCCTCTGACCTTTGACCATTTAGGTTAGTTAATTCACCGGGAAACGAACGCCCGTCGATTATCTTTGATTCAAGATTAATACGGATCGTGGGACGTGCCGGTGGATAAACTTCTCGCGTGGTCTACGGTCAATGTGAGATTAGAGGTGCCGCTACCTGGTTTTAAAATGTCATTCGGTGCTATCTCAGGAATTTTTGAAAAATTTCAATGTCTCTGTTGGTATTTAATATTTTTATGCAAACTAAAGATATATTGTAAATGAACGCACATTTGTTGAAATTGTAACAAGTACTTGAATACGCTTCGCACTTGCACGGGCGTATTTCTTTCGAGGCCCGCGATGCGAAAAGTCTAGCGCATTTTTCACAGAGCGGGAGTCATCTCTCTTTTTCGCTCCAGCATCCGAGATTTTTCACGCCGCTGTCTAGCTGAAATAAAATATTTGCCCGCACGCGTCCGACAGGCGTGTTCAAAGTTATTAAACTAGCTATCGGGATGCACGGCCGGTTGGTTCACTTTTGAAGTAAATTGCGGGAGTTTCACGGCGAGTTTGCTTCTTGCGCGACCGCATAATTATTTCATTGGGGGTGAAAGAGGTCGCGGCGACGTTTTCACAACGGGATGAGTCGCGCGCGGTACGAAAAGTTTCACGCTTGCCGCTCCACGAGTTAACGATATCGGAGCCGATGATATATATTTACCAATTACAGTGACATATATTAACAACGAAAAAAAAAAAAAAAAATATGAAGAGAACAAAAAGCTCGTATAACCCGATGAATACAGTCAATCTCTGTCATTTGAAATTTTCTCGAATTTCGTCACCATAATAAACTGCATATCGGTGTTTTCATCGCGAGCAATGCGGTTCATAATCTGGCTGAAAAATGATGAGTGAAAAAAACGATAGAAGCTGAAATATCTCGCATGAAAAGCGCGCGTGGCGTAGAAATTTCTGGTCGAAATCCCCCGTCACAGATGGGCGCGGAATACATTTGGTCGAAAGTGCTTTCGCGATCGGAAGAACAGATGCATGAAAAAATAATGATCTCGTCATAAAGAGGGGTTGGAACGGGCGCGGGAGGAGCCGGGGTGAGCGGGAAATGAAAAAAAAAAAAAAAAGAACGGGAGAAAGGAAAAAACGCGCGAATTGGTTCGACGGCGCACGGAATTTAGCAAGGGCTTTTTAATGAAACGAAAATCGCGCGACGATTCCGCGCGGTCGATATGTCGCTGCCATTAACGTTGAAATTTTTCCAATTCGTCGTCCACTCGTTTTGTATCCTGCCGCGCGTCGTCCATCCGTCAGCCAGGCTCGAACTTTTTATCCAGCCACCCGGTATTATTGCGTGCCGGATATCAATCACTGCCGCTAGCATTATTGGGTTAGTACTTTTTCTGTTTATTTGCGCGGACGAGGGAGACCACCTCTGATATTTTCGATTGCTACCGATCGCGTTCGATCGATTTTTTTTAGTTAATCGAACGCGAGGACAATTTTTACTCGCCCGCTGTTATTCGATCGTTCTATACCTTTTTTAACCAATTAAAGTAAACGCTGTTAAGTCAGCGCTAGTTTGCGAATTTTCCTTCGCAATTCGAATGTCCATTTATTCCGAAGTTAAGCGCAAAATGTAATGGCGAGTCAGACCAAATATTCTACTCTGTTATAAATATTTTTCACATATTTCTCGAGTGTCTTCCGCAGTACGACTTTGCATCGATTCAAGGTCCATAGAACGTTGGTAATGATACCATTGTCCCGTTCGAAAAGAACGACAAACTGGTAGCAGGGACAAAAGGGGGATGAGAGGGAGCGAAGGGGTTGATGGCCGGGCGCGCGGGGGTTGGAAACTGGCACGACCGTTTCGACAGCGGCAGCAGCGGCGGCTTTCATCAATATTAACGGCGCTTTCCGTCGTTGTAAACGACGTGGCGGTCGAACAAAACGCAAAATAATGCCGGCCGTAACGTCACCGGCTCCCATTCGAGCTGCCAGCCATTCACCCTGTCCCTTTTCGCGGACGCCCGCTACGCGCGCCAGAGCGCCGCTCTAAATCATCGTTTGCATCAGATTAAGCATGATTCCGGAAACACCGTTCTGATTCGATATTATGATACGAACACGAGCGAACCTCGCGAAACCGGGTCTCTCGATTCGCGCGTATCCACGAGAGACGCGATGCCGCACCCAATGCGAGGAGCACCCAATCCTTGGACCGCGATTGAACGATCAACGGTTCCGTTGACCCGTGCTACCCAGGAATGTTTAGAAAACGACGTGAACGGTTGGCGTAGTCACGGCTGTATCTTCTACCGTTTGGCTGCTACGCCTCGTCAAGATTTAATTAGGTTCGTGAACACTGGCGGCTCGGAATCGAGTTGAACGCGCTATTTAGGTGACTTTGTTTGGCGTCTGTGACGACTGGTACGCAGGAGGAAGTTAAGTTTAGCTTTATGTCGCGGTTCTTCCGTGCATTGTGCGCGCAGACAGAATTTAGTGGATGAATCTTGTTGCATAGAACGTTTCGAACGATTATACAAAAGATTCCGAACGAGCTGGACATCGTCACGGGTGTCTTCTGGATTCTCGTTACGTGGCACGTGTTATGGATCCGCTGGAGTCCACGGATAAATAAATAAATAATTTCGCCCGGCTAAATGAGCTTAACAGTTTGTGTCATCAATCACGGGCACATTTGCGGAAGTTTCGTTATCACGATGGAAAAGTATCGATTAACTATCTTCTACATTCTCCGTGCATCAACCCTCGACAGGTGAGCGATGACTAGCGGGAAAATTGATTTCTACGATCGACCAGCGCCAGTTTATGACAAAAGTTTGCATGTACCGTGCTTTTCCAATATTTTTAGAGTGCGTAATACATTCGTAATCGACCTTATCAGCTTTCGATCGAATTCCCCAAATAAATATTTCGTAAAGTGTAATATATAACTAGAAGCTCGAAATTTCGTGAATAAACCGCAACATCACCGTAAACACTTTAACGAAGTTGAAAAACATCGTCGACAACTTCATCCTTAATTAAACTCGCACCAGTTACGCCATGATTATCCCGTGCCCGCTAAAATTCGTTGTGTCATTTTGTGTATCTGTGACATCGCAAAGCTCTCTGTACAGGCCCGACAAAGGAGGAACAAATTCTATTGTCAAGCTCGCGAGCAATAAAAACTGTTATATTCAATTGCTCGCCCCGGGCGTTAAAAAAGATCCAATTGTGTCGGACTCGCGATGTGCATCGTGTCGCAGTTACCATGAACTAAGGACTCTTTGACGCGATGTACAATACATTCTCTGTCGGTGGTTCGCCGTTCACTGGCCCAGTTTTTCACTTCCTAAATGTTTGCACCTTCTGTTAGGCGACTGCAAAATTTACTTTGAATCGTAGTTTCGAAGTGATTAGGGTTGAACAACGAAGAAAAATGCATAGAAGAGCAATTACAGGCCAGAAAATACTCAAGTCGCATTACATTATCAGTAAATTGTTACCTGAAAACCTATTAAAAGCCAATTCATCGGCACGCCTTTTGATTCTCGTAAATGCGCGCGTATGAAATTCAATTCTACGCAAACTAGTAAATTAAAAAAGAAACAGACAAATTGGAAGCAACGCCCCCTGATTCTCGGCGTTGGAAACTAAATTGCACACATTTTATAGGATTTTCCAATTTGTACAAGGCCCGTGTATCATCGTTCGCATCAGATTATGCGTAATTTCGGGGATGGTGTTTCAATTGAACGTACCCCGCCGCGAATCCATTAGCCTACCCCCGCGTGGACGTCATGGCCGGTGAATTTTTGGGAAGACTGATCGCATAGTAACAACCCATGCTCGGTGCTCCACATGGAAATTATTATCGAACATCCCTATAAACCGAGAATACCGTTGAATCACTTGGGTAGAACCTCGCGAGGCGAATCGACCGTTCGAGGGATCGAAATATCCGCATAACGGATAGAAATGTCTGTTACCATCGATTACCATTTGATGAACGGAATGGACGAGGAAACATAAATAGCCATCGTTAAATATACTCTTCTGACTAATTACTTTGTAAAATCAAGTTAGAGCCGGGGACGAAAAGAATTGTCGGTCGCATATAGATTCTGAATATTTATAGCGTTAAAAAATTTCAAATGTTTCTCGTACCACTGAAACTTTCAATGTTTTCCGTTTTTTACATATCGCGGTAATTTTTCTCCTTCTCAGTGCTTTGTCAGAGCCGCGGCATTGTATTGTGGATTTTTATGCAAATTTATGCGCGCATTATTTTTTATATCCACTTTTTGTCCCGTGGATATATGGCAGCGGCATTAAAGTGCTGTCTCAATGTAAAAAGTGCCATGATACCCTTTATTTAACGGTCGAACAAATATATTTAAGTTACACCAGAAGCCAGATTTAAATTACACTCGAATTAAAAAGAAAACTAATAATTATATGGGCAGAAAGATGCAAAGCACAAATGTGCGATCTATACGAGTATAGAGATCGAGGGAATTCTCTCTGCTATTTCACGCGAGAGTCTAAACCTCGATATTGCCAGGTTAATGCGTTACCAGAACCGTGTTAAGTAGTAACGCAACTATTTCATTTACAGCACCGTTTGCCGGTAATATTAAACGGCGCGAATTACGCATTACTCGAGGGGCCATATTGAATTTTGATTTCGTAACGCCCGCAGCAATTATCCACGGGGCATTTCGGGCCCGCGCGCTCCGCGCTAAGGCGATTACTCGATTTACGCGTATCGTTAATCGCAATTACGAAACGGTTCCGGAACGGTGACAATAACGATATCAACGAATGGAAATACAATCGCTGCTACCGCGGAACCGTTAACGGGCGAAACTACTCGCGAAATTACCAATGGACCAACTTCTTCGATATGCCGCCGCTCGAACGAACGATTTCCAAGTTTCTAATGTAAACCCGATCCCCAGCTGAGTATCGATTCCACGCCAGTGGTACGGAAGCACCGTACGTCCCGTGTTAATGCGCGTTTCAAGTGTCTCGAGGAATTTCATTCGAATCACTACTGTGTAACCCCTTGCGAGTATCACTGTCCGATTGTTCCAAATTCGTCCAACATTTTACGCACCCAAATTTCTCAAAATTCATACACACTCGCGACACGCGTTAGCAATTCGAACAGCGTGCAAGGTTCGCCGTTGACGCGACGCCGTTTCAGTCAGGGGGTGCAAAATCGCGGAGCACGCTCGTCCTGTCGACGCTGAACCACGGTGAATTAATTTCCCCGGTCGTTCGCTGTCCTTGCCCGCGAGCAACGCGTCGCGACGCGACCGTATCGGGTGGACGCATTATTTACCGTCAGCCAATTAACATGCCGTCGCGATCGCGAGCGAACGTTTCAACCCCCGCAGCCTCGTCGTCCTCGTCGTCCTGGTCGTCGTCGTCGTCGTCGCGAAGGTAGGATCGATCGAACCTGGGCCGGAGACCAGCCGGTCGGTTTTCGTACCGCGCCTCCCGTAACTACTGGGGCAAAATTGCACGGCGAGTGATAACATCGGACTCGTGTTTCAGGCACGCTAGCCTGAATCGCGGCCGCGGAGAGAAACGGCCGATAGAACGGCTCGTAGACGCCGGCAGAAACCGCCCGCTGGAGGCCGCGGCGAACCACCCACCCAGACACTGGCTGCCCTGCTATTTTAGCCAGCGAAATTCACTCGATTCAGTCCGTTCCATCGAGCGAAAGTTCGAATATCATCGGACTCGTCGCGTGTTCGCGAGCTGATGCTTTTGGATGGCGCGATTTTTCGGGCACTAATTCCGTTGGGGTGCAATCAGGCGTAGTTAACTCTTGTCCAGTTAATTTTCTATGAACTCGACAACGTTGAATACGAAAGTGACCAATTTGGCAAGGACTAAGCCGTCCACGATTTTAAGCCGGTCGTTTACCCTTCTTGCACTCGGCTGACTCTGCCGCTTCGTACGGAGTGGGATTAGAAATTGTGTAAATCTGCGGCAGGTACTTATTGGTTGTAACAGTGTTGGAAAGGGCTTAGGAGGTTCCAGTGTTGGGGTTGTTCGCTTCGCAAAGTCCGAAGCTACGAGAAAGGGGGTGAGTTGCGAGTCGGTTACGGAAAAAGCACCGTGGAAGATAGATCGGTTCGAGAAAAATGGCTCGATTGCGCGATTTGCGCGTGAGTAATGGCGAATTGTTCGCCCTGAAGGATTTGTGCTTCCTTTGCTCGACGTGTCGAAAGTGTTTGCTCGTCGAACGATTCGGACGCAGTGTGTACTTTTCGATCGAAAGCGTAGTTAATGGTTGCAGGTACTGATCGATCGTCCCATTGAAATTACCGTCAGATTAAACATGGCATGCGTGCATATATGAATAAATTAAGGCTGCGGGATTATTTATGAAGTGTGTTTACGGTTAATAAAATTCTTCATGCGAGCAATAAATATGCGAACCAGTTTCTTTATTGCTTGGAAGATTGAGATTCATGGTTCGAGCGAAATAACTGGTTATAGTACTGCTGTAGCTGTTCGTAAGTAACTTTGATCTATGCGCGCCTCTAATAGAACAGTGATTACCGAGAGGCTATACTGTCAGTAGCTTTGATAACAGATTAATAGCTATTTTCATATGTTATTACACAGACCATAATTTATTAAAGTAATCGTGAAGAGGAAAAATTTAATGTACTAGAATATATTACAGACCTATGTGTTTTTCATTGATCAGATTTAAATGATCCTAGAAAAGGAATGCAGTTTTCGCATTTATTTTTAAATATTCCATCCAGTATTTGTAACGAAACCAGGAAACCATCTCCTCTTTCCGCGGAAATATATGCAAAGTTTTGGAGGCACTTATTATTTTTACTGTAACCTAGAACGACGTTACCACCCTTTGCCGCGCGCTCGAGAAAATCATTTACGTTCCTGATACTTTACATTTATCCCGGCGAGAGCATAAAGGCCGATGCCTTAAAAGCACTGGTAACTCCGCCACTTTACTTCCGCATTATGCATTCAAGGATATTATTGAACAATGGCTAACCCATACCTAAATGAACGTACCATGCTAACGCGATAGTGAAACGAGCGCGAAGTAAAAATTCGTGTTCTTCTTTATTAGAAAAAAAATTTGACGCGAAATAATTACGTGTGGAATGCCTGTCTCAATAGAAAGGGATGGTTTTCTAAAAGGTTCGTCGACGATACGTAGGTTCAATGACTACGCGAAATAATTTCTTAACTTTGGGACTCTGCGTCTCGAGAAATTGCAGTCTGTCTCGTCTGATTAATGTGGACAGATTCGAGGCGGTGGTATTATTGGTCGAGATGGGATATGTTAGAGAAATACGTTCCCCTGAACTTCATCGCGGACGGTGGTTGCAGTTGTACTAGGTTGCTGTGACAAGATAATGCAAAAGCCAAGAAAGCCTGAACGGGAGGACGTTGACTGAAATTTACATCGATTCACTGTCTATGCAAGGCTCTACGCTTTCTTTAATTGCATATTTACATTTTATTTTACGGAGAAGGCATTGATTTTGTGACAGTATTGATTTATGGTTACTGATTGTAATGTTTTATTAAGATTTCCTAACTCAATACAGTGCCGCAATTTTTAAATAAATCTAGCTAGAGTATTACGAAAACGAACTAAAACGCGCAAGAATATTCGACGTTTAAATTTATGAGAACATTTACACTTTTACTCGGCGCATTGTAACTCCTGAAGACCGGCGTGGTGAAAGTAGCGTCAGTTTGACTTGAGACTTGAAGCTTGCAAATCAGAGTGCCTTTGCAAGTCGGCAGACACGAATGTTTTAACAACTCGTAGTAAGCAGAACATTCTAAGAAGTCAAACTGAAGCCTGAACGTACCTTGACAAGTCGCTGTAACCATAACGCCGAGAGAAGTTCAACTGCGACCGTAATGCAAGAGTTTGACTAAGACTTCTGTTTGTAAACTTTAAACTTGCTAAACTGTGTGCATTTGGCTGGCATTAACAAGGCGTTATTTTGCTTCTCACCCGGTATTTTCCAGGCATTGCTATTCATATTATCCTTCTAACGAATATCATTTCGATTCCTCGTCCATCCACGTTTCTCATACTTAAACACGCTTCTTACCACGCAGGAATTTCATTGATCGTATCTGCGCAACAGTTCCAAGGCTGGACCAACAATTTCCAAAACAGTTAATAACCTCGATTCACGAAAATCGGGCTGGAATGATTGGCGCGAACGGAAACGGATCCTCCGGTTCGATCGAGGGGCGCGCCACCGCGGATGAAAGTGATTCAGGCCACGTAGCGGATTACTGTGCCGCTCTAGCCGGTTGGCACTGTTCGTTCAGAGAGCAGGATGCACCGGCGTCGATCGCGAGGGTATCGTCTATCGATTCCTACCGCGCGATCGGTTGAGCTTTTCAGCGAATCCTGACATCGAATAGGAGCTTTGCGGTCGGCGTTTAGGTGGAAAGCCCGTGTCTGCTCGCGCGCGCGCGCCCCTGAGCTTCCCTTTTACGGCCGCTTTCACCGGCTCGCCGTGGCTTCGAGCTTGCATCTTTCAAAGTGGACCACGACACAATGGCCCTGCTTACGCGCCGCGCTACGAGGAAGCGGTGAAGACGCGTCGGATCCCCGTCAATACGAGGCCCAATCATCCCTCTGGGAAGATTCCCTCCTGCGGATTCGTGAACGCGACACTGAAATCCGTGTATTCGCGCCGCCCTGCTACTACCGGATGATGATTCATGTAACGACTCGGGAACGGATAGAGGGAAATGGGGGAGCGGAGCGATAGAGGAGGAGACGGGGGATGGAGAGGACTCGTATGATTTATGCCACCGTCCTTCTTACTTCGATTATGCGGCCACAATAACTGGGCCTCTGGGAGAATCGGATTGTTGATTGCGGAGGATGTATGATCGATCGATTCCGACGATTCATTCGGTCCTCATTATTACACCGATACTTCTTTATGCCTCACTATTTTTGTAAGTCGGATGTATTACTTCCAGCAGTATAAATTTCTTTTTAACCTCGATGTATAATAGGACTCTGATAAAGTTACTTGTTGCCACACGAGTTCGTATATCCGAAGCAAAAACCGATTCCAGTCTCAGCAATGACCGCGTATAATAGTAGTTGATGAACCATTTGACGTGGAGTAATGGCAGTAAAGTTCCCATCGGGTAGCCAGTGACCAGTCGTTCGCGTCCTCAAAGCTGGAATCATTTGCCCCGCTCGTCGTTATATCGGGGTTGAGAACCGGCTCGCATAATCCGACTGCTCTACAAATATGTGCACAGAACGAGGCGTCGCCCCTTACGACTGCTATTCAGATCTCGACGAGCGAAATTTTTGCGCCTGTATTAACTCGGATTTACCGAGTACATATTAAACTCGCGTCCCCCCTCTCTGGTCTCTATCTACCAGCAGAGACCTACGACGTTTCTTGAAGGTGTAGCTGACTTGTGGTTACAGAGGCTAAGCGTGCAGGGCGCAGGGGTGGATGACGCGCGGTCGAGACATGCGGTCTTCCCTGTTGCTGGCGCTGCTCTCTTGTCACCCTCGGAAAAAGGTATCATTCCCCGCGGGACGTCGGTTCAGGGAAGTTGAGCGCGTCGAGCTAGCGTTGGACCCGCGCGCGCGAGTGCTCTCTCTCTCGCGTCTCTGGTTCCCGTTTGGGAATTAAATCTACTTAGGCGGCTGTTTTCCTTGCAAATTGAGGTTCCCGCGCTAAAGGCGGCGGCTCGCCGTGCCACGACGAAACTCTCCTCCCCTGGGGTGGTGGGGGACGGATATAAATTCCACGGACGAGAACGAACTGTTCCCCGTTGAAGCGATTCCTTTACTTTGAATCGTCGGGACACGGGCAACGACCAAGCGGGGACGTTATTCTCTCTTTTTTTTCCGAGGGCGACGCGAGCAACAACGGATCAATAATTAAACAGGGGCGAACGTTTCGCGGATGGTTTGCGGTGAGAAGGGAGCGAGTCCCTTTACGATGTGTACAGTACGGGACCATCTCGATTCGCTCTCGCGTGATTTATAGGGCACGATCTTTACGCTGGTGTATCCAGGTCAGCTAATCAACGTACACGTTCACTGGTACAGTTTCCGTAAAAACTTCGTTCGACACTCTTTCGCGTGCATAAAACAACAGAAGGACATATCGTCGATATTCGAAACAACCACGTATTCGTCTCTACTAAAATCCCCCTCTAATCGTCGTGAGGAAACAGCTTCTTGAGACTTGGATCCAGTCGAACCAACCGAAGCGTCAAACCGAAGATGCGCTCCGACCAGTCACCTTAACGGCGGTGAATAAGTCACGTCCGCTCCCCAACTGCTCGGCGTCTGTTGCACGTTTCAACCCGTACGAACGGGGACGCCGTTTGAAAAGTGTGGGCGGCGTCACGGAAAGTATGCGCCGCTATCCGGGACAGTATTTCGTGATCGGTGGATGCGCGCGGTCGTACGTGCAGGAAGCGACAGGCGGCTTCGCGGTTACGGGCGACATCGCGTGTCGTGTCGCGAGGCACGGCCAGGGTGGGCTTCGTCTTCGTAGGCGCGCTCGTGACCCCGTCGCGCGGCCCCTCCGCACGTGTGGCGGCACGCGTATGCGGGGCACGCGTGCCCTATAAATAATGGCTGGCCGTTGCCGCGGCAGTTGCCTCCGCGGAAAGTAGCTTCGGAAGCGACTTACAAGTTCCCCAACGATATTGCGTTATTACTCTCTTCCGGCGGATCGTGGGAGGCCTCTGATTCGTGCCTGCGGATCGGGCCGGGTATTTCGGGGATGGTTCGACGCTGCGCGCGCGCGACGCCGCCACCGAGACGCCCGCGGAAGGAAGTTCGCTGGATCACTCGCCGGCGATTCGAAGTTCTTGCGAGACCCTACGTCGAGTTATCCGGCGATGTCTCGTCTCGTGCCGGTCGAGGGATGAAATCTGAAATGCTAATGCACGTCGTTGTTACCAGGAATATATTAGCGTTACTTCGAACGGTACCCGTTGGGTTGGTGTTTGTCGCTGTTCGATGGCCACGTTTCGATTAATTGTTCGATGCGCTCGAGGCTGCTTTTTGGAATTTTTCCAGGTTGCGCGTTTTGGTAAGACGGATATTGATTTTGGGATTTGCGGAGGCGATCTGGTGAATGTGAGAAATATTTCATTAGGGAATTTCAAATTTCTCAGCGGATATGTTTGTACGGAAATGAGGTGAACCGAATGTATAACGGTCGTTCTATGTACGTTGACTGCTTGTAGATTATCGATCGCGAAATTATGAAGTCTTGTTTCGTCCATTCGGATATCGATTATACTACCCATTTTTTCGTCCTTCTTAATGCAGCTTTCAAAGAAAGCTTCGAGGCTTTCGTGGCTCTTGCACTTCAAAAGAAGCATCATGTTTACAACGGTCAATTTGTAGAACAGTTTTAATATTAATCGAGTAAACAAAGGATTGCGAGAAATAAATAAAACATCGGGTTCGGGGGAAAGATTCACGTCACGAGGGAAAGAAGAAAGTATAATGGAATGGAACTGAAGCTGGTGGAGAATAAAAAGAGCTTCAGTAATAAATAAGATTTAGCAAACAGAGGGCAGAGTGGAAATACGGAAGGATTAAGGAGCAAATAGCTGTTAAAAGGAAAAAGCGAAATTCATGCGACAAATGGAAATAAAAGGGAAAAGTGAAGTAAACGGCTTTCAGTTAGTACAGGAATTATAAAGGAACAATGTCTGTTAGCGGGAAAAGACTGTGAAAAACACGTTGGAAATTAAAATAAATGGAAATGTCGAAGTTTAATAACTGAACGGGCGGAGCGATTAAAAATAATTAAAAGTATCAAAACATTTCGCGATTATCGCTCCAAACGTGTCGAGAAAAGGGTGACAGGGGTACTTTATAGTTCGTCTAAACGCGGAGCAATTTCTTGGTGTCGATGCGTGACGAAATTTCTGTCTCTCGCTCTCGAAGTATTTTTCAGACAATACTTTTATTACGTCATCCATCAATTTGATCGATCGCTCTGCTGTCTTAACAAGGGAGCAATTAACCCATTGCACTCGATTGACGTCGTCGCAGCAATATTTATACTTGCACGCCCGGCAAACAAAACGCCTTCGTGTACGCGACGTTTGTTTGGAAAATATAAGCTATTTTCATTTCGTTCTGCGCGCTTCTGGTTTGTTGTTGGATTGCTTATCGCGATACAAACAATGGACCGTCGGAGTATTTGCTGGATATAGTGCAAAAAAAAAAAGTGCTGCATCGGCTGGGAACGTATAACTCGCGCGAAAAATACGACGCGCAAACAATTTTCTCCAATGAAGAATGGAACACGGAGTTACGCTTTATTTCCACGGCGGCGAATTTTCCTGGGACGCTCTCCGTTAAACATTTACAAACTCGGGGAATAATTACGTTAACGAAGTCGCCGAAGTAATCACTTGCAGGGAATTGGAGGCTGAGGGTAATTTTCTTTGAAACTCCGACGAAATTACTATTGATAGCAATTATTGGTGTCACGTCTATTATCTTCGAATATAACCAATCAATTTTGCGTTAAGTCTCAAGTTTCGTGCGACCATAATGGATATTCTTCACGGAGAATATGGAATATCCATTGAAAACTTTAAAACGATCGAATTACCAACGAACATCAAAGATTTTCGTGAATATATTACGCGGAAACTTAAAATCATGGTGAGATTGATTATCTTTTGTTAATTAATCACATTTTGATTCGTAGATTCAACCGTAAGTTGTTCAGCTATGTGATACGAGGCATTTCGTACGATGGAAAATGAACGCTTGCTTGGGACAGGCTTTCTCAAACAATAAAAAACGAAGCCCCATTTTTTTTCTTCTTCTTACATATTTCCTACATTTCGTCAGATTTCTGGAAAGATTTCGCGCTCTTCACAGCTAAATTATAGCCAAGCCTCGCGCGCACCAACAACGTTATTGCTCGTTTTAATAATTGACGAACGGAAACAAGCGTACCACGCGCATGCATATGTATTTCCATCCACCTAAACCCACATTAATCTCCCGCTGGTACTTTGCGGCGAGGTGAAAAATAGTTTGGAGAATTTCGCGGATCATTACTCACCACGGCGCGTTGATGATTATTTACGATAACAGGGGCGGGGGAGGGTGCGCTGAAATAAAACGCGGGAAGATAGGGAATCATAATTTCACACGCGAGGACAGAGAGCAGTTCGTTAATATTTAATACGGGCTAAGTGAAACCACGAATTCCCTCTTAACACGGTTCCACGTGATGTACGGCCCTCCGCGTGCCCCACGTCCTTAAATAGAAGTCGATATTAATTACGATTATTCGTGTCTGCTTGAGGTGCGGTCCGCGACACGAGCAGCTTTGTCATCTCTCGAACCGTCGTATATCACAGCGACGAAGCGAATCTTCGTTTGAATTATGCTGAAATTTTGTTGGCCCAGTAGAATTTTTCTCGTTAATTAATGGCTGTATGTAGATTTGACGCATGGAAACTGTTTGACACAAATTGATGTATCGATAGATATAGAAAAAAGTCTGGAAATGGTTGAACGAGATAATAATTTAAAAATACTATTGGGAAGAATTTAAGCAATTCAGTACAGATACGATATTTCTTCCTTCCAAATATGCTTCACGTTTAAATTGAAAGTGAACATTTAATTTACATTTATCACCGTTGAAAAGAAATATTAGAAAATGTAAAGGTGGAAAGAAAAATTCTACACTTTGCGTGGCTTCTATGAAAACTGAGTAAGTGTTGGAGAAAAGTAACTCGTGGGTCGGAGAAAATATTTAATCACTATGGAAAGGTATTTACTTAATGCAAAAAAAAACCCGAGTTCGTACGAACAAAAGTTGCTGCTGGTCTGCAACAAATTCAAAACCGAAAGCGTTCGAATGCGGTGATTGTTGTTTGCCAAACAGCCAGCCAGCAATTAATTTAATGCCACTTTTGGAGTAATGCCACGTCAATGGCGAAACGCGTTTTCGTTTCCTGGTCGAAGCGTGGACGAGAGTCGATTAACGCGGTACGAGGACGCTGGGCAAACAAACGCGTTTAAATATTAACATCGCGAGAAAAGAGCGCGGCAGCAGAAGTTTATTGTTGGAACGTACGAGACAGTCAAACGTTTTCTCGTAGAGGTACCTGCCCGTTAAAGCGACCCTGTTCGTTTAAAGCAGAGGAAGCTTCCCAAGTGCGTGCGCAGAGCCTACGGAATAATTGCGTTCCCTCGTGGAACGAGGCTGTGAAATTTTTTTTTACAAACTAACTTACCATTGGTACGAAATTTTTCTCGTTTTATGCGAATACTCCATTTAAATTGCACGTCATACGTGTAAATGGTAGTTACGCAGTCAGACGCAGAGAAATTCAAAGCATAGGTGCACCGTTCCATGCATTTATTTATGTGTGAAAGCTTTCTACGAGGTTCTGCTTGCGAGCAGTGCCACCAAGTATGTGGAACATTGCGTCGAGGATAATTTGCATTAATTTTGCCACTTTAATATCGCTAAATTGATATCCAAATTATTTGAGTACCAATTTGCGAGATATTCGATTGCTCCTCCGCTTTGATCGTTCGATTTATCCTTTTCCGACCAAGCTTCGTTCACCTCACCACGTCACGGTACATAAAATCGAGCCGAAACCGTATTCGGGCACGCATGGGTAACTTTAAAAATTCACCGAACAACAACAGCAATGCGTCAAAAATCGAATTACAGTTAGTTGAAAAATGTAGCGCAGTGTCGGGGCAGCGCGGAACGGGGAGGGCGAATTCGCTTATCGCAAGCCTACCTTGTCGTGTTCACGCTCGTGCTCGCGTCGATCACGTGAACGCATAAAAACCAATCTAGCCGTGAACTGAAAAAGAAGAAAAAAAAAAAACAAAAAAAATAGAGCGCAACGGTGCGTCGAATAAAAGGTTAAACCGTGCTTTTTATTCGATACTAAAACTTTCAAGAGAGCCATGTGCTGCGTGGACGAAGTTAGTTACCCGTGTCAACTGCGCGTTCACGTTTTCCACCGATATCCCTGAACAATTCTCCTCTGAAAACACTTTCCGCACTCTTATCAACGAAAACCGCGCGCTTTATTCGCTGCTGTTGGTCCACGCTACACTCGAGTCGATAGAACAATTGGAAATCTTACTACGATATTAGGGACGCTTCAGCGCTTCCACCTAGCAATTGATTGCGATGTTCCATGGATATCTCTTGGTTGCCAGCAAGCTCGACTATTTTTTCACTCGCTCGCGAAATTCGGTCTACGCGAACATGTTCTACGATCGTAAACAGGGAATAGTACGGCGAGGCGCGGCATCCATCGCGGCCGCTGGGGTTCCGGAAGTTACCGGATGCCTCGAATTCCGAAACGGAGCTCGGCTCGCGCTGGTCGACCGCATTCTTCGTCTCACGTGACGGCTGGCGAGTTTCGGAAACACCACTTTTCCCTACGGTCGTTCTTTACTGACGGATGTTTCGTTGTCCCGGGCCCGCACATTAGGGAATACCTCGTGCATAGGTACGTAAGTACGTGGCGTCGTACATCGCAAGGGGTGGTAAACGAATCGTACCTTGCAGTGGATGAAATTCGAACCAGCTGGAATTGTAATTTCCACGCCAGTGGAGGGAGGTTAAGTACACGATCGTGTACCCAGAGTAAATCAAACTTTGCATCCTATTTTTGTAATTATATTCTATTCGGTGGTTGATGAAATTTTGCGCAATCGGTCGTCGTTTCTAAATGAAAGGAAAAAATAGGATAAAACGATTTGATACATTTATCGGTCACTCAGATTGTCACAGGGTTTTATCGATAGTGAAGTGACTTTAAGTCGATCGTCGATGCGTCAATTTGCGCGGGATGCGCCAATAAAAGCGCCGGTGCGTGGTAATTAAACGACTCGGTTAATCGTTCGGAAACTAGACATGGTTTCACTATAAACCAATTGGCGCGATCGAATTGGTGATCATTCGTTACGAGTTTTATATATGTCCAAGCTTTACCCTCGATTTCGTGGGGATTTATGTAGCTTACACTGCGACAAAATAAAAAGCGATTACACGTTTCTACGCTTTGCGTTCTTCTTTTCGTCAAGGAGAAAAAAGTAAGTGGAAAGATCTTGAAGGGCGAAAGATGACTAAATAATAAGAAACGATAAAAAAATAATTTTCGTGGCAAAACTTGCAAGCGTTCCTCGTTGTGAGGCAGCCTGTAGCACATGCTGGCTTAGAGGGGCCGAGCAGGGGGTAGCAGGCTGGCAGAAAACGGGTAAGGACCATCCTGGGAGCGCTTCGTCATCTCTGATAACTCTTCTTGGTCGTACAGCTCCGTGGAATCCCTTTCTAACTGCTATCCCCTTGGAACCACCCTCACGTGCAGTTATCTTGAATCCTTCGTGCGCGATCAGACACTTCGTGGCCGGCGTTCCACTGCTAGCGGAGAAGAAAAGCTGGAAGGAAACGATCAAACCTGGAGATTAAAAATTCCACCGTTAGATAAGGAAATTTTTTATTTCGTCTGTCTTTGAAGAGCAGAACGGACGCAAGGTTAACCTGAAATTTATGGGTTAGTCGAGCTTTAATTTAAATTCGGATAACATCGAAGTAAATATCTCTGATCGTCAGATTTCTCCTAGCGATAATACTCACCATAAATTATCGCCCATCAGAAGAATAATTACATCAGAAAATCTTTCAAAATTACGTACGATGATGATATTAAAAATATTCTTTTTAATAAATTTAATTCGAAGCACTAGCGGTGTTCAAAGATCTGTCGCCTCGAGCACGAGAAACTTTTACTTTCCGTTGCAGAAACTTTCCCGATTCCCCGTCAAAGATGTCAATGTAGCGTCAAGAAAAAGGGTTTCGCGTCTGGCACGGCGATTTTCGCTCTCACCCGTTCCCAGTAGCTGCGAAAGAGCCAATGAAAAATCACCGCGCCCGATCGCGGTCTACGGTGCGGACATAAATTTCAAAGCAGCCCGATACACTGCGACCGGGGCTGTTTATCAAGGCTCTTTTACCTCCCCGGAAGAGAACCAAAGCCGGGGATCTATTAATTTTGGCGTAACGGTTCACTAACCGCCAACAGATATCCGGTGGAATCTAAAGAAGGAACAGTGGACGGGTGTGAGGGCGTAGTTTCAAAGGGAGCGTGTTTCCTCCCGGTCGGCCGCTCGAATAGGCC
The DNA here is from genome assembly GCF_050948175.1 of Xylocopa sonorina. Classification (NCBI taxonomy): domain Eukaryota; kingdom Metazoa; phylum Arthropoda; class Insecta; order Hymenoptera; family Apidae; genus Xylocopa; species Xylocopa sonorina. The sequence goes on along the minus strand of NC_135196.1, from coordinate 10,049,176 downwards.
CGCGCCTCGAGTGAGAATCGAAGGAAAATATGGTTTGTCAGCAGGGATTTTAAAGTAAAATAAGATGCGGCCGCATTAACATACACATTTTCTCGTTGAATTTTATTCGACCGTTTGCGTTCTCTGAAGAGCTACCCGCTGGCGGAGGCGACCGTCCGTTACGGAATTTCATCTCCTCCCTTTTCAGGCGCACGGGAATTTTTTCCAAAAAATAATGCAAATTTCTGAACCTGCCATTCCTAGTATAATGTAACTACAGTATGAATTAGGGGACGGAAATTTATTTCTTTTGGAAGATTCGACTGGGCGTGAATTCGTTGGAGAAAAAATATTCTCGCAGCTTCTTCAGGCTTTCTCAGAAACGATAACATCGTCGCAACCAGAAATTGACGCTACCCTACCGGCGATTCATTAACAAAGGTGAACCGCGCGCATTCAAGTAACCCTCCCCAACGATCGGCTGGTAAACGAATTTGCCTTAATTCAAATTGCCCCTGCGCGCGAAATGGAAGAAACACGAGGCGGCCGCGAAGACTCGCCTCCGGATCATCAATCACCCTAATGAAACAAGCTCTGACGTCGCACTTACCAACCTCGTTTCATATACGCGTTTATCTTGATGCTCGTTTATTTAACCTCCGTGGCTGGCGTTCGGCGCCCGGGGTAAGAAGAGACTCGTTGCATCGTAATCAATTCATGGGACAATCCCCGTTGACAAACGTCGTTAGCCGAAAATTACGGGAGACGCACGGTATTGTTAACTAAACTGGCCCGCGATAATGGGATCGACGTTTAGCCGTTTCTCGTGGAACGGTGGAAGGGTGAAAAAGGGACGGAGGGTACAGTAGAATGAGTCTTTAATGGGTGACGTTATATATAACGAGAAGCTTCCTATCGAATTTCAAGTTTATGTAAGCGCAGCTTTGCTTCTGCTTGGAATCGAGTAGCACATATACTTAACTATTTATTTTATTTGTTTTCTTGTCTTTCTTAACATTTGCGTACCTTTATATGTCACTGTGTTTGATAGAACAATTCTTTCATTCTTTATTACATGGGCATCGTGAAAGCTAAAAACAACCCCTGTGGAACATGGTAACAAGGTCTCAAAAATAACCGCCTGCAAGAAATATCCATCAACTCGTCGTAGAGGAAGTGTCACACTTTTCGGCTATTGGCAAATTTTCCTGATGATTATTGTCAGATAAAAATCATGCCAGTCAGGATCTTGTTAGTCAGATTGTACACGCAAGCCTGTCGTTGACCTCCATCGATCCCGCGTGCTTCTCTACACCGCCATGCTAATTAAATGCTTTTTCATAACCTGCTTCAGCTTTCTGACACGGAACTTCCAATGGATCGACTTCTCTTTATCTTAACCTCTGAATTAGCCGCTGCGATCGAATTCTAACGCGAGGGTGCAAAAGGGGGTGAGATGGACGAAGATGGAATAGAAACGATAGAACGACGCGGGAGATTTCATAGGTTTCTCTTATGAAATAAAGATGTACCTTGAAATCTTGGCGCGTACACGTAGCCAATAATAACATCCCCGCAAATGGCGGCCTGAAGTGGACGGCAATTGGCTAAATCCGAGTGGCTGCTGCCAGACGCAGCTCGACGTATTATATCCTGCGACGTTCGCCAGGACAAAGTGGACGAAAGTGACCGAAGGCGGCTTAAAGCGAGGAAGGAATCGCTGTTGATGTCGATGACGAGATTCGATCCACTCTCGGGTCTCTCTGGTTTCTCACGTCGAGCGTGGAAGATTGCCGACGATCGCCGCACCTTTGTTTCATTTCGCTGGCTAGCCGCGGCCCATAAAATCCTTACCCCCAGCGTTCGAGCGAGGCGGAAGGAACGCTCGTACGATTTTCGTGCTCCACCGAGAAGTGGAGGGAGTTGAAAGGATCGTAAACTGATATAACAGCGAGATATTGGGGTAATGGCGTGAGAAGATTAGGATAGGTTGTCTTAAGAGGCGGTTGTTGGATCTCTCGAGTTCTAGTAGGTGTAACTGCGAATTGGCAATGGTGTCCGTAATACTTTCTAAAGAAATACGTATTAATTGATTTCAATGAAAAATCTTGCGAACAAAATATCTGCTGAAATATTGAATAAGCTACTTTGCTTTTTGTAATGTTGCTTACTGATTGCTTTTCAAAACAGTATCATATTCCGAAAAGAAACAAAACTGCCACCATTTGAACGTTACAGTCCCACTCGTAATCCATTGATTCTCTTCCGTCTCTCCAGAGACGCGTCCAAAGACCCACGCTTATTCCACGAACACGAGCAGCGAAGTTTCTCGCCTCGTTCCGGGGAAGTTGCCGGGGATGAAACTGTTCCTTAAGCGCCGGGGCGGTTCACGCAGGTGCGCCGGTTCCAGAGTGGCCACTGGCATGGCCTACTGTTACGGCTGAAACTATGGCCTGGCCTAGTTGGCGAGCTGGTAAATTAACAATTAAACTGTAACAGGATTTTCGGTCGTCCATCCACCGGAAACGCAATACCTGTCGCCTCTTTGGCGTCCTTAGGAGCGTGGATAATTAAACGCAACTTCGTATGACCGACGCGCGACACAGCAACCTCCCCCAATCACTGGTGGCTTCCTGTTGCCGCGTCCGCTTCTTCTCTTTCCACCGCCGCCGCCGTCTGGAAATTGGAATCCCGTAATTTATGACGCCCGCCTAGGAGAGGACAGTTGGATTAATGTCCGGTCGGTGCACGGGGCCGTCGCGGCGTCGCGAGCCGCTCGACGGCAACGCGTATCGTTATCTGGGGAAATCGAGGTGCTCGCGGGTTGCGCGCCGTTTGTCGATACCGCGCGAATTGCTTTCCGACGTTCCGCGACCGGACGAGCGGGAAACAACGACGGCGACGCGGACGAAAATTCCACGGCGGTGCTTCGCGCCCCGCGAAAATGGAAATTTATTACTTCGTCGAGAGACGATTTCGAGCCGCGATGGGATACGGACGCTTTGACGGATTGAATGAGATTGCTTCTGTCAATGAAGGTTAAATTGTGACGTTCGCCGGTTCGGAGAGGCAGGTATAATCGCGAAGCGCGTGTGCAACCATGTTTCTCTACTCCTTTCTTTCAATATCGAGTTAACGTGTTGAGACTGGTGTTTGTTTAAATTCTCATTGAAGAGATAGAAGAGCATCATTATTTTCACAAAAAGGGATATTAATTGTACAAACAAGAACAGTCGTTCTTTCTATCTTTGCGAAGCCGAATGCACGCGAGTAGTGAACGTACAGCGAAATGCTGACAGTAGATGCAGCCACTTACGTGTCGGTTCTGCCACGCGTTTGTACTACTGAAACCAGCAGGATCAGCGTTACCACTGCCGCGTATACATCCTATATAATAAGAGAATCGTGCATACGAATAATAAGCTATTCGCGTACGATACAAATGACGATATAAAAGTGTTTTTTTATTCTGTTTGCTACTGTAGAATTAGCTGAAGATTCCGCGAATGCCATCTACCTAAGCGGAGGTGTACGCGACGTCGAGCGTACATATTGTTGGCATCTCATTTACAAGGCGAACTGTGAAGTCTGTTATTACCTTGCTGTTAATTCAACGAGCTGTTTCGAAGACACGAGCGTTCGGCTCGTAACAGTTATCGGGTTTCCGTGGCAAGAACGTTAGCCACAAGCATTTTCCGCGAAATGAGAATTCGCCCCTGGCACGGTCGATTCATTTAAAGTTCTGGCAAGTACCATTCTCAAAATTGTACAATCAGGATATCTATTAACGTAATGAATCATCGCGCGCGCTCGAACGAGAATCGCCTCTCCCTCTCTCTCTCTCGCCCCCCTCGCCTTCATCGGCTATTAATTTGCGCGATACTCTCGAAACTTGCATCGATTCGGGCGCAAAAGGAAACAGATGTTCGGAACGGCACGCGGCGGCGATATTAATTTCATCCGCCGTTTCGCGAATTCGATTTTATCACGCGGCAAGAAAATTTGCATTCGTTATTATGCATCGCTCTATTACATTCTCCGTCGGTGTTGTTTAATACCGCCACCCCTCCGCCGCCGTTACTATTTACGAGGAATAAATTTCCCAATTTCGGCCTCGAGGTCCTCTCGATTCTGAATAACTGCCGAATTATTTTCATTTCTTATCGGAAAAGTGTCGCGCGTTTCAAATGCGAAATTTGTACGCTTTTAAAAGCCTTTATAACACCGGTGTAGGATAAATAATCCTCTCAAATGGTGGTTTGAGAGGACATACGACACGATTCACGAGAAATGATTTATTCGTTCAAACGAATCAACTCTTTCCTCTAGTCGAACGAAAGATGTTTCGTTCAATTAGTATCCATAAATACTTTCGTCGAGAAAGTGCAAACGGAAAGAGTTCTTCTCTGGTTCGTTAATAACTCTCCAAGAGTCCTTTGAACCGAACCTCGCACTCATGCAAGTGATAATTGCGCTTCCAGACACGCATTCGTTTTAGTGACCATTCTCAAGGTATCAAGTTCTTCATAGTAACTGTTTCCGATTCTATTCGGGAGACCATTAGCCAAAGGTATTTACCCCTGTTCCAAGGGAATAGCGGTCCCTATCACGTACGAAGGGTTAATGGAGACCAGGACGAACGGGTCGCCGGGCAAGTTAGCTCGAAATCGTGTTTCAGTTTATTTATGACGCGAGAAAAGACACGTATGACGAGACTGCGACGTTCTCGCGATATTGGCTGTTTCCCCCTGTTTCCCGACAAGGGGTCGAGTTTTACGGTGGCAGACAAACCTCTATAAAAAGGCAACATGCTCGCGGGGACGCACGTTCGATGACGCACGGACAATTTGCTTGATTCGAATGTTCGTTAAAGCTGGTTAAATCGCGTCCTGTCGGTCAGCGCCAGTGAATGGTATCGCTTTATCGTTCGTGGTTCGTCGAACAGTTCGATTCGACTTTTCTCCGTTTCAGCGACAGACTTTTATAATAACTGAAACTTTATCTACGATTGCTGCGTTACGATGAAAGAAAATAATGTCAAAAGTTAGAATAGCGGATGTTCGTCGGGAACGTAGGAGGTTAAGTAGATTTCGAAAGCGCGCGGTGGGCTGCAACGTCGACGTGGCATAATAGAAAATTCTCGCGAGGTTTGCGTTACGTTTGACGGGAAATTCTGGCAACTCTGGCAAACATTTCGCGGGCGTAACTATTTTAAGATTATTCGCGACATCAAACGTAGCCGGTGCCTGGCTCCGTTGTAATTAGAGGCCCTCGTTCTGTGGCCGCGCGGACATTATGATATGATGCAGCGGTGAAAAAATGCGTCACGTAACCAGGAATCCGCGTATCGCCACGGTGATACTAATTTTTGCTATGTCGTCCAATTAGGACCGCGCTTTGGCGCGATGCGACCCGCCTCTGGAATAAAGGAAATTGAATTCCTCGAAATTTTTAACGCAATTTACTATTTTTCTTGCTTCCGCTCGAAATGAGCGCCACGCCAGAGCACTCGTGTAATGGAAGTCTTTACGTCTGTTGACATTCGTTCGAATTGAGTACTTTGGATTGAAAATCAGTGGCAAGCGGAGAGTAAAATCGCATAGAAACGAATCAGTATACAAAAATACTTGGAAATAATTGGAAAAAATAATAGCCAAGTAGCTAGTTCGATACAATATTGATATATCTTTGAAAAATATCCTTTACCAGCCACAATTCACAGCGAATAATTTGTATAATCGCAAACAGTAGTGCATAAAGAAAGTTGGCGTCATTTTAATACGTAACGAACAAATAAAGCAATAGGGAGCAGAGCTCCTTCGACAGAATTTCACGCGCGGCAACGTGAATTAATATAAAAGCGGAGCAACGTGGAAACGTCGAATAATTCGGAGATCTACGGAATAAAACATGAAGCTGGCGTCCTTTGACCGACATAAAAGGTCCCGATTTATTTGCATAGAAACGGACGGGTCGCGTTGCAATCGAACGAATTCCAAGGCAAACCAACTGCTACTGCCAGCTCCCCGGGGGATTAAGGCCCACCGACGGCCCCTCTACCCCTGGCCGCCCTTCATCCCCCGCCGCTCGAACCTAAATCAATTCCCGTTTGACAAATCTTCGGCCGATGCTGGACGACAGCGGATATTTCATTGGTGGTACAATTTCTCTGTTCACCGTTAGTGCTGCCATTGTACTTGCACCTTAGCACTGACCATGCGAATTTGCTGCCCCCCAGGGGGCGAGCCGGGTCTGGTTTGTAATTTACGTGTATCAGCAAAGCCCGAAAGCCGAAGTAATTGAGGTGTTCTGTGTCCCGGAACAAAGGTCGTCGATGCAACGTTGGTTTTCGATTCACGGCTACAGTCGCTCGCGATCGTTCTGTTAAAGAAAGGGTCGAAGTTTCGTCTCGTCTCGGAAATGAAAGTGTCCTTACGTTCTCTGGATACTCGTCGACTGAATCAGCTTTTTCCTCCATTAATAACAGTCTCTCTAAATAGTGCTTCAAGTTGTCCTGAAACTTTGTCAATTATACGCGTCGTATAGTTGTTGGAAATTGTTTAATTGGGACACTCGCGACGTGAATTGCTATTGTAAAAAGTACACAGATATTTCTGAAGCGACGTGGCGCTTTACGCGGCACTTGCAAGTTCCCCAGACGATTCGAGGAGCTCTGCACCGTCGGGTCTAACAAACCTTAAATAAACGCATTGCACGTATCCCATTACCCGCAATATTTACATTCGAGGGAGAAGAGGAAACCAATAAAAAGGAACGAATTGCGGCAGCCGCGATGTCTTGGCCATCCTTTTTCCCCCGACGATAAATTCACCGCCGGTTGCTGGCGCCGCGAATAGCGGCTGCCCTCCGACGATTCCGTGCCATTTTCCTCCCTCAAATTTATCGTTGGAATAATGTGGAAATAGTGAGATATTCCAAGGCGCAGCTTATGAAAGATGGCGCACGGGGTAGTCCGGAATAGCGGATCGGCGGTCCGCGTTCCGTTCGGAATCAAAACGGAATCGTCGATCGCGAAGTGCCACGAATCACGAATCGGAGATCCGCGTCGGCTAGCGGCGAGGTGAAGGGCGCCAAGTAGATTCGAGCAAATATCGCCAGGCGTATTACTTCGGCAAATCGAGGGCTGTAGTTCGTAACGAAATTTTCTCCACCCAGTGGGTGCTTAAATTCGTGCCCTCGACTCTTCTCACGAGCGTTTCACCTGCCTCGAGCAGCCGGTCCCATTGAATCGTGCAAGAAAAAATGTTTACCGCTATACAGTGTCGAGCGTGATCGTGGTCGATTAACGCTGGTACCGGTATGTCGAGTCATGACGTTTATGAATCACGCTTGGACGTAACCGCAGAATTACTGCATCGTGTTTTCTCGTGTTCGAAGCTGCTTAATCGCGCAATGTACATACTACGTAACAAACGAATCGTAAAAGACAGTTTGGCCTCGTTAGCCTCGATTACGTTTTAATCGTGGAGTACTCTGTAGCGAGTCCAACAGAGGCAGCAGGTAGTACAGTTCACGTCTTGGAACTTCGATCTTAACCGCGCTGTCGCGATGCAAAGTTCCTTATCGGTGAATCTAATCCAGAAGCGAGGAACATCGAGACAGTAGACGCAACGTAACGCGGAAATTCCATTCGCAAGTACGATGTCAAAGATTGGTCAGCCAAGTTGACCAAAGTTCTCGCGCCGGATGGAGCGAACGGCTACGTCCGCGAGGGTCGAACGGCGAACGCAACTGCCCCGCGACACGAACGTCCGGTTCCGGGCTAAACGGCGGACGAGCGGCACGCGCCGTTCGCAGCGTCGAGTTATGCTCGAAAGGCGAACCGGCTTCGCTAGCAATTGGATTCTGGACGGATCGTTCTCGCAGCGGAAAAGTTCCGGCCACTAAAGCGGGAGCCCCTCGTCGAAAGAATACGAGCTTAAGGCGGGGCTTCCATTTGTATCCTCCGTGATCGCGCTGATGAGATTGGTCAATAAAATCGAGATAGACACGAGGAGCACCTAGCTGAGGTGGTTCGTGTCTTCTCGGCTCCATTCGAACCGGATAAATCGTGAAACGTGCCGGGCGTCGAACGAGCTCGAAATATTGGGTGAGCGCAAACGTTTCGATGGTTTTCCAGTGCATCGTTTAATCAATATTTCCTGGCCAATTCGCAGCGAGTAGAAATTCACGATTCTCGTACCAACAACCCCCACGTTCGTATTAATATAATTATCGAGAACGTTCGAGCGCATTTTACGATCTTGAATTTTATTAATAGCGAGATCCGCTAAAGCCTTTTTAACGATCAACCAATAATCAGTTCGTCGATACGCGTTCAAAAGGAGAAGATTATCCAGACCAGGTTATTACCAAAGCTGCAACGCTTTGGATCCCAAAGCTGAAGACTTTCGTCGGACCACCGGCGCGTGTGCCCAGCAATCACGCGACGCGAGTATTTTACGGCGCGGGGTCGATGCACGCCAGGCGAATTCGCGATAACTTTTAATCTGCGCATTATTACCTCCGGCGAATAAAGGATCCGAAATTTCCACGGTACGGAAGCGCGGCTAGGAAGAGGGATGAGGAGGAAGCCTCTGTTGTTCCGCGGGTATCGAGGGCGAGAGGGGGATTACGCCGCGGCGTATCCAGACGTACTAGCTGCCGTTTGCTCGCGGTTCGAAAAGGCGGCTCTCGTCCGCCTCGGCGATGAAACGATCGCGCGCGCCGGAACTACGACGAAAGTTGTCGAGAGGAAGCCGTGGAAGTAGACGAAACCAGGGTGGAGGGAAGGTGCTGGCTAAGGCTCGACGCTCGTCGCTCCGTTCCATCGCGGGTGAGCCCGAACGCCTTTCCTTCTCCTCTCGCCGCTTCTTCGATGCGAGCGTATTAAAACAAAGTTTCGAGGCGGAGAGCTGCCGGCGCGGCGCCGCGGCGCTCCGACTAATAGAGGAGTAAGTCAAGCCTCGCAAGTTACACACGAGCGACGGTAACGGGGTATTTATCCCTTCCTCTGCTCGTTCAACTTTCCGCCTCTCTCGTTTGCCTTCACTCCACCCCATTCCTCTTCCTTTTCTTCCAACGCGGTTTCTTCTTGTCTCGTTCCGCAGCCTCGCGCTCTCTCTCTCGCCCCGTCACGCGCTCCCCTTTTCTTCCACCCTTCGTTCAGGGTGCCTCCGTTTTGTCGCGCGTCGTTCCGTGGTATTCCTGGACTTTTTCTCGCGCGTTCTATCTATTTACGCGCGATCCACTTGGTCGAAGCGTAAGGCGTTCTGTTTAACTTCCGCGTTTCCTGCAACTTTTGCGAGAAAAGAAGAGAGGCGCGTTTGGATCGTTCTATTGGTACACTTGGGTTTTATCGATTAATCCTCGTACGGACTTGCAGTTGGTTTTAATGCAAGTACGCTCTCGTCTCTTGGAGGAATTTACGTGGAAAGATTGCTACACGTTTGAAAGTTCTCAAGAGCAACATTATCGTAACTTTTCTGAAAGCACGGTTACAGCGTTCGTTTCATAAAGAATTTACGTGTCATTTGCCTGCTCCACGTGTCGGCGTACGTTCGCGGAAGCTCCGTTTTTAAACAAAAACGGGGAACAACGAGCCATCTGCATAAGTACTGCATAAGCAAAAGCAAGTAACACGGCCGTCCCTTGCCTTAACCCTTTTTGTCCTATGTAAAGGGCGCGAGAGAAGATGCAACAGCGTTTCAAAGGCCCCCAGGCCTCGCCTTACGGAAGAATAGGGGTAGTACGCCGACGATTTCCAACTTACAAACAAAGAGACGCGCATAATGCTATTTTTTTATCGATCGTGAAAGAATTAAATTTCTCCACGGCTGTCGGCCTTTTTCCCCTCGCCTTTATCTTGCCTCCCTTTGCGCCCTTCTTCGCTCCTCGCTCTTCCGTGTTTTTCTTCCGCAACTTTGCGGTTTCTGCTCCGATGAATCTTTCTTTACCCTTTACCCTTCCCACCCGTTTTTCTTGGCGTCGATTTCGACAGGAATTTCTTCGCGCAGTCCCGTAACGACTTTGATCGTTGCTAGAAATCGTCTTCGTGCCGTTTCCTCGGCTCTGTATCAATGTGGATTGTAACGATGATATTCTACGGATAGATTTATCTAAAAAATTAGCCGACGAAGAAGTGTCAGTATGAAATGTAACATTAAATTTCAGTTCCACCGTAGCAAAGCCATTGAAAAATATCAGCCGTATATAATCGTAAAAGGTGTATAAACCGTAAAAGGTAACAAGTTGGTAAGAGTACATCTACTTAGGGGTACGAAGGATTCCCTTTACGCGCTATGACGCCAGAATTCCCGAATGTATACCCGAGGAGAGAGTAAATGCATCTGTACTTACTATCTCTCAGAGGCTTGAGAATAATTCAATTCATAAATACGTATTTATATACCTACACATTGTATTTAACCGATTTTAAGGCTACCAAAATGGCAGAATCGCGCTTTACACGCGGGGATTCTAGGGACCGTTTACAGATTCTATTATATCGAAACGGAGATGGAAAGGAGTGCTTTCGAGAAACTGTATCGCGCTTATTAAGGTGGCTGTTCTTCTAGTTGTGAATATTCCACAAAGAAGAGGAAGAATTTATATATTTACACTTTTTCTGAGATTAAAATATTATAGAAGATAGACATTGTTTTCATTTGTATGTATATGCGTGTACAATTTACTTCTCACGATACACGTTCGAGATCGGAGCTCTGAAAGAAAGCGGTGCCCGTAGACGAAGCACTCGTCGCGCGTCCATTTGAACATTTCCCGAGGAAGTCGAAAGTGTCTCACGCGCCCGAGCAAAGCGTAATCAAGGAAGGCGAAGAAGACTTACGAGAGGAGGCGGAAGGGTCATTAATTAAGTAAACCGAGTTCTGAAGCGGAGCCGGGCGCGTAAGCACCATCCGATGGTGAAATCCTCGATGAACCGAGGACTACTCTTGGAACTATAGAGTGGTTCTCGATTTTTGAAAGTGTGGCCTTTAAAAGAAACGGCTTTGATGATCGGATCGCTGATTGACTCGCTCGCGCCGCGAGTTTCGCGTTAAATCTCGTCTCAAGAATACTTGCACTGTTCTCGTCTGATTATTTTTCACTTGGAGCATTGAAAAATAAATTCTGTGTTAACCTACCAATCGCTGTCGACGATATATTCCGAATTCAACTCATTGTTCTATCTTTTATAGTGAATCAGTTTGTTTTTCTGCGAAAAAATTGTTCGTATTAAACGATGCACTCCTTGAAATCCGGCTAAATGTTTGTCAGAGATGTATCAAATTCTAGCCATGGATAGCGCACCCTGTGCGTTCACGGTTTCGCCAGTGGAACTCCATTTTCTCTACTGAAAACACGATCGCGCGGTGTTTCATCGGGACGATGAAAAGTTGCCGAACTGGCAACGAGTAAAATTTAATTTCGCGCATCGCGGGCCATGTGTATATTGTAAAAGCACGGCGGCGAGAAATATTACGTGATTATTGGGCACGTACTGTATTATTGACGAATTCGTGTCACGCGCGGTAACGCCTTCCTTCGGTGAAATTGCCGATGCGTTAATATCTCTTTTCCGACTTTTCAATCGCCACCGGGAATATATTTTCAAAGAGGCGGAACAAGCGACCATTCCAATATCGCTCTCTTTTTTTTCTGTTTGTAAAATATATATACGCCGCGCAGCGTTCGGCTGATGCAATTTCATTTCGGGAAAGTTTGGAAACGTTGCGATCAAAAGTATATTCGTAGCTGAAATATTTTTACTCGCTCGTGGAACGATCGTCCTAGTGGATGTTTTCAAACTGGAATTCCATGAATTTCACTCGATCTAATTTTTATCATTTTGACTTGCACTACTTAACATATAATATTTACGTGGTTACATGCTTCAATGAAAAATTTGAAATTTGCGCAATGTCCTCGTATACGACGATCCAATTTTTCTGTCTGTTACAAAACTTCCACTCTCTGCTCAAATCTAGATTACATAGAATCTCATCTAGCAAAAGCTATTGCTAACAAATTGCAACAGCAATACGAAAAATGTTTGGTTTAAGTATTTCGATACTAGTTGATTAGAAAATACAATATTTTAAAGGAGAAAAGGGACAGCAATGAGTATTTGGTATTCATATTGTGAGAGATGATGTATATAGATTAAGTACCAGTGTAGACGAAATATCTGTCGCGCTCGGGAGGGGTGGCTGCAGAGGGAAAACGGTGGCTGCCTGTTTCCTCGACTTCTTCTGTTCCGGGGTGAAAGATAAACGCGCAGACAGACGAAAACGTGCGGGGGTAGGGGGTAGTTGGCACGCGTCTGGCATACGGGACCGAGCCGTTAAAACCTGCCAGAGTAGACACCAAATGCTATTCTGCACACGGCTTTCACGGTCCTGGCCAGATACTCGGTGTCTGCGGGAAATAGAAACAAAAATCGAAACTGCGGCAGGACTGCCACGAGCGTGTTGGATGCTGGTTTAACAGGTTACCCAGTCTTTGTTAAAAAGGGCGGTCGAAATATATTGTAGATTCGTGACTACGGAATAGAAGAGGGAAAAGAAACGATCGAGGGTCCTTAAATTATTTTCATCTTTGAAATAGAAACTGTAAACGTCTCTTGGTTCGCGATCCGTTGCAATTGTCGAAATTAAGTTTTTCAATTTACTTGCAGAACGAAGAAGCCAACTATTTGTTCTGCTATCGAGTTATTCGTTGGAAATATGCATTAATTCCCTTTATGTATGAATTGTTATTTAGTAATGGTATCCAGAGGGACTGGGATGGAATTCAATTATTAATGAGCATTTTGTGGCTATGCAGCTGCAGCAATATTTGATCGTTATATTTATGAACACAGTATTTGAATAGTATATAATGTTTTTTATCTTTGTATTCAATCTGTAATTTATTATATCTAAAGAATTAATTAAAAGTGAACTTTCGAAATATCAATAGAAAGTAATTCATTAGATTTCAATGCAGTTTGATAAAGAATCGCCTTTCTTTGTTGACTATATAATTTACCGTATCAACGTGAAAAATTCATCAAAAATGTTTCGCTTTAATCTGAAACGCAATCCACTTGGAAAATTGATTAAATACGTCGAAAGTCAGAAGAACGGAATAATTAGATGGAATTCAGCAGTGCACTTTCGGGTAATTATAATTTCCCATTTATTATAATACAGTTTAAGTTCCTACTGTGTGAGATAATATTTTATTTAATAAACGTTCGTTACCTATGCGATTATACACTTTAAGTCATAGAATCGTGGAAAATAAGTAATTACAAAATATTGCACGCGTTCAAGAGCAATTATTTTGCAAGCAGACATTCAATGCAACTTTTGCAGCGTAACATTCAATTATTATTGCATTTACTGAGAATTTCATTGAAATATATGACACAGAAATCAAACCGAATTCCATTCTATGCTTTCAACATCTCGAAAGGTCAACTCTCGTAAACCTGGGAACCCTGCTATCCAATCGAGATTCCGATCGGAAATTCAGGAAGTTTGCAGGATAATTTCACGTTACGTAGCACCGTTTCATTACCGCTCTTTCAGTTTTTGCGTAATTATCCGCGAGGCACGAAGTGGCAAAAAATCTTAATAATATCTTAACGATATTAAACAGCTGAGGTATCAGATCACATTTCCAATTAAATATTGCTTCCTCTCGCGAATATCGAACGAATATATCTATAAAATTAATGAAAATCGTTGCACTACTCTACTTGCGAATATCATAACAAGTTCAGAGTTAAATAGACACAACAATTTCTGCCAAGAAATCATTTTAAAGTGAATTGTTTATAAATTATTAGCGATAAGTTGAATCGTAACTCGAAGAATTTGGATCATCAGGCTGTCGACGACGAAACAATTAAAGCTGAGTAACTGTCGAAGATAATAAACGATGCGGGGAGCTGCGATATCCCCGTTAAAACGCGCGACTTTTCCATCATCCGGCGTAAAGCTGCCGCGCATTATGCTCGTGGGGGCCTTCATTAAATCACTTTTTCCCCTGGAGGATCTCCCCTGCAATTTCCGCGCGAGTCGGCTCTCGCGCTTACTTTCACGATCAAAGCGCAATTTTCATGCAGGCGAAAGAAAGCTAATCGGCGGGAAAGCGTTCGGTTCTCGGCCACGCGTTGCGATGAATCGGCTGCAGATGCACATGCACACGCGCATGCTGCGGCGAGGGAATCGAAGGCAACGAGCGTGTACGGCGTTCTGCACGCCAGAACCGACAAATTCACGTTACAAATTTTTTATTCCATGTCTTGTCCCTCATCTTCATATGAATAAACCAACTGTCTCGCGTTTGAAAATATATTATCTCGCATCCTTCGAATTGCAGATGCATTCTTCTAACGTCGAACGCGTGAAATTTTAGCACGCGAGCTAAAGTGTCGATGCGAGTTACTTGTAAAAAAGCGCGCACCATAAATGGGGATGAAAAAAGTGTTCGTTCACTTTTTGTTTTCGCTGCATGCTTGTTACACCGCGGGACAATTGGATCCCGCATCGATCGTGGCCGTCTAATCGTTCTGTTTTCTTTTGGACTCGTAATTACTGGCTGCGACCGCGTTCGCTACCAATAAAGTGATTTGCTGGCGAGAGTTGCGGTACGTTCGAGACGACGTAATTACGCGGTCGCGTCGAACGCTTCTATTTTTCTGAATGGAAGAGGAAGACGGCGGATGCTCGAGATCATCGTTAATCGATAAATCACGGCATGCACGGCGACGAAACCCCGTATCAGGCCCGAAGGAATCGTTTATCGCGTGCAGCCGCGGTCTTATCCACGAACGATTATCCGGCACGCTGGTATTCGGTCCTGAGTCGACCGGCGTTGATAATACCAATCGAGACCAGCAATTTTGGACCGACGCGTTTTTGGACTTGAGTAATGCTCGTGGCTGAAAATCATTCCTGCGAAACAGCAGTTCGTGCGAGGATTTTTTTTTCCCGTCGAAACGATCGAAAGCAGGAAGTCTATCCTCATGTGAATTTCTAAGCGAAACTTGCGCATAGAATGCATTGAGGAATGCGGTGGTGCAACTCTAAGGCTGCTACTATTTATTTTCTTTTTAAGTAGAACTTGGAGTATGTCGACGAAATCTGCGATTAGAATTTCGAAGGAGATTCGGGAACTGGAGCAGGTTACATCGCGAAGTTTGAATGCCGGAGTAGAACGGATGCGGGGCGGAATAAAAATTGTAAAATATTGGGAAACAAAAGTTTTTCTAAAAAGTCGAACGTGCAACTGGCGGGTAAAATCCATTCTAATCCTTTCAGGGAATAAAACGGAACGTTGCCGCTCATATGGAAAATCAGTTTCCCAAAACTAATGCCTTTTACGGAACGTTCGATGGAACGATTACGTTCTTCTCTATTTTTTCCGACCCACCGTCGAGGTTTCCATCCCACGTCCCGTTTTTTCCCCGAACAATACCACACTTCGCCTCTGAAACGACTCATCGAACAGTATCGATGTTCGAAACCACTTGTTCGTAAAAACGTCCGACAGTTGCGCTTCTGGCAAGTTCGGCTGTCGATGGTGGGAACCGTGCAGAATTGAGACCGTCCTTGTATTTCGAATTTGTCGCTGCCACTTCAACGGGGAACTGAAATTCTACCGCGTGCGCCCGTGAAAAAGAGACCAGATGCTTTAATCTGGCCCCCCGCGCGGACGAATTCAACCGAAGCTTGTCAAATGTTGCACAGATAAACGAAGAATTATTGGTTTAGCTCGATTTGAAAATATTTTACTTCCCTCTTCCACCCTATTGTTCGAACGCTGCTACGCGTTGATAACATATCGTTTTCCTTTCGAATGATGCGTTCGGATTTAAAAGCGAACACGCGACGCTTTCGATCGGACATTTAACAATGAATTTAAAATATCGTTGCATTTCGTTGCATTTCGTGTTGGAAATCATCCTCGAAATGAATTCATAAGTGCAACGAAATCCTTCACACGTACGATATAAAGTATAACATTATGTCGAAGGCTTCGCGCGTTGCGTTGAAAATTGCAGAAGCGCCTCGTCTTATATTTAGTTGCCGCTGTAATCGCGATCGCAATGATAATGAAAAGAGGCGATCGTTCTGTATGCGTGCAGGTTGCCGTGCCGTGGCAGGAAATAATTTTCCTTCTTGGCCGTTCTTGGCAGCGTCGAAACGGTATACGTGCTTGCCGCGAGCCTGTGTTCTGTAAAAGCCGGCTCTCGTAAAAGCAGAGGCAGAAAACGGTTGTAAAAGGAAGGACAAGGTTGAATGGGTTTGATCATCGAACTTTTTTTTACCGGCCCATAAAAGGAAATCGGTACATCATGGAAACAAGTGCGAGCGACGTCGCAGATTATTCGAGTGGAAGTATAACGATTCATGGAGAAAAGTTTGCCCTCGAAACGTTCAGCTAGCTTTGATCGATCGGCACGAACTTCTTTAATTCTTGAACGTTGCACACTTTTATTGCTTATCGTTCTATTTCTCTTCTGTTCTCTTTCTTTCTCTGTTTCCAATGCAACGTAGGAGTCGCTCCGTTTGACGCAATATCGAATGCACGGGGGTTATAAAACTGGTCAAAAACGAGCCCCAACTATTTATATTCATCGCTTCTCCTTGTCACGCCGTTCATTTCGTTGAGTTCCAATTTTTTTGATCGTTTACAATGATGAACGATACCTTCTACAGCAGCGTTGACAATAAAGCGATCATTCGCTTCCGTTATTTAATTGCGTACAACTTTCTCATACATCGCGAGATTGAAGATTGAAGCATGTCCTACGATTAACATTTAAATTTACATAGAAACTCATCTCGACAGTAAGCTACCAGCGACCGCTTCAAAGTTACACACCAGTTAGTTCGCCATTAGCCTATCGATTATGGAAACTGGGAAGCGAACGCTCATCCCTCTTGGGAAATGAAGAATCTACTCTCAGCCAGGCAAGAGTCCCTCCGTCATCGTCCAACATCAACGAAGAATACGCAGTCACGCGTCTCATCGTTCTGCGACGATGTGAACGTGCTTTTTCACATTTCCATGCTGCAATAGAAATCATAACCCTTTGCGTGAAAATTAATCGTTTACATGAAAATTAACGCCATCATGACAAACTTCGAGGCTCAAGCCTTCGATCTTACACGTTCCAAGCTGCACGCGCATAATTCAGTGGCCTCCGGTTGGTAGCGGCTTCCGGAATCGGGGTGACCCTGCGACGGGCGGCGACTTAATTAAATTCGATAAAATGTGACGGGGTGGGCGCGCGAACACGAACGGGACAGGAGGATCCAGCGGGAGCCGCTCGTAAACCGTGAATTACGACGGCCTGTAAAACGAGTCGACTTACGTGTCGATGAAGGGAACGGTAGCACCGTTGACACACGGCCAGCTCGTTTTTATTTCCTTCTACGCCGCGATTAATTCCTTCCCTCGTCCCTTTTTTCCGTTCCTCTTCTTCGTTCCGTCGGGCGCTCTTGCCCTCCATTTTCTCGCCCGCGCGTGCCCCGTTTTACGACTCGTGCCTCGACACCATCCGCGATGGCGATTTCGAAACCCTTGCGTCACGCGTATATAAATGTGTACAAGTATATAAATATATGTATAGATACGTGTATAAATACAAAGAGTACGCGAACTGCGGTCGGGCGTCTGGCGAAGGTGTGGGTGGGTGCGAGCTCAGGGTGCCCTCGCGCTCGCGCGCGCACGTCGTAACTCATAAGGGAGATTAATGTCTCCGGCGGAACTGGAGAACTGTAAAGCTTCGCTACAGAACTGTTCTGTTCTATACGAAAGCTGTTACTAGCGGGAGGAAACTGACTCTGGGTTCGTGATGCGACTGTGGAACGTCGTAAAGAGCAGCTACGAGTGTTCAGTCTGGCCGTGTTTCGCCGTTTCCACGGGAAATTCGGTCTTTCTTTATTGATAGCCACGCGTGAGCGGGAGAAATCGTTTCCAGGTACCATTCTCTTGAATAAAGCGGCCAACAGGGTATAATAGACGGCAGTTTTTTCGTTTTCTCTTTATCCCGTTATTCGATTTTTTTCCGCCGCCTCCCTCTCTCTTTCTCACTCTTTCTTTAGCTCTTTTTATCGATCTCTCGAGTGGTGGCTCGCGTTGTTTGGTGTTTAGCGTATGGACGTCGAGTGTATGGGACGATGGGGGCGCGTTTCGTTGGAAATATGGCGGGCGGGGGAAATTGATCGATATTAGCAATTACTGTTGTTATTTTAACGATTAGAAACGTGGCTAGTTTATGTTTGGAAATTATGGGATGACAGGTAGTTATACGAAGTTTGCGATTTTCCTAAAATAAGTTATTATATTTAGATATATTTGCAATTATTATAAAATGTATGAGCAGAGATCAAAGCGTTATTGCCGCAGCTATTATCGATTGTACTTTAATTGCCCACATCTTCATTATACGCGCGACGAAAATAGAGGCAACGTTATTAGCTGATCTCGTACGAAATTAAACGGGGACATCATTTATTCTGGAAATAATTATCAAATGACGAAAAGGAGGCGCGCGAAACGAGCCAGACCAATTATCCAAGCCTACATCATGTGGCGACGCATTATTAGTCGTTAAACCACGCGCGTATTGTCTCAGGTTTAAATAATTCATCGATTTTGTATTGACTTGCCTATTAATAATTCTACCGCATAATCTTCGCTAATAGAGTGGATAGAAAATTTGTTACGTAACGAAAAATGTGAAATTATTCATTTTGAGTAGGGAACGAGTACAAGAAATTAAGATTGGGGGGAGAGCAAAGAATAAGTCGAGTCGGCCTTGCTGTAGTATAATCGACTTCAGCAAGGTGCGCGATGGTTCTCTTAAGAATTTCCGACGCAAAAAGAAAATAGTCTACCACCTGGCTCCTCTTCGTCGAGGGGACGGGGAACCGAGATGCACGTACTTCGAGTTGAAAGAATTTGCAATGCAGCCTGGCGGCCGCCGCGCACTCGAAAGTATTGGCCAACTTTAGAGCGTCGCCGGTAATTAGGTAGACGGGGTACTTTCGAGGCGATTGTAAAAGAGAAAAACACACGTCCTGGTAGTCACGGCTCGCTCCAAATCGGCTTTGCGTAGTTAGTAAAGTAAATCAGAGATATACATAATCTCGTTTCAGAGCGGAGATCGTCAAAGGGAATCCATAAAATCGCGACAACTGCGTGTGTATAGGGTGTCTCTGAACTACGCGATTCCTCCGACAGACTAGAAGTAACTACCCGTTAAGACCTAAGTAGCCGAGAACTTTCAATCTCGCGCTGCGTAATCGTTCATTTACTCATTTAAAATTGCGTACACTCGCATCTTTTTCTCGCTCGTTCTGGTCAACGTTTTCATTTTTTATCGAAGCAACCACAGAAAAATAATGAGACATTAATTTTGTTATATAAAAATTGTAGTTAAAATTTCACGTTAATCTGAAATATGCGGTCAATTAAAATAAACGTTAATATAAAATAAAAAATTTGCGGTTCTATGTAGAAAGGAATGAAACCATTTTCATGTAGAATAACGTGCCGATTCGTATACTCCGTGCTCGTTTAATCGCGATCGAATTCTATCTCCACCGAATCGAGAATATTTTTCCGCGTAACGAACAATTTAGGGGATAATCGATCGGATGAATTAAAACGCGACGGAGCCGCGCGTAAGACTTAAATGGCCCACTCGAATATTCACGTCTCGGAATAATCGGGAAACGAACTTTACTGTTATTAAGGGAAAAAATTGTCCATTGTACAGAGGAGTTAATGGTGGAGAGGGTGGAAGGTGGGCGATTAAAAGCGGTTCCATAACAAATGAAACATTCACGATTGAAATTTACGGGGGCGGGAGTGCGGGTAAGCTCGCAAGCACAGCTTTATTTACGCGAGCCGGCTGCCTACTTCGCTCCACGGTAATTACTACGGCAATTACATCGCGATTTACAGTAATTACAAGTTTTACTGGCTGAACGGAACCCGAACTGTGCCCGTCGTGGCATTCTATCCCGAACGGGGCCACCTTTCGCCGTAAAAAGCTCTCCCGAGCACCACCAGAAACCATTAATCTACCCGCTACACTGCGGTCCACAATACATCCAGACTTAACAGAGGATTTGTCCCCCGGCTGCCTCGAGGATTTTTCTTCCTCGAATCGTCATTTTAATAGCCCCCTTTATTTCCCTCGCACAAAGGTGGACGTTAAGAAACGCATTTCCCTGTGTCGTCTCCACGAGTCGTTCTACTCGTTCGAGCGAGTCCTCGATTGCTTGGAAATCAGCTGACAGGTTGCTGGATAGATTCGTTTCAGGTATGCGAAGGGCGACAGTGCTGTGTGTCTCGACCTTTCCACGCGCGAAGAAGATTTATGGTCCACCTATTGCTCTTCTTTTAACGATTTCAGAATTTCTCTACGAAGTAATTAATTCTAGCAAAACTTGCGGCATAGTCTCGCGAAATAGTTGTCGAACTTAAGCTACAGACAATTGTTGTAAATTTCAAGCTGTGTTACGCTAATAATTTAATACTTCGCCAACCCTGTACGAACAAGCGGGCAATTTGCGTAGAATGTAGAACGAATTACGTTTATTACCGTTTTAAGGCTATGAAACCGACATTTTCACCCGTTCCTGTTAACGCAGCCCCTTTACAGACACATTAATAGCCCTGGCGAAGATAACGAATACTCGAACGAAGCCCGGCCAGTTTGTCTTAATAGCTCTGTTTTGTTCCGCCATTATCGTAAAACGGCCCTGTATGCTGAACAACCGTTCGAGGAAATAATTAACACAGAAAGGCGATTTATAACCGCGTAAATCTAGATTACAAGCGATGCCGGGCGTGAGGAGGACTCGCGAATCGTTTGACGTTTTTATTCCTCCAGTTTTCGGGGCCAGGTCTTAATTACCTCCGCGCGAGACAATTTGTCTTGCCCCAGCCGAGCAAGGGAATACCGTTTCGGAGCTGATGAACTTTAAACTGCGTCGAGGCATTGCTCGCCATTGTCGTCACGAATTCTGAACGATTGTTGCTCATTACTAAATTACTTACAAATTTCTATCATACGAAACTACAAGCTAGAATTTTCTGGAATTGATGCGCGTTAAATTAGTCAGCTATGTGCGAAGCAAACAATTTTCTAACATTCAGCCGAGTGTCTCGACGAAATTAAAACTCGACTCGATACATTCGAAACCGCGGAGGACAAAAGCCCCTATTTTATACCCGCGGAAGACTTACGAGCACCCTGTTCGCGGTACGATCGCGCGGGGGGTCGATTCGCGCGACGATAAATCACCGATGGATCTCTCGTTAAAAAGAGAGAGGCAAGCTTCTCGCGATCCGCGAGCCAAGTCGGAGGAGTAACGGCGTGGCGGCAGCAGGGGGTGGTAGCGCGTTGTATTTCATTCGCCGATGGCGGCCGGTGAAAAGGAACGGGAACCGCCGCGGAAAAATAAGGCCGGTTAAATTTACTCGTTCGATGAAACGTAAAAAAGAGTAGAAGAGAAAGGAAAATAAACGCGGACGGTTAACGCCAGGCACGCTTGCCCGATCATCCACGAGCCTCGACGCCCCTCCCGCGCGTTCACGGAAACGGAAAGATTACTTATTTACGGGCCTGGCAGCTCAAAGCGGCCGCAGGGGGATGGAAAGAGACGACTCGCCTCGCGTCGCGTTTGATGTTACCCCGAATTGGCTGGTTAAGGAGCGTGGCTGTTGATGGATTCGTTTCCCGCGTAGAAAGGTTATTTATGAACCGCGCGAGTCGCGCGGGATCGATCCGTGCCGGGGAACAGCCAGGTCGTTCGAGGATTCTTTGGCAACGAATTACGATGCACGCTACGCGTATCCGGCTGAACGGCGAAACTAGACGGCACGATACAGTTACCGTGGGAACGAGTTGGAATTAGTTCCCTATCCGTCCTGGTAATTGACGCTTTTATTAGCTAATGATAGCCAAGCGATATTCCTCTTTCATCAATCGGCTAGGTTTAGATGATTAAATGGTTGCGCGGTGAGATATCGCCACTTTTCGACTTTGAGAAGATCAGCTTACGGTGGTTTTAGTATAACAGCTGGAGAGTGGCGAGCTGAATCGAGTCGACGCACAAGAGGAACCGAGTACAGCCAACTGAGCAACGAATCGCGATCGAAATCTTAACAAACGGATTCACTTTCGACCAGAATACTCTGGCAAAAGTAATTAGGATCGGTCCACGGTGGCCAAAGGAAGTTCCAGTGGCCGATATCCAATACTCGATCGGTCGGACTTGAGAGCGGTGATCGAGTCAGCTTCAATTATTGGAATCTTGCTGGCGTGCCGACTCGCGTAACGCAATGACACAAGTTTCCCGTCCGAACTCCAATAAACTGCATAACAGGATGATGCTCGGTCCTGGGTCAGTTTCCAGTGTTAATACACCTCTCGCGTAACGGATGACGAAGAAGAAGCGACGCAGCCGGCGCCTTCCATTTTCCAACGTTCACCGATCTTCCGACCGGTCGCAGTCGCGGCTCCTTCTTCGAGATCTCCCGGAAAATGGCACGGTTATGCCCGGGTTGCGCAGTTTAACTGGCATTTTTCCTGTGATAAATGAAATTGTTCCGCGCCGGGTCGAGCAGCAAGCTTGTCACTGCGGACGTTTCCGTTTGCCCGCCCAGGAACTTTCGTCCACGCCACGGGCTAAATGAAGTTCGCGATAAGTTCGCTGTATCGCACGTGGATGCGACGTGTCCTTTCGTTCGAAAGTTTCAGCGAGAAATGAAATTGGATCCTCTAAGTATCCTCTTCAGAGATTATCACTTGCTGAAAAATTGTGAAATCGATGATTAGAATCACTACGTTTTTCCTAATCTTCAACAGAGACGTCGAAGATACCCAAGTTTAATAGAGAAGATCGTAAAATGAAAAATCTCGTGGAAGATTCGAAGTACAGCATCTTCGATAGGTGACGCCCTAAATAGATATGGCGGAGTATCCTCTCGCGCGGGAAGAGTTCAATTCGAAAATGGGAGTTGCGTACGTTAGAGCGGCGGCAATTTAACACGCACGCTTATTCGACGAACGTATCCAGCCGAAAGCACCGGAAGAGCTTTCATCTCTAGAGACTCATCCGCCTATCTATCCTCCAGCTACTCCCGGGGAGATGCGTAGATATATCAGCGCCTTGTATCCCAAGATGGAAATCCGTGGAAACGCGGGGCGGTTAGGTATCGCGGCGTTGAACAAGCCCACGGAAAAGCGGCGCTGATCGATGAGATTGTTGGAAGCGATCGGTCCTCGAGCGTTCGCGGCGCAATCGTTGATTCTCGTCCGACAACGAGGGCAAACATGCCAGGGAACGGGGGTGGAGATAAGAGGTGTTGGCGGCGTATACGTCACCGGGTAGCTCGTTAAAACGTGATAACTCCATCTACATGTAAATCTAATCGGGTAGACGGGGCTGCGAGGACATCAAACCCCCGTTAACCACAGTCTGCACCGTCACCCGGCAAGATGACTCGGCTGGGCGACCGCCTTAAGCTCGCTCGAAAAGCCACGACCTTAAGCGTCAGCGCGGTGTGTCACCGCTAAATTCTCGTGTAATGAGACCTAATCCCGAAGGATGTCTTCGTGACTCGCGTCGAGCGTCTTCGTCGTGCCTCTGACGGGATCCCTGCCGCCTAGTAAAACCATCCGGTCCGCCCATCAAACCAATGCGGTTAATTATGTCGACGATTGTGCGTGTATTCCACTTGCACCCCCTACCATAGGTCACTTATAATTCGGTTTTGGTTTCAAACGAACCACGTCTAGCTCTTAGTTCGTATTTTTAGTAGAATATTTTCCGATTTTCCTCAGAGAATAAGGTATTAATAATTATTTATTTCCATTTGCAGTTCCGATTGTTACAATCAGCGGAGTAATGGGAAACAAAGTGCAGCTTCCATGCGACATTCAATCCCCCGACAACGATGACGTTAGCATGGTGCTCTGGTACAAGGAGGGTGCAGGGGAGCCAATTTACAGGTGATTCATCGTACCATTTACCTACTTTCCTCGAGCAGATCGTTTGAACAGAGAGATTACTCGTTCAAATCCGATCCTAAAGACAATTTCGCACAGTCGGAAATATAAGGAAAATAGATGATCGAAATACCAAGCGTAACTGCTGTGCGCTGGTAGATCGTTAATTGGCTGTAGAAGTAGATACGGCGCACGATTTTGTCGAACGGCTGCTGCGTGGAAACGAACTATTCCAGCAAATATAAATAACAAACGACGGGAGAATAACGGTGGATCGGAGGCGAATTCAAACCCCATCGGAAATACTGGAATAACGGGGCGGGCAAGATAAACTTTCCCTTATTGTTATGCGCCACCGAAATCCACTATAATCCGCAATCGTTATGAAAGCCCCGAATTCATCAGGAACCCTTAAAAAACCAGCCACCGATTACATAGACATCGCGGTGAACTAGCGGCGAATGGCGCGGCCGGTTGAAATTCACCCGAAACCTGATAATCCGGGAATATAAATTGCCCCGAAGAAATAAAAAGGAAGGCCTCTGGGCGCGCCGGCTCGACTGCGGAGCGGGCGAGGGGGGGCGCCAGGTCCAGAAATTCCTCGCGTTATTTTCCGCGGTGAACTTCATTTGCTCCGCGACTCGCTATTTCGCTTCTGCGACCCGTGAAATTTTGCATATAGAATGGTGTTCGGGCCACAGCCCCTCGAAGGTCGTCGGTTCTCGTGTAAAAAGCGCGACACGCCGTGAATAGGGGGTGGCGGTGGTGGCGGTGGCGTTGGCGTCGCGCTGCGAGCTGCCACGGCGGTGGTGCCCGTTGGGTCATATTTAAGAAATGTAATAAGGTGTAGGATATGTGCGGAAGAGACAATGCATCGTCTCGAGCCTCTCCGTCGTTTTCTTCCCCCCGTCGAGCGAACGGAGGAGAGGGTTGCGAGGTGAATCGGACGGTCGACGGCGCGGGGTCGTCGCTTGTTGTAAAGTCGGTTTAATCCTCGCCACCGAGAGGAGAAATTTTAAATTTAGTGGCAGACAGATACCCCGTGCACCCTCTCGACGGGATCCTTTCCCCTGTCTCCGCTCCCGTTCATCCTTTTCCGGCTGGTAGCAGTAAAATATTTATTACGAGACACGTCGGCTCGCTTATCGTACGTGCACCAGACTGTTAAAGATACGAAATGGTGGATGTCGTTTCTTGGGGGTTCCCCTTGTTTCTCTCGATTTGTCGCGCGCTGCTCTGCGAGGATACTCCTCTCTCTATGAAGAATTTAGAAGTTGGTAAAAACGTATTACTTTTACGTTGAACCTTCCACTTTCTCTTTCACGTGGTTAAAGTTACTTTTATTTTCTCTACTCGCGGTTGAGTTTAGTATATCGTTTGCTTCTCAAAGAGGATTCGTGCGATATGAAATATCGCAAGGCAATATTTCTCTGTCTAAATTATTGGTACTCTTCCTCTCTTGGAAATCACGGTTTATTTTGTATTCTACTTACCAAGATTTAATCCATTCATCAGCGGAATGGGAGGAATAGTAGCCCCTCGGAATTTTTAAGTTAATGTAGCGTAATGAAAATGCACGCTCGAAAGAGGAAAACAAAGCGAGTAGTATTCATGGCTCCACCTAAGCACTGTTATGGCTGATAAACAAGGGTAATTTTTTGACTAATCCAACGGAACGAAACGCCGCTCCGCCCTCGAGCAAATCCATGTCGAGAGATAAGCGCTGGCTTGTTTTATATGTAAATCCACTCTTTTCTCTAGGTCGTAAAACTCCGGCGAATTATGATATAATATTTGGAATCTCTTTTACAAATCCAGCTGACTGAGTTGTTAACGTTTTCCCAGCTAACCCTCTCTCTCTTCCGTTTGCTTTATCCTCATCGCGGTAGTTTCTCTTTAATCTGATTTGTAATCTCATTGCACCGATTTATTCGGCCACTTGAACGTTCTCCGCGCCGGCAGGACATCGTTCATTCGATTCTCTTGATTATCGAATCGTTTCATTCGTTTCCTTAGAACGACCTCGTTTTCTCTGCTTTTTCATTTTATTTCCTCCTTCTCTTTCTCACCGTTTCTCCACCGTTTTCCATATTTTCCACAGCCTGGTACCTTCCATGAATGAAACTGCAAAATGCTAATTAAATTAAGAAACGAACGGTCCCTTTAAAAAAGGAAAGATTAATTCTGTCGCGTTACGCAAAATCGAAATTAATGAATACGGGTAAATTTAAGAGATAAAGCAAGCGTGAAGTAAATACATTCAATGTAAATATCAAATGTTAAAAAATGTGAATAATTACATTTATACGGAACCCCGTTTTCGGGGCTAATTACAGTTCTTATCGCCTTGTAATTAAAAATTAAATCACGTAGGCTGCGCAACGTGGAAGAAGATATGCATGTATCACGAGCGAAATACACGAACTCTACTTTTGCTCTGTAATTAGTAGATTTAGAAAAAAGCAATGCGATACTATGAAACGTAACAGAGATTACATAGATATAACAAATAATGGAGCAGCGTAACGATAAAAACTCGTCATAGAAACGTATGAAATTTTCGCAGCAGATTCTCAAATCAAAAGCAACAGATGCATAAAATAATCGACTGCGGCTACGAGATCGTAGCTCGGAACGTTCTGTACGAGCAACACGCAAGACATAGGCCACTGGGGACTAGTTCATACGATACCAAGCTACGCGAGCCATCCACGGGTTTTCATCGTCGATTCCCGTCCCGATTCTCGAATCCGCTCGTGATTCTCAATAAGAACCGGGGTGGAACCGAGGGTCGGTTCGATTTCCATGCCAGCGCGGCGGGTGATTCATTTTTTTCGAAAAATCTCCGCGAATCAGCCCCGAGTGATCGACGAGGCACGCGAGAGCGCGGCCGGATCGATTCGAAGATTCAGTCGGGACCGGAAGACTGATAGCCAGGCATCGCTTTGCACGGTTATCGCTCGTCGAAAGCCAATCGAACGAACGTGTTATATTCACGAATCGTTCCGGTCCCAGTGGAAGCCTGTCGATTCTCCGCGTGGAGATGAGGATAGGGGAGAGTACGCGGGAACTCGCGTGTATGACGTGCGCGGCAGGTTCGAACTGTGTTCGAGTGTCTATGGATGATGCAACGTTCGAGGCAAGGTCGACGTGGTATTCGAACGTCGATGAACTTGCTAAAGTTTGAAGAGACGAGACGATCCTTCGTGACGATAGAACGCGTAGAATCCTGTGACCCAAGAACTGTCTGACCATCATATTGGAAATTACAAATTGGTTTACGATAGTTAAGAGCAATGGACACGAGCAGAGGTTACTCGTGTTTTTTTATAAATTCGTAAATTCCACGTCTTGTCTCGAAGTGTGTTGAGACGTGTGCGACGTGTAAATTCCGCTACGTATCTGCAACTCGTACGAAGCGTCGCTAAGGGTGCACTCGGTGGTGCACGTACGCGTCCAAGGTATCCAAAGGCCGGCTGGAGGCAAGCAACCGTACGGACGTCCGGTCGGGCAGCGGCACGTCACGGAAGTGCTTTCCTCGTCTGTTGGAAGTGCGAAGTGGAAGAATTAAATCGTATTTCAACGTCAATGCCGCGGAAGCAGCCGGCAGAGCGGGATAGCTTTGGGAATACTCAGTCACGAGCGGAAATCCGAACTCCCGTGCAGTCGTGGAACGCAATTTAACTTTTAGTCGCTCGTGAGGAACCGTCGGTTTCCATGCTCCTCCGTCTTCAACGGGCTCCCGCTTCTTTCGCTTCTACGCTGCTCTGATATCAGGTAAGAAGAGCAGGCAGACATGACGCGCGAAACGGAGACGGTGCGCGCACCGCCGTCCTCTTTCAATCCGGCCGAAACATCCGTCTTGCTCTCCGCACCGAGTCCTCCCCTACGTCGCCCTCCCCACGGATGCTTAATATGCAATCACGCACGGAGAATGGCTCCCCAGGTGACTCGATGTATGCACCCGCTCCTCCATCCTGTCGGATAATAATTCCGCTGCGCTCCTTCCAACGAGGATCCTTGATGGAACGTCGGAGGATCTTAAGCCGCGGCTGGTTGGACCCTGTCCTCGATCTTGTGATTATGCTTCTAGGCGAGCGTACGCGCGTGTACACACGAAAATGGAAAAGGCGCCGATATAAATGGAAGATCGCGCGGAAATCAAATATTATTTCTTGGAATTTATACGTGTTTTGTATATGAGACGAGATTTCGTTCGACCATTAAAATTAATTAAACACCGTAGGATAGGATTTTGGAAGGATCTCGACTTGAAATTGATCGAGCGTCGTTATATAAATTTATAGCGTTCGTTCGGTTAGACGGTGAACGGCGCTAACTATGGATTTCTCAGGGATATGAACCGAGTATTCCGAGCTAAATTAAACGCGGGAGACACGAGTATGCACTTCATAATGATGTTACCGATGATACTGGGTTTCTTAACAGGATTGAAGTCAGAATCGTCGAGGATTTGAAGTGCAATAAGCTCGTGCAAGCATGCTCCGAACTTTGCACGTTATACCAACTACTGTAAAATCTACGGCGCGAAACGTCTCGAAGACTGTTGCCGACTCGAGGATCTTCAAGATTACAAGTGTCGGCTCCATGGAAATGTCCGTCTCATTTCCATGGAAATTTACGTGGCATTAACTCGCATCCAGCGATGATATTCTCGCGGAGAAACTGTGGACGCGGATTCGCCGGAGCTTTTTTATTATCGCGCTACGTTCCATCATTTTCTTCGTCCAACCGCCTTTTCATCGAGACAGAACGGTATCAAAATTATCAATACAATAATTGCAAACAGCCCAACAACAATCTTTTCTAGTCGTCACAAATGTCTCAGTCCACAAAATTATAAATATTATTGTCTCCATTTCTTTACGATAAAGAAAAGAGTATTTCGATTGACGTATTGGCGCAAACACCCACAGACTGGCACCCGCATTGAACGCGCGCTTTTTACGGAACCCACTTCTCTACAATTTAACAAACAGACCCCAGTATCTCTCGTCCGGAACAATCGATTCGCGATACACGTTCGCGCGATAAAAAGACAATACGGTCTCCTTGCTCGCTCGAAAACGCCGCTACAAAAAAGTACAACCGATGGTTTCAGCTTCGACGTCCGTGGCCGCCGACAGTTCAACAATGCCCTCCTCTGGTCGTCGCCGGCGGCATTGGGACCAAGAGCTTTTTTTATCACAGCGTCGAATCCTGCTCACCTCAGCATCGATCGGCTGGAGACTAGGGACGAAGGAATCTATCGGTGTCGAGTGGACTTCAAGAATTCGCCCACGAGGAAGCAGAAAATGAATCTGACTGTCATCGGTGAGTAACACGCCTCCAATCATTTGAAGTAGCGTCCAATTATTAAACCAAACGAAACTTTCTTCAGTCCTAATCATTTCTTTTCTCGCGCAATATACGCGTGTTTCATTTAATCGAATAGTAAAACAACTTTAATTTATTACGAATTAAAACGAAAGCAATACGAGGTTCGCGATAAAAATCAGTTCCTGCCTCTAACGAGGGCCGAAGCGGTAAAACGTCCCGTTTCCGGCGGACGGTCCGCGGCAATTCACTGTTTCACAGCGGCGCGGATTCAACGAGGGCCCATCGTCAGGGTTTTCAGCCGCTGGTTCGGCTCGCGTCGGTTCCTCGACCCGCGGGGGTAATCGCCGGCGAAAGAGTGTTCAGCGAATGGTAAATCACTCGCATCGGCGGAACTCAATTGGCCCTAATCAATCTTTCGCGAGTAAATCACGCCGGCACGCAGCCAGCGCGATAGATCAGCCATTCTCGAGCGGCGGACAAATAATCAATCCGCATTTCCGCTGATTCAATCATGCACTGTACGCCTAAACGTTTCTGTCCGCGTGTGCGCGGCCCCGTCGATGCACGCGGCCCGTTTCAATGTACGTGTGTTCCGCGCAGTGCCTCCGTCGAAGCCGGTGATACTGGACGGGACGACCGGGGCCAAGTCGAGAATAGAGGAGCCGTACAACGAGGGGAGTGACGTGAACCTGATTTGCGAGGTACGAGGTGGCAGGCCGCCCCCGAAGCTGACGTGGTACCTCGAGAACACCGTGATAGACGATTCCTATCAGTACAACGCCGAGACCGGCCTCACGGTTAACCGCTTGTCCTATCCTAATGTCGGAAGACAACACTTGAAGGCACGGATGATCTGCGAGGCGAACAACACTAACTTAGTGCTGCCGCAGACGAAGCTGGTCATCCTCGACGTCAATCGTAAGTGATCGAAAGTTATTTTTAAATCGTTTCTATCGTTGGGCTCGATGGTCGCCTTCGCCTTCGCGTTCTTCTGTTGCATAACTCTTTCGTCATTCAGACACGCGTGTTCCACTTGAGCGGTCGAACGATTGGTAGTGGCCAAGGTTGCGACTTTTTGTAACCATTCCACGCGTACCTTTCGTACGAGCGATTGAACTGCGGGGGGTGTAACAAGTAGATTGTCGTTGCTTATTCGTTGGGTTCTTTTATGTTTTTCTAAGAGTTACGTATAGTTTTGACGAAAGGACTTGATATTCGAGACGTTTATGTATGTACTTGGAGTGCAGAGTGTAAGAAATTGTTTAAATGGAAACAGTCGAGTGGCGAGGGGTGGGTAAATAAATGTGACGGACGCTGCAGAAAGTTCGCAAAGAATGTCCCGCGTTCGCGACGAAATGGAAGTAAACGGGGGTGCTAATAAACGTGAAACCTCTTGGAAGGCTGCCATCGGTCGACGAGCATTTTCTTTGATACGAAACTTGTCGTTTATTTACGGTGGAGAGAGGAATGAGTGAAATGACAGAAGCTTTCGGATAAGCGTTAGACAAATAAACGGAATATTTAACTACACGTTTCGCTGTCAAATCTCTCTCTCATCGTCGCTCACTTCTGTACTACTTTGAAGTAAAAACTGAATTGAACTGAAATTCATTCCAAAATTCAATCGTTCCTCCGTATCCGGCGCAATTTAAAGTCGAAGATATTCGCTATGGGTGTAACTGAATCGGATTACGATTAACAACTCAAGAGAGAGGTGACAGGACCAGAATTTACCTGAAGTCTAACTAGAAAATAGCCGCACGGAAATATGTTAGAATATTGCATTACTTCCTACGATTTTGTATGCTCGACGGAAATAAAACCAACAACTATCTGGCCGACCTAAATTAAACGGGATTCAAAAAAGTAACCTAAATCTCTTTCACGTGTATAAATGGCCTCGCAATATTTCTTAGTGGGCAACGAAACATGTTCTCGCATCAGCCCCTCTAAATCATCCGCCTACTGTGCCGTAGGTATCGTAATAAAATTCCGCGCATACCAGGCTAAACTGTTACGTGTTTCCGGCTGCTGTACGTAGATAGAATCGTGACGCCAGTGACGTCGAGTGGAAACTATTAACGAGACGCGGCTACCATTTCTTGTGATCTTTGCCCGATGTTGCCGCCGGTTCAGCGACAAAATTATGCACAAATCGGTCGCGGTCGCATCGGATTAACGCGTGAAACACGGTGCACGCTCCACTCGCGGCAGACAGAGTCCGATTTTCTACGGTCCCGGAGCCGCGCGTGTATGCACGGCCGACTCGCAGACCGATTAAGGAACGTTTTGCTCGCGCATTCGAGAAATTTATGCCTCGAGTCGCCGCGGCTCGTCCTAAGTAGAATTCCAGCGCGAACGGAGAACGACACATCAGACGCGCGGATGTACGAGGACTTCGACAAATATTGCTGGTGGAATTTAAGCAGCGAATCTGTAAACAAGATAAAATGAAGGATAATCCAGCTCTGTTCGTGATTTGGAGCTTCTAAGAGCTTCTCGACATTCTTGACATTCGTCACAAAGGTGCTGTCACGCATGGTCAAATGAAGTCCTCATTCTCTGTCGCACTGGCCACAAACTTGCCACTCAATTATCAATATCTACTATTTTAATACTGAGGTTTCCTATTTAAAGGAATTCGTATAGCAATTTCAGAGGCACCGGCACATGCCACTGAACGCAACTCTAACAATAGAACTGATTTCCATCGGCGATACCCTGCACGTCATTGACGCGTATAACACAGCACTTTTCTGCATACAAAAATTCCTGTTTCTTGCGTCGGATTTATTCCGCCCTCGGGTAAATGTCGCCTAACCGTTAATTAGCATCCCATTTAACTCGAGCGGCAATAGAAAAATTCATCGCGCGGCGGCCGCACGAAACGAAACGGAACGACGGCGAGACCGGGTGATCCGCGCGAGACCATCGGAATTAAAGTCCAATTCCGTGGTAATCTGAAAGGGAATCGGGAGAAAATCCAACATGCTAGATTCGACCGATAAAAACGGCTGAAAGTAATATTCTGAGCGACTGGTAGCTGGCCGGGTTTGCGGGCGGCCGTTTGATCGGCCCCCGGGGGTTATCGCGGTATCTACCATCGCGGTTAAACAATTCTCCACGACGATTTCTCGGAGCTCGAGCGGACGGAGCGTGCCGGGCACCGAACGCCTTTTCACGTGGTCCTGCCAGGACAAGGTGTTCACGCGCTGAACCTATTAGTCGTCCGCCCGAGATTGGCCGCCGGAGATAACAGTAACGCCTCTCGCAAGACTGATCAGTGGATCGCGTGCCTTCTGACCACCGCGGGTGCTTCGATTCCGTGTTCCAGCCAAGCGGGCCCTTGGCGGTTTCAACCGGTGCCCAGGTCGATACCTGTGACGAGGCGTCGCCGTCCGGGTATTTACGCTTCCTGTATCGTTGCTCCTCTTTCCGCGTGTGCACGATCGCGTCGCGTTGCGTCGCGTACTGATGGAAGAATCGGCGCTTGCTCGACTGCGACTGCGAGTTTCGACGTTCGCCAGTTAAGCGCGGGGGTGGCGTCGCGCGTGAGTGGACGCGGAGGGTGTTGCGTTCTTGGGTTGTCGCGGACGCTCAGTTTGGATCTGTCTGTATGTGGATATTTGAGGTTGAAGATTGTTTTCTTGCTTTATGATTCTACATAATCGCTGCGAATATTACTCAACGCTTGGGTTACAGTTGAAGTTGTTAGTAAAGAGCGCGAATCTTTGGCTGAAAGTTTTCGAAATATTTGTTTTGGAATCACGATAAACACGTGTAGCAACTTCCGACCACTGAAAGACGAGCTCTAGAAGCCAACACTTTCGAGACTTATTAAGACTTTCGCGGCGTGTTAGAACTTGGAAGACTCGCGGAGCTATGGTGCCGCGACATTCGCGACCCACATCGAGGCTTTCAGTAGTTTTAAGTATTAAACATTACCATCTTCTAAATTTCTAATCTCAGTGACTCTTGAAACGTAATTCACTTCCTCTGATTGTTAAAAAAAAATAATAATTGCTTGGATACTTTCGATCGTGGAAACACGAACGGTTCGATACTTCTCAGAGAGTTCGCCGAATAATTACCTCGTTTAATACCTAAACACGAGCAATTAGTGTAATTCGTCGTGCAATTAAGGTTTAAAGACTGGCATAAACGAGCGTCGTATTATTAATAGGTATCGGTAGCCGGGCCGCCGTTAATTCACATCCGGCCGATCTGAATGCTCGGGAATCGCGCGGGCACGCATGAAACGGCCGCTCGTACGCGACTGTCCGTGACCGTGCATCTGCACACCCGCGTTCAATCGCGATGTTTGCTCGCGCGTGACGATCCGCGTCGGAACTGTTCACGGAATAATAATTGATAACAGGTTCCATGGGGGTGTGATCCTCTTTTCGTCGCCGCGTAAATTATTCCGGCTGTCCGCGAGGAATCAGCCCGTACCTGGTCTCCGGCCATCGAACGCCATTTTTCATTTATTCCTCGATGTGCAACTAATCATCAGATTTAGATTTTTCAGCATACACGCGTGTGTTGAACTGTAGTTACCGAATTTGGGGTACACGATCGAAGTACCTGCTGGTTAATAGAAAGATGTTGCATATGAAAATTATTTGTATCGATGATGCATTGATAGTGTCTTAATTCAATGTTACTGTAGTTTCTTTTTCAGATTGTTTATAATAATATAACAATTATGGTAAAAACGTTGTTAGATACGGGGAAGAACAGCCTTAGAGTGGTTTAATACATTCGAGTATCCGCCATTTTTTTCCCCGGGCTCCATTACTGTTCCTCTTATTCCATTCTCTATGGCATCGTGCACTGTTGAAGTAGAAAATGGCGGTAATAATACTTACAAGCTGGAAGGGAAGTAAAATGGAAAATACAACCCCTCCAAGTTATGCTCTAACTTGCATGGTAAATTTTTCATTGGCCCTTCCAAAGTTTTAATATTGACTTACTGCCACACCTGCCACTCCCGTATTATACTTTAAAAACTCCTCCCAAGTGAGTAATGTACAGATTTTCGTGAAGCACTCGAAATGCAAGTGGCTCAATTTTTCACGGCCGAATCTACGCGTCGGCTTTAAAATATGCTACGTTTTATAACTGAGAACGGGGGGAACTTTGGAGCTCCCTTTAATTGGAACTCCATTGACTTCAAGCGTTCAGATTCCACGCTTAACGTTTATTGGAAGTCCATGTCCAAGAAATCACCCCCAATTTAAAAATTCTTTGACGTTATTAATCTTAAAATCGGAATAATTCGAAGTTTACCATAAAACAAATTTCTTTGGCTCTACCAATATTTTCATTCCTGTAAAATCGTTCGAATTACAATATTACATGACACTCGATCCCCTAATCGATGTGTTGTCGTGAACACACTCGAGTCTGGGCACGTTCATTCGGGTCAACTTCTGACGTGGCTGGTTTTTATCGAGATCGCGATTTAGGTCGACAGCGTAAGGTCGATTTCGAACCGTTCAGACGATCGTGCAACGTATCGTGGAAACGCGTGTCCGCTCGCGAAATGCAGATTGATGAGCGTGCAACGCGTCGCAGCAACGACTCGTTTACCGTTAAGGAATTGTTCGAGTAGAAAATGATAGAGTCGCTTGGAACACGGTTGGCAACGTTTTAAGGGTAAATCGTGGAACGTTAACTGCGCAGGGGTTAATTCGCTTAATTCGATCGCTCGTAAGTGTGTAACAGGGAGTAAATAGACGCGCGTCTTGCGTTGAAGTCTGCGCGCTCGTGTCGGACCGCGTGCTCGATGGAAAAATTGCATTACGCGTAATTGCCGGTGATAACGGTAATCTGAATAACACGCCGGTTAATATTTTACGTTGTTTGTTCCAATTTTTGGATCCACTCTTTATTACTTGATGTAAAGTCTGGAATGCACGCGTTTGGCTATATACGAAGCACTTTGCGTATATTGGCCATCATGAAACTGATATTAACGAATATTTTTCAGTTAAATATACAAAACAACAAATTGGGCATGTACTGTGAAATTTTTCGTTCGAGGCTGTATTTTGCAGAAAATCGTGTTTCCAGCGTGTTCATGAATATTCATTAATACATGCAATAATAGCAATAATGGTTCTGAAATGGAAATTTAATGCACGAACACAGCCATTCGGGGTCTGATTTTCCTTTTAATTGATCGCTGAGAATAGCGTCGATTCCCGGTTGTTTCTTGAAAGGCAGGAAGGCGTGATCTCGATGCAACAACACGCGATGCTTCGTGCACCGAACGATACAACATTTGATTTCAGTTTTACCGTTCTTATCGATGCTTGATACGTGTTTTTGACGTGTTCCGCACGAAACGAACTCACGTGCCTCTTGTCGAGCGTTTTTTTTTTACAAATTCCACGGTCTAATTGAAAGTTGAAATTGCTGGCTTCCTTTCGTTCGTTAAATTATACTTTTATTAAAACATCCGCTTATCTTACTCTCAATTCAATTCTTTTCTGCATTCATGAATTACGAATACCAAACAACTCGTATTCGTATATCTTCCCTAATAGATCGTTCGCGCTTTACAAGCCTACCGTGTATTAATAAGAAAAACATATATAATTTAGAACTAGTAACATAAATCGTATGATAGCACGTCGAGTAGTACAACATTAAAATAGTCAAACACATATAGGTATTAGTCTTGTACAAAGACGTAGCGATCAATTCGTGAAATATTATCCAAGTAAAAAATCTAATAAATACGTATAATTCATATTTATTAATGCAATGCAATAAACATATCTTCCCTTTTCTAATCTAAATTCCACATGTCCTCCAAGAAATCGTCACGAGAGTCGCTCGAAAGCATCGGGCCATTTCTCGTGGCTTCTCGAACCCAGTTTCCTCGGATGTGGATGCAAACAGCTTTCATCCGGCCATCGATAACCCCGGCCGTGTTAAAAGGGACCTTTAAATCGCCGGTCTCTTTCAAGACCCGCGGAGGATCCGGTTCGATGCGGCAGGGAGTATCGCAAAAATGTAGATCTTTGGAAATTTGAGCGCTGTATTCGTGGAGGGTTGAAAGGGTCGAGAGAGGCGATGGTGGCTGCTCGGGCGACGAAAAGGATTACCATCCGCAACGCGGAGAGTGGCCGAGGGGCCATGAAACGGAACGTAGGAACCAATTTCAGAGAAGTGGCTACCAGCTAATGGCAATTAGGGGTTGTACGAGTGGCTGGTTGCGGCGGCGCATAAGCGTGCGCTGGAATTTACGAGGCAGACCGCGCGATGGGCAACGCGGTATTATGGATCGCGCCAGATACAACTGGCCCCCTCGTTTTCGGTGTTCGCCGTTATTAAGGAAGGCCAACGAATTCCGCGCGATAGTTATTAAACAATTTAACGAACGAGGGGGATGCGATCGTTTCTCTGAAGGTGCTCGAATACGATCAGTTTTCGCGCGAGGATCGAAGCCATTGAAATTTAATTGCGTTTAAATAGATTTCACCGGGTGACTGGAAAATAGGTCAACGAAATAGAGCACTTTTACGTGTAATCGAGTGTTCAATGTTTCGAAAGTTTGATCGTGCTTTATGGGAGGTGGTTACATTCATTATAAACTCTGCGGTTGATAGGGGAACGAACGTTTTCTGGACGAAATTGACTTTAAATTGCACCAGCTGATGAGTGAACAGATATAGCTCTAAATCATCTGAAAATTTGAAATCGTTTTAAGTATGTTACGCATGTAGTGTCACTTTTCAAAGGGAAAAGATGGTAATAGAATTGATAATACAGATGAAACTAATATTGTTTCTCTGCTAAAACTAAGTACGAGCATCTGTTGATCAGCTCGATAAAACGGCATAACGGCCAAACGTGCAACGAGAACATATTGCTGCAATAGCTCGTTACCGTCACACATGCCTTATTCTGCGTGATTAAGGAGATCCAATGTTGCGTGCAATAATTGCAATCAATAGACGTTCCAAGAT